>NC_141880.1:2502500-3752500 GCF_030686135.1 Camelina sativa
TCCACGACGATTCTGAAGCTTAATGGTAACGACTAAACGACTTGATTAATCATATACTTTATAATGAGTTGAGGATCGTGAAATTGGGATATTATAATTAATCATATTTAATCAGTTCAAAACCACTACTAACCTTTAGTTACAGAGCAGAAGAAATCAACAGTTGGGACAGATGATATATTCTCAAACCGAATCTTCTATTTATATGTCTTTATATGAAAGTTTTGGTGTACAGAGAGAGAGAAGAGGAAAAGGATGAATATTGGGAAGATGACGAATTTAACCTCATCAAATCGGTGGAGGAGGTGGTGAGCCTGAGCCTGAGCCTGAGCCTGAACCGTAGCTGGAGAGAAGCTCAGCTAAAGAGTTCATGGCTCTGACTTGCATCTCCAGAGCCTGAATGTAATCCGTTGCTTCTTCTAGAATCACCGGTACTGATTCTTTCCCACAACCCGGAACTAACCGGCCTAGAACTCGAACTTTCCGGTTTACAGCCGGTATACTCTTTTTGTTCAATCTCACCACCGCCGAGACTCTTCGTTTTCTCCATCTGTTGTTCTTGGTGCTGTTCACCACCGTGGTGCTCATCACGGCCGGGATCGCCGTCGTCGTCGCTCTCGGACGTTTCTGTTTACGAAATTTCAGTTTGATCCGGTTAGCTAAGATAGCTCTGCTCCATAGCGTTCTTCCGCGAGCGGAAACGGCGAGGGCTCGGTCTGCGGCTTCACGGACGGCTCTGCCACGTTTCTGAGCCGTGGGAGATGATGTCGCCGCGGCGGAAGAGTTGAGGCGGACTTGTTGCAGCGCTTGGATCAGCTTGGCTGAGTAGATCCGTTGCTGCTTCTCGGATCTCCATCGCGTGTGGCTCTCACCGGAGATGGAAGCTGCACTTGTGCTAGACGTTGCGGCGGAGGAAACAGAGGATCTCTTCTTCTTCTTCTTCCTCCAAACGAGATCTGTAGGAGTACTCGTCGGCGGTTCATTATCCGAGATCAGAGACGCCATAACCAGAAGAATAGGTTTTGATCTCTCCTCAGTCTTCTTCTCGTATTCACAAAGCTACAGAGTACAGAGTCTGAGGAGGATAAAATTATGAATTTTGTAGAGACAATATTGGAAGACGAAGATATATATAAAAGGGACAGAGGTATCGACGGCGTCGTTTTCAAATGTAGCAGTTTTTAGTTGGACGGCGTCGTATTATCTATTTGTATTTGTATTTGTATTTGTTTCACTCGGGGAATTATTATTGTTTTAGCCAGATACGACAGTGGCATTTGTAATGCAGTACTATTGGCTATTGCATGATAAAGAATTCGTGAATACCACCAAGAAAAAAATAATTTAATTTTCAACAGAAGCCTAATGGAAATAATAAATTATATATAATTAACTGGCTCGCAGAAGAGTAGAAGACTGGTTATGGAATTATTAAGAAGACATTATTAATGTGACGTAGAAAGCAATGTTTATGAATACATATATACTTACAAAGATCATAATGTGGGACTGTGGGTAGTATTAGTAAAAGGGGTATTTTTAACGATAGTTTTCCCATCACGTTTAGGGTTCAATCTTAGTTAGTAGTTTCTTCTTGCCTTCCTGGTAGGAGTTAAATATGCTTGGTTCATATATGATCATATCTAACATTATTTAAGAAAAACAAACTTGTATCGTATGCGTCATAAACTCATATAGTATTATACTAGTAGTCATATAAAGGCCGATACGTTGGTGGTGTAATGGAGGAGGAAGGTAGATTCAAATGGGATGAATGATGACATGTCACGTTACTATTGGAGAAATCCATTTATGACTTCTAGTGGTCGTTTTAGTGGACTGACAAGAGAAAAGAGAGGGGCCGAAAACTAAAACTTTGGATTTTGTATTCAGTGCAATCATTTCGTAAATTTTGTTGAAATTTTGTATAAATACAACTACTTTACGCATAAAGTAAAATACCAAACGAAATGCATGTGCGATGTAGGGTAGTGGCACTGCCTCTCTTTTAAGGCTTTATCAATTTTTTTTCCCCTGTAAAGATCACTAAAATTAACTCGTTTATTTTACTAAAAGAAAAAAGAGTTTTCTATGTGTAATCTATCAACATGTATTAATAAATGTTCATTATATTGTGTGGATGTTTAACTACGTATTAGATTAATGAGTTTGTTGGGTGGGTATGTGGGAGTGGCATTTGGTCTTATATATCCTGCTGAATAAAGGAGCTTCTGAACTTCTCCATTTGGTTAGTATAAAATAGAAAAGTAGCTAAGACCAGGTTCTTTTTCTAGGATATATTACTGTTAGTTTGATTTTTGGAAATAATTTCTTATTATATAATTCAATAAAGTAGAGATTAACTAACATTATTTATGTTAGAAAAAAGTGCCACAATAGCATAAATTACTGTATAAAGATGTTTCAGGCGTAGAATGCAAGGGTGGAAAAGATGTTAAAACAGAGTGGATGCTTAATATTCATTTGGCCTAAGGGCCGGTTAATTATTGGATAAGTATTGTGGCATATTCTCTGTACCTTAGAAAGTTCTAAGTTACAATGATTGCACATGACAAATTAGTATGATAAAGAAAGAAACAACATATTTTATATCCAGTTATTCACAAATTATACTTGTTGACTAATAAATAATTACGCAAAATTAGCGCAATCCATACTTAAATTTTAGATGTGTAAGGATTTCAATTCATTTGTGAACCAATAAAGAAAACTTGTACTACTGATTTGGGATTATGTAAGGATCCTCAGCTAATCCAACATTAGACGGATCAACAGGCCAGCCACTAAACGTGGACCTAATTGAATTCTATTTGAAATCCCGAACCCTATTACCTAGGGTTCTATATAAAATTGAATTTGGAAATAATCATGAAGCTTATCCATACTTATAATTGCAGCATGTGCGGATATTATAGTAACAAAACATTCATACAGAACAATACTCGATAGAAACGTAAAAGTAAATAATAAATGAAAAGGAGTTTTGGAATTCTATTTTTAAAATGTAAAAACTTGTTTAATTTTTGTTTATGTTATATATGTTCTATGTAGGATGTAGTGTGTCTTTTTTTTTTTTCCTCTTTTTTTTTTTCTCATATGTTTATATAAATATCGATAGAAAAGTTGATAAGAAAGGAAAATTAAGTATAAAGTATGATGAAGGTGGCACAGAGATTGCCTCCCTAATTCTAGACACCAAAGAAACTACGTGAACGACAGACAATGGAAGGAGAAGGACTATTTTTAAAAAGAAGAAAAAGAGAAGCACTGATGAGATAGCGGATGATGCTCAATCATTGTTTTTTAACGGTCTACTTTGAATTGCTAATATGAAATGATTAATAGTCTTTTGGTAAATTTAATATCAACTAAACGCTGTTCTGAGCCAAACATGAAATACTAACCTGTGTACGAATTTTTTCATATGATCTATTCCAACTTTTACATGCTTCGCGCTTCTGAAGTAGTATTGAGTTTTAGGTCCCCGGTTCCCAGTTATATATCAGCCAAACCTGTTTAAACAGCACAAATATGATTATTGTAAAGATTAGGTACACTAAATTATAAGCATTTCGAAGCCTAACTCTTAAGTTGCTATCACTGTTTTACCAACAACACTGAGCAAACGTGACAGTTACTTGACCAATGACAACCTTTGTTGCGAATCTAAAAGCTGAATTTCCAATGATTTGCCTAGATGCCTAGGTTTAATACCAGCTTTTCATCATAAACGTGAAATATGTTTAGTGGGAATTCGAATTTGAAAGCAATACTCCGTTCTCACAAAAAAAAATCCCTAGACTTAACTATACAAACGCCATAAAAGCAAGCAAGAAAAATGATACAGACCATTGCTTAAAAAACACATAATATGGTCACTAATCAATGTCAAGACACAAAGACTATTATCATGAAAAAAAAACTCCAATAATTGGTTTCCAGTATCCCACTAATTCAAATCACTAAGCCGGATTTTTCTTTAATCACACAGAAACAGAGAAACTTTACTTCATCGACAAGAGCTGCTTTTCTTTAGCACATGTCATATATTAGTATATTTTTGTTCCTGTGTTAAGTGGCCTACTACTATAATCTCCAGTAGAAAAGCCAAACACCAGTCTGGATTATTCTGTCATTCAGTTTTAAATTACAGGAATAGTTCCCAATCCTAATCTTTGTAAAAGATCAAACTTAACACCTCAGAAGAGCTTATCCTAATATTTGTAAAAGATCAAATCAAGTAATTACATAAAAAAACTTCACATGCTGGACTTTCCACAGGGTTGTGTGGCTTATTATACTAAAAAGCTAAAAAGTAAAGAACAACTTGCATAAGAATGCAAACAAAGACTAGCACATGTCTTGGTAAGATCTATAACCTATTCATTTGAGAAGCACATGAAAACGAAATATAAGAAGCGAAGACATTACGTGGGGTTGCATTGCATTGTATCAAACAGAGCTAAGAATGGAAACATCAAGGTATATTAGAACCTAGCAACTTAAATGCTACAGAAGCCTATGCATTAAATTTGTGATGCAGAAAAGACTTTGCATTTGGATAACACAAGTCACCATAGATGAGACTATCAAGTGTCATATCAGTTGATGTGCCAATAACGTGTTAGGGATCATTCATTGGTTAGGAATGAGACTAACTAGCAGCTTCTGAGGCCTACTTGCAGCCTCACTCTCAACCTACCAATGGATCTAGTGAGACTACCTAATTGGGCCTCTCATGTGCTAAATTTTCAACTTTCAATCAAAAGACTGAGGAAGTTTAACACAACAAAAAAAAAGTCAGAGAGAGAAGTAGGAGGCATTTCTACCGCGTAAGACTTCACTGAGATACTGTACTACTTTTGCTAGAGACTGTATATATTCAGCAATACAAACAGATCTGTAAATTCTAAAAACCGACAAAAAATGTTAAAACTGTTCATTCCTTTGGTAGACACATCCCAAAACTTGAAATATGTTATAGCGATGAAGCTCTACAGATGCCTAGTAGCTAACTTGAAATTAAACAGTTGGGGACTTCATAAGCAGAGATGCAACTAAAAATGACAATCAGGATAGATGTGTTGTTGAAGGCAAATCACTACACAACCCCAATCCTATGCAACATTGATATTATGACTGTAATCATCTAATGAAAAGGA
Source organism: Camelina sativa (assembly GCF_030686135.1). Classification (NCBI taxonomy): domain Eukaryota; kingdom Viridiplantae; phylum Streptophyta; class Magnoliopsida; order Brassicales; family Brassicaceae; genus Camelina; species Camelina sativa. The sequence continues at coordinate 2,507,684 of NC_141880.1, forward strand.
AACCAGAATCAATGTAACAAAGGTAAGAAAACTAGAGTGAGTTACCTTCATGTTGGAAGTGGTCCATAGTAATCAACGTTCTCTCCTGAGCTGAAGAAGACCACAAACGCAGCTACGATAGCCCAAAGGATGAAACTCAACAGCACAATGCGGAATTTCACAGTAACAATTCCATCGACCCAGCTACTTTCTTCAGAAGTGTCAACCGAGCAGATCAATTTTTTAAGCTCGTTGATCTCTGCACGCAAGAATTGCACAGAAGCAGACAAGTCCACAATCGAAAGGATCCGATCAGTAGAAGAAGTGTCAATACGAGCCTCCACACTAGTAATGGTTGGAACTGGAGAATCATCAGTCGGAAGACAAATCTCTGGCGTTGACGAGAAGTCTAGCTTCGATCCTTGAATAACACTCTGAAGAGAATATCATAATTCGAGCATCATCAGAGAGCACCCAAACACAGAATCGCTACGATTAAGGTTTAATTCTTCCTATTCGTTATCAATCACAGACCCAATCGATTCAATTTCCAAAAATAAACATCCGAATATGAACAGATCTGGGCGTTTGCAAAATAACAGATAAGAAGACATCGGCGGAAACGAAACCTAGTTTAAAAACGCGGAGAGAAGCTTACCTCAGCCTCGGAATCAGAGATCGGAGTAAATTCGATCGGATCCTTCGTGCTTTCAAAGAAACATCGGAAAAGGTAGCGTTCTGTCTCTTCTCCGCAACCTTCAGTTTCAGAGAAGCAAAAATTGATTGGAAAACTCAGTACTACGGTGGAGGAAGAAGAAGAAACAATGGCGATTTCAAGGATTAAACCAACCAAATTACCTTGCGATTCTTCATGTCAGGATCCTTGACTCTCTTAGCTCCGAGATCGGATGAGCGCGCGAAGTTTTTCCTGGGGATTTGAATATCCTTCATCTCTCTCTCCAATGTTTTCAAATTTGGAGCTCGTCAATGTTTTCGTAAATGTGAAATAGTGAACTAGAAAATATCAAACAAGAAGATATTTTTGTAGTATGCTTCTCTTCCATGGGCTTATACGGGCCGATAACAATTTGATGCAAAGCCCAATATAGATAGTTCTCAACCAACTAAACCGTCCGATTTTTGGTTCAATTGAGGTTTAATGGCATTATTTACCGAATCAGAGTTGTTTCAGTTTGTTTTGGGTTCGGTTTAGGACAGTTAACTAAATTAAAATTGAAATAAAACGGTTTGAAACTTGAATTTGGCTCGGTTTGGTATTTTCACCGAATAGCTTTAAGCTGCCTTTATTAGGGTTTCTAACGTTGAAGATTGAACACTTTTCGAACCTCAAAATCTCTCTGTTGCCGGAGATATCAATTCACCGAAACTCAAAAGAGGAAGAAAGAGAGAGAAGAGTTAGAAGCAATGGAGGGAACAGATGAAGCTGGGGCGGAGATAGCGATTGATTCAAAGGACTTGCAGCAACAAAGCAAAGCTTTCGACAAGCTTACCGATCGTGTCGAGGATCGCCAGCTCGATTCATCTCGTGTTCAATCGGTTTGTTTCTCTTTTCTCTTTCGCAGATTAGTAGTTTTGATTTGGGATAAAATCTGAAAAATATTTGAGCTCAGTTAGTAAATTGAAAGGTCGGTGTTGTGTTTCAGGCTATGGCTTCGATTGCTGCTTCTAGGGAGGCTGATCTGAATGCTAAGAGATTGAGGTAAAAAAAATAACCTTAGCTTTCTTGTGTTCTAAATTCTGGGAAAGGAGATGATTAAGGAAGCTATAACATAAGTCAAACCCGTTTGTTTTCTTCTAATCATATTTTAGAACTAAGTTGATACTGCACTACACTTGTAGTTGAGACTGTAGCTAATGTGTCTGTAGAAATTGGTGGTGTTTTATCTGCTTTTTTGGGGCTTAGTACACCAAGAGAGTGAATTTTAGAGATTCTGTTTGTTTCTTTACTTGTACACTTGAAGGCTATCTATTTAGTAGACTAATAGAAGTGAATTTTAGAGGATCTGTTTGTTTTATGACATTAGTCACATGAAGGTAGCATATATCAGTTGTGCTGTAACAGCTTTTACAAGAGAATACAGTGAGAATGAGATATCAGAATGATCAAACAAAACAAGTGGCAGTCATGTGATTTACGGATGAGTTTCGGAAATTATGCAGGGAGAAAGAACTGGCTTCTGTGAAGATCAATCCTGAAGATGTTGAGATTATTATGAACGAACTAGAGGTTAGCTTTTTTCCTTTTATCCATCACAAACTTAAACATGTATAGTTATGCCTGTGTGCACGAAGCTCAGAAGTTTGTCTCATTTGTAAATGAGCAGCTGGAAAAAAATGTGGTGGAAAGAACCCTAAGGGAGCATAAAGGGGATGCAGTTGCTGCGACTAGGGAATTGCTTTCTCGATATCCTCTATGATGGGCCATCTTTCTTTCTTTTTTTCTTACTTCCAAGGTTTTTTGTTTGTCTGAGAGAGGTTGAGAGATCAAAGTCTCCAAATATATTTAACTGAGTTGAAGTTGTCTATTACTGAATCACTCTCTCTTAAGATACCCTGAATACAGATACCGTTGATTCTGGGGTGGTGTTTTGTGTTTCTATCTTATTATCAAGATTTTAATTAAGTTGTTCCGGATTTACTTGGTCTTGGAGCTGTAAAAAGCATGTGGGATTATCATGGAACATTTGTACTACTTTCAAAGCAAAAGAAAACAAAACTGAAATAGTTGCTAGCAAAAGATTAAAATTAGTCTGATTCATTCTTATATTGGATACACAACGAGAACTTGCAAGTTCCAACCGAAGACAAATTTGTTGATTAACAAACTTCCAAGCTCTAATTTGACAACCTTTCCACGTGAGTTTGCATACTTTGGCCTTAAACTAATTCCAATAGATACAACTACATAAAAAAAATCCCCCAATGTCTACTCCCAAAGAAATACCCCATTGGTGTCACCATATTCACTCATAACTGTTGTTCTAAATCCCTTTGTTCTCTCTCACTGTACAAAATATCATCAAGTCTATCACGCTTCAACGCATTAACATTTAGTATGCGTATAATCTTAATAACATATGCAAGTCTAATCTCTTGCCCATCTAACCAAGTACTACATATTCAAGCGCGTGGTATTTTTGCAATCAACCTCACATCATATTCCTTTCATGCACTTCCTTTAAGCTTTCACAATAGAAATAGAGAGCAGACGCCAACCACCGAAATTACAGTAACTAACCTGAGCCATACTTTTTTTTGTAGTTTGTGTAATGACCCGAATACATCACACAACACAAGTCTCAGAATTCCAGTGGCTGTCTCTGCACACAGTCTCCTCCACGATGCCATTACACCATCCTACTGTTACTGCTCAAAATTAGACCAATTCTCTATCTTTGTCTGTTTTCATGAACGTCTTCAGAGTCTTGAAGCAGTGCGTTGAGGAACAAAAATGCAAAAACTTTTCTTCTGTTTAGCTGTCCTTTAGAGGAGAGTTGTCAGATAATGCAGCACGAGTCGCTTGGAACTGTATGGTATACTTTCTTTGTAGGTCTCTTAGTTTCTCCATCAGTTCTTGAAATGTAGGCCTCAGCTTTGTATCGCTGCCATGTGGGACGGACCAAAATAGAGACACAAATTAATGTCAGCATTCGCTGTGAAATATGTAGAACATTTCAAATCAATGAGAACCATAGTAACTAAAGGCTACACAGAGATTAATGCATGTTCCCTATGTTAATGTACCTGTGCCAACAGCTCTCCATTAATGAGATCCAACGAGGATCAGTGTCTTTGGGGATTTCCAGCCTCTGGTTCATGAACCCCACAGCTCCAATCACCTGCACATATTTCAAGTAAGTGTCTCTCCATACTTGATTTGTGTATGTGTAACAAGAAGAAAAACGTAAATTTTCAGCAAGCAGGTCGTGAAAGGGAGTTAGGACATCTAATTCGTAGAGATGTTGTAAAATATACCTTTTAAGTATCTAAACAATGTATAAAATAACATTTCACTTGTATCAATATATTTTAAGGCCAGTACAATGGTTCCTATGATTTTCATAGATCTACCCTGAAACCAATCTTTTGACATAAAGATTCTTGTTAAATTTCTTAAGCATAACTGACAGCAGAGAAAATGTAGGTTATAAGTAGAAAATTTGAATCTGTGATCTCTAGGCCATATTGTCAGTTGGAGACATCTTCTTATTTCTCTATCTATCAAAAACGATACCTGCATCGAGTTGAGAGTTTCCCATGGGATCTTCTCAGTGGCGAGCTCCCATAGTACTACTCCAAAGCTGTAGATATCAGACCTGTAACAATGAATTAGAGATAGTTAGCGGTGAAGGCTAAAATTATCAATTAATCAAGTAACTTAATTAAAGAGAATACAGAAATATACTTCTCATCAGCAGACTCATTTCGAAGAACTTCTGGTGCCATCCATTGAGGCTGCATAACCAGTAAAAATTCAATAACGATCATTGTGAGAGATCGAATATAATTGAAGATTTGAAACAAGGAGAGTCTAGGTTAAGTACCGTTCCCTTCCCAGACTTGCTGGTTAAGTAAGTTTCATGCTTGATACGAGAGAGACCAAAGTCAGCTACCTGTCAGATATGTCGCTGTAAGTTGACGATGTTTCTAGTTCTATTTTGGAGATCTGAGTCTCACTTTTCCAGTTCATTCACGTAGAATGATTTTTTTTTCCATTTTTTTCTAAAGCTTAGTTTTCTTTGAGAAAGCTATATAATCATTATGAATATGAAAACTTATCATCTATCTGGATTACAGGAACGTTAATGTATCTCAAGATAAGTATCTTACTTTAACAGTCCAGTTCCTGTCTACCAGCAGATTTGATGACTTCAGATCACGATGGATAATGGGTGGACTACAATGGTGAAGATAATTCATACCGCGAGCCTGTGTGAAGAATTATTTAATATGTTCGATGAGATGAACGGTGACTAAGTCAAATATGGGGGAAAGAAGGATCACAAAACAAATAATACAAAGAAGGATCACACGTCAAATGAACGTGTAACTAACACTCACAATGTCTAAGGCCATATGGATACGCCGTCTCCAATCCAGTTTTGACGTGCTCTTCTGTAATAGACGGAAGAGACTTCCACTGCAAATAGTAATTCAAATGATTAGGGGCATGGATCAGAGTATGGTTTGAGGGCCGGAAAAAGGTAAAATGAAAGTGAGAGAAATAATTGTAAGAGAAGAGACCGAACCGTGGAAGGAACTCGGACACTATACAGAGGCGCTGAGGTGAAGTTACAGCTCCCATAAACAGCAGGACATTAGGGTGTCTGAGTCTTTTCATCAACAACACCTTTACAATAACACAGGACCAACATAAATAATTCAGAATATGGAATTGACTATTCTCAGAAATGATTCATTTTTCAGTGTGATGCAGTTTGTAAGTGAATATTTTGTTAGTACAGAAAATTGTTGTAGTTGAAGAAGCAATCTGACTACTAGGAAATGAAAGACAAGAGTTATAAATGTCAACGGTCTATTTTCCAAAACTATACTCAGAGCAATCACTGTGGAGAAGGGATTAAAAATGACACCTCTTGTTTGAAAGATTCTATGACCTCTTCTGAATATTCTTGTTTGGAGAATACTTTTACAGCTACATCCTGCGGGACATTAGCAGCTGTCAATAAAACAGAATTTTGAACTTAAGAATTCCTTTTCTTTCTCATGGATGCGTGTATAAATTAACAAATGCATATTCTACAATATCACAAAGAAGTCAAAAAACGTACCGATCCAAACCAGAGACCGTGATAAACAGTTCCACATGAACCTGTAAAATGGAAATTACTGAATGTTAGCAGGAGGGAGATAGAATTACCCAAAAAAATACCATTTTTAAAATGAATAAATGTGTCTGGCAAACAAGATAATCTGTTTGAGAGAATAAGTAACCTTGTCCGATTTGTTCTCCAATTGTCAAATCATCCCATAAAATTTCATATTCCAAGCTTTCGCTAACAGTATCAAGCTTGTTCATAACACTGCTTTTGGTACTTCCGCAGCTACTAGCGCTGCTTGTACTGTTCGCATATACAGAAGACGACCACAAACTAGAAGCCTCATTATTGATAGGCTTATTACTTTCAAAGGGAGGGCTTTCAGACTCAACACCAGCAAAAGGATGAATCTGGAGAGACTTCTCTTTCTCTTGTTTATTATGTACCCAAGGCCATACAGAATGAGTAGATCTTCCTTTTGAACCTTCCTGCTCATTCCCTTTCCATGGCCATGACAAACCTTTCTTTACCATCCACTCTTCAGCTTTTGAGGTGAGAACCTTATGGATTGCAGGCTTTCCATCACTGGAATCTTGGAAGGGTTTCGAAGAAAGCTTCTCATTGTTACATGTGAATACACCAAAAGGAGACTGGATAAAATCCCCTCTTGGTGTGCTGGCACCACTTGATGCTGCATCTTCCCTATGGTCAGCGAGAGTAGCACCGAAAACACCATGGTCTGAATAATGACTATCCCCACTGCCACCCTCGGAGAGTGTGGCACTATTGACGCCTGCTCGCATTTTCGACCTGACCTTGTTGCTCACCTTGGATGCCTGCAATTTTAACATTGGTCAAAATGTGTAAGAGGGTGAGAATATGCAACCCTACAATTGAACTTACCAGATCTGATATCTTTGAAGCTATGGCGACTTGTATAGGCTGATCGGAGTCAAGGCCAAGTTTTGATACAACAGCTCCTCTGGAGTCTAAACCAAGCTTAGAGGCAAAACTATTCCTTACAGGGTTAACGCTCGTTTCACCTTCAGGCGCCTTTAATTTAGCTAATGAGATTCTCGGGTTCAGAAACGGCATCGTGTTACTTGTGATACAAATGATCCCCATAAGAGCACCGTCATCGTCACAGAACGGAGAACATGTAGTGACAGCTGAAAATCTCTCCCCTGATTTGCTCTTGACAGGAAACTCGCCGGTCCAGCTCTCTCCACTGGCACAACGTCGAGCAATATTCATTGCAAAGGCAGCGTCACGATCATCAGCAATAACATTAATTGGGTTCTCACCAAGCGCTTCTGCTGCAGAGTACCCATAAACCTTTTCCGCCATGGCATTCCTGGAACAGTCATGTCACCGAGAATTGGAATCTGAAGTAATAAACAGTAACAGAGAATACAACAATGCAACTCAAATCTTACTCCCTAATTAGAATCTAACATCTGATATTCTCCAAATTCCATAAACTGCATTTCACCAAGACGGAAACTACTCACCAGAAGATAATTCGCATATTAAGATCAAAGGCATGAACAGCTTGTGCCATGGACTGTAGTATATTCAAATACTGTTTATCAGTAAATTTACCAGACGATGGTCCACCGCCACCAACTTCAGACCTCAATCTCATCGAACTCTGGATACGGCTCTCCTTCCGCAACGGCGAAGCGTTACGAAACGAGGCGGCACCGCTTCTCCTCCACGAAGGAGCTCCATCTCCGATGTTCCTCCTAGCCGGAGACACAGAATGCGATCGCTGCCTAAGCTCCGTAGAAACTTTAAGCCTAGACATCTCTTGCTTTAGACGCTCCTGACTCTCTTCTAGCTCTAGTATCTTCTTCAGCAGCTCCTCCGCAGGTGGATTCTCCATTGCGCTCCCGATCAAATCTGAAAGAGCTAAAACGAGTTTGAATCGGGGATCGGTTCGAGTTGAATCGGAGCTTTGAAGAAGGTGATTTAGTGCTTAATCCATGTCGAAATAGGGATTTTGATTTTGACTAAAAGGACACTAAAAGGAGAGATGATGATGATGACAATCTCTGGCTCCCTAACCAAAGAACAAAAGTCTCTCTCTCTCTCTCTCTTTGGAATGAGGGAGGCGAGGCGAGAGAAACGTTTTCTCAAGCGGTCAACAATAATGGAAACCTTTTTCTCCGCTTATCTTTGCTTCTTTTTGATTCGCCTTTTCTTCTTCTTCTTCTTCGTTTTTTTTTTTTAATTTTTTTATTTACCTTCAACTTTCCACTTATTATATTCTTTGATTTTTTTTTTTTTTTGGCTGTTTATTTCTCTTTTTTAGTTTTCATTAGACAATCATAATTTTTTTACATTTATTTTGGGTAGATTCTGAACTATATTTTTTGGAGAGAAACTAAATATTCTGATTATTTTGTAGATTTGGTTTTATTGTTCTATATATATGTTTCTAATAAGAGAGATATTTGCTGTAAATTGTTCTAAAAAGGAAGGGGGGGGGGGGGGACAATGAACCAAGAAGATGGATACAGATTTGATTTGTTCCCAGTTTATTGGGAGTCCTATGTATTCATTGTAAATATCACTGATTTGCAATATAAGCTTAGATTTCATTGTGGAAGTAAATCTTCCTAGACGGACAAATAAGAAAGCTTGCGTTGTTGATGTGGACGACTTTATTTGTTTGCTTCTGCGATTAGACAACCTAGTATTTATTAATTAGTACTTAGCTAGTGGAGTAATTTAAAAAAAAAAACGAATTAAGCACTAGATCACATGTGTTGTTTTGGCACCTAACTTATACTACAATTTAAGTGAAGCTGTTTCTCTGTATATATATATTTTTTTTTTACCTCACACTACCGTATCATCTTTGCGGTAGAGTGTTAACTAGAAAATCTTATCTAAATCTTAAAAAAAAATGAATTGAAAGGTTTGACCTAAACTTTAGAACGAGAAAAAGGAGGTTGGCTGGTTCTACTCGACAATTTGTTGGTTATGTAGGCAAAAAAAAAAAAAATCATGATACGTAAGAAAGATGCAAAATGTGTAGAGAGAGTGTTGACAACTATAATCCACAAACATAAATACAATCACTTGTACATTAATTTCTTACGTGTTCCATTTTTCTTTTCTTTTTTTTTTCTCGAAGGGAAAAAGTTCCATTTCAAAAAATAAATATGAACTCGTCGTCGTCGCCCCACCGCTTCAACTCCAATATTGGAATTTGCTATATCTTGTATGTCGGACAAATTATCGGCAACTAACTCACCTTTACAGATTGAAATCATATATACTTACTATTTTTTGTCATTTCCTTCTTCTTTTTTTTTTGCTGATGTCTTTCTTCATTTATTAATGCTAACTTGCCAAGGTGGCATAGTTTACGTTTTAGTATTCGGATATGACCGATTCAATATATTATGTTCTTTTTAAAAAAAGATAAAAGATTCAATAACTTATCGTAGAAGAAAAGAGCTTAACTCCACTCAATATTCACATGCAGAAGAATCCCTAAGAAACTTGACAACCGACTTTGCGAGATAAACGATTTTTTATAATAAGCAAAATTGTTGTCTTCACCTTAATTTGACTTGAAAAAAAGATACATTCTCATCATAAATATATATATATTATTTTTTTTTTTTAAGATATCCAAAGTTCGATGGGTTGGTGTAACGTAAGAAAAATTTGTGAGACTTTGTATAAATACTAAAACTCGGGACTTGAGAGTAATATAACCAAACTTATTTGGGACATCACAACAAAAAGACTCTCAGATTAAGCAAGGCCTAATTGGAGGGGGGGGGGGGGGGGGGGAATTCCTAGAACTAATATGGATGAATGATGATGACAAGAAGTGAAGTGAGGTGAGGTGAATAATGACTTGGTCCACAAGACATCTTCCCATGGGTGGCTTCTTCAGTTTCTTCTGATCACATGTGTGCCTGCAACCAGTTTATTCACAGAATTCCAAATCAATTGAAGTGACTTTAAGAGCAAAGTAGATGAAATGATGGATGTGTCCGGCTAGGATAGTTACCCGATCGAGCCAGGAGCCCAGGACGAAGACGCTGCCGAGATAATCAATCTGGGATAATTTTGTAATTCTCTTGCTTAGCGAACATCCCACTTTCCAGCTAGAAGGTCCAAGAAGAGAGATATAATGGCTCCATTGACGTTGAGTACGAGGCTGTTGGCTTTAGAGAGTGTGGTGTCTGTCTCTACTTGGACTGCATATTCATGTACTTCACTGCAGGGAAATTAGACCGCGCAAAATTTCTGAAGCAGCTCTACTCTTTTGTTCAATGATGAAAAAGACATCAGCAGACCACCATAGCAGTGCGTCAAGGAACAAAAAGGTATAAGAGAGAAGGGGTCAACTTTTGTTTTGTTTAGTTGTTCTTGAGGAGAGGGTTGTCAAGTAACCCAGCACGAGTCACTTGGGATTGTATAGCATACTTTCTTTGCAGGTCCCTTAGTTTGTCCATCAGTTCTTGGAATGTGGGTCTTAGCTTCGTATCGCTGCAATGTGAGACAAAAAAAAATAGAAACACAAATTAATGTCTCCATTAGCTGTGAAATATATAAATCAAGGAGAAAGATAATAATATATTCTTCTAGCAAGGCTAAGGCGATTTTCAGTATGTTAGTTACCTGTGCCAACAGCTCTCGACTAATGAGATCCAAGTAGGATCAATGTCCTTTGGAATTTCCAGCCTCTGGTTCATGAAGCACACAGCTCCAATCACCTGCATATAATTCAAATATGCATCTCTTCGTAAGCAGAATAGTCGTGCGATTGATATAGGACATCAAATTCGTAGAGATAATGAAATTTTTGGTTTTTAAGTAAGGCTAGACTATATGTTTTGGCTTACAGATTCTAGTTATTGTTCAGCTCCATTGATAGAGCAAAACATGTTATTTAAAAATAAGTTCTGCCCAAATATGTTAGCTAAAGACACTTTCTTTTCAGCATTCTATCGCTCAAAAACAATACCTGCATCGAGTTGAGATTTTCCCATGGGATCTTCTCTGTGGCAAGCTCCCATAGTACTACTCCAAAGCTGTAAATGTCAGACCTGTCTCGAGAAATTAGAAGAGCTAGTTAGCGATTGAGGCTAGAAAAATAAGTAATCAAGTGAATTGACCCAACAGAATACAAGAATATACTTTTCATCAGCAGACTCATTTCGAAGAACTTCCGGTGCCATCCATTGAGGCTGCAAAACAGGTACAAAGCCAAACATGATCATTGAGGGAGGCTGACTATAAATCAGGATTCAAATCGAAAAGAGTCCAGGTTAAGTACCGTTCCCTTTCCGGACTTGCTGGTCAGGTATGTCTGATGCTTGATACGGGAAAGACCAAAGTCAGCTACCTGTTAGAGATGTCACTGTAAGTTGACGACCTTTCTGGTTTGGGGATCATTCACGTAAAATGATATTTTAATCTTCATTTCGTTTTAAAAAGCTATATAATCAATTTGAAGATGGAAATTCATTGTTCGTCTTGATTACGGGAAACCAAACTTCTTGCAAGATAAACATGTTACCTTAACGGTCCAATTCCTGTCTACCAGCAGATTTGACGACTTCAGATCACGATGTATGATGGGTGGACTACAACAGTGAAGATAATTCATACCACGAGCCTGTGCGAAGAATCATTTAATATGCTGTATGAGATGTACGGTGACTGAGTCAAATAGAAGAATGTTTAAAAGAAAAATACAAAGAATTAATCAAAATGGAGCAGCTCATACTTAGAAAATCGAATTTTCGTGCAACTGTCAATGATCACAGAAATAGAAAAATAAGATGTCTAATTAATGTATAACTAATACTCACAATATCCAAGGCCATATTGATACGCCGCCTCCAATCAAGTTTTGATATACTCTTCTGTAGTAGACGGAAGAGACTTCCACTGCAAATTGTAATTCAGATGATTAGGAGCTATGGCTTAAACAGTTAAACGCCCAAAAACACAAAGAATGTAAAGATATGAGACCGAACCGTGGAATAAACTCTGAGACTATACAGAGACGCTGAGGTGAAGTCACAGCTCCCATAAACAGCAGAACGTTAGGATGTCTAAGTCTTTTCATCAACGATACCTTCAAAGCAAAACAGGACCAATATATATAACTTGGAATTTTTGGATGTTGGTTCTACTAAACACCAATTAAAATGTCAAATTTCTTTCGGCAAAACTACATTCAGAGCAATTATGGTGGACAAAAAGATCAAAACCAGTACCTCTTGTCTAAAAGATTTTATGACCTCTTCTGAATATTCTTGTTTGGAGAACACTTTCACAGCTACATCCTGCCGTGACATTAGCAACTCTCAGTAAGCCAGATCTCTGAACTTGCAATTTTCTTTTTACCATGGTCCATGGAAGTGTGAATAAATCAACAAATGCAGATTCTACAATATCACCAGGAGTGAAAAACGTACAGATCCAAACCAGAGTCCATGATAGACAGTTCCACATGAACCTGTACAATGGAAAATTATTGAAGCATATTAGCAGATCAGAGACAGAAACATCACATAAATTCGTAAACTGTGTGATGTTATAAAGAATGAAAATGTCTAGCAAACATGATAATCTGTTTGTGAAATAAACTACCTTGTCCAATTTGTTCCCCAATTGTCAAATCATCCCATAAAACTTCATATTCCAAGCAATCACTATCTGTATTAATCTTATCCATAACACTCCTGCTGGTACTTCCGCAACTACTAAACACTGGTTGTGCTGTTCGCATTTATAGAGGAAGACCACATACTAAAAGCCTCGTCGTCAGTAGGCTTATTACTGTCAGAGCCATAGCTTTCGGACTTAACACCAGCAGAGGGATTAACCTGGTGATACTTATCTTTCTCTTCTTCATTTTGTAACCAAGGCCATACAAAATGAGTAGACTTTCTTTTTGAACCTTCCTGCTCATTCCCTTTCCATGGCAGTGACAAGCCTTTCTTTACCATCCATTCTTCAGATTTTGCGGTGAGAACCTTATGGATTGCATGCTTTCCATTACTCTCAACACTGGAATATTTCAAGGGTTTTGAAGGAAACTTGTTATTATCATCACATGTGAATACACCAAAAGGAGACTGGATAAAATCCCCTCTCGGTGTGCTAGCACCACTTGAAGCTGCACCATCCATGTGGTCAGAGAGAGTAGCACCAAAGACACCATGATCTGAATGATGACTATCCCCACTGCCACCCTCAGAGAGTGTGGCACCTGCTCGCATTTTCGACCTGACCTTGTTGCTCACCTTGGATGCCTGCAATTTTTACACTAGTCAAAAAATATGCAACAGCAAGATAAAAAGGTCAGAATATGCAACCTAGAAATGAACTAACCAAATTTGATATCTTTGATGCTATGGCAACTTGTATAGGCTGATCAGAATGAAGACCAAGTTTCGATATAACAGCTCCTTTGGAGTCCAAACCAAGTTTAGAGGCAAAACAATTCCTTGGAGGGATAGAACTCGTTTCTTCTTCTTCTTCTGCCTTAAGTTTAGCCAAAGAGATTCTCGAGTTCAAATACGGTGCTATGTCACTTGTGATAGAAATGATCCCAATAATAGAGCCGTTATCATCGTAGAAGGGTGAGCACGTAGTGACAGCGGAAAAGATCTCCCCTGATTTGCTCTTGACAGGAAACTCGCCGGTCCAGCTCTCCCCATTGACACAACGTCGAGCAACATTCATCGCAAAGGCAGCATCATGATCATCTACGATAACATGAAGTGGGTTCTTCCCAACTACTTCTTCAGCAGAGTACCCGTAAAGCTTTTCCGACATGGCATTCCTGGAACAAATCATGCCATCGAATAGCAATCTGAGAACAAAGCACTCTGAGCACTAGATACAAATGATCAATGCAAAGCGTCTATCCATGAAACCACATCATTCCCAACAAAGGGTTATAGCTATAAACTACTTACCAAAAGATAATACGCGTATCTAGATCTAAGACATGAACAGATTGAGCCATGGACTGCAAAACATTCAAATACTGTTCGTTAGTGAACTTCCCTGCCGATGGCTCTTTGCCACCACCAACTCCAGCTCTCGAACTCATGGAACCCTGGATACGTCGTTTCTCCTTCCGCGACGGCTGCCCCGGCAGCATCAGATGCGATGGCTGCCTAAGCCCCGTGAGCCTCGACATCTCATGCTTAAGATGGTCTTGACTTTGCTCTAGCTCAAGCATCTTCTTCAGCAGCTCTTCTACAGGTGGATTCTCCATTATTGCGGTCAGAAAACGGAAACCCTTACTTCACCAGACCACCGGAATCAAAACTCTACCCTCCGAAATCAGAATTGAATCGGGGAATCGCGCGAGTTGAATCGGACCTTGAAGAGGTTAAACCATGGTGGTCAAAACTCAAAAATAGGGATTTTGATTTGATTTGACTAAGGAGAGTGAGTGATGAATGATGATGACACTGTCTCCCTCTCTCTCGCTCCCTAAAAAAGATACAACAATGTCTCTCTCTCTCTCTCTCTCTCTCGGGAATGAAATTTTAAGAAAAAGTTGACCGTCCAGAAAACAACTACTAGCTAGTGTACTACTAAGAAAGATACTACTGTATTCTACATCCTTCTATATTTTGTTTCTTTATTACCCTAACCCCCTATAAAACGTAGTCTTCAAACCAATGTTAATGTACATGGATCTAAATTTATGTACATACGGCCATATTTACAGATACAGTAGTAGTTAGTGTTAGTGAATAGAGTGATCGACTCGGTCATGGGTCCGTAGTCGGATTATATCATATAGTATTATTGATTTAGAAAAATTAGTTCGAAGTCCCCGCTCCACCGCTTCAACTACAATATTGTAATCGCTATCTACAAAAAAAAGCTCGTGTACGTCGGCTGAAATATTAGTCTAACTAACTCACCTCTTTTTTATATTCAAAACCATACTTTATTTTTTTCTTCTATCTCTCTATGATCATCTGTTCTTTCCATATAATATATGCTCGTGCTAACTTGCTGCTATATCTTGCTAAAGGTGGCTTCGTTTAGTATTTGGATGATATACCGTACCAATTCATGTATTTTTGGTTTCATATCGAATTATATAGGATTTAAAGGAACTTCTCAAATCATGATTTATTCTGAACTGAAATAAAGATAGATACAGACTCACCACAAAGTTAAAGAACTTCACACTTATTCTTCTGAAAAGTTTAGATGCGATGATAAATTTCTAATGTAACATTTTTATTGACTCACAAAAGTAAAAGCCAGCCAAATTTGTTGGAAAGGTTATCAGCTATAAACCTATAAAGCACAGGTCCTGCTCACCTGTTGTTGTAAGATATATATGGCGACCTTTTTGAGATGACAAACTCACCCGAGAGTCTGAGACAAGACTCGACACGAGATATTTTTCCTGCTCTTGCTGTTACAATGATCTAATAAAATGCTAATAAATTTGCATGTGCCAACAGCTCTCAATTAATGAGATCCAACGAGGATCAATGTCCTTTGGAATCTCCAGCGTCTGGTTTATGAACCCCACAGCTCTGATCACCTACATATATGTCAAAGGAAGAGTGTATACAAGAGGATCAATGCAATATGAGACTGATCAAAATGTAAAATTTAGTCAAGCAGAATAGTCAGTGCAATGGATATAAGACATCAAGTTCATAGGCTGTGTCACAAAAAACATTGTTTCAAGTATGGCTAGATTATATAACCAGCACAGCTCACTTAGTCACTTGTACCTTTTAATCATTATGGATATAGATCAAAACATGTTTCTATATTAGGGCCCAACATCTTGCTAAACGACAAGGGTTTATGTTTAGCACTTAGCATTGTGCGTATTTTGGCCATATCGCCGTCTACCTTTTGGACGAATGAAAGAAATCTCGACCAAAGCAAATCTCATCATGGATCAGTATTGAGATGGTGTTGTAGTTGTCGTTCCGTGATGGAGTCCACCGTCGTTGTTGTCGTTCCTTCGTGGTGTTGTGCTTGAAGGAATCCGAGAACGTGAGAAGCGAGATCGTTGCCGTTCGACACCACCGCCACCGTGAGTAGCCACTGGAGGTTGCAACTTGCAACCATGAGTCACCGGATGACCGCAGCTGTCACCGGAGCAGTTTTGGTCCATCGGGGATGTCGTTAAGGGTAAGGAAACCCTAAGTTTCTTTTGTAGCTTGCACATGAAGTTTCTGACGTTGTCTTAGACCGGTTTGCTTTGTTTTTGGTTTTGATTTCTGAATCATGAGGAAGTGACCACAACAGCGGATCTGTGTTGCGGAGTCGTCCACCTAGCCGTTCTAGCTGTTGTGTAACCACTAGAGCCGAGAACCAGTGTTGTCGTCAAGGTATTGCTACACTTAACTCGTGTCGTAGTTGTGTTGTTTTGTTTATTAAACCGAAGCTTGTCTCTGTGGGAACGGGAAGTTGATTGGAGTTGTTTATTAAACTGAATTCTGAAATCTGTGGTGCTTAATTAGTGTTTATCGTGAAGAAGAGCTGGAACAACCGGGAATGCCTATTGTAATTAAAGTCCACAAAACCATAGCGCTATAGGTTGTGTGATGGGAAGTGAATCGTGATGCTGTTGTTGTTGTTTGGTTATTAAACCGGATATTAAAGTGGTAAAGTTATCATGTTCACGTGAGTGAATGTGGTGCTGTGTAATGGTGTGAATTGGGCTCGTTAATTAAAACTAAACTCATGTATATTCGTGAATTGATCGGTGGAGTTGGTGTAGCCCTATGTCTTTGTATTTAACATTAAACTAGATTAAACCCGTGTTAAAATTCACTTTATTTATATTATAATTTATATAAAAAATAGAATTTATGTAATTATTTTTAAAAGTTTTTTTGGATAAAACATTATGCAATAAAATCATAAGCTAAATATGATGGTTCTAGATAATTAAGTAAGTTTTATATTATTAATGATACTAGATAATTACTTTTGCTATAACACTGGTTAAATTTTATTTTGTATATTTTATATTTTAAAATAAGATTTTAATATGTAGTATTATGTTATATATGTGAAGTTATTTCAACAATATATATTCTAAATCATGACTTGAATGTCATTATAAGACATAATATTGTAATTTAAATTTAAATATTCAAATTTTGATCCGTTACTTAGTAAAAATTTTAATTCAATAGAAATTATATTTAAAGAATAATATTACTAAAGCTTGAATATTTATAGATTGAACCATTTATATTTGTTTTTAAAAATTAAACTTATGGTATATCCGGAAATAAAACTATTTTTTAATTATAATAAATAATATGATAATTTATTTGTTTCACAAAATAGACTCATATATATAAATAAAAAGTGAAGTATAATGATAGTTAAAAAATTAATATATTAAGTTAGATATCAAAATATTTTATTTGATGAATAATTTAATAAAAGAAATTAATATGGTATATTAGATGATATGATTCTTTAGAATATTTTCTTGAAGATTTTTGGTATAATCTATTTGTAACCAATTAATCTATCATTAATGTATAACTTATTTGTAACCAACTTATTAAAATTATATAGTCTACAAAACAATGATGTGTACTTCCCTTTTATTATTATGGAGATTGTTAGATTTTTGTTTGATTTAATTATTAAACTAAGTAGATAATTTAATTGGAAAATACCAACACAATTAAATCGAGTTTTGGTTATTAAATTACATCATGGATTATTATCAGAATATAATAATATTCGATCGTTTAATCTATAAAAGGGTTTGTTGATTGAGAGTTGTTGCACATAACTTAGGACTATAATTATCATAATAATAGTCAAAAAAAGTCATTTACACGCTAGTGGAGCTAGCTTCCTAAGTAAACATCGGCCTAATTGATAAGTGTACTAGTTAGAGTTGAACAAGGTCTTATAAATTCCTCTCAGTGTCGACATCACACCAACACTCCAGTTCCTATGCTGGAATCCCCATTGCTACTCGCACCAAAACCCTGGTTATGGTGTAGATCCCACCAACTCCAGTGAAGGTCTTAATTGTGCTACAGGAAGAAGGCTCTCCAATAACAAATAATGCTCCCCCTTAGCCATAGCATTTTGAGTCAGTGTTGCAACTGATTAGAATACTCAATGAACTTGGGACTGTTTCTGCTCTGGTACTCAATCTCCCTGAAGATAGTCTATGTAGACATGGTGAGAAAGCCATCATAGAAGTATCCCGCTGGATCTTTTCCAGGCTTCGGTGGACAGTGAAATCCAAGTAGTTAGAGTTCATAATCTCAAATGTATCGACAAAGATGAAACAAAATTGATTGTATATTAAGGAACTATATATTAAGAGTAATGATTGAGTAATGATTGTCACACTCACTCAAAACACCATGGTTGAGGGTTTAATCGACAAAAAAAAAATTATAATGTTGTACAAATAAAGTACATCATAAATTAGTCTTAATCTTCAAGTAATTAACATATAGTTGATAAGCTAGTACTAGCGTTTAATTTGTAGTGTTCATGTGTGTGTTTTAGATGTGCTAGGGTTTGTGTACATATGTCTTTTTAGTTTTTGCATACATGTTTGATCAAATATCTTACAAAATTTGATCAAGTGTTTATTTTGTTTGAGAAAATATTTACTTTTAATATTACAATTATTTGGTAAAACTACATACATCTTTTTGAATTTGACATGCATATTTTGTAATTTGACATGCATATTTTGTATGTATAGATAAACAAATAGAGTGATGGCAAGAAGAAACAAATAATATGTATATTATACACGGCTTTGTATTTAAATTTATTTATTTTAAGAATTATATATTATTTAAGAGTATAATTAAATGGATAGTCATATAAAGGAATTGAAGTTCAATTCGAACCCACAAATTGTCTACAACATATTAGCAATAAAATTCAACAAATTAGAAAAACATAAGTCCCCGCAACTATTGGTAAATTAATATTTGATGTATATTAGTATATTGATAATCATAACTTTGTTGGTATAGTATGATTATTAGTGTAAATTTGGTTTAGTCCATATTATTAGAGTTTTATTTTGGATATGGTGAAATAATTGTATGTATATAGTTTTAAAGCATTTATTATTTCATATTCTTGTTGGATTATACCCAAGTAATCATATTATAATCCCATTATACCAATTATTTTAGAAGATTAGAGTATTTTAATTTGTTTGATGTATACATAGTTTTATATTGTTTGTTTGTTATATGTGCATTACTATTTTGTGAGATATTTTTAAGTAGGAATTATAATACTGTAATTATGAACAAATACGGTGCTATGTCACTGGTGCCTTCTCTTTAGCCAAAGAGAGTGATGAATGGTGATGATGACAGTCTCCCTCTCTCGCTCCCTAACAAAGATACAACAATGTTTCTCTCTCTCGGGAATGAAATTTTAAGAAAAGTTGACCGTCCAGAAACAACTACTAATACTATTGTATTCTACATCCTTCTATTTTGTTTGTTTATTATGTTAACCCCCCTATAAAACGTAGTCGCCAAACCATGTTACATGAATCTAAAGTTATGTACATACTGCCATATTTACTGATACAGTAGTAGTTGGTGTTAGTGAATACTGAATAGAGTGATCGACTCGGGGATGGGTCCATCGGATTATTCAAATGTTCTTTCTATATAATATATGCTGGTGGCCTAGTGCTAACTTGTTGCTATTGCTAAAGGTGGCTTCGTTTAGTATTTGGATGATACATACAAATACTAAACTGAAATATAACATACATCAAGGATTTAAAGAAACTTATCAAATCATTATTATTCTGAACTGAAATATAAGATACATACATACTCATCACAAAAAAGAAACTTCACACTTAATTAAGTTATTATTCTTAGAAGTTTAGATGCGATGATAGATTTCTAATGTAACATTTTATAGACTTACAAAAGTAAAAGCCAACCAAATTTGTTGGAAAGGTTATCAGCTATAAAGCACAGGTCCTGCTCACTCACCTGTTGTTGGAAGATATATATGGCGACTTTTTGAGATGACAAACTCACCCGAGAGTCTGAGACAAGACACGAGCGGGATTCAGTCTTTTTCCTGCTCTTGCTGTTACAATGGTTTAGTGATGAGAGCCGGAGACGCATGGGCCTTGGTCAGCACTAAGCATTAATTATGCATATCTGATCACAGCTCCAGTGTCAGAAAACAGAGCCGTCAACCTCACTAGCTAATAGTTTTCAACATTTGTGTCAGAAGATGATGGAAAGATGAGCAACCTCAATGAATTTGGTACAGTAACGGGGGGAAGACTCCCTTTGAACCAATAGGAATAAGAGAAAGAAAGGGTCAACTTTTTCTTGTTTAGTTGTCCTTGAGAAGAGAGTTGCCAGCAGGTAGCGCAGCACGAGTTGCTTGGAATTCCATTGTATACTTTCTTTGAAGGTCTCTTAGTTTCTCCATCAGTTCTTGGAATGTGGGTCTCAGCTTTGTAATACTGCAATGTGGGACAAACCAAAATAGTCAAACGAATTTAATGTCAGCATTAGTCAAATATATAGAAACATCTAGATCAATTGAGAACCGTAATAAGTAAAGGTATATATATGTTAATTATTTACCTGTGGCAACAGCTCTCCATTAATGAGACCCAACGAGGATCAATGTCCTTTGGAATATCCAGCCTCTGGTTCATGAACCCCACAGCTTTGATCACCTACATATATTTCAAAGGAAGAGTGTGTGTGCATTGCATATTATACAAGAGGATCAGTGCAATATGATACTGAATGGAAAAAATTTAGACAAGCAGATTAGTCAGTGCGATGGATATAAGACATCAAATTCATAAGCTGTGTTGCAAATAACATTGTTTCAAGGTATAACTAGATTATATACACAACCAGCACAACTCACCCTGCTTGTATCTTTAATCATTAAATATATAGATCAAAACATGTTTCTAAATATAATTTGCTCAAATAGAATATTTTTAGGACAAATCGTCACTTGGAGACACTTTCTTTCATCGTTCTATCGCTCAAAAACGATACCTGCATGGAGTTGAGATTTTCCCATGGGATCTTCTCTGTGGCAAGCTCCCATAGTACTACTCCAAAGCTGTAGATATCAGACCTGTACAAAGGAATGAGAAGAGCTAGTTAGCACTTGAGGCTGGAAAAACAAGTATACAAGGGAACTTAACCAAACATAACACGAGAATATATTTCTCATCAGAAGATTCATTTCGGAGAACTTCTGGTGTCATCCATTGAGGCTGCATAACAAGTGAAAAACCAATCAAGATCATTTTGAGCGGTTGGCTATAAAGAGGATTATAATCAATAAGGATCTAGGTTATATACCGTTCCCTTCCCCGACTTGATGGTTAGATACGTTTCATGCTTGATACGTGAAAGACCAAAGTTAGCTACCTGTAGAGATGTCCTGGTAAGTTATTATTCATCTGGATTAGAGGAAACCAAGTGCATCTCAAGAAGAATATCTTACCTTAACGGTCCAGTTCCTGTCTACCAGCAGATTTGACGATTTCAGATCACGATGGATAATGGGTGGACTACAGCGGTGAAGATAGTTCATACCGCGGGCCTGTGTAAATAATAATGGAGTATGAGATGTACCGTGACTGAGTCAAACATAGTGGAAATGAAGAATCAGAAGACAAATACAAAGAGGTAAATAGATAGAGAAGCTCATACTTGGAAACTTTTCAATGTGCAAATGTCAATGATCATAGTAATGGAAAAATCAGAATGTTAACTAATACTCACAATGTCCAAGGCCAAACGGATACGCCGCCTCCAATCCAGTTTTAACGTACTTCTCTGCAGTATATGGAAGATACTTCTACTGCAAATTGTTCCTTCGGAGGATTAGGGGCATAAATAAGAGCTATGGCTCGAAGGCCTAAAAAACACAAAGAAAGTGATAGTAGTAACCAAAGTGCATATATGAGACCGAACCGTGGAAGGAACTCTGACACTATACAGAGACGTTGAGGTGAAGTAACAGCTCCCATAAACAGCAGAACGTTAGGATGTCTAAGTCTTTTCATCAACAATACCTTCGCAGTTAAAAACGAGCAACAATACCAATAAAAATATCAAATCCTTTGCCAAAACTACACTCAGAGCAATCATTATGGATAAAAGATCAAAATCTGCACCTCTTGTTTAAAAGAGTGTATGACTTCTTCTGAATATTCTTGTTTAGAGAACACTTTTATAGCTACGTCCTGTAGTGACATTAGCAACTCTGAAATTTATTTTGTCATAATGGAAGCGTGAACAAATCAACAAATGCATGCATACACCAGAAGCATAAAACGTACAGATCCAAACCAGAGACCGTGATAGACAGTTCCACATGAGCCTTTAAAATAGAAAATTACTGGAGCATGTTAGCAGAACTGAGACAATTACATAAACTTTAGTAAAATTTATGATACTATAGAGAACAGAGAACAGATTTGGCCGGGCAAACGAGATAATCTGTCTAAGAGAGTACCTTACCTTGTCCAATTTTCTCTCCGATTGTCAAATCATCCCACAAAATTTCATCTTCCAAGCTAGAAGCCTCATCATTGTTAGGCTTATTACTTTCCGAGGCATGAGTTTCAGACTGAACACCAAAAGAGGGATTAGTCGGGTGAGACTTCTCTATCTCTTGTTCATTCTGCAGCCAAGGCCATACAGAATGAGTAGGCTTTCCTTTTGAACCGTCCTCCTTATACCCTTTCCATGACCATGACAAACCTTTCTTTACCATCCATTCTTCCGCTTTTGAGGTGAGAACCTTGTGGATTGCTGGCTTTCCCTCACTCTCATGATTGGAATTTTCGAAGGGCTTCTCATCGTTACATGTGAATACACCAAAAGGAGACTGGATAAAATCCCCCCTTGGTGAGGTGGTACCCGTTATTAATGCTGCATCGTCCTTGTGGTCAGTGAGGGTAGAAACATCAGGCAGTGTAACACTACTATCACCTGCTGGGATTTTCGACCTGACCTTGTTCCTCACCTTTGATGCCTGCAATTTGATAGCACTGGTCAATAACATGCAACACCAAGATAAAAAGTGAGAATATGAAACCAACAATTGAACAAACCAAATCTGATATCTTCGATGTTATAGCAACTTGTACAGGCTGAGCAGAATCAAGGCCAAGTTTTGATATAACAGTTCCTTTAGAGTCCAAACCAAGTTTAGATGCAAAACCATTATTACTTGCAGGGCTAGAGCTCGGTTCAACTTCTTGCGCCTTTAATTTAGCCAAAGAGATTATTGGGGTCAGATACGGTGCTATGTCACTGGTGATAGAAATGATCCCAATAAGAGAACCGTCATCTGCATAGAAGGGGGAACAGGTAGTGACAGCTGAAAATTTCTCCCCTGATTTGCTCTTGACAGGAAACTTGCCAGTCCAGCTCTCTCCATTGGAACAAAGCTGAGCAATATTCATTGCAAAGACGGCATCCCGATCATCTACCATAACATTAATTGGGTTCTGCCCAACTGCTTCTGCAGCAGAGTACCCATAAAGCTTTTCTGCCATGGCATTCCTGAGAACAAATCATGTAATGGAACAATGTAACACTATCCATGAATATCATTTACAAAATGGAAATTATTACTCACCAAAAGATAATTCGCATATTAAGATCGAAGGCATGAACAGATTGTGCCATGGACTGCAAAATATTCAGATACTGCTTTTCCGTGAACTTGCCGGCAGGTGCTCTCTGTATCATCGAATCCTTGAAAAGGATCTCCTTGCGCAACGACGAGGCATCGCTCTTCCTCAAGGCTGGATGCGATGGCTGCCTAATCTCTGCCGTAGAAACCTTAAGCCTAGACATCTCCTGCATTAGATGCTCCTGACTTTGCTCTATCTCTAGCATCTTCTTCAGCAGCTCCTTGTCAACTTTAGCTTGAAGAAGCTTAACCATGGTCGGAAAATCTTATCAAAATTAATGAGGATTCGGTTTGACTATATGTATATGGAGAGATGACTGTCTCACTCGCTTCCTATAACAATAATTGAAACGGCTTTCTATATTGATTAGGCCTAGGCAGACACAAATAGACAATCAATCACTCGAAAAAAATCTATAATACGTAAGAAAGATACTGCTGTTAACCAACTGTCCACAACTCTCTCTAGTCCATAAGCACATTCTCTTCTCTTTTTAAAAGTTTTATAGTGTTACCTCATAATCCGTGCCTATTCAAGCCGAATGATCGGCAACCAACTCACCCTCATAATCCGTGGCTGATATGTTTTTTTTTTTTCATCAAATCAATGCTATCTTGGTATATAGTCTCACAGTTTTCGTTTTGTATTTTGGATTTTTCCTAATTCAAGTTATTGGTTTCTTTACAACACTAAAGAAATATTCAAAAACTTATGGTCGAAGGAAAAAGCTTCATCATGCAAACTGTGGAATGTAGAAGAATCCAAAATTATAATCAATTAATACGTCGGATTATATCATTGAAATAAAATTTACATACTCATCAGTCATCATAAACAAATATAACTTTCTTTTATTATTAAATTAAAAGTATTAAGAAATCACAACAGATCATTGTCTGAACAGATATATTTATAAAAACACAAAGCCTAACTGAATGGTAGAGAATAATAATAATATGACGATGACAAGAAGGTAAATAATGATATGATTACTTGGTGTACAAGACATCTTCCCACGGGTGTCGGTACAGTGGCTGCTTCAGTCTCTTCTGATCAAATGTGTGCCTGCAACCATTTTTTTCACAGAAAGCCAGATCAATTTAAGTCACTTCAAGAACAAGATGGTGGATAGATGTGTCCAGTTAGAATATTTACCCGATTAAACCGATGGATCGAGCAAGGACGAAGAGGCCGTTCAAGTAACCAATCTGGACGATTTCGTCAATCTCTTGCTTAGTGAACATCCCACTTCCAGCGAGAAGGTCCAAGAAGAGAGATCCAATGGCTCCGTCAACGTTGAGTACGAGGTTGTTGGCTTTGGAGAGTGTGTATGTCTCTACTTGGACTGCGTATTCCATGTACTTCACTGCAGGGAAGTTAGACCGTGCAAACTTCTGAAGCAGCTCCACTCTTTTGTCTCTGTTGTCTCTGCTCTTTATCCTATAATAATCCCAATAAGATGTAAGTAAAAAATTCAATAAGAAAATGCTCTGTTTCTGCTGCTTCTGAAAAGAAAGATTAGGCTTCAATTGTTTATTTCAACAAAATGAAAACTTTCTATAATGGCTTGTTCTTACCTGTGACCAATCCCAGGGACACGGATTCCTTTCTTCTTCATGCCTTCCACGAATTCATATGGTGTGAGACTCTGGAAAAGGCAAAATGTTTTCGTACAAATTATATCTACGTCTCAAGAAATGCATGAGGCATTTAGAGTGAAGGAGATAAAGGAGTTTTACCCTGTCACAAGCGTCCTTGAAGTATCGTGCTGCGTCATCAATTGCACCACCAAATCTAGGACCAATTGTTAATAGACCTGTGTGTTGGAGGGATTATCACTTGTTATAAGCAATAGATTATTATTGTATAGCAAAATTCACTAAAAAGAGTTGATGAATTGGGATGTTAATTCACCTGAGACAAGACTTGAGACAAGGTCTTTTCCTGCTCTTGCTGTGACGATGGTGTTGTGAGCGCCGGAGACGCATGGACCATGGTCAGCGCACAACATTATGCATATCTGATCAAAGTTCAAAGTGTTAGAAAGCATATTCAATCTCAGTAGCTAACAGTGTTCAATATCTGTGGAAAGATGAGCTACCTCAATAAATTTGGTACAGTAACGGGGAAGGCTACGTTTGAACCATAGGAGAGAAATGACATCTCCCACGCCATAACCCTGTTCAATGATGGATGACATTGGCACACCAGCATAGCATGGTTCTTCCCCTTCAAATTCAATGCAAAAAGAAATTTGTTTACAACAATGTTTTTGTTTCATTCATGGTAATCTGGTTTACTTTCAATAGAATTATTACCTCTGTCATCAGATATGGTGGAGATGATGTGAGTAGGAGCCCTAACTTTCCCACTTTTAATTGCAGAGCTGAGATCTTCTGGGATTTGTGGAGGAGTAACTTCCTTAATAGGAGAGACCTTTCCTTCTTCAACCTAGGAGGAACAGAAGAAAGGAACATAAGATCACAACAACACAAATGCAAGCTAAGGGCACATTTGATTGGAGACTGACCAATTTGTCAAAAGTTTCCTTGATCGCAGATTCTAGGGCTTCAAATGAAGTTGGTACAGTAGCTCCAGCGTCTTTCAATGCTTGATTCTTGGCTTGTGCAGACTCCATCTCTCCACCACTTTTGGCACCCTGATTCATATCATATCAAAGGATGATTTATATCTCTAGCAGAGGAACATTTGTGTCCAAAGTTCTTTAAGTAAGTTGTTAGGTGACACTTACTGCATGACCAAATTGTACTTCGGACTTGAAGAGACGTGCACAAGTCCCGCTGACCCAAGCAACCACTGGTTTGGTCACTTTCCCCTGTTTCAAGGCCTCAACCAGAGAATATTCATCTCGTCCTCCAAGCTCTCCAAGTACAACAACCATCTTAATCTGCAATATTTAAAAATGAAAACAAAACTTTGGAGTTAAAGACGCTATCTGAACAAAAGAGGGAAGGTCAGATGGCGTCTAAGTATAACTTTTCTCATAGTTAAACACTAGAAAAAATGATTAGGCTTAAGGATATCCCAGCGGGGCAACAAAATTTAAGTCGAGATTAATATACCTGTGGGATGTTATTAAATCGCAAGATATGGTCAGATAATGTAGAGCCAGGAAACACATCCCCACCAATAGCAATGCCTGTGGCCATCACGAAACGAATTTCAGCTTAAGATTCTTCAGAATGATAGGAATGAGGAGACATTGAGTAGAAAGTTACCTTCATAAATCCCATCTGTCACACGGGCAATGGTATTGTACATTTCATTAGACATGCCGCCCTGTAGAAAAGGGAGAATGACAAATAATTTCTCAGAGGAGGATACAAAAGAGGATAATAACGAGCTTAGGCAGACTTCAAATAACGAACTTAGGCAGACTACAAAAGAAGAACAGGACATACAGATTTCGAGACAAAGCCAACAGATCCAGGCCTGTACAACTTGCATTGGATGATATTGTCAATTGTTCCAGCAGTGTCACCAATTTTAAAGGCACCAGCTTGAACGCCTCCAACAGTAGCTGGTCCAATAATAACCTATAACGACCATTTGGTGACAGAAGATTAACTCAGAGAGTTCGCTCCAATTAGAAAAGATTGATACGTGTTGTGTTTCCAAAATGAGTAAGTTCAGTCTTAAAAATCACCTTATTGTTAGCACGAGCATAAGCAATCAACTGCTTAGTGTCTGACTCCGGAACACCTTCTGCAATTATGGCCACAACTTTAATAGTTGGCTGCTTCAAAGCAGCCATGGATGAAGCAGCAGCACTAAAACAAGAGGTTGAAAAATACATCACAAAAGAATCACAAAGAGAGACCGGAGAAAACACATTCACAAAATAGACACTAAACGAACCTTCTAAACGATGCGAAGTTGATGAATACATCAGCTGTGGGATGCGCAGCGCATGCTGCCTCAATGCTGCAAGAAACAGACAACTAAGTTAAACTGTCTGAATCATGTCTATCTCTTTCTCTATCTAAGATGGTATTTTAACTTACGCTGCGTGGACAGGAATGGCTATTTCCTCCTGACCAAAAAATAGCTTTTGGAACCCCTCAGAACCTGGGTTAATGATACCAGCAACAGAAGGAGTTTCTCGCCCTGAAAAAGAGTAAAGATACCAAATTTAACAGTCAAGTCAAGTAAAAATCCAGAGAGAGAGAGAGAAAAACTGATGAAGACGACAAGGAGAAACAGAGACAAAAGGAGCAACACTCACCACAGAGGAAATCAAAATCAAGCATCCGCTGAATGGGAAGCTGCTTGTAATTGTAGAACAGGGCCTGTGTGTTGCGTGAAAACAGCTGTCCCGTGGCCATGTTATTGGCTCGTAAGGAACTGAGAATCAGAAAATTTGAAGTTGTGAATAAAAAAAAAATATTACATTCCAATCCAATATGAAGATGCAAAAACTGAAAAAAAACCCAATCCAACGGTCACACACCAAGCAAAAGTTTTTCCCTTTCCATGATCATACAACTAAAAAAATTAATTCTTTTGATCGAGAACCAAATCAAAGAAGAAACTTTTTTTTGAAAAAGTTCCAATTGTTTCATTCAGATTAAAAAAAGATTATGTTTTTTAGGGATCGGAACAAAGGACCCACTAGTGCAAAAATCTCAACCACTGCTATTATTTTTACAGAACTCCCAATATCGCTTTACATCTCTCAGACTCAGCCTCGTATAAACACAAAAAAAAACTACTCTCCACTATCGAATCATCACTTACTTAGCCTTCTAACCCCAAAACCCAATCCGGATCGATACTTTTTTGTTTTCTGATTGAGAGATAAACAGAAAAACACAGATGACAGATCTGAACTCAATTGGAATCCTCCAATGAAAAAAAGTTAAAGAGAAATCAGAAGACGAACGAACCTGCCGAGTCGAAAGAGAGGGGAGTCAGAAGAGAGCAATGTTAGGTGAAGGAGAGTAGTAGATTGATGTTAGGAGGAAGGTAAAAATGGCTCAGAGGAGGAAACCAATAAATGGAAAGAGAGAGAGAGAGTAATGGGGGAGGGAAACAAATAAAGATCAGCTCAGCTACCCACCACCAGAGAGAGAGACAGAGACACTCACGTGGCTCGTGGTAGTTAGCTCACAGCTTCTGATCTCCGATCCAAACTTTGTTTTTCCTTCTTTTCTTCTCGTTGTCAATGCATCAACATGTCTTTCTTCCTTCTATGGAATTACAACAGAAACAAACAAAAAAAAAATAACAAATTATGTGACTAGAATAGGAAATATACAAAATACTGATGATTAAAAAGAATTAAAAAAAGGAAATATACAAATTTAATGGAGTATATAACTAAGTGGGAGTTGTTGGTTTGAAATAGAGTTTTAAAGATTTTAAATGTTAGGTATAATTTTTTGTTATTATATCATTTTTAAGGGTGATATTGAATTCTAGTTTAGGAAATTTTGTTGAAAAGTTCAACAAAATCGAATATAAGAAAGATTGTTAAAGATTATAGAGAGTTTTGTTGATTAGTTTTCTAAAATCTTGTAAAGTGCTCCAAACAATACAATCATTGTATTTTTATGATAATTTTCATGACTTTATTTTGTAAAGAAAATGTTTAAAATTATGAACCAATAATATAATAATTGAACTCATTAACAATCCTAGATTCTTTTGTTTTTAATTGAATAATACAAAACTTTTAATGACTTTATCAAAGTCTAAATCCAATAACCCAAATTTGTTAAGATTTTAAATGACTTTTTATAAATCACAAATTAATAACACTAAACTTTAACAAAGTTTAACAAAATCTTGATCTAATAACAACAAATTCTATCTAACATATAAAATCTTTAAAACTCTATTAAAATCTCAAACCAATAACCCCACTTAATGATTTTGTTGAACTCTTCCAAAAATCTCATAAATTAATTAGAATCCAATACCGAGATAACAGCAAATATTACAAATTTAATTTTGTTTTTGATCAGTATTAGCATTTTTTTTCATAAGTATAAGCAAATAGTATAATCATGTACTAAGGGGGAGGTATTGGTTTAGGATTTAGAAAGAATTTTAATGACTTTAAAAGTTAGGTAAAATATGTTGTTATTCAATCAAGACTTTTAAAAACTCTTTAAAAATTTGGTGTTATTGGTTGTGGATTTGTAAAAAGTTATCTAAAATCTTGATAAATCTAGTGTTATTGGATTAAGAGTTTTATAAAGTCATTAAAAGTTTTATGTTATTCAAGTAAAACAAAAGAATCTTGGATTGTTAATGAATTCAAATTTTATGTTATTGGTTTAGGATTTTATATCATTTCCTTTATAACAAAAGTCATAAAAACTCTTTCATCAAATAGAAAGATTTTACAAGATTAGAAAAAACAAATCATCAAGATTTTAAAAAACTTTCTAAACAATCTCTTAGAATCCTTCATTTTTAACTTTCAAATTTCTATGATTCTAACAATCAGCAAGAACATAAAGTCATTAAAATTTTTTCTAAATCCTAAACCAATACTTCCCCCTAAGTACTACTGTAGGATCTCGTGTTTTGTGTGACCACAACCACAAGCATAAAATAATATGGGATATGTTGTACTATAATTTAATAGTATTATAGGTAAATAGAATAAAATAAAACTAAACAATTAATCGTGTTAGGGTTTAAGGCGTTTATCTGTCACTCCCAAATCTGTTTGGGGGGGGGTTTATGCAACTCAACTCTCAAGAGTTAAGAGAACTCTCCTCTCGCGTTATGGAGTAGATAGATTAGCCAACAAACCGGTAACTTGGATTTGTTCATCGATTTCTTTTTTTTTCTGAATGGATTCTACTGATGACGATTTTGGTGAGTTGTACGTTGATGACAAGGTTCATCTGGGGAAAAGGGGGAGTGATGCTTTCGCCGGCGGCGATGCAGGATTCGTAAAATCGTCTGAAGAATCGAAGTTTGCGACGGATTCCGGCAAGGATATGGGTTTCGAAGGGTCGGTAAACCCTGATTCGGAAGGAGAAACCAAGAAATTGGGTGCGGTGGCTGAGGATTCGAGTCCGTGTGACGACGACGCTTGTGCTGTGAATCTGAGCGAGGCGAATGAAGAAGAGTCTGAGTATAGTGATAGTGATAGTGACGATGATTTGAAAATAGTCCTGCAAGACGACGACGATTCTAAAGCTGATGCTTGTGCTGATGCCGTCGAAGCTTCCAAAGCTTGCTCCTTTCAGAGACGGTGGACTAAATACGCTTCATCTTGCACCGATCCTTCTTTTGGAATGTCTCAATATGGATATAGTTTCTCTAACAATTGGTCCAGGTTAGTCACATTGGTGATAATCATAACATTTGATTGGGTGAATCTGTTGCTTTAGATATAATCAATGTGTGTTTTTAGGTTTATTTAAGGTGATTGGAATAATGAATGGTTAATGTGTTTGAAGATACATGATGATATGTATTGTGATGTGTGTTTTCTCTTATGCTCAGGACACCTTTTGATGTAAATTTGGATCTGTTGGAGACTAAGCCATGGAGGAATCATGGTATGGATATCAGTGACTTCTTTAATTTTGGGCTTAACGAGCAAAGCTGGAAAGATTACTGTAAACCGTTGGTGAGTTAAACATGTTTGCGGTCTTGTTTTCCTATCATTTGTGGCAAGGGAGTATTTTGGTTTCAAGTTAATGAGTTACTTTTTCCTATTTAACTGAAGGGAAGAGCAATTGAGGTTGGAGGTGGAACTTTTGAGCGAATACCTTCTGCAGATTTGCGTCGTCGACGTGATTCAGACCCTGATGTAGTGATACAGGTCAGAGATTGATTAAAACTTGGTTTGTTGTTTTTTTTGCTTTCCTTATCTTCCATTTCTGATTAAATGTATGAAACCAGATCCCAGTTACTAATGATGCTGAGGAGACACCTGAAAAATCAAGGTCTCTCAACATAACATCGAATGAAGCGTCTAGAAGTGAGGATTCACTTTCAGATAGTGGGAAGGATTTGAATTCAGTCGATGATTCTCCAAAAGATGAAGCTTTTGAGGGGTCTCAGGATGAAAACACTGGAAGCTTCAATGGCGAGCAATCTCCTCCAACAGAAAATTGCTGCAGTAAGGAAATAACAACACCTTCTGATAAAGAAATGATTGAGGATGAGAAAGAAGAGAGTTTTTGCAGTTCTGATGAGGCGGATTCATCCTCAGTGGAGAGGGAATCATCTCTTGGAGATCGCATTCGTTTGAGCCCTACCTCTTCCTGTTCTGTTGGTAATAATGAGGAATCTGATGATTCTGAAACAGAGTCATTGAAAGATAGTGCTACTGATGACCAACGTGAAGTCAGTACCCCACCACGACAAGCTAGACTTGCAGAACATGAAGCAAGTAGTATCGAAAGAGAGGAAAGGAATGGTACAATGCATTCCAGACACGAAAGATCTGACGAAGACTCGACCAAAAAGCACTGTGGGAGAGCTGGCTATGCTGTACATGGGAGAATAAAATACAGAACTGTGAAGGATGCATCATCGCCTACACCAGATCCAAGTTGTGGCAGAAATGTTCGTTCTCGACATGAAAGTTTGTATCGTGATTCAAACAAAAACAGGCAGAATGGATCACGTATTACATTAGAAAGGGATGAGACTGAAGGTAAAGGCTTTCATTACTCAAACAGAGAAAAACGTCATGATAGATTGTATCCATCTGTGGATCATGCTCGGCATAGAGAGCAGAGGTTTGGTTGGCGCAGCAACAACAAAGAATCATCACTGGGTCGAGCTTTTGATCATTCTAATAGTTACAACTGTGAGGCGCGTCGTAAAGAGTATACCTCACATTCATCCTTGGATCTTAATCAGAGAAATTCTAGATCAAGTTTTAAAGAAGAGGATGATCGATATGGTTGGCATCATTGTGAAAGAAATTATGGTCATGAAAGAAGTCCTGTCCGAGCCTACGAGAACAACAAACAAAGATACGGGTATGATTGGCTAAGAGAACCTTATTATGAGGACTGTTTACCACTGACTGACATGGACTATAGGTACCGGTCAGAGTACTCTTCTGCATATGCAATCCATGAACAGAATCGCGAGAATGATCTTCACTGCAGAAGAAGGGGTGATTACGATTATAATCTGCATCGTCTTAGATATGAAGATGGATGTTACAGGGCAGAAGGGAGAATTTCATTTGACAGGGAGATGCGTTATTTTGCTGAAGTGGAAAGGAGAGAATTTCGAGGGTATAAAAGACATGAGGAATTATCTGAAATAGAGAAAAGACACGATTACACTCATGATTGGCATCTTGATAGATTTCTTTCAGAGGAAGATGGTTATAAATGCAGAAGCGAAGATGCTTGGCCCTCACCGTCTTTACCTTTGAGAGACTCGTGGTACAAAAATGAAGCAAAAGGTAACTTCCGGAGAGATGATACCAGAGACTTCAGAACAGTGGAGGCATATGACAGCCAGAATAACCAGTTTTATAAGGCTGCACCGAGAGATGGTTGGACGCATAGTCGTGGTCGTAGCGATAAAGTGAGCGTAAAAGATAGACTAAAGTGTGCTGATGATTGGGTTCGTCCTGATAGAAGGAGATATAATTTGGCAGATGACATTCAGTGTTCAATGACAGAAGTTACTCATCCGGAGCATCCATCATATACTGATGAGATATTACTCCACAACCTCGGAATACCAACACATAATCGAATGGCTATCAAACAAAGGTCTGGATACAAGAAGAGCCATATTCATGAAATTGATGAAAGACGTCACAGATCCAAAAGGCTGAGGGGAAGAGATGGGCAAGCTTTCATCAAACGTCAGGATCCGGTTGACTTAGCTGGTAGGCAAGGAAAGGTAAAGATGGAATCTAAGTGCTTTTAAACCTAGATTTAGCTAGATTCAGTTTTCCAGATTAAACCAGATTTCACTCTCCTACTTATAATTTCACTCATACATGCCAGGCTTTTCTTTATGTGGTCTGTCTTCTATACTTGATTTTTTTTTTTTTTTTTTTTGCTACAATCTGTATTATTAAACTTAAACATCATATAGTGTACAATGAAGAACATGACCCTTCTCATGTAATTTTTGTGTGTGTGTGTTTCAGCTCTCTAACCAATCAAAAAGAGGATTCTCCAATGGCCAAGACACGATAGAACAACAACAAGGTGGTCAGAAATCAGGAAAGTTAATGTGCAGAAGTGAAGAGAAAGCTGTGCGAGTTGGAGATACAAATGATAAAGAAGAAGGCGAGATCATAGAAGGAGAGACGAACGTGAAAGTTGTTGAAATAGACAACGAGCGAATACAAGAGAGTCTGAAGAAGATGGAGAAACGGAGAGAGAGGTTCAAGGATACCAAAATGGCAAAGACGGTAGAAGCAACCGAACCGAGAGCTAAAACCGCCGATCTTGTGACTAATCAACAAAGACCGGCTAGAAAGAGGCGATGGTGTGCAGCTAGTTAAAAAGAAAGATCATGTAGGGGTTCCTTGGTTTTAACACAGTAGCGGTTAATTGATGTATAAACCGATCAACTAAAAAAGTGGCTGATCTAACAAAAAGTCACAAAACCGAACAATTGGCTGTGTGACCTGGTTTTGGATTTAAAGTGATACTTTTTTTGAATTTTTGACTATTATAAAGTTTTTTGAACTAGAAGATTTGACTTTTGACCAATGCATGGGAAAATTCATATTTTAAAACCGTAGACAATTAGAGCATAACCAGCAGATAAGAGAATAAACCAGACCGAACCGAACTGACTTCAAATGTTCGACTTTTCTTTTGTTTTATTTATTTATTTATTTGGGAATAATTTTCGTAGCCGTCGGATAACACGCGGCTGATCTGAAGCGCGTCTCTGCCAAAAAAAAAAAAAAAAAAAAAAAACAAGAGAGGAGGAAGGAGAAGAGAAGAGAATTCAAACCAGTTTCCATCGACGAACGTAACGAGAGGACCTGCCTATTAAACAGTCACGATTCCTCCTCTATCTCTCGCGTAGAGCTCTTCTTTCTTCTAACTTCCCAGGTCCGTTTTTTTTTTTCCTATTTCCAATTTCGAACCCAACCAATCAAAGGTCCTTGGAATTCATTTTTTTTTTGAATATTTTTTTTCTATAGAAAGATCCGTTTTATTATCTGATTAAGCTGCTCTGTTGCTCAGAATATTTTATTTTGTTAAAATTTATTTCGATTTCGATTTAGAACTAATAAAGTACTGGATCTGGTGGAAGTTACTGGTTAAGAAAGAGGAGACCCTAATAATACTTTCAAACGCTTTGATTTTTTTTTTTTACAAAATTGTTAGCTTCTGAAATCGGGTCAAATACGTAGAGTATTTAGTGTTTCTTTGAGTTAAATCTCTACGCAATTTTTGATTTTTACCAACTTGAAATTGAATTGTAGACTAGACAGTTACGAATCTGGAGTTTTTTTTTTTTTTTTTTTTTTTTGTGTAATGTTTACTTTTTTTTCTTTTCTGGATGGGTTTGCTACTTACCGCTGATTTGTATGGCTTTGCAGAGACAAAGCTGTATCCATCGGTTGCTGCGAACATAATAAGGGGGGTGCAATGGCGAGGATAAAACCTCAAGCTCTTTTAAATCAAAGCAAGAAGAAGAAGACTCCCAGTCGCATTAGTATTTCCACTATTATTGTGTGTAATCTCGTAGTCGCTGTAGTCATACTATCCTTGGTCACAACTTATCGACATTGGTCCCAAAGGTTTATTTTTACTGCTTTTCATTTACTTCTGTTATCCTAGATGTCTCTTTTCATTATATGCTGTTTATAGCTACAGAATTTGATATTATTGGTTATCTCCCCAGGTCAAGAAACACAATTGAACATGAAACTCAGAGTCAGAGATTTGAGGTGCTTCTTTGATAAGTGTTTTTTTTTTTTCAATCCTGGTTGAACTTCTGAGCACTTAGGTTTAGAGTTTAGGATATATTACATATGTGATCTGGCTTTGCTTTGTGCTTCAGGACACGAATGCTGCGTCAGAGCAAAAGAGTTATGACCTTCCTGGTTATGCTGTAAGTTAATCTTGTTCATCAGTATTTGGAAGTAAAATGTTGATCCGACTTATATCTGGATATCTTGCTTTCTGTTTTTTTTTTCTCATCTCATGCAGGATATAAACACATCTAAAGGACTTATAACTGTTGAACTCTTCAAAGAAGGTTCCCCTGAAGTTGTGGACAAGTTTCTAGATCTATGGTTAGTATCAGAATTCATTTGTTATCATTTTAAGATAACGAAAAGTTTAGGGATTTGATTAAGCCAGGCCATGACTTTGTTCTTAAGTAGGAGTATTACTTGTAGCTTGATAGGATTTTAGTAACGCCAGTTTCTTCATTTTTAACCCTTGGCTCCTGTTGTACCCTTCTTGGAGTTTAGAATACGGAACCTCATAAAAGATAAAAAGGCTGAATCACTATCTGACGCTATTACAGCTTAATATGATAGTAGAACTTATTCGTTGAGTATTGTTTTTGCAGTCAAAAAGATCACTTCAAGGGAATGCCGTTTCATCGGGTTATAAAAAACTACTTGGTACAAGCTGGTCATTCGCCGAGCTCTATACCTGTAGAAGAATGGACAGCTAAAGGAAAACTCCGTGGTCGCCTTCACACAGGGTAACTTGCTTGTGCTCTGCTTCTGGATTTTCAGTGTCAATGTTTATCATCTCTTCTTGGTTTAAAGTCTAAAACCTACCTGTATGTTCTCTTGTTATTCAGCCCAAAACATGAGGCATTCATGTTGGGGACACCAAAAACAAAAGGGAACAACAAGGATTTTGAGCTTCTTATCACAACGGCGCCAATCCCGGATCTGAATGATCAGCTTATAGTGTTTGGAAGAGTCCTTAAGGGAGAGGATGTAGTACAGGTTTGATCCAACCGAACGAACCACACTCTCTCTTTTCAGTTTTACACTTTATGGTATGTTCATGTATTAACGATTCAGTTATATCATTACAGGAGATCGAAGAAGTGGATACGGATGAGCATTACCAACCGAAATCGCTAATAGGGATCACTGGTGTTATACTGAAACGAGAGATATGAAATGAAAATCTCTATCCCTTCCGTACGTCTTTCCTCTGTAAATGAGGCCCACGCCAAATCTTTTTCTTCATACTCACTGTTTGTATAAACCCTCTTTTTGAGGTTTTTCTTTTCTTTCTATTTTACAGTTTCTTCTTGTTTTTGTAATTTTATTTGATCTTTCTCGAGGAAATAGAATCTTTGTTTGATATGCTTCTCTCCTTATGCGTTACAACAACACAAATTTAGATGCCTAAAAATTACATAAGTTAATCTTATCTTTCGTTTTGATATACAAACTTTAAAATTATACTTATTTAATTCTCTGTTCTTTCATTTTTCTTTAATAAAATACATCTAACTGAGAAAAAAATTAAAAATGAATTTGAAAATCCTAAAAATAATTTCTTTTTATAACGCTACAAAGTTTCTCAAAAACTCTTGGAAAACTCTTAAAATATTCTTTTTAACTTCTTAAACAATTCTTAAAAGGTTCTCAAATCGTGGCTGTTCAAATCGTGGCTGTTAAAGAAATACAATATAAAATCGTGTTTATAATAATAATAAACAGACAAGTTAGTTCATATAAGCATCCAAAATAACTTTTGTGTATTTGAGTGGGAATAGTTAAATTGTTGGTGTACTTTTTTAAAATTTTGTTAAAAAGAAATATTCGAAGTATAGACAAAATCTGTCTTAAAAACACAAGTATTTACTCGCATAGTCTCTCATTAGCAAGTTTTTTAAGAAATAGGAAATTTTGGAAAAAATAATCTATTGTTTTTGAATAGATTAAAAAGAAAAAAAGAAAAATCATATTTTCTGCAAGAAACCAAAAGTTACAAACTTACAACCCATGGTTCATCAAGAGGAAGATACAATCATTAATCTTGTACCAAACCCCTTTGTTACATTTCTATCATATAAAATATAGATAACGACTAAGACAAAATGAAAGCTCCAAACCGGTCTTGTTATTTTTGATTCCTCACTTGCATAACTGCATGCTAATCTTCAGGAGAGAAGACGAAGCCTGCATATTATTAAGGTTAATTTGGATGCCACCTCGCAGTCTCTTCATCTTAGCTTTAAATTCCTTGAGCTCCTCAAGAGTAAACTCCTCAATGGGCTTATTAAACCTATCTTCTTCAGCAGATTCAAGCCACTTGTGAAGTTCTTCGCCATGTTTCTTCTCAGCTTCAGTTTCTTCGATGATGGAGTTGAGGCGTTTACATATTTTCTTATCTTGCCTAGCTCTGCTGCTTCTACTATTATAGCCCGATGTTTCAAAGCTATCTGATTCTTCGAATTCATTTTTGAACCGTTCTGCAATCAAATCAAAATTCGGTTTCCCGAAGGAATAAGGTTTGTTTCCTGGAGAAAAGACAACAATACCAACCTCGTCGTTGCACAGAGTCGCAAGCTCACTCGCTTTCTTGAACAAACCCAGCCTGCGTTTCGAGAAGGTTACTTGCTTTGTGTTTGTGTCTTGCACTTGCTCCATCTTAATCTTTCTCCTACCCATTTTTTTTTTTAGTGAAATGCTTTGATGTGGTTGTAATCTATGTTAATGTAAATAAGAAGAAGATTGATCTTTCTCATGTATTTCTTTATGTATTTATAGTAATGAATGTGGGTAAAGTTGTCATTGGACCTCATCATCATATATGTGTAGTTTTAGTAAATTATTGTTTTTGCATAAATACATTTTAAGTAACTCCATTTTAAAAATCTTTCATTACCTTATGAGAGCTTTGAATAGCTTATATGTATTCAATCCATATCCATTGATATTAACTATTATTAGTATTATATTTTACTATTGGAGCTCTTATTAATTGGTAGTTTGAATTACCCAATAGAAAATTATCAAGTTAACAAAAGAAATTTCTTTTTGTACCTAAATAGTTTACTTTCACCCAAACACACTTAAATAGTTTGACAAAAATAAATCTTACATAAATTTTTCAGAAATTATTAACATTTATGTATTAAAAATAAATAATATGTGTCATATTTT
Source organism: Camelina sativa (assembly GCF_030686135.1). NCBI lineage: Eukaryota > Viridiplantae > Streptophyta > Magnoliopsida > Brassicales > Brassicaceae > Camelina > Camelina sativa. The sequence continues at coordinate 2,546,271 of NC_141880.1, forward strand.
TTTAAAAAGTAATATTTCTGGATAGAATTAATTATAAACTTCTAGTTATATTACATTTACAACTCATATATATATATATATATATATATATTGACAGCATTACAACTCATATATTAATTTATATTCAATTAATATACATTTGCGGGTATACATTTAAATTAAAGTAGTGAATGGATTTGAAGAAACCAAACTGACAGTTTCCTATTATAAGCAAAAGTGGATTTCAAATATTTCACTAAGTCACAAAGTCAATAATCGCCCTTCCGAGCAAAACCGAGTCTTTTTGAGACTTGTATGTAAAACCCAAAAGGCTAGCCACTAATAATAACTGTAAATAACCAAAAATTAGCTTGCAATATCAGCAACTCAGCTGACGCATGTAAAAGAGTAAATGTTTTTATGTGGAGACCAAGTTTTTCGTCATTAGTCTTCAGTGGCTCTTTCTAGTTCTGCTCACGTTAGAGCTCTGATCCGTAAGGAACTTGAGGACATCAATTAGGGATCTTAGCCGGTCCCAAATGTTGAGTCCGTAAAGAGTTTCCACTAGTGCCTCCTGGAATTCAAACGCGTTTTCTGCTACCGGGTACTGTGATATGACCATCAAAGAGTCATGTTAACAGATATTAAGATAATCAGATTATTTTTTCAGTGTTTGTCACAAAACTTGCCTGAATAGGTTTTGGAATCTTGGTTTTGATGAGTGGCCAAAATCTATCTTCAACCACGGATTTCACGAGGCAGCATGCTCTTAGACCTTCTATACCAGCAAACCTTCCAAACCCACTATCTTTTACACCTCCAAACGGGAGCGACTGCAAAATCATGTCATACTCTTAATCATGGAAGTGATGGTTTACCTTCTTTTTTTTTTGTCTCTTTTCCAAAGGTAAAATCCTAGACTAAAGCCAGTGATGAGTACCTGGCACATGTAGTTTGATGCAAAGTCATTGATTGCAGCAACACCGCACTGAATTTGGGAAGCGATTAGTTTGGCACGTCTCTTGCTTCCAGAGAAAACAGCACAGCCAAGTGCATAACGTGAATCATTCGCCAGCTTTATCGCCTCTTCATCGCTGCTGAATTGCATGATTGGCATTATTGGTCCAAAGGCCTGATTCTCACGCATTAATAAATATCTTAAGAACTCAGAGTGTGCATTGTATGATGCACCAACATGCAGCAACAGAAGCAAGACGAACCAAGGAAGGTAAGGTCACATACCTCTTCTTTCATTATTTTCATGTTGTGGTTTACATTGATGAGAACAGTTGGAGGGAAATATTGTTCGACTGCATCTTCGCCTAGATGACCAAAGCTGCCACGGACTGCAATTACTGCTCCTTTGTCTAAGGCGTCATTTACAAGGCTCTGTAGGTGCTCAGAGTGCTCTTGCAAACATATAGCACCCATGTCATACCTCCCAGTTAGAGGAGGACCCTGATGTAAAAGAAGGATTTCAATAAGAACATAGGAGAAAATTTGAGAAAGAGAAGACTAATGTGGCGGGAACTAATAGATTTTTGGTTAACTCAAACTTCCACAGCATCACATATCAAAATGCCAGTTAACCTCCTATGTGGCTTACATATACTAGTAGGAAACATAGGAATAGGATTCGAGGGTGGTATAAACAAAACCCATTACGACATTTCTAATGAAGAGGCTGGAGTCAAGATGAAAAACATCACAAGACAAACAAGTATCAGAAACCGCCTGAATTTCTGTTTATAATAAGGATCAAACTAAATGGCACGCAAATTGTTATCCGTTTTTTAATCACAGAGCACTTACAGCAGAAACTGACTTCACAATCTTGGTTACTTGGCTAATGAATGCACTGTAAATTTCTTTGTGAACATAGAATCTTTCAGCACCCGCACAGTTTTGCCCGCTTGACTGAAGAGTGCCCCTAACAGCCACTTGTGCAACCTAAATTGTACAACAGAAGCATTAGTTTTATCAAGGGAACATCCTCCTTTTTCCAATAATAAACCGTAAGAGCACAGAAGAGAGTACCATGACACAGAAAGAACACTTACATGTGAGACATCTGCGTCTTCACATATGATAAATGCATCTTTACCACCAAGCTCGAGAGTGACAGGTGTCAATGTCTCGGCAGCGTTTCTCATTATCTGCAACATATTGCATAAGTACAACTCGTAATAAACTGATTAGAATGAAGAACCAAGTGTGAAGACTATACCATCTTGCCAACAGCTGTGGATCCAACAAATATCATTTTATCAACAGACGAGACAAGTGCTTCTCCGGTTTCCGAAAACCTGCAAAGAATGTGTTAGTTGATGAGATGAAATCAACTTAATACCAACATGCATGCTAAGGAGAATTGCGTAAGTAAAATACACAGACCCTGTTATCACATCGACTAGATTTTCAGGTGCTCCAACAGCAGCTAAAGCTGCCTGGATTATGCGGAAGTAAAAGCATCCTGACCAGCTAGCGTGTTCTGAAACCTGCAGAAAAGGTGTTTCAACTATCAGAAACATATACAAAATCTAAAGAAAGATATTTGCTTTGAAGAATTCTAATAACTTCCTCTCAGTAGTTGCATTGCTCACGATGTTGACATCATATAAACAGTAACATGCTAACTTATTCAAATATGGAATACAAATGAATGGCATTGCCTTGGCAAATATACATAATCAAAAGGATCAGCGAGCTATAAAAATAGAAAAAAGACAGCAGTTTACCTTAATAACAATGCCATTCCCAGAGAAGACTGCAGCCAGCATAGGATTGAAAATATTGTGGAACGGATAATTCCATGGGACTATAGCTCCAATGACACCAAGGGGATGGAACTCTACTCTTGATACTTTATGAAGCATCGCTCTTCCTGAAGACCTGCAGACAAATTAAATTAGACTTGAAATCATCTCTGTGCAAGAATCAAGGAAGAACTATGATTCATACTGATATTTATACATGCTATGATGGAATTACCGAGATTCAGGCTTTAACCATCGTTCGCCCTCAGAAAGAAGCCAAGTAATTTTCTCACAAGTAGTCATTATTTCTCCCAGAGACGCATCTACCATAGTCTTTCCAGTGTCACGTGAAGATACTCTAAATAACGGGTGATATCTTAGCATCATTTGAGAAAAAGTACCGAGGGAAAGCAAAAGCTGTATATCAAACCACTCAGTAATACAGAAACAAATCCTTACTCGCATATAAGCTCTTGGTATTCAATAATGTACTTCAAAAGAATCCGCAGGAACTGCCTTCTAAGCTTGAAACTACTTTGAGCCCAAGTTTTTTGAGCCTTCCTTGATAGTGCTACTCGCTCCTTCACCTGAAACACAAAAATGTAAACCATATGTCAGGATAAGATAAGGTGAATCGCCTAGAGAGAAACATATGGATTTGAGTAACGGAACCTCCATTCAATTAAGATTTAAACAAAACATAAGTTCTTCACAGAAAAGACAGCAGCTACTAACCTCAGCGGGCGACAGAGCAGGGAAATATCCCAGATATTTCATTGTGGCAGGTTCATAGCATTGAACTTTTTTGTCTGACTGTTGGCTCCTTCCTCTCGGAGGAATCTAAAGCCAATGTCATAGAGAACTTATGATTCAGTATGCTAATTCACAAGAACAACTGATCTAACAGTTAATTAGCTATCATGATAAATCAACTATAGTGGACAAATATGGAAATCAGAGTTAATTTCATAGTACTGAGATATATGATTGATACCTAAGTCGTAAACCAAAACAATAAGAGAATATATACGACCAACAGCTTAAATCTCCCAATCACTTGAGGATAGAAGAACTCACATAGATGAAGCTATTCTCCTCCGTCTCTTTCCCATGAGCCAACACTGTTTCCAAAATTTCATTCCAAAAAAAAAAACCAATAAATCAAACATCTACGGAGTACTGTTCATACAAACCGAGCAAAAAAAGCCATTAGAAGAAAGTAGGAGGTGGTACAGAGAAGGAAAGATACCATCGGATGCGTCAACGTCAATGGAAGGAACATTGGGAGGAATGAGCATAAGAAGGAACTTGCAGATCGCGTAAGCGAAGGCGAGAACGACAAGTGGCCACCAGAACGGCATTTCCAAATTGTTCAAAGATTCCTCCGCTAGGGCTTTGCAATTCCAGCGAGGCGACAACGCCGACGAAGGATAAATCTCGGCGTCTCCGTCAAATCGGAAAAATGGAAATAGGAATCAACGACGAGCAGATGATGGATTTTTATAATATTTTCTGCTTTTTTATCTTTTTTGTTGTTTTCGAGTCCACTGGAACTGTGAGAATGGTACGGGTGGTAATTTCTTGCAACATTAAGGGTAATTTCAAGCATAATTTAAAAAGTATTATGTTATTATCCACGTTGAAGAAGAAGCTACACGCCAAGAACGTGAACACGACACAAACGCGACATATATATCTGGTGCGTAATTGCGTTTGTTAAACCGAATTAAAGTGTTAAACCAAAAATTTGAACCGAGTGGTTCAAATTGTTTCGAATTAAACTTAGGTTTCACAGAGCTGGACTCCTTCGCAATTCACAGAAGGAACGAAACAGAAGAGTGTAAAGATGTCAACAACAAGAATTACATATATCTCGTCAAATGAAAGACACACTATACAACATATGTCTACTCTCAAAATCTAGTTTCCTCTAATCCTGGTTCCTCTGGTGATCGACAAATCCGGCACAAAACTTCATCTTCGTCGTCGTTGTCTGTATCTTCCGGCGGAATATTTTGGTCGCTTATCGCCGGAGAGACGTCCATCTTTGGAAAATGCAAAACCTCTTTTTTCACTCTCTCTCTCACTCTACTGAAAAATCCTGAAGCAGCAAGTTAATGCATTGTGGTAAACCAACAACACACGCAAACCTTAAAAACAAGTAACTGGTCCTATATCATAAAAATAAAAGAGGATATAATGGCATAGCTTGTAATTTGTTACTATTGATTCAATGATTCCTCTGTGCTTTTCTTTTTGACAAGCTACCGTCTGCAGCAGAGCAGAGTGTTGACTACAACAGAGTGACCTTCTACGGTGCTTCCTATTTACTATGGTAATTAATATCAAAGTTTTTTTCTTCTTTTTTACCTTTGTTATAGTACTAGTACTTTCTAATTGTCCATTTTTAGTATAACAAAGCCAAAAAAATAAAGGGCGCGTGAATTCCAACTTTACAAAAAAAGGAAGTTGTTGTATATTGTAGAATTCTTATTACTGTAGTTTCAAATTTCAAATGTATCTGATGACTTGAATTCCAACTAAGCTGATTTTCGATTAAACGGTACTACTCAAGTAAGTCCGATAAAAATATTGTTTAAATACATTATAGAATTTTTATAGTAAAAAATGTCTCAAACTAACTTTATTATTGGTTTCAAATTTTTTCCAAACCAAACAAAGGTCTCTACATTCTAGTGATGAGAGGAAAAGGAAGAAAATTTGAAAAAGTAACAGCTATTGTTTTTTAGAATTTAGATTTTGGATTGTTTTTTTTGTCATTGTTGGTGCGGGATTCAGCACCCCCAACATACCGGTCTAAATCATAAATCGAAATTGAGTATTTAAACTGGGAGTCCGGTTTAAATATGGATTCAACCTATAAATGAAGGTCCAACTGTGTCGAAGGGTCCAGTCCCATAATGAGAAACCGACTTCCCAAATCGCCTGGCGGCCGACCTCACCAGGAAAGGAGAAACTTTCATGTTCTTGGTTTGGTCGATTAGGAAAGTAGTTATATTTTGTAATCATAGCATTCATATAAGTAGAGGGATACCTCCTCCGTGTAAGACATCCAGCAATTAATACAAAAACCCTAATTCTTCTACTTTTACATGTTCTTGAGCGGAAACCCTAACTTCTTTTTCAATAGATCTTAATTCCCTTTTGCTTACTAGTTCTGATTCGAATTCTTAGAGAGATAACTTTATTGAATTTGTTTTCCCCATCAAACAAATTCATTGTGTGAAACTCAGTTTCTACAGTAATATGGGTTTTCTATTAATAATCAAAAGGATTACAGGTAGTAACTATGTAAAGTTACTAAAGGGATAATGATAAAACAAACATCAATATATCCCTCCAAAAAATATAGGCTCTAAACCTGCTTTTCCAAAAAGAAAGAAAAATGGGGCTTAAGTTAAAAGAGAGAAAGAGAGTCTTTTATAATCAAAAAGTTCATGTAACCACAATGGGTAACTGATGACAACATACGATTGCACTAAGGTATAATATGGAACGTTTTGAGCGAAGAGAGAAACTCCTCAACTGTACTCTCCATTCTGGAATCTTATTTAGTAGGATCAACATTTCTGATTGTTGACATACTTTATTCTGATTGTTGACATACTTTATGGATTGAATAAAGGAATAAAAAGGTTTTTAATATTTAAATACAAGATGCGTTACAAGGTTAAGTTGACGTGTTGACCTACTTTATCGCAAAAAACTTCACATTTTAATTAGTAATTACTAATTACCCCTGTTTTAAGAAAACACGAATGTTACAATTTGGAAAATTGAATCGCCGCCATTTACGTTCATCCAATCCCCATACTAATTTTTTTCTTTTTCATCAATCTCTGTTCCCTTTTTATCTTTCATAAACTTTTCTTTTTTTCTTTTTTTCTTTTTTTCTTCTTCTTTCTCTCAACGGAAGAGAAAAAAAGAAAAAAAAAAGAAGAAGAAATGGAGTCGAATAAAACCTTTCGGATTATCGTGATCGTCACGGTTTCTACTTTGGCCACGATCTTTATAACCCCCGTAGAATCCAAATACGTCGGCGCGAGATCCCTACTCCATGTGTTTCCACCTTCCGAATCAGAATCTCGATCTCCTGCACCAGCTCCCGGACAAGAAGTTATGAATCCGATCACTAGTCCGGCTTATTCTCCGGCTGATGAGACAGATATTGACTCTCCCGCGGCATCACCTGAAGCTCCCACCCCGGCGGCTGAGACAGATATAGACTCTCCCGCGGACTCACCTGAAGCTCCCACCCCGGCTGAGACAGACATCGACTCTCCCGTGGCATCACCTGAAGCTCCCACTCCGGCGGAGTTAGACATCGACTCCCCCGCGGCGTCACCAGAGGACTCGAATCCACCGTCTGAGGAAGATGATCTCGAGACTTCTTCTTCTCCTTCTCCATCTGCACTATCTGGAATCGACGTTTTGAGTTCGGCCAAAAACATTTTGAATACGCCATTGTTGTCTCCGGAGATCAAAACCATCTGCGGCAAAACCGACTTCCCTCCGTTATGCGAATCCTCCGTTAGTCCTCTGTTAACCGCTCAGCTGAAACCAGACGTTTCCTCCGTCCTCGTTCTCGCGATCCAAGCTTCGATCAACGCCACCAAGGCGGCGATGGCCATCGTAGAAAAAGTAGCCGCGGATGATTGCAAGGAGCTGTACGACGACGCCCTTGCAAATTTGGAAGACGCGACTAACGCCGTTAAGTCACGTGACATTGCCACCGTTAACACTAATTTGAGCGCGGCGATGACGGACTACAGCACGTGCAACGACGGCTTCGAGGAAGCGGGAGAGCCTAACCCGTTGGCTGACGTGGGCGGTAAGCTTACGAAGATGGTTAGTAACTGTCTCGCTATCTCTACGTTGATCAAGTGATAAGATACGACGGCGTTTTGAATCGCTAGAGATCGAAAACTGTAAAGTGTTGTTTTCTTTAAATTTGAGTTGAGCCTTGGACGGGTTTGAACGTCGTTTTCGAAATATCCAAAATTCCAAAATCATATTTTAAAGAACGTGAGAGAGCTTTTTATTAGGCTTATGTATGGTGTAATGTTTAACCAGAGATAGATCATGCATCATCTATCTACTAATTGTTGTATTATCATATGTGGATGTCAATTTCTCGTAAAAACAAAGTGATATATATACGTAATTGTATGTTGACCATAAACAAAGCGACTCGGATTTCTTGTTGGATGGTGCCCATAGAATTTGATATATTCAATAACCAAGTCTTCATTTTTATTTAATTTTGGTTCCTAATTAACTGAGAATATATAAATATTTTTGGATAATTGTTGTTTTAAATGAAAGAATATATAATGTCAAATTTTCTAGAGTTCAACAAGTTAATTAAAATGTTTAACAGAAAAAACAAGTTATTTAAAATGTGAAATAAAAAAAATTGGTATTTTACCATTTGTGAAACTGCAAAATGCTGGTCCATCCAAACCAATCTGAACTAGTTGGTTAACATGTTTTTTTTTGTCCATCAGTTTCATTCAATAAACCAAATTGGTCCGCTCTATTTGGTAACCAGTTTACAACTGCCAAATGAAATAACCAAATTTACCGAAAAAAAGTTTAATTAACAAAAACGTATGCTAATTTAATAAAAATCATTGGGATAAAGACAAAGTACCATTTCGCAATCGATTTAGGTATAATCAAATTAATAATTAGTAATAGTAATCAGAGAAAATGAAAGAGGTTGGGAATTGGAAGATGAATGGAAGAAGTGTAATAGAATAGTAGACTACGACAAAAGGTTAATATCCCTAGCAAGTTTACATTCAAGAGGTCTAATCTCCATCGACCAAAGGTATTTTGTTTGGTTTATTTATTGTTTACTTTGATAGAACCATGTCCCCATTTTTCATCAATTAGTGATACTTCCATATAACCCTCTTATCAATGTGACATTATTTATATTTAATCTAACAACAATGTATTTTTTGTACCAAAAAAGAACACTATACTTTTGCGCCTAAACCGGATGCTAGAAATTTATTAAACGAACCTGGACCGTGAGCATTTGTAGTAGGGGCCACACGATCATTCTACTATTCAGCTTAATATTTATATTAAATACTGTTATATGACATTTTAAAATTATAATATTTCATTTATGAAACTATTTATTGTAGAACATTAACTCACTAAATCTTCTTTATAATGAATTATTTAAAAAATAACGTCGTTTTTTATTATTATGAAAAATTTTCTGTCCAAAAAATAAAAATACAAATACAAGGCCATAAAAATTAAAATATGGTAATATTAAGGTAGGTATATGTAAGGTCATTTTAAGCATTATTTAAAAAGATATACTACTAGAGTATTAATACAGATCCATGACAAATTGACAACTAATAATATCCCGCATATATAGGTCCACTTTTTAGTACAAGGATACAGCCACGTCTCAGAAAAATGCTTACAAAAACAAAAGGGGAAGAAGATTTTTTTTATTTGCTTGTTTGTTTATTAACAAGCTAGGTGCGAATACTTTCAAGGCTCGAGAAAAGATGAACTAAACCAAACCAAATACTGTATTTGCTTTTCTATAAGACTTCGGTTAAGGCATATTATTCAGTTTCTACTTTCTCGTCAGAACCAAAAGTTCTGATTCAACGGTTTGCTCAGTTTTAAAACAAAAGGAAACCAACGAAAATTTTAAAAGATTCTAGTATACCGTACCTACCTCTAGCAACAAGGAGTGGTGGTGACCGGTGAGCAAAAGATGGTAACGAACAAACAAAAATTGGATTTTCAAATACCATAATATCAAATATGCCAATTAAAATTAATCTAGAGTGATGTTGACTCTTTGACTAAATCTCTTTCTTTCCTTCATACTTACACACCTACTTTGATACACACACACGCAAAAAAAAGAGAAAAAAAAAACACCTTGGTGAGACTTTCTTTTGCACTTCGTCTGCTTCGTCTATTTTCGCAATGATTTACCCAAAAGATATTCGTATAATCATTGGAGTTATTGGTACGATCTGTCGATCTGCGATCTCTCCCTCCCTCTTTTACGTGCAAGCGATATGTTTATATATTAATTGGTTAGTACTATTTGTTTTTTTTTGGGTCAAAAGTGTTAAGTCGTTGTTGTTGTGATCACGGAACTAAATCGTCGTTGCTATTGAGATCGATGCTTATCCCAAAGTTTAATTTATATCGGTCGGTTTCGTTTTACCTATGTCTATGTGAGTGTATATATATAATATAAATAAAGAGAGGGAGTGGCTGATTTAATTAGCACAATTTCGATATGGCTATATATATTTTTCCTTACAATTTTTCTCTGGCTTGATGCAGGGAATATGTTCTGTCCACTGTGGTCTCCCTCTCACATATGTATTTCTTTCTCTTGTTTTTTTTTTTACAATCGTTTTGTGTATGTCTCGGAAATCGAAGATATCTGAATATTGCTGATGATTTTCTCTAGTAGTAAAAATAAGTCCTTAAATCCAAACATACCAACCAAACACCAAACTTTCAAACAATAACGTCGGGTTGGCCTAGATCCCAGGAACAAGCATATACTATTAATTGAAAAACACACAACGATGTATCAAGACCACTGCTTATCTATTCCATAAACCCCCAAAAAAAAAAAAAACAACAGTTATAAATCAAATTCAATATGGTAATGGAAATCAATTAATAAACAAAAGTTACAAGTAAAAAAATAATGAGATAGAAAAAGGACTTACAAGGACGTAGATATCAATTCTGTAAATCAAAGAATTAATAAGCAGTCCAAATTCCAGCGTTGATGAAACTAACTAATGACAGCCAAAACGGCACGTATTCGAAGACCTTCCTTGTCTCTGGTATTTTGTCCTAATAGTTTTCACGCATCAAAAACGTAATCAAAACCGGTAATCAATACAGTTTTCTTATATATCCATCAATAAGCGAGAGAGAGAGAGAAAGATTACAATGGAAAATGTAAGGTAGATTAGACCAATGTCGAAAACGTTGCAAACAACACCAACGAATGTATGCTTGACTGATGAACTCTCAATTGCCAAAATAGTAGTACAATAGACCAGTGCCAAAAAAGCAGACTCAAACAAAAGACATACATAAATGAGATCCTTCTGCCCATCAACATCAACATAATGAAAAATCATTATACAATATTAGATATATATTTAAGCGAGCATTAAAGATGGATGGATACCTACAAGTGATTCGTCGTCGCAGTTGATCCGAAAGACAACGATGCAGATAACTAGGATAGCGAAACCGACACCATTACTAGTGGAGACGAGAATATTGTCCTTGTGAACAAAAGGGAGACCATACAAAACCCACAAACCACATTTAATCAGCATCATTAACTGATGATCGAGTTGATATCCCTTTACTGACTTCTTCTTGTATATTTGTATAAACTTTGGCCTGTAGATATATATATATATATATATATATATATATATATATATATATATATATATGAAAATGCTTAAGATCACTCTTGACTAAAATAAATGCTTAATCTGAATCTGAAAACAATAGTAATACTTAGATATAAAACGGAGAAATAATGATCTTAGCTAGGAACCACTAAAAGAAGACAGATAACACGCATTATAAATTAACCCTCGCCATTGTAGAGATTATGTTGCCATGTTGGTGACAAACTATAGAGAAGACAATAATTCAAAAGTAACGTTCGTAATAAAGTACAGATACACAGCATGAATGTGAAAGAGGGAAAAAAAAAACAAGAGAAAGAATTATTACATATGTGAGAGGGAGATCAAAGTGGACAGAACATTCCCTGCATCAAGCCAGAGAATAATTGTCAGTATATTTACACATATATATATATATATATATCTCGAGTTTTGTGCTAATTAAAATCAGTCTCTCTATATATACGCTTTATTAATTTATTGAGAGATTCCGCCATTAGAACATCAGTATAAACTAAGATTTGGAATCACTCAATCAATACTTGTGCATGGAATCAGTACCATGTTACACACCACACCACACGGCTATAGATACGCAAGCACGCACAAAGATAAACTAATCGAGAGAGAGATCGCAGATGTATGGTACCAATAACCCCGATGAATATACGAATATCTTTGGCGCTAATCATCATTGTGAAATCGACGGAGGACGAGTCAATATTTCTCTTCGTTTTTTCCCTTTGGCATATAAAAGAATATTTATATGGAATTTTTAGTCAAAAGATCGTATCTTTAATTTGTGAATCCAAAACAATTTATATTGTTTGTTTGCTATAGTATCTTTTTCCTTGTTACTAGGTAGGTTTCGGTACAGACCGGTATAAAAGTAGAAGAAAGTAGCGAAGGCTGATAAATGCATAGAAGTATTTGGTTTGGATTGGTTTAGAAAAGATTGGGCCTGAATATTAAAGGCCCAACCCAAAAGCTGAACAGTCGATCGTCGTCTTGTCTTCATTTATTAATTCCAACAAAGAAACGATTGAGCTTTTCGCCGGCGATATTTAAACGGGACGGCATGAAAAAGAAGGAAAAAAAAAAAAAAGAAAAAACAAAAAAAAAAAGAGGAGAGAAAATCAGAAAAAATGGAGGAGATAAAGATTTGGGGACATCTCTTCCACATTTACCCTTCAGTTAAAGCCAATCCTACTTCTTCTTCTTCTTCTTCTTCTTCTTCATCTTCTCAAGGGACTCCATTATCTAATACTAGGGTTTCTCTCTCCTTCGTCTTCCCGCGTCCCTTTCTTCTCTCTCTCCCGCCGACTGCTTCTTTCCCTCGATATTTATTGGTGTCTGTGTGAGATTCTCGTTTGAATTTTGGGGATTTCTTAACGAATTCGCTTAATTGAGAAGAAGGTGTTTACTGTATTTATCGTTTCTCGTCTTGTTGTTGTTGTTGTTGTTGTTGTTGTTGTTGTTGTTGTTGTTGTTGATATCACTCTACTCTACTTGGCTTGTTTGATTTCTGAGAAGACGCTTGGTGGGTGGTTTTGGCTTCTCTGGTGTCATTGTTTTTGTGTCAATTTGAGAATGATATGTTTAATTTCAAATTTGAGAAAGCATATATGTAGTTTCAATTTTGAAGCTTTTCTTGCAGATGTTATGTAGTTTGTGTATATTTATTTAACTGTGTTCTTGTATTCTATACTGCAGTTAATTCTTGTGTATGGTTTGTCCTGAAATATTTGATGATTATGGAAGGCTCTCAAGGTTCTGCTTCTTCTACTTTAGCTAGTTTCTCCGGCAGGAGAAGGAGAAGCGCTTTGCCTCGTCGACCACGCTATATCAAAGGGTGCTTGCATAGTTTCACCTTTTTGCCACCTTCAACACAGGCAGACACTGCTCTTACTAAACAAGCTAACTCTAGTTTTAGGAACGCCAATAGTCTCTGTGGGTCTGTGAGTGAGAACCCACTGAAACTGAAGCTTAAGCTTGGAGGTGTTACACGAACGATCCAAACCAACTCTGAGGTGGGTGTTTGTAACCGATACTTTGGTTTTGATTTGTTCTTCATCATGCATTTAGTTGTTGTGAATCTTGTCTCCTTTCTGATATCCATGAGTAATGCAGGATGACCGACAAAAGCCATTACAGAATAAGGTTAATGGCAATGTACCAGAGCGCAGACATGGTCAGAAAACACTTTTTTTAAAGGAGATTCATCATCAATCTAGAGGATATAAGTCTGAGACTGTGAATGATGGTGCATCCATGTCCGATAAGAGCAAACGTGGTCTTAAGATACGCGTTTTGGATCCAGAACCAGACAGTGATGATGATGGAGACGAGGAAATCAGATACCTCGAGAAGTTGAAGTCTAAAAGGGTCAGGGACCCTCAGGAAGGTAAAGAGAGTGAAGGAAGCAGAAGGTTACACAGCAATAATGGTCATGGCATGGAAGACACAGAACAATTCTCATCTGACAAACTTGCTGTATCCGAAAGAAAAAAGCTAAGAATGGGAATGGTTGACTCGCTTCCGGCAGGAGCAAGTGGACAAATTCCTACAACAACACGTACTCGGGCTCTCCAATCAGGAAAAGATCCATATTCTGTCATCGGGTCGGGACCTCTTGAATTCCCTGATGGCTTACCTTGTCCCTCATCTAAAAGTGAGTTTCTCATTTTTGCCCTTTCTTATTACAAATCGATAGCTGTAGATACTGAAATCTGTAGACCGTGAACAATATCCAGGACAAAAACAGAAGCTTTCTGAGGTGGAGCAACAATCCAAGAAGGCCGAAGCTGCACAGAGACGGCGAATGCAGTCCGAGAAGGCTGCCCAAGAAGCTGAGGTAAAGTTAAATAAATTTTATCCGGTTACTTTATAATGCCAACACAAGCTGAATTACGGTCTAACTGCCTCTTATTTGTCTCTTCACCAGGCTGAAGCTATCAGGAAAATACTGGGGCAAGATTCTGGGAGAAAGAAAAAAGAGGAGAAGATGAAAAGACAACAGGAAGAACGAGCTCAGGTTCTGTCAATTGCAAATGACACTTCTTATATAAACTCTGTCGCTCTCTGTATCTGTGTCTGTTCTGACTTTATTTTTTCCTCTTCACAGGAGAAAGCTGCAAGATCAAGCACACTTGCATCAAACACTATCAGATTGGTTATTGGTCCAAGTGGAACAACAATGACATTCTCTGAAGACATTGGTCTTCCGGATATCTTCAAGCCGATCACGTACAGGTAAGCAAAACATTTAAGGATATATTCATCATATATGTAGCGTTGTGAGGTATTGTTAACTAAGAGCTTTGATGGATCCGTCTGCAGTTATCCTCCTCCGCGTGAGAAATGTGTGGGACCAAATTGCGAGAAAGAGTACAAGTACAGGGATTCAAAGACGAAGCTACCATTATGCAGTCTCGGATGTTACAAGGCCATTCAAGACAAGATAGAACAACCACTGATTCATTGCTAATTGCTTAACATGTTTTTGTTAGAAGTTATATATATATATATAATAGGTAGTAATTGTTTCTTAACATGAACGAAACTTTTTCGCCTCCTTTGTTCAACACTTCTTCGAGGGAAATTTTTGGTTGCTGAGCCCATAAGAATCGAAGTGACCTTTAATTTCAATTTTTGCTTGATAAAGTCTTGGTAAAATTAAAAATGTAAATAAAAAATCAAAGTCGATATAAGTTGTGCTAGAAAAACAGTTTCTTTTCATCCAGAATTGCATTTTACTTAGTTAGGTTTACACATTACAGTAAAAATCGAAATGGATATAAATGAAGTCTCATACTGAAAAAATTTAAGAAAAAAAAAAAAGAAAGGAAAGAAAAAATATGTGTGGCTGCTGGGATTCGAGCCCAGGTCTCCACGGCCACAACGTGGAATTCTCACCACTAAACTACAGCCACATTTGTTGGCTAGTGTAGAATTATAAGTTACATAACCATTCAAAAAACGTTATCTAATTCGGCTGTAATTTCTTTGAGCTTTGCATATGTTGAGACGAAGAAACGAAACCGGTAGCTCGGAATAAAGAGAAATTTCCAACTTGGTGGCTCCAAGAAGTCCACCAAGAATCGAGTGTTGTATCTTACGATACTCGTACAGCTTTACCCATGGAAAAAGTAGACTTTACAAATTTATTGGTACTCGCGTTCTTGATTAGCCTTCTCTTTAGTTGTTAAAGACTATACAATTTGGTACAAGGACTTGAATTATGTCAAGCATGTTGGAAGTGAATGACTTTAAGACTTTAAGTATGGTAGTTGTGTGGGATTTATTGGATATTAAGAACTTGAAGCCTAAAGAACCTCTCCATGAAATTAAACAAAATCCAAAAACTGAATACAAAAATATCAAAATCTTATATCTCATGTGTAACATCTAACTGTTAAAAAAAGAAAACTATAACACACTTTGCCTGATCTACCACCTAACACACAGCGACGAGAGACAAACTTCCAGAAAAACCAAAGAGATTTAAAGAAGGAAAACATTAGGAACTTTGAATTAAGAAGAGTTAGTTGCTGATAGACCATGTCTTATACAATAGGCAATTGACCAGACCAGAGACTGCTAAGTTTTTTCAAAGATGAATTCAAAACAAAAAAACGGCTGCAAACACTAAGGACGAAGAACCTGTTACCTCTCAAATGGCGTTCACTATACATTTCTTCCTCCGGTGGTTGCCCGAAGCTTTCTTTTACGGTTCTCATGTCTCCTTCTCAGTCTCAACTCTGGAGGTTTTATTTGCACCCACGAGAGTGCCTTCCATCCCCAGCCTCAACTATAGAGTCCAGAGTGTTTAATTTTCAGGATCCATTTACAGCCATTTCAGGTGATGATTTTGAAGCTACTACAAGAGATTCTTCCCCATTTAGCTTCCCGTTGTCTGATGTTCCGTTTTCTGAACTAGAAACTCCATCATCCTTCTGATTTTCATCATCTGAACTGCTGCTATTATTCTCTTCACTACTTCTCGAATCCTCGGCTCCCTTAGCTACTATGGACCGGGCTGCAGATCCAGTGCTGCCTGAACTTTTCTTACCCGTAAGAACTGCATGGCTAAGCGTCGAACATAGCACAGCAAATACATTTTCCCTTTTTGAACTTTTACCCAGCCGCGGTTTCTTGGACGGCTCTTGTTCTCTTTCTACACAAGCGGATTTGCGTTTCAGCTTAAGAAGCTCGCCTTCCTCATCCTCAGAGACTTCTGGCTGTTTCCGTGGAGGAGGTTTATAGTCTTCATCATCTTCATCGTCCTCATAATCGACCAAGCCTCCCAACCTTGGACTGTAGCATTTATAGCAACAGCAGGCAATTAAACAATAGATGTTGCATACATATAAAGGTTTCATGAATCTCCTTTGTGGAACTATACCTTGACGAAGTAGGGCTTGCAGCCACTCCATTGGAAAGGTGAGGCTTAGGTTGTTCTTTCTCTGTATTAGAAGCAGGTTTTTCCTTCTGTGTATTAGAAGCAGAGGCTGAATCTTCTTCATCACTGTCAGTATTAAAATGTGTGACGAAAGGTGAAGAGGAATAAATAAATAGTCATTGTTTTAAAAATGAGGGGCAAACCTGTCTTCATTGAAATAATCTTCCTCTTCTTTATCCAATGCACGCTCGTCAACTCGTCTTCTTGGATCAACTGCATCAGCAGTGCTTTTTGGTCCGGCACTTTCTAAACACTGAGGACATATTGTTACAAAAAGATACAGACAAACAAATGTTTCCCAAGTATTACGTATATATAAAGACCAAGAAGCGGTACCTGTTCATACTTGACCTTGAAAGCCTGAATGGAGGTCAAGGACTGAAATGGGGCCAACTGATCCCAGAATGTATCGACTATGTATTTGAGCAACAGAGTTGCATTTCCCTACACACACACACACACACAAAAGTCAATGAAACTAAATACAATTAACATCCCCGACTTCTACTGGCAATGAAGTAAAAGGGGAGAAAGATAGAAAAAAAAACCTTGCGTATATGCTCAAGCAGATCCAAGACTGCAGAGTTCAGCAGATTGTACCGGTTTCCATTGGCAATGAAGACATCTATGATCGGTTTCAGCATGTTGTTTTTAACAACATAATTCTGGACATAATCATCCTGACATAGAAATACATTTCAGTAATTACAGAGCATTTCTAGAAACTTCCTGATGAGCTATTTTGTAGTCATGAGAGAGAATCAAAGGTCATTTGTCACAAGCTGATTAATCAATTACACAAAGCCTACTCCAGGATACCTACCACTTGCAAGAAAAGTGCAAGTAGGATAAGTTTATCTAACTATTTCAACAAAAGCATGATTAGCTATACCAATATGCTTCCTCAATTTTCAGCTACAGGAAGCATTCAGGAACTAATTTGGGTACCAATATATGTTGTCTCAGGTTCAAACAATCTACTCACATGGACAGATAGGAGAGTACGGACAAATCGTATAGCAGCAACCACTAGGTATTTTTCCTTTCTCCGTGTGAGATGCAAAACCTTTTCAGTCACATTATTTTGGAGAAAACTGCATCTGTAGACATGAAGAAATTGCACAGCAGATATAAAAATGAATGGCACCATGAGAAGGCATTATAGAATCACCAAAATAAGGATCATAATGAATTACTTTGTTCTGGATGCATCTTGCATGATACAAAAGCACAACAATTCACATATGTTCAATAGGACTTCAGGCTTTGTGAAAATCCGTCTGGATGCACCTTCAGATGTGTTGTCCGGCTTCTCAGGACACGAGGCAGAAATGACATCCACTAACTCAGGTAGATGCTTCTCGTAAAAAATATCCATGATATTCGCTCTCTGCTAAAAGAACGCAATAGAAATCAGGATTTCAATCTACCAGATTGACGGAGAAAAATGGATAAGGTAACACAACATAGCATGGCCTTAAACACTCTAGCAGATATATTTATGAACATCGAATACAAAGTATAAGTAACACCACCATTATAAAATAATACACTTTGAATATAGTGTTCTCTGCTTATTCACAGACATGCAAGAATAACCAGGTTAAGTGGAAAGTTAGTAAAAATCTTAAAACTGTTTCTTAGGAAACTCAACACTGAACGATTTCAAAAACAGTACACACCAAAAATAGCGGGAGAATACCACACCCTACCAATTATCAGAGATTGCGTATTGAAAGGAAATAAATATGCACCTGAGCTCCGCCAGACAATGCATTTGCATCCAGTAAGGTTCGGATAATTTCTAGAAATTGGCAATGCATCCTATCACCAAAGTCTTCCATCATTCCCTTGACCTATTACCCAAACAAGGGAGCCAATTATTATTCCAGTTTTATAAAGAAAGAAAACAGGTAAGATCCTTGCAACTGAAGAAACAATCTAAAGGCTACAAAAGATTACAGAAAATTACCAGGAGACCGAGGAGGGGGTTTCCTTCTGTCCGAACAACATAAGAACGTAAAAGGTTGGGGTCTTGATTCAAGAAAAGAATCAGGATATCTGTCCTGCATCCACAACAATTCTTAAAGGCATAAGAAAATAGAGAGTGACCACGAAGAGTTCTCATGTCTAGTAAAGATTGTATACCCAGTCAACACAAGTTTTTTGTCGGGAATCCGCAAGACTTCTTCTATGACTTGAAAAATTCCTTCAGTAATAAGGTCCCTGAAAAATCAATGAAAAGTAAGCCAATTGATAAACAGATCATTAAAGAATACTTTCTCAACAAAGCAAGAGCAGTAACAATAATTTAATAACTGCTACATATGTTCTGAAGTCATCACTGTTCAACACCGATTACATTGGTGAGTACATACCTAAAAAGTCGCAACTGCTGCACCACCTGAAGGCTCTTGCTTAAACTACAAAATTCATGCAAGAAATATACCTATTTAAAGAGAATAAAAACACGTTAGTCTGACTAACTCAACAGAACAGCCATATTTTACTAAAGGAGACCTATCGTTTCCATCTGTTGCCACATGTAGATCATCTCAGTATCGGGGGATAGAGAAAGGGGATCCCAATAAATCTCTTACTCCCAAAATATGTCAACTAAAATAAACTTTATGAATGTCCTTAACGAATACAAAACCAGTGAGGCTAAAAAGTAAAAATAAAATAACAAATGCCTCTTAAGGCCGGGAAATACCAAATTTTTCTTGGATTCCACAGACGTAGTAGGTGACCTAAACCTTGCAAATAACTCTTGAATAAAAGTGCTATCGTCCTTGAGCAATGAAACAACCTAAAGAAGAGACACTTTAGTCAAAGAAAGAATATGGAATACGCACTCTCCATAACATATTTGTTGGCATTTATATGGACAACTTACAATGGCATTGTTCGCATGGATTACTGAATTCAAATTTGCAACTATAGCATCATCTAGTACTCTAGCCAGAACAACATCCTGCAACAGGTGACAGAAGGTGAGAAACATACGACCACAGAAAAAGGGCGTAAAGGTTTAAAAAAAAAATATGGGATCCAACCTTCAAGTAACCAATTCTGTACGTTTGGTGTATCTTTGACAAGACTAACGGATCCTTAATTGGTATAGCCTGCAAATATAAAGGAGTATTATAAAGAATTCCAGAAAAATTCCAAATATCCTATTATTCTATATCGATCTCATTTCTAAAAGCCAAAGGGAGCTAATCCCAAAATATCCATAATGAGCAATTGAGCATGTTCTTTCTTACCAAAAAAAAAAAAGCAAGCGTCTTTAATATTTCTAGCAAGTATTTTCTGTTCTCGTCAAAGGAAAATGTCTCTAATATCCCGTAAGTACAGTCTACGATAACTTTCTCTAACTACATTTAATCAATAGCATAAAGGACGTTTGAGTTACCTCCCTAAAGACTACATGCTCCTTCAAGAAATTCCGGTGATGCTGGGAGTGAGGAACACCGGGGTCATCTGTATGGTGAAAACAATGCAGCGTCATTTATTGCTTCATAATGGGAGACAGCGAATATAAGAAAAGCATCAAACTGGCTATTATATAAGTTAATGATGGTAACCCTTAAGAACATGGCTATATAATCCAGCAAGATACTATCCACCTAATAATCAATAAACCTAAGCTTTTGGTGTCCATGTACGACGTAGGATATGAAACCACAAGTAGAGTCCTCAGCATTTTATGGGCAAGAAAGTCCTAATAGAAGTCGCAACAGAATCCAATAACGTCTAAAGGCTTATGCAATAGATATCAAACCGCTATATTCTGAAGGTAATGCCTGTCATTATCTTTAAAATGTATAAATCATCTAAATTCGACCAGAGATATCAAACTTACATTCAAGGCATCCGATAATCTCCATAATCAGTTCATCTCCAAATATTTTCTCCAAGATTTGAGAACTGTTCAGCAAAACTGCATATAAAAGATATAAGAAATGAGTCACAAGATAATTCTAAGATAAGTGGATGTAAGAAATAATAATAATCTGTTTAAAAATACTCACTGATTCCCTTGACAATGTTGAATATCATGTGAAGGCCATCAACATTTTCCAAGTCCTCACATATTTTAAATACACCCATCAGATTCCGGAAAAAATCATGCTGCGCCAAGGGATTAAAGGTAAGATTAAGGAGGTTTCCAGAATCTACTTCTTTCAGACATAACAAACTATAATAATAACAGTATATAAAGTTATGAGGTGACAAAGAAATCACAAACTTTGATTACATTAAAGATGAAAGTAAAAGAAAAAAGGGCTCAAAATTTATCAATAAAGATAGCATCACACTAAACTGGAAAGGACAATAATGCTCATAACTTACATCCTTCAAAATAAGTTCAGTTAGCCGCATCTGATCCGTAATGCCACTATCTGTAACAATCTGCAAGGAAGATGGAAAGATATTACGAAGTCTCTGAGAAAATAAAAACCAGGAAACAAATTCAGAGTACTAATGGACATTATCAGTAAACAAGGAAACTTCGACAGATAGATAGCACATTCTTGCACTTTGAAAGAATATATATAACAGTGAGAAAAATAATTCTAGTTCTGGGTGTCACAAATGGATAGAAGTAGATTTGTCAAATAATAAAGACAGTAAAAAGGCCAACGAGGAGGGGAAAAAGGCACCGAAAAACATATGCGAGAGAAATTTGACAATGATGCCTTCACAAATATTTTGCACTTTTCACCACACATGAGACAGGTAAAGAAGGGGTAAACAATCTAAAAGAAATAAAATATAACTAAAGCATAGGGGCAGTAGAATCTTACAACCTTCAGTATTAAGGGAAGAGTAGTAAGTTCTACAGCAGGAAGCTCCCTCAACTCACTATTCAGGCTGTGAAATGTTTCACCTGTTCAATAAAAGATGATTACATAATCAGTAAAATCCTCAAGTTACTTTCATCGTCAAATTGAAATTCAACATCGGATCAAACTAGGATACAGTTGAATAGATTAAGCATATTAGAGATGAGGGAAATGTTATGATTAGTAAGAAAGCTTTAATCACCATGCCTGTTGCTAATAAATCTTTACGATCAAATATTCTGATATCCAAATGCCCACAATAAACAAACCTAGCTAAAGCCGTTGCATTACTACAATTAAAAAAACTCACAGGCTCCAAACTCCATTTACGTAACACAACAGAGTATATAGAACAAGCATATGTTAATTATACTCGATAAATGAGGCTAATCACGATTAACAAGGATATTCTAAAGTAATAAAATCCTCCAAAATAAAATTCTTACTGTTCAAAGAGCTGAAATGCAAATTTCGTTGCATAGTGCAGATTTGATCCCTGAATGATACAAACACAAAATTTGCAGTCAAGAGTATTGTTATATGTAAAAAATGAGGATGAGAAGAAGAAGAAGAGCATAAGAGATACTTTCTTAACTCACCACACATAAGAGCAGCCCGCAGTCTCTTGAAAGCTTAAAGCCAGTTCTGTTGAGCGCTCTGGGTCTCTCCATGAGATTATTGTGTCTGTAAATTGAAACAGATACCACTTATCCAAGAATTGAGAAAATCCAAAAAGATATTACAGCAATTTAACCATGACACAAAAAGGCTACCTTCTTGCTTCCTGTAAATATCGTCAGGGTTGATGGGATGCACAAGTAACGTCTCGTTATCTTCTTCATCAATTACAAATAGACTAAGTTCTTCAGATCGCTGCATCATATAGCACTTCCATTTAGATACGAATTCCTATAAGTTAATTTACATAATAAGTGCTGCGGAATACCAGCAGCAGGTGGAATTCAGCAAGTCAATTAGAATCAGAACAGACCTCCACATAGTCGATGCTTACATGCCCAGTTCCACGATCGTCCCATTTACCATCTTCATTCAAATGATAGACCTTCACTCTCTGAACAACGAATACAAGAGTCAGAAGGCTGTTCCCAACTCACAGCAAACAAACCCTTCCTCTCAATTTTACAAAAGTTATCAAATAACGGCAGCTTTCTAATGTTTATTCTATGTATCAACCATCATGATCCGTTTTATCTCAATAATTAAGGTATACCACATGGTGGGATAGCTACTCCAAATTATCAGGTACGTTACACTGTTCTAGAGAGGATGAACCCCCAGAAACTAATGAAATACGCTACACTACATAACAGGGAGAATACATACCTCCAAAAAGTAATAAAAATAACCCTAGAAAGCTAATCAAATGAAAAATCTCATCTTCTGCGTGCTCTAAAAAATTAAGATACCTATTGAATTGGACAGTAATTTGCTGGGTAAAGATGAATTTCTTCAACAAACGTTACAGCTAATTAGGAAGTGCCTTTAACATAACGAGGGCAAGTTGAAATTCTACTAATTGATACAACCCCAGCTCGAATCAACGAACCAATTACAAATCTCATAGTCTGTGAGCTCTAAAAACCGAGATACTTATTGAATTGGATGGTAATTTGCTAATTTCTTCAATAAATACACTACCCCGACGCATGAGTGCTTTAATATAAAATACATAAGCTCTACAAACAATTATACCAATCAAGGCAAGCCCCAGCTCGAATCAAGTGAGACAAATAAAGTAAAACAAAGGGAGAGAGCTCGAGACACACCTGCATCGAATTGGCATTAGATTGAGACTTTTCGGGGGCGCCCATCACTGATTTAACCACCTCCAACACCAAATCGAGCCGAGAAAGTGCGAATAATGAACGACGGTAGTAAAGTTAGGGTTTTGGAGCAACGAGAGAAAAAGGATATGAATTAGACGCCGTCGATATAGGCGGGAGATTCAGTTCTCCAAGGAGACGAAATCAAACCCAACAAAGAAAAAAAACCCTAATTACCATACGAAGCATCAAAAAAACATTGACATTCTCTCTCTCTCTCTCTCTAGCTTTTTTATTTTTATTTTTTTTCTTCTGCGAAAGCTTTCCCCAACCTTCGAAACGCGAAAGAAGAGAGAAGAAAGAAAAGAGGCAAAAAAGAAGAAAAAAAGAAAAAAAAAAAAAAAAAATTAAAGCAGCAGAAAAAATAATATAATTCTTCATACGTTATGAAACCAAATTCCAAGTATGCCCTCAATAATCATCTTTATTCACTAAAAAGCCATACAGCGTTCTCCACGCGCTCCCTTACCGCGAGTTGGCTCGCTCTCTTTAAAAATGACAGCCTGTGACGTAGAAATAATGACGAGCTGAGATGTTTTGTCTGTGTAAAAACAAGTTAAATCCAATCAGAAAACGCCAGGTGCGGCTTTCATAGTTATGCCGCGTGAGATTAGTGAAGCACTGAAGGTGCATAGGCTTATGTGGTCAAAGAAATAACCACGTGGCTTTAGGTTGTTGGTAGATCTATCCGAAGTCCAAACTAAAAAAGGCGAGGGAGACGAAGGAATCGAAACCTCGACATCGTGTTGTAGCTGCTGCTTTGCCTTAAACTAAGGGTTCTTTCGTCATCATCATCGCTTTATTAATTTGTTTTCATAATAAAACCACACACAAATAAAAATTTATTTAATCTTACAATTTCCCCAAATTGACCAATTTGAGAAACTATGGTTTGGCGTCTACACATATTTTCCAATCAATGTACCAAATTAAGAATTTAATCTTTGACGTATTGGCAACAGGGAGTTGACAAACAAAGACTTTTTAACAAGGGTTATTTTCATAAGACTAGAGAGAAAATAGAACCAGTACACCATTTTTCACGAAATCATAACCTAAAAATGTAACAGCAGGCATTGCTGAATAAAACTATTCCAAGTCACAAGGCTAGACAAACCTAAGTCCAGTTCAATTTTCAGATTCTACGTCTTACATGAACATAAACGAACAAGTGAAAATAATTGTATCAAAATCAAGTAACTCGCAAGATAAGAGAATCTGAAATGAACAATCACTGATATTACATTGGTTCCTTTGTCTTAAGAAGAAAAAAGTCATAAATTTCATAAGATGAAGAACCTCAAAATGTCAATCAGAAGACGATCAAAAGATCTATTCTTCAACACTAGCATTCTCGCCGCTCTTGACGTTGTGCTTCCTTGCATACCTCTGGTTCCTCAGGAACTTAGGGTCCATCTATAACATTTTACAAAAAAAAAAAAAGAAGACGAAGCAAATCAAACCCAGAAACTAAAATCAGAATCTGGATCAATAATTAGACTGAAAATGCAATCGGAGACTTACTCCTCTGGTTGGGGTGTGACGGTGCCTCCTTGGCTTCTTGATTCCGTTCTTATGCGCCTTGGCAGACTGATTGTGCGCCGTGTGATTCTTCGACTTGGCCATCTCTGTCACAAGCCCACGATACTAATCAGTAACGAACGAAACAAACCAAAAAAAAACAGAAGTAGTCAACTTATCTCCAGAGATCGGCCAGACATAAGAAGCTAACCTGAGCAAGGGGTGAGAGATCGAGAGGAGAGACAGAGTTGCTTTCCGCGAAAAGGGATGGGTTTTAAAATCACCAAAGTGCCCTAATAGATAATATATGGGCCTTAAAATATGGCCTGTTTTAAATTGTCTACACCCCAAAATAGTAGTACAGGCCTACAGGGACCGCTAAATGACCAAAGATAACGTACTAACGCTGTGTAGCAAATGTTGCGAATTTAAGGTTGATTTCACTTCAACGAGTACATATTATCTTAGGAGATTTCAACTCACATAACATCAGTGGTCATTTTCAAACACACAATTATTGTTTCCAACTCTTTTAGGACTAGAAGATGTATGCTGAAAAAACAAGATTTGATAGATATTTCCTTGAGATATATATGATTCTCTAACGTGTTACGGCCATATGGGATACTTTACGCAGGAAGTATCAAATATCTAATAGCCATGTGGCTTGACCTTGATATAAGATCTATCGACTATCACAGATATAGAGAGACAAGTAATAGAAAACCTCTACACGAGCTTATATAGGCGTTTTGAAACTAGATTTAAGATTTTAGCCAAAATGTTGACGTTTATGCCAAGACTCGATGCATGAGGATATAAATTGATACACAAATTTTCAAAGACTACCAAATTAGGACAAATTCTCGCCATTTAACTGGACAGTAAAGGTCGATCAAGACACATAAACGGATATACCTAATAAAAAAAGTACAAATGGTCATCACTCTAATGGCAAAACTAACACAAACAAGGGTTGACATATTCGAAAGGGCAAAATGATCTGGGTGGTACACAAACCAAACTGCATAAATTTGTAACACTACCGGGAAAATGAAACCATATGGTGTTTATAACCACTCACTATCTACTAACAGTAGCAAAAAATGTAGATCGTAGATCAAATTCGGCATCCGGACTCCAGATTTCACAAACATACTAAGAAGAACATACGAACAAACGTAACAACTAACGAATTGGGCATAAATCGCAGATGAATAGAAAACACTGATGAAATCAAAATTAAGGCCAGGATATGAGAGAGAGTACACAAACTTAACCAACATAGAGTAAACATATTCAAAAGGGGAAAGTGAATTGGTTCCTTTGTCTAAGAAAAAGTCTCAAAATTCATAAAAACTTAGAAATGCCTCACAGATAATATAAAAAAACAAAGAAGCTTATTCCTCAGCGCTAGCATTCTCGCCGCCCTTAACGTTGTGCTTCCTTGCGTACCTCTGGTTCCTCAGGAACTTAGGGTCCATCTAAAACACATTTCAGACAAAAGAGAGGGTTCAAATCAAACTCTGAAACTAAAACTGAAATCTGATATCGTTTTAAGTTAAAAGTAGTAATAAGAGACTTACTCCTCTGGTTGGGGTGTGACGGTGTCTCCTTGGCTTCTTGATTCCATTCTTATGGGCTTTCGCCGACTGGTTATGCGCCGTGTGATTCTTCGACTTGGCCATTTCTGAGACAAGGCCACCGCACAACTATTCAATTCAATCACGAAACGAAACAACTGATAGAAAAAGAGCACAGATCGGAAGGATATATAAGAAATAAGCAAACCTGAGTGAGGCGAGAGAGAGAGAGAGAGATCTGCTCGGCTAGGGTTTGCTTTCAGCGATACAAATACGGCTCTGCAACAAAACCCTAATTTGGTTGGATTTATAGTCAAACGTGAATGACCAAGGTGCCCTCATAAATCATATATGGGCCTATAAATCTGTCTCGTTATTAATCATAAAAGCCCATATAACTAACCCAAAGTCATGGACTGTATATAGAAACGTGAACTGGTGTATATAAAAAAGCTTGTTTTTACCGTCGAAATTGTTGTAAACTGGGAAAAATACATTTAATCCATTAAGCCAATTACATAACCAATATCCAGTATTTCTTAAATTTATTTGGCTGTTTACTCCTTTTCCCCATTAAATGTAACAAATCTATACATTACATCTATTTGATCTCTATTGCTTTTCAGCCGTTTTTTTGTCATAAAATCTTAGGATTAATTATGTAAATAACCTTATTATTATTACAGAAAATACAGATAGATAATATGCATAAATAAAGAGTGGCAAAATCGTAAATAAATGAATGTTCTTTTCCTTTATAGCATTTATAAATTGGGAACAAATAAATGGTCCCTCTTTCTCTCTCTCTCTCTCTCTCGCTGCCTCTTTTTTCTTAACTCTTTCTTCACTTTTTCACTCCCAAATCAATTTTTTAGGGTTTTTATTTTTGTTTTAATTTGCTCTCCTCCGCATATACACAAAACCACTGTGAGCGTGTGTCTGTATTCATCGATCGAGTTAAGTTCTATCCCGTTATCAGATTTTTTCCTAGTCGACCTACCTTTAAGAGTCATCAATCATGTCGCTGAGACCCAACGCTAGGACGGAGGTTCGCCGGAACCGGTACAAAGTTGCGGTGGATGCTGAGGAAGGAAGACGGAGGAGGGAAGACAACATGGTTGAGATCCGTAAAAGCAAGCGTGAGGAGAGTTTGATGAAGAAGAGACGTGAAGGTATGCAAGCTCTTCAGGATTTCCCTCTAGCTTCCTCCGCTCCTCATGCCGCCTCTAAGAAGGTACAAAATTCTGGGTTTTTTTTTTTTTTTTGGATTCGTTCGATTGTTCCTGGAGTCCAACTTTTTTTTTAGGGTTTTAGGGTTTCTTGGATTCTGTCTACTTGTTTTATTGTTTAGGGTTGATGATTGGCTTGTAAAATTCCATTGTAGTTGGAGAGTTTACCGGATATGGTTGCTGGGATTTGGTCCGATGATCCTGCCTTGCAGCTTGAGTCCACTACTCAGTTCAGGAAGCTTCTCTCTATTGGTACTTATTTTGTATTCTTAATTCTCTCTTTGTTATGCGTTTTGTTATTACGTATTCTTTTAACTGTTGTATCTCTCTGTCTGTGTTGTGTTTTTGCATAGAGAGGAGTCCTCCAATTGAGGAAGTGATAGGTGCTGGTGTTGTTCCTCGGTTTGTTGAGTTTCTTAAGAAAGAGGAGCACCCGGCGATTCAGGTGAAGAAGAACAGTCTTGCCTCTTTTACTTGATTCAATCTTCGTTGGAATCTTCTCTATTCTGAATTTTGTTTTTCTTTGATCGTTTTTAGTTTGAGGCAGCTTGGGCTCTGACAAACATTGCATCTGGAACCTCGGATCACACAAAGGTTGTAATTGATCACGATGCTGTTCCAATCTTTGTCCAGCTTCTTGCTTCCCCTAGCGATGATGTCCGTGAGCAGGTATGGAACTTCGAATCTTTTATCATTTAGTATGGGTCTTCTGATGATTACTGAATCATGGGAAATTATGCAATTTGTAAGATATTGATCTCGTGATTGCGTGCTAACTTGCAGGCTGTATGGGCGTTGGGTAACGTTGCTGGTGATTCACCACAGTGCCGTGATCTTGTTCTTAGTTACGGGGCACTAGTACCGCTGCTCGGTCAGCTTAATGAGCATGCCAAATTGTCCATGCTTCGAAATGCTACCTGGACCTTGTCAAACTTCTGTCGTGGCAAGCCTCAGCCTCACTTTGACCAGGTCTTCTAACTTTTTCCCGTCCAGGCTTGTTTCTTGAATGTTTCTGTTTAGTATTCTTTTAACATATGAAGCATGATTAACAGGTGAAACCCGCTCTTCCAGCCCTTGAACGACTAATTCATTCGAACGATGAAGAAGTCTTGACAGATGCCTGTTGGGCTCTCTCATACCTCTCTGATGGGACCAATGACAAAATCCAGACTGTTATCGAGGCCGGTGTTGTTCCAAGACTTGTTGAACATCTCCTGTCAGTAAACTTCTTTAACTCTCTTTATTTTCTGCCCCCACCATACATGTGTTGATAATTAACTTGACACCGTGCTCTTGATATTTCAGCCATCCTTCTCCATCTGTGTTAATTCCTGCACTTCGCACCGTCGGGAATATAGTCACTGGAGATGATCAACAAACGCAGGTATGATATCAAAATCCTGTCTACTGAAGTTCTCACAGTACTTCTCTGCATCGTATATGATAGTATACCTTTTGCTTTTGGTGAAGTTAGCTTTGGTTATAAGCACATCAATTAATTATGAGAATCCTTTGGCCTTTAGGAATTACCGAATTGGTTCAAAATACGACTAGAACTTTTATAATTGATATGATAGCAGAAACAATTTCTAGTGATATATACCATGCATACATTTAATCAAAGACTGGTATATACGATGAAGTGTTGGCCAATTGCGTGCTACCCGCTTGTTGTTCTCTCATAGCCAACCTTTCATCAAGACAGTGGGAGGGTTGAATGCTTATTACTTGACCCTCCCTCTGTGCCACTCTGTCCATATTAGTAGATATGCAATGCCGTTTTTGTTATATGTTGCTTGTGTCATATTTTTTGTTGCAATTAATTTTTGGTTGAAATTTGTTTTTCCGTAATCTATCTAAGCCGACTTTTATACATCTGAAAAATATCTTACGTCGTTTTACTTGAGAAATCCAATGAACTTGTTCTCCAGTGGGTGATCAATAGCGGTGCTCTACCTTGTCTTGCCAACCTTCTAACTCAAAACTATAAGAAAAGCATCAAGAAGGAAGCTTGCTGGACGATTTCAAACATCACAGCAGGCAACAAAGACCAGATCCAGGTGCACAGTTGCTACTGTTTCATCATGTGTGTTCTACAGTTGTCCATCCAGAACCTTTTTAACATTACTAGTTGTGTTTAAATCTTGTTGTTTTTCCAATGGTTGCAGACAGTAGTTGACGCTAATCTGATTACCCCTTTGGTCAATCTACTTCAAAATGCTGAATTTGACATTAAGAAAGAAGCTGCATGGGCAATTTCAAATGCAACTTCAGGTGGATCTCATGATCAAATCAAGTATGTCACTGTATTCTTTACCTCTTCTTAACTTCTAGTTACTTCGCAGTTAAAAATTACTATGGGTCTATATACTAATTTTCTGTTCCCGTTGGTTATTACAGATACCTGGTGCAGCAAGGATGCATAAAACCATTATGTGATCTCCTGGTATGCCCAGATCCAAGAATCATAACTGTCTGCCTTGAAGGATTGGAAAACATTTTGAAGGTTGGAGAGGCAGAGAAGAACTTAGGTAACACAGGGGACATGAACTATTACGCTCAGCTGATTGATGATGCAGAAGGGTTAGAAAAGATCGAGAACCTTCAGAGCCATGACAAC
Source organism: Camelina sativa (assembly GCF_030686135.1). Classification (NCBI taxonomy): domain Eukaryota; kingdom Viridiplantae; phylum Streptophyta; class Magnoliopsida; order Brassicales; family Brassicaceae; genus Camelina; species Camelina sativa. The sequence goes on from NC_141880.1 coordinate 2,576,585, forward strand.
CAGGAGATCTACGAGAAGGCTGTTAAAATTCTGGAGGCATATTGGCTTGAAGACGAAGATGAGGAGACACCACAACCTCCAGGTGTTGATGGTTCTCAGGCTGGGTTCCAGTTTGGAGGCAACCAAGCTCCGGTTCCATCCGGGGGATTTAACTTCAGCTGAAGGTAAGAAGTAAAAACCCTTCAACTTTCTAACATGAAAACCTACAAAATCTGATGTTAAGATATGAAACACACAAACCCACAGGAATGGAACTGGAAGCTTGCAGCTTGAGAATGATGAAAAGTCAGAGTCAGTCAGAGTCTAGTTTCATTGCCGGGGTTATAACCCTTGTCTGGTCTGGGAGGGCTATTCCGGGTGGTCGGTTTAAAAGTAAAGGGTCTCAGAAAGTGTATGGTTTCATTGTCCAGTCCCCAGAGCTATATTTTTTTTTTTTTTGAAAAGACCGGTATACACACACCGGTCGTGAGTCTACTTTTGTGTTGTTTTTAAATTTTGGAGGGTTATACATTTTACACTGGAGTCTTTGATTTTTTGTTTTGTGTTCACAACAATTTGTATGTCGGTAAAATATGTAACCACAAACCTTTTGGTCTAAAATTTGTGGAAAACAAATAGCGCTTTTGGTGTCTTTGATTTACAGGAATTTATCTTCGAGCTAAGAGACTCGAATCTTGCAGTGAATAAGTTGATCGTTTTTTTTGCAGAATATTTAAAATATAGAATTAAGTCTTGAAAACTGCATTGAGTAAAATAAAATTGACTTTACCTGAGCCGTAAATAAAAAGTGTACAAAGACAAGAACTAGTTCACTATCGTCCAAGTACAAAAAAAGTAAAACACTGTTGTTCAATTGCCTTATCGTCTAAAACCCCTCAAAAGGCGAAAACTGAAATCATTATTGCAGTTATCGAAAATGGCTCTTGTTCAGTCCAGAACTCTTCCACACATCAACATCCCGTTGTCGCCGGTTCTATCCTCCATTCATGCTCCGTCGTCTCTCTTTCTCCGGAGGGAAATCCCACCGGTAGCCTCGTCGTTCTCCTCCTCTACCGCCGGAAACTTTCCCATCTCTCCGTTGACGCGCCCGCGGAAGCTTCTCTGTCCTCCTCCTCGCGGAAAGTTTGTTAGAGAAGATTATCTTGTGGTACGGCCAATTTCTCTCTCGCTCACATATTGTCTTTGTTAGATTTCGTAATTTTTTCATGTTTGTTTTCGTTTTACGATTTCTCTTTTCGTCTCTCTGGGAAATTGAATTGGTGGGACGCAAAATTTCATCTTGCCCAGAAGCTGAGCATTCATGTAATTAATATAAGAATGATATATGGTAGCTTTTATCAAATGCTTCAGGATTAAGATTCCTTAATTTGAATCTTATGGATAACTCTTGAGACCATCAAGTGGGAGCTTTACTGATCGTTGGATGTTTTTTTTTTCCTTTGCCTATGGTTTGGCAGAAGAAATTCTCAGCTCAAGAACTTCAAGAACTGGTGAAAGGAGACAGGAAGGTGCCCTTGATTGTAGATTTTTATGCGACATGGTGTGGACCTTGTATCTTGATGGCCCAGGAACTAGAAATGGTACCATATGGATTCTCATAACTCATCTTTTTATACATTCTCCATTTCATTTGCTTCATCTGTAGACTCTAGAATGAATGCTTATATATTTACAAACAATGGTTCTTGTTACTGGTTTTTCGTTATATTTTACCTAGATCTTGAAATGTGATGGTTTATGATAAGGTCTTATTACTAAGTCTAGTGTAGAACTATCGTAACTAGCCTAGGAGTTGGGCAGTGAATTGTAGCTTTGCTAGCTCAGCAACAAACCTTACCGTTTGGCAATGTTTAGACAGGAGCTATCAAAATGTATTAAAAGGCCTTCTGGATTTGTTTATGGTCTTGGTTTGGCAATGGACGAGAGTTGAAAGACCCTTCTCATTAATCAAGTCTCTTCTATGGTTTAGTTCTTTGATGAATTATGTACAGTATATGAGTTTACCGGTTCCAATCTTAATTACTGTTTCACCCATCCTACATTTTCAAAAGACTTGTTTTGAATTGTGAGCATCTATCTACTTCTTGATTAGCTTTATCTACCCGCTTTTACTCTGCAAATCTCATTGCACTCGTGTGAAAATAGTTATGCTCTTTGTTAAACAGCTGGCAGTAGAGTACGAGAGAAATGCAATAATTGTGAAGGTTGATACAGATGATGAGTACGAGTTTGCACGCGACATGCAGGTAAACAAACTGTAACTTGCAGGTTCTGATCTCCTTGCAGCAGTAACAATGTAACTCATGACAATAACCAAAAAAAATATTTGTGATGCAGGTTCGGGGCTTACCAACATTATTGTTCATCAGTCCTGACCCAAGCAAAGATGCAATAAGGACAGAAGGACTAATTCCATTACAGATGATGCGCGATATCATTGACAACGAGATGTGAAAGTCTTTCTCAGAAACACTTGTCTTGGGGCGTTTAGGATTTGAATAGAATTCGGTGTAATTTAGGATTTGGTACTGAATTATGTTTTGCATTTGAGAGAAAAATGTCATCTGAGGTTTTCATAGATGAAGGATGTAATCTTTTAAAGACATTATTTTTACATGTATGCAATGTTAGTTATGAGCTGTTGATCTGATCAGATCGAAGTTTTGCCGCACATCTATCTAGTATCTAAATCACGGGTGACGTCATTAAAGACTTTTCCCATTTCTTAATTACAAACGCAATTATAATACTATTGATTAAACACCATTATTATTATTAAAAAAAAAAAGCACCACGCCACTTCGAAATGGCGCCCAAATTATGCGAAAGTTTTTCTCAATCAGGATTTGGGGAATATTTGGCGGGTGGCACTAAAATGATCTTAAGAGGAAGAATTAGGGGTAATTTCGTCATTAGGCATTAAAATTAAAACTAGGATTTAGCTTAGCCGGGCCAAAATTTCCATTTTATAATTGGTTTAGTTATGTGCGGCTGTTGGTTCGTTCGTTTCTTTGAACCCAAAAAAAAAACAAAATATAAATTAATAATCTCTGTTTATCCTCTGACACTCACTCACTCTCTCTCTCTCTCTGTTTCGACTTTCAAGATTCAAAAATTTTTCGGTATCCCCTGATCCACTCGTCTCTTTGATCTTCTTTCTCAACTCTTTATCTCTTTCTTCTCTATACTCTGATCTCTCTGTTTGTAATTCATATCTTCTCGAATTGACAACCAGTTCACGATCCAGATATCGGAGACGAAGTTTTTTTGGTAATGCTAGATCCAACCGTTAAAGTGAGTGATCTGATTCCTTCTTCTTGCTTTTTGATCTCTCTTCTCTCTATTACTGATCCGATTAAACGGTTTACTTTATGTGTTTGTTTAGGTGTTCGAATCAGAATATGGGAACAACATCAGTAGATTCGATCGAAGAACACAGCAGTAGCAGCAGTAGCAACAGTAATGGAGGAGGTATTAGCAGCAACGAGAAGAAGAGCTGTGCCATTTGTGGTACTAACAAAACCCCTCTTTGGCGAAGCGGTCCCGCCGGTCCCAAGGTTTTATTCTCTCTCTCTTCCCGATCTTGAAACTTAAACGATTCCGATCCGATCCGGACCGATCTGATCTGATCTATTTCAATTGAATTTGTGTAGTCGCTTTGTAACGCATGCGGGATCAGAAACACGAAGAAAAGAAGAACAGTGATCTCAAACAGATCAGAAGATAAGATGAAGATGAAGATGAAGAAGAAGAATCCAAAGTTGGGTGATTCGTTGAAACAGAGATTGATGGAATTGGGGAGAGAAGTGATGATGCAGAGATCAACAACGGCTGGGAATAAACTCGGCGAAGATGAGCAAGCCGCCGTGTTACTCATGGCTCTCTCTTATGCTTCTTCCGTTTACGCTTAAACCGAATTATTTTCTTAGATCTCACCTTTATCAATAATGGTTAATTTTTGTAGGATATGTTGTTAATTGTGTAATTTTTGTTCGTGTTTTGCGTTGTTGAATTAACTTCAAAATTTTCAAATTTTGTATCACTGGTTGGTTTGTATGTGTGTGTGATCAATCTCTGGAGAAGAATGAAAGGTCAAAGATAAGATAATTTTCTTACTTGAACAATCCTTATTTTATTGGAAGCATTTGTCTTTATTAGGACAAGAATGGAGGAGACTGCCTATCTGTCAAGCACATAGTTTTGTGTCTTTTTTATATAAAAAAAATTAAGCTAAATTTGTGATGTTCGAATTTGCCGCTTCTTTTCAAGTGAAAAGAACCAAACTTTCCCATGTACTTTCCCTCCCTAATTCCATTTTTGTTGTTTTTAATAAAGGAAAACCTTACTTAGAAGAATGATCATGTAAATTCAAAAAAAAAAAAAAACAAATCTTCGTTGGGCACCAAAGACCCATACAAGACTCTAGAGTTTAAATTTGCTGGGTGGTGTTTGTTGTTTCCAATCATTTCGAAAGTAAAAGGGATATGGATATCTAAAGATTGCTTTGTATGTGAGGGAGTTTAAGACGTTTTCTGGGCTGGATGTGAACCCTACAAAGTCATAAATATTTTTCTGAGTTTACACTGAAGCAGAGGCGACAGAGCTGAGTGCCTTTGCGGGCATAACCCAGGGTGCTTTTCCCACAAGATATTTGGGTCTCCCTCTCCTTCCTTCTCGCATCTCGCTAGCGACCTTACAACCTTTTCTGGAGAAGATAACTAGTAAGCTACACTCTTGGACTGCAAAATCCCTCTTCTTTGCCGGAAAAATTAAGTTGATCTCTTCGGTCATTTACGGATTGGTCAACTTTTGGAGCTGTGTTTTCACGTTGCCAAAGCATTTTTATGCAAAGGTTGACTCTCTGTGCGCGGCTTTTCTGTGGAAGAACAGAGTAGCTTCAGCTACAGGAGCTCGTGTTGCGTGGAAGGCAGTGTGTAAACCTAAAGAGGAAGGTGGCCTTGGCATCCGTTTGTTGGAAGAGTTTGAGATTGTTTTCAGACTCAAGCAGGTTTGGAACTTCTTTGTCAATTCTGGGTCTCTCTGGGTTGCGTGGCTCAAGGCAAATGTGTTTAATCGGAAAAGCTATTGGGTCATTGTGGCTTCGAGCCGCTTCTCAAAGGCAATAAATAGTCTCCTTCACCTGAAGCCTACTGTTATTGACTTCTTGAAATGCGAGGTTGGCAATGGCTGCACTGCTTCGTTTTGGTACGATACCTGGACTGAGTTTGGCCAACTAATAAGGTTCATTGGATCTGCTGGACTTAGATCTCTACGGGTTAGAGCGGATGCACGAATTGCGGAGGCTGTACGAAATGGAAATTGGATGTTGCCACCGGCTAGATCAGATAATGTGCAGTCTCTTTTGGTTGCTTTAATGTCCATCCCTGCTCCTCTGGCTACAGATGGACCAGATACTTATCTTTGGAGGAACGCAGCTGGAGTCTTTCTCTCCTCCTTCTCTTCCAAAGAAACATGGAACCAAATTCGTGCAAGCTCCCCTCTCATTCCATGGGCGAGTGTTGTCTGGTTTAAGGAATATGTGCCACGGTTTTCTCTTGTAACCTGGATGGCTTTTCTCGCTCGTTTACCCACTCGGGATCGTCTGCGTAGATGGGGTATGGCAGTCCCTCCTGACTGTGTCCTATGCTCTGGTGGCATCGAGACACATGAACATTTATTTTTTCAGTGTCCCTTCTCTGCTGTAATTTGGCGATTCTTTGCTGGAAAGATCCTACCACACCCTCCTGAAGACCTCCATGCGGTTGCTGACTGGATTTTGCTCCCCCAACAGCCCCATCTTGCGTCCTCAGCTACTCTTCTCAAGCTACTGCCTTAGTCAACGGTCTACTTGGTTTGGAAAGAGCGAAACTCAAGGATATTCTCCGGTAGCTCCTCAACGCTCGCCGCCCTCCGAACCTCTATAGATCGCTCCATGAGAGACCGTCTCCTTTCTTTTCTGGCACGAAGACGATCTTCCTCTTCTCTTCTCTTAATTTATTTCTCTTATATATCTCATCTGTTGTCTGTAGGTATCCGGTAATATCGGGTATTATGGTCTGTCTTGTTCCTGTTGGAATTGGGAATTTGTTTTTGAAACTCTTGTACTTTGGTTGATAAATGAAGTTTAACAAAAAAAAAAAAAGATTGCTTTGTAAGTTATTATAATAGTAACAAAAAGATCTCTTAAAGCGCCGGGGACCAACAACAACAAAGAGCTTGAACTCAATGTGAATGTTATGAGGTGATCTCTACATTTGCAATAAATGTAGCATACAGTACACGGTATGTTGGCCTATAGGCCGCTATAGTAACCTTAGTTGGATGTGAAGCAGACGATTTCGAATCATATATTACATTTTTCATATGTGTCACGTGACTGGTCAAAGGGTTTTGAGTCATTCATCCCATCCTTTGGTATTCGCATTTTTTGTTCATTTATAATATTTACAAATAGATTTTCACCCAAAAAAAAGTAAATTTACAATGGATATATGAATTTGGGCTGACCACATGTGGCCCAACGTTTTTGTTCAATTGTTACAATAGCTTCCTCATCTCCTACCTTAATCGACTAATCTTGAGTTGAATTGGTTCCGACAACTTTACCTAGATTTTCCTATCTAAAAAGTAAAAAGTCCTGGAACCAACTTACTTACATAAATTGAAAATAACTTTTATTTTGTCAACTCATAAGGGCATAGAACAACTTTAGTCCCTACTTTATTCATTTGTTTTTCCAAAACAGTACCATAATATATAAATAAAGTAAATTAAAAAAATGCGTACCAAAAAACAAAAAAATTCTACCAGTAATTTGATAAACATCATTTTTTCCCCCATCAGAGGATCCATAATCCACAGGGCAAGGAAAAAGCGTAGAAGGACGGGGATAAGCGTACAGATCAAAAAAAAAAAAAGCTACAAAGTTACTATAAAGCAAAGCCCAAAACTTAAAAGGTCAGCCTAGCCCAATAGATACAATTGACCGGTTCGGTATAGCGATTTAATCTCAGTTAACTCTCTGGTTAGGCTTTTGAATTTGTTCCTTAACGAGTAAAATGGGACACTCGTGAAGATTTAAAAAAAAAATAAAACACACGCAAAAGAGACTCAGATAGTATATACTGACAGACGTGGATTGGATTGATTGATAATCCAGTAGTCAACTAAAATTCAGTATTCCAATAATGCAATAAAGAAGAAGAACCAGGTCAGACGTCAGAACATTGTACCGGATTATACCGAATTTGTGTTAGATCGTCTTGGTGGGGAGCGAGGGACCACAACAACCCATTTAGGCATTTACTACTCGCACGTGCTAGCCAGCTAATATTTCCACATTTCCTTTAAGAAAGTTTTAAAAAGGTAGGCAATCTAAATATTGAAAAAGAAAAAGATGAACAAAAAAAAAGGAGAAGATACGATCACATGGCCAATGAGTAACTCATGGCCAAAACTTGAGCTGTTGGTGGTTACTACTGACTTGATCTTTGTCCTCAGCAAATAATTCCTCTTATCGTTATATTAGTAAGTTTTCATATTTGTTTCACCAAAAAAAAAAGAAGTAAGTTTTCATATTTAATTTACTTCATTAAGAGGAAAGGATAAAAATTGTCTTTGAGCAAAACTGGCCGTCCAATTTATGAAGCGTGTCAAGCTAATGGCAATCACATCAGATGTCACCCAAACAAAAAAAACTAACAGTACTAATTGACTAATTTGCCAATGCAAAATTACGTCGACGTAATTAACAAAAATATGAATTATAATTCGTTTATTAACAATATAATCGAACCGACAAAATAGTGTAAGTGAACTACTTACCTTGTACTTTTTTTTTTTTTTTGTCAAAACTTACCTTGTACTTCATGACACAGTTACTGAAGCTCAAGTTATGCCACAATTAATTACTTAACTATACTAATATATAATATATAATTTGAAGATAGTTAAGAAAGAGTAAATTATAAAATGTTCTTAATTGATTAAAATATATATATTAAATACACATTGTCAACAAAAATGTAAAAAAGATAAGTTAAAAAAAAAGTAAAAGATAATTCATTTCTTGGTACATTAATTCAGGTAAATCCAGATGAATCCGTCACACAAAACAGAGCAAGACAACGAAGAGAGCAAAGAGAAGAGAACCCTGTAAACGATCTGATCCAGAATCTAAATACCCCTGCTGACCCTGAGGAGGTGTGTGATAGTAAAACGGGAAGTAAGGAACGATCGGATTCGGCGGTGGCGGCGTTCCGTAATTTCCGTAGTAAGGAGGCGAATAATAGTAACCTTGTCCACCGTCGCCGCCGTAAGGAGGCGGGTACTTAGCACCACCTGAGCTGGAAGGAGGAGGAGGAGAGTAATAATAAGAACCACCGCCACCGGAGGTTGAAGACGGAGGAGGAGGAGGATAAGAAGAAGATGGGACAGGATTGCATGGATTGTCGCAAGAGGAACACATTGTGCAAGAAACAGTTTGGTCTTTTGAAGTCACAGAGAGAGGCAGTGACACTAACAGTACAAGAAGAGCTGACAGAGTAGAGAATCTGTTTGCTTCCATTGTCAGAAGTTTTTGTAGTCTGACAAATATGAGCTATGGAAGATCAAGTGATAAGGGAGAGAGAAGATGAAAGGGAACGAGAGAAAGAGAGAGAGAGAGAGAGAGAGAGAGAGAGAGGGAAGAAGAAACACACATTCAGAGGCTCAGAATAAGAGTGAATTCCTCTTTTTATTAACGAATTTAATATTTTTACAGTATTATTTTAAAAATTCATTAAATCGAAAAATAATTGTTCATACGTCATAGTAGTATTAAAAGATTTTATTATTAGTATCAAAAGTTATTCGCATTTGCCATATATCGTTTTCATAAATTTTATATTTTCTATATATATTCGTACACTGACAGTATCTCAAAAATGTTGATTTGGGTACTTTAAATCTCTGAAAAATTCTTCTTTATAATATTTACATATAGTATATAATACATAATTCTCTCCTTCTGAAAATTTGATTACATGAAATAATTAATTATCTAGGAAATAAATTAATTTTAAAGAGACTAGATATATGTATTTATATATATAACACGGAAGAAAAAAAAACAGCGTAATTTTGGAGAATGTAACGCGGAGCGGATACGTTTGACAATCTATAACCAAATATTTGTGTAATAAAAGCACTGAAATACTCGGTAAATGCCAAATGGTAACATGTATTGTAAGTACATATCAATTCTAATTTCTCAACCGAAAGTTTTGAGACCATCCTTCTTTTTCGAACATATAAATAAAGTAATAAATTAGTAATTTTGAGTCTTTTACTTTTACTACAAGAGCAAGATTATTGGAGGTTCATATAAGAGGCTTTTAAACATTATTTGATTTTTTTATGAATTAATTGTGTATTGATTTGAGTATAAGAACTTATGATCTCTTAGTTAAAATTTTCTCCTCCAATAATAGGTTCTAATTTTTGGTTTCTTATTTTTGAAAATATTATTTTTTGAAATTTAAAATTTGTAAATAGAATAGAAATAGTATAAATGTATAAACATTTAAGATTTTATAAAAATAAGAAAATATTGCATTTAATTTATTTGTAAACATACAAAACATAATAAAAAAATTAATACATATTACAATAGAAGTACAATTCATAAATGGAAAAAATGATTAATTTTAATATTGATTTACTCTAAATTTAGCCCAAATATTTTCAACCAAATTTTAAACACAGAGATTGATTGTTTTGATTCATAAGTAAATGTAGGAAAGTAGATGAAACACAGAAATCTGAATTATGGAACGTTACAATTAGGATATCTCAATAATGAGATCGCATTTGGAACATTCGTGAGGTTTTTAATATAGAAATCAAAAACACTACAAATATAACTTTTAGAACTATAAAGATTTAGATGAATATAGTCTTCCATTAGAGCAAAGGATAAATTATCAGAAGTCAAATCTTTATTTTGGGAAACAGATTCCTATGGACAGAAGAGAAACCATCAAAAGCTTGACTGGGATAATGGAGGAGGGAGGAGACGGATTTTATTTGGGATTACCTGAAGCTTTTGGAGGTTCAAAGATTGCTAGCTTGAATTACTTAAAGGAGCGTTTTCAGAAGATTTCAGGATGGCAGCATCATTTTCTATCTCCTGGTGGGAAAGAGGTTCTCCTCAAGGCGGTAGCGATGGCTCTACCAACTCATGCAATGACCTGTTTCAAGGTACCAAAAGCGATATGCCAACAAATGATTTCGATCATGGCTGATTTCTGGTGGGCTAATAAGAAAGACTCAAGAGGAATGCACTGGAAATCATGGGAACATCTTAGTAAACCGAAACAGGAGGGCGGACTTGGCTTCAAGGATATCGAGGCTTTCAACATTGCTTTGTTGGGGAAGCAACTCTGGAGAATGTTGACAAAGCCAAATACCTGAATGGCAAGAGTCCTCAAAAGCCGATATTTCAGTAAGTCCAATCCTCTTCAAGCGAAACTAGGATCACGCCCATCTTTTGCTTGGCGAAGTATACATGAAGCTCAAGAGCTTATTAAACAGGGAGCAAGAATGATAATCAGGGATGGTGAGACAACTGACATTTTGCAAGACCAGTGGTTCCATTGTAAACCTGCCAGAGGTATACACAGTGTCAAACAAGTCCCCTATCCATTGCATGACTCGGTATCTTCACTATCAAAGGTTCGAGATCTAATGGTAGAGTCTAGAAAGGGGTGGAAAAGAGACATTCTGGATCTGCTTTTCTCGGAGGAGGACAGGAGTTTGATAGAAGACCTTAGACCTAGTGGTAAGAACAGATCTGATGGATACGCATGGGATTATGCCCGGACCGGAAACTATTTGGTGAAGTCGGGGTATTGGGTTCTTACTCAGGTGACTCAAGCAAGGAAAGGTCTCCAGGAAGTCAACCAACCTAGTCTCAATCCACTGATACATCAGGTGTGGAAAACGGACACAAGCCTAAAGGTTCAACATTTTCTGTGGAAATGCCTGACTAACTGTCTCTCGGTAGCTAAGAATCTATCTGTTAGGCACTTGTCAAGGGACTCTGATTGCTTAAGATGTCCAAGCAAGGAGGAATCTATCAATCATCTCCTTTTTCAATGCTCTTATGCCCGACAAGTGTGGGCGATATCTCCTATTCCGACCCCGCAAGGTGGAGAATGGGTCGATTCCCTCTACACAAACATGTACTATGTTTTGAATATCAAGTCTCAACATCCTCAGCTTGAAGGTTTGGATATCATTGTTCCTTGGTTACTATGGAGGATTTGGAAAGCAAGAAATGATTATATCTACGGTGGCAAGGATTTTGATACTAGTGAAACTCTGATGAAAGCCTTGGAGGATGTTGAGGAATGGAGAACAAGGAAAGAGCATGAGGAGCATAAAGAACAAGCCAGAAGTTCATCTACCGTAGCTACGACAATACCAAAGAAATTGAAGCCACCTCTGAGTGGTTGGGTCAAATGTAATACTGATGGTGCTTGGCATAATGATGGTACTCGGAGTGGTATTGGGTGGGTTCTTCGGGATCATCGTGGAGAAGTAATATGGTTGGGAGCACAAGCAGTTAGACGAGCAAGATCAGTCTTGGAAGTAGAGTTGGAAGCGATGAGAATGGCCGTAAGCATGATGTCTCGGTTGAACTACAAACAAGTTATCTTTGAATCTGATTCATTGGCGGTTGTCAACATGTTGAATAATGATGAAAGCTGGCCAGTTTTTGCTCCAATGCATCAAGAAATTAAAGAACTGCTTCCAGCATTTAAAGAGGTGAAATTTGTGTTTTCTTCAAGAGTTTGTAATGGTGTGGCTGATAGAGTAGCAAAGGAGTCTCTTTCTTTTGAGAATTATGACCCTAAGTTATACTCTTTAGAGCCAAGTTGGGTCAGACCTTTTGTAATGGTGGATAAACCTAGTGTAACATGAATTGGTGAATGAAAAGTTGTTGTTAAGCCAAAAAAAAAAAGAAAAGAAAACTATAAAGATCTTGGAACTCCAAATACAACCATTAAGGGAAATATAAAGAATATTTCTTTTTGATTTTCTTTTTATATATACGTGTATACATATGTAACAAATTTGAAAGGTAACGGAACATCATACTACAACTAAACCAATCGTAAACCATCTGGGAGTTGTTGATCATGAGAGGAGTCTTGAGATATAAACTTACAGCAAGCATAAAGCACTGCAGAATGAAAACCACTGGATTGTCTATGAACACGAAATGACCACCCTGCAACATTTCAAATAAACAAAAATCTCACATAAGCATCATTGTCTTCTCTATTGTTTTCCTCTCAGATTTGAAAACAAATGCATGTGTTTAGAGATTTGACATGTGGAACCCGAATGATTTTGCAAGGGAATTTCATGTATTTCCGCGCTTCCACTGCACCTTGATAGTTCATCCAATCATTCATTCCGTAGATAAAAGTTGTTGGCACTTTCCACTCTGATACACTGCACAAAAAAACAGTCATCGAATTTGAGTTGTGTAAAACCTCCAATGTAGTCACAAACTTGGTTTAATTCATCAGATTTGGTGGACAAACCTTTGTAGGAGGGGCTTCCGAGCACAACTTTCCACTAGCCTTTGCAGCCAAAGTATGGTACACATAATCTACAATGCAAAACGAACCATCACTATCAGCTATTGCATCATCAATCTCCATAACTTCTAGGGAACTTAAAGAAAGAATTACTCACCAGTTAAAAATTTGGCTTCTTCCTCTGTTACCACAGTTCCCTCTGAATGTGCACCAAATCTTGCAGTTGTACTCATCAATCCATCAATTCATTTTTGTCCATTTAACCTCAAAACAAAAGAGAGACACAGATCATAATCAAGCCCAATTTCGAAGTACAATTTATCATTCATGGCCAAATAAATTCGAATTTGTCAAGCATACCAAAGGATATTACTACAAGCTAAATCGAACAAGAACAATGTACAGTAAAACCTCTATAAATTAATAATGTTGGGACTAAGACATTTTATTAATTTATAGTGATATTAATTTATCTATAAATTGATAATTATTATTTTATAGTGTAAATTAATAATTATTAATTTATAGATATATTTTTAATTGTTTATTTTTTAAAAAATTATGAATTGGAACAACTATAGCAAAATAAGATTAAACTTTAGGATGTTATAAATTTTATGGTTTAGGAATTGAACTTGTAATATTTAGAAAGCACTATTTACAATAAATTACAAATATTATAGACAAATTGACTTATACACATGAGACACATAAATTCAAATCTATGAATAATAATATCAATTCTCCTATTTTAATAATCTGTCAAATTATCAAATTGTAAATGATGCATATCTAAAAATTAAAACTTTAAATTTTAATTATTTGTATGACATGTTATAAAATATTTTAGAGATATTATTATAGGTTGAAAATACAATATTACAATTGTTCTATAGAATTGAGCTTTAGGAGAAACATACACTATTATATCAGTATATATATATATATATATATATATATATATATATATTTATATATATAAATTTACATAATTATTAATTTATGATATTATTGGGACCATATTTTATAAGGAGATTTCGAAAAAATTATTATCTTCTTATCTTATCGAATATTGTTAATTTTTACACTGGCCCGACTTGGGACCAGCAAAATTTATTAATTTATAGTGTTTATTAATTTATAGAGTATTAATTTATAAATGTTTTACTGTACTCTTAAATTATACAATCATGTGTCAAGAACACAAACAGATCCACATCCGTTTAAAGCATCACTTATCAATCAAAGGCATCGCTTTAAATTTTAAAGAACAAACACAGACCCAAATATTTTCTGCTTCATCATAATCCACGAATTAAGAAGACAACTTCTACTAAAAGTATGGATCATATCGGAACACCAAGAACCCTAATTTTCTAACAAACATCAAATAACCCTAAATTGCGATCCAAAATCAAAGAACCCTAATCATAAAACATTAATCGGGATTACAGTCTATTGTATTGAGAAACTTACCCTCTGATTTCAATTGATTCAATCTCTTCCGATTGAGTGGACTCCAATCTCAAATCGCCTCTCATATATCCTCTCGGAGACGATTCAATCTGTCGCGATGGAACACGGCAGAATCATTCATTTCCCTCCATTACGCATCTCCTCCGACCGCAATCTCCTCTTCCTCCAGATCTTTCAATTCCAAATACAAATCTTTGTCTTTTCGCAGTCGTGAGAGAAAGAGAGAGAGAGAAGGAAAGAAATGATATGCGATCCAAATAATTGTTTTTTCCTTTTTCTATTTTTTTTGTTCGACCAATACAATGCTGAAACGTATCGTCTCTTAGAACAGAAATGAGTATACTATATAAAGAGATCTGTTAGATTTTTCTTTTGTTCTAATTTATTTTTTTGGATCAAAATGCTAAGAACTTCCCTATGAACCTGCGGATGAATCTACGCACGTCTATAGAATCTTTACTTCTTTAGTACATATGGCTTCTACTTCAGTCTATGAAATGAAGTTTAGGTAAATGCCTCCCAGCCGGGGGCGGATTGAATCGGAGTTTCCTTAGGTAGCCACCGACCTAATCGGAGTTTCCTTAGGTTAGTTTTTTTTTTTCTTTTCAATCCAAGAATCGACTAACAAACTGGAAGTGAATCGGAATTTCATTTTTTTTTCTTGTCGTTTCCGGCTCTTCGTAAAAAATGGATATACCTGAGACTTGAGTAGTAGATATACGATTTTTCGGACTTTTAAGTAAAACAAAAATCTTCTAATACAATTGTTTATCGCTCGGTGAGGAATATTTTATACGTGGCACTTAATGATTGGTGAGTAGAAGTGAAAACACGTGGCAATGAGAAAGCCGATGTGATTGTTTCTTATCTTGTGCTAGAAATACAAAATGTTTTGTGCTATTTCGTTGAGTTATGTATTTTATACAAAAGCAGTAACCTAAGAGGGCCAAGAGCTAATGAAATCGAATCTTCATACAACTTTATTTCATTGTTAGAGTAATCATAATAATATCTGAAAATTAAAGCCGATGTTCTTTCAACAACAAAAGTATAAAACATTTAGCTTTAACATCGTTGTAATCAGCGTTAACAACAATTTCTCCATGTTTTTTAGGTCCTAAACAATTTTGGGTAACACTTATCATTCTAACTAATGTCGCTAGCGTCGGCGTTTCAAGCAAGGGTGACACATTCGTCGGCGTTATTATTTCAGACGGTGTTTTCAAACCATGTCTTATTAACCTATCAAACAAGGCCGACATATGATTTGTTTCATTATTCGTATGTAAGTCAATTTCATTCATACATGAAAAGTAAAAAACACAGCTCTTCGAAGATGGGGTTTCACTTTAAAACATTTTAGCAAATTCATTCGAAATATTAGAACAGTTTATAATTCTCTTCTTTTCATCCACACTCCTAGTCACACCAGTTGTGTTGTATTGAACAAAAATCTTCCAAATTTGCATAGGTGATGGAGACGAAAAGGAAAATTGTTGTCTGTTGATTGTTTACCTTTACGTACCTAATGTGAATGGGGAAGTGAAATAAGCTTGCACTATGAAAATGAAAAGAGAGAGGATCAAACAAAATCGCAAGGAAAAAAAAAGGAAAGAAAGCTCTCTATATTTTGTTGGTTGCCAAACATAAATTGGATTCTTCCTTGTTTGTTGATAAAAGATACTATTAATTTCAGACCACCACTTTATTCTCCTCTTCCCTCACATAGTCACATGCAGCTAATTTTCCAATACCTTTTTTAATTAAAATTTTGAGATGACTCATGTCGCCGTCGAGTTTTTTTTTTAATTATAAGAAAATAATTCGTATGTGAATCACCTGTTACAATACTACAATTTTCTTAAACTAACTATAACTCCTTCAATCAAACCATTCTCAACCAAACAGTTAGTTAGACATAAAGCTTATCTGTAAGATATTAAAGACTAATAAATTTCACTAATTTGCAATAAATAACTCACAGCCCATTTATACATCATTCTAACTTTTTAATTTACTTATGCTTAAGATTTGGAAGCAATAAATTAAAGAAACTCTTATTACGAGCAATTGATCATTTGGCTACAATCACTATTCAGTACTAGTATTCTGATTCAGTATTCACTAACAACTAAATAACTCACAGCCCATTTATACATCATTCTAACTTTTTAATTTACTTATGCTTAAGATTTGGAAGCAATAAATTAAAGAAACTCTTATTACGAGCAATTGATCATTTGGCTACAATCACTATTCAGTACTAGTATTCTGATTCAGTATTCACTAACAACTAGTAGTAGTTGAAAGTTAAAAGTAACCATTATCTGTACCCCTTTGAAAAATTCATGTAACCATTATTTTTATCTTTTTTATTATGTTTTAATCTTTAATTGTATGAATTTCTCTTTATTAAAGCTTTAAGTAATGAAAGTTTTTGTTTGCACAAAAAAAATTAAAAGTAACAAAAAGCCTTGGAATCGTCGACAAAACTCATCACAGCAGATCCTCCACAACTTTACAAGGATGGTTATATAATAATATACTAGATGGGTATTTGTGGTAAAGTTTTAAATTTAAAAAATAATTAAAGAAGTTTATTACATCATTTATTTTATTGATGTTTTGAGATATTTTTATCTCATTTGATATTTTGTAAATTTCAAGAAGTAATTATGATTTAAAATTTTAAATTATTATTGGTTTAAAATTAAATACTATATTTTTAATTAAATAAAAAAATATATTTAAATTTAATAATTATTGTTTTCTTAAAATATATAAAAATAGAGAGACTTTAGGGTAGACCAAGACTACACGTGTGAAGCATTACAACATAACCCCTTTCCTTTGTTCGGTCCAATCGAAACCAAACCGCGTGAACTGAAGGACTTGTGTAATAAAAAGGGGCAAAAACTATAAAAAAACACAAAACTGAAGGGTATAACAGGTAAAAACAAAATATTACAATACAAAGCATTTGTCTTTCATGTGTCATCTCCCGACTCCGAAGTTGTAGTTCGGTAAAACAAAGTCTCTCGCTTCTTCCCCCACTCTCTCTCCATCTCCTTCCATTTCTTCTTCTTCCCCCTTCTCTCTCTCCCGTGCTTCTAGGGTTTCTTTCGTTGATAATCCACATTCAAATTTCTCTCCTTTTAATCTTTTGTATTATTATCTCTCTTTTCTTTTGTTTAATTCTGTAACGATCAGAAGATATGGATTCTTCCAATTCATGGATCAATTGTCCCTCTGTGTTCTCCTCTTCTTCTTTGAGACGGTGTCAATCCCGATCAGGTTCGCGCTACTTATTTAATTGGGAATCTCGTGTTTTTGTTTCTTAGGCTTGTGTCATGAGTTTTGATCTTTGGAGTTTTGGTGGCAGATTTGTATCTAGGAGGAGGAGTAGGAGGAGGAGGGTACGAGGATCTTGAAGGAGAAGACGATTTGAAAGCTGAGTTTATATGCCCTTTTTGCGCAGAGGATTTTGACATTGTTGGGCTTTGTTGTCACATTGACGAAGAACATCCTGTTGAAGCCAAGAACGGGGTAATTCAAATGATTCATCCTTCTCTAGCTTTAGGAAATCTTGATGAATAGTTAGATTCTACAAAGTTTTGGTTTTTATTTAGAAAAAAATCGATGCTTGCTTGAAAACTTGAAGATGTTGTTGTTGGTATAATATATATCTCTGTGCTCTTCGTGTGATGATGAAATGTTTTGTTCTCTGGCTACCTGTTATTTGTTTCTTCTTATCAGATGAGCACTGTGTATTCCATTTAGCAGCCTTGTGAATCCAAATCTTTGGAATATTTCGTTTATTCGGTCGGTAATAATTAGTGATCTTTTTAATGATCATCCAGATTGAAGCTACTTCTCTGTTTGCTCTTTAAAAACGTGGACTTGAAAAAATGCCATTCTTTGTTTCCCCCCCAGGTCTGTCCTGTATGCACTAAGAGAGTGGGATTGAATATCGTTGGCCATATTACGACGCAGCATGCCAATTTTTTCAAGATATCCTTTCAACTTTCAATATCTGATGCTTAAATCTGTTTATAGCTTCTTGGTTCTCTATAGTACATATAATAATCATTTGGTAGAACTTAGATTGGATTTGTTTATTCCTTGATGAGAGGTTTTTACGTTCAGCGAAAGAGAAGGTTGCGAAGAGGAGGATATAGCTCTACTTATCTCGCCTTGAAAAAGGAACTACGGGAAGCAAACTTACAGTCTCTTCTTGGTGCTTCTTCGAGTTTCACTTCTTCTACCAATATCGATTCTGATCCACTGCTGTCATCCTTTATGTTTAATTCTCCTTCACTCAATGAGTCTGCAAACAAAACTGCTACACCTGCTGTGACTGAAGAAAACTCAGCTACAAAAGTCTCATTTAGAGAATCTCTCAAAAGGTATATATATTGTGATCCTCTGGTGCCACGAAAGCTTTTTTACATAGAGATTCTTCTTTCTCATTTGGTCTCTGGGCTTTCGTTTGCACAGAGACATTCAAGAAGCTCCACTTTCAGGTGAAGATCAAGAGAAGGCGAAAAAGAGCGAGTTTGTGCGGGGTATGTTGTTGTCAACCATGCTTGGAGACGATTTCTAATTTCCGTTACATCCCTCGCCTTGTTGTGGTTGATGCACAAGGCATAAGGAATCTGAGGTTGAAATTTGTTAAGCGTGGTCATAATGTATGATGCGAAATCTTGTAAGTTAAAGGGATGCAGAGTTGCATCCATATATTATTGTCGTTTATACCTTGGAACCTTTATGTGCATAAGCGGAATAAAGTACTTTCCTTATTCGAAAGACTACTACTACGGACAGATGACAGAATAGTTTGTCTTACAAAACAACTACTACGGGGACGTACGTACTGTTGTCAGTCACGAAGACAAACAATTAGGAAAGCTGCTCATCATCAGGATGACTTGAACAGGCTCCATAACGGCGACTCCACCGGCAGCTTCGATACTGGTAATGATTTCAGTAGCCTCCTCCTTTGTGACACCTTGTCTGATGAGGGAGTTGGGGACGTTTTGCACACAAAAAAGCGATCGCTGCACACCGATCACGTCGGACAATGATTTGAGCACTTTTACATTATGAATTTTGGCCCGTGCAACTGCTCCAACCACTTGGTTCCTTTTCTCTGGGTCAAACTCGACCAACTTCACAGCAAACTTGTCCCGGGTGTCTATTTCCGGGAGAGGAGGTTTTGGAAGGCGCAGCAGCTGACTGAAGATATAACCATATCTTACCATTTCATCAGGATGCACTCTTTTCATAGCCTCAATCAAATCCATGATGAAGGGCCTCGGCCTCGGCCTACCAAACGGATCTCTTGCCACCAATTGAACGGGACGCCAATTCCGTGTAGTAGTTTTAGGTGGAACTCGAGGCCCAGTCTCTGGACATTTAGGAAGGAAACGACCACCTTGCAGATACCACCTCATGGCTGACTGTGACTAGTGACTCATATATAGAACCAGGAAAAACGATATTTAGAATAACAAAATCTCGCAAGAACTTAATAAGAAAAATGATGAATAACTTCGGTATCAAGCAAAAGCAGAGATTCAAAAACTAAATACTCTCTTTCTTATATAAGCTCCAATCACTCAAATAGGATCCGAGAATTCACAGATAAGTGATGTGATAAAAGGAAAGATCTGAAACCTCCGGAGAATGATATATATGAGAAAAGAGAAGAGCGGGTATGTATGAGTATGACTAACCTCCGGCTAGCTTCACCGTCTCTTGTTGATGATCAAATGACAGACAAGACAGAGAGGGATCTCTAGGGTTAACTTGGTGGATTTCGATTTTAAAAGGGGTTACAAATCTACGAAATGGCCTTGGGCCCCTAATATTGTAAAACATCATTAAAGAAAAAAAATAATATTTTCGAAAAAAATATTCAAAACTTTTTTAATATCTATCTACTATCTTAGTATTATCATCATCTACTACTACTACATAAGATTTATTCGGGTACGTAGACCATAGATAGGCTCATAGCTAGCTCCAGACAAAAGAAGAGGAGAGGAAGAAGTCTTTTTTGCAATTTTCAGATGCAATTGGGAGATAAATGAAGAAATGAACCTGTATAGATTTCTTATCTCACAATATGCAAACAACATAGAATAAAATAGTAAACCCGAATAACCAAAATAAACATGTGTATGATCATCTAAGACAAATGTGGTTTTATCTTGCGGAAAGAATCTGACCTAGCTAACTTCACAAAATATGAAATAAATCCTAGAAAGAATCTCAAGAAAAGTACTTCTTGCTTTTTTTTGTTTTTGCAGTCACTTTCATAAATTAGACTGCAGCTCTACCGTAAGCATCATCATCATCATCTCTCTTCAGCTCGGGACACGGTTCAGGAATGACAGACTCTGAGGACCCGTAAACATAGGAGCATTGCCAAGAAACACTAGAACCTGAGTTCATAGACAAAGAGACATTCCACAAAGCCACTGAGCTAAATGGAGACTCTTTGATCCCAACCAATTTCCCCGCGACGCCGATGTTTACTCCAGAAATCTTGTTTAATCTTATGTGACTCACAAGTGGGAGAGCATTTGCGTCGTATTTATCATCCGGATGAGATCCAAAGCTACCATTAGCCACAATGGCAGTACCTATTCTCGACATATCGATGTTTGAAATATCAATCTCTTTTATGTAACCACCTCTGCCTTTCGTGGTTCTAAAGGCAATGCCGGTCAATGAGTTGTGCATAAAGGCGTTATCGACCAAGACATCGGATATTCCACCAGACATCTCACTGCCAAAGGAGATAGACGAACCAGAAGCTCCTCGGAGGTAAACATTTCTTATATGAACATTCTCAGTGGGACGGGAATAGGCGATTCCATATTCATCCCAACCGCTTTTAAGGGATATGGCGTCATACCCCACGTTAATGGTAGAGTTTTGTATGCATACGTTATCAGAGGAATCTGAGAAAACATAGCAAAACAGAAGAAATTTCATTTTCTATTCAATACACAATAAAAAAATGTTCCGAGTGTAGATAAAACAGAGCCAACTAACCTGGTACAATGCCGATTGTATAAGGAGATTCAGGAGAAGAATGAGCCAATATCTTATGAATATATACATGACTGCAGGCATAAGAATAGAAGTTAGAACCAAGACTCTATCATTCCAAAAAACAAAAAAAAAAAGGTTAAGGCCTACCTACCTAGAGTAGACTGAATGGATTGTATGAGCTGGAGCATTCAAGAATGTAAGATTCGAGACAATTACATTTTCGGATGAAATAAACTCGATGAGGTGAGGTCGGTTATACTTTAAGGAATGAGAAGTAAACCGATCCCACCAAACCAATCCTTGTCCATCTATGGTTCCATTATCACCTAACCATGGGGAAAAAAAAAAAGAGTAGCCACATCAAGATTTGAAGTAATTTTTAACAAGAATTGGAAAAATGAGATGAAATGATATGAAGCATTGTTTTGTTACCCTACCTGTCACAACAACATCATGTAGCATGTTAGCGTTGATCAAACTCTTGTATTGCTTCCCGGGCAAATCAAGTCCCCGTCCATACGAAGGTAACGGATCAACAACTTCCCAATGCGAAGGATCCTTTTTTTGGAGTAACAAAAATTCATCACATGCAACAAGTAAAGTAGTATTGGGTTTTCAGAACAGCTTGTTTAAATAACAAGCACAGTATTATATATAATATACCTGAGAGGCAACTATAACGGCGCCGTTTTCGAGAAAGAGGGTGAGATGGCTGGTGAGGCTGAAACTTCCGGTGAGCCATCTTCCCGGGGGAACATAAAGCTGGGCGCCACCTTTGTCGGCGAAAGACATAAGGTAGAAAACGGCGTTTTGAAACGCGAGAGTGTTGAGCGTTCTGCCATCTCCCACCGCACCAAAATCTGTAATGGAGACACTGTGTGGTCTCGTGCTCAATGATCTCCGGCCAAGTTCGTCGCATATATTCCCGGCGCCGTCAACTTTTGCGTAAATCGGAATCAGACTGGTTAATGCCAGTATCAAGATTATTGCCACCTGTTACAAAACAGGAAGGAGAAAACTAACTGTATATTTTAAGACTCCAACATCTGACCAACAAGCTTCCAATTTAGAGTTACTACAATTACGAACTCTGTGGAACTGAGAAACAGAAGTAAGCCCTTAAAAGAAAGGATGAAGAGTTGGGTTTTAAAAATCGAAGAATCCCAGGATAGGGACAACACGCCCAAGAAGGACGTATGTAATTAAAGAGAGAAACAAAAAGAAAAGAGAGAAAGCACTTACTGACATCTTTATTTGTAACGAAGCTGTCGGAACAAATAAAAAGAGAAAAAGCTATAAAGTGAAGAACTTTTTTGCGCCAAACGTAACCAGACACAGAGAGAGAGAAGAATAAGAAGAAGAAGGAGAAGAAGAAGGAGAAGGGGTTCTCTCTTCTTTGTGCGTAACCAGACCACACAGAAACAGAGAAGCTTTTTTTTTTTTTTTTTTTTTTTTTTTTGCTTAATTATTATTATTCTGAGACAAACAAAACGGTATGATTGACAGAAAAAGACGAAAATTTTATCAATTTACAGATATATAAATAAGGAAGGAAGAAGATTGACGCCGAAATGACAGCCTTATATGCACAAATAAAATGATTTTATTAATGCGAAAAAAGGTAAATTAAATAGGGAAAAATGGACACAAAATATAGAGAACAAGGAAAGAGATTAGGAGAAAAAAATGGTATGTAATCATTAATTAATTAATACTTTATAATCAATTTAAGCAAATTAATATCGAAATTTGTCTTATAGACGTTGATTAAGGGATCTGGTAACGTATTTCTCTCGTATTATTATCGCCGACAAATCTTCTCAGGCAATAGCGAGAGGCGAGAGACGAGAGACGAGAGAGACATATGGCTGTTTTAAGCCAACAAAATTTAAAAAAAATTATTGCAGTTTTGTTTTAGACAATGCATGTGTTTTTTTTTCTTCATGTTATATAATCAATGATTATTATTTTGGCTGAATTTGAGACTTTTTGTTGTATGTGGATCTCAAAAATAATGTTTCTGACTCTAATCTCTAACAATACCATCGGAATAAAAAGAAAAAAAGCTCAGAATCAGATGTACAATGAAAATAATAATTTTGAGTAGGAGGAATAATATAAAACAATTCGACTTGTGAAATACCACAAAGGGATTAGAAGAAATGGTGATAAAGAAGAAACAAGACTGTAAATTGTAGGGGAGGGGGAATGAGAAAGGAGCATGTGGACTGACAGCGCGGAAACGGGGCCCACTCAAGTTTGCCAGCCTGGCACTTTTTTTTATGTCGTCTAAATCAAAATTAATTAACACCAGCTGATGGTATTATTATTATTCAGTTTTGTTATAAAACAAATAAAATGTTCGATTCGAGGATCCAATAAATAAGAAAACGGGCTAGGGCCCAATATGACCGACCCATATATCCCTTTTGAGGAGAAATCGGCCTAGTCTAATTTTGCGTTTTGAGTTTGACACTAACAAACAAAGTAAAAACAAAGAGAAAAATCTATGGTAATGGCGTGTATGTTGCTCTATGTTTGGTGGTTTGTTTTCATCTATGGTAAGCTAAAATTTGTACTCTTTTTTCATACAATTTTACAAGTCCTACTTATTATTAACGCCAAATTTTGGCCTAAACTCATTGACTGATCCACTAACAATCGTGATTTAATGAGCCGTTTGGTTTGTTTAATTGACCGAGAAGAACATTATTAGAGATAATAATACTTTAACTAAAAGGGTGTCAATTTTTTTTGTAACCAGCGATCGAATGAGATACATTATGGGCATGTCTGTCCATTCGACTAAATAAACTAAGAAAGACTAGTTTTCGATGAAACACCGAACCTCAGATCAACCATTGCGATGGTAAGCAGTTCAATATACCAAAAATAAAGAAACACATTATTAATTTTGTTTTGCGTGGATTGATTGAGTGTGTCTTCCCATAGATCCTATCATTCGAATGAAATCAACTAAGGTTCTGTGTCTTTCAACTTTGGCTAACTTATGTATTGATGTGATTTAATAAAGAAAACAAGAAGATATGATTTTGTAGTCGAAAGATTTGAATAATGAAAGAATACAATGAAGATTCAGCAGAGACATTGGATAATAACCAAATAACAAACATTAAACTCTCTCAGAAACGATTCCCGAGGAGCCTCCTTTATCCAAGTTTTCCGACGCCAGCGGGGCTGCTACTCGCCGGCGTCTGGATCTAATCGCTTCACCTTCTACTCGTTTACGATCTGCTCCTTCTAGTGTCCTCTTTTACAACTTTTTCCCCCAATTTTTTTTTGTGTAACCCTCTTCGAACCCCTTTGTCCTCTGCCTCCGACCAAAAATCTAACATTTTTACGCTCCCGCTGGCCTTCTTTCCACTGGAGATGTTTTCTGCTCGGCAAAACTCTCTGTTAATTTCGGGCATATGCTACAACTTTCTTTCACTTTGGCGATTTATTGTGGAACTAGGGTTTTCCCCAGTGGACCTAGCTTCCAAATTTGATTCAACTCACGGCCAATGTTTGCTTCCGCTGGTCCTTCACACACCGGAGAGGCTTCTTGCTCCGCAAATCCCTCCGCCAAGCTCGGACAAACATCCCTTTAAATCCTTAATTTGGCAAACGTTTGTGACTCTAGGGTTCTCCCCAGTGGACCTAGTCTCCAACGTCGAATCAAGCCTTGCCCACCGGCTAGTCTCACCGATCTATCACTCAACGGAGACGTTCTTTGTTCAGCAAAGCTCTCTGCTTTCCAGTCAGCTGCCACACCTTTTCTCCGCTTTGGTCTCTGTTAGT
Source organism: Camelina sativa (assembly GCF_030686135.1). NCBI lineage: Eukaryota > Viridiplantae > Streptophyta > Magnoliopsida > Brassicales > Brassicaceae > Camelina > Camelina sativa. Next base: position 2,601,514 of record NC_141880.1, read on the forward strand.
GAAACTAGGGTTTCTTCAATTGGGCCTTGCTCTTTCTATCGGCCTGTTAAGATTCTCACATCTAAAGCCCACAACTTATGAGTCCAGGTGCATAAACTCTAAATCTTTATCAAGCTTGTTTTCAAGGTTCTCTCGTTATTGTGGTTGTAAGAAGATTCGACGTGTTCTACAACTCCTATCGACACCCATGGATCGGATTAATATCTATAAATTGCAATTCCTGGCTCTAAGTAAGTCCTTGTAGAACTCTGTTTATCCAAGATCATGGCTTTCAGGACTCTCGTATTTAATTTCTAGCCACTCCATGGGATGGTTGAAGAACGGCATTATGACCCCGTTTACATGGAACGGTGGTTAACGACAATCCTTCAATCCCCTGCTCATATGCCCCGTGATCACTGCGCTTTGTCACGTTCAATATATTAATATCGGGGACAACTTCCATTCAATGGCTGATCTAACTCTTAATCCATGTAAGTCCTTATATGATCCTTTGTTCCATGTGTTGAAGCCATGTTTTAGCCAATGGTGTGATCAAGATTACTTTCTCTATGGATTCCATTTGAGAAGTAATGCATCATTGTTGCTCTGGCTTTGCGTTAATTTTCTGAGAATCATGGTCTTAGTTTCCCGTTTCGCATTATCTTTTGAACCCTCTTACTGGAAGTTCTTTGGCATATGGATCCTGAATCCAAATGGCCTCCTTGAATTCGGCTATGGTTTGTTCAAGACCAGAATGAACCCTGTGGTATCTCTAGCAACTAACATCAAGCCTCTGAACACTTTCAACCTTGCTCAACATATTGTCAAGCGGCTTCTCCGTGTACCCGAACCGGAGATAATCTCAGCTTTAACTCCTTTTCAAACGCCAACTCGTCTTATGACTGTGGCTATTCTCTCATCCATTGATTTGATCATGGAAGAGCTTGTCGGCAATTTTGACCTCACATGTACCAAATTTCTTCACAGATTTGGCTCAAAGCTCTCAAGAACCTATTGTCGATTAATCACATCCTTGTATGTTTTTCTTGTTCTCTTGGCATTGGCATTGGGGAATGCCCTTTTCTCTTGTAGTTTAAGTAAAGCTTGTATGAACTTGATCTCTTTTGATTAATGAAATGCAACTTGGTTTGACAAAAAAAAAAAAAAAATACAATGAAGCTACCAAATTCAATAGATATTTTCTCACTTATTTGAGCTAAAAATGTATAATAAAAGAATAGAAAGAAAGCTACATTATCACGATGAGTGAACACAAGTGGATCTGCTTCTCATAAAAATGCCCCAATCCGACAAGTTGTTGTCCAACACCCGATTTCTCACATGTGGATAACCCCATAACCTGTAATCTGATGGATTAAAAACAGGCGACTCTTTATTAAACCGGTTTCGGTTTGGTGGTATACTACCATAAACAGGGGTTTCCTCGGTTATGTTCTCCCTGAATCTTGAACTATTGGTTTTAAGACATCTCTCTATCACCTTGTTCTCTTCCCTGAACTTGTCCCTAATGTCCCTGAGGGTTTGACAGAACCGGTTCGGTTTAGAATCGTTGCGGTTCTCTTTGGTTTTGTGCGAGACTCGGCTGCTGCATTTTAGACAAATGTTCTTTCGTCGGTCCGTGTTGAAGCATCTTCTTTTTGTTTCGTCTGAAAGACACAAGTAAGCCTACATGCGTCGAAGCCACAACATTAGTAAAGTAAGCATATATACCTGATAATGCTCATGCTCTCTAGTTAAGTATATCCACACAAATACACATTTTTTTATATTAATATTAATGTATTATTATTTGTCTCTCATGAGCAAATGATAAAAATATATACTACATGACTACATGTCAAGAAGATTGCTAGGATTTTTATTATAATGTATATATAATTGGGATAAAATTAACAAACAAAATAGCTGACCTCGTGGATGAGCTTAAAAGCAATATCTGCTTTTGGGTGATTGTTTTTATCAGGATGAACCTTCAAAGCTGAAAAGATAGCATAGCTTAAAACTAATTCAAATGTAACAATGATAGCTAATCAAAATCGATAATGAAACTGAAACAGAATCGGACCTAATTTGTGATATCGTTTACGTATGACCTTGACCTCTGCATCTTCTTGGATCTGTGTTTTTTAAAAATCAAGATCAATCCAATATTCTTTGTTTCTTTTTTTTCTTTTTACTTGACTTAAACGCAACCAAAAAGCTCGTCCAATCTATTTAAAATAAATTGAGAAAAAAAAAGGAAAGAACATACACCGAGAATGAGATACCAGTCGATGAAACACGAACCGGAGATGCGATTGATGTGAATGCAGGAGATTGGTGATCTCGATAGGGATAGAATATCTGAGACCAATGCCGCTTTTGGATCCGTTCCGGGTCGGATCTTACCCATTTATGCAACAAATAGTTTCAAGAACCTTTTCCAAGAAAATGGAGAGGTGAAGGGAACAAAAAAAAGTATGGAAGGAGTGGGTAGAATAGAGAGAGGGAGAGAGAAGACGCTAAGAGAAGGCAGGCAGACTTTGCGGGATTGACATTTTAAATTGGAAGAGATCAGAGAGAGAGCGAAACGTAAATTATCCTTTTACGATAAATCTTTTCTCCTTCGAATAATATTTAGTTTACTGGTAAAAAAACTAAAAATCAAGTTAAAATTTATTGAAAAAAATAAAAACAAAGAACGAGTAAAACTAAAAGGTGGGATCAGCCGTTTAGGCTTTAGCCACGTTTTAGCTCGCTTTTAATTACTGCAAAGATTGTACTGTATATAATAAAATCCTACTTAAACAGAATTATGTAAACAAATTTCTTTCCTACTAGAATTCTATTGTTGTAATTTGTAAATTGAATGATTTAAACCAATGTTTTGAAACCCGGACCGGACCGGCCGGTCGAACCGGTTTAACTGTGAACCGGAAGGTGTCCCGGTCTGGGTTATGCTAAAAACCCAAGCAGTTAAAAACCCACACATAACCGGAAAAACCTAGCTAAAACCGGCTAACCGGCGGTTGAACCGTCGGTTGAACCGGCGGTTTGGGTTAATTTCAAGCACTAAAATTTTAACTTAAACGAGTTTAAAAATAGTGATGCAGGTACCAACTACTATAGTAAAGCAATTATGTACTTTTTCCTCCATCTTTCGATGTGGGACAACATATATTTTTAAACTGAAGATTGTTTATTCTTTTATTTCTATTGTGATTTTCTTTTCACCTTCCAATCTCGTTTTTTTTTTTGTTTTCCTGTAAACACTTATTTTCGTTTGGATTTTACATAATTATGTATAGAAATTTATAATTATGTTTTAAAATAAAACTAATGTCAAAAAAAAATTAATAAAACCAAAATATACATATATAAGAATAATATGTATTGAAATTCAGTAAAATTTTGACCCGTGGTCGGACCGGATCGACTCAATGACCCTGAAGGCTTTCCAGTTTGCTTCTCAGATCGGATTTAAAAACATTGATTTAAACGGATGTTTCATTAATTTCTACCGACAAAATTGTCGATTACTTTGAAGTTGTTAAACAAGATAAATGTAACGGTAATTACACAGCTATCTAGGTTTTGGTAAATGTACTATTTACAAAACTGTTAACATCTATATTAAGGTAAACGAATATAACTTTCATATGTTAAACCATGTTGCATGTTGTTAATGAAATCATATATTGTGGTTCCATTTGTTATAGATTAGATTGCTTTCTTTAAGAATATTTAAGAGGGTTGCATGTTGTGGGTAGTAGATTTCCATGTACATAATGAATGGTTAGGTGAAGTTTTCTAATATGACAGAATTCAATTCATAGTAAAAAAAAGTACTTCATAAATCAGCTACGACGTTAGATAGCTGTTAAATGTAGATAATTTAATAGTTGAACACGAAACTTGTGATACATACATAGAAGAGAAGTGAACATACACTTTATTCTTTCATTTGAAATCAAATGACAAAGGTGAATACAATCAAAGTAGATAAAGTGACTAACCCAACTCCTCTTATCTTCTCACAGTTTACATGAAACATATTGAAGCTGAGAGAATTTTATATTGGTTGCCTTGCACAATATTTCGCATGGGTTGAATAAAAACCTCGGAAGTCTAATACTCCCTCCGGTTCAATATATGTCTAGATACAAAAAAATGTTAATCTGACTATGGTAGTATTGTATATATTAGTAGTATATCTCTGGCTTTGCTTTGAAAATTGGATTCCGATGGGATTTCGTGATTTGTTTTCTGGTGTTTGATGTTTGACTATAACTTGAGACAGCGAAAACAGTACTATATGAAAGTGGCTTTGGACATAAGCCAAGTATGTACCTAATGTTACAAACACGTTTATATAAGAAAAAAAAAAAAAAAGGAAAAATACTTAGCGTTTTGAATCAAGGAAATTAGTAGTTAAACTATAGGGTTTTTCTTTAACTTGGTTGACTTGTTGTAATGAAGCCAAACAAATTTCAGTAATATATTCAAAACCTAATTCATTATTGCTCAAAATGAGTATTAAGTCAAACATAGCTGTTGTAATTGGTCACCCGAAAGTAATAATCACATGGGGATGCTAGCGTCTTAATTTTTGTGAAAAAATGGCCAATTACTTCCTGAATTTTTATTAAACTAGCTAGTATTGAAATTATTTATTTGAATATAATCAGTGTTCATATATATATATAGTAACTAAAAACATGAGTTTAGTCGAATAAAGTAGACACTAAAAATTAACTTTCGATGATTGATGATAAACTAAGTAAATAGTGGTCTTAAACTATCTCAAGGTGCTTCGAGTTATCTGCCCAGTCCCCACCAATTCGATTCGTTTCAAAGGAGACATATTGCGTACTTTAGCCACACCAAGTCATTGAGATTTACATGCTGTGGCATAGAACTTCGTGATTAGAAAAAAATATTCTAAAAGAATTATAACTAGACCATATACCAACATTCATTTTATGTGTTTTTTTTTCTGGAGAAGGCATAACGAACAAACTTGTAAGAACTATTAGAACGTGTAAAAAATGCCATCAAAAAATGGTGTAAAAAACTAAGTAGAAAATTCTCTTGAGATATGAAATAAGATGGACATCTGCATGCTCGTTATTGCCTTTTTGACCCATACTTCCCTAATATTCATGAATAGAACCCGCACATTGCTTTTTAGAATCACATAACACACACAGCTTTGGGCTTTCACGTTTTAATGGACAGGACCGGACCCCTTCTTGCGTGCTACTCACGTGCGAATACACCAAGACACGTGGCTTCTCTATTCAACGCGCAAATCGATTACGTGTCGGATTTATCCGCCTCCATCGGATCCGAATCAGGTCCCCGTATATATCTCCGTCATTACCCGAATTTGCCGGCAAGGTTGCAATAATCCCTAATCCAAAAAAAACCTGTTTCGTGGATTTGGGGATCCTCGTCGTGGATTGTTTTAGATCGTCATGGAGTTCTCTTTAGTCGCCGATACACTCACAGTTTGTACGGCTAAGCAAGGTATCGCGTTCGCGTTTGGCAAATCTCTCCTTCAAAGGTTGGATTTGGCCAATCACCTTTCTTTCGCCGATTCCGCCGTCGATCATCAATCTCCCGGTGGTGGAATCGTTCAAGCATCGGCGATTATCTTTCCCGTTGATGCAATCGCTCCTCCACCGTTCAGATCTAGCTCTTACAAGACCATCCGCCGGATCCGTAAAAAGCGACGGACGAGGCGAGTTTCGTTTGGCGGTGATGGAGACGACGGAGGTGATTTTAGTCGTTTTCTGTTAGATGGTGATTTCGGTGGTAACGACGGTCCATTCGGATTTGGAGGCGGAGGTAACGATGGAGGGGGGAAAGGATGGAACTACGGCGGCGGCGGCGGCGGTGGTTTCGGAAGTGAGAATTGGGACGAGTCTTCGTTTCCGTCTTGGACGGATCCGGCAATGGAGTTCGTGTACGAAGTGATTTGCTGGATCGCGTTGTCTAATTGTGTGCACTTCGCCTTCAAGAGGATAGTGAGGATCGTGACCGACGGTGAAAGGGAGAAGTTGAACATCACATTATCTCCTGTGTGCTGACAAATTCGTGTGATTCCTGCTTTGGTTTAAGATTCTTAATCTCAGTTCCAACTATATCATATGATCTCTCTTGTGTGTATATATTATTTATTATATACATTGTACATATATTTTTAATTTCAATTCACCTTTGAGTTTGTATAGTCATTCATTAGAGACAAGAATGATGATATGATTGATCGCTTCTATGGATAAATTGAAAAATCTCTTACAAAGCTGGCATGTAATAACACCATATTCCTTATAAACTCCATAACAGACGCATAGTTTGTTCATGTCAACAAGGTTTTATTATATTAAGCCCTGGGCTTGTTGAACTCTCCTGGAGTTGCTGGAGCTTGATGATGACCCATAGATGGCTCTCTCCTCTCCACTTGCATTGTCTCACGGCGCCTATCATACCTTGGCCTAGACCGGTTCCTAGTCTGGCGCTGTTCTGTGAACCTATACTGTGGTCTGGGTATGACCTTTCCTTCAATGTACAAGTCACCTAGACATCAGAGTCAAAGCCAGGATGGTTTCAGTAAGAATCATATCTCATATCCCAAGTATTCAGAAGAAATCCAAAAAACGTTACATTACCTCCATAGTCTTTGTTTGGTACATCGAGGTATGAATCCGGCAGGACCCAAAGAACACCAGGCAGTCCTAATGAATCACAACTCTGGATCAGATTTCTGACTTGTAAATAGTAAATACGCTCTCATGATCGTACTGGGACATACAATAACTGAGATATCAAATGATCAAAGAGAAGTTGCCTCCTAGCAGCGAAACCAATTGAACAGACCAAAACCAAAATATAGATACCCTTTTACATTTCACAGCATAACATAAGTAAGACTTAAACCCGTTACTGAAAAATGGTACCTTTGACTTTGCAAGAAAGCTCTTCAGAGATCAAAGCACCAAAGCCAGTGTAGGTCGAAGTGCAAACAGAGTAGATCTTCTTCTTTGCCTCTTCCTCGCTGTCAAACCATAACCCACAAAAACGCAGATCCATCATCAAATGATCAAACGAATTGGGAAGAATTTTGAACAAAAAAATTGAAAGGAATGAGAGAACTTGCCTGCCAAGGACGGAAGTTAAGGTATTGACATAAGCATTGATCATCTCTTCTTCAGTGGGTTTAGGATCAGTGAACTCCATGACGATGAGCCAGTGCTCGTAATCGCAACCATCGAGAAGAATCGTCTCCTTAGGCGGACGGTTGCTCCAATTCGGCGAAGGATCGTTCAGGGGAGAGTATCCGGACCCGGATGTCTTGAGTCGGGTCGAGATGTAACACGGGCCAAGTCCGGTTCGGGATGATGAAACCTTTTCAAGCAGAGGCAAAGCGAATCGAGAACGAGAAGAGAGCGTAGAGAAAGAAGAAGAAGTAGAAGAAGAGAGGGTTTTGTTTAGGAGAGTCGCTAATGAGCGCCGTGTAAGAGCCATCGCCGGTGAGGGTTTCGGTTTATGTTGTGTATCTTTCTTTCTTCTTCTCTTCAGTCTTTTCTTTTTCAGATGCTTCGAGTTCGAGAGAACTTTATGGGCTAAGTGGGCCTTGATTCTATGTTTTTAATAATGGGCTTTTGAATTTTAAAATGTCAGCTGTATCAAGCCCTTCGAAGTTTCCAATTATAGCTTGACCAAAATTGTTGTTCATCAACCTCGCAAGTTCTTTTTTTTTTTTTCAGAAGTCTTTTTGTAGATGAATAAACGTATTCATTTTGTATAAGCTTTCTTAGTGTGAATATGACTTCCTAAGTCAAAATCCAAAATTTTAATTTGAGTTGGCTAACTATATCTCTAAACTTTTTCCTACTTATATTGGGTTACTATTTTATCTTTGTTTTTTTTTTTGGTTTTTTAGCTGCATATATAAATCACGATAACATAATAACAAGTTAACAACGATGATTATCGAAATCAAATAAACAAATCGAGAAATAAGACAAATATAGAATTAGGATATCTCCTAAAACCAGAAAAAGTAGATAAATAATATTAGATAGGTAAAAAACTATATTAAAAAATTATCCAAAGGATTCCGTAAATGGAATTGGTTTGTATCAATGCGTGTATTTGTGTTAGAGGAGAGAGCTAATTCTTGTGCATGAATAATCATAATCTCTTGGATTTGGGTTTTGTTGCACAACTCTGAGGAGGATAGAGAGGAGTGAAGAAGGAAACATGGGAAGCAGCACGGGCGATCTTGTGACACGTGTCCAATCAGCTCATCGGTTCGATCACGATGCTTTGTTTCGTTTCGCCGCCGACAACGTCTCCGGTTTTCCGACAAGCCCATCCCATTTCAAAGTCTCACAGGTAAAAAAAACTGTCCTAATCGCCGTTGATCTTTTGTGGGGTTCTCCGGTAAGAAAGAAAGAAACTTTATCTGAAATTTTTGTCTTTTTTTTTGTGTGAACAGTTCGGACATGGGCAGTCGAATCCCACGTTTCTGATCGAGGTTGGCTCAGAGAGTTCCTTGAAACGATACGTTTTGAGGAAGAAGCCTCCTGGGAAGCTCCTTCAATCTGCTCATGCTGTTGAAAGGGAGTTTCAGGTTTCAATTCTTCAACTCTGTCAAAAAAAATCCCCAATCATGTCAATTTGTATTTCGAATTTTGGGTGGTGATTTTGATTCTACTACTCGATTTTTGAAGAAGATGAAATTTTTGTTTTGTAGTACTCGTTTGAACTGTTTCTGAATCATTGTAACTATTCGTGATGCTGCTTATAATTTGTAGATTACGGACGGTATGCAGGAATAAAGGTAGATGCTTTTTCGCTTAATACTTACTTTTGATGGTGGGATTTGTAGGTGCTTCGGGCTTTAGGTGAACATACACAGGTTCCTGTTCCTAAAGTCTTCTGCTTATGCACTGACCCTACTGTGATTGGGACTGCCTTTTACATTATGGAGTTTATGGAAGGACGTATCTTCATAGACCCCAAGTTGCCGGTAAGATTTTTTGTTATGCGAATGCGGCTGTCTGATTTTCTAGCTTGAGATGTGAGTCATCGTGATATGAAAACGTTAGTTGTGTGTGTTTCATTGATTTTCACTTAGAATGTAGCACCTGAAAGGAGAAGTGCGCTCTATCGTGCAACTGCCAAAGCCTTAGCATCTCTTCACTCTGCTGATGTGGATGCCATTGGTCTTGAGAACTATGGTCGGCGAGGCAATTACTGCAAAAGACAGGTTTGTTCTTTTTAACCTGTGGCTGGTGAATTTCGACATCATTACGCACTAGTTTGTTTTTCTCTTAAATCTCTTGATAAGGTTTTTTTTCTTCCGGATATCTCCATTTCAGATGGATAGGTGGTTCAAACAATATTTGGCTTCAACTAGTGAAGGTAAACCTGAAAGGAATCCAAAGATGTTTCAGCTTGTTGATTGGTTGCGCAAAAGCACCCCCGCGGAAGATTCAACAGGTGCAACATCAGGCCTTGCCCACGGAGACTTCCGCATTGACAATCTTGTGTTTCATCCTTCTGAGGTCAAAATACTTTCAAGCTCCTTTTTTTTTTTTTCTTTTTTTCCTTCTCTTCTTATCCTTGGATAGTCTCGGAGACCTTGCTGAAATTTCCTTAAGCTGCAGGATCGAGTTATTGGAATAATTGACTGGGAATTGTCCACGGTTGGGAACCAAATGTGTGATGTTGCATACAGCTGTATGGTAATTCTTGTTCTTATCTTGTACTCACAAAGCAGTTTTATTTGCTTCTTGCTCTGATATACAGCTCATGTTGTTGGCAGCATTACATTGTGAATGTTCAGCTTGATAACGAGCACGTTAGTGAAGGTCTTGAAACTGCTGGACTACCGGAAGGAATGCTTTCAATGCCAGAATTTCTCTTAGAGTACTGTTCTGCATCGGTAAGTCTTGTGTAGCCTTGAAAAGGTACCAAGCCAGCGTTCCTTGTAAATTGCTATATTTTTCAAATTTTGATTGTTGTGATAAATTGGCAAATGAACTTTAGGGAAAACCATGGCCTGCTGCAAACTGGAAGTTCTACGTAGCGTTCTCTATGTTTCGGGCTGCTTCTATCTACACGGGGGTGTACAACAGATGGTTAATGGTATTGTCTGGGAATATTTTTCTATTCTAAGATTTTGTGCTTTGCAGTTGTAGAGCCATTGACATTGTGCTGATCATGCAGGGGAATGCTTCTGCCGGTGAACGAGCTCGAAATACAGGAACTCAAGCTAATGAGCTTATAGAGTCTGCCTTGGGTTATATTGCACGTGACAATGTGCTTCCAGAACACCCTCCATCTGGTGATTGACCTCTTTGAAATTCAAGTTTACTAAGGATGACTGTTTATTTTACATTTCTTATATAGGATATACTGTAATTTGATCGCTACTCTACTTTCCTCGTTTGTGATGCAGTTCAAAGAGACATGTCCCCGTCATATGAAAGCCTTGTAGATGGAAGCGGGAGATTCATCCCTAACAGAAAAGTATTGGAGTTAAGGCATAAGTTGATCAAGTTTATGGAAACTCACATTTACCCAATGGAAAACGAGTTCTCCAAACTTGCCCAATCAGATAAGAGATGGACCATTCACCCCGAGGAGGAAAAGCTAAAGGAAATGGCAAAGAGAGAAGGCCTATGGAACTTATTTGTTCCTGTATGCATCTTTTCTCTACTGATCTCTTATTGATTTTATCCTGAGTGAGACTGTACTCATGGATTCTTGGTTCTTGCAGGTAGATAGTGCTGCTAGAGCTAGAAGAGAACTGACAGCTACCGAGAATAAACATAATCTCTCGGGCAAGTATTTTGATCAATTGTTTGGTGAGGGCCTCACGAACCTGGAGTATGGTTACCTTTGTGAGATCATGGGTCGTTCTGTTTGGGCTCCACAGGTGTTTAATTGTGGTGCACCAGATACTGGAAACATGGAGGTATAAAAGACTAATTTTGTTTACGGGTCCAGGTGTTGTCTCATTGCTTGTTACTTGTATCTATATAATCTGTACTATCTTGTAGGTGATACTGCGGTATGGAAACAAAGAACAAATTTCTGAATGGCTTATTCCGTTACTTGAGGGGAAAATTCGTTCTGGCTTTGCTATGACTGAGCCACAAGTTGCATCTTCTGATGCAACCAATATTGAGTGCTCTATTCGAAGGTAGGGGAATTGCTTCGATTCTCTTCATGTTGGAATCTATTTTCATTCGAATTCTCACTAAAAAAAACGAAAGAGTATGAATGCTATGTCATCTTCAATTTCTCTACTGGCGATTTCTATAACTGAGACTGAATCCACATTAGTCTTATAGCTATTTCTGTTGTTGATACAGACAAGGTGATTCATACGTCATTAATGGCACAAAATGGTGGACAAGTGGAGCCATGGATCCCAGGTGCAGAGTCCTTATTCTCATGGTTAGTTTTCTTTCCTTGTTCCTTTTTCTCTCTAAATTTATGTATTTATCTATCTATTTATATATAGACACACACACGCATGAATGTATTTGTTCTATCTGCTAGTTAGTCAAAGAGATTATATCTGTGTTGTACAGGGTAAAACTGATTTCAACGCCCCAAAACATAAGCAGCAGTCTATGATATTAGTGGATATGCGAACTCCAGGTATACGTGTGAAGAGGCCTCTCACAGTGTTTGGTTTTGATGACGCACCTCACGGACATGCTGAAATTTCTTTTGAAAATGTGATTGTCCCGGCAAAGAACATTCTCCTTGGAGAAGGCCGTGGATTCGAGATTGCTCAGGTAATACTAAAATTGATACACAGATTCAGGGCTTACAGTAACAGAGAGAGTATTGATTGTATTTATCAGGTCGCTTGCTTTGTTTGTTATATCAGGGTAGGTTAGGCCCTGGAAGATTGCACCATTGCATGAGACTGATAGGTGCAGCAGAGCGTGGGATGGAGCTAATGGCCCAGAGAGCTCTTAGTAGGAAAACTTTTGGGAAGTTCATTGCACAGCATGGTTCTTTTGTCTCTGATCTTGCAAAGGTAAACGACACTGTGTATTTTAATCACCCAAATGCTTCCTTATGAGTTCTTCTTATATGAGTGGTTGTATGATACAGTTGAGGGTAGAGCTGGAAGGAACTCGATTGTTGGTTCTTGAAGCTGCTGATCATCTCGATAAGTTTGGAAACAAAAAAGCTAGAGGAATTCTCGCAATGGCCAAGGTAAAAACCGTAATAATCTTTGTAATTTTTTGTTTATGTCAGAAATCGACCAAAGTAGATCGTTAAGAAGCAAAATCATTTTGGTACTCAGGTTGCAGCTCCAAACATGGCATTGAAGGTATTGGACACGGCAATACAAGTTCATGGAGCAGCTGGAGTATCCTCGGATACAGTTTTAGCACATCTGTGGGCTACTGCTAGAACACTGAGAATTGCTGATGGACCTGATGAGGTTCATCTTGGGACCATTGGCAAGTTAGAACTACAGAGAGCTTCAAAGCTTTAGAGTTTTTACAGATCTGCGAATTGGTTCTTAGAATAAGAATCAGATGAGTTTATACATCATATAATAAAGCTGTTATTAGGCCTTTTTATTAAATCTGAATAAGTTTATACAAGATCTTCTCATCTGTTTCATATTGTTTATACTTTTTTTTTTTATAGGAACATATTGTTTATACTTAAAATGATGATTTGCATTGTGACATTCCACATCAAAAGGAACTTAACCCTTATGAGATTCTTCTCATGCGTCGTTACTGCTACTTTTACTCTTGACCTCTAAATCAATTTCCCCAATTAGTAAGAAATCAATCGAATCACAGATTTTCTAAAAAATCTTCAAGATTTATCTTTAACATATATCACTTCAGCCAACAAATTCATGACTCCAAGACCATACTATTTAGGTCATAGGCTATCATAAAAGGGGGAAATTTTAATTTTTAGACAAGACAATATTACTAAAGACAGAAAATGTAACATAGCCTCATGTCTGTTCCTGGAACCCCAGGAATAGCATTACAACTCTTCTCTATATTATCCCCCATCGATCTTTCAATCCATTTGTTCTAAAGCATATACCAAAACACCAAAACCTCCCCTTCCCCCTAAAAAACACAAAAAATTCAGAGCTAGAAGGGGCCTTATATAGCCACAGATACAGGCCCCATCTGCTCCATTTTTAACACGTCTAGAAAAAACATATTAAAAGAGTAAGAAAAAAAAAAAACTTGAAAACTACAGCAAATTCCTTCTTGGACGTGTAATTACAGGAAACAGAAAAAATGGGTTTTGATGGTGATAAGAAAAAGAAATGCATCATCGCCGGTAGTGTTTCCGGTTTGTTAGTCATCATGGTTGTCTCAGTAGCCGTTGTAACGTCTAAGCACTCACCAAAAGCCGATGAAAATCAGATCAAGAAAACCACCAAAGCAGTTCAAGCAGTATGTGCACCAACTGACTTTAAAGAAACTTGTGTTAACAGCTTAATGAGCGCTTCTCCCAAATCCACTGAGCCTATCGACCTCATCAAACTCGGCTTCGACGTCACTATCAAGTCCATCAACGAAGGCCTTAAAAAAGCCTCAGAAGACGTTAAAGCCAAGGCTAGCAAAGACCCAGAAGCAAAGGGTGCTTTTGAGCTGTGTGAGAAGGTGATGGTTGATGCTATCGAGGACTTGAAGAAGTGTATGGATCATGGATTCTCGGTTGATAAGATTGATTCCTTTGTTGAGGATCTACTGGTTTGGCTAAGTGGCTCCATCGCATTCCAGCAAACATGTATGGACTCCTTTGAGGAAATTAAGTCCGATCTTATGCAGGAAATGCGACACATCTTCAAAACAACAAAAGAGCTTAGTAGCAATAGCCTTGCCATGGTTACTAGCATGTCCACCCTTCTCCCGAACTCCAACGCCACAGGTACCTTTCAATCAATTCACAAAAGATACCACCACTCAAAATCAATCATAATCAAATAATGTGATTCTTGATAACAGGTTCAACCGGAGGTTTTGCAAACTACGCTAGAAAGCTTCTATCGGCAGAAGATGGTATCCCAACATGGGTTGGACCAGAGGCACGACGGCTCATGGCAGCACAAGGTGGAGGACCAGGACCAGTGAAGGCTAATGCAGTGGTGGCTCAAGACGGAAGTGGACAGTTCAAGACTATAGCCGAAGCTCTAAATGCTGTGCCTAAAGGAAACACAGTGCCATACGTCATCCACATCAAACAAGGTATCTACAAGGAAAAAGTTATGGTCACCAGGAAAATGCCATACGTCACTTTCATCGGCGATGGACAAACCAAGACGGTTATCACCGGTAATCTCAATTACGGTATCGGCAAGGTCAAGACCTTCCTAACAGCCCCACTAAGTAAGTTTCAATTCTCCACCACTGTCTCTCAAAAAATCCACAAAAAAAAAAAAAATAGGGATTCTAATTAATTAGGATTTACCAAAATTTCGCAGCAATCGAAGGCGACCACTTCACAATGAAGAACATCGGAGTCGAGAACACAGCTGGACCAGAAGGAGGACAAGCGGTGGCGTTAAGAGTGTCGGCTGATTACGCCGTGTTCCACAGCTGTCAATTCGACGGGCACCAAGACACCTTATACGTTCACTCTCACCGGCACTTCTTCCGTGAGTGCACAGTCTCCGGCACCGTAGATTTCATTTTCGGAGACGCCAAATGCATCCTCCAGAACTGTAAAATCGTCGTACGAAAACCTAAGAAAGGTCAATCGTGTATGGTGACCGCTCAGGGACGAACCGACGTCCGTGAATCAACCGGATTGGTGCTCCATAACTGCCACATAACTGGGGATCCGGCGTATATTCCGGTGAAATCGGTGAGCAAGTCTTACCTAGGAAGGCCGTGGAAGCAGTTCTCGAGGACGATCATCATGAAGACGATGATCGACGACGTCATCGACCCGGCGGGATGGCTTGCTTGGAGTGGAGATTTTGCGCTCAAGACGCTATACTACGCCGAGCATTTGAATACTGGGCCTGGGTCCAATCAGGCCCAAAGAGTTAAATGGCCCGGAATTAGGAAACTAACTCCCCAAGATGCTCTTTTATACACTGGGGACAGGTTCTTAGGTGGCAATACTTGGATCCCACAAACACAAGTTCCCTATACCCCCAACATGTAGGAGATTCAAATGTGTAAAGAAGATCACCTCCACCAATAATCTCTCAAATAGGTCATTATACTCTTATTTGGTCCCTAAATTTTTGGTTAAATGGGTTTCTCATTTGAGAGATTTATACTCTTAAGAGACTCTCTCTCTCTAGTGACACTTGCCATTATACAAGTGTTTCAATTCTTTTGTCAAATTCAAATTTAATTGTATTATAAATATAAATATAAGTATACTGTTAAGAGTCTGCAGTTGCTGCAGTTATATATTTTGAAAATTAAAACGTTGACTGAGCTGTGCGCGTGCGTTATGGTGGAGATTCACGCTATGCTTCATGCTTATGCACATGTATGTATGACGCGTCGTTCGAGATCCAAGATTGTGGCTTTGAACGGTGGAAACAATAACATTCCTCGCTTCGGGAAATTAAAAAGGAACCACGACTTTGTAGCGTACGATGCAGTAATTAGTAAAGTACTATTTGAAGTTATTTTTTTTTAGCATTGTGACTTTGTAATAAGAATAGTTACTTATTAGTAGTAGTATTAAATTAGTATTGAATTTTTTAATTTTAGGTTGGTACTATAAAATGATATGATTGACTTTTCTTTTACTTTGAAAATGAAATGTTGATCATCGTTTAAAAAAAAACAAAGGATAGAAAAAAAGAAACTGACAATGAAATGAAAAGGAAAAATAATGATATTGTACTGACTAAAAAAAGAGATGATTTAATAACATGTATGGCCTTTTATGAAAGGTAAAATTAGAAAGAAAAAAAACTACACAGGAAAGAAGAAAGCAAGAGTTGTTTGGAAAATGACACAATAGACGACTCCCTCGTTGCATTGAATTTGAGTGAACCCCACACTCTCTCCCAACGGCCATCTCTTTCTATCCATCCTTTCCCTTCACAAACTCTTTCATCCATTTCTCCGCCATTAATTAAAGAGCATATCAAAGCTCCGGAGCACTCCAACGTTTTAGCTAGGAAAACAGAAAAATGTCAAGCATTTCCCCAATATTCCCCATCTCTGATTCTCAACATTTCAGCGACTATGGTTTCGATCCTCAACTCCACTACTTTCAGGTATTTTTTCACTATGGTTTTTGGTTCGTTTTTTGGACTAACAAAATCAAATCTCGAAAGCTTCTTTTTTTTTTTTTTGGTTTGCGCTACGACATTCGGGTTCGACTCTGTTTCTGAATATATTTGCTCTGTTAAGAGATCCTGTTTTTTTTTTTTTTTTTTAAATGGTTTGTGGTGGTTGAAAAGGTTATGGAAGAAGCGAGGAAGCATAAGAGAGAAACGTCGGCAAAGTCCTCCATAAACGGTATTCAATTCAAGATCCAGAAACCCATTTCGAAAGATGACCCGACCCGGTCCACATTGCACAGCAACAAGAGGAAGAAACGGTGCTGGTGGAAAAAAGCTCTCCCCTTCTTCAAATGGCGGAAATCGCCAGTCTCCACCTTGAGCGAAGACCGTAGTAGTAGAGCTAGGAACTTTCGCACCGTAACCAGGTCGATGTCGATGTCTGGTCCGATTTACGCAACAGAGAGTCTGAGCGGGTCGAGCACACCGTACCGTACGACGACGACAAACAGACATTCTTCAGGACATATAGCGGGAACATTAACGACGGCGAGGGCGATCCCATATCTGAGTTTACGAGAGCTTAACATGGAGCAGCCACAGAGGATCTCTATCTGCTCTTCCCCCATTTACTTGGTCACGTAAAAAAAGTTATTACTTTTTGCTTTTAATCTTTTGTTTTACAACTGGTGAAAGCTGCAAAAGTTTCATCTTATCTCTTTTTAACAAAACAAAAAAAAAAAAATTCATCTCTCTCACGTGAATCAATGTATGGATTATATAGATTTATTGCCTACTTGTTTGTATTTTCAAATCGTGATGGTGGAAAGTGACTGGAACCGGTAAGGGTGGATATTCTTTTGTCTTGTACGACTCCTCTTACAAAGCATTAAAACCTTTGGAAAGCGAACGGTTTAGTACACTGTTTCGAACGTTGATCCTTAACGCGCCTCCTTATTAGATATAGATACATTTTCATTATTTTTCAAACTGTTCCTTGAAGACTTTTTTTACCAATTAATTAAGCTAAGCTAGTGTGTTGATCGCTGTGGAGGTATTTTAGATATGACTTTTATTATTTTTGTTTAGTTTACAGGTCACAGCACACAGGTCATGATCTTATTCGAAGATGATCATACAATTGTGTCATTCATCATTAATGATTCACAAATAAACATGAACCTCTTTCCTTCTTTATCTCATTTGAAGAATCAGCAACTCTGGTTTCTCTATGTACTCTTTCCACTGGCAGCAAAACCGAGCTACTGTTGCTCCATCTAGTACTCTATGATCCGCAGCAATGTTAACCTGAATCATAAACCGGCCGATTCATAATCAGAGACTTTTGGTTACTGAAAACAGTTCTTGTAACTGAGATATGGTGAACAAGATAAAAAGCTTTTACCATCATTATTGATGCAGGATATACAGTTCCTTCTTCTGAGAATTTTGGAACTTTCTCGATCCTTCCAAGAGCGATGATTGCAACTTCCGGTAAGTTTAGAAGAGGGGATC
Organism: Camelina sativa; assembly: GCF_030686135.1. Classification (NCBI taxonomy): domain Eukaryota; kingdom Viridiplantae; phylum Streptophyta; class Magnoliopsida; order Brassicales; family Brassicaceae; genus Camelina; species Camelina sativa. The sequence goes on from NC_141880.1 coordinate 2,619,296, forward strand.
CGAATTTCCCACCTATTGCTCCAATGTTACTCAGAGTTATGGTTCCACCCGTTACATCCTCGGGGTTAAGTTTGTTGTTTGTCGCCAAATGTTGTAACCGTGACAGCTCTTTGGTTATCTCTAGCAGAGATAATGACTGAACATTCTTTATATTAGGAACAACAAGGCCATGTTCAGTGGCCATTGCAACTCCAATGTTATGTGAACCTGCAATAAACCAATAATAATATATCTTTATCTATAATCCAAGGATATCGAGCTCAAAAATCAAAACGCCAAATAAGAAGTTCCTATACCTTTGAGAATGATCTCGAGAGATTCTGCGTTGAAGCAACTATTCACTAAGGGATATTTGGCTAGAGCCATTGACAGTGACTTGATTAAAGTAGGAAGAAAAGTGTGTTTGATGGTGGAATCTGTATTGTTCTCTTTGAAGAACTGCTTAAGCTCCACAAGTGCGTCGCAGTTTATCTCTTCAACGAAATGAAAATGCGGTACACTTGTAGCCATAGTCATTGTCTTGACCATTGCTCGGTTGAATCCCCTGAGAATAATGAAAACTTCAGGGGTTAATATAGACACAGGATGAGAGTTGATTTAGCATGATAGGAGCTGTAGGCGTACCTTAGAGGAATTGTTTTATCTTCAAAGTTACTCGCTATAGTGGAACCCGAGTCTTCTCCTACAACAGGATGCGCAGAAGAAACTGAATCTGTTACGAATCCTTTCTGGTCACCAAATCTAAGAACATCCTCTTTCAAAACCCTCCCATCTTTACCAGTTCCAGTTATAAGATTGATATCTATGCCAAGATCTTTTGCAAGATTACGAACAGCAGGTGTTGAAAGAGCTCCAACAACATTGTCTGTTTTCTGCTTTGAACCTCCCGGAATTACAATTTCTGGACTATCAGCGGTTACTAGAAGAGCATCCTGCGCGTCTTCAACTGCCAGCCTAACCAGAGTCTCTCCAACCTTGCATCAATAGATTTTGCCACATATTAGTACTTGTGATGATAGTAAAACATCTGATATCTGATCTTTAAGAAGCTTTTTTAACATATAAAACATTAACATGTCAAAGTCGTTTAGCTGATAATCCACCATCACTTAGGTTCAAAGTTAGAATGAGTGTGACATACTTGATCTTAGTGTCTGATACGTAGGTACTACGTACATTCCAGAAAGAAAGCATTGAATTTTGTTTCATGTTGTGAAGCTCTAACCTTAATAATGTCACCTGGAGAATGTGAAACGAGAGCCACTTTCCCCTTAAAGCGACTGGTTATCTCTATTGTTGCTTTATCGCTCTGAACTTCACAGAGTGGCTGAAACTCTTCAATAAGATCTCCCTGCAAAAAAAAATGCAAACACACAAAAATGTCTGATTCATAACGCTTGTTTAGAACGAAACAGAACAATATATAAAAGAAAAAAAAAGAAAGAAACTTTGAGCGGAGAAACCAAGAGAGACCTCTTTCACAAACCACTTGAGAAGCTCACATTCAGCAATACCTTCCCCAGTTTGAGCAAGTGGCACATCAATTAGCCCTGCATTCGAATCTATGGCCATGGCTTCGTTCGAATACCAGCTTCTACTTCCTCCAAACCATTTCATCAACTACGAAAAAAACATAACAAACTTGTTTTTGATTTTTTTTTTGTTTGGTCCAAAAATTACCATAATAAATCCAAACATTCTTAGCAAACGAGTTTTTTCTCAAAGTTTCCAACTTCTAAGTCCCTATTAATTTATACTTTAGCTAATGTCAGGGTGAATCCAGAAGAACAATCATACCTCAAGAATAAGAAAATTGGTGTAAAGAAGAAACTTACAGTGGGAGGGTGAACAGAGAATGGGCGCGACGCCGGAGAAGAAGACGACTGAGAATGAAACTCCGGAACCCGAAACGGCGGAGCGCAGACAGAAGACGAGCTGAATGGGCGGAGAAACCGATGGCTCCGCCAGATCCGTCGCGCGATCATCGTTGTTAACGGTTGGTCTCTCTTTGGTAAAAAAGAAAAAAAGAAGAAGGAGAAATAGATAAAGACAGATGAACGAACTGGTGAGAGATTGTCTCCAAGAAGAACTTAAAAAGATTACGTACGGTGTTCTCTTTTGTTTCTCTGTTTGAAAATCGGATTAAGACTAAAATGTACTGGTCTATTATTTACAGTATTGCCCTACTATTCGGCATTAAATTAGTGCAAAAGAAAAAGAAAAACACAAAAGTATCGGATTGGTTTATCTGTGCCACATCAGCAATTACTCGAAGAGGATCAACGGTACACGCGTATCCTCATGTACATATCAGTCATCATCCTTTATATAGTAAAACCTCTATAAATTAATAATATTGGACCAAGACATTTTATTAATTTATAGTGATATTAATTTATAGTATAAATTAATAATTATTAATTTATAAATATATTTTTAATAGTTTAACTTTTAAAAATTATGAATTGAAACAATTTTACCAATAATTTCGAATATTCAAAATTTTATGATATTGGAATTGAATTTGTAATATTTAGAAAACATTATTAACAATAAATTACAAATACAATAGACAAATTCACTTATACACATGACATACATAAAATTAAATTTATGAATAATAATATAAATTGTTGTATTTTAATAGTCAATCAAACTATCAAAATGTAAATGATAGATATCTAAAAATTGAAAACTTAAAAAAAATGTAGCTATATTTATGACATGTTACAAAATATTTTCTATAATTATAGTTTAAAAATACAACATAACAGTTGTTTGTAGATATTAGCTTTAGAAAAAACAGATATTATCTTTTTTTTTCTTTACATACATTATATATATATGTAAATTTATATAATTATTAATTTATGATTTTATTAGGACTATATTTTACATGGGAATTTCAAAAAAAATAGTATCTTATTATCTTATCGAATTTTGATATTTTTTACACTGACCTGACTTGAGACTGATAAATTTTTTAATTTATAGTAGTTATTAATTTATAAAGTATTAATTTATAGAGATTTTACTGTAATAAGAAAGTGGTAGAAGAATGACCAAACAAGTTATAGAGATTCCAATGTGAGGCTAATCAAAAATTCATCCCAAGATCTCTGAAAGAAGTGAGCTACCATACCAACCAACCGAAAAACTCACGTTTTTTTTTTTTTTTTTTTTTTTTTCTCTTTTGAGTTTTGCCAACCCTACTTTCTTTAACTTGTCTTCGAGTTTCGACCTTGGAAAAATATTATACTCGCCGACCAAATCCATCATTTTTATAGTCAAAGTCTTAAAGTTGAGCCGTTTTACTACTGTTATGGTTAATTGTGTGAAAGCTGATCCAATACCTCTCTATCTAGTCTCTCTACCAGTCATGGATTGTTTTTTCACCGAGCAATACATGGGAATTAAATATTAAAATAAGGTACAATATGGTTTGAAGTATTGTCTAAAGCTTTTAATTACATTTTTTTGTTTGTGAAGCTTATACATGATGGCGCAAGCTTATAAATAATAGATTTAGCATGATCGATCGAATATATCAGAAAGATCCCAAAAAAAGAAAAGAAAAATTAAATCAAAAATAGCAAAAAAAAAAAGTACAACACTTGTTTACTTTTTTTAACGCTTTCATTCAAATATAAGATATTCCAAAAAGAAAAAAGTTTAGACAAAAAAATGGGCATGTTGCATCAGTTAATTTGTGTCAAATAAAAAAATAATTTAAATTTGAATTACTTTTTTATGAATGATACAAAAAATAAAATTTAACATCAATTCAAACAACTGATGTCATCAGTAATCTAATTTACATCAAATCAGTATAATTGATATAAATTTATATTAATTTGCATCACTTTAAATTATTGATACAAAATATAATTTTACATCACTTAAACAATCGATATAATTTATAATTTATACTAACATTACTTTAAAAAATTGATACAAATATACATCAATAAAAAGTGATGCTAATTATATGATTTTGCATCGATTGTAAAAACAAAAGTAGCTATTTACTTGTTTTATATCGATTAAACGATCTGAAGTTATTTACTCTTAATTTGTATCAATTAAGAAATTTGACACTAATAAAACCAACATGCATAATCATTAACAAATAAAATGAATATAAATATACATATCTATCTATTAACGTATTAATTTTAAATTTTTTCCAGTTTTTTAACTCTAGTTAAATATCTAGTTACTTCCTAGGTTTTTTTTAATTACAATATAATTTATATATATATATACTCTTTCAACCGTACTGTTTGATTTGGCAATAAATAAAAAAAAATAATTACAACCTTAAATCTTTATAATTTTTATTAAAAATGGTTTAAGGTTTCTAAATAAAGTTAAAACAAACGATTTTTTTCTGTTGTAAGTTTACGCCAATTTCGACAGAAAAAAAAACTCAATTTCGAATTTTGTTTATAGCTCATGTATATCCTCAATTTCCATTTTAGGAAAAGTGAAAAATATTCTTTTAAACAAGTAATATAAGTTTGAAATATTTTACCACAAAATAAAAATGGCATTTTCCTTCTATATAGAAAATTAACTAATTAACTCATTCCTCTTTTTTAGGGATCCTCAATATTTTCTTCTTCAACCTCACGTTCACTTACTTTATAACTGTTAGTTTTTCTCCATCTCATGCTCTTTTTATTTTTTGGGAGGTTTTTATTTTCTCAATTTCTTCAATAAATCTACATATGTTGAGGCTTCAGTTCTATTTATCTCAAAGGTTGTGATTACACTCATTCTCATATTTTGCTTTGTTATGAGTTTTTTTTTTGACAACCTTTGTTATGAGTTTTTTGTTTATGTTCTAATCATGAGTTTGTGAACAGTGAGGAGATTAATATGTATGTACTCCTACATGGTTTGGGAAAAGATAATATGTAAAGGTATTCTTATACTTTCAAATAATTTTTCTATATCAAACAATATTCAAGAGATATAATCCGCTAAATTTTTTTTGTAGGATGAAGATATTTCCAAGCACCATGATAATTCAAATGATCCTTTGCCAGAGCCAACTTATAATTAGTCTACATGTAAAAATAGCAAAGTACAGAAGAAACCCCTTTTCAAGGTGAAGGATTAATGTCCCAAAGACAATGTAAATGAAGCAAAATGAAGCAAGATGTGATTCATAGTAGGGGAAGGAATCATCCTCGATTATAATCTTAGATCATATCATTAGTTTTTTTTGTAAAGGGTGATGATGATGTATATTACTAGGTTTGAATAAGATTTGATTTACTAATGGTGATGTATTAGTAAAGGTTTTAATATATTTTTATTGAGATTTTAATAGATATTTTAAACGATTTTTGCTATACAAAATATAATGATTTAAAAAATTGATTTACTAAAACATATTTTTAATTAATCAAATAAAATAGTAATACGAAAATTATATTTAAAAAATTGTAAATATCATAATTATTAGAAATCAATTATAAAAATTGGCATTAATTATAACATCATTATTTTCAATTGATACAAAAATTTAACATCAATTACAATAATTGCTACAAATACTAATATCACTTGTACTAATTGATACAAATTTAAAAACATTTATAATAAATGATACAAAACTTAACATCATTTTTTTACAAATGATACATATTAACATCAATAAAAATAACTGATGCAAATATTTTTAAAACTGATGCAAATTATTTGCATCGCCAAATAATAAATCAGTTTTATAAATGATGTAAACTTATTTGCATCAATTATACATGATGCAAATATATAAAATAAGTGATGTAATACAACCTTTTTTTTTTTGTAGTGAATAACAAAGCAAAAGCTTGTTTTGATTAGATATTATATTATTTCGAATGAATTTTTTATTTAAAGCTGTAAATCTATACACGGTCGTTTAATTACAAGTCCGTGGTACACAATTAAGATCCGCCAAGTTAGGTTTGTCACAGGACTATGACACAAAAAAAAAAAACACACACACATACATATTTTAGTAAAGAATCCGCAGATTTGAACATAACAAATACTGTATATTTCGTTCTTAATTCGTGATTAATCTTATACTATAATAAGTGAATAAGGAAAAAAAAAAAAAAACACTTATCGAAAACATTATCAAAGTACCGTTACGTTGAGGAGTGTGCCACTGGTACTACTACCATATTATTAACCAGACAGACGTCATCCATCATCTCCTTACCCAATTTATATATCCGATTTCTCACGTCTCCTCTCTTTTTAATAATTCCAAAGCGTTTTTATTTTATATTTGACTCGCAATCTCTCTCAAACGAAGCTCGAAGAAAAATGGATTCACGAACCAAGGGGAAGACGGTGATGGAAGTTGGTGGCGATGGCGTTGCCGTCATCACACTCATCAATCCTCCTGTCAATTCCCTCTCTTTCGACGGTACTCCTCTCAGATTTATTCCGTTAATTTTTATCCTTTGATTTTGATGTCATCATCATCAGATTTCTTCTAGGTCAATTTCGTTTTATATGGTTTCGATTGATCTCCGAAATTGCAATTCAGCTTTCCGGATCGAACTTAAATGATCTGATTATGTGGAATCCTGTGTGTCTGCTTAATTTACAGTGCTATACAACCTCAAAAGTAACTACGAGGAGGCCTTGAGCAGGAATGATGTTAAAGCTATTGTTATTACGGGTGTGTTTTTCGAGATCATGCCTCTTCTTCCACGCTTAAAATGTGAATTTTACTATGCAAATTTTGGAGATGATCTGATACATATGGTACAGGTGCAAAGGGGAAGTTCTCTGGTGGCTTTGATATATCTGGTTTTGGTGAAATTCAGAAGGGGACTAGTATGTTTACACACTCTCTTGTTTGTTGTTTATCTTTGGTGATTTTTACTTTCTTTTTATGTATTTGATGTACTAGGTAGTAATGTTTGCTTCTGTTTTTTTGCGCAGGGAAAGAGCCAAAGGTTGGATACATATCCATCGACATCATCACCGACTTGCTTGAAGGTTATTATCTGTCTATGTACCTACTTAATTGATTTTGATGTAGTGGGGTTTTCTGATTATGTGTTTCCTGAGGGATCGATTTATTTCTTTGGATTTAGCTGCTAGGAAGCCTTCTGTTGCTGCCATTGATGGGCTAGCCTTGGGTGGAGGGTTAGAACTTTCTATGGTACGAGTTTCTATGCTAATCCACTAGCTTCCTGGATAATCATCTCGTGAATGTTGAACCTGTTGATCTTTTTTCGTATTGAGAATGGGTGGTGATGCAGTTGTATGATTCTCTTTGTAGGCTTGCCATGCAAGGATATCAACTCCCGGTGCACAGTTAGGTTTGCCCGAGCTGCAACTCGGTGTTATTCCTGGGTTTGGAGGTAGATATTCAATTTTTTTCCATTGTCAAGTCCCTAATGTTTGCCTTTCCGCGGTGTACTATTTTTATGATATAGGAGGCAGATCTTATAACTCTTAATGAACCATCATATGTTTTTAAAAAGTGGGAAGTCAAAACATTTTTGATGCACACTGTGCTTTGAGGACGGGAAAAGGATCTTTATTACATGTTTTTTATAAAATGAATCAAGTCGCGTTCGTTTTTATTTTTCCTAATTATGGTCCTTTGAATTGACACAGGAACGCAGCGTCTTCCGCGTCTTGTTGGTCTCACAAAAGCCCTTGAAATGATTTTGGTACGTAGGTGCCTTTATTTCAATAATAGTGTTAGTCTGCTTTAGTTAAAATGTAACGACATTTCTTTTTTTGAAACATGTAGACATCTAAGCCAGTTAGAGCTGAGGAAGGTCATTCCTTGGGTCTTATTGATGCTGTGGTGCCATCTGCCGAGTTATTAACCACTGCTCGTCGTTGGGCCCTTGACATAGTTGAGAGGAGAAAACCATGGATTTCTAGCCTGTTAAAGACTGACAAGTTACCTCCTCTTGGAGAGGCAAGGGAGATACTGAAGTTTGCCAGAGGACAGACACGCAAACAAGCCCCGAATATGAAACACCCCTTAATGTGCCTTGACGCTCTTGAAACGGGTATTGTTTCTGGTCCAAGGGCTGGTTTAGAAAAGGTATATTATCTATCTTTCAATTGCTCTGTTACATGTTCTATTTGACCTTTTCTCCCCCAGACTATTGACCCGTACGAGTTTTCACCACATTGTTACGTACAGGAGGCTGAAGTCGGTTCTCAAGTGATTAGCCTTGATACCACCAAAGGCTTGATCCACGTATTCTTTTCTCAGAGAGGAACTGTAAAGGTTAGTGTTTATGCAGTCATGTAATTTGGACATAGGTACCATAATGCGTCTATTTGTCTTCTTTAAAAGATGTTAACTAATAGCATGAAAGCTTTCCCTCTTTCTGATATCTTCCAATCTATCGTATGGGCAGGTTCCTGGAGTTACTGATCGTGGGTTGATGCCTCGGAAGATAAAGAAGGTAGCCATAATTGGAGGCGGGTTAATGGGGTCTGGAATTGCCACCGCATTGATCCTAAGTAGCTATCCAGTGATTCTCAAGGAGGTGAATGAGAAGTTCCTGGAGGCGGGAATTGGCAGAGTTAAAGGTGGGACTGGATTATTGTATTGCTATTTAATGAACTAGAATAGCTTGATCTGACGAATTTCATAATTTGATCAGCTAATCTCCAGAGTCGTGTAAGGAAAGGAAGCATGTCTAAGGAAAAGTTTGAGAAAACCATGTCTCTCCTTAAGGGTTCTCTTGATTATGAGAGCTTTAGGGATGTGGACATGGTCATTGAGGTAATAATGAACAAAACCAAGCTGAAGTTGTTTTTATTGGGTTATATGATATAAGTGATTTGATTTTTTATGATGTCTTTTTTTTGTGGCTTGAACAGGCTGTTATTGAAAACATATCTTTGAAGCAACAAATTTTTGCTGATCTGGAGAAGTACTGTCCTCAGCATTGTATCCTCGCTAGCAACACGTCTACCATTGACTTGAACAAAATTGGGGAGCGGACTAAGTCTCAGGATAGAATTGTTGGAGCTCATTTTTTCAGGTGACTACATATCCTTTGGAGTTTAGATGAATTTCAGGAAATTTTTTATGCCCAGAGTGGTTCTGCTCATTCTACACAAATCATGTGTATTCTTCCTCATGCAGTCCAGCACATGTCATGCCACTACTTGAAATAGTTCGGACCAATCATACCTCTGCCCAAGTAATTGTTGACCTGTTAGATGTTGGGAAGAAGATTAAGAAAACACCAGTCGTGGTGGGAAACTGCACAGGGTTTGCAGTGAATAGAATGTTCTTCCCTTACACACAGGCAGCTATGTTCCTGGTTGAGCGTGGAGCAGATCCATATCTAATCGACAGTGCAGTCAGCAAGTTTGGGATGCCAATGGGTCCCTTCAGGTATATATCACATTGTAAAGCTCCATGTCATTCACATGCACCATCTTTTAACTATTTTTGTTACTTATCTGAACGAGCAGATTGTGTGACCTGGTTGGATTTGGTGTGGCGATTGCAACTGCAACACAATTCATTGAGAACTTCCCAGAACGGACATACAAATCAATGATTATCCCACTTATGCAAGAGGACAAGAGAGCTGGTATGTGTGATACGAGAGCTAGCTAATGTTTATCGATTCAACATTTCTTCTAAATTATATGGTATTTCCTGTTGAATTCAGGTGAAGCCACTCGTAAAGGTTTCTATCTGTATGACGATAAGCGCAAGGCTAAACCTGATCCTGAGTTAAAGAAATATATCGAAAAGGCAAGGAGCATATCTGGAGGAAATGTTGACCCTAAGGTATCTATCTCTGTCCAAAAATCAAGTAAAGTTCGTCTTTTGAGTTTGAGAGGATCTTGCTGTTCTTTTTCTCACCCTGACTGGTTGTTGTGTAATGCAGTTGGTGAAACTGTCGGAGAAGGAAATAATTGAAATGACGTTTTTCCCAGTAGTAAATGAGGCGTGCAGGGTTTTTGCTGAAGGTATTGCAGTCAAAGCAGCAGACCTTGACATTGCTGCCATAATGGGAATGGGTTTTCCACCATACAGGTCAGTGTTTTCATCAAATAAATGTTGCAACTCTGAGATCATTATTAAATTCTCTTTTGCCCATTTTGGTTTCAAATCTAAATCTCTTGTGGAACAGAGGAGGTATCATGTTCTGGGCTGATTCCATAGGATCGAAATACATTTACTCGAGGCTAGATGAGTGGTCGAAGACTTATGGTGATTTCTTCAAGCCTTGTGCTTTTTTGGCTGAAAGGGGATCTAAAGGAGCTCCTCTGGTGAGTATTTCTTTGCTCTTCTTCCTTTCTTTATTTGGCTCGTATTTTTCAGTGTTGTGCGCTTGTCTATGGAGCAGTTGTTTTAAATACAATCTATATGAGCTTGGTTTATATTACATGACCATTCCTTAATTAAGTCGATTAGTGACAAGACTATTTATCTAATCTTGTCCAATTTAGCTCCTCATAGTTGAATTGAATCGATTGTGTAAGTCAGATTCTTATTTGTTACAATTCCATTTGTGTTGCAGAGCGCTCCCGTGGAGCAAGCGAGATCGCGGTTGTAAGGTCACCGTTTCAATGGAGCCGCTTCTGCATTACTGCATCTACTCTGTGTTTTCTTTATGTCCACATTTACTTAGCCGGAAAAGTTGGGATATTGTGGCCACAGAAGCCGCCTTTAAAATAAAGTCTCATCTCAGGCAGATGAAATCTGGGAGAAAGTTAGGGATTAAGTTGGAGAAACAAATAAGATTTACTTATGTTGTGCTTGGTCAGATACATTTTGTTAAAGTTCTATGATTAATTATTGATAAATGTCATATGACACTGTTAAAATAAGTTAGTGAAACTTGTGAGGATAACAAAGAAGCAATTCGTAATAACTAAAAAATGACAGAATTGGAGAAAGATAAGACACAAGACAAAGACAATGTATTCAAGATTAGAAAAGACACGAATTATCAAATTTTGGACCACTTTTTGTTTTTCTCTACGGCTCTCTCCTTATCGGTACGTCACATCTCCGTATATCAACTTCATTTTTCTACTTGAAATTCAGTGAAAAACATTTTGGTCTATCGATTCGGTCATATTGATTTTTCATATGTGCATTCTCAAGGATCTGGTTTTCATATCTATAAACAGATCTATGATAAATGGATATATAATGAATTATCTAATCTATATCGTGCAAAAAGGTGGAGTTTCCGAGTTCGTTTACGAATAGTGTGATCCAGTTAAATTAGCTACGTTTGCTTACTTACTTAAAGGTAATAGGTTATGGACCTTTTCCTAGATTTTGACGAGTATTAGGAACGATCCATCCATAATTAACACAAATGATAAAATGCTTTCACATTCACATAAAATAGCACTCACTCTGTTTTGGGAATTTAGTAGTATCTTTTATATTAATAATATAAATCGAATACAAAAAAAAGAAAGAAAAAGAGAGGAAAATACAGTAAGTTTGTTAATAGTAAATGATTTTGTTTGCATGGTTGGGGGCCCTATAAGAAGGAAGACGGTGAATTTCGTAATTAACAAAGCCTAAGGATAAGTGATACTTATTTAATACACTAACTAACATGGGACCGGATTATTTATAAAAATGACTAACATGGGAAACAACTAGGGTATCTGCAAATAGCCAATAGTAATTGTATTTGTTTTTTTTTGTTTGTGAACAATTAATGTTTATTGATTGATGTTAACTATTTACTAGTATTTTATTATAAAAACCACAATGATGAGGGGAAAATCGACGACCAACATGGTCATACAACTTTTATTTTCCGTAACATCGATTTAACAAAACACCATTAATGTAGTTGTAGTGAAATAATAAAAGTTAACCCTACTAATAATCAAAGTGGTAATCTTGTAGAACGGTCACTTAAACACATGTAGTTAGTGTTTCCATAAAGGCTAAAACAATGGTTAGAAAGACACGTGGACATCGGGGGGTTGATAATGGACCATTGGATTTGGACCCCAAAAAAAAAAAAAAAAAAAAAGAGAGAGATTAGAGAATTGGAGACGCAAAACAAAGTAAAGAAATAAAAAGAGGGAGAGAGAGTAGTACAGGTCAGAACTCCCACGTGCACTTGGGGAACTCAGCAACGTCTTTCTCTTTCTCCCTACTACAAAGTACAAACTCTTCACACACACACACACACCTCTCTCTCTCAACCCTTTCATCTCACTCAACTCACAACAAGTCACCTCTCTCTCTCTCTCTAGAAGAAGCTAAAATCTAGATCGTCCTCCTTCATTAAGATAGATACCGTGAACGGTGAACCACACACAGAAATAGAGGAAAGAAGAGAGAGCTTCACGATCTTGATTCTTATATTTCTTCTTTACTTGTTTCTTTATTGCAATGGTGGAGCTCAAAGATCAAGATATGGGAGAAGGTATGCAATGCGTAACACATCCTTACACAAAGAATCCAGGTGGTATCTGTGCACTCTGTCTCCAGGAAAAGCTTGGTAAGCTCGTTACTTCCTCTTTCCCTGTTCCAAAATCCAACAGCCTCTCTTCTTCTTCTCCTCCTAAGTCCTTCAGTCCTTCCACTACATCTCTCGCTCTGTCTCTCTCATCCGGAAGTAACGGAAGAGACTCCACAAACAACAACAATCTCCCGTTTCTGCTGGCGAAGAAGAAGAAGAGTATGCTCGCAGCTTCATCTTCCTCTTCTTCTTCCTCCTCTTCGTCTTCTTCAGCTAATCTGATCTACAAGAGAAGTAAATCCACGGCTGCTGCTTACGGTGAGAGTTTCGGCCAAAGGAAACGAAGTGGGTTTTGGTCTTTTCTTCATCTCTACTCTTCGAAACATCAGATCAGCACCACCACCAAAAAAGTCGATAACTTTAGCCATTCAAGGAGGAACCAGAGAACAGAGACAGGAACAGAGTCATCTAAGAGGATCGGTGGTGGTGGAGGCATTGATGTGATAGTTGAGGAAGAAGATGAGACTCCTGCCAAAGTGGTTTCAGAAACGCCAACAAATGGTATTGGTAATGGTGGTGGTGGTTCGTCTTTTGGGAGGAAAGTGTTGAGATCTAGATCTGTTGGCTGTGGAAGTAGAAGCTTCTCTGGTGATTTCTTTGAGAGGATCTCTAACGGGTTTGGTGATTGTGCCTTGAGAAGGATTGAGTCTCAGAGAGAAGCCACCAAGGTCATTGGTAATGGAGGTGGTGAAGCAGCGGATGCCATGAGTGAAATGGTCAAATGTGGTGGCATCTTTGGTGGGTTTATGATCATGACATCATCATCTTCTTCATCATCAACAACATCTTCATCGACGGTTGATCATCACAATCATAAGATAGGGAACAGAAGCTGGGGATGGGCTTTTGCTAGTCCAATGAGAGCCAAGGCTACTACTAATCATAGAGGTCGTACTATTACAGAGTCTTCAGCTGACAACAAGAACACATCTCCCAATTTGGACTCAATTCCTTCATTGTTGGCTTTGAAAAGCTAAAAAGAGAGAGAGAGAGAGAGAGAGAGAGAGAGAGAGAGAGAGAGAGAGAGAGAGAGAGAGAGAGAGAGAGAGAGAGAGAGAGAGAAGAGATTTTCATATTTCATTCATGTGCTTTTAGTTAGGCTGTTCTTTTGTTCTTTGGACATTGGTTTGAATCTTTTGATTTCAGTGAGTAATGTAATGTCATACTACTTTCTTGTTCATTTCTATGTTTGGCATCTTGGTTATATGCTAGTCATCATCATAAAGCTTGAAACCTTTCGGAAGAATGAGCTTAGGATACTTGCTGCTTTGTCTTATTCTCCTTCTATGATTATATAATACACATTGTCTAATTCTCCCAAGACTATTTGTCTTGTGGTGTCACTGTGATGGTAAACCAGATGTGTTACTTATACTTCTATTATAATAGTTTCAATGCCCACTTGAAAAAAAGCAGTCAAAAGTTTTAGGGGTTTTAAGTTATTAAACGAGTGGAATCAAAAGTCACATGCCTTTGCACATGCATTATGATGCCAATACTCTCATTAGCGTTATTTTATCTTCTTTGTGTGTTTGAGCCCCACAAACTTTAAGTAAGACATGCAACAACAAGAAGTCAACAACATCACTCTAAAAAACTATCATCATCAATCATCATGCTCATCAATTCATCGTCACCAACCAGCTAATCTCTTATTACATTTATGCAAGGCCAACATATTGGTGAGGTTGCTGTCCGACAAAACCATAGGTTATGTATTTGTTTCACATAAATAAGAGGGAAGAAAAAAACATTGAAATGTCAAGTCGATCAAGACATAACAAATCTGTTATGAATCTATATGATACATCAGCATATTCATATCATATATTCATAACTGTTTAAGATGCAATAATAAATTGAGATTGATAATCAGATGATATATAATGTGTGGAAGAGATGGTCGGGACAAGGACATCAAAAGCGGGTCCAAGATATGAAATAAAGACTAACAATTCTGCAAAGAGACAGAAGGCAAAAAAAAAGGCTGCCTTCTGACTTAACTCTATTCATCATATTACAACAAAAATATGAATTTTATTTTCTTCGTGGGGACCAAGTTTTGGACTTCTCATGCATATTCCAAAAATCTGCATAAATAGATTCTTCAGACGTGACCATGTGAATACTCTAAATTTTTCGTTGTGATAATATTTATGAAGCATCTTTACATCAAAAATTCAGAATGTAGGACCTCTTTAAGATCTCTGAGTCTAACTTTTACTCCTTATTAGTCTGATTCCATCCCACAGTAATTATTGTCTTTCGTGTTACTAATAATGTCATTGTACTCCTCCTTGCTGAAAGCATGATCTTTTTTGCAAAATCACTTTCTACACAAAAGTGAAATGGACTACTCAACTAAATCTTACATATAATGCTATGTAACACATGTAAAAGTATCACATAGGGCAGCTTCACTTCACTCTAGTTTAAGCTGTGTATATTTACTTCTTCACGTATCATGCATATCATAACTTTGAGCTGATTGTTGAAATTGTAATGGTTACCTCAGATACTCGTCCTCTCTGCTATTTATAACGGAATCCATCCCTGTTTTGTCGTAAGATATTAGTGTCGGTCTTCTTAGTGGTTATATATGATCAATTAAAATGATTTATAGCTTGGTGTGTATTATTCACCTTAATGAATCCAGCTTCTGTACCGCAAAAAACAATATCATTAGCAGTAAGGAGGCTTGTTATCTTGCTCCCTGCTGATAATCTTCCCACTTTCTGTTGTGTCCTTCTCAACCAAATCTTGTTTTCACAAACCATATGTTTTTACTTTAATATCAGATAGAATAGTGATGATAACAATGTAGGAAAATAAGCAAGTATAGTCCTATCTCTCTGCCCACTTAGTCTCATTTGAGTAGGTCTTGGTCTAGGAAGTGTTTTACTTTTGCAAAAAAAAAAAAGATTACCTGAAGAGTGTTTGCGGATGAACTTCGATTCAGGTAGATGAAGTCTTCAACAACACCCATTGCTACTATATTAGACCCCTTTTCTGCTGGTATTGACATTTGGGGATCATAATTTCTTCTCAAGTCCTGTAAGCCATTTTTTTGTTTACGTCACTCTCTGTAGTCTATCACATTGTGATGAAAACTGTTAAATGTAGTTTTTTTTTACCTTTATATTAGACATCTCAACATGTGTGCTTGAGCTATATAACATATCTTTGTACACAACCACTGAATTGATGGGCTTGTTTTGAATTCTCCAGCTCCTCGTCGGTGCTTTGATTTCTTTTTCCCGTTTATTTGTGAGGATTAATTCCTGAAACAGCTATGTTACTTTGTGTCTTTATAATTTAGTATCATTTTAATGAAAGGCAACCACACACATACCTGTATGCTTGTATCTATACATCCTATATAAATCTTTCCTTGGGATGCTACCATACTCTTCACACCTTTGCCTTTGAAGATACTTTGAGATATTCTTGATGTATCAAGCAGCTGCAGAAGATTAGTAGCCTCTGAGTGTTTATTTTTTAGTGTTAGAAATTGTTATACGATATTACTATGTAAATAGCCTCTGACATCTACCTTTATCTTGTGCCCTTTGGTTATGACAAAGATCATATTTCCATATGCTTCCAGTCTCCTTATTGAATCTTTTGTTTTTATGACTTCAGCACAATCCAATTTTCCTTTAACTATCTGCCATACCTATATAAATAACAAGGATATACATTTTCAGAAAATTTAGTTTTCTCCTGATCCTAGTGTTGTTTCCTGATAGAGTTGAATCATTATCATACCCTGATGGTTTTATCTGCAGACCCACTTAAGATACTCTCTCCTGATTCAGAGAGTGAAAAGCATGTTACGGTGCTTTTGTGCTCCTTGATGTCCCATAATACCGTAGCTACTTTCTTATTCACATTCCACACCTGATATATAAGTTTGCATGCTCAAGTAAGGTATTTTAAACATTTTTCTTCAAATTCAGTTTTATTATAAGTATATAACATACCCTGATTGAACCATCTGAGTATCCACTAAAGAGCAAGCCTTTATGGTAGATGAGAGCTGTTACAGCTCCACTGCCAGATTGATGCATCTCTATGGTTTGTGTATGAACACAAGATATGCGCTGATCCTGTCAATATTGAAATTTTCAGAATTATGAGTTTATGTGTGACAACTTAAACATGACATCTAAGAAGACTAACTATGATTCTGTTAACAGGGTTGGTTTAATTTGTGGTTGGTAGAGATTGTAATAATTTATATGCAGGTGAAGAACAACTTACAGATTTTCTGAATAGATAATATGTTGCTTTATGCAATTCGTCTGCCATCCAAGTCACATGTGAAAGACGTCTCAAAGACTCTCTAACTCCTTCTGAGAAATTTACTAGTTTGTGGATTCCTGTGTGACAACTACACTTTAGTATAAAACTTACAGTCACATGCTTTAAATTGGTATGAACCATTATTTCACTTTACAGTTAAGAAATTCACCTTTGCCAGAGCTAAAATTGTAGATGCATATACAAGCAAGAAGTCTTTCCTCAAGCTCCAAACCAGGGTGTAGAAACTGTGATATCTCATCAAGTAAGACTTCACATGCTGAGTACTTCAAACTATTTGGACCTTTTGAAATCTCTATACTGAGCCATGCAATGGCTATAAGACATGCCTTCGAAACACTCCTGTTTTTACTCTTCAACCCTTCTTGTAAACCACAAAACGTGGCTTTGCCTGTATCAACAATCCTTCTTGATATTTTACAACACCATCCATCTATTCCTGGATCCTGCAAAAAATTATAAACCTTTCCATAAGTCACTCTTTTTGGCTTGGCTACTCTATTAGAATGATAAAGTTAAAATTTTTACCTGTAAGCAATCATCTGACCAGTTGATGTTTCTTATCATATTCATGTGTGACATAGAAGTTAGACCTCCTCTTTTCATTAACCAAGCAGCAGTATACGGTTCTCCCGTCCATGAATAAGTTCCACCGATATTCGAAAGAATGAATGTTGATAACAGCTGCATATTTGGAACTTCACTATATGTAACTGCATCAAGCAGAGCTCTGGTAGCTTCATTACTGTACTTTTTATTCTCAGGTGTGGAATCCTGTAGAGAATATAATTATTTACTTAGATGGAATCAACAACATAAGTTTTTTTTAACATTCAGTACTAACCAGTGCATTCAACTGAAGCAATATATCTGCTGCGAAGAGTTTGTGATCACCCTGCAATTGTTTAATACACTGCAATAATGTATCCTTAATGTCAAAACTTCCTTCCTTTTTCATCTGTTGCAGAATCTTAATTGCTGACGACCTGAAATTACAAGTATGTCATATGGAAAACTGTGACTGGTAGTATAAAAAGAGAATTGTGTTTTGTTGAGATATGTATACCTTGGTATCTTCAGGACCTCATGAAGAAATTGAAGAGCAGTGAAAATTTCTTCTCTGTCTTGGCTCTGCAGGAGATGCGCAAAAGGAGCCACTCGAGTATGCTGATAGATATACTTCCTGTTAAGTCCATCAAACTGCATGCATTTTACTAAAATAGTAGCCAAGGAGATGAATTCCCCTGAGCTTCCACTCTTAGCAACATCAAGAAGTCCACAAAGAACCGAAGGTGAGCTGATTGCAGCCAAGTGCATTGTGTTTGTGGCATGATCAAAAGCAGTAACAAGAACTTTAATTATCATCAATGATGCAGCAGGCGGCGTCAAAAGAGGAGGTGAAGGTCTAAATGTGTAACAATAAGAAGAAGGAGAAGTGGATGCAACAACATCTACAAGAGCTGGTAAAAGCTCAAGACTCTTTATTTCTGTTGGAGATGGCTTTATCAGGTAGATGAGAATAGCTGCTTCTTGTACATTTTGTTTCAAAGCATTTGCTAAGTGACTTAAATTTAAACCCTTCCTCTTGACCTCCTCAAGAGCTGTCCTATTTACTGATATGATCTTGGTAAGAGCGGTCATCGATGCCTTTAACACAGTTTTCTCCTCGGAACTAGAAATAGCCGTAAACAGCTGATCCAGAATGACATCTTTTAGCATGCTGTACTTGAATCCTTCTTTCCTGTTCAGCATTTGATAAATCATTGTAACCTCTGAGACATATTTCTCATCTGCATTCCCTAACACTTCCTTTATCAAGCTCTGAAGATTCTTCCATAAATCCATCGTCGGAGCTCTTCTAGAATGCGTCTCAAGTCCATTTTCTCGTTTTTTGTTTTGCAAATTTCTCCTCATTCCTTCAAAAGTTATGGACCCTTTGTGTCCAAATACTGAAATTTCTTCCAACTCTAGTTGCCTCAGAGAAGAGTCATCTTCTAATTGGGTATTCCAAGTTGTCTTTGATTGTTGAGCCTGAATATCAATGATGGAACGGTTAAACTTACCGATCAAACTGTGGGATCTTTTTACTAATGTGTCCTCATTATATGCTTCCTTATGAGCTTGTTGTTGGGAAACACAGAAGATGTTAGCTAATGTGTCCTGATTCACAATACATATTTTTGGTAAGATGTTAATTTTTCATTCTCGGAAATTTGAAGCAATGAAAATGTTTGGTTAGAGAAATTTACCGCGCCAATGTCTTCTCTAGTAACGCATTTTGAACTTGATGTATCTAGGTGAGACTCGTTCAAGAAGTCATTAAGGGACCTGACTCTTGCACTTTTTCCAAGTTCTTGATTGTAATCTTCCTGCAAGTTCCAATCCAAACATGGAGAAACTTCGAAGTTGTTTGCAGTTTTTTCAGTCTTCCTTGATGCTTTGATTTTGTTGAAGATGTCATTAAGTTCATCCTCTTGCAAATCATTACTGCTATGGAGGTGATTCTGGTACTGCAGTAACTTCTTCAAGATGGAGACCAAGAAGTGAAAGAAGGTAATTGTTACTCTTTTACCCAATTTTAATGATTAGATATCACTCAGAGTCTCCAAAAGCATGTCTTTGTCATTAGTAAACTTACCTCACAGGTTTCTGACAACTCTAGCTTCTCTGCAACTGAATGTGCATTAGCCGCAAATATTTCTTGCCTGTTCATGTGTAGAGGGTTAGGATATGAAGCAAATAGACATAAACACAAACAGAAGTAATCTATTTTGATGATAAGAATTGAATCCTTACCCATATTTCTTCAGCCTTGGAAGCGGTTTCTCTATACATTCACTTGGTGGCTGATGAGTCTCTCCATACGACATAACCTGGTAATAAGTTGCTCTGTATTTATACTTCCTTGCAATCTCTCTGATCTCTTCATCTGACTTGTACACACCAGGAGTGAAGAAGATGCTCTCGCAGAGTTCAGGGGCAATGCGGGTTCTTACAATCTCCGGCGAGACCAAAACCGACTGGAGAAAATGCAGTGTGGTCTGCAAGGAATCACCTTGGAGATAGCTAACAATGGAGAGGTAGAAGTAAGAGAAAGCAACCAAGACTGTGTTTGGAACACCTGAAGTTGTCGTCCCTTGTTCGTCAAGCAACGCAGGCATTTGAAGCATTCTCTCTGAGTTTCTCAAACGAGTCATCTTCTCTTCTGACCATTCGGGTTGTTGTATAGAAGCTTCGATGCTATCGATTCCCCTGTAGAGATTCGAGAGAGCAGAGTGTTCGGAAGAGAATTCAAACAGAGTATCCTCTTCTTCAATGCTCAGCCATGTGATGCATTTATGCTTAAGCGACATCCATGCTTCGAGGTCTGATATGAGGCGAAAGATGTAGTCGTTTATCGAAGCTACAATCGAATCAAGAGAAGAATTCTCATTACATGAGATAAAACTCGATTGGGAAGATGAAAGGTTAGCCATTGTCACATACTCTGTTGCACACAAGTTACGATGGTTTTATGGGATAAGATGAGAGAGGAAGCAAAGTTAGAGATTAAAGAGAGAGAGAGAGAGAGAGAGAGAGAGAGAGAGAGAGAGAGAGAGAGTAAGAACAATGTAGTCTCGTGAAGGAACAAGCCAAACTCTAGAGAAAAAAGAAAATGATTGGTCCTACTTTGTAATCTTTTGCTGTCAAAAGGACACTACAAACAAAAGTCAAGAGTGTTGCGTGTGTTTGAGGAAAACGCAAATGTAAAGATCCTAACTTTTTTTAATCATATGATTCATAATAGTAATTTATAGTATTTCACTTCCCAGCCCTCGTCTCATATGTGTAAATTGACTTTTTCCAATTAATTAAATTATCACGTTAAAGTAAGCCATATATATGAAAGGTTTCAGTGGTATATTATTTTACACATGTTGAAAAACAGCATTACGAATAAATTCGTATAAAGGAGGGCTACGATTTGTGTGAGTAGTGGAAGAGGACGGTTGATGAGAGTAATTAAGTTTAGATATCTCAGCTCAACCACGTTAATTATGAACATTAATGTCCATCAATGATTTACAACTTATACACTAGTTGGGTAGGACGTGGACTACTGATCAACTTTCACAACTTACACCGTAAACCGTAAGGTTTGGAACTTATGTTGGCTAGGTTTGTCATCAAAATTAAAGATGATTAGGTTATTTTGCTTTAAGGTTCTACGAAAATAATAAAAAAGATTGGACCCCAAGAAAAAGAAGGAAGAGTTTGAGAATTTTCTGTCACGGAGAACCAAGAAATTATGAGCTTTGGAAAATATATAAAAAGGACAAATAAAATTTTAAAAAAGGTCAAAGAGCTCTTTCTCTCCGCAATCCAACAAATTGGTTCTTAACTCTTATGTACTTTGTGTTGGTGTGAATTTGAAAGCTATATCTCATATACAAATGAGATTGGATCTTGTTTAAATTCGGGTTTGTTATGCTCGGTTGACATTCAGAATTGGTTAAGATTAGATTAATTAAAGGGGTATATTCAAATCATGATTTTAGAGAATTTGATGGAATTTAGGAAATTTAGAATTTTGATAGATTTTAGAGAAGTTGATATGATTTTCTGTAAAATTCTTTCAAATCCCACCTAAAACCATGAGATTTAGATTTCTGTATTTTTAACTAAACAAATCCTCTCAAATCCTCCAAAATCCTAAAAATCATTAAAATCCAAATTCACAAAATTGCTTTGAATAACAGTGGATTTTAAAGTAGATTTTTAAATCATCAGTTCAATAACAGTGGATTTTAAAGTAGATTTTTAAATTATCAGTTCAATAACAGTGAATTTTAGTAGACTTTTTAAAATCCATGATTGAATAACATAGGATTTGTAAATTTCACATAAATCACTTAAAATGTCAAGTTGAATACACCCTCTAAGTTTACATTGTTCAACTTCCAACACAATACCAATTAATATGTGAGAGTTACAATATATATGATCAATTTTTTTTTTCCAACTATGATAATTGTTTTCGCATACTGTATATATATTCTTTGTAAAGTTATTAGTGGATCGTGATGTTCAATTGTTCGTGTACACACAATTGAAACAACTTAATCAATTCAATGTTCCAACAAATAGTTTCTTATTGAGACCGTCATTGGCTGATTGGTTGGTAGTGAGTTTTTACAATTTTGCAATAAATTTAAATCTAATGATGGTTTATACTATATGGCAGCCGTAATATATTTACATACGTATTTATATACACCACATACTACAAAACCTAATTCTAACCTTAATCGAATGTTAACCCTTTTTTTTGGGTGTAAATGTTAAGAATTGCATTTTAGCTTTAAATTGTTTATTATTTAAATAGTATTTCTTTGTTATTAATAAGTAGTATTTCTTTGTTATTTTTTTCATAACAACATATTGTAAAAAACTGCTTTAAAAAAACATTATATATAAATAATGTAGGAATTTCAATGACATTTAGTTTTTTAAAAAACGTATGAGAAATGCTTTAAACCTTTTTTTAAAAGACAAACGCGTCCCTCATTACCCTTATAATAATTATTATTTTTAAAAAAAGCAAACAGCTAAACAAACCAAATTATACAAATCCTTCTATAACCCCAAAAATAACAGAAAAGAGAGAAAAAAAAAACAAAAAACAAAACTCACTCTGTGTCAATTCAAACAAATAACTCAGTCACTAGTATTAATATTATCGTGTTGATCAGTTGTTTGTTATTAATCAAGGGTTAAGAGACAGAAATCACATATCAAGAAAGCATGACGGTACCCTTTGCTTTACATTTATTAAGAAATGTAGATCTTTTATAGAATGAAGTCCTCCCCCGAGATTATGTTACAAATGGATACATTAAAGCTGTAAAACACTCTACTATAATATTGGATCTTCTTAGTGGTGATGTGCCGTCAAAGGAATATGTTATTTCTCGCATC
Source organism: Camelina sativa (assembly GCF_030686135.1). Classification (NCBI taxonomy): domain Eukaryota; kingdom Viridiplantae; phylum Streptophyta; class Magnoliopsida; order Brassicales; family Brassicaceae; genus Camelina; species Camelina sativa. The sequence continues at coordinate 2,642,095 of NC_141880.1, forward strand.
AAAACAGCTATTGCTAGCATTTCTTTTCCTAAAAAGGATTTTTTGATTTCTTATGTCCAAATTGGTTCTTAACTCTTATGTCCTTTGTATTGGTGTGAATTGTGATTGATGAAAGCTATATCCCATATACATATATGGGATTGAATCTTGTTTAAATTCAGGTTTTTTTATGTTCAGTTGACATTCAGAATTGGTTAAGATTCGATTAACTAAGTTTACATTGTTCAACTTCGAACGCAATACCAATTAATATGTGAGAGTTAGAATATAAATGATCAATTTTTTTTTTTTCAATTATGATCATTGTTTTTGCATATATATATATATATATATATATATATATATGTTCTTGGTAAAGTTATTAGTGGATCATGATGTTCAATTGTTCATGTACACACAACAACAAAATATGTAGAAACAACTTAATTATTTATTTATTATTTTTTTTGGGTGCAAAGTAGCAACAACTTAATCAATACACTGTTCCAACAAATAGTCTCTTATTGAAATGTGTTATTCGCTTATTGGGCTCTAGCCATTCTCATGTGACCAATTTTGAGGTAAACTCAAACCAATTTGCCACTGACTATGCCTTTAAAGTTTGAACCTTTCTTTTTTAAAAAAAAAAAAGCAAACAACAAACAAACCAAATTTTACAAATCCTTCTATAACCCCAAAAGGAAGAAGAGAAGAGAGAAAAAGCAAAAAGACAAAACTCACTCTCTGCGTCGATTCAAACACAGAACTCAGTGACTATAATTAACAATGTATCAAGATCGACAAGGCGTTGTAGGAGGAGGAGGCGGCGGTGGCGGATCTGCGCCACACGGAATCATACTCGTCGTCGTCGTTGCATTGGTTGTACTCGTTCCGTTCTTCATCGGAGACGGTGGTGAAGCCATTACAGATGCGATCGCAGAGCTTCTAAGTCCGGTGGGACTTCTCTTGCTTCCCATCGTCCTCCTCCTCGTCATCCAGTTTCTCTCGTCGGAACGTGGTTCTTTCGTCTCGGCCATTTTCTCCACCGGAGAACCCGAGTCGATTCACCGTGTTAGTGGTTCTCCCGTCGGTGTCGCTCTGTTCCTCGTACTCATCTTGTTCTTACTCTACAACCGCTTCTCCATCTTCGGCGGAAACGATGACTCCGATGACTGATGCGACGTCGTTTTTTCAGATCTAGTTGTTTTTTTTTTTTTCTTTATTCGCTTTTTTTTTTTAATGTTTTTGGTTGTATTTTGTCTGACGGTTGAAGTCAAAAAAACTATACAGCCACAGTTTCCATGTAATGTAGGTCTATGCACGTGAGAGTCACGTGACATTGCTGATGATGATGAGTAGTAGTGCACTGAGAGAGAGGTTTGTAATTTTTGTATTCTTTTACGTATAAATTGCCAACATACGTGACATATAGTGTGGTTATGTTGTTATTATTAATCAATCCCGAAACTTCAAAACAACAAGTACGCCAATTTATGCGTTTAAACGTAATAATCTCATATTGACAAGTTTTTTTTTTAGCGTGTGTGGTAGGGAAATTTGATAACAAAATACAAATTGACAAGTTTTTATTGCAGTAACAAAATTGTGAGATATGTGTGTATGAATATGACGACTGAGGAGTATTATTTTTTGATTGGGGAGGGGACAAATTGGAGTTTCGGACTCGGTCGCCACATGACGACCACGTGAGAGACCTGAGAGAATAATTTTTTTGAGACATTTTTCTGATTTCTCATTTGCAATTCCTATAGAATAATATTTTCGTTTCCCTTTTTATTCGTACTCTTCATGTTACCACTATAAATAGAAAAAACAAATTTCTTTCATTTTTATATATATAATCTAAAAGTACAAATATAATATCGAAATTCAAAATCAGAGTATCCTGATAGTGAAAAATAGAATCTTTAAATAATAATTCGATTTTCACTATCAAGCCTCAAAATCAGATAACCCACATTGTGTTACCCTTTTCTGTATATAATACGTACATCAAATTATCAAAACACACACAAGTGCTTCATCATCTAAGTTTCTCAACACTATCTACATGAAGAGGAAGACCTTTCTCAAAACTATTCTTTCAAGAGTTTCCTTATTTTGCTTACATCATCACTCAGCTTTCAGTTGCAGAATCTCCTTCGCTGTCCTATCCCGGAAATATGGCATTTGTTCCTGTTCAAATCACACCAACACTTTCTATTTTAAGCACTCTTTAAGTCTTTCAATATGACACTCATGACCTACTATACTATTAGTCGATGGCAGTTTTAGTAACTTTCTGCGATTTTACCTGAGTGAAACAAAGATCCAGACCTCTGCTGTAGAAGTCTATGTATTTCAGCATAAATATTCCACAATCGTATCTACAAAAAAATGCAGAGTCAAAGTTAACGAATGTACTACTATATGGATGTATGAGCTACAAGTAGCTGACATCTTTATTAGGAAGGCATTACCCATTTCTCTGCATTGGAAGGTCCTGGACAAATTCTTGTCTCCATCCACTTACATCAAGGTCTATTTCACTCTTGTCATTAACTTCATCCACAAAATATCTAGCCTGACAAGTGAAAAACTACAGTATCAGGATATATATGTTACAACACAAAAAAAAAATAATGGTTTCCTTACTCTATAACATTACCAGTGCATCGAGTATTTTAGGTTCCCTTCCTTTGAATGAGTCGAGATACTGGAGTTTCCGGTCCTTTATATTTATTACAGCCAAAGTCCAGTGGATGTTCTTATGGATAGGGATAAATATCTGACAACAAACAAGGTCTTTTAGACAGATGGTATAATTCAAAAAGAGTTTCAATGTCTAAAAAAAAAGGAGTGTAATATAGAGAGTGATAGCAGGAGAAGCACACAACAAGTTTACCTTGTCACAGTCTTTGAGATAGTAGCCCAACCTCTTCACTGAAGTCCATCTCCTGACTGCGCCGTAGTTGTATCCAGTCCTCGAATTAACTAACTGAGGTGTGATTTAAGGTTATATCTTCTTGTCAAAATTCATGAGCATATATAGGGGCTAAAATCTCAAATTCATATAGAAGAAATGGGTATAACCTTAGTGAAGAAAAATGTATTGAAAAAATGACATTTTAGAAACTTCTTTGGTTCTCTAGCTTCCCTTTCTTTCAGCAATACCATATAAAGATTAATGACCTACACAGAACAAAGTCCAAAGATTTTACCAAATCACAGAGGTTCTAATCGGACATAATATATTAAATCCAATCTCTAAGAAGAAATCACGTGAGATTTATATGCGTTGACTAACCTCATCATTCAACCATTCACCTGGTTTAAGACACCTCAGGATTTTCCCTGTAATGTCAATATTCGAGTTCTCATGTGCAACCAAGATGGTCCTGCAGTGAGAGACGTTCATAGCATTACATAGCAAAAAACAAATGTGTATTCTCAGAGTAAGTAAATAAGAGACAAAAAATGAAAACCATACGGGTCACTAGCCGAGAATGCACGCTTGACCATTGTTTCCTCCTCTCTAGAAAGAGGCAGAAATGCTTCACGTCGTACATCCTGTAAACCAATTAAGGTACAATGAAGCATAAAAGCTTAAACTTTAGCCACAACTATAAAGATAAAATGAAAATAGCCAAACCTCTACTGGTTCTTCATTTTGTTTCCAAAACGAAAAAGAAAAAGAAAACAAGCTTCGCAGTAAAGCACGGCCTCTCTCTTTCACAACATCACCAAAGCCTTTGTCTTTCAGTTTAGAAGTCCGGTTCTCAGCACTCTTGACAACCTTTGTGTATGCTTCATAACTCGTAACATCAGTCACAGGGTGATTCAAAACAAATGAACTATTAGCTTGAGAACCATCATCCACCATCAAGCTCCCATTTTTCAGATTAACAACCTCAGAAAATAATCTATTCCCCATCTCTGCCTTCTCTTCCACCTCCATAGCCACGTTTTCCACACTCTCCATACTAGTATCAGTAGATATCATTTCCACATCTTTACACTCATCGTCAGCATCAGTCACTTCTCTATCCGTTCTATAAGGCAAAGGCAAATCAATTGCATTTCTTTTAAACAAGTCATAGTTCCTTGTGAGAAAAGAAGCTCCAAACCCATTACCAGAAACCTGCCGTGTGCTAAGATCCCGACCTACCCCTCTTGTCATAGAAGAGAGGCCGCTCTTCAGAATCCGCGAAGGCCCATGAACTTGTCTCCGCAACGGAGATTTCACTTCTGGGTAACGGTAATTTCCAGGAGCCATGACTCTTGATGAACGTAATAAGCTGAAGAAACTGAAGTTTTCACAAGGGTTTAAACCACCGCTGCGTTTGTGGTTACTCATTACTGCTCTGAAATAGAAGTAACCATAACCCTACACACTAATTTAAAACCAATCCCACAAAACTGAAAGGTCGAAAACAAAAAAAAATCCCAAATTTAGGGTTCAAACTCCTAGATTGATTTCGATAAAAATAACTCGGGAGCAAGCAAAGTTTGAATTTTTCATTAAACACACTGGCGTTTCCGAACTCGCGACGCTCCCGATGACGACCCGGATAACATAGGGTAGACCCGGGAGGTTTTATTTAGGTCAAACTCAAATTAGTTGACTTTTTCTGAAACCCCTCTAGATGAAAGGGAGGTGTCTGGGTCTTGTTCCTCCGATTCGGCTAAACCTATGTTTTGTTTTGTTTTATTTCATCTCGTTAAACCCTCTCTACTCTCTTCTCCTGAAAGCTGGACTCTCTTTTTCACTTCAGAGTTTCGTTATATATAGAAAGATTTGATTTTTATTTTTATTTTAATTGGTATCTTCTTCGATCGTGTTGGATTTTGAGATTAGTCGGCGGTTTATAACTCGGAAGTCAGGAAGATGCGCATGCGGATGCGGATGCGGATGCTACTAAGACCAGGTAATATATGCTTTTGTGCATTTCAGTACCTGAGCTGAATTCTTGTGGCTTCTTTATAGTACTGTCGCTTACAAACTGATGAATCTCATATGAGACTGTTCCTGATTTGTGTTATGTTTGTCTCTCTCTCTCTCGTGTTCACCCTGCAGGTATTATATTTCACACCGATACAAAATCCTCTCGTGTTGTTGTCACAGTTTGTAAGCAATTATCATCTTTGTCTGATAATGGCGAAAATCATGAGAAACCATATACATTTGAGGGTAATAGGCAAACTGTTGATGAAATTTGCAATGTTTTGGAGACTGGTCCATGGGGACCTTCAGCTGAGAATGCTCTATCTGCTCTAAGCTTTAAACCACAACCAGAATTTGTCATTGGGGTTTTACGGAGGCTGAAAGATGTGAACCGGGCGATTGAGTATTTCCGTTGGTATGAGAGGAGAACAGAGCTGCCTCATTGTCCTGAATCATACAACTCCTTGCTTTTGTTGATGGCTCGTTGCAGAAATTTTGATGCTTTGGAACAGATTCTTGGAGAAATGAGTGTTGCAGGATTTGGTCCTTCTGTTAATACTTGTATTGAGATGGTTTTGAGCTGCGTTAAGGTGAATAAGCTTAGGGAAGGTTTTGATGTTGTGCAGATGATGAGGAAGTTCAAGTTTCGACCTGCTTTTTCAGCTTACACAACTCTTATCGGTGATTTTTCAGCTATTAATCATTCTGATATGATGTTGACTCTCTTTCAGCAGATGCAGGAGTTAGGGTATGAACCAACTGTTCATCTGTTTACGACATTGATTCGGGGATTTGCCAAAGAGGGTCGAGTTGATTCTGCTCTATCTTTGCTTGATGAGATGAAGAGCAGCTCTCTTGATGCCGACATTGTTCTTTATAATGTATGCATAGATAGCTTTGGTAAAGTGGGCAAGGTTGATATGGCATGGAAATTTTTTCACGAGATTGAAGCGAATGGTTTAAAGCCTGATGAAGTCACTTATACTAGCATGATAGGAGTTTTGTGCAAGGCAAACAGATTGGATGAAGCTGTGGAGATGTTTGAGCATTTAGAGAAGAATAGACGGGTCCCTTGCACTTATGCTTACAACACGATGATTATGGGTTATGGTTCGGCTGGAAAATTTGATGAAGCATACAGTCTCCTAGAGAGACAAAGGGCAAAGGGCTCTATACCGAGTGTGATCGCATATAATTGCATTCTTACATGCTTAAGAAAGATGGGAAAAGTGGACGAAGCTTTGAGAATGTTTGAGGAGATGAAAAAAGATGCTGCTCCAAATCTTTCAACCTATAATATTCTCATTGACATGCTGTGTAGAGCTGGTAAACTTGACTATGCTTTTAAGCTACGTGATTCTATGCAGAAGGCTGGTCTGTTTCCTAATGTTAGGACAGTGAACATAATGGTTGATCGGCTCTGTAAATCCCAAAAGCTTGATGAAGCATGTTCTATATTTGAGGAGATGGACTATAAGTTTTGTACCCCAGATGAGATTACATTTTGTTCCCTCATAGATGGCTTAGGGAAGGTCGGAAGAGTTGATGACGCTTACAAAATCTATGAGAAGATGCTGGATTCTGATTGTCGTACTAACTCTATTGTTTACACATCCCTGATAAGGAACTTCTTCAACCACGGTAGAAAAGAAGATGGACACAAGATATACAAGGAGATGATTAATCAAAATTGTTCTCCTGACTTGCAGCTTCTTAATACGTACATGGACTGCATGTTCAAAGCTGGAGAACCAGAAAAGGGAAGGGCGATGTTTGAAGAAATAAAAGCCCATCGGTTTGTCCCAGATGCTCGAAGCTACTCGATTTTAATTCATGGACTAATAAAAGCAGGGTTTGCAAATGAAACGTATGAGTTGTTTTATTCCATGAAAGAGCAAGGCTGTGTCTTGGACACACGTGCTTACAATATTGTCATTGACGGTTTCTGCAAGTGCGGAAAAGTTAACAAAGCTTATCAGCTGCTGGAGGAAATGAAGACGAAAGGTTTTGAGCCAACTGTCGTTACGTATGGTTCGGTCATTGACGGGCTTGCAAAAATTGATCGGCTTGATGAAGCTTATATGCTCTTTGAGGAAGCAAAATCAAAGAGAATAGAGCTAAACGTGGTAATTTACAGTAGTCTTATTGATGGGTTTGGGAAAGTTGGTAGGATAGATGAAGCTTACCTTATCCTGGAAGAGCTTATGCAGAAAGGATTAACACCTAATGTCTACACATGGAACTCATTGCTTGATGCATTGGTCAAGGCTGAGGAAATCAATGAAGCCCTTGTCTGTTTTCAGTCGATGAAAGAATTGAAATGCACGCCAAACCAAGTTACTTATGGTATCCTAATTAATGGTCTTTGTAAGGTCAGGAAGTTCAATAAAGCCTTTGTCTATTGGCAAGAGATGCAGAAACAGGGAATGAAACCTAGCACTATTTCTTACACCACCATGATATCGGGACTTGCAAAGGCTGGGAATATTGCAGAGGCTGGGGCTCTCTTTGATCGGTTTAAGGCTAATGGTGGTGTTCCAGACTCTGCTTGTTATAATGCCATGATAGAAGGTCTAAGTAACGGGAACAGGGCAATGGAAGCTTTTTCTCTCTTTGAGGAAACACGTCGAAAAGGATTACACATCCATACTAAAACCTGTGTTGTTCTTTTGGATACTTTGCATAAAAATGATTGTCTTGAGCAAGCAGCTATTGTTGGCGCTGTTTTGAGGGAAACAGGAAAGGCACGGCATGCTGCACGATCTTGGTAGACAGTTATCGGTAATCTCGTTTTTTGCACAGGAAAACCAACAAAAGACGTTTTGGATTATGTCTGATTCAAGTGAGCATTCTGAATCACAAGAACCCCAAGTGTCTGGCGGGGACAATGATTGTTTAATATCTGTCAGTGTTCACAGATCAAGAAAGATGGGTGTCGTCACTTGAAACATGCTTATATCAATTAACCCCAGATAATTACTTCGGTTCCCTTCTTCGTTTGATTCAGTTCTTGAGAACCACCAAGATCTTCATGGTATCTCCCATCCAGATGCATCTTCTGCATTCTTCCTGATGTCGAGCCCATCTTTTTAAGGATTTATTTGGAGACTATTGCTCGGTCTATAAGTCACTTTGGTATGAGCTCTTCTTTATAACAAAGGTTGTATTTTCTCCGACATAAGAGCCAGCTCCTTGTGTAGTGTAAGAAGCAGAAATCTTAAGAAGACTGACTAGAAGTGAATTTCGTAAGGAAGTGCCTGTGTTCCTATGTCTTACACTGCATTATAACAGAGCATCAGTTTGATCATTTATGATCCTTCGAATTCATCTTTTGCTCACTTTTTTACTTTCATGATAAGTTCTACGTCTACTTCCGTTGATAAAGTTCTCTTACGGTTTTTGCTTGGGGTAATTAAAATTATTATTTCATCAAACCTGAACTCGATATACATTTGTTTACATTGCGTGTGGATGTTATTAGAGTATAAATATCATGTGAGTATATATTAAAGACATCATTAACTTAAATAATTGATAAGTTCGATGTGAACAAAAAAACACACACACACAAAGGTCCAAAGGGAGTGATGAGATCTTTCCATGCTCATCATCTAGATAGAACCATAACAAACCTCACAAGACACCCAAGAACATTTTTTTTTTACCTTCGCGACGTTACAAACTAAAATTCCAAGTTCAAATATGACCGAGATCTAAAGATGGTATCATTATCTCTTATTAGCTTCTAGAGCTGGGTACTCGGATTCTGTGGCGGCTGTTGCAGTAACTCTTCTTCTAATTCATCGTTTTGTGTTTGTATGTCCTGCTAACAGTAAATGCATATATATCAATACACACATAGAAAAAAAAAGCAACCATACCTATTCTATTTGCTGAATGCATTTTACCTGTGTACTTAGCTCCGGTTGTGGTTGTAGAGGTGGTTCTTGTGCAACAGGGTATGCTTGTGGCTGAGACATTCTATAATATGGTTCTTTCAGATCGAATTTGCATGTTGATGATTGGAGAATTCCGCCTTGACTTGCACCGGGACCCCACATTTTAGCTGTTAAAAAACACAATACTTATGTTATCAGTTTTGGAAAAGAAGTTGAAAGTTGGATGATGGTACTTCCGAATGAGGAAAACGCAAGAAGAAGCAAGTCGGACCTGATAAAGTTAGATCTATGGTGTAACTCTGAGCACTGTGGGCTATCAAATGAAGTCTACCAGTGATCTCTTGACCTGCCATTACGTAAATAGGCTGCGAGAGAACACATCTGATTTGGTACCAATGTGTGGTAGGTGCACCAGGTGCAGTTGTGAGCCATCTTTGGACCGTGCTGTTGGAAATAGAGTAAAAAAAACGAGTTTGAAATGAAATATTCTTCAATTGCAAAGATAAACGTGAAAATAAGAAGTTTTGAATGAAAAAAAAAAACTAAGAAGCAAAGTTACCTCCCGTCAAATAGAACGTCGAACCAGCAGGCAAGTCCATGCAATCTGGTGCACATGGAAGCCGTGAACTTCAATGGGATATCAATCTCGTAAAAATCTTCTTCCTGTGAAAAGATTCAGAGGTAAAATGAGATTGGAAGTCATTTACGTGCACCATGAAAGATCAAATTTTCTTGACATAGAGTGGAACACTGAGGAACAGTATTAAGTAGCGCAAGTACCTTCATTTGAGTGAAATCTATCATGTGAAACATTGGAGGAGCCACTAATACTCTTGGATCAAATGCATCAACCACGGGCTGTGAAATCAAAAGATATAATTCATTAATACTGGTTATGATGAGTATAACCAAACACGTTAGTTGGTATAAATAGATATTTACAAAAAAGCTTGGGTGATAATAGATATACCTGAGAAAAATAACCTTGGTGTGCTGATCCATATAGAGGTGTCAGATCAACTCCATAATAGTTCTGCTGTTGCCAAAACATAGCCTGCATAGAGGGGGAATTTGTATTAATGAATGATTGAGACTGCAAACCAAAATTAAACTAACCCAACAAGCTTAGGCAAATTTTCTGGGAAATACTGCTTAGAATAAAACAGAGGCTACCTTATTTGCCATCTCAATAAATAAGAATTCATCGGAAAATGGTGCCATGTGAATCCTACAGAGATAGAATTAAATGAGTGAAGACTTGGTAAGAAATAAAAGAAGGAAACGCTATCAAAGGTTGACTTTACCTTCCGACAGTGGGAAACATTTTGCCCTTGGGAGACATAAAACGATCCCTAGCAATTACATATGATTCTAACATTCTCTCGTTGACCAATAAGGTGCCTGGTGCAGAACATAAGACATGTCATTTAAATGATTAATGGAACTTTCAATCACTAGTGATATATCTTTTCTCTAACAAAGTTTTTGCTTGTCTAAAGATTCTAAGTTTCCAATTTTTAGGAAAAAAACACATTTAAAGACTATCTCTGAGACACATACCCATCGGTTCAGATATCAAAATATCTGCTTTCTCAGGCAAGTCGATATCCTCAACTTTACCCTTAATGACCTACACTTGTGCCAGTTTCAACATCATCAGAAAAATACATCTATCACAAATATATATGATGATCAAAACTGAATTAGGAGTCTTACTGTGATCCGTTCAGCGAATAGTGGGTTTCCAGCAATCAGTTTACGTGCATACTCAGCCATTTCTGATGCTTCAACCGCATACACATGCTTGGCACCAGCCTAATTTAGCAAAAAATATAAATATGCATCAAGAAGACAGAAGAAAAAATGCACAAGTACCATAACCACCTGATAGCTATGACAGCCGCCGTCACCAAGGTATATAACTAGAAAAGAGTTCACATTTACTTTGGTACTTCTGTCTATTGCATTTACGGATCATCAATTCTACTCGGTGGATTAAGGCAAGTGTAGGTTGGAATCAGAGATGTAATTGTAAAAGAGAGCGAGGACTTCTCAATAAACAACTCCCCTTTAGTCTTTATTCATTTTCTAACTTTACAGATAAAATTATCTATCAACTTATTCTTGTTCGAGCATACCAAAATTCTTAATTCTGTAACCTTTAGCCTAAATATTACCTGGGCAGCAAACATTGACAAAATGCCACTCCCAGCACCCACATCGACCACAATACGACCAGCAAAATCTGAACGATTCTCCATGACTGCAGCGTAATATGTACCTGAAGACATGTATAAGGTTCATAAAGAGCTATTCCAGGGCAAAGAAACGGTGAAAAGAAAACTGAAACAGTTCTGAAACAAACAACACATTGAGACCAGATGTTTTACCTGTCCTAACATAATCTTGAAGCATATTTTGCTGATGTAGAAGTTGTCCATAATAATGGAAATACATTTTTGCCGAGGAAGCCTCTATCTTATTGTCAAACTTGCTTTTTTTAGCTGAAACTGTTCCATTTTGCAAGGATGATCCTAGAAACGGAAAAAAAGAGAAGACAGTAAAGGAGAATGCACAAATATTATGCATAGATTTTGAAATGGGCAAAATGATAGTGAAGAGTGGATAGTGAATGCACAAATAGCCAGAACAAACTTAAATTCTGGTATAGCTAGTCTATAATGGGTTTCAGAATCTTTCTTAAGTAAAAGCGAAAATAAGGCATACATGGTAATACATCTCTAAATGATACAAAGGCTCACCTTGAACAACAGCATCCTTTGTCCACTCTTCAAAAGAATCACAAAAATCCTTGCTATCCTTCTCAGTTTTAAATTTTATATTGACTCCTTGGGAGAATGATTTCTGTTTCCAAAAGAAAACTTATTAAATGAATCATGAAGAAAAATAAACCAAACATCTTGTAACACATTATTGATAAGGCACTCAAGGATATATCAAGAAGACGAAACAAGATATTCAATTTCAAGAATAACAATAGAAATTGATCTGAAAAGTAACGTACCTCCTCTGTTGAACTCGAACTATCAGATACACAGATGAAATGGACTGGCCCCAACTTGAATAACTGAGAAAGAAAGAAAAAACATAAACAAAGATGTAATACGATCAACGCATGCCTTCTCAGACGTAACAAGACCCCAATAATAAGATTATAAAACATAAGCCTAATCAGCTTTACTAAAAATTCAACCTTACAGACTTTAAAATATTTGCTTCAGTCGTAATATTAGTATGAACACCAATCATCTCTTCTAAAAATATCTCAGACAAATTGTGAAGCAACAATGTGGAACAAAGTAATTTCAAGAAATAATAACAACAGAGTTTTGATTCTTCCTAAAATTCATCATCTTCATGTATCAAAGAAACGTTTCACAAAAATAAAAAAAATCCAAACCGATAAAAAAAAAACAAGAGGAACAGTAACATAAGAATGTGAATCGACATTGACCTGAGCTGAAGCGAGATCAAAATTGAAGCAATGGGTCGAATCGGATGGCAGAAATCGGAGCTCCGTGACTCCATCAACGCAGGAAAACGTAGCTACAGCTGGAGAGGACGACGAAACGGAAGAAGAGGAGAGATCAGTGACCGATTCTAGAGAGAACTCCATCTGCTCAAGCTTTTTCACTGAAGAGACCTCCATTTTTACAAAAACGCTACGAAGAATGTACAGATAGATACAGTCTCCTCTCCTCTTCTGTTTGTGTGTAAAACGAAGCTTTTAACAATTTTAGGGTTTTTCTTTCTGCCTGAGAGAGGGAGTGAGAGAGATAAAGCCGCCAAAAGGATTAATGAAACGGTGGCAGTTGCGTAATTTACTTACGACTCTATAGTAATTGTCTACTTTTATTTAAGCCATGTAACCAAAAGCCTTTCGACATGGGAGTAATATCGAATACCAGTCGTATTACCAATCTATCTATCTAGAAACTCTTTTTCATATCGGTTTTTTAGAAACAGAAATCCGTGGAAATACGGAAATAAATAATAGAAACATGATTTTTAGAAATTTTTGTTTACAAATACGATGAAAATTCTGTTTCCGTTTTGGAAACACCGTTTGTGTTTTAAAAACACCGTTTTCTGTTTTGGAAATACGGAAATGTTTTTTAGTTTGAAAATTTAATAAATAAATATTTAAAATATAAAAGTTAATTATACTGTACATAGAAATATATAATATTATTAGTGTTTTAATTTAAGTATTTAATATTTATATTTTGAATTCTTGTTGTTTCAAATATTCTTTTTGATATTATTTTAATATATAGTGTTTTATAATATATATATATATATATATACATAATGTATATATGTATATATATATGTTTCTAAAACGTTTCCATTTTCTAATTTTTTAAAAAAAATTGTTTCTGATTTTCGAAACTTTTCAGCTTCAGATTATCTGTTTCCATGCAACCTAGTTAGCAAATTCATAGATCAAAAAGTTCGAATGTCATGGGATCAACGAGTTCTGCTGCGAAATAAAAAAGCTCGCATTGGTTTGGAAACGAACGATATTTTTTAATTCTTCATTACAAAAGAGAAGAGTTATCCAAAATCATCTACTTTGAAAAAAAACTAACCAACACATATCCTAACTAAGTAGCTTTGCAGGTTTTTTTGTTATGTCCTAGTCCCTTGCACTTGCTACACTGTAGCTGACGTTTTATCATGTCCAACGGCTCAACCTTCTTCATTTTCGGTCTCCCCGGTGTTCTCCTTGTTGGTGGAGGAGTCACGCTAACTAACCCCTCGGGAGCCTCGTCCAGCATCATCCTGTCCATGTTCGGCACAGGTTGAATCGACTCTGCGTACATTAAACGGTGACTCTCTACAGTTAAGTATGTAGAGCAGTACTCATATGGGCTTTTCCCTATGCATTGGATAACAACAATCGCATGGCTACAAGGTAACCCAGTTAGCCGCCACATCTTGCAGTCACAATCACACTGATTGATATCAACTATGTTGACAGAAGATTCTCCTCCATGAACCTGGAATAAGCTACCTTCTGGTGATGAAACCTGAAGTGAATGCGCAAGTTCTATTTCTTTCTGTAACTTCTCCTCGTTAGATGGTGTTAGAGCTGTGACCCATTCCCGTGATTCAACCTGATGGGTATAAATTGATTGCATCATCTTTGCTCGAAATTCATCAATCATTTGGGTAATGGGAAACTCATGTGCTTCAGATACCCAGCTGTAAAAGTCTAGCCCAAAGGTTGAGTACATCTGGTTATATCTCTCTCCTTGGAATAGGGCATTTGCCCAATGGTGCGGTTCATTTTCTATAACCCAGTTGTAAGCATCAGGAGATATACTTTTTATATTCTCCAAGGCACTGTAATAACCCTCTAGTGTTGTTGCATACGCCACAGAGTAGAAATCATTGAGCATATACCGTCTTGCTTCATTAGAAAACTGCCCCTTCAAGTCCACATTTAATTTTTCAGCGAGCTGGCGTAGACAATATGCGTGGTGTGCATCTTCAAAGACCTGCGCTATTGCATTCTTCAGACCATTCTGGATATCGGCAACAAATGTGATTCTTCGCGACTCAGACAATGCAGATTTGAGTTGTTCCAAAAACCAAAGCCAGTTCTCTTCTGTCTCTGAATCCACAATAGCAAAGGCTACTGGAAATATGCCATCTTCAGCATCGCAAGCTGTTGCAACGAGCATAACCCCTTGGTATTTTGAGTTTAAGATAGCGTTGTCAAGGAAAAGAAGAGGGCGGGAACCTTGTTTAAACCCAGATATTGAAGCATAAAACGATATGAAAAGACGATGAAAGCTCGAATCTTCCTTTGTCATGAAAGTGGCAATACTGCCAGGATTTGTCTCCTTCATCTTCTCACAGATTAAGGGAAGCTGACTATACGCCTCTTTATAAGAACCTTGGAGCTGCTCTCGGGCAATCTCTTTCGCTCTCCATGCCTGTGAGTAATTCAACTGAATACCATACTCTTTCTTTATGTCCTCAGCAATATCCTTGGGCTTGTAGTCTGGGAAGGCTTTCAACTTCTCTTTCAAGATGGTTCTTACCCATCCTCTAGTTGCACGGTAACCAGGTTTGATGACTGCTCTCTCACACGTGTGCCTTGGGTTCATTTTCTTGATACATATCAACTGAGTCGTTGATAGCCTCGCTGCAGTGATACGCCATGGACAACCTTGAGCTTTGCATTTAACAGAAACTCGATGGCTGTCAATTTTCTTGTATCTGTAAGCAAAACCATGGGCGACTGAGTACTTGTGCAATGCATCTCTGAATTCAATAAAGGTATTAAACCGTTGATCAACACCCGTGATGACGTTTTCCCACTGCTGTATCCCTGTGTTATGTTTCTGATCAACCAAAACAAAATTGCACGGTAAAGGACTATCATCAGGCATATCCATTTCAATTTGAAAATCATCTGATATATCCTCCTCGACAACATCTCCTGCAGTACAAACTGCAGGTACCACCCCTTCTGATGCCGTTGTCCTACTAGACCTGTAGAAGCAATTCACACATTAGCTAATTTGTTATTACCTAATTCAGACATGAGATCAATGTGCTTTTCATTAAATTGTTTCATTAGCTACAAACAACTTAGACAGAACCATACAATTCTCTAACTATGATCAGCTCAATGGACCAACACAAGTTCTAGAACAAAGGAAGTAGAACAAAGCAAAAGAAAACATCTACCTACTGGCTGGCATGGTGGAGAGATTTTTGGCAGCAACTTCCTCAGGAATGACGAAGATCTCGACAGTCCCTGCATCAGCAGAAAAGGTGACCATGCGTTTGAAATCCTTATCCTTAGAGATGGTAATAAGGGTCTTCTTGTTTCCAGGGAGAAAATACTTAAGAGTCATTGCCTCCAAACCAAACCCAAAATTCTCCGCCAACTCTGACTTGAAATCGCTCATTGAAGTGTTCTGATCAATATGTATCGCAAAAGCATCGCCACCAGAATACGATAACGTACCATCTTTGATAGTCACAAACTCACCACCTGACTGGCATATAGCTATGACTTTGTTGGTGGCCATGACCAATCAAATCCTGTAAAAACCAAAACCAGACTCTACATTACACACCTCTTTGCATAAAACACGAACTCTCAAATGTACACAATTTTAATCAAATTCAGCCAACGCCATGGCGGCCAGTACAATAAGAAATCGAATCGTATATATAAGTTAGGAACCCTAATTTCCAAAAACGAATCCGAAATTGAATAATAGATCACAATTCTGATATGAGAAAAGAGGATCAGAAAGGGGGAAAAAAAACAAACCCTACTAATTGAACCAGCTTATGATCATAGGGTTATAAAGAAGCCATTAGAGTACCTGAAACAGAAAGCTCAAGAACTGGGTTCTCTGTTCTGAGAAAACATTGAAATTGCCGAGCTTTTTCTTCTTCTGCAGACCCAGAGCGAGAGAGAGAGAGTTTCAAACTTTCTCGTACGGCCCAAAAGAGAAAAAGGGTGACTTTAAAACGCTGCGATTATGATGTCTTATAGAAGAACCTAACAATTAGCGTTTCGCGCGTCTGTAAAGTAGTGGAATGGCGATTTTTTGGCCTAATTAGAACATAAATCGTGGTTTTTAAAAATCAATGTAGATGCGGTGGAATGATTTGAAAATGTTTGTAGTTGGTGGATTCATTCAACAATTGGTATCGAATGTAGTAATCATCCATTGGGTAACTCACTTTGCAAAACTAAAACATGTTGCTGAGTTTGGGAAGGTGCATGCGTTAAATACTCGATAGAGATTTAGTGGTATTTATGACAATTTCCCATTTTTTTAGCAGTTTGGGTATTTATAATTACAGTGCTAACATTGGAGATCGTCATACTTGGAAATATTTGTTTTTATTATATCATTCATATCATTGAGAAATACATGAGATTCTAAACCGGTTTGCTACCAGCAACAACAAGCAATTTGAAAAGCAAGTTTTAGACAACCTCCTGATTTATAACCTCGCAAGATACAGCTCTTTCTGCATGAATCCTCGTGACATGGATATGCCCTATCAAAACATTGATTGTGGCTTTGTCCTAATTTATTCATAAAAGAACATCATTTAACAAAACTGTTAGTAAAATAATAATGATCAATTTCATAATTAGCATGTGAATTTCCAATACAAATGCAAGATCTTAATTATTATTTTGACTCAACTGTTGAAAAGTTCATGACTGTTTAGAGAATTTTTGAACATAAGTTTTGCATTTGAGAAAATCTTGTTTTAAATGTTACCTAATATCACAGGCAACATGATGAAGAAAGCAAACATCATCAATGAAAGTAACATAAGACATGAAAACTTCTTGGTTGCCATAACTTTTTCGAGGATGCAACAACTTCTTTGTGAATATTCTTCAATATCACGAACAAACAAACCTATAGAAAAGAAATGTTAGAACTAAGACCTTCTGGTAGAGGAAGCATTTTAACAACTCATACCAAATTTAACATAATTTATAAGTAGATTTACCGTCTTTATGATATTTTGCTTGTTACAAAGAACTGATTTTGTTGGACTCTTATGAGTATGCATTTATACACATATTGTAATTTTACAAATTAAAAATATAATATTTATGTCTTTGACTTATTTTCCATAAGATTGAATAGAGTTTTTCCACAAAAGAAAATTAGACTATAGAAATTTGGTCAAAATGTTCATAATTTAATATGTTTCCATTGGAGTTTGTGTTGACATGTTATTATGTTTTAATTAAAGAAAAGGCACTTGGTCTAACTAATTAATATTTTTCCATAACCTCTTTAAAAAAAAAGATTTCATATTGACTATATTTTTATTACTTTGATGACGAAAAATGTGCCTAAGATATTTTTACATTTCAACCATACGCAGTTTCGCAAAACATAACCATAATAATTAGTTTTTCAAATTAAAAAAAAAATTGTAGACAAAAATCCATAACCACATTAACTTGTCTAGAACCTGAACTCTTCTAATACTTAACTCTAAATATTGAACTTTAAATACTGAATATTAGACTTGAATTGTAATTTGGAGTAAGATTGTAGATTTGTAGTAAGTTTTACTAATAATATTGGATAACCGACCAAAAAAAAAAAAAAAAAATCTTATTGGATAAATTAATTAGTCTTTTTTCTTTTTCTTTTGACAACAAATTAGTCCTTCTCAAACAAAACCAACCTAAAAACCGGATGAACCCAAAAGCTCCGGTTCATATTGGTCCGGTCTGATCTAAATAATCGCCACACGCATATTCTTGAGGATGCAGCAACTTATTTTTGAATATTCTTCAATCTCACGAACAAACAAACCTATAGGAAAACAATGGTAGAACTAAGATTTTCTGGTAGAGGAAGCATTTTAACAATTCATACAAAATTTAACATAATTTTATAAGTAGATTTACCGTCTTTACGATATTTTTCTTGTTACAAAAAACTGATTTTGTTGGACTCTTATGTGTATGCATTTATACACATATTGTAATTTTACAAATAGAAAATATAATATATATATATATATCTTTGACTTATTTTCCATAAGATCTGAATAGAGTTTTTCCAAAAAAAACTATTTCCTTATGTGTTTATAAAAGTTTACATTATGCGGTATTAGCAATATGTCAAAGCTAATCACTATATACAGAACCTCTATAAATTAATAAGGTCGGAACCATGAAATTTTATTAATTTATAGAGGTTTTAATTTATCGATAAATTAATAAAATATAAATTTATCCATAAATTAATTTATTAATTTATGAAGATGATTTTTATCATAAATTGAGAGTTTAGAAGAAATTGTTGCTACTATTTTTCAAGGTGATGATGAAGTTGAAGAAGATATAACGATACATTTAGAACCAGTTACACGTAAGGAAGCAATTATCGCGTCAAGAACTCTCTATAATTTTTGGATGCGATTTGAGAAGACAACACCATAAGTTTTTGATGCAGTCAGAAAGATTAGAGATGCTCTCTAACAAAAATGCAAATTCAAGAACAAACAAACAACAATAGATTTATATTTCACCAGATATTCTTAGACATATATATATATATATATATATACTAGTTTATTTGATTATTAATTTATGATATTGATGGGACCATATTTTTACATGGGATTTTTAAAAAAGTTATTAATTTATGATTTTATCGAATAGTGTCTAAAATTACACTAGTCCTAACTTGGGACCGGAAAAATTTATTAATTTATAGAGGTTATTAATTTACCGAGTATTAATTTATAGAGGTTCTACTGTATATGTATGCCTTAATCATATGAAACACAATTTAATAAACTATTCTATTCTATAATATTTATCAGTCTCCTTTTAATATCTTTGCTCCAACTCTTTTTCTGTAAAGGCGGGGAAGATATGTATAGCTTCTCTGACAATTGAACAAACAATTTCAGACGTAGAAGTAAACAACCTGCAACAAAAACAATTGTTTTGTAAAATTGCAGTCAAGTATGGAAAAATATCAAATGTAAGAAAGACAATGTGAAACTTAATTAATGTTAAAAGGAGCCGACTATTTCGTATCATTATCTTTGAGCACAATCTCCAAGCTCTCACCAAACTTGGAGATGGCTTCTTTTTTCAATCTGAAGATTCAAAAGTTGTGAAATGTAAGTTTAATCAAAAACAATCAGTTTTGCATCAAAATCTCTAATGGAAAGGAGTCAAAGAACACAATGTACCCAGTTTCTAAATCGGCATACTCCTTCAATTTCAAGGAAAGCCTCCTTGTTGCATCCCAAGAATCAGTTACACTATTGCTGTAGAACCACTTACATGGGAGGGAACAGTACCAGCTCTCCGACAAAAATTTGTCATCTCAGTGTCTGAATTGATTGTTAAGACCATTATCTTGCCAAGATTAAAAACATTATCGAGATCCAAATGCAAATGATAAAAATAGCTAAAAGAAGTGTAAATGTCATGGTGATTTAAAATATAATTGCATAACATTAATTGTGATTGGGTAAAAGAGAAAAAGGTTGATAAAAAGAAACATTAATTGTGATTTGGTAACTAACATATCTCCAAAAAAAATTATCTTTCTAATTAATTATGTACAAAAATTACTAATTAATTTTAAAAATTTGTAAACTAATCAGAATTTTAAAAAGTAAGAATTTATATTTAAGTATCTAAATTATTATTTTAATAACTATATTTGGAAAATTTTGTTAAGATTTAAAATTATGATTTTCCTATCATCTTTTCTTAATTTTATTTACAAATTATTTTGAATTATCATATAATACATATGATAAATAAATATGTAGATTGTGATTTGATTTTTTTTTAAATGAAGATATATTACTCAATCTATAGATAAAAATGTGTGTTTTAATGTTCCACATCGCCGGATTGGTAAATCTAAATTTACGTGGTTGATAAATTAATAATTTTATTTGCTCATAATTAAAATATAATAATTCTACTTTAAAATATTTCACAAAATAATGATGCAAATACAACAAACAAACAATATAAAATGGTAATACATCAAACACATTAAAATATTATAATATTGTAAAATATTTAGTATTTAAAAATATATATGTAAATTTACCAAAAAATTATAAGATAAAATTAAATATTATCTCAAACAATATAATATTAACATATATAACAATAATTTTATTATTATATTATAAATTTTGGAAAAATATTGATCGGGATATCGGCCCTGTTCGGACGACTGTCGCTGAAACAGCTGTATTGACCGGAAAAAATAACGCAAATAAAGGCAAAATCATGATTGATCAAAAATAAAGAGTCGTTGGAGATAAGATTTATTGTTGCTAGCTCCGGAAAAAGAGTCGCTGTAATTTCCGGTGATCGTTTTAACTAACGCAGCAACTGAAAAATCATCAATTATTCACCGTTTGTTCTAGACGTGTCGCTCATTTCAAAACTTATTAAAAACAAAGTTATATTTGAGTCGCTGAAAGGTGTCGCTGGCGATACTGTAACGAACAGGCCATCATCTAGTAACTTTGTTATATAAAAAAGCATAATTCACATCCGTTGACTAATAATTGAAGGAAACTGATTTGGTAGGTTTTAATATTTTATAGAACTGTGTCATGACATGCTTTGGTATTATTACTTCGATGACGAGAAACAATTTACGTTTCAACTATACACAGTTTCGCAAAACATAGCTATAGGTCCATACTCCATAACTAAGTTAAACGAAAATTGTCAAAGTTTTCATAGCAGAAAATTGTAGACAAAATCCATAACCACGAACCTCTTAACTCCAACTCTAATCTAATCTAATATAGTACCTGAACTCTACTAAGTACTAACTAAACTCTAAAATTTAAATATTGAATTCTAGACTTGAACCCTAAATTAGTAAATTGCAATGTGCAGTGATACTGTAGTAATCTAGTGGATAAATTAGTCCCTTATATTTTTTTATTTTTTGACAACAAATTAGTCCCTTCTCAAACAAAACCAACCTAAGAACCGGATGAACCCAAAAGCTCCGGTTCATCCTTTGGTCCGGTCTGATCTAAATAATCGCCATACGCACCGTTTTACTGGCCTTCTCCGAATCAGAATCATCGGATTACACAACTCAGTAACTCACACAGAGGACAAGCAGAGGAAGAAGAAGAAGAAGAAGAAGAAAAAGAAGAGGAAGAAGACGAAAAAGAAGAAGAAGAGGATGAGTTGCGCTACACCAGCGCTTCCTCCTTCACTCTTTACTAATGGGTCTCTCTCGTCTCCTCAGAATGTCTCCGTAAGCTCCAAAAATACAATATTTTTTCTCCGAGTTGCGACTTCTCTGCTGGTTTTCGAAATGCCAAGAAAGTCTTATTTCATGATTTAATCTGAATTTGTGTGTTTTCAGATGACCAGCTTAAACAATTTGGTTAAGGTTAGTGATTCTGGTGGTTTTAAATGGCGCCTTGTGATAGCCTACGATGGCACAAAATTTGCAGGTTCGTCTTCTCAAAACTGAAACAATCTTTAGTGTATTAGTTCGTAGTAGACTAGTAGTTCGAAAATCCTAATCCTCAGGAGTATATTGTATCTTTATATTTCGTTACTTTTCTTGAAGTTACTTGAATCTGCGTGACAAAGAGAGGAAGTTGAAGATTTGGATTGTGCTCCTTCTTTAAACCCATCTATCATTCTTGTTTCCTTACATCGAATTGAATGGTGTGTTGGCTTCAGGTTGGCAGTATCAGGAGTCACCACCAACGATCCAATCCATGTTAGAGAAAGCCTTGATTCATATAACAAAGCTCGAAAGAAAAGAGCTGCATCTTGTTGGAGCAGGCAGGACCGATGCTGGTGTTCACGCTTGGGGTCAGGTTCGGCTTATATCCCAAATCTCTCTTTATAAACTCTTTAGAATTTTTTTATCTGAATCTTTCTTTGGCCAATCTTGTTTATTTCTTCTTCAGGTAGCTCATTTTGTCACTCCTTCTAATTATACTAGTTTGGATAGCTTTCACGCTGCTTTAAACGGTCTTCTCCCTAAAGATATCCGTGTCAGAGAGATGAGTGCAGCGGTTCCTGAGTTCCACGCTCGCTTTTCTGCCTCTAGCAAGATTTACCGCTACCAGATATACAACGACACTTTCATGGACCCGTTCCAGCGTCATTGGGCATTCCACTGTGCTTATAAACTGAATGCTTCTAAAATGCAGGAAGCTGCTAATCTTTTTGTCGGAAAGCATGATTTCTCTGCATTTGCTAATGCTACACGGGAAGATGGAATGCCTGATCCTTTGAAAACTATATCCCGCTTTGATATCATTCAAATGGTAAGATTTCTTTATTCCTGAAACAGTTAGGAAAAGGGTCATATGATATACCCTTTGATGTGTTTTGGTGTTTAGGGATCTCTTCTACAGCTTGAAGTTGAAGGTTCAGGCTTTTTGTACAGACAAGTGAGAAACATGGTTAGTTTCTATGTTCTCTTTAACATGCTTGACACGGCGAAGTAATGTTTTTAGTCTGCTGAGTCCTTCCACATTTTCAGGTAGCTTTGCTGATTCAGATTGGAAAAGAAGCATTGGATTCAGATATTGTCCCAATGATTTTGGAAACCAAAGACAGGACGGAGCTTGCAAAGTATACAACTTTGCCTGCACCGCCTCATGGTCTTTGTCTTGTGTCTATCAAGTATAAGGAAGACCATTTAAACCTTCCACTGGATTGTCCTGTAACTAGTTTTGGTAGACATCACACTATAACAAGATGTAAACTTCCCTTCTATTAAATCATTCTTCTGTTTAACATAAGAAACTTAAAAAAATCAAACATTGTCTATTTACTTCTCTGCAAGACGACTACAATCTTCATAGGATCAAGCTAGACATTTTGAGTGGAAAGTCCTGATACTATGTCTCAAAGAAACGAAGCTCAACCATGAATTCTTTCTGTTTTGGGGAGCACCAAGCAACAGCCTTGGCAGAAGCAAGCACTTGAATAGCATATTCCAAAGCAAATACTGTCTTATCTACAGTCACGGGGTTGGCTCCATTCTTCAGATCAATCTGAATTCCAGACTCCACTCTGAAACTAAACGGTCCAACAATCTGCAACCAAATCCGTAGAATATTATTACGAATCAAGTAGCTGAAACTATGAATTTAAGAATTTCTTTTTGTCTGGTAGACTATTTGGTCAGAGCAGTATATACTTTCTTTTACCTGTTGCTGTAAAGAAACTAATACTTCAGGGCAGATTTTTTGAAATGCTTCTAAACTAGGCTGCCGAGAATTTAAAAGATCTTGTGCGACGCTAGTGGCACCGGTAAGAAACCTCAAACCATGCGGAAAGTCTAATCTAGCATGGAAACGGGTGAGATCAAAGAAGTTATTCTGGAAGCTTCCATATTGAGCTGTGAGTGATGCCCGTCCTAAGGCATCAGCCATGAATCCGGAATTTACAGATGGAATATGAAGAGAGAACCCTCCAACACCCTCAGAATCATTCTCAAATTTTGATCTGATTGAATTTTCTCCAAATGCAGCGGTCATCACAGAGCCTGTGGGATTAATGAAACGTATTATTAACACCAAATAGATCATTAAAAAAAACAGTGCTTCCTAAGCAGAGGGCTCACTCAAACATAAAACTTTCAATCAGAGGATAACAAATTAGCTATTCAATAGCCGTAAGAAACCAAAAGATCCTACAAATTCACCTTTTGCATCACTGGTTTTTCACATCCAATATTAGAGTTGCAGAACTCAGATGATCAGAGTTTCACAAAAACGTATTAGAGAAATCACAAAACTTCCGGTCTTGACAAGAAAAATACTTGTGAAGTGAGTCGAATAAACTTATCTTACCGATAATCCCAGATACTGCAACATGAGGACTACTGAGGAAGATGTCAAAGGGCTTGCAAGTTTCGAGCTTTGGAGTGGTACCCCTCCAGAGATCCATGTTTGACCTATAGGAGACTGCGGATTTTAGAGACAATCCAGGAAGCAGAGACGGTGGAGGCACTTCCATTGTATCAGAATTAAACTTCTTGGGTGATCCACTGTTATGGTGTAAACATAAATGGTAACTTAGACCAGACTCAGCAGGAAGAGAAGCTATATCTATAGCCATTGAGAGTGGCACATCCCAATATTCACCATGTTTATCCACAAATAGTCCAGGCCAAAACGCCTCTGCTGTCAGATTGTGAAGGGGGAACTGAAACCCACGAAAAAAAAAGAAAAGTGAGTCAAGAACAATAAGTATAGTGGACTTCATAAGCTCAGTGACCCAAACTCCATAATCCAGAACGATAATTCAGCCAAGGTTATCACATTTCCAACTACATTGATTATATCGAAAGAGACAATAGAGCAAAAGTTCGATAGCTCTGTAGGATAAACTGACCTACCAGACTTCTTAAGCTCAGTGACCCAATTTCCATATTCCAACCAAAATTGAGAAAGATCAATAGCATCAACAAATAAAAAAAGAAGGTAAGAAAGAAATTGCCTTGTGATTGAAGATAGCCTTAGCCCTAGGAGTCTTCTTAAGATCACCTTTGTATGTATCATAGCTAAGAAGCAAAGTATCATCTGGTGTTAACAACAACTCAGAGCAAAAACCCAATGCATACAAAGATTTGTCCTTCAAATGCTTGCCAATTGCGTTTAAACGAGAAGCTGCTTTAGAGGAAGCCCCTCGACCAAAAGCTTCATTCTTTCTTATCTCCGATACGAATCTCTGAACATCGAATTGGCCCAGAAGAGACACAAACCTTGGAATTTTAAAAAGCAAATCAATCATCGAGCTTTCACAGAAACTATCAGGATAAAGTTAGGATTTTGAAATTGGTTTTTTAAGTATACCAGTTATTGGAGAAAGGAAGAGTGAGGACTCTTTGAAGAGAGAAACCACCACCGCCTCCATCTCCGGTGTTGGAACGGATAGAGGAGAAGGAAGGGATGAGAGGTGCGGCCATGAATCGGTGAAAGAACTCAACTTGCTTGGAGCGAGAGAGATGAGTGCCTCTGGAGAAACCTAGAGGAAGAGGATCGTCCGAAACAGCTCGTGAGGTGGCCTCGAGCGTCACCGGAGTTGACATATCGAGGTCCCAGATATCTCCCTCTGCGACCCATCTTAGTCTGTTCATCGCCGTCGTCTCTGCCGCCGTCGCTCGATTTCTACAACCAGCTGACCTCGAGATGACCAAACACCACAGTCTTACTCTGGATTAGTCCAATAAACACCCTGCCGTTTTCTATTTTCATAAAAAAAATGCATACCGTTTTTATTTGTAGCCCAAGTCTATCGCGGAGCATTTACGTGACTGCGACTGTTGATCTGCTAAATTTGTGTGACAAAAAAACGCAAGGCAAACGATTTTGTCACAAACAACGTTGGTCCAAGATGAACAAAACTAGATATATTGATACAAGTAAAATAAAATAGAACAGAAAATTATTAAGGGAGTTTGAAAATTCATCTTAAACTCGATAATAAACAATGAAAAACCAAAACTTGAAAATAAACCCTAATAAACAACTAGTTCAATTTGTGTATAATCTAAATAATTACCTTTTATTCCATGGGTGTCCTGCACTAAAAAAATGAATGGCCAATCTTCTAAAGCGGATTTGTATCTATTCTATTTCTTTTTCATTCAAAGTTTTTTGTTTACTCGGTATAGTGTTTATGGGACTTTGGAAGTTATGTAATTTAAGTAATCTAATTGTGAATCCATCTTTAGGACCCCAATTAAATGTACATAATCCTGCAACTAACATATATTACAACGTTTCTACCAAAAAAAAACATATATTACAGCGTACATAATATTGATTTATCATTTATCAATTTGGAACGATGAAATGTGCTATATGTGATAGATTTTTTCCGTGGCAATTAACTTGCTACAAAAGCTTTAAATTCAAAGTTTGTTTTTTTTCACGACAATTACTAGTGCCTATGTAATGATTAAAATAACTGCAGCTAGCGACAAATAATCTCTTGATAAGTTCTGTAATGTTTATATATTCTATATGTGAATATAAAAATGTTAAGAAGTGAAAAGTTCTTTTTAATTTGGTTGGTGGGGTGTGTTTCCTGCATGGTTCCTCTAGGATTCCAACTTGTCCCAGCCTTATATATAAAGGGACCTTGAGTTTTGAACCCTAAACCATCAGACTCACCTTCCTTCACATGCTTATATGTATCTTTAGATACATACACGCAAAATACATCCCTCTCTCTCTATCTATCTCTCTCTCTCCCTCTCTCTCTAAAGGATCATAATGGGAGGTTCGTGGCGTTTCTTCTTTAGCTTCTTCGGCAGCTTCAAGGCGTGGTGGCGACGCAGACAGAGATCAAACCAGGCAGGAACGGATGACGAGATGTGTGGTGAAGATAGTGAAGCCAACTTCTATAATTGGTACCTCGTGGAACCAGCTATTAATCGGAGATCCACTGATTTTATCAAAAGGTTCCACGAGACTCGCGACTGATTCTTCTATCACCTTTTCAGCCTTCACCAGCTCCGCAACGTTAATTTGTAGTTTGAAAGAAAATTTGTTTCTTTCTTTTGTTCTTTCTGTTTTTGTCTAGCTAGTGTATATGTTTTCTATGTGATTTTAATAAACATAATCATCATTTGGTTAAGTCTGTCCAGTTTGCTTATGTGTGTTTTATCTATATACAATACGTTATATCATTGCATACAATTCATATTTACCCTTTCACTATGTTTGGTGGAACTAAAGTATCCAACCGGTTGGTCGTCGTCTTAAGATAACTTTCAATGCGTAATTAGCCACTTTACCCGTGTCTAAGTGATTTTACCGCGCGCACCTATCACAACTGCACTAAAACAAATATAACCGGACGTCTTAGAATGAATTGAATGAATATGATGACTATATAATTAGTCTCCTCAAACTAAAAAGAAAAGTGGCTAATTCACATAGAGTTTACATAAAGCTGTTAATGAGAAGATTGATTGTAATGCATGTACAAGTATCGGTGAGAGAAATTAGTATGTATCCGATTGATCAACAGTCAACACTAGTCTTATACTCCTTCTGTCTTATAAAGATTGATGTTTATAAGCTTTTATTTAAGAAAACAATGATTACTTAGTTTAAATATTTTTACGAGATGTTTTTTAATAAATCCAATATAATCTGTTAGAGAATAGATCTACGAGATGTTTTTTAATAAATCAAATATAATCTGATAATTAAGATACTCCCTTTTGTTAACAAAATTCACTATTTACATTTATTACTATGATTTTTGGATAATTTGTGACTTCACTAGACAAAGTTGAAGAGGTATAAGTTGGCCAAATAATCAGCCGTTCTTATTATAAGACGATATGCACCATATAATCGAAACCAAAACTCACTTCTTTATACAAAACTTTTGGAAAAGGAAAAGGAATATATGGTAGAAAGAAGAAACTTTTGTAGCTAGGCACGAATCGATACAAAAGCAACGAAAGAATCAGTCAGAGCTCGATATGCTTATAATCGAGAAGAAGAAAGAAGATATATATTTGTGTTTACTAATACATGTGCGGTGTGCCTAGCTCCTTTTTCTAGTAGTATATATTTTGTATCCCCAACTTTAAGCCAGCTTGAAAGCACTCCTTGGTGGTTAAGTATCCACCATTCTATATATAGGCTTAGTCACTTTCTTACCCTTTCTAAAATTCTTACCTTCTCCCAAGTTTCTCGCCTTAGGATTTTTTTTTTTGTTTTTCAAAACCTTTTGGGAACATGTCCTACGCCTTTTACTTTTAATTTACCCTTCTCTTTGTTTATATGATGAGAAATATAATATTTGTTGTTGTCAAAATACAATTGTAGTTCACTTCTCTTGATGAAAAAGAAAATCGTATGATTAGACGATACGTACAATCTAGAGTAATAAGTAACTTGGCTATATTCCAATTAATATAGCTCCACATTCGATTCCTCGTCAAAAGTATATATTGTGTTGGCTTAGATTAATAGTACCTAAGATGGTCCGTAAGGTCAAGTAAAGGAGCAAGAACCAAATCCCAAAGTACATCTCAACGTACAAAAAACTCCTACTTTTAATGTGTGCCCATCATTATTTCTCTAGAAAGGGGAACTACCCACGGAAAATATATCAAATTTGTTAACTCAGCATATATACCGAATACATAAATGACGAGAAACTACTACATAACTAGTTAGGTTCCATACCTTAATATATATGTGCATAGCGTATATAACCCCTCCATAATGCTATTAATTATGTACTAACTAGAGTAAATATTAGATTAAAAAAAGTTTCGTACTAAATAACTGTAAAGAAAAAAGTTTGAGGGTAATGCAAATGTGGTTTGTTTCTCGTGTCTGTTTACATGATCAACATCGTTTAATTATGAAGTTTCTTCAACTACATATTCAACGACTCTCTCGTCTTGGTGTGTAACCTCAATTCCGTTGTCACGCTCTATTGTTACATCTTCGTCTTGTTTGGTGTCATGTGTTTGTTCACACATGTTTTCTACCGTTTGTTGATCAACATCTGGTTTTGTAACGGCCTCTTCATTGTCGTGGACCTCGTGGTGCACAACATCCGCGATAAATTCTAGATCAATTTCGCTAAGTCTTTCATTACGAACCAATGGTATTTGAGGTGCAGCTTCTCGATGATCAGTTTCATTGTCAATTTCATGTAGTTGAAACGATGAATTCTGAGGTGCAAAAGTAACGGCATCATGTTGTATGCTTGCCTGATGCCAGTTCTGCTGCGTCATGAATGGTAAACCATATGAGTAACAAATCCGCAGTAGTACCATTAGTAAAATATGAAAAGAGTTAATCAAAAACACAATACTATATGGAAATATAAGTTCTAACCATGTGTGTTGGTGTTGGTGTTGGGTAAAAATTATAATATGGATTATACGTGTAGAGAAAGTGTCCTCTAACCGAATCCCTGTACATATTAAAAAAAAAGAAAAATCCAAAGAAATTAGATGAAAACAATATTCAGTTTTAAACAAACTTATATTGAACTTACCAGACAGGGGGATGACAAAATGGAAATGGTTGCTGATATTGATGTGGTGGTCTCATCTGATTTAAAGATCCTGAAATTTTAAAAATTATGGAAAACACAAATTTTTTTGAGAAATTTTCGCTACAGCAAAAAAAAAAAAAAAAAAAAAAAAAAAAAAAAACTCGAATTAAAAATAGAAGAAAAATTAGAAGAAACCAGTTTGGTTAGGAAGGTTCATGTTTTTCTTTGCACCACCACGAGTAGCCAAATTGCAATTGGTTGTTCTCCCATCAATGACCGGGGTCGGATTTTCAAGAGCTCTAACTGCATACTCTGTCTCTTTAAAAGTAACCTAAAATTTCAACTCCCAAAAACAAAACAATTTTTTTTGAGATTATAAAACATCAAAAGCATTGACAGAAGATAAGTACAGAAAAAAACATGAGAATATATACTCCAATATAAACGAAATTCTTATGAGAAATATAAACGAAGTGTTTAAAAAAAAAAAAAAATAATAATAATACGGATCGATATAAGTGATTGGATATATATTAGCAAAAAAACCCTAATGAGATATCTCTAGCATTAAATATCATAAATACAAACGTTTTACAAATTTTAACCTGCAAAAGAACACGTCTTTGTTCAAATTAAAGGATATCTATCATAATTAATTAGAAGAAAAAAATCGTATTATACAATACAAACAAACGTGAGCATACAACAAATATACTTTAAAACCAAACATGAGAATGTAATTCACAAGAAGCATGCAAATTGCAAAATAATTGGTCATCATATATATGAAACAGAATTAGGGGAAAAAGGGTACTTACAAAACCATAGCCTTTGGATCGTACAGGATAAGTTTCACAAACAACGTTAGCATCAATGACTTCTCCGAATTGTTCGAAGTGTGTTTTCAAATCCTCTGATGTTGTTCTCCATGTTAAATTCCCAACAAAGATCTTATTAGGCTGATTCGTTTGAGACATGATGAATGAATGAAGCGATCTCTAACACAGCAGAGAAAACAGAAGCTGCAATCGTCGTTGTTAAAGAGGAGTTTAGTAGTGGTATTTATAATGATAGAGATTAGGTAAATTAGTTTCCTAATAGAAATAAAGTCAAATATTTAGTTAACCTTTTTTTTAATTTTCCTTTTTCTTTTGGGTTTGGGTAATGTCGTCTCTCTCATATGGCCTTATCTAGTTAGTATCTGATGAGTATCTTTATCACTACACCTTACCCGGTTATTTTATTTTCCCACGACACTCTGCTTAAAGAGAAGAAGAGACGAGATACTTTGGTGGTAAGAGAAGAGGGAGAGATGTTGGCGAGAGCTCCACCACCGTGTTTTAATTTTCCGGCGGGGAATAATAATAATTTCTGTAATCGGAGTGAGATTGTGCGGTTGTTTCGTACCCGCGGAGGCGGAGGAGTGGTATCTAGTGGTGGTTTCACTCGGCGGCCGTTGGAAACTTCGAGCTCGTACGACGATTCCACCGACGACGGATTCGTTATCATCGGTGCGGCGGATAAAGAGAATGGGTTCTCTCCTCCTCCGCCTTCTTCCGATTCGATTCCCTCAGGTAATATCATATTTGGTTTTTTTTGGTTTGATTCTTTTGTCTTCCTCCTCGAATTGTGTAACTGTAGTGGTGTTTTTGTGATTGATGATTTGATATGGTATTTGTAGAATCTGGGAGAAGAAACGGTTCGCGTTCGAGAGGTGTAACTGCTAGTTTCGGAAGGCTAAAGGCTCAGAAAGTGAAAGCTCTTGTTGGCAAGGTAACGCAGAAGAAGCAGCGTATGAGTCACAGTGAGGAGGACGAAGATGAGGATGACGCCTCTGATGATGGGGATTTTGCCGAGGATGAAGGTTTTGTTGGGTCATCGTCAATTCTTGATTTGATGAGGAAGAAGCTTGCTATGAAGGCTATTCCTAGATCAGGCAAATCTGTTGAGAGAAAAGAGGTTAAAAGATTTAGCAAAGTGCAGGAATCTAGAGAGTCAAGAAGGGATTTAGATAGATTAGGAGGAGATGATGAAGATACTGATGATACGGATAATGAGAGAGAAGGGTCACGTAGTTCATATTCAAAAGGTTATGCTGCTAACTCCAGGGGTAAGGGCGGTAGGCTTTCGGTTGCAAGAGATGTAGATCCATTTGAAGGACGTGATAGAGCCATTGATGAGGTTTCAAACCCTCGAAAGTATACTGACAATGAGAGAGCAGGATCACGGAGTTCATATTCAAGAGACTCTGCTGTTAACTCCAGGGGTAAAGAAGATAAGCGTTTTGTTGCCAAACACTTAGATACATTCCAGGGACGTGATAAAGCTTATGATGAGGTTTATAATCCTCAAAGGTTCAGTAATAACGAGGGAGGAGGATCGTATTCAAAAGGCTCTGCTGGTAACTCTCGGGGTTGGGGTGATAGGCGTTCTGTTGTATATGCAAGAGATATGGACGATTGGAGAGAGCAAAGGAATAAAACCAATGCTACTAGGGAGACTGGCTTTTTTAGCCGGAAAACTTTTGCAGAAATTGGATGTAGTCAAGTTATGATGAAGGCCTTAAAGGAACAGAATTTTGATCGCCCGGCACACATTCAGGTTCAAACTTTATTTTCCTTCTTGATAAATCATCTAGGTGCATGTGTATGCATACAATTTTCTTACTGTTATTGTTTTACCATTCTTGTTTACCATGATGCAGGCTCTGGCTTTCGCACCAGTTATTGATGGAAAGAGTTGTATCATAGCTGACCAAAGTGGATCAGGCAAGACACTGTCATATCTTATCCCTGTTATTCAACGTCTCAGAGAAGAAGAACTTCAAGGAATTAGCAAATCCTCTCCTGGGTGTCCTCGTGTTATTGTTCTGGTACCAACTGCAGAGTTGGCTTCTCAGGTTAACCTCTTTGTTTGTGAATGATATTCCTAGGTTGATTCATTGCTTGATTATGTGAATGTTTTTAGCTGAAGACAATTGTTTGATACATATGAAATACTTGACAGGTTCTTGCTAACTGTAGATCAATATCAAAGTCTGGAGTCCCTTTCCGTTCCATGGTAGTGACGGGTGGCTTCAGACAACGAACCCAGCTAGAAAACTTAGAGCAAGGTGTTGACGTTTTGATTGCAACACCAGGGCGTTTCACGTACCTAATGAAAGAAGGAATTTTGGGGTTATCAAATTTAAGATGGTACTTTAAATCTTTCAGCAAAGCAAAATTTAACAAGATGAACATTAACTTATGTACGGAAGTTGATGGGGTACAAACTTGGTAACGTGTCTTGCAGTGCCATCTTGGATGAAGTGGATATACTCTTTGGCGACGATGAGTTTGAGGCAGCCCTGCAAAGTCTAATAAACTCTTCGCCTGTTACTGCACAGTATCTGTTTGTTACAGCAACCTTGCCGCTTGAGATATATAACAAACTTGTTGAAGTTTTCCCTGATTGTGAAGTTGTAATGGGACCTCGTGTGCACCGTGTTAGTAATGCTCTCGAAGAGGTTGGTATATAAAATTAGTGATTGGGAAATATATACTTGATTGCTGAATAATCTTCTTTTGATCG
The DNA here is from genome assembly GCF_030686135.1 of Camelina sativa. Lineage (NCBI taxonomy): Eukaryota > Viridiplantae > Streptophyta > Magnoliopsida > Brassicales > Brassicaceae > Camelina > Camelina sativa. Next base: position 2,675,063 of record NC_141880.1, read on the forward strand.
TGCCTACCCAATGTTGAGTTGCTCCATGCAGATTCTTGTTGACTGCAGTGGAGATGATAATGCAGAGAAAACTCCTGAGACTGCTTTTCAGAACAAGAAAACTGCACTTCTTCAGATTGTGGAGGAAAGCCCTGTTCCCAAAACTATCATCTTCTGCAATAAGGTGCCATATTCCCCCACCTACTGCTATTCGCTACTACTAGAAACTTTTTGGACGTCTCAACAGTCACATGTAGAAAATTCTACCCTATTATTTGCAGATAGAGACATGTAGGAAAGTTGAGAATATATTTAAGCGGGTTGATAGAAAGGAAAGGCAGTTGCATGTCCTACCTTTTCATGCAGCACTTGCACAAGGGTCAAGGCTTACAAACATGGAAGAATTCACCTCATCTCAGCCCGAAGAAAATTCACTGTTTCTGGTTTGCACGGATAGGTACTTCATTATTGGGTTACTAGTATCATTTTTATGATGCTATGCCTGAACATTGAAGATTTTAACCTTTTTTTCTTTCTCCTTTTTTCTTTCCGAATCAATGGCAGAGCCTCCCGTGGGATAGATTTCTCTGGTGTTGATCATGTGGTGCTCTTTGACTTCCCACGTGACCCCAGTGAATACGTGAGACGTGTAGGAAGAACAGCAAGAGGGGCTAGAGGAGAAGGAAAGGCTTTCATCTTTGTGGTGGGGAAGCAAGTAGGGTTGGCACAGAGGATAATTGAGCGAAATCAGAAGGGTCACCCAGTTCATGATGTCCCAAACGCTTACGAATTCACAACATAAAGTTACTCTTTCATCTGCTCCTTCTCCTTACTGCAATCTCTGTGTCAAGTTATGGAGCCGTGTTCAAGTCATCATGATGAGCAGCTTTCCTAATGGGTAAGCAAGGGTAATGGTACTTCTTTTTGTTATTGTTGTTGTTGTAATGTGATGCAAGATGGCTAATTTAGTCACGTAAGAAGAGCTAGTGATGCATCAAGCATGGCATCCTTGTTAATCAACATGCGGAACATATTTGGTGTATATTCCTTTTGCAAATTCGAGTTATTAAGTTGTTGACAATTTTGATCGGATATTTAACTTGTTTCTAAATCTCAGTTACTTAAATTTGTAGCATGACCAAAAAATAACTTTGTTATATAAAAAAGCATAACTCACAATCGTTTTCCGTTGACTAATTAATTAAATTGAAATGTTGGTTAGGTAATTTTTAATATTTTATAGAACTGTTTCATGACATGCTTTAGTAAGCAACAATCTTAAAAACCACAAAGCTTTGTTACATTGGCAGAATCCCCAAAACCGAATACATTATTGACGTTAGGATCGTGAGACATATGTAGATCACATTATTTACGAACCGTAAGAATGAGAACCCATTTCTACAACTATGATAAGACTTTTGAGGGGTATATTTGTCAATCTGAAGAAATAGGGGCATGTTTGGTGCATCAACATTTTCAAAGAAGAAGAAAGAAATTAAAGGATTCCTTATTTTATTTGTAAGATTTTCAACAGAGATTTCAACCATTTCTAAAAGCTTTAAATATCTAAAGTTTACATTGGGTAAAAAGAATTGAAATGACAGCTGCCTAAGCTTATTTTAAAGTACATAGTAATTTTACTTAAAAATATTTAAAATTTATTTACTATCCCAATTATAAATGTTAGATTTTCTCCATTTGACGATTAGTTGAAATCCGGAACTAAATACAAGGCTAGATCTACTCTTTTGGACATGAATGTGACTTAGCCCTCTTGGTCATCGATGGTAATTGGGGTGACTTTTGAGAGTTTGAGCGAGGGAGACAATATCGGATAAGTATTGAAATATATTTATATATACCGTAAAATATTTGATTGTGAATAACTGATTTTGTGTAATATATTTGCATAATATTAATTGTGATTTGAAATAGAATTGCATAACATTATTTGTGATTTGATAACTAATATATTTGTGTCTATGATTTTACTCTTTTTTAAAACTCTAAAATATAATTGTATAGTATTATTTATTTACTCTTTTTCAATTTTAAAATAGAGTTAATGTAAAAAATAGAGATGGAAATAGGGTGGTTGTAATGTGTAATTTTAGGATAATTTTATCATTGACTTTGTTTTAGAGTAAAAGTCACGTGAGATTATGATATAAGCAATAAGTAACGAAGGCAAAGACTCGGAAATAGTCTAGTCATTGTTACTCGTGATCCATATGGTCAATTTATAATTGAAAGGCTAATTAATAAACAAAGGAAGTAGCTTTGAAATTGCCTACACGTAGCCATGTTCCAAGATTTAATAAAAACAAAGACTTAGCCGTTATCCCGGCTAATTCTGCCTTTTAAAAGAAGACTTTCCCGTTGGAGTAGTTAATGATTCACATGCCCGTTGGAGTAGTTTATACATTTTTACTAGTAAGTTTATTTTGTTTTAAAATTATAAGATAATCAGGGTTTCCTAATCTAGATTTAAAATTTAAACTGAATACTGATGATACAAATATCAAAAATAAATAAAAATAGGAAGACTCTAATTTGACGAACTATAATATGAATTTCATTTCGAAAAGAAAAAAAAAAATCATTCAATCTAGCTGGATTCTTTAATCCCGACTTTTATAGTATATGCTATAATATATGAACGAAGAGCTTAGCGACGAATAGCGATCATTTCAAAATAGGATACGCGCGGATCAAGAAATATGAATGCACACATAAACGCGGATCAAGACTTTTTTGTTTCTCATTTTCTTTTATTTGGGTTACAAATTCAACATACACGACAAAATGGCCTATTGATAAATGGGATAAATTACTATATATAAATATATAATGTTGTAAAATTTGTCACGATGAGCTGGTTCTGTCGGTAAAATCAGTGACTGGTTTAGTGGATCATATTATATACTGCTAGTTTTAACTCAAAAGGGATTAAAAATGGAAATGAGTTAGCAAAGAAGTAGATAAACGTACTCGAATCTTCTACAAACTTGTGTGTCTTTTGATACTCGATCTTCTGACTTTTACACACCCAACAAAAATCTATCAGATCCAGGACCCACCAATGGACGACCAACCAAAGCAAAAAGTGAAGATTCCCTGCAATCATATGTTAGACTACATACAATTGAAGAGTGGAGGATGGCCCGGATCATTTGACTATGATGTAAATACTTGCGCAGGATGCCATGAAGACTACGGGTACTGCTATTGGTGCCCAAGCTGCAGTTTTCGAGCGCATTCCGAATGCATCGAGTGGCCAGACACCATCGACCACCCGTGTCACTCCAGACATCCTCTCAAGAAGGTCTCTCCCGGGACAATTGACTATACAGATGGCAAATGCCATTTTTGTAGAGAAAAACTTATTGATCCAATGTATCATTGTTCCTTATGTAACTTCAGCATAGATGTGAACTGTTGGAGGCATCCACCACATCGTACTATATATCAACCAAAGAGCCATGACCATGCATTCACGCTCATGCCTAGAAAGATCACCTTCACTTGTAATGCATGTGGGATGGTTGGTGACACCAATCCTTACTTTTGTTCTGAGTGTGGTTTCATGCTACATAAAGACTGCATCGATTTGCCCCGAGTCATAAACATCAACCGTCATGACCACCGCATTTCCCGTACTTATCATCTCGGCCACGGAGTTTGGGATTTGTGTGGAGTTTGCCGCAAAGAGATAGATTGGAGTTTCGGAGCTTTCACTTGCAAGCGCTGTCCTCATTATGTTGTCCATCCAAAGTGTGCGACAAGGAAAGATGTGTGGGATGGAAAAGAACTCGAAGATGAGCCTGAAGAAGAAGAAGAAATTGAAGATCCATACAAGGTAATAAATGATAGAGAAATCATTCATTTCAGTCATGAACATAATCTACGGCTTGGTGATGATAATGTCACCGATTACGAAAAGGTGAGGTGCGACGCTTGCATATTTCCAATCAAGTCTGATATATTCTTCAAATGTGTGCATTGCGAGTTCTTCCTTCATAAAGTATGTGCTAGTCTTCCTCGGAGGAAACGAAGCATCATGCACACGGACAAGCTCAATTTACGGGTTAAGGATAAGGCTGCAGGCAAGTATTTCAAGTGTACATCTTGTGCCAAATTATTCGATGGCTTCAGGTACAAAACAACGTTTAATAAATTTGATGTTTGGTGCGGCTCTATTTCTGAGCCTTTTCACCATATACTGCATCCCCATCCCTTATACCACATCTTTTCACCAAAGGGAAGTTATAATACTTGTGGAGCATGTGACAAACCTACACAGTACGTGTTAAGCTGTACTGTTTGTGAGTTTACTCTAGGAATGGATTGTGCCACTTTACCAAATAAAGTGAAACACGCATGCGACAGTCATGATTTATCGTTGCATCGTGGCGTTCATGAAAACTCCAAGGGTCAGTTGTGGTGTGATATATGTGAGAAAAAGATGAATGGAAGCCTATGGTTTTATGGTTGTGATGATTGTGGATCCACTCTCCATACCAAATGTGTATTCGGAGATATGTATTACTTGAAGCCAGGGAAACGATACGGCGAAGCTGAACTAGTTGCCAACGATGGTATGAGTAGACCTTTTTGCATAATGTGTGGAAAGCGTTGCAGGTTCCCTTCCTTCCTTAAAGCTACTTCTCCAGATTCGACTGTTGTGTTCGCTTGTTCAATGGACTGTGCATACGATAGCCTCTGGAAGGAACGCCCCCACTTAGTGGAGAAATGGTTTTATGAAGTTAATCATTAAATGTCTCAAAGGTTCACAAGGCACATAAAAGGGTCATGACGGCCGACTGGAAGCTAAGATGTTTTGCTTTGCTTCCTATATTAGTTTCTTTTTTTTACGGTATTAGTTCAAGCAATGCATGGTTTCATGCATAATAGTTTTTTATTATATTTTTGAATATTTATAAAAACAATATTTTGTTCTTTTTCTATTAACAATAATAACATAATCAAATAATAGATTTTAAGATTGTATTCTAGTAAAATTGTATCAAACAAAATTATCAAAAAAAAATAGTAACTATGTGTAAAAATAATATATATAGACATTCCTCATTTCAAAGTTTAAAGAAATATAAATAGAAGCTATATTATACAAATAAATATAGCTAACAAAAATAAAAAAAAATATGAAAATTTAACCAAAGACATTTTATCTTGAAAGATAAATCAAGAATGAAATTTATAATAGTACTGGGTAGGAGTTACATTTGAGTTAAATGTAGAATTACACATGACATTAAATGTGAGTTAATTAGAAATATAATTTCTTTTATTTTTTTTTTCTATGAAAGGAATACCAAGTAGCCAATGAAATTTTAAACTTACACGTGATTTGTTTTTTTGTTGATATAAAATCATACATAAAAATTCAAAATATTATTTTGTAAGTGACAAACTAAATTAGTTTTCTTATAACATCATATGAACTTCAATCTAAAGATTTTTTAAAATCCCAAGAAAAATTCAAAATATTAGTTTTCTTTATTTTACTCCATTTAAATTTAAGTGCTATAAGATAATAGAGAATTAGACATGGATCTGTTCAACCTCATGACATTGTGGGATGAATATAGTAGAATAATATTTAAAATGGATTACTTATAAGATGATAATCTAAAATATACAATGGAGATAAAAAATTTAAAACATCTAAAACAATGTAATATATATATATATATATATATCTGTCAAACTCCAAAAATATAGAATTAAGCTTTTACATTGAGATATGAATTGATTTCTTATACAAATACAACAACAACAACAAACACACACAAAAAAAGATTTGAGATATAGTTGAAGAGGATGAGAGGATGAGAGAATGAGAGAATGAGAGAATGAAAGAATGAAAGAACGAGAGATCAAATATCTAAAGTAAAGAATTATGATGTTAATGTGACTTAACCCTCTTGGTCATCGATGGTAATTGGGGTGGCCATATAAAACTGCAGAGTGCTAAACAGAACAAAATTTTTTGAGAAACATATTGAAACAACCAAAAATTCAAAATCAAATAATTTAAATTCAAAATCAATATCTAATGGATTTAAATTATTTGATTTTGAATTTTTGGTTGTTTCAATATGTTTCTCAAAAAATTTTGTTCTGTTTAGTACTCTGCAGTTTTATATGAGAACCTTGGATAAATTTGAATGACTTTATTGCTTTGAAGAAACACACTAAACGAGTATCTATCAAAGTTGGGAGAGATAGAGAAGTTAACAACATCAACATGCCATTGACGCCTGTAAGTTTTTTCATTAATTAATACTTAAACAACTGGGTCAATTGTTTGTGACTGATTTGTTAAAGAGATAAAAAAAAGTTTGAAAGTTCTCATTGTTTTTTTCTTGTTAGATTGGTGTACAATTACAACCGATTATCCTTCTCCAAGTTATTATATCTTTGCAGTATTAGTTTTCACAGAATGTATGGATGGTGGGAGTGTGACAAGTATTTTTCCTCTTCCTCTTTCTTAATTTCTAGATTCAGTTTTTCAGTTATTTTTCCTCTTTCTTGATTTCTGTTTCCGTTTATGTCTTCCTCTTTCTTAATTTTTGTTTCCGTGTGTGTTTCCTTTAGCATGAAACTTAGGGTAATTCTGTTGGTGTAGGTGTTGGAGGATGATGTTAATAGGAGATATACTTCATTCGATGATTTTGTTGTACTTTGCGCTAATGGAGAGACTGTGAACAGTCTCCAACAATTGTGTGAGCTAATAATATATTCACATGAATATGTGAGGATAGATTTAGAAGACAACATGGTGGTTATAATCAGTTTAAGCTCTCATAAAGAGTCACATGTTCAGCTCTTGAAATCTCACCGGGTGATCTTTGCAATGTCTGAAAACATTGAATACACCCTTACTTGCCTTGGAGAAGATCAATGATTATCGAATTAGCTCTGTCTCTTCTAGTTTTATTGTGTTTAATTCTAGACATACTCATTCTCTCACTTTTATTTTGTTTAATTCTTGTATGAGACATTTTATTGTGTTTAACTCTTATATGAGACCTTTTATTGTGTTTAGTTCTTGTATGAGACACATTAGACTTATTTGGTATGAGTAACCGATTACGAAATTGCTAGCTAGGAGAAACAGATTGAGTGATGTGTTAAGTATTGACTATAATTGTGTTTATAATGAAGTGGTTTGTGTGATATTGTTTAGATGAGATTTAGGGAATGAATTGATCTGCCTATAGCATATAAGTATTTATAAAGAAGTCTGTTTATAAAGGGTTCTACGCTAGATGAAAACTCCAAAATTGTGGTTAAAGTTGAGTTTTTTTTTAACGGGTGCACCAATGCAACAAATAAACCAAAATTTTGTTTAAAGTCAAACTCAACTTTTAGGTAAAAATTTTCTCTAAAAGCACAGTTTTCTTATTTAGAAAAAAAAACGAGAGATGAACAAAATTAAAATGTAATCTTTAAACTAACTACTTTTTCTCTAAAGTTCCAGTTTTCCTCAAATCCAGAGATGAAGTCAGAAAATAAAATTTAGTTGCAAATATAATGAAAAAATGCTTAAAACAGTATGTCGTTTCTTCACCCTTTCTTAATATTTTTGTTTTTAAAACTAGCGCCTCCTCCTCTCCCGGAAAAAGACACCCGAGAACAAGTTTGCTCTGAAGTTGGTCAAGTTGACCGAGAGAAAAGGTGGCAAGTGCTTGGAGCAGTTGCATGGGCCAAATGTAATGAAAAAGTGCTCAAATCATTTACCGAGTTGGGTCTCGCATCATCGCTAGTTTGTCTGAAAAACGTCCCCAACTCCCTCATCAAACAAGGAGGTGTCACAAAGGAGGAAGCTACTGAAATCATTACCAAGATCGAAGCTGTCGGTGAAGTTGCTGTTATGGAGCCGTGTTTATGATGATGACCAGCTTCCTAATTGTTTGTCTTTGTGACTGACACTCAGCACGTACGTCCGTAGTAGTTGTTTTGTAAGAGAAACAAAAATAAATAATAAAACCATTTTACATGTAAAAGGATTTGATGGACTCAAAATCTCTTTAGATTTGCAATTAAGTTTTTGAAATGTGCCATTTAAAGTTGTATTAATAATTAAGGATTTGAATTGTATTAATAATTAATACAATTCAGATTTTAAAGTTGTACTATCTATCTATATATATATATATATATATATATATATAAATAAATAAAAATAAATATCCTTGGATTGGCAAAAACTATTTAAAGGTTTTAGTTGGTGAAAACTAATTCACATCAGATTTTGTTTGAGTGGCAAAAACCTTATATAAAGAGCTCATAAGAACAGATCTAAAAGCAAACGTGATATATTTGGCAACAAAGAAAATGAATTGCAAGATTGGATTCATGAGCTCCACCATGGTGATTACTTCAATAGTCATCCTATTTCTCTTGGTTTCAGGTTAGACTCTTTCGATCGTGTCTGTTTTAATAGCAAGCTATGAGAAATATTAATAACATGTTATCGTAACTCAAGTCTTATTTTCTTTAAAATTGGTATTGGGTGAAAATTAATGTAGGAAACGGTGAAGCTCAACCCAAAAACTGCATTGGATTATGTAAAATGCTTTTTGACTGTTCGGCCGCTTGCATCAAGATGGGATATACAATGGGCCAATGTATTGGCTGGAAAAACCCCGATATATGTTGTTGCGACCATTAGACCATCCTCATCGCACAACCCCTTCAAAAATGTCTTTAATTAATTTTATTTATTAAATCTTAAATTAAATAAATTAGAACCGATCAAAATATGACATATTATTTAAGAGTGTCCTCAGTAATCAATAGAGTCTTAAATAGTTAAATGTCTTCCGAAAGACATTTTTATTTCTCTATCTTGATGAATGTCTTTAATCTAATATTAAAAAAATTAGGGAAAACACCCCATCTATAACCAATCGATGTGCTCTTAAATGTTTCGTATATAGATGTATTTAATGTACATCAACAAAATTTAGTAAATTTATATGAAAGTAAAATATTAGATTTAAGTAAAATAATTCTAACAACTTTGATTAATTAAAATGAAAAAGAAAAGGAAAAAAAGAATTTTTTTTTGTATTTAAGTAATAATTAGTTCTAATATATTATAATATATATTTTTCAGCAAAAAAGCTCTTGGGCACTATTATTGAAAAATTAATCAAAACCACTTCTTTTGTATTCAACAATAGAGTTGATGAACTTGTACTACATACTTATACATTTTTGGGGTTGAACGAATGGATAACAAATATGTTCGCACAAAAATACTATAATGTATACATAGGCCAAAAGCCAATAGTTTAATTGGTAAAAATATTAGGTAAATTACAATTTAGAAATCGCTGATTGGAGTTGCTATTGGAATGAGACTATATAAATATGTTCTGATCGCGAACCTGAAGAGATCTATGGAAAATATATAGCTAGATTGATTGGGAAATAAATATAAAAATGTGTTAGTCAATTAAGAGAAGAAAGTTAGTAAAGGTTGATCAACTATTATTTGAAGCTTGTCATAAGACATCGAAGCATTTTGATCACATATATAATAGCTCTTCTTGGACTTCACCATTTTGCATGTAAAAGGATTTGATGGAATCAAAATCTTTTTAGATTTGCAATTAAGTTTTTGAAATGTGCCATTTAATTAATAAAAATTAGTACAACTCAGATTTTAAAGTTGTACTATCTATATATAAATTAATAAAGACAAATACCCTTGGATTGGCAAAAAATTACCTAAAATAAAAATGAAATGGGTTTTGATTCTTACACCGTCCGAGAGTATACCTAAATAGTTAGAACTTAGAACACATTATAACATTTTCATTTTTCTTCCCTTTGTATTCCAAAAATTATGCCTCCCTTTGGTTATGCTTGGATTAGTTCATCTAGTATTAAGCTTCGTTTAAGCTTAATTACTTGGTCGTTGTGGCGTTGAAAGGTTCAAGTGGGTCTCGATTATCTTACGGTCAAATCCCGGGAGACCCTTGACAAAGCATTTATAGAGAAAGATGCATCTTATGCGGAGAAAACCAAGTTCCATTCTCTTGTTATGGCCATTTGTGTTGAAGCCCGTTATCATTTGTTGGTATGCGGGAAGTCCTTATGGTTTTCGAGAGCTAAATCAGTCTCGAGACAAGATGTTTTTGGTTTAAACATTGTATCTGTAAAATTCTTTCATTTTCTAGTTGTAGGTTATGGATAGATTTTTGTGTCTCTGTAATTTCATTCTCGTCTTTTGTCTTGTGATTTGTAATCTTTCCGAATTCTATTATCAATCAATATAATCTTTTTAGTGAAAAAAAAAAAACAATGAAATGGGTTTCTTTTTTTTTGCATGAACGTAGTCAATATATTGTTGATGAATCACGTGAATCTGTGTTATTGTGTGTGTGTTTTTTTTTGTTTGGGTTAAAGATTGTGTTAGTGTAGACGGAACTCTTCCTTCCGATGGGTATTTGGGCTTTTGTCAGTTTTTGTAGTGTTTAGTTATTGACATGCTTTAGTATTAATTGCATGTAAAAGGATTTGATGGAATTAAATTCTCTTTAGATTTGCAATTAAGTTTTTAAAATGTGCCATTTAAATAATAAAAATTAATATTTTCTCTGTCCCAATATACAAGATTTTAAACCTTTTTTTGTTCCATTTTATAAAAAAAATTCCAAGTTTCTATGTATTGTTTAATATTTTTTTACTACTTAAATTCTGTAGTATTTTTTTCTGTTAGTTGAAGTTTGTTAAATGATAAATTTTTTATTGTTTCTTAAAATTTGTGTTTCTTTTGCCAAAAAATCTTATACAATGAGAGTGAGAGAATATAAGTCAGATTTTAAAGTTGAATGCATAATTAATATCCTTGGATTGAGAAAAAATATATTAAAATTAATGTCTTAGTTGGTGAAAAGTGAAAACTAATTCACATCAGATTTTGTTTGAGTGGCAAAGGTATTATAAAAAGAGCTCATAAGAACATGTCCAAAGCAAACGTGATATACTGGCAACAACGAAAATGAATTGCAAGATTGGTATCATGAGCTTCATGGTGATTATTTCAATAGTCTTCCTATTCCTCTTGGTTTCAGGTTGGTCCTTTCATTTCATGTCTGTTTTTAAGCAAACTATGAGAAATATCAATAATGTTTTACTGAAACTTAAGTCTTATTTTCTTTAAAATTGATATTGGATGAAAAAAGTAGGAAAAGTTGAAGCTCAACCCCAAAAGTGCATTGGATCATGTACAAGCAGTTCTGCCTGTGGAAACTCTTGCATCAAGATGGGATACAAAATTGGCGAATGCGTCGGCTGGAAAAAACCCAATAAATGTTGTTGCATGTTTCGTATGTACTAGATTCATTTGAAATCATCAGCAAAAAATATACTTGATGAGTAATATAGCTAGTACTATATAACAAAAGCGTGCGAGTTCTGATAACCTCGGTTTAACTCAAATAATGGAAAAAACATATTATTACATTAACAAATAATTATAATGTATCATAATGTATATGTACACATAGACACAAATCACAATCCCGTTTGACGAAAAAAAGTTTAAGAACATAGTCATCGGCCATCAGATACACTTCTACACCACATGTCATCCATCTAAATAATGTAGTTACAACTTACACAACACATTATAACATTTTTTGTTACTACGATGTGTAATTTATTTTATATGGACCACATTTTCAATTAGTCAATTTAATGTTGAAGCATCCTTTAATTCATCTTAATAGAGTTTATATTTAATTTCGAGAATATATAAATCGTCGAAGATCCACATAAACTTGTTTTATATGAGTTTCTATACATTTAATATATTGTTCAGGTTGTTATATATATTATCGACAAATGTGTGAGTTGTTGACACTTTTCATCCGCTTGATTTGGTCTCCGAAACTAAGAAATCTAAAAGTAATTTTGCTGACAAAAAAACAAAAAGATGTAAAGAATGACGTCAGAATCGGTTATGTATCATCAATTGGAGAGTCAATTAGTATGATGGAAGTCAACTTTTTTATCACAGCTTCAACGAAGTTTTATAGATATTTGGTTGTGACTACTTGTGAGGAGTCGGTCATGCGTAAGAAAATGATAGAGAATGAAATTTAGGTTGTTTTGGAGTTAGATAATCTTCTACTGAAACTATGGTTGAAACTTGAAAGTAATTGAAGTAAGAAGCCTGCACAAGGATGTACTTACTACAAAGTCTACGATACTACTTAAAAATGTCGTCCAATGTTTGAATAACGTACGCCTTGCATGAAAAAAAAGATTAAGAAAATCAAAATCTCCTTACATTGGGAATAAAATAACTAAGTTAACTAATACAGTCAACGTTTGACCAAAAAAAAAAAAAAAAACTAATACAGTCAACGAAAAAATATGGTAACAATATATATGAAATATGCTACTGAAAATGAAAACGAAAACCAAGGTATAAATATATTCACTCGAGTCTGAATATCAATAAAACAGATTTTGAGACAAAGCAAAGTGATAATACAATGAAAATGAATTGCAAGATTGGATTCATGAGCTTGCTCGTGATTACTTCAGTAATGTTCCTCTTTCTGGTTTCAGGTTAGGCCGTACATCTCATTTTGTAGCTAAATTATGAGAAATATCCAATATTGTGTTATCATATTCCAGTTTTCTTTATTTACTTTTCCTGGTTTGGGTGAAATTAATATAGACAAGGTAGAAGCCCAAAAAGAATGTGTTGGGGTTGGACCATGTAAACTGGTTCGGAACTGTAAGGCGGCTTGCATTAAGAAAGGATACAAAGTTGGCCAATGTGTTGCCTGGAAGGATGACGATCCTTTTATATGTTGTTGCACCTAACTAGTTTAACTCCATAACTTAACATTGCATACCTAAATCAAAATGTTTTGTCAATGGTCAAAATACCAAAGTAAAAATATACTCCCTCCAGTTTTTTTTACTTGTCGTTTTAGAGCTTTGCACACAAATTAAGAAAATAGATCAATGTTCTATTATACCCCTTCTTTAATACATTTTCTAATTTTATTATTGGTCAAATCATTAAAATAGTTGAAATAAAATTGGTATTTTTACCAAACATTGGAAACTTAAAATGACAAGTATTGGAAAACAAAATTTTTCCTCTAGAAATGACAACCAAAAAAACCAAAGGGAGTACTATGTTATTAATAATATGCTCCAATCTTCTAGAACCGCACCCTTAATCAAAAAGCCATGTAAGTTTTTGGATACTTTGAGAGCAGATATGCACAAACAAATTAAATTGTCCGTTGGTGAATAATGTCGTAACTCTTGAGTAGTAAGTAAAGACAAGTCAATAAGAAGAAAAGACAAATCCAATTAGTTCAAATCGGGTTGTAATAGAGGATATATATCAATGACATGATCGTTGGCCAAAACATCACATGACTAAAAAAAAAAACAGACCTTTCTTCTTTAAAGCACACTGGCATCTTTGCAATCTCATGTGCTTCTTGTCTCTCCTTTGTTTCCTTGTAATGTTCCACGTGTCCCCACCACATTCACTTCCCTCATATTTTTCAACCTATTCACACGACATTACTATTGATTCCTTTGAAGCAACCGGCAAAGTACATTTAGTGCTTTAAAGCCACTAAAAGCAAGATAACGACTAAAAGCAAGAAGATAGAGACTTAAATAAGAAACAACTTTATATCAATGGAGGTGAAAATAATAATCATATAACATTATATTACAGTTGAAGCCATTTTAATTAGGCCTCCACATCCAATAGGAAGTGTATATCGCAACAACCCCAAGAGTGAAAAAAAATAAAGTGAGAAAAAGCAGAGTTGCCTGATATGAGTAAACTTGTCGACTTCTGCACAACCCAAAAAAGGTTTTTTCTTTTTCTTCTGATTATTGATTAATTAACATCGACGACCGGCTCTGCAGTTAAGAGCACCCGAGTAAGAGGTCATTGTGCCTACAAGTGAGGATGATTTGGCTGATAAACTCGAAGCTCTAGCATAGTTGGCTCCAGCTCCAGCTCCAGAACGTGTGAAAAATGCTCCGTTTAAGAAAAGATCTCCTTCTGATCTCCAATTCCAGTGCTTCCATTTCGATTGTCCTGTGTACTCTCTCTTAGTAACCTGCCATGTTATCAATCATCGCGTTAGAAAAATTCAATGTCACAGTTTGTGTTTCCATTGCTACACAATCAGTAGTGTAATCGTGACAGAACCAATGTCAAAAACACGGTATAAAGATCCATCCTTTGAATCAAGTGATAGTCAAAAGAAACATACCTCCTTAGCAAATGGGTTAGTTGGAGCAAGAAATCGATTGCCCTGACTGTTGATGGTGGGACTAGCACTACCACCAATTGCATACATTTCCCAGTGCGTGTAGTCATTGTTAACTACATGGAAATATCCATGCCTACACCTACAAAGACCAAAATGTTTCTTACAATCAACACAACTGGCAGGTACTCTCATAAAAATGTTAAGAACATCTTCTTAAAGGTAAGTTAGTTACCTCGGCATCCTCTGGATTAAACCCTCACCAAAATGGTTGTAAGCAATTGTGACTTGCATCACCTTGTCTCTTGTGTATGAATCACTGTGCCCCAACAGCATAACCTAGTAAAACACATTCTCTACTCAGTTGCTGCTAAAACCACAATTCCCAATTCCATGAACAGAGCCAAGTGTTATATACCTCATTGTGATGGGTGAAGAAATTGTTGGAGACAGTAATGGCGGTGGAGCTCATAACAGCGTCAACAAGCCCATCAGCACAATTAGAAAGAGAATTGTGATCAATCCAAATATGACTCGACCCAAAAATCGAGATAGCGTCACCATCAGCCATCGATCTCCACCCGTAATGCGACGGAGAGCTTCTAACCATAGCGTTACCCGTAGGCTTACAGTCATGTATATGAATCCCGTGTACGATAATGTTCGTGACGTACTGAATCGTGAGGCAAGCGCCATTAGCGATGTGGACATTGACGCCACGGCCGTCGATGGTTTTGAAGCTATTCATGATCAGCTCTTGTTTCAAGGTTATCACCATGTCGCGTTTGAAGATGATCCATAGCGGTTCCTCTTGGATCACCGCGTGACGGAGTGTTCCCGGTATGGGGTTAACCGGGTTGTCGTCATTAGGGTTGGTTACGACGTAGTAACGACCGTCTCGGCCTCCGATTGCGTTGCGGCCGAATCCGATTGAGCAATCGGCTAAACGTTTGCGACGGAGCTGCCATTTACGGTCGCAACGCCAGCAATCGTCGATTGGGTTGCCGGTGGAGCAGGAGAAGTAACCTAATCGTCTCCGCTCTGTGCTGTTTCGTATGCTCCTGTTTCATCGGTTAAACAAACGTTTTACCCAAATTTAGTAAAATTTTTATCATTTACTTAACCAGTAAAAAAATTAGTAAATCTGATTTAATTTATTTTTTGTAACCAATTGTTTTTTTTTAATGTAAGTATATAAATAATGTTTACAAAAAAAAAACATGAAATATGCAAAATATTTGTTTGTGGTTTTTGTACTAAAGATTATTACAAGTAAACTAAGTAAGATACAATTTAGAAAGACTTTTTAGTACCACTAACTAAACTTGCAAAGTCAAGAGACATGATAATGTGTTATACTGTTATGTATATCGACTAGAAAGAAAAATCCAAACTGTTTGCTCAAAAAACCAAAAAACCAAAAAAAAAAAAAATGAGAAAAAAGAAAGAAAACATGTTATGAATGAACTATGAAGTGTACGTGTCAATGCATGTGGGCATGATGAGCATGTGCATCTGCTCTGTCAAAATCATTGTTTGAAAAGAAACGATTAGTGCTGGAAACATTACACATGTTCTCGAGACTGGACCAATCAATAATAATGTATATCGTTTTGGTTGTATGATCAAAATGCATTATTGCTTTTAATGAAGAAGAAGCTACCGATTACTTTTACATGTCAGCTAGAGTAGGAGAATAAGCATAAACCATAAAGTACCTCTCCTCAATCCTCACTCACGACAGTTAAATTTAAATTATTGAATGACATAAATATATAATATATATATATATATATATATATATATTTTGAACAAATGAATGACATAAATATGTATACATACAAGTATCTGGTACAACTGTTTTTTTAGTTTCCTTTTCAAGGGTTAAACTCCTTTCTGTTGGAATGAGCTTTATGTGATTCATCATTTTGGTATCACTATAAACTAAAAAACTAAAATACTAGTGTTTATTGAATTGGCTTAAGATTACTGATGTTATATATGATGGGTAAAAGAGTTTGTTGTATTATTTTTTTTTTGTCAAAAAAAAGAGTGTTGTATTTATCTAAGAGAATATTTTTAAAAAATAATTTAAAAAAAAAGGGACTAGTCAGGGGAATGTGGCTTTGGGTTGGACCCATTTTTGACTAGAGAATATGAAAGTGATTTGTCAAAACTGTTTCAAGATAACTTCATGTGAGGGTTGCTGCTTCTCTGTTTTGTCATAAATTCTACTACCTTTTTTTTTTAATAATCTTTTTCCCCTCTGGTTAAAAGAAATATGAAGAGGGCATATGAAAAAGTTTAATTATTGTATTCAGAAAAGCATCACGAGAAGCTGCTATATATACCCCTGGATGTAAGCGTTTTGTAATTTCTTTTTGATAATTGAGTTTACTATAGGTGAAAAATACATAGTAGTATTATATATTTTATCATTGTTAATTATTAGTAGTAAAGTTTTTTAAAAAAACATGTATATTGGTGGAATAAACTTTGTTATATGGAGAAACTCACATGTCCACCATAGCAGCTACTTCCTCTGGGTTCTCAACCGCATGTTCATGCCATGTTTCATTCGACCTGGCAAAACATTTATTATACAATCACACCATTATTGTCTCATTTATGACCTCATATTAGTACGTATTTTATTTACACAATAATTTTTTGTATTTTTTTGAATTGAGATTGCCCTTGGACCCTCTTGGTGAACAAGAACACGTATAATCAAGCTACATTGAGCTAGAATATCTTTGATGGATGATGTCATACGTCTTGTAACATCCCAGAGCATTACAAGTCTACTTACCAAATGTACAAAAAAATGACAATCATGATGATGATACTAATTAGTGGGTTATACCTGGATGAACTGACGCCGATAAAGAGAGTTGCTAGAAGTAATGCAGAAGCAAAGAGAATAAGTTTTGTGACATGAGCCATTGTTATATGGCTATATTGTTCTTGCTCTGGTTCTTTCTAGTTGTCTCTGTCTGAAGAATAGGCTTTTCTCGAAATGAAAAAGAAAGGAAGGTGAATAGGAGAAGAAGAGTAGAAGAAAGGCTACGGGAGAGAGAAGTTAATATAAGAAGAAGATTGCGTGACCCATTCCCATTATCTTATTGGCCTAATTTCATATAAAATAAAAAAAGAACAAATAAAGAGAAGCTTCAAAAGTAATACTACTAAAAATACTATAAGATTTTCAATTTTTTTTTAATTCCGCAGAGTCATGAATCTGGTTGTGATTGCTAATCTGGACGATGATTAAATTATTCAACCATTATGTATGATTTTAACTATTAAAAAATTATGTGAAATGTGAGCTTCATTCATCATCTCCCCGAGATAAATTAGCAAATATAGCTGTGAAATCCTTATCATTGGTTTTGCAGTTAAATAATAAAACGAATATTTATTCAATATACATTTTTTAATAAAAAAATGAACAGTGATAAATTAGGATACAAAAACTATTTGACTGTTGTCACGACTCATACGTCGTCCTTTCATGCCATAAACTCGACCGACAGATTCAATCTAGTGGGTTAACCGAGTCCATTCAACCTCCGGTATAAATAAAAAAACCCATCCTCAAAATATTTGTTCTATTTCCAATTAACTTGAGTTGATCCTCCTAGTTCAGTCCGAAGATTATTAATCATGACTCATGACCATAGTCTTGTATATGCATTCATAACTAATAAGATTTCAAACACATATAAGGCTTAGATTTCGAAAGTATTTATTTTTAGTTTTTTGGGGTCACTTTAAGAAAATGAAAACACATGTGCATGTGTACTTGTATATAAATCGTACAGTGATAACAATAATGAGTCTGGCCAACAACGGTATCATGTCATGTGATTGTTATTCGTCATACCTCTCTTTTTTTTCTTCGCAACTCGCGAGTCATTGGATAATAATGTTTTGTGAAAGAGAATAAAAAAAGAATAATAATTTTTTTAATAGAAAGTTTATAGACAGCTAATTGAAACTTGTAGGCTTCTCATATTGGTTCCGGATCATTTTTATTTCCTTAATTCGCCACAATTGACTTTCCCCATGTGACCATTATACCTTACGTTCATTACAAAAGTTAATCATTCATTTTTTAACCGCTAATAATGTTATAATTATGCAATAATCACCTAATCATCGTTTTGATAAGCGGCCAATAAATTTTTGTTGCAAGGAAACCTAAGTTAATTACAAAAGATATGTATGTGCTTATCACACATTCGGTAGTTAATGTAGGCTCCCACTTGATGATTGTCGGCAACAACGTTTAATGGCCAAACATTCACTTTCATAGGCCATGGATGGAGCTTACGAAGTTGCGAGTATAACGTAAAAACAAACAATACAAATGACAAAAGAAGAGATAAAAAAGGAAAAAAAAAAATATATATATATAGCTCATCACGTTTGAAAATTCATTCACCTGCCGTAACAAGACCGTACCGCAATCAAGCATGTTCTTACATTGATCAATTAATGACCAAAAAAGGTAACAAACAAACACAATTTAATAGAAATAATAGTGATCTGTGGTTTCTGTACACCATTCCGTAGAAGTTGCAGCTCAAGACACTGAAACAAAATATGTCATTGTATTAATACCTGATCCCACAATGTCCACTATCATCTCCCTTATCTTCAGAAATTTGAATTATATATTTAATTTTTGGCTGCTTGACACAATTTTAAATTATATGCATTCACCTAAAACATCAAATTCCCAAGCACTTCACAAACGTTAACTTTTCCTAACCCAAAACCGAGGAAGAAAACAGGACATAAAAAAAGATAACAATACAAAAGAGAAAAGAGGAGATTCTGGAGGGGGAGAAAGTTACGAACAGCCAAAGCATCTTCTAAAAGAGAGAAATCCAGCAGGTTCAGGGACCGGATCTGGAACGTTCTGTTTCGTACTCGGAAGATGTTTAAAGAAAGCTTTCACGGCTCCAGCCACACCATCCTCGTCCTTCATCGCCTCTGCTAGCGTCTCTGCACTACTCTTCACCTGCTCCCACTTAGATGCTCAGTTTCATTGTAATAAAACCATGCCATGGTCCATAACTAGGGATGGTCATATCAACCAAGCCGGAATGCTTAGACTGCAATCAAACCACAACTTAAAATACTATTTACCTTATCGTCGATCATGAAGTTTATGGCATCTTCAAGCTTATGAAGTGAGAATTCATCAACTGGGATTGGTGCAGGACCTACACCTCTAGCATGCACTCGTTCTCCCCAAAAAGGTTGGTCTCCAAAGAAAGGCACGATTGTAGTTGGGCACTGTGTTCAAGGAAAAAGCAAGACACTTTCATATTAACAACTTGAATCCTATCTCAAGACTTCAACATCCACTCATATTAAACTTACCGAGGCTTTAAGACCAGCAGCCGTAGTTCCAGCACCACCATGATGAACCTGAAAGCAGATGAGCAACAATTTCAGGCTTAAAGATGACTCATAAACTACTAATCCAGATAAGCAAAATGTGACTAAAAATTTCCAGAACCAAATAAAGCAACAAGATAATCAAGACTGAACTACGAGATTTTCCAGATTATTAGACATACCACAGCCTTGCATCTCGGGAATAACCAGTCATGTGGGACATTATCCAACAAGTAAACGAAGTCTTTTGGTTCTTTCACTATATGAACACCACACCATGCACATGTTATAGTAACATATACCAAACATGCAAACATCCAATAATGGAAAGGTAATACAAATTGAAGAACATACAGTTTCCAAGTCCACCCCAGCCTTTGTTGATGATTCCTCTCTGCTTAGTTCTTTGAAGTGCTTCCACAATGATTTCTGTCATTTTCTCTGGTTCTTGCACAGGCTTTTACCACAATTTAACAGAATGGGAGATGCATTATTTTCAAAATCTCAGAAGATAATTAATTAGTCAATTTTGGCTATCGTTTTCAACTTCTTAGAGAATAGAGAATCCTATAAAAACACAATTTAGTAAATAAAAGACTCACCAGACTACCAAAGCCGATATATATGGGCTTGTCACCAGCTTCTAGCCATTCCACAAGCTCTGCAGGAGGTTCATAGTTGGATGCAAGATCAAGAAAGCAAAATCCCACAACATCAATTTGAGGCCCCCAGTCTGAGAAAAAAGAAAGCCAAAGAGGAGTGTAAAGATCTAAAAGTAAGAATATCATTATTTCATCAGTAAGCAAATTAGTCATACTACCTTTTGGCTTTGGGACAAGGTGAGGACTCCACATATATCCGTGTGGGATATTAGATCCAGATCCTTGTGTTCCACTTAGATATGTAACAGGACGTAGTTTCAATTTCTTTTTCCTAAGGTCATTTACCATATCTCTTATTCCAAGCCAGATCAATGAGTCGACGATTTGATACGAAAGCTGAAAATGCATGATGTCGATTTTGAACAAAGAAGTCGAGTTTAAAAACAAACAACAATCAGATGATATGTCAATAAACAAGTCTCACTCTGTATCCTGCTGGTTGTTTGACACGTGACAATGGGTGTGGAAATTCACTTGTAGGTCTGCATAATTATTTAATAGCAAAAAGATAGTGAGTGATTCAGAACAAAAAGAAGAATAAGAATAAGAATGTGTATAATAAAGTAACACTCATTCAGCCAAAATCTGTCGCCACTACAAGACTTACGTCCATGGCATGGTGAAAAATACGTGAATCGGTATCTTCAGTGCTTCTGCCACATGGGTATGTCCTGAAATGTCGATTTCCAAGTTAGTCAGGCCATTAGAATTGAATCTATAATAAGTTGGAAAGCCAGAAAAAACTATGCATCTCAAACTATAGCGTCATTGCATGTATTTGCAGGCAAGATCTAGGTCTGCAAAAAATTATGTCACCAATGGTGTGGACACACCAAACTATGATATGATAAAGTAGTAGCTAATAATTCAAAAATTGCAGAAAACTAACCATATGCTGGGGGATTGGCAATAATTGCATCAGCTTTAAAGGAAATCCCAGAATCAGGATCAGGTTCTTTACATGCTGGAAGTAGAGAATATATGATGTCTTTCATTTGGTTTCGTTGAATTGGGATCTCTGAAGGGCCTGATGGCAAAAACCCCTTGTTCTTAACCATATCTGTACACAACATAGCAAGGAAACCAGTGAATTGCTGATAACTTTGAAAGCTAGAATCAGTAAACTTAAAAGGATGAAGAAAGAAAGGGAAAGTTTGGATGAAGATACTTACAACCGGCTAGCACTTTTGGATCTCCACCTAGAGGATAGAACTCCAGTCCGGCAGTCAAAACGAACTCTTTAAAATTAGCATGAGTTGCAAGTCTAACTCGATGCCCATAGTCCTACATAACCAAAATAATCCATTATATTACTTTCTCCCAAACAATTTAGATTCAAAACTATTCAAGAAACTACAATAATAGTGTAAAAATGAAGAAATATGCCAACCTGAAGCCGTTTGGCTATTGCAACAAAAGGTTGAACATCACCGCGTGTCCCAACAATCAGCATCACGATTTGCATAGGAGGAATATATTGAAGGTCAACCCCGTCGATAGACTCATCACCACAGACACCGTTTTTGGATTCTTCATGGTCAACAACAATAGGTTGAGGGATAGCATCTGCAGGAACTTCAAACACAACAGTACCATCATGTTTCACAGTAGCTATACGGTTCAACAATTTAAGCTGCAAAAAAAAAAAAAAAAAAGAAAAGACAATTTAAAAAGTGAGGACAAGTAGTAATATAACAAAGTAACATTGCCCAAGAAAAGTAGGAATCAACAAAGTCAAAGTGATTTCACATGTAACAGATAGCTAAAAATAGAACCAAAGGACAAGATTGTTTTAAAAAAAAAAAAAGAAAGAAACCAAAAATAGATGATGATGATGATGATTTGTAGTGTAACCTTCTTCCCAGCAGAGATTTTGTCATCGAAGATCTTAGCAGCATCCTCAGCAAGAATGTGAGTAACTCTTTGCTGCCTCTCAGTCTTTGATTTATCTAACCTATACGGTTGCTTTGTTGTTGCTGTTGTTGTTGATGTTGATGATTCAGCCCTTTCACTGCTTGATGAACCTTCCACTGGCATTGTCCATACTCGAGAAAAGCTTTTATTGCCACCACCTAAAAGTAACAAAACCCAATTACGAAACGGATCCAATCCCAGACAAAAGGAAATGAACAAATTAAACCAATTTGAATTCAATCGAAAGGGAGAAACGAAACCTGAAGAAGATTCAGCAGCAACGGTGTTATCAGCAATGGAGGCAACAACAGTTTTTGGATTGGTCTCAAGTTCTTCAGAGACAATGACGACGCCGCCTTCAATCTCCTCGATTTTAACCGAAGCTCGGTCGGAACTTGAGGATGAAGATGAAGAAGAAGAAGAAACCTTGGAGAGCTCAGCCGGCGAAATCTCCGGCATCGTGATTCACTCTCTCTCTCTCTCTCTCTCTTCGGCAGCAGCAACGATCTGGATCCTCCTTCGCCTTTTTAAATACGGACTAAATCTTTCTTCTCTGTTGTATCTCCTCGAATAATAATACGATTCTTTTCTTGCTTTTCTTGTAATTCTCCTGATTTTTTTTTTTTCTTTTCTTTTTTAATAAAAGAGAAAAGGTTCGATTATGTATCGGCACGTTCGAACGAAGTGCGTCACAGTGGCTACGTGATGGGTTCGCCCCGGTTCAGGTTGGTGGCAATTAAACTGCCCGAGTGATGGATAGTTCCGTAAATCTATAAAATCAAAAAAATATTTCTCTTCTGTCCGGAAATCTAAAAGATATTCTTGGAAACGCTGTCGTATTTATGCTTCGACAGCGAATCTTCTCTTCTGTCTGTCATTTCGTATGTTTACGTCCTTGTCGCTTTCTCTTCTGTCCCTGAATATATATGTTTTATTATTTGATTTTATCTTATTTAAGAAATTTTGCAATTAAGATACTTCCAAATATTGACTTAAGAAAATATCTGAACATTATTATATCAAGGATACCCTTAATTAATGCTTGCCTTTTTCTTCATATTTTATTACCGTTACCATTGTTATACTATTTCCTTTATGAGTGGCTTATTAACAGTTGTTATGGATTTACTCGTTAATTTCTTTTAATTTCATTATCAAGAATCAAATTATAAACATTCTGGTGCTGTGGTGTAGTGGTTATCTCGTTTGCCTTACACGCAAAAGGTCTCCAGTTCGATCCTGGGCAGCACCATTTTTTTTTAGCTTTTTATATTTTTTTTTGGTTAGCATTTAAAAACCACCATCTTGTTCATATGTATTTTGGCATTACATTTTTTCATAACGATTAATTATGTGAACAAGATCAATGGATATTTTCGTCTATACTGGCAAATCTTTAGATCAAGTCATCCTAATATTTTAGTTCATCTAAACCTATTCAACTTTTCTTTCAAAGAAAGGATTAAATATATGCAACCAAGAGGAGTGCAGCCAAGTTTGGTTGTCTTTTTTGTTCTTTTACTCTATATCAAATTTGCACATCTGCACTACTAAATCTTTTCTCTATTTACAAAGCATTTAGATCTCCTCCACAATAGTTAAAAGTATACAATAACACGTTATAGAGAGATTTGGACAAATTACTAGAAAAAGTAACCATAGCTAATTACAGGAAGCTGATTTTACCATTAAGGCTAAATTTGTGCAGAAGTAAAAGGTAAAGAGAACCAAAACAAAAAGAAACCCCTTCCTTAAACTCTCCCTTGGGCTTTAATATGGAAATTACCAACGCGGAGTTTTTACGGAACCGTCATCCACATCATTTAACAACCATAGTAACCTAAAGCAAAATATCAAAACCCTTGGGAGTGGTTGGTAGATTGTGCTACGAATTTTAAGGGTCTTTCAGGTAACGGAAAAATAAGCAGCATATTACCCATATAGCTTCGAAAATGGGAAATCAAACAGCTTACGATTCGTTTTGGTTACTAGCACCACCCCTTGGACGGCCACCATTACCCATCCTTCCACGCCCTCGCCCATATCCA
The DNA here is from genome assembly GCF_030686135.1 of Camelina sativa. Lineage (NCBI taxonomy): Eukaryota > Viridiplantae > Streptophyta > Magnoliopsida > Brassicales > Brassicaceae > Camelina > Camelina sativa. The sequence goes on from NC_141880.1 coordinate 2,699,387, forward strand.
CCTCTACGTCTACGGTATCCACCTTGGCCTCCCTCATACCCATCAGCACGATCTCCTCTATATCTGTCACCACGACCTCCATACCCATCACCTCGGCCTCCACCGTACCTATCACCTCGGCCTCCACTGTACCCATCACTGCGGCCCCCACCGTACCCATCACTTCGGCCTCGGCCTCCCCCATATCCTTCATCTCTGCCTTCAACGTAGCCATCATCTCTACCTCCAGCACGGCCGCCTCGAAATCCGCCTCTTCTACCCCCATACCCATCATTTCTGCGTCCACCGTATCCATCGTCTCTCCCTCCACCATATCCATCGTCCCTTCCTCTACCATATCCGTCATCTCTCCTCCCACCATATCCATCGTCTCTTCTTCCACCATATCCATCGTCCCTTCTTCCACCATATCCGTCATCTCTACCACCATCATACCCACCTCTGCCACCCTGATATCCAGCGCCTAACACATAGAAAGTGGTGCTAATTAAAAATGGTATTACAAACAGAGAGTAAAGATTGAAACCAAAAGAGGTTATCACTTAACAAAGAAGGGGATAAAGCAATGTGACAAACAAATTCACTAATCAATGTTGATCTAGAGTATAGTCTCATATCACCCTTAAACTTTGTATGTTCGCTTGGTTTTGCTAATTCAAAATGTTCTGACTTACCACGAGAGCCATAACTCTGTCCACCACGTCCACGACCTCTGCCCCTGTTTGAGTACGCCCCTTCATTTTCTATTTGTACCACAACAAAGCACGAGTCAGTTACAAACAGTAACACATGTTAATTATTAGTCTTAAAAACTATAATTATGTCACTGAAAATCAATATCAGATTCACAGACACACTAGATAACCAAAAGATTCCTTGATGATCTTCTGAAAAATCAGTATAAGGAAACTGAACGAGTTTCTTCAATGACATAGCAATACCTTGATAATCTTCTTGGTAATTTCCTTGATAACTCTCTTGGTGATTTCCATATCCACCTCTTCCTCTGCCACGACCTCTCCCTCGATCATACGAATCTACATTCCAAAATTTCAAACGTTGGTGTTATGATATAACCTAACAACGTTAACAGCTTTAAGTTTTCAAGAAAGTTTCAAGCATCACCTTCACCATAAGCATTGTATGGTAGGCGGGCTTGTCTTCCTTGCTGTGGCTGATATTGAGGCTTAGATTGATCTGTCTGTGCTGGAGCTTGATACCTGAACACAATATTGTAGCTATATCTTAAGAACCGAGGTACCATGTGAAGTAAAAATCCATAATAATATGTGTCTGAGATGAACAAATTATTAAAAAGCAAAGGAAGTGCATAAATCAAAATTTCCAAAGTTCATAGAAAGAAAAGAATGAACAAAACTAGAAAAGAAAAACTCACCCAGGAGAATCCTTATTTAGCTCACTCAAAGACAATGTGATCGAAATCATGGAAACATGGCGCGTCAACTCAACCCTGCATCATATAGAGAAATACACTTAAAGCCACCAATAAAAAACAAAAGCAAGGAACAGAGTAATGCAAGAGACTCACGGAACAAGACCCTCCTCCATAGGCTCCCAGACATCAGTGATACTCATAGAACTGATTGCAATATCTTGATGCAAACCTGGAATTTTTTTCTGCAGCATAGATAGATTACATAATCTTAGCAACTAGTATATATATAAAAAAAAAAGAAACGCACATTTAGATGAGTTATCTTCCAAAGTTAACCAAAAAGATAACTCACTTTAAGCATCTCAGAGATGGCCACAGTCTTGCTAATTGCTTGCCCCATTGCCTTCAACACAATATCTTTCACACCCTTCTCCTGAAAGCAAAAGAAACAGATAATTACACACACACACACAATCACATCGCAAAAGGAAAAACACAATCTTTATAAGCAAGAACATTTAAAACCTAACCCAAGATAAACCTTACAACAGAGCAGTAATCCATACGAAAAATTACACACACTAGTGGTGAATCACGATATTAGCGAATGAGTTGGGATGAAACTAGAGAGAGAGAGGAGAGAGAGAACCTGAAGAAGGCTGGTGGCGTAACTGATGTAGTTACGGATAAGGCCTTGACTGGTGATACGGATCTCATTCTCGTTAATCGGAGACTCAGGCTTGGGTTTATCGACTCTCTTGTATCTATCCATTGTACCAGAAGATTGAAAAATCGAAAAACCTAGGTTTTTAGAGAGACAAGTGAACAAAGGGCTCTGGAGAGAGTTTGGGAGAGAGAAACCCTTAGTAAAAAGTATAAACCCTAGGAGGAGGATTTGTGAGTTTTCAAGACGAAGAAAGAGCGAAGACGAGAAAGCGCAGCATAGGGAAAGGCCGAGATTTTTATAAAATACGAAGGGACACCAAAGAGCCTTGATGAGCTTCCCTGTTTTTTTTTCCTTTTTGACTTGGCCCAAAAAAAACGAGGGTTCTTTTTGGAATTTGGAAAATTAAAAAGAAAAACAAAACAAAACAAACCGCTTTAAAACGGGTCGGTCAGCTTTTTTCGGATCCGGATCCTATTTTCGGGGGTCTTTTACGCGCGTAACTTACACGAACGGTCAGATATCCATAGATCCTCCATCTTAACCGCCACGGACCGTTGATAACAAGAATGCTTTTTTTATTTATTTTATTTTTTACTTATTTTTCTCAAAATTTCAAAACTTTTCAGTCAGTTTTGGACTTGTTTTTCGGAGAGATGTAGGTAAATTAATTAAGGGGCAAATCTCTGGTTATTTGTGTGAAATTTACTAATCATATCTTATTCAATCATGGATTTTAAAAAGTCTATTAAAATCCACTGTTATTTAACTGATCATTTAAAAATTTATTTTAAAATCCATTGTTATTCAAAACAGTTTTGTGGATTTAGATTTTAATGATTTTTAGGATTCTAGAGGATTTTAGAGGATTTGTTTAGTTAAAAATACATAAATCTAAATCTCATGGTTTTAGGCAGGATTTGAAAGTATTTTACAGAAAATCATATCAATTTCTCTAAAATCTATCAAAATTCTAAATTTCATAAATACCATCAAATTCTCCAAAATCATGGTTTGAATACATCCCCTAAAGTTCGTAAATTTTTGGGATTGTGAATGAACCACTTCAATATCAACGATTTATTGCTTGAAGCCGAAACATAGAAAATAACAATGTCAACAATACTAAAATATCAACAATGTAATATCTTGTATGATGAAGCTTGCCTTGGTCATTCAAGATGAGAGGCTCACATAGAAAGAGACCTTATCAGTTTTGAAAAAATGCTTAATCGCAGGTATGTGTTTAACCCATGACCGGTCCACACTCCTTTCTCCGCTAATGCCTTCTACTAACTGATCAGAAACTTGACTCAAATGCAGTTCTTGGAGATCTATTAAATTCTCAATCCCTTAAAGTATTGCCTCTAACTCTCTGCAAGCTCTGACATGAAGCTTTTGAAGACCAAACATTGCACCACCTTCTACAACTACTTCTGTCAGATATCTGAACTATATCTAGAATCTTCAGACTCTGAAACCCTTGTGCAAAACACAACCTTGGCCACATGTATGCATTGTATAATGAAAGCCATACCAATTTAGGAAGCGTTTGGATAGAGAGAATGGTGTCTCCTTGCAACTGAGATCCACGCAAACCCAAATAGGTAACGTTTTGAAGAGTGTTGAACCAGCTTGGAACTCTCTCCAGTTTCCCAGCAAGAAACAACTTCTCAATGCTTGCGGTTGCTATCAGGTCATCTATCTCTAATGGCTCCTCTTCATGAATCGAAGTCTTTTAATCTTATTCAGCGATTTGCATAAGTCACCTCCATGCTCTCTTCTAACCATGACAAGACTTATTCTTGTGGGTTGAGTCATGTTCCCGAGGTTTTTGACAAGCTAAGCTTCTGCGTTGAAGCAGTCCATGACTTGCAAGTCCTTCAACTGCCAGATTTTAGGAGAAACCCTTGTACCTAAAACATAGTTCCAGTTGGAATCATGTCCATCATTGCGGCGAAAAGTAATCAAATGACGCAACTTCTGCAACTTTGACATCCCTGGAGGAAGTTCCTCAATCTTGGAGTGCTTTGTGTTCAATGTCTCCAAATTGATGAGTTTATGGAAGTTTTTTGGCAGTTTCTTCACCTGCGTTTTCGACAAATTGAAGTACTTTAAGTTGAACAAAGTTACTAAACAATCTGGCAGCTTGCTGATGGCAGAGTGTTCAAGGTCTAAGGCTCTCAAAAAGTTCAGACTTAGAGGTAACTTAATATTGTGTTTAGCAGAAGAGCAAACCAAAAGGGAGTGAAGGTTTGTTGTACGTATACTACCTGGTCTCATCTCTCTTTGAATGCATAAATGGCGAGTATCGATTGTTTCTGCATCATCATCATGATGATCGTCATAATTGTCACCATTATATACATCACAAAACCTCTCAGTTTTGGATATAGACAAAGCAATCTCCCTTATCACATCATGCATCTTGAATGCCTTGGGTCGTCCAAAAGGATTCCACAAGATAACTTGAAGCATGTTTCTGTAAACAAGCTCATTGAGGTAACCATCAGCCACTTCCTCTACTTTCACTCCTCTGATTGGTTCCACAAACCTTTGTGCCATCCACATCCTAACGAGCCTCTTTCTTTTCATCCCATAGTTCACAGGGAAAAGAGAACAGTATAAAAAACAACGTTTAAGCGGGTACGACATATCGTTGAAGCCAAGCAACAAAATGCTCCGAACAACTTTGAGTTCAAGATTGTTGTTCAGTTCCCAATTCAAAGAATTGTACACCTTCTTCCCTCCCCAAAGAAGCAATAGCTAATGGCAAGCCTTGACATCGCTCAAGTAATTTCCGTGCAATCGGCTCCAGGTTTCGTTCTCTGCATTGCTCAAGACTTCCTGAAAACGCTTTGTTGCAGAAAAGCACCCAAGCTTCGTCTTGTTTCAAGAGCTCAATCTCGTGCTTTTGGCTCCCAATACCATATGAGAAAGAAACCACGTTCATGCTCCTAGTGGTTATCATAACACGACTTCCACAAATACCATCTGGTAGAGCGATACTTATCTCCCTCCATAGACCGGTGGTCCATACATCATCGAGCACAACAATGGACCTCTTTGACTGCAAATACTCCACAAGTTTTTCCACCAACCTCTGTAGCTTAAGGAGTACAATTCAGCTGGAATCTGTGTTTGTGCTTCTTTGTAAAACTCCTTGATCATGGTCCTAAACACATCTTCAATAACATAAGATTTCGAGATTGTTACCCAAGCGGCCAAGCGTTAGACTCAAAATGTTTTCGGACACTTTGCGACTTAAAGATATTCGCAGCGAGTGTGGTTTTCCCTGAAAACCTGTAACACCCGCGTCCCGCGATCCGAAAGGAGGGGCAGTTTGTTTTAAGGAAAACGATAGCTATATGAGCTTAAGTAGCTAAGCTACTAGCTCAAATAGCTGGAATACGAGCTGAATGAGCTGAACAAGCTCGATGAACAAGTAGTTCAGCTGCGGACAGCTATCGGCCAGCTATGGACAGCTATCGGCCAGCTATGGACAGCTATAGGCCAGCTGTGGACAGCTATGGACCAGCTGCGGACAGCTAGGCCAGCTAGTATCAGCTCGTCCAGCTAGCGTCCAGCTAGCGTCAGCTCGACTAAGCTCGGCTAGCTGGACGGTGGTGGACAGTCTCCGGGCCAGCTGGGGAGCTCGTGGACGGTAATGGGACGGCATGACCGAACGGGCATGGCCGGACAGGCACGGACGGACAGGCATGTCCGAACGTGCACGAATGAAGGGCCTTGATGGACAGGTGCCTTTTGGAGCCTAGACTTCGGCCAGGGCACTATAAATAGAGGGCAAGGCCTTCATTCCAACACACCATCATCCTTCCATCGTCCATCTAAGCCTAAGAAGAAAAGGGGGTGCGGCTCGGCGAGTTTGCTCGTCCGAACTGATGCGCATGCTACCTCTCTATCGAAGGTACGATGAGATGAGCGGCGGTTCGGCAAGCGGGCCGATACTTCCGACTGACTTGTCGGCAAGCGGGCCGATACTTCCGACTGAATTGATGTACAGGAAAACTGAACTGGGGAGGAGAGAGAGAGAGAGAGGACAAACCACCAGAAGTTCTTGACTGGAGATCGGAAGTGAGAATAGGCCAGTGAGTGAGAGTGTGAGACTATCCTTCAAGGGCTCAAAAGAAAAGAGTAATAACTCGTTCGTTCAGGGTGTTTTCGTCATTCGTTCGTTATCTGTTTTAAGGGGTTTAAAAGAAGAATAACACTTACCTGAAGAACTTATGGAGAATTGGAGTAAAAAGAAGTTAATTGTAGAAATCAAAATTGCTTCAGTGGAACTACTACTTGTTCATGAAGCACAACATATATATCAAAAGTTTTTAACCGAGCAAATCATAAACGCAAAAATACAAAAAAAAAAAAAAAAAACGTTGTTTCCAATCACTCATTCTTCAGGCAAAAGTCCAGCCATTGGAATTTTAATCTCGATCTGGTCTTCTTTCATGGCGGAATCTTTAATCTTCTTGTAATCAACTTTGAAATCATAATCTCCCTCCATCATATCCTCATCATCAGCTGTTTTCTTCGCTTTCTTCCTCCTCTTCTTCTCTGCTTTCTGCTTCTTTGTATTCAACATGCTTTCTGCTGAGTATAGCTTCACGTTCTGTCTGGCCGTCTGTGATTTCTCCTTCGCCTTTCCTGCCTCTTCCTCCTCATCCCCACCCATAGACTCATCCCCTCCCATAGACTCATCATCACTCTCATGGTCAGGCTCTTCTTCCGTCTGAGTCTTAGACTCATCCTGTGTGTTTTTTTGTTTTGTTTAGAGATGCATAAACCAAGATTAAACCAGATTGAATCATTTACAAGCAAATGGAGAATTTTACCAACCTCGATCATAGTTTCATCAAAATTGAGAGGACCATTTGAAGGAACTTCAACAGGGTTGAACTCGTTAACCGTCTTCAAGCTCCCGATGAAAGACGATTCACCACTGTAAACCTCATCGATGTTAAATTCCTTGGCCAGCTCGGTCACAATCTTTGACTCAGCGTGTCCACCTTGGTCCCTCTTTGGCGGCATTGTATAGTATGGGATTTTACCTGCACAACCATTCAGATTTGAGATATTGATGAGTTAGAAACTGGTTTTAAAATACTCTGGATGCTTCTAGTTTATAATGAACTAAAAAAGATGTAACCGCACCTTCATTCCAGTCATGCAAAACAATTCTCGCAGCAGCTTCAATATCCACAAGACCACCCTTTTTAAGCTTACCCCTTACGGTGGCGACTTTATAGAGAAAATCATCGACTGCCTCGAAGCTCGGGATTTTGTAGAGAGTCACCAGCATTTGTGTTGGACAAAGCTTGAGAATTTCCTTAACTAAATTTTCACACAAAGCAGAAGATTATAAGACAAGGCAAGAAGAGATGTGCGAGTTTATCTATAGATTATTTTCAATTACCTGGACTAACTGGGTCATCCAACTTCTCGATTCTTTTACAGTTGCGGAGAGCTATAGAAGCATCATTTCCTGAAGATTTGAGCATCACAACTCCAGGACAATCCAACAACTTCACGTTTTTGTCCAAGTGAACCTCTTGCAGAGACCTAGTCAGTCCTGGTGTGGCACCGACATTGACAACATGAGCTCTCTTCAAACTGTTAATAAGACTACTCTTCCCGACATTAGGCAGTCCAATAATACCAACTGTAATAGATTTTTTCAACTGCCAAAGAACAACAAAGGAAGGATTCAATTGAAACTAGACAATAGAACTTCTTGCTAGCAGGGTGATTAAAGTGAAAATAATGAATAACCAACCTCATGACTTCTAGAGTAGTTTTTCAACAATTTGATAAGAGTGTCTGCTCCAAGACAATCACTAGTCTGCAACATATTGCTTGGTTTTGATGCCTTAGAGGATTTCCAACCCAAGTTTGATCTCTGTTCCTGGGTGCTACATTTGAAGGCAACAGCAGGAAATTCTTCCCTAAGGTACTTAAGCCATTTCTCAGCAGCCTCACGGGGAACAAGATCTAGACAAAGGAGATTCGGTTACAATAAGTAAAGGCAAGACCAAGAGGAAATAAACAACTTTTTATGTCCAAGAGCAAAAGACTAATAAAGGAACTTACCAATCTTGTTCAACAGCAAGACAAGATGCTTATTGGGACCAGCTTGCATAACCATCCTCTCCATATCAGTACATCTAGTGCCAAGGGGATCACGGGCATCAAGAACCTCCAAAATGACATCAGACAATTCAATGACTTTAACAAGCTCCTTGTAGAAAGCCCTCTCCGAGTTATCTGTTAAGCAATAGATAGACATTAGTTAATGTAAAGAACGACAGAAATCACATAAACGTGTAAAGAAGATATCCAAATCAAAGCACCACATTTCACCTCGAACATTGACAACTCTAGTTGGCTCCTCTCTGGTCTCTTCTTCTGTCTTGGTGTCCTTATCCTCATCATCAACCAAACCAAGTTTCCTCTTTTTGGCCTACATAGATTTTATTAAGACAGATGAGAACACAAACACCAATTCATAATACGAGAAAATCAAACAGCAAGACATGGAAAATGCTACTTTGATCAATCAATTAAAACCCAGAGCATAAAGGCAATGTCTTTAACAATTGAAGCTATTACTAATTATCAAAACAACTATAAGAGACAAATTGAAAGTAAGATTGAATAAAGGATACCCTTTCTTTGCGGGCGAGTTTTTTCTGCTCCAGCTCTTCGAGAGCACGGGCACGTCGAACTTCAAGGGCCTTGAGCTCTTGTTCCTTGAAAGGCCAGTCATTGGGGATACCTGGGTCCTTCTCTACTCTTGGCTTACGGTTAAGCCCTAGCTTTTTAGCGTCCTTTGCCTTCTTCTTGTGGTGCTCCTTCACCTTCCTCAGAACCTTATGCTTCTGCTTCAAGGTCACCCTCTTACTCTTACTCTCTGCAACAACAACCAAAACAAAAAAAAAACAATGAATAAAGACCCAATAAATATCCTGAACTGAATAATTGATTCAATTCATCGACTATGACAAATATGAATGAAGGATCTATCTTACTTTTACTCCGTTTCACCATCTTTGTCGCCTTCGGGATGAGAGCGAAGCAAAATGAAAAACGAAGTAGGTTTAGAAGAAAAGGGTTTATGAAGAAGGAAGGAAGATGGAGAGATATCGGCGTCAAATTAGGGTTTTGCTATGAGATGGATTTTTGGATACATAACCCGACCCGGTCGAGTTAACTTTATAAAAGTATAAAAAATGAAACAAATTTGGGGTGAGAGAGGTTCGAACTCGCGACCTCCGGATTACTCTGACAGCTATGAGACCGACGCGCTAGCCAACTGCGCCACCACCACCAACGTGTTTAACCTTGACTTCGACCGGTCGCCTGAAAGTCTGATTTTTTTTTCTGGCTTTAAGATCCCGCCGGGCTCCGGTGGTGGCGGTTAGACTTAAACCCTTCAAAAAACCTGACTTTTACTGAAATTCGTTGAGCATAGGAGAGGCAAGTGAAGCCCAACAGTCAGAAATGGCTAACAGAAGCTTCCATTTGAAGAAATTTTCATGGCTTTCTTCTCGGATTCTCTCAGGTTTCCGAGAAAATTGATCGTCTTCTTCGATTTTAAGCTTTCTGGGTTTTCGCTATTTTAATGTTTTTAACCATCTTTTTGTTCACCAGACAGTGTTCAGGGGAGATTCCGGCGACCCATTACTACTCCAGCCATTTGTTTAGCTCCTTCATTCGATGGAGATATGAACATTGGGTCCAAGACATTGTTCAACCAATGTCTTTCTCGCGGGTAATTCGGTTTATACTGTTGAGTTTGGGCTTCTGAGTTCTGAGTTTCTAATTTGTAATGGGCAGTCTCTTTCAGATTTGCATCAGTCCGACGAGTATCTCGAGCTTCTTCTTCTTCATCTCCTTCTTCTCCACTTGTTGATTTGCTCTCTTTTATTAGAGCTTCACTTGATCAACTTGAAGGTAGCTCTGGTTCTCTTATCTTGTCTTGAAACATTCATATGTGTTGTAAACAAAGTTTGTAAATTGAACTCTTAGGTCCTTCCCATCATTGGTTGAATCGAGACATTGGGAACAAACAGCTTTTCAAGGATAAAGGAACTTATGTTGTTCTCGCTGGAAATTTGCTAAACGAAGCAAGTGATCCCAGTGGTTTCTTTGAGAAACTAAAGTTGCTTCAGCAGAGGTTTAAGAATGCTTTCAACCAAAAAAAACTCATGGCAACTTAACGGGAACTATAGCTAAGTATTTGTTTTTTTGTGGTCTTTTAAGGTCCCCTGGTGTCTGTTTCATGGGTATCCACTTCAGTGATCAAGCTCGAATCACTGATGATCGAACTGCTTTAGCTGAGTTGATTGTGAAGGAATACCTCACTTTTCCTGTACTACTCTCTGAAAAAGAATTTCCCAAGGTATATATTTCGCTGTAGATTACATCTCTGTATATCATTCCTCTCAAGTTATATGCAAATATCAATTTCAGTCGAAGGTGTGATGTTTTTTTAGTTGTATCAGACAAGTGGGGAAGTACGTTATATCGTGTTTAAAGATTTTAAGAACGCTTTAATCTCCGAGGAGAAGGATCTCGATATTGCTTCTGTATCTAAAGGTATACCTACTTTATCATCGTATTCACTACAAATATTCTCTACAATGTCATACTTATTGTTCCATGTTCACCTTAAGAGAAAAGAAAAGATTTACTATTGTGCTCCTAGCTTGTGAACATTCTTCGCTTCAGACTGTCAATCTTCTTCAGCATCTTGAAAGACGAAAGCATATAATAATTCTCGTGATTTGTGTGCTTAATACATATTCTGGTTCTTCTTCTTGTGCTTTGCTGCAGCTCTTGACAGTCTCGCTCAAGATATTGAGAAATCCAAGTCTGTCAGACTTTTCACGAACACTTGGTCAAAACAAGCTGATGCTATCAAGGAGTCACATTACTCTTCTTTTTTTCAAGATTTGTTACTTTACTTTCCAGGTATATCTTGAATTTTCATTTTTATCTTTCACGCTACTCTCTAATATTTTGTTCACGGACATTTTCTGTGACAGGTTGTATCTCTGCAGACGAGGTTGGAGACCGTCTGTTTCTTTCTGATACCAACCACCATCGTATAATTATATTCGACAACAGTGGGAAGATTTTAGACAGTGTAAGTGAACTGAATCAGATTTGCGGAATTGTAATCTTCATAGAGTTACTTTGCTCAATTTCCTTAGAAGGGCATTAGTAGAGAGAAAGTGCATGGAAAGCTCCTTGTTTAACGAAACTAAACTTCAAGACAATGTTTTTATTTCAGATTGGTTGTTTCCCAGGTTTTGAGGATGGAGAATTTGAATCTGCAAAGATGTTACGTCCTACAGGGACCCTTTATGACGAAGAGGAGGATTGCCTTTACATTGTAGATTCTGAGGTATGACTCCTAGAAATATATACACGAGTATAAATTATGATAACTGATTGTGCCATTGAATGTTTTCATGTTAAGATTGTTTTTCCTCTTTCTTTTCTTTCTTTTTCCCCATTCTTTGAGTTAAGAACCACGCAATTAGAAGAGCAAATATAGATAGCCGGGTCTTGGAAACAGTATATCCAAAGGTTATTAAGAAAAGTGGTGGCTTGTGGTCTTGGATAATGGAGAAAATGGGTCTTGGAAAAGATGATGAGATAACAGTTGATTTTGATGCCAAATCAGAAGAATTTGATCCTCGCTCTCTGTTGTTTCCATGGCATGTACTGAAGCGTGATGATGAGAGTCTGTTAGTCAGTAACAAAAGGTAAAAAGACTAGTTAAAGAGATTGCTTCTTTACTGTATTAGTAGTGATAGCTCGGTCTCTCTTTCTTTCTTTTGCCACCCTTTTACGCTCGTGACCAAATAGGTTTCTCGTATTTTACAGCTTTACGAAGTTAGGGATGATAAATTTAGCTTCAGGAGAGATCGAAGAAGTCGTGGAAGGTTACATACAAGAATTGGCATCTTTTTCTTTCGTTTTATTTTGTGGCATCTTGACTCATTGTATCCAACAAATCTTATCAAAAATTTAAGGGTTTTCGAAGATAATGGAGATCTGCGGACAATCAATCACAGAGAAGCTATCAGTGTTGAAACATATGCCTTCTAATTGGTTGCAACAGCAAACTGAGGCTATCGCCTCATGCAAGGAGCAGCCAAGTGCTTCCCTTTTTTCTTCTTTTACTAAGCTTGGAGACAGCATTGTCATGACAGATATAGGTAAACGTTATTTACGCAACTTTCTTTACATCTCTATGCATCAACTAACACATTTTGTCTTGTACATTAAGCTTGTCAGCAGGTGTTGAAGCTAAATAGAGAATCTGGAGCATGCTCTAGCATTCAATTCTCAAACATTGGGATCCTTGGGTTACCCTATTGGTTGTTCATTCCACTGGAGAGAGTTTTCAATCTGTTAGTGATTTCGTACTCATTATCTTATCCATTAACAACACTTCTCTTGTTCTGGAACTTACTAATTGATGTCGTGTTGTTTTGGCTAAATTATAACCAGAGCGAATGGAGTTCAGGAAGGACATCTCAGTCATACTCAGGAACTCCGGTTACTGCCAGGTGAGATTTGGTAGACAGACCCTAACTTTTTTGCCCATTCTCTGATGCTGATCTTAATGTTAGAAGTTCATCACCCCAGTCCGAATTAGCTGCAGGATGAAGATGGTTATAACATTGTTCGGATCCGACAATCTATTTATCCGGTTTGATTTAACTACTACTTTTTCATTTAACAGGTAAAATTAGCATACGGTTGAACATAGAGATTCCTCCATGGACAGAGCTTGTTGAACCGATACAAGAAAGCTGCATATGGCGACAGACAAGAGGCGCAATCAGTGAAGTCTCGAGTGCTGGAAGTGCCGTTGAACCTTCAGAAAAGGTTAGTTAAGAGAATTGCATTACCGACATTTGCTCTGGTTTAAATCCGAGTTAGCTCAGACATTTTGTTTTCATGACTTACAGGTTGGAGTTTCGCAACAATGGTATGATGAATTAGACAGCCTTGCCAAAGAAATAGCCAACCCCGAAGCAGCTGAGGAAGAGGAAGAAGTAGATGTTAGTCCTTCTGAGGTTGAAAGAGAAGAAGACGGACGTATTCACATCGATTGTACTGTCAAATCAAGTCCTGGCACTAGTGAGGTACGCCTAAACTCTTCTCTCTAGTCTCCGTTATCAACAAAAGCCAAGGTTTACTATACAAAAGAGTATAACTTTGTCGACTTGGGATTGTGCAGCTTATTGTTTATGCAGCATTGTATTTAAGACTGGCGAGAAACGAAGAGACAGAAAGTGCAAGCCAGGAAGAACTGGCGAGAAGAATAGCAGAGATTTTGAAGCCAGTACGGAACATAACGACTATGAAGGAAGATTTATTTGTGAAACTGTTGTCCAAGTCAAAGAGAGAATTGAGAGACATTGTCTTCTTGAAGCCAATGCATGTGCGGATAAGGTTAGACTCGATGGATCATCCAAAAGCCGATAACTCAAGAGACGTGATCTTGACTGACTCCTCTGTTGAGGTTGATGTCTCTTTGAACACGGGCCAATAACGATGCGTTGCTCCATTCTTTCTCATACGTACCAATGGGCTACTCCTAATTCTTTTTGTTTGAGGTGGTAAAAATGAGCTTTCTATAAGTTTATGACATTATACAGAGAAACAATTTGATCGGTTCATTATATGAAATGGTTCACAGTTTGTTTAAGATGGTCCAAATCTCTCTAATGGATTCTCTATTTTAGTGTTTCTTCTCTTTCTTTTTTAGTAAAAATTTTGAAAACGTAATCGATATTAGTAAATTTTGAGTGCAATTAGTAAACAACAAAATGAGTGAAAAATAAGAATATTTGAGAACATGAAACAAATAAAACAGCTATCGTTTATGATTCTGTTAAAACGGAACGACAATTTCAAACCAAAATCCAAACTGATTTTTGAAATATGTGGAACAACAAGTCAACAACAACCAAATGTTTTATTTATTTATCATAACATATTATTTTACTGGTTAGCTATAAGTACTTATCTGTTAATGTGATTTGTTAAAATTTGAACTTATTACATATGTGTGGGGATTGAAACATACATACTAGATAATTAAGAACATTATACCATTCAATTCAATTGGTAATCTCAATCGTTGTTGCAAGAGCCTCATGGAGAAGAAGATTGTTGACTTATATTTGTAAAACAAAAGGGACAAGAGAAATCGTCATTACCAAGTCATATTAGGTCTCCTCCATCATTATACCTGCCTTTTCTTCTGATTTGTTCGCAATTTTTTAAATAGTTTTGAGAATAATAATAATAATAATGTTACGATTATTCGCATTTGATTTCAAAATATATAGTTCGTGCAAGCATCAACATTACATGTAATGTAAACCTTTTGTAGCATACTATATTTTATTCAATTCATGGTCTCCATGTTATTATTCTCTCCCTCTTTCTTCTCATTATTTCCCATTTCTTCAAACCATATTATATTAATCACTTTTATAATCTGTTTTGAAACCCTTAGAGAAATGTGAGGTACACAAACATGAGAGCAATTATAAGATATTGGAACCCATTTTGTATATTTTAATTCTTATATTAAAACAGTAGTTTAATTTGTCTCTATATTAAGAAAAATTCAGAAACCTAAAACCTGAAGAAGAAAAAAATCCAGTTTTTTAGGAGACTCTTCCGTGCTTTGGATCCCAACGGTTTTGGTGTTGATTTCTCTTGATCTGGGTTTTGTTACATCTTTGACGTTAAAAGAAAAAAAAAAGTATCAACGTGAAGATAAAAGGGAAAACCCTAATTAAGGGTTTCTTGGGCAAGGGACAACCATTGTTTATCAAGGATTCAAAAAGGTTTGTTCTGCTTTTTCTCACCCAACCCACATTTTGCTTCTTGATATTTTATCTGAAAATGTTTTTTTTTTCCTGTCAACGCAGGCATTTTTTTAATAAAACGATTCCAACAAGATCCATCTTTGGTCTTGATTGATTTGTGGTCCTCAGACTCTGTTTTTGTACAAGTTTCTTCGGAGTTTGAATCCAGTCCTGCAGAATTGCCGCGGTTTGAAAATCGTCTATGATCATAAATCACTAAGAACAAGGAAGAAAGAATAAAAAGAGAGAGATTGAAGTTTTCTTGAGATTGGGTTCTTTACAAGGGAATAGAGAAGAAATGAATTGCTTTTCATGTTTCTATTTCCATGAAAAGAAAAAAGCTCCGAGAGATTCAGACAATAGCTGCCGGAGAAATGGTGAGTTGACCGGTAGAGACAACAACAAAACACACCCTGGTAAGCTCAGAGCATCTATATATTATTTTTTATAGATATCTTATACTATATGTCTTAGGGTTTAGAAGACTAGATTCAGTAACCTTTGTATTGCTTACAGAGAATCCAAAGACTGGAAATGAGCAGAACAAGAACAATGATGAAAACAAAGAAGTAACAAACAACATCGCCGCTCAAACATTCACCTTCAGGGAGCTTGCCACTGCAACCAAGAATTTCAGACAAGAATGTCTGATTGGCGAAGGCGGTTTCGGAAGGGTTTACAAGGGAAAGCTCGAGAAGACCGGCATGGTCAGTACTGATTAAAACATCTTTCTCGAGTTTAAGTTTAACTAGTAACTCATATATATGGAAAATGTAACAGTACATATACACTTTTGCAGATCTATATGAAACTTGATGAATATGGCATACATGATATAGCATTCATGGTCTCTGCTTCTACGTTTCTTTATAATAAATCTCTTAATTAAGAATTTTCAAATGGTTATATTGGGTTCAGGTTGTGGCAGTGAAGCAGTTAGATAGAAATGGGCTTCAAGGGAACAAAGAGTTCATCGTAGAAGTCTTGATGTTAAGTCTGTTGCATCACAAGCATCTCGTGAATCTTATTGGATATTGTGCTGATGGAGATCAGAGACTTCTCGTCTATGAGTACATGCCTCGTGGTTCACTAGAAGACCATCTCCTCGGTACGTTACAAAACTAAGGTTCTATGTTGACTAACTCCGGATTAATTACCCCCATGTGTTTTAATTGTAAATTGAAATGTTTACAGAACTCACACCGGATCAAGTACCGTTGGATTGGGACACGAGGATTAGAATCGCTCTAGGAGCTGCGAAGGGTCTTGAATACTTGCATGACAAGGCAAATCCTCCGGTGATCTACAGAGATCTCAAAGCAGCTAATATCCTTCTAGACAGTGACTTCAACGCCAAGTTATCTGATTTCGGTCTGGCAAAGCTAGGTCCTGTCGGGGACAAACAACATGTGTCTTCCAGAGTAATGGGAACTTACGGATATTGTGCTCCAGAGTATCAGAGAACCGGTCAGTTAACTACTAAATCCGATGTTTATAGCTTCGGAGTTGTGTTGTTGGAATTGATAACTGGACGAAGGGTTATTGATACTACCAGACCCAAAGCTGAACAGAATCTAGTGACTTGGGTTAGTTTAATTGCCTCTTTTAAGATTACTAGTATTCGTCTTCATCAATAGCTTTACACTAAACTTTCTTGTGTGGTTAGGCACAACCGGTGTTCAAAGAACCGAGTAGGTTCCCAGAGTTAGCGGATCCGAGTCTGGAGGGAGTGTTCCCGGAGAAAGCTCTGAATCAGGCAGTAGCAGTGGCAGCAATGTGTTTACAAGAAGAGGCAACGGTACGGCCACTCATGAGCGACGTGGTAACAGCTCTCGGTTTCTTAGGAACCGCACCAGATGGCTCTATCTCTGTTCCACACTACGATGAAATTCCTCCTCAGCGGCCGGATGAAACGTCCGGTGAGGATCCAGCAGCGGCGGAAGAACGGGAAAGAGCCGTGGCAGAGGCAATGGAGTGGGGAGTTGCTTCAAGAGCACATTCCCGGAACCCAAGTGCTTCTTGATTCTAATGTTTTGTCTTCTTTGAATATTTAATTTTGGGTTTGGTTGTTTTCTTCTTATTTGTTGGCTTTTCAATTTCAGTTTCAGAAAGATAGTGATAGATAATTCTTACCTTTTCTTTGTTCGTTATGTTTTGTTTTATTTGAATCTGTATATTCCAGCTGAGAGTTTTCATAGCTTGAGAATTCTTATTCTTGATTTCAAGCTTTACAAAATTTTCGGTTTCATTCTCGTGTTTAGTCAAAATGATTCATGCCATGAAAGATCATAAAGATCAGCAGCTAAATAGCAACACGTCAACACATCTATCTTCATGAGATTCATGAAGTAAAATATATAAATTGCCACTTTGAGAATCAAGAATTCTATATATCATGAACACAAAGACACGCATGAGTTGTAGTCAAAAATTAAAAAGCAACCCATCTAATTAAAAAAAGAATCTAAGGACATTAAAGAAAAACCCTAGGTCAAAACCTGTAACAGAGGAGAGAAAAAAGTAAAAGACGTGTAATGCAAGAGATACAGCAACGATACATCAGGATAGGCTTAGGCTACGAACAGATATAGCTGTGGAGCCAGAACCGCGATCCCAATCTCTAGCACGCGAAAACCCTCTATCTCTATATGGTTTGCAGCTATATAACCGCAGGAAACCCTAGCTATATCCACGCCAGGAAGTGACTCTAGTATCTCCATCTTTAGCTCTGTTGGTAAATAAATCGAGTTTTGTGGAACTAGGGTTCGTTGTACTTGTATGACTAGAGCCTGAAGAAGAATGATCCAATCATTAGCCGGAACAATGTTTTGACGAGGCAGCATGGTCGAGATTGTACAGAGACTTTAACGAAGACTAAGCAAAACTACAACTATAGTCCTGATAAAACCTGAAATCCAAGAAACAAAAACAACAAGGAAGCACCTTTATATAACAAAAAAAAAAAAAAAAAAAGGCAAACCTAAGAGGCATTTAAATATGATTGGGTCAATAATGGGCCTATAAAAAGCCCATACTGAAGCTCAAACTCAAACATCAGCCAAATCTCTCAATCTCTCTCTCGCTCTCTCGTTGGCGCTGTTTATCTGATTTCGCTACCTTTTTTTTTGTTGTTGTTTCCTTTGGTAAATAAATATCTGATTTTGCTTTTGAATCGCCATTGATTGAACAATTTGACGCCGATCTCAATATCTGTTTCTCGATCAATTGCTTTGGCTAGATCTTGCTCGTTTAAGCTTTTTTTGTTATGCTCTGGGAAAAAAATTGACGTCTTTGATTCATGGGTATTGAAGCATCGGTGGTTTAATGTTGTATCATTGATCTCAATCAGTGAGATCGGTGAGCTCAAGTTCTGTTTTTTTATTTTGTTTCCCTTTCCTAAATTGGGATTTTGAAGAGATATGTCAAGTAAAGCATGGAGATGGGTATTAGGGTTGATATACCTATTAGCAGTTGCCACGATTTGGATTGCAGCCAGTTTTGTAGTCCAGTCTGTGGTGGATGCTGGTGTTTCTCCGTTCTTGATCACTTTCATTTGTAATTCATTGTTCGTTATCTATCTTCCCCTTTTTGAGATCGGTCGGTATCTTGAAGATGCATATGGGAGTTTATTGTTTTGGAGAAACAAAAGGTCTCATTTGATGGAATTGGTCGAATCAGAGAAGGCTGTTTTGCTAGGACAAGATGTTTCAGGTGTGAAATCAGATGCATCTGAGAGTCTAGGGATTGTTGTGAGAGAGGAAGGGATTAGTGGTGAGGTTGGTGATGGAATTGAATCTGGATTGGAAAATATAAAGCTTGAGATTGATGCTAGTGTTAATGTCAGTGGTGAAGCCGGTGGTGTATGTAGCAAAGGATTAGATGAGAAGGGACGTTGGACACGGATGCGGGTTGCTAAAGTTAGCCTTATGATTTGTCCGTTTTGGTTTTTGGCACAGCTTACTTTCAATGTCTCTCTCAAGTACACAACAGTTACGGTAAGAACACATTGGAAACCCCCATCTTTTTTGCTCATTCTGTAAATCTGCTTGGCTGATGTTTGTTTTTTCTTTCATTGTTGTGAATTGCAGTCAAATACAATCTTAAGCAGTTCATCAAGCCTTTTCACCTTTCTGGTATCACTAGTATTCTTAGGCGAGAAGTTCACGTGGTTGAAACTCTTCAGTGTTCTTCTTTGTATGTCTGGGACCATAATTGTAAGTATGGGTGACTCAGAATCCAACTCTAATGCAATAGCTAAAAACCCTCTTTTGGGAGATATTCTTTCACTGATCTCAGCGGCGCTATACGCTGTCTACATCACTCTTATACGCAAAAAGCTTCCGGATGATGATGAAAGGAACGGTCGGGTCAGTATGGCTCAGTTCCTCGGGTTTCTGGGTCTCTTCAATTTCTTCATTTTCCTTCCTCCTGCTCTAATCCTCAACTTCACAAAGCGAGAACGCTTCAATGCACTAACCTTGAAACAATTTGGTCTAGTTGTTGGCAAAGGTATGCAAGCAGAGTTCCATTTTTCCGCCATCTCAACTCTAATGAAGCTATGGAGTTGATGGCGCAAGTGTTTGGGGCTGTTTGATGTTGGGATGCTGATTTGAACTGCTTGATGCGTGTTTTGGTATTTCAGGTTTGTTAGATAATGTGCTTAGTGACTACCTATGGGCGAAAGCAGTACTATTGACAACAACCACAGTGGCAACAGCTGGGCTAACCATTCAGGTTCCATTGGCAGCTATTGTAGACAGCTTATCAGGGAACAAGCCAAGCTTCACCGATTACATTGGTGCTGCAGCTGTAATGGTTGGCTTTGCAGGAATCAATATTCCCTCAGAGATGTTTTGCAGGTCCAAAGAGACTGCTATTGAGCTGGAACCTGGGACGTCGTTCACAGACCCTCCTCAGATTGTGACGGATAGCGTAAGAGTAGATTCTTCAGAGATTATAGTGACTTAATTGTTCCAAATTCAAGTACTACTAGTATATTTTTTTTAATCTTCTCCTTCCCGCTTTTACCCGTCGTTTTTTGGTTGTGATTAACTTATTGCTATGTAAATTGTCGAACATGATATACGAATATAGCTTGGGAAAATAGTAATAAAATCGTTCATCATTCTGGACTCAAATTCAATACAGTAAAAGGAAAATGTTTCCTCTGCGTTATTATAGGACTAAGCAGATACATTGAGATGTCCGTATTTTTGCATAACTCTCTTTGTTGCCATAGCAGCTGCTTCACTTGCACGTAATGTGCCTTGTGCCATCAGAGCTGCAAACTCACGAGTAATCTCTTCTTGAATCTTGGTCCTAGCATCACCCAAGGGGTCCTCCTTCACCTTCTCTTCACTAGCTGACGGTGGAACAACAGGTGGCACTTTTACAGTTGCAGCAGAGGTATTTCCTTCCTCAGGCTTCAAAGACTCAATTTTTGGACCGGCATCTTTACTAAAAGCTCCAAAAGGTTGTGGCTGTGTCTGTGTCTGTGGCTGTGTCTGTGTCTGTGGCTGTGGCGTAAACTGTGGAACTTGAGGAACCGCACCAGCTTTTAGAGTTGTTTCGAGGCCTTGTAGCATAGGCACTGTAAAATGGGGGGGGGGGGGGGGGGGGGGGGGGAGATGAAACTTAGATCAGTTATAGAGCTGAGCAAACCAGGACCAAATAAAGAAAGTGTCACGAGTTACCATAGAGACTTACTTATAAGACCACCCATGGGGCTGTTTAGAACGTCATTGGGAAGCTGAAGAATGTAGTCCGGAATACCTTTACCCACCAAAAACTGAGAGACCTCGTTGCTGAAGTTGTTGCAGTTGTGAGTCAATAAACTGTAGGACTCAGCGGTGTAACGAGGACTGATTTCTTCCAAATACATCTCGAAAACATCTTTAGGAACATGTGATAGACCCAACTCTATCGTTCGAATTGGTGTTCCATATGGAGTCCTTCCAACTGGCAAATGCTGAATTCCTCCTCCAAAGAAGTACTCGCTCCCATAAACAACAATTCCTGTGTGCCTGGGAAAAGGATACATAACTCGCATGTTATTGTACTGGTTTAAAACATTCAGGTATATACGATACATATCCAACTCAATCAAAGCGCAGGTTCATTTATATTACCCAAAGAAAACCAATTAAGAAGCATAAACACATTCAAGTATTCAACTACTCTTCAATTCATAACGTATACAGACAACATGCCAAAAATATCTAAAACTGGCCTACTTGCAACAATTCTTCAACAGTTAGATATCAATCAAACCTATGAAAAATATGGAGTTGAAGGCTTAGATAAGGTAATGGATTTACACGCTACAAACAATGAAAAAAACGTGATTGCCCAAGAGAGTACTCACCATACACCGTCGATAACTTTTCCCAAGAGTGATTGCGAGAGCTGGCGTGCCAAGCCTTGGCTTAGATCATAGACATTCAACGTAACCTTATGCGCTTCCTGAAACGTCACATATTTCACCACTTTCAAATCAAACTAAACAACGAGACAACGTTGATTAACTACACAAACCATTTATATGAGAAAAAAAAATCATACCTCAGCCATTCTTCCGAGTACAAAACTCTTAAAATCCTTGAAACAAGTAAACTACCTGAGAAAAAAAAAAATTCAAAATCAAAATTCTCGCATAAACAAGATTTACAATCGCACAGATCTAACACCTGAGCTATAAATTTCCGCGAATAAGAATTCGAAAATCGACCTTGAAGAGCAAACAAATTCAGAAATTGGTTCCGTACAAAAAAAAAACAATAAAAGCATCTAACATCCACAAATAGAATAATCCAAATCTAGAAACCACGATGCTAAATCGGGAACACAAAATTGGTAAAAAAAAATTGATTGACTGAGATAAACAAGGGAGATGATGATCACGTACGCAAAACAAAAGAGCGTAAAATCGCCGCCGCACTTTCCCAGCAAGGTCGGAAAACTTTTGTCGATTTGCGCAAATCTGAAAGCTTTTCTTGGATAGCAATGGTTCAGAGAGAAACCTCTTTATAAAGGCAGATCGATTGGGAAAAATTCGAAGTATCCTCTACGACGTCGTGTTAAGCAACTTGACCCCCTTAAAGCCGACGACTGTCTTTATTCTGTAACCTTCTAGAATGTACCACCCAATGAGATATTGACACGTTTTTTCTCCTAACTTAAACCGTCCCGGTTACAACCGACCAGAATCGCCTTTTTCCCGCATTTAAAACAAGTCTAGTTGCTGTTTGACAAAAAAAAAAAAAAAAAAAAAAACAAGTCTAGTTGCTTTTCCCACAAAGCCAATAAAGTATTCGGTCAAAAGTTAATACATACAAAAATGGTATTTACCCGTTTTAGTCACACTTGTCTAAACAATTTCATCAGAATGTAAGGTTTTCACAACATTATTTAAAAATATATTAAAATTTGAAAAGAAGCCATGTTCTTGTTAATAACCCTAATTAAGATAATAGATTCATGAACTGATACCTCCCAATATAAATTTAGAACAGACGCACAACAACAAGAAAAATCGAAAGAGAACAACAAAATAAAAGGCAACAAAAGATTGAAAAACGACTAATCTCATGGACAAAACAAAACCATTCTAGTTAGGCAAATAAAAAGCATATACTTGAGAAAATGTCTAATTGAAAACAAATGAAGAAAAATCCAAAGTAGCGCTTTTTTTTCCCCAAAACAACACATTATGGCTCAAGGAAGCTGGCGGTGCCATGACCCGGCTCTTTCACTAGGAGATTTTGTGCTCGAGACTTCTTCAATGGTTACAACGAGGTGCATCCTGGCACCCTACTTGTCTGAAAAATAAAACAGCTTCATATGATTCTGCACACTTCACATGTATTGGAACTGTTACGATAAGGAATGAAGGTTTTTTTCCTTACCATTGTGAGCTACCTTAGTTTTGTTGAATTTGGCGTTGAAGTTGCAAAATCCAATCAACATAACCACTCGAACCGCCCATCTGGTCCTCAATGAGATGTCTGAGGAGAAGGAAGCCTTCTCGGGGTTGTTCTCCTTGTCTCACTAGAAAACACATGGGATGATATGAGGGATCATTCTCCCTCAGTTTCTTTACCAAACTCATTAGCTTCTTTGACATCCCATTCCCTTGCTCTTGAAAGGTAACCTAAGAGACCCAACACCAAGTAAAACACACAGAATGTGATGTTTCAAAAATATAAAAAGCAAGGAACCAACATCATGAGAAGTACTAATGATGCATATAAATTGTTGGATGTAATCCCTGCTCGTATATGCATATGCAAGGATTCATGTGGATGAAATAATACATACCCTTGAGAGCTCTGCTGCAAAGTCATTCCCAAGAAGATTTTTCGCAATATCAGGTGAAAGCATCCGGCCAAACCACAAAACTAATCGAAAACCATCATCATAAATGTAAAGGCCTCTAGAATCCAAACTCTCTGCAGCCAGAGGCAACCTATTTGATACGTCCCTCAAGTCATCGTGGTCTGCTGATGGCTGCAAACATGTAAAATTCATATATCGTTTACGATTTCATGAACACAAATGTTTGATAATGGATATTGAGATAGAGGTACACAAACCTTTAAGAGCCATTCATCAACACGGATTAAATTGGGATACAAAAGCTTCAATAATTTTTTTACAGGCAGAGCCATCATGGTGAAGCCTGCCGCACAACGCTCATCAAGAGAAGCATCAGCAGGGCCACCTTGAAGAGGAGTGGACTTAATAATTGCCAATCCGTACAATGGCAAGAACTTCAAAGTCTCTGGGTATATTAATCTGGATCCCAACCGATGCTGCACCGCATGAAGATTACGATATTCTTTGAGGGCTTTAACAATCTTTTGCTGTATTGCATTCCGTGCATCATCCAATTTTGCGGACATAGATTTCTCAATTGCTGCAGAATTTAAATTGTTATTAAATAGTATCAAAGTAGCATATGATATATCAGAACAAAACTTGAATGTAGCCTACCTAATCTAGCATATAAAGAGACGATAGAACCAGTGTCTGCTTGTCTATACATCTCCCCAAGATCTGCAACCACCGGTGCAACAGATGTGTGGACCCTTATACGTCTCTCTCCGCAAGAAGCAGTATATCTTAGTTCTGTTTAAGGATTACTAAAAGCCACATGATGTGTTGTACCAGCTGAAATAAAACTTCAAACTCAAGTATGTTTAAAATATCAACTAATCAAGGATACAGCAAAGCGACTTGGAAATACACAGTCTGGGTTGTTAGCAATGTCTCTTCGAGAGAAAGCTGCATTGCATACGCTTTGTCACAGTCAACAGCAGGAAGAGCAAGCAGGTCAGTAGACCTTAGCATGAAGTTCCCATGGTAAGACGTGAAACGAATTCCTGCATGCAAAATATATAAGATCACATGTAGCATACCAAAGTATTTAGCAATTATTGAAACAGCAGGTAGCAAAATGAATATTGTCTAATAATTAACTATTAAACCTTTTTTTTTTTAACCAAAATTAACTATTAAACCTTTTCCACATCTTATTCGCATAACCGCCTCCCACGCAGTTTCCCTTGTAAGGTCTCTAGCCAGCTCGTGTCTTAACTTATCTCCATGAACAGAAGACTGGAAACCTGGATAATAGTACACCTGTCCTCCAGTGTATTTTGCCAGAGTCCCTACAGAAACCAAAGAATTAAAATTACAGGCTCATCTTTTAGAACAGCAATTTTCAAGAGGGACACTACTAACTATCACCCATGACTCCAGACACCTGAGATAAACATCAACTGATAACCATAACGTATTAACGTTCACATACCTAAGGAGGCAATATCAGTGTACTTATCACTGAATGCATAAACATTAATTCCTATTTGGAACTTGGTACAATCGGCAGCCATTTGCTTATAGAAGGGGTCTTCAGCTACCCTTAATGCATATTCTTTGTCAGTTCCATAGACACGAGGATCATCTCCCCGTAACTTTAACCGCCCAGCACCAAGAGAAGGTAACGAGTTCTGGAAAATTAGCAACTTGCCCCCAAGTTGGTTCTGAAATAGAGAGAGAAACAGAGTCAACAAACTGAACCCAATTTCAAATAAAGATCCATATAGGACACGTAACATCAAATGAATTATGTAATAATTATTTTGACATGGCAGGATAGTAACTAACCATAACCATAAATGCCGCTCTGAGCGCCGGACCAAAAGCGGATTCCACATTGACATTATCTTGGAACATCATAGGTAGACTGTCTAAAAAGGCTTCCACCACAGTTCTAGATTCAGATAGATTGACAAGGAGATCATCTGGCAATGGGAGAAATATATCATCCAGATCCGTTACAACCATCATCTGCGGCTGGCTCAAAGATGACTGCATCACGAAGGTCCACATATAATAAATCATGGAAGCAAAATAATTACAAAACAAAAGTTCCTGTGTGTTCACAATTCTCTAACCTTCATGTTGTAAAAATGTAAAGTGCTGTCATAGGTGATAAATCCAATTTGAGTTCTAGGATAACCAGGCAGATTATCCAAACAAGACTTAATCGTCTGAGCAACAACCTGCGAAAGGAGCAAAAATGTCAGTGTAAGATCTACAATTAGGAAAGCTTCCCATCTTAAAGAGACAGACAGAGAGAGAGAGAAAGAGAGAGAGAGAGCATCTAAGTTAGACAAAGAAACAGGAGCGGTATAGATGATACATTTGTACGTAGTGTATTCAGATAATATCACACACGAATTATAAGTTACTAACTATGGAACAATAATGAATACTGTTTCCACATCGATCATCCTTACCTCAAGCATCCCACTTTTAGTAGCCGAAATTGAAACATCAATGAGGAAGAAGTAGATAGGTGGCATCGGAGGCCGAACCATGTATTCAGTTGGAGCTATGATTTCCACACTGCCCTTAGTCAGCTCAGGCCGTTGATCCATATCCATTCTTCGGCCATTAGCATCCAAATGTGAGAAGTATTCACCAGGCACTGAACAAGAAATTTAACCCATAACTATGAATAATCATCTAATTAACATATGTCTGAAAGTATTGAAGATATGGCACCATCGAGCAAATGATTTAAAGAAAGAGAAAAGAGGATTCCATTGTGTTCATTTACAACAACCATAACAGTTCCTTGTAGCTTTCACCAGATTCATTTACGATAATTCTACTAAGAATAATTATCAAATAGCCGTTCCCCATCAAGAAAAACCAGAGAAAGAACACAACAAATAACTTAAGCAAACAGAAATTATGTTCTATAGCACCTTGTTCAACAAAGCAATCCTTAGAATTTGAAAAATTACCATCATTAAGCATAGAACAGATATTACACCGCCACTTTCTTCCAGAATCTGTAAAAGTCACATAAGGATTCACATAGGTACGGCATCTTCTGCAGCGGATGATGCCAGTTGAACCAAAATCAATTAGCGGTACTTCCTCCTGAACAGATAAAATGACAATTTGAACCCCAAAAAACAGGCAAAGTTATTTGTGGCTATATATAACACTAGAAGAGTTCCAGATAATAATAAAAAAAAACAAGAAAGAATCTAGTAACTAACCCCTTCAGGAGTCTCTGCAAGTGGACAAACCACTGCTCCTAGAGGTAAATGCCACCTCGAAGCCAGAGACTGAGAATTCGGAATAGCACTAGTCGTCAGTCGAAGATATCTAGAATGGCAATTCATGGGATACATTTCAGCAAATGAATTTGGCTCCACGTCACCGTCCAATGGCCTTGGGAATGATCTATGATCAAGTCCTGGCTCCATCGATCCAGGAATAGATGCAAGAGATAGCGAATTGAAATCTTCAACCAAGCCTTGAACGTTACTGGTAGGAGGTGCATAGCTTGGATGCAGATTCTGCTGTGCTACTATATTTGGTCGCTGAGCAAAACCTCCTGTATGAGGAGGATATGATGAGACTGGAGGAGGTCCTGGAGGACCCTGAGATGACTGGAATGGCATCGGAGGAGGCTGTGAGACCTGCTTGCTCGGATAACCAGGAAAAGATGGCTGTGAACCTCCCACACCAGGATAAGACGGAGTGACTAGAGGCATCGACTGTTGAAAACCAGGCCTGGCAGCCATATTAAAATCTGCAGGAGATGGGGAAGCATTGGCTCCAGGTAGCCCAGATGTCATACTTTGTGGCGGAGGTCCCATTGTTACAGGCGCCATCGGTTGTTGCTGTGGGCGAAGAGACATTGGAGGGGAAAAGTGACCAGCAAGAGTTTGAGGAGGACCCTGAGGGGGAGGGTTCTGTGTAGTCGGGAATGGCGGAGATGGAAAACGCTGAAAAGGGGCAGCACCAGGAGGAGGAGGAGGAGGAGGACCATATGCTGTTGAAGGAAACGAATTAGATGAAGGCGGTGGAGGTCTACTCCCAGGAATCTGAGAAACGAAAGGAGAAGGTTGGGCAGGCCTCATCGCACCCACTTGTGGAGCTGGAGGAGGACCAGAAGGTGTGAAAGGTCTTATAGGTTGGGATGCAGATGGGGGAAAAGGTCTAAAGCCAACCGCATCTGATCCAGTGGGTGGTCCACCGGACGGAGGAGGGATCCCTGGCGGCGGAGCAGATGCGTATGGGGAGGAGGACGGGGCAGGTCTAGCTGGAAAATTTGGATAGCCCTTATTATTCTCCGTACCCATTATTGATTACAAATTAGCACCACCTAGTTATAGCCAAAGAGGACCAGATCAAATACAATTCCAGATTCTCTCCGATGAGTACCTAAGAATCAGATTCGTTCACGGAAGCTCCGTATCATCTGGAATATAACTAGTGTACTTCTCTAACAAAGTGCCGACCTCGACCTCCGACAGATCCGCCTATTTAAAATCGGTAGAGCTTTCTCAAAATTGGGTAACTTAAGCTTTTTAATCCTTCTTGAGCAAGACGATCTAACCAGTCCCTCTTCAGGTAAGTGAGAATTCCCTCCCTTGATCTGAAAAAAAATCTGAAAGATCTGGATCAATTTACCATTGAAGACGAGCTTAAAAAAGTTATACATTAAGATCAATATATAATAATCAGAGCAAAGACGACGACGACTACCTCAAGTTGAAGAAACTGCGCAGCAACGGAACTGATTGATTCTATACAGCGATCCGACTTTATTAGATCGTCTGACCCTAAGAAGATTTCGACACGGAATTGGAGAACCACCTAGCGCTGCGAAAGTGACGATGTCTTTTATTATGGGCCACTTATTGGGCTTTACGCTTTCGTATCTTTTGAGCCTATTTAACACTTTCTACCAATACTCAAGTCACTACACCAATAAAATTTTGACAAATCAATAAAACCAATTTTTTTAAAAAATATATATTTTATTATATAAACTTACACGACAAAATTAGTCATTAATAAAATCATGACACGTACCAATTATATCATTCAGATGTTAACACATGTCAATTCATTATTAAAAATTTTAAAAATAAAAATATAAAAATTCTAAACCTTATCTAAAAAGGTTTTATATTAAAGTAAATAGATTAAATAAAACTTAATTTTACAAGTCAATTCATTATTAAAATTTTAAAAAATAAAAATGTAAAAATTCTAAACCTAATCTGAAAAGATTTTATATTAAAGTAAATAGATAAAATAAAACTTAATTTTCTAGATCGTGACATGTGTCAATTATATCATTCAGATGTTGACACATGTCAATTCATTATTAAAATTTTTAAAAATAAAAAAATGTAAAAATTCTAAAACTAATCTTAAAAGGTTTTATATTAAAGTAAATAGATAAAATAAAACTTAATTATATTTAAAATCTAATTATAAGATAAATTTATATATATAAATATAAATCATAAAATTCAAAATTATAATATTTTTTACTTACTTTAATTTTTAGTTGCTATATTACAAGAAAAATATTACTTTTTATATAAGATAAAAAATGATTGTGAAAATTATATAATTAGTTACTGTTTCTAAAAAAACGTAAATACTCACCTTTACACAAAGAAAAATATTCTTGAAGTAAAAAAAAACAATAGATGGTCTCATATTTTTTTCACCAATCAAATAATTTATTCAAAAGACTGCTATTGTAAGATATATGATAGGAGTATGTAAGATTAATGTATACGCTTTTATAACTATAAAAGTGTTAAAGTGAAGAGACATATAACATGTTATTTAATGTGTTCATAAAGACAATTTGTTGGTCCTTACGACAATTTGTTGGTAGTAGTTAAGATTAAAGAGTATATTTTAACATTAAAATATATTTGTGTATACAAATAAACTTTTAGTGGTAATATAGAAAGTAGATTTGTAAATGGATATACATTAGTGTATTATAGCAAAAAAAAAACAACTATTTTCTATAACTAAAAGCTTATCTCTTTACTTTTATACATTGTTTTTACTTACGAAAAGAATAAAATATATATTCTTTGTTAAATTAAATTAAATTTTAATATTTTTGAACTCAACTACAACTATTTTCTTTAAATAAAAGTGTATCTATTTTTTTTCCAACCAAACAATAAAGTAAAAGGAATTTTCTCGGTTAGTTTCCCATGCCAGAGGAAAGGGGTTTACAAAATAAACTTTAGAGATAAGAGAATGCGAAGCACGGACAAGACAGTCCGCCTTCAAATTTGTCGCATGCGGGATCCAAGAGATGGAGAATAGTAAAAAAAAACTCCAGTGAATTAAACTCATCGAGCAAGTTGAAAAGGGATGACCAATATTCAGGGGAATGCACCGTAGTGAGTAACTCAGCATGTATCCGCTCCATGGCCCACAACAACGTTTCTAACTCTGAATGCAGGGGGGAGGGGCTCCATCTTAGACACTTGGTCCCCAACAACAAGGTTCGCTCCTCACCAATGCAACACCACCAGCCCAATCATGAATGCTCATTGGTTGCTTTCCAAGAACCATCAATTTGACAACAAGGTGAAGAAACCTGGACATTCGAGGACGGAGATGGAGCCGATATGACCGCCGTCAAAGATAGCGCCTCTTCCTAGGCTAACTTATCGCCCAAAGCCTGAACAATTATATAATTCGTCTTGATCTCTAAACCTTAATTGTTTTTTTATGGCCTTCCAGATTGTCCATAAAAATCATGGTAATTGAAGAAGTTGATCAGGATCACCCTGTTGAGAGAAATCCCTCCAGAAAACAAAATCCAAATTTGAGTACACCGACTCATATGAAAAACCCTCTGATGAGACCGGAGTTAGAGATAAATCTTAAAGTTCCCACGAGTGAGACTATTCAAAGAAAAATGTGATTAATAGTCTCAATCGTAAAGTCGCACCTTTTAAACAAGATATTTACATTGGACACCTCGGTGTATATATTTACTTTTATAAATAGTTTTACTTACTAAAAATGTTTACTTTATATTCTTTGTTAAATTTTATTTTATTTTAAAAACTCTAAAAATGAAGACACATGCAGGCTTCGATTTAAAAGTTTCGTGGAAAATATATTCCGAAGAAGAACACTTTTACAGAGCAAATCGTGTAGCAAAAAATGCCTGGATCATGACCAAGTCAAGGTAATAATTGTTGAACACAGAGAGTTGTGTATATGATACAAGATTCAAAATTCTTTACCTTTCTTAGGCAGTGTACTCATGATCGGTTTTTTGATACTAGTTGTTTCCTATTTGAGCCTATTTAACACTTTTCTAGAATTTTTAAAATTAGCCATGTTTTTATGAGATCTGATATTCTGATGTATATGTTTTTCGGAATGAATTTTGTTTGTTTTGTTTTGGATGTTATATAAGAGTGATTTATCTAGGTTTGATGATTGTCAAGACAACTACCGATCGAGTCTTAGACCACAACTGTGCACGACATTTGATGTTATAAGTTATTAGACCATGAGCATTGGTTGGGACAAATATTTGGTCCCTCAAATATTTTAATTTTATTTTCAGAGTTTCTTAATTTTGGTATGAGCATTGGTGTCCCTCACAATTGGTCCCCTGAAAAAAATAATGTTATTTTTTATTTTAAAAATTAATTATGTAAATTAAAAAGTAAAATCATATTAAAGTTTTAATTCAAATAAAACATATAACATTAACATTAAAAATATAAGAAAATTACAAAGTTACAAAAACTTGGAAAAAAACATAACATACAATTAAAACATTAAAAACAAAAACATAAACCATACAAACATCATAAGTTAAAACAAACATTTTATTCTCTGCATAGAATTTTTGTGATTAATCTTCATTATGTGGAAGATGTCCAAAGTTTGTCCAAATATGGTCAATCAAATCTTTTTTTAACTGGTCATGAACTTGTTTATCCCGCATATGTGTTCGACGAGTAATCGTACTGCTCATATTTGAACCCAAACTGGCGGCACCGACGGTATATGTTTGATCCAAATCTTCTCCGTCCTGAAATTCAGAAACAATGTTTCGCCAACTGTATGTGTCTCGTTCATCCTCGACAATCATATTATGGAGTATTATGCATGCTCTCATAACATTTGCTATTTTGTATTTATCCCATAAACGAGATGGATTTTTAATAACTGCGAATCTAGCTTGCAAGACTCCAAAGGCACGCTCAACATCTTTCCGCACAGCTTCTTGTTTTTTAGAGAAAAGAGAATTTTTCATACCTTGTGGAAGCCGGATAGATTGTATAAATGTGGCCCATTTGGGATAAATACCATCGGTGAGATAGTACGCCAAATTGTACTCCCTTCCGTTTACAAAGTAGTTGACCTCCGGAGCATTACCGTTAAGAATGTCATCAAAAACATTTGATCGATCCAGAATATTAAGATCGTTCATAGTACCTGGAGCTCCAAAAAAAGCATGCCATATCCAGAGGTCATATGAAGCTACCGCCTCTAACACGATTGTAGGTTTTCCGGTTGATCGTGAATACATCCCTTTCCAAGCTGTTGGACAATTCTTCCACTCCCAATGCATGCAGTCAATGCTCCCAACCATCCCGGGAAATCCACGTTGTTGATTTTGATAGAGTAGTCTCTCTAGGTCGTCTTGTGTAGGACGTCTTAGGTATTCATCGCCAAACAACAAGATTATTGCGGCGGTAAACTCGTGCAAACATTTTCGAGCCGTTGAACCACCAATTCGTACATACTCGTCTATTGTGTCGGAGGCAGTACCATATGCCAATTGGCGAATGGCTGCAGTACATTTTTGAATAGGTGACAGACCAGCCCGACCGGTTGCATCCTGGGATTGACGGAAATACTCGACTTCTGTAGAGAGACGTTGCACAATACGCATGAACAATGGCCTGTGCATGCGAAACCGTCGCCGGAATAAATTCTCCGGGTATGTTGGAGTATCACTGAAATAATCATTCCAAAGATTAATGTGGCCTACTTCCCGGTTTCTCTCTATAAAAATCCGTGGTGGTCGCTCTATTGGTTCTTGAATGATATTAGAATTTTCGAGAAAATTATCATAATAATCATCAAAATAACCATCCATATTATCCGCATCGTCTTGTTTGTAGTGGTAATGGTTTGATGATGATGCCATATGAAAAAAAAAATTTAAGGGCTCTTTGTTTTGGTGTTGAGAAAAATTGGAGTGTAGAAAAAGATAAGGTGTTGATTTTGTTTGTTTGGTGTTGAAGAAGCATATATATAGGAGCTTTGTGTTACCCGTGATTTTGTTTGGGACATTGGTTGCTTTGTGTTACCCGTGAACTCAATCTTTATTTTACCCGTGAAGGCAGTGTCACTCAATCTTTGTTTTGATATCTTTGTTTTGATCAGCTATGTTTCATGCGTTCCTTGACCCGTGACACAAAATTACAATGTCATTAAAATTTTTCCCATAAACTACAACAATAGCAACTTTTACCCGTGACACAAAGATACAATGTCAAACTTTTACAATTTCATAGACATTACCACCATACATATTAAACATACAACAATAGCAATTACCATCATCAATTCTGTACCACTTGTAAACCGAATTCTACTCTTTCGTAGCTCTAACACTACCTTCTCTAACATGGCTAATTTCTGCTCGGTTTCAGTATTGATGTGCGAGTCGTAGTCACTTGCGATTGTGAGGCTATCCACCTTCTCAGACAGCACTTGACATTGTTTGTTCATCTCGCCAATCTCCTCCATGACAGCTACATCCCACCACTTGTGGATATGCATCTCTCCATCATTACTTCAAATCTAGACTTCAACAAGAGTTTTAAGAATCGAGTTTGGTTATATAAGAACGTTGACAGTAGCTTTAGTTATAGTCTAGATACCTTTAGTTAAAGTCTTAAAGTTTAAGTAGCTTTAGTTAAGAGTTTTAAGTATCGAGTTTGGTTAAAACAGAGATCAACAAGAGTTATATATGATACTTAGAACAGAGATCATCACCAATCAATTTCGTATAATTATAAAATGACTTCTACCAAATCAGTAAATGAGACACTAACTTTCGTATAATCACTAACTAGTATATACTACGTAGACAACAACACTTATCTAGCAAATCAGTAAATGAGTATACAACAACAAACAAGTAAAACCACTAGTATAGCAAATCAATTATTTACCTTTTGTCTCTCTGATTGTTCCTACTTGTTCTGTGATTTCTCCTTATGTGAGGCTTTCATGAGATGAAAGCTGAGGAAACTCATAAACAACAAACAAGTAAAATGTTAGACTCGGTTTAACAAGACAGAATACGGATACACAACAAAGTAGTAATGAGTTTAATGTGGTTGCCTTACCATGTCGACTCGCTTGCTATCGCTTTCGAAATCCGACCAAAGCAACAAACTTTTGAATCATTAGCAATCTGCATTCGAAAAAAAAAATTGGAACCAACATTACTTGTGGTCATAAATCAGAAACTAAAAGCAGAACCATAATAAATCCAAACCCTAAATCGAACCCCAATAAACAAAATCGAAACCCTAAAAACTAAATCGAATCCCTAAATCGAATCCCTAAATCGTAACCCTAAATCGAAATCAAAAACATATTTTGAAACCCTAAATCGAAATTAAAATCAGAGGGAATTTGTACATAAACACACATACTCAACAATCGAATCATAACTGAGAAACAAATCGATAGAATCAGATAAACAAATCCCTTAAAACCCAAAAAGATAATACATCAAATAAACTCTACCTTGACGCCGTCGGAAACGAAGCACGAACACAGAGCTCTATCTATTGGAACCGGCGAGAGCAAACTGACGGGAGAATTCTCTATGCTTCAGGCAAACACTTGGTCGGAATCAAATCGCCGTCCAAAGAAAGAGAGGAAGGAAGAAGACGGAGATAAAAAAATATGACGCGAACCCTCGAAAATTTTGGTCCAACCCTACAAAAAAACTTCACCAAATAACACGGCGCCACGTGTAACGGAGGGACGGCCGAATTACGTCCCATAATTAGAGACGTCCCTTAGATATAAACATAATTTTGATTTAAATTTCGCGTTTTAATTCCTAAGGACGGTGCATTAGGACACCAATGCACTTGGTCTTATAACTATCCGGAAAATCAGAAGGGACATAATGCATGACTGTGACATACCCATGCTTTTTAAGGGTAATGTCACTTTTACAATTAAAATGTCTTGTACAGAACAATACAGAGGAACGTAAAAGCAAATTAGTTCAACACATGTACACATCGATATTTTATAATCGATTTTTTATAATTTGCCCCCGATCACCGTATCGATTCTTATAGAAAAGATGGATCAGTCTTTCTTTTTTTTGATAACTAAGATGGATCAGTCTTTTTTTTTTTTTTTTTTTTTTTCTTTTGGCTCTTAATAAAAAAGAACACCAAGAGCCAAACCTAAGATCAGAAGAGGAGCAAGAAACTGAAAGCGCTTAATCAACAACTCAGAGTTCTTGTTATCTTGAATCTGCTCGGTCTGCGTAGGAGTGGCAGTAATAGCAATATCATTGGCCTTGGTCGAGTCTATATCACCTACGTAAAACTCACTTAACATGATTTTGCAGATGAACTATGACCTACTTCCTCGAATTCATGAGTCGCATCTTTCCCTATAATTTAGTACAAAACATGTTTCATCACATGAGAATTCTCTAGA
Source organism: Camelina sativa (assembly GCF_030686135.1). Taxonomy (NCBI): domain Eukaryota; kingdom Viridiplantae; phylum Streptophyta; class Magnoliopsida; order Brassicales; family Brassicaceae; genus Camelina; species Camelina sativa. The sequence goes on from NC_141880.1 coordinate 2,734,464, forward strand.
GTCTTCATCACCATGATGATTTCATCAAGTGATCATTAGCTTTTATTACCTGTAGCAAACAAGAGTACATCATCTCCACCAGGATGATCCTTCAAGAAATCCGTAACATCATAAACCTGTTTTTTTCACAATATAATTAACACAAACTGAAACTCGTTTAAACAAAGCTCTTGATACATAAGAAAAATGGAATTAAAAATAATTGTATTGGGGACCTTCCCGTCAATGAGGAGCCAACAGTCATGGCGGCTTCTATGCTGAGAAAGCTCCAATACGTTGAAAACTTTTCGATTTCCGGCCATATCCGATGTAGTCATACAATTTCAGGGGAATACAAATACTTATTTACCTGATACTCTGATTATTTGAAACTTGAAATTTGCACTGACATGACATGAATCGCTCACATATCGTATGAGTGAGTTTCCAGAATCCACGCATTGTCTGTCACACAACTCACGTAGGTGAAGTGTATCATATTTTCACCTTTTCTACTTTCACAACTGAACCCCTATATTTTATATTATTTTCCAAATCTACCTTTTTGCATTTAAAAATTTTGCAAAATAGAAAGTTGGGCCTGATTATATTAGACTACATTATCCAACGGCCAGTTCTATCGGCCCAATAAAGTGGTGCAAAATGCACACCGCAAAACCCTAATTTGAATAAGCTGCTCAGTTTTAATCACCCCCCGGAGGAGTTGCGGCTGATCAGAGCTGAGAGTGAAAGAAAATGGTGTCTGGATCAGGGATATGCGCGAAACGCGTGGTGGTTGATGCTCGCCACCACATGCTCGGTCGTTTGGGTTCGATTGTTGCAAAGGAGCTGCTCAATGGCCAGAAGGTTGTGGTTGTCCGGTGCGAGGAGATTTGTCTCTCCGGTGGACTTGTTCGTCAGAAGATGAAGTACATGAGATTCCTCCGCAAGCGTATGAACACTAAGCCTTCTCACGGACCTATTCACTTCCGTGCTCCCTCCAAGATCTTCTGGCGTACCGTTCGCGGGTTCGTACATATATCTCCCTCTCCCTCTCTCTCTGTTTTTAGAATTTTCGAGCTCTGATTTTACGAAATTGGTACTGTGAATAATGTAGCTTGTGAAAACATGATATAGTGGAGTAGTAACTCGTATTTGGGCAGAGTAATGAATCTTAAATAAGAGTTGACATGATTTGATGGCTTTGTAGGTTATACAATTTGTAACACTTTTGAAAATATTTAAATTGAAATATGTGAATATCCCAATGGCGATTTGTTGTTGAATGTATTGGGTAGCTAACTTACTAGAACTTGTATTTTTTTGGTGGCAGTATGATTCCTCACAAGACTAAGCGTGGAGCTAATGCACTTGCTCGCTTGAAGGTTTTTGAAGGTGTTCCTACACCATACGACAAGGTCAAGAAGATGGTCATTCCTGACGCTCTCAAGTTTGTACTTTTACCCTTTCATTTTCATTTATTCTGTTTCTTTAATTTCTATTTACATGTATTTATGATCTCCTAAACGTGAATCTTCTTCCTCATCTATCTATATTAGGGTCTTGAGGCTGCAGGCTGGCCACAAATACTGTCTGTTGGGCCGCCTTTCTTCTGAAGTCGGGTGGAACCATTACGACACCATCAAGGTATGTTTCACTTCATCGTCAGTGTCTCTTGTCTGCTACTCGCATTTTACTCATGTGGACCTTTCTATTCCTAATCTGATCAAATGATTTGAGTTAGAAGGAGAGATAACATGCATACACCTCAGACATGTGTTGTTTTAAGATGTCATAGATACTTACATGGTTATAAGGAGAGATCGTAAGCTAATTGATGTGTGTTTAATTTTGATGAGCAGGAGTTGGAGAACAAGAGAAAGGAAAGAGCTCAAGTGGTTTATGAGAGAAAGAAGCAACTTAACAAACTCAGAGCTAAGGCCGAGAAGGTTGCTGAAGAGAAACTTGGATCTCAATTGGACGTTCTTGCACCAGTCAAGTACTGAATTCTATCAGTTTGTCGTTATTGAATGTTTTCACAAGTTTTGCTCCGACTTTATACTATTATATTACGACGTTTTGTTGTATGCGATTTTGACTTAGTTTATTTCTTGAGTTCGACTTTTGTCATGTTTTACCTCCAAAATGTTTTTTTGATTTTTATTTCCTCTGCATGTTTGTATCCTCTGAATCAGCAGTTTCATGCTGAAGTCTGAGAATCTCGCAGATTTCCTTATGCCAGTTACTTGAGCTATGTGTGTTACCGGAAAAAAACATTAAGTTGGCGAAGTTGAGGAAAAAAATTTAAAAAGTTATCGTCAACAGCAGGGTTCGAACCTGCGCGGGCGAAGCCCAACAGATTTCAAGTCTGTCTCCTTAACCACTCGGACATATTGACTGCGTTGTTCCATTTCTAAATGTCTAACCTAATATAGGATAGTTTTTATTTTATATCTCAGGTAAACTAAAATTCTGTACCAATCAGGGATTCACACAATTCACATGATACGGTCACAGGCATAGCTTCATATTCGAGGATACAACACTTTTTGTTATGTTATGAGCACCCAAATTCCTTCAAGTCAAACTAAAATAGTTATCCACAAAATTTCTTGAAAAGTGTATATTGTCCAAATCCCTTCAAGTCAAACTAACAGTTCTTTGTCGCTTCTGTACTTTTTCTTTTCCAACCATATACAAATATTACGTTCATCTCCACAAACCTCATTAAAACCAGTCACTCCTGTGTTTAAAACTTGATAAATCGCATTAATCAGAAAAATACAAATTTTGTAGGAAAAAAAACTTTCTATTATCCACGAAAAAAAATAATAGCGACATCCTTAATTTAGATAATTCTTTTTTTTACCTTAAGACTCGTTCTTCCTTACTCTTTCTTCTCCATACCAAAACAATTATACCCGCAAGTTTTCTTTCAATTTAAGGACGTAAACAAAAAAATTTAGAAGCAAAGTTTAAATGATAAAAAGATAAAAACACAATTTTTTCTGCCTTTTTTTCCCTCCATTTGCAGAATACAGAAATCCCATTTTCTTTTTGAAACAAAAATTCAATAAGCAAATGCGATGATTCATACTATCTAACTTCGATGCAAGAGGTAACATATAGATGCGTGGAGTTAAATGTCGGCGTTAAAGAGCCGTAGTAACTCGTTAGCCGGACTAAGTCTAGACGCTGTGCTTGGCGGCGACATCGTTATACAACAACCGTCATCTCCACCATCGCCACCACCTTTACCACAAAAAACTATTGTCCCGCACCGTCCTACAAGCCAAACGCTTTTAGATATCATACGTGAGGAATACGCCACCGAAGGTCACAAAGATCGTACCACGTGGCAAATTTTCCGTGAGAAGCTCCGTCTCAAACGAAGCGGTTCCGCTTGGACCTCGTCTCTTCATATCCCTGCTTCGGATATCCTTATCCCTAATCCCAAACACTTTGGAACAGCGTTACAGTCACACTCCGCCGGTTTAACCAACGTTAACATCCGAGAACTCGTTAACGTACTACCGATGTCTGATCCACCTGGTTCTTCAGGACGCGCTATGTTCACGCGCGGATCTTCAATGCGGGTCGGGTCGAGTAAAAACCACCCGGACGATTCGCCTGACATCAGCGTTTTAGGAGATGGACCACCGTCTAGGAGCTTTAAACCGCAGTTATCACGGCACGACTCGGTTAGAGATCACAGTGAGGGCGAAGAAGATAACAGACGCCGTCCTCCGATCGTCACGTTCGTGGAAGAGAGGCAGATGTCGGCGAGAGAAGCGGTTGCGGCTCAAGAAGCGGCGGAAGCGGAAGCTGCGGCGGCTGGTGGAAGCGAAGACGAAGATGATGATGACGACGATGAAGAGGAAGAAACAGAGGAGAATAAATCGTCTTCAGCTTCTGCACCGAAGCAGACAATGTCGTTGATGGATCTGTTGGAAGAGACAGATCGACAAATGGGATTAACAGGATCAAGATACGCCATGGATGACGATGAAGAGTACGAAGAAGAAGAAGAAGATGAGAATTACGAGGAAGAAGGAGATGGTCACGGAGGAGGAGAAGGAGAGCTTAGTTGCTGCGCTTGCATGGTGAAAATCAAAGGCGCATCTTTCTCACCTTGTGGTCACACGTTTTGTAAGCTCTGTTCTAAAGAGCTTATGGCTCAGAAAGGTCATTGTCCTGTTTGCAGCAGCTTCGTCGTTGAGTTCCTTGAGATCTTTTAGATACAAACTTTTTGTTTATTTAATTTTGAAACTTTCTTTTTTGGTTTAATTGGGAAAAACTGTTACACCAAAGTAGTCCCAAATCTTTTATTAGACCATCTCTGTTTAAACTTTGAGCTTAGCAGTGGTTAACAAGTCGGTTTTGATGTGGACATTGGTCAGGTTGTCCCACACGGGTAGACACCATTCTTTTCTTGAACTGATTTTAGAAAGGTTTGAAGTTTCAACTCCTTTACAGATCTATATATACAGAAGGAACGAAGCCTTTATAAGGCTTTAACATCATTAACTTACGAGCAATTAACCCAGAGCTAGAAATCTCTTTCATCTTCACAACCTTTGATAACCAAACTTGGTGACAATAAAATGGCTGGAGACAAGAAAATGAAGCAGAGACACTTTATACCAGTCTCATACTTGAACGAGACATCCATTTCAAGATCTTCAAAATAACTTAATCAAAGTAGAAGAAGAGTTTGGGTTTTTGATCAACCAATGGGTGGCTTGACAAACCATTGGACCTGAAGATACTTATATCAGTACTATAACGTCTCAGCTCCAGTGGTGATCCAACAAAATTACATCAACAATTTCATTTAATAATCAAATTAGAGATGGAGGAATAGTCAATATAAAATAGATGACATTTTTTAAAATCCTAAACCGTTAATCAGATATATTATTATACACCAAAATCACATGTAGAAGACATTTCTCGAGAGAGTTGAAATAGAAACAGAAACTGCAAAATTCCAGAAATAGAAATGAAAGAGAGAGAGAGAGAGAGAGAGAGAGAGCAAGTGCAAGAAATCCCAATTTCGTCTTGATTCATTCATTCACTGGAGATTCTACAAATCTTTTTTTTTTTTTTTTTGTGCCTCCAAACGAATCTTCTCTTTTGCCTTCAAGAGCAATTCAAGGGCAATCAGAGAAAGAAAGACACAGATGTAGATTTTAGTTTGAAATACAAAGAAAAGAAAGTAAACTTATATCTTTAAAAAAAAAGAAAACAATTCATACCTCAAATGCTAGACCCCGTCGGTGGACATTAAGTAAGTAGTAAATTTCTGAGGTATGGAAAAAAAATATATAAAAAAAAAGTAACCACAAATGATTTTAATCAATCAATCTCAATAAAAGAAAAATGAACAAATTCAAAAATAATATACAATGAAATTCTCAAAATTACCTTGAACACCGTAAATCGTATATCCAGCAAGGAACCATGTGCCACTATCAAAAGTCTTAAAAGATGGTATTAAACTCTTCTTTATGGCGGCGATTAAGTCATCTAATTCTTCCAAAAGAACAATAACTGCAAGTAAATCTAACCGAAACACAACCAAAACGATCCGATTGAATTGTATAGATCTGAGAGAGAACTTTACCGTTGGTGCTACCAGACGATTAGTGGTGAGCCATAATAAAACCGTCCTGCCTCCGCTCTTAAACTCTACCAATCACAAATCAGAGATTTTTGTTTTAATTTAATTACCTCCAAATACAAAACACAAAAAACGAACCGATCGAATTGTATAGATCCGAGAGAACTTTACCGTTAATACTACCAAACGATGATGAAGACAAATTCCCGCGAGAGCGAATCGATCTCTGATAAGCCGTATATCGTCTACACTAGAAGGAAGTGATCACGTGTTCTTGCATCTTGAAGGAGGAAGAATCATGTGACTAGTCTGTTGTATATAAGCTTTGTTAGACATTTTGTAGAGTTTATGCATTGTTTGTTGTATGTTGAGTGACGTATGTGTCGCTTAGGGAGATAGAGTTGATGAATCGGTGATGTGCCGGTGACTCTATTCTTTGTAAGAGTGCATCGGAAGTAAAAGATAAGAGTTTACTCATTGAATCTTATCAATCTCCAGCCCTGTAAAACTTTTCGTCAATCGATCGAACACACACAAAAAAAAAAAAAATGGGGAAGATAGAAAACATAATAATAATAATCATATTTCTCGATCGATCTCTTCTTACCTGTGCAACGACAGATCTCAGATTCGGCGTCATTGCTCTGAAAACTAGGGTTTCACTCTTCTGTCTGGTTCTTCCGTCAAAACGGGGGAAAAATATAAACTTTTTAATATGTTATTTAAATACATGAACTTTTAAAATTTAGGCTAAAAGGCCCGTCAGATTTTTATGATCTGTTTAGGCCAGAAAGCGAAAAAACATAATATGTCTATCCAACTTCTGCTGGTCGGGTCAAGTAAAAACCACCCGTATGATTCGACTGACATCAGCGTTTTTAGGAGATGGACCACCGTTTAGGAGCTTTAAACCGCAGTTACCACGGCTCTATTATGTTAGAGATCAAAGTGACGGCGAAGAAGATAATAGACGACGTCATCCGATCGTCATGGGTCGTGGAAGAGAGGCAGATGTCGACGAGGGAAGCGGTTGCGATTCAAGAAGCAGAAGGAGAGCTTAGTTGCTGCGTATCATCGCTTGCATGGTGAAAATCAAAGGCGCATCTTTCTCACCTTGTGGTCACACGTTTTGTAAGCTCTGTTCTAAAGAGCTTATGGCTTTTGGCTCAGAAAGGCCATTGTCCTGTTTACAGCAACTTCGTCCTTGAGTTCCTTGAGAGATCTTTTAGATACAAACTTTTTGTTTATTATTGGGAAGTTTTGAAACTCTTTACTTTTTTGTTTATTGGGGAAAAAGTGTTACATCAAAGAAGTCCCAAAACATTTCATTTATTAGACCATCTCTGTTTTTTTAACTTTGAGCTTAGCAATGGTTAACAAGGCGGTTGTGATGCGGACATTGGTCAGGTTGTCTCACAATGTAAATCTGATCTCCCACTTCGCTGTTCGAGTCTTGATTCCTATACCATGTCCATAGTGCCCATGTCTCGTTCTTCATCTACATTGTAATTAATCTTTTTTTAATTAGACTCAAGTTTGACCTCTGTTTTGATGCGTTCAAGATCTAATTAAACCAATACCTCTAGGATTCCATGGCCAAAGCTGCTTTCTCTCATGGCACTATAATCAGGTTGCCGATCCCAACAGAATTCACCAGACGGGGTAAAGTTCCGAGCGCAAAACCCACCCATCACTGGATCCGGCGTGGTTAAAGGCTCAGGACATTTACCGGGTTCATCGGCGTGCTCAATCGCCATCTTTTCACGGTTACCTCCATCACCAACCACAATGTAAACCGGACCACATAGGTCTAGTTCGTAATTGTAAACTCTGTTCGACCGTTCATAAGCATGAACCTTGGAAAAAAAAGTATTCACAAGAAAACAAAACGGTCAATCATAGAAAGGGCAAAGAGATAAGTGACAGCTTCTTGGGTCGGGTCTTACATGTCCGTTGAAAACAATGTCGGTACCGTAAGAATAAAGTAGTTCCTCCAAAGCTTCTTTCATGCATTCCGCTTCTCTGTAATGCGCTGTATAAGAACTATACCAAGGTGGATGCCAAGAAGCTACCAACCATGGAGTTACCGATCTATCAACTTTAGCCAAATCCTTCTTTAGCCACTCATATTGTTCCGCTGCAAACACACATACGAAATTAATCTTTCAAAAGAGAGTGCAAACATGTAAATTTAGAGGTCATAGTTTCAAGAATAATAAACCTGATTTGTCATAAGCTATGTAGGCACCGAGCATGACGAAGTGAATCCCACCAGCGTTAAAAGAATAATAGAGCGTGGAAGTTGAGCCGCTTTCTTTAAAAGGGAAAGCGAATCTTGAACTATAAGCTTCAAAGGTCTTGTTCTCAGCTTGCAATTCGATCTCATGGTTCCCTTCAATCACCATCAAAGGAACTTTAGAAGTTAGATCCTCCATAAACCTACCCCAATAGTCCCAACGTGGCTGGTACGTCTCATGTATAGGTGTCTCAGGGAAAGAGCAAGAATAACAATCCGAGCTAGTCCCGTTTGTTAGATACAAGTTTGCGTAACTCACATCGCCGATCAATAAAACAAGATCCGGAGAATTATGAATCAAGTGACTAATTGTATCCGTCGTGTTATAAGTGAGACCAAGATCACCCACAACCGCTATTCGACCAGGATAACTCGAGGGACTAGAAACCGGCATTGTTCTGAAACGGTGTATCTTACTCATAGACCATCTTGAAGGATCTCCACATCGATAGTAATAGACAGTACTTGGTTTCAGCCCTGCGACAGTAATATATAGACCGTACTTGGTTTCAGCCTTTCAAGCCCTATATATATGTAAGCTAAAATGAAGAAAAGAAAAAGACAGAGATGAACCTGTAATGCGAACATGGTGTATGATTCCAGACGTATAGTTAAGGAGACCATCGAAAGGGTAAAGTTGACTATAAACAAGTGAATGTCCTTTGGCTTCATGACTTAGTGAGTGCCTCAATGTCCCGAATTGGACAATACTGTTGATACTTGTCGGATTTAATGGCTTCACGTTCTTTCCGATTTGGAACTCACCTTTTAAACAGCACAAACACTACTTCATTAAATAATAAACTAAGTTATCAGCTTTCATCAGAGTCACAAGATTCTAACTTTCAGTTGAAGTAACTAAAAAGAGTTGGTGATAAGATTCTTCCTCTTATGTCAGAGTCAGACATAACTAGCATTTATTACATAACACTACTACTACAGTTCTTTAAGAGGATGAGTTAAAAAAAAAAAAAGTATATAGAATTGAATTGAAGAGGATTACAATTGACGTAATTAGCCAAAAAAAAATGACGTAATTAATAAAAAAGATAACGTAATTTTCCAGTAAATGAGAAAGTGATAAAATGAACCTGTGATCCAAGAGACCCATATAGAATCGTGATCGGAGGAGAGGGAGATAGAAATCTGCTCCGGCTCGAAACCGGTGACACGGCGGCGGACGCGGGGATCAGTGTCAGGCAAATCGATGGCTTTTCCCCGGAGAGAAGTGTCCAACGGCACCGTCACGGGAACGAAAGGTCCATCCAACGTTGAAGGGATATAATCGGCAGAGAAGATTGCCGGCGAGAGAAAACAGAAGAGCAGAAGTAGTAGAAACGTCATCGTTTAGTTCACAGGGTGGTGGAGTTGTGGCGGAGATTATCATTGTTGTGGGCGGGTTTCGGCTTTTTGTTTTTTTTTTTTTTAATTGTTGGCGTTAGGGGTATAATGGGAAAAGAATCTGCCCGATTAAATAGTCATTATCGTTAAAACTAATATTGAGTATGGTACACTCCATAGTTTTCTGTGTATGCGTGCAGTCGAGGAGTTACACTGGTGACGTTTTTGGTTTTGTAAATTAGTACTTTTTTTCCAATCTTGGACAGTGGAGATATATCTAACCGCAATGTTTTGTGTCCTTCTGCTTTGTAGTTTTGTGGATGTTTTATAACAGGTTCTATTCTCCCTTGTCTGCTACTTTTCTTTTATATAAAAAAAACTTGGTCTGATGATTATCTCACAATATATTGGTTATTCGTTTTGTGATTTTTATCTCAATTTATATTGGTCCAAAATCATTACAATATAGTTTATATACACCATAAATTTCTATATTCACCATGTATTCCTCATGATTCTTAATAATTTACATAACTTCATGAAAGATATATTTTTTTTTTGTCAATAAAATATCAATCAGCTCATATGAGCCAATTTATAGGAAAAATATATTTATTGTTTGTATATAATAAATACAACATAAATGGTGATTTTGTTGATACAGTACTACTTTTTTTTGGTTATTTGGTTTTACTAATTTTCAAGATAACATACACCTAAAATAGAGCCAAATCCAATAAAAATCCAATAACGAATCTATAGCAATCGTTAAGTAATTGGTTTTACTAATTGTCAAGATAGCATACATCTAAAATATACCCAAATCCAATAAAAGTCTAATAACGAATCTATAGCAATAGTTAAGTAATGGTCCAAAAAAATATATATTTTTTTCTTTTGTTATTTGGTTTTACTAATTTTCAAGATAGCATACATCTAAAGTAGATCTAAGTCCAATAAAAGTCCAATAACGAATCTATAACAATCTTTAAGTAATGGCCCGGAAGAAATTTTTTTTTTTGTATCCCACATCGGCAACTACAAAAATAAACAATCTTAAACTTAATTATAAATAACAGTACTGTCAAAACACTTATTTATCAAAAATTGGTTGTTAGATCAAAGAACTAGATTATTCAAAATATGAGATTGATCTATGTGAATTGTATGGAACTCTTCTTCTTGATAGTTATGTGAATTGATATGAATATATTCATACCAATTTACTATACTATTTAGAGAAAGGGTTCCATCTAGTTCATATAGTTCAAGTTCAGAATTTGGAACCATCTAATTCTTTCAACAAAACAATTATATATATATTTTTTGGTAAATGTAATTAGCCAAAAATAATCAAATTTTAAACAGTTCAAACGATTAGAAAAATCACAGAAACACAAAATTGATTAGCAATATAGAAATTTCATCTTGAAATAAATTCTTAATTGTAATAATTACATCTTAGCTGGGGCTGTCATTTCAAGTATCAATATGATGAACCTTGTGAACTTAATTACAAAGAGTCAGAGATGATGACTTGATATCAAGTTGTAATGTTTCATGTATTGTTATGGACTTTGTTTGGCAAGCTCGACGAAGCCCAAAACTTTGAAGCCCACTCGCATGCAATCCCTTTTAAAAACTAAAATCGAGCTAAACCGACCGAGAGTAAAACCAGACTAAACCAAAACTCACTGATCCAAAAAAAACTTTGAATAATGATGAATTGATGATGTTGAGGAGGAGGAACTAAACACAACTCTCACGTCGTCGTCTTCGTCTTCGTTCGTTATCTCACTCCTTCGCCGGAGCTGAGGCATTAATACTTCGTAATGACCCGATCCGCGCAGTGACCTACTCCGGTGTTTTTTTTTATCACTGAATCCCGATTATGGCTAGCCTTGTTCGATCTTGGATCCCTTTGTTAATTTTGCAATCGTTTTTGGTTGCGGTCGCTTTTGGATCGAAAGAAGCTGAACAATTCAGCGAGGCATTACTGTTGAAGCCTTTGCCTGATCGAAAAGTTTTAGCTCACTTCCATTTCGAGAACCGAGCTTCTCCGTCTAATTCCCATGGCCGCCATCACCATCTCTTCCCGAAAGCTATCTCTCAGTTGGTACATTAACTCCTCTTTCATCATAATAAGAACTGAGATTAGAAATTAGGGATTGGAATTTTTTCTTATTTGGTTTGCTTGGATGGGGAGATTTCAGCTTTAGATGTGATTAGGTTGTCTCGAATTTGCTTTAAGCTTGGAAGATTCTAATTGAAAATTTTGTACCAACTGTTTCAGAGAATCTTGATTTTGAGTAGCAGTGATATAGAATTATGCAGCTTTCTAAGAGTAACTTGAGTTTGTGCAAGTGTGTTTTGGTTTTATGTAATCTCTCATAATGTGAATTCTGATACAGGTTCAGAAATTCCGGGTCAAGGAGATGGAGCTATCTTTTACTCAGGGTCGTTGGAACCATGAACATTGGGGAGGATTTGACCCTCTATCAAGTATGAACGCCAAGCCTGTTGGGGTGGAGCTGTGGGCTGTGTTTGATGTTCCTCAGTCTCAGGTTGATACTTCTTGGAAGAACTTAACCCACGCCCTGTCAGGGCTTTTCTGTGCTTCGATCAACTTTCTAGAGTCTTCAACTTCGTATGCTGCTCCTACTTGGGGGTTTGGGACAAATTCTGACAAGCTGAGGTATGGTTCACTGCCACGTGAAGCTGTTTGTACCGAGAACTTGACCCCATGGCTAAAGCTGCTTCCGTGTAGAGACAAGGATGGCATTTCTGCACTAATGAATAGGCCTTCTGTTTACAGAGGGTTTTATCCTTCTCAGAGGTTGCATTTATCCACGGTTGAATCTGGTCAAGAGGGATTGGGTTCTGGCATAGTGCTCGAGCAAACTCTTACTGTTGTTCTTCAGCCGGAAACTACTTCTGTGGAAACAAATATGCAGCCAAGTTGGTCCCTCAGCTCCCTCTTTGGGCGAAAAGTAGTTGGGAGTTGTGTTCTTGCAAAGTCAAGTAATGTGTATCTTCAATTGGAGGGTCGTCTTGGTCACGAATCAAAGAACGTAGATACAGAAATAGAAGCTCACAAACTCTGGAAGAATGCAGATTTTGATTTGTCCCTTAAGCCAGATAGGGTTCTTCGAGAAAGCAGCGGCTTGCTCTTTATCTTTGATATTGACAAATCTAGTGACAGCGAGCCATTTGATCTTGGCCTTAATTGGAAACTTCCCTCAAAATGGTCATGTCAACAAGCTCCATTACAGGCTAGTCGGTTTTTGATGGGAAGTGGGAACGAAAGGGGTGCAATAGCCATCTTATTAAAAGCGACAGAATCACAGGAGAAGTTACCCGGCAGAGAACTCACCGATGGACGCTGTACAATAAAAGCAAACATTTTCCAAATTTTCCCATGGTATATTAAGGTTTATTACCATACCTTACAAATTTTTGTGGACCAACAACAGAAGACAGACAGTGAGGTCTTAAAGAAGATCAATGTTTCACCATCTACGGATAAAGTGTCATCTGGAATGTTGGAGATGATGCTGGAACTACCATGTGAAGTTAAATCTGCAGCCATATCAATCGAATATGATAAGGTGATCATTCGTTCACCATACTTTCCAATTCACGTAGCATAATCTGATCGTCAAATAGATTTGATCTTGCGTGTCTCAATACTGTGTGTATACTAATCTGTGTCCGAAATTCTCACCAGGGATTTCTACATATAGATGAATATCCTCCTGATGCTAATCAAGGATTCGACATTCCATCGGCTCTGATAAGCTTCCCCAGTCATCATGCTAGTTTGGATTTCCAAGAAGAGCTCAGCAAATCACCCTTATTATCAAGTTTTAAGGTAGAGAACCAATATAATACTCAAAAGGTTAATGTTTATCTTCCTTTGTTAGCTAATTCAACTACAATAATTTCATTTGTCTTCTGGTCTATTGCAGGAAAAATCCCTAGTTCGCTCCTACACAGAAGTATTGCTCGTACCTTTGACAACTCCTGATTTTAGCATGCCTTACAATGTAATCACAATCACATGTACCATCTTCGCATTGTATTTCGGATCATTGCTCAATGTTCTACGTAGACGAATCGGTGAAGAAGAAAGGTTTCTCAAAAGCCAAGGTTAGTCACCAAATGCTCTGTGGCCAGGATTCAAGATAATTTGAGGCTCAATTCGGCTGAGAAAACCTTGATTCTAATGTCTGATTTATGATTGTTCTGTTTTCTCGAGCAGGAAAGAAAACAGGTGGAGGTAAGCAGTTATTATTAAGATTGACAGCCAAGATTAGAGGGAGACCAATTGAAGCACCATCATCAGAGTCGCCTGCAGCTGAATCTTCGTTCTTGTCTACTAAACTTATCTTCAAAATCATATTAATTGCAGGAGCTGCTGCAGCATGGCAATATTTTTCCACGGACAAGTAAGTAGCTAGGCTTAATTAAATCTTTACAAGAAAAAAAAGAACCAGTTGTACCATATGTGTATCGACAAGGTAATTTTGGTCCGTGTAAGATTTGCTCTTAGAGTTGTATTAGAATTTTGCATTCTCGTTTAGTCAAAATACTTGAGAGATAAAAACTTTTACATACATAGGCTGCTCAATTTCTACATAGTCCTTCTCATCTTATCTTCTTACAAGAAGCAGAAGCAATCATCTCATCTTCTCTTCTCCTCTTGAGACCATCATCACTAATGAAACTGCACTTCAACGGCGTTTGAGAACCGCTCCCTCCAAAGCTAACATCCATGTTGAGTTTTAGTTTCTTGTGTGAGTGTGAATCTTCAGACAATAATAGCTTTCTCTTGTTACATTCAGAGCTCAGAGATTCTCCAACTGATGAAACCGAAAAGTCAGATTAAACTCTAAGACACATCATAATCTTAAAACTACAATGGTGTGACAAAAACTCCTCATACCTGAACACTTATGTTTGAACTTCTTCGTTTTGAGTAGACCAAGATCATCATCGCAGGTTAATAAGCCCTCCTGAGGATCAGAGTGTGCTCCTGGGAACACAGGCGATAGAAATAATAATTTTTCAAAAGAGTTTGAATTGAAAATTTTATTGTCAAAGCAAAGGAAGAAGAAGCTTACTTTTGGAACCGAGTTTAGAGAGCTTGCCGTGGACGAGGAGAGCATCGGCTTCGTGTTTTCCAGTAGACAAGCCTTTAGCGGAGAAGAAAGCGAGCAAAGACTGCCATGTCACACAAGTGGCAATTAGGTCAATACCTCTGCTTATGAAGTGACCATTGAGCTTCACCGTCGATGGTTCGAGCCCAAACGCTGCGGCTATGGCTCTAAAGTCTAGTTTCTGGTCGTTCCAAGCAACCCACTCCACAATCTTGGATACCGCGGGACAGAAAAGTTTGATCTTCCTCCTACCCGTGTCTCCCGCCATCTCTCTCTCTCTCTCTCTGCTTATTAGAAGCTTCCAATAACGATTTCTGTGGAGTTTTCTGGTAAATAAAAAGGGCTCTGCTTCCCCAACGGTACCTTTTGTAGGCTTCTGAGAGACCTTCCGACTAGAACCTTCTACCTCCTCCAGCGATTCCTTTCAGCGTTCGGAATTAGGTCTCGACTTTGTTAGATGGGCCTGTAGAATAATGGGCTTTTCATATCTCGCGGATTTTTTTTTAAATAGTCCAAGGCTCTAATAAGCACCTAAAAAACCGTTTATATTAAAAATATAGTTTAGAAAGAAGATTATGTAGCAACAATCTCATAATATCTCTTCATTGAAAAACCAAGGATTAGGCGAATTACAACTCTCACAGTCTAGCTAGTATGTTGTTTTTTACATACAACACACCATCCACGTAGTGAATTTTCATTTCAATTATATCTAAAAAATATTTCTTCATTGTGGTTTCTTCTGTCATAATAACAAGAAATCAAAAAGATTTCACTATCATTCCGTTTGGCTCACTTAAAAGTTAAAAACAGTAAATACGTTTAGATCTGAGAGTAACGGTGTGGGGTTTTTGGTAATTTACAAAATTCTTAAAATGCCTAAAACTACAGACAGGCTCCCATCAATTGCTTGCTACTACTACACTCGCAAAACTAAACATAAATAAATATGTATGACAAACACAAATAGTACTTCCAAATGGAAAATCTAATGAGATTCTTAAAGGCCGGAATTGGGATTGTCTCCTGCGAGGATAAGAGAGATCTCGAGACCACGACTGAACGCTTGGTTAAACATCATACGTGTTTGGAAGGTTGACACAAAAGGGAACCAAGCACAGAGCGCAACGGGAAGAAATATGAGCATTCCCATCAATGCATCGTAGAGTCTTGCGAGGGAACGGATCGACTTCCACATTCCAATTCGCTTTATGACTGGCTTCCAAGCACACGCAATCTACAACAAGAGAGAGGATATGTCAGTAACCATTACAACTCTGCAAAGACGAGAAAGAAATGAAGGTATCTAAGGTGAGAAACAAGAATTTCTTACAGAAAGTATTCCCCATCCTGTCGGTATGAAAGCCAATACGCAGGCAAATATGTCTACGACTGACAGGTCTGTGAGCACTATCGCTACGATTATGCCAGCTAGAGCCACCAATAAGGAAAGACCTTGTATAAACCTCAGTAAAAGCTGGAAATTGACAGAAATCTTCTGGCTGAAGGTAAAAACCTATTTCAATGTCCAAAGAAAACAAGGGAGATATCTCAGATCATGTAATGCAATTCAGTCTAAAGATTAAGGTTATTGGAAAACGAAGCATACTGATGTAATAAACCGACCTTGAAAAGTACTATACTCATTGCAAATGCAACCCATGACCAACCGTACACCTGCAGATAGATAAGTTATATTATTAACCAGCTGCGTTCATAGAAAAGATCATAGAGCAACCCTTGTAAAATCATAAATGAGTTCTCCCACTCTTCAACTAGTCAACAAAGGGGAACACTAGCAAACTAAGATATGCAAAATCAAGTAGTCAATGAAGGGAAAAGCTATACCGCAAATGATGTGTCTGATCCTTGCAGCTCCAGTTTGTAGACAATACCATACTGGAAGATAAAGAATCGAAGACTTAAGATAGTCTCCATTATTCTCCCGCTCAAAGTCCGAATGTGAGACTGTTGACGCACAAATATAATTATTATATGCCAAATCAAGTAGATAAACTAGTTGACAGCCAAGTAAAAATCCCTGAAACATCTCTGAAAAGTGTACTGTTACAGCCTGAAGAGCATTAGTTCTTACCAGTTCTTCTTCCCACCAAGCTTCCCAGCTTTCAGCTCCCTTCACACCAATCCCACCTCTGTAAAAGAGCCAATTTGTCCATTCCTTGAAGTCCTCCACGACTCTGAAAGGAGAGAAGAAAATTGTTCAATGGGGGCACATGTTACTCAACAAGAGATGTATAAGATAACACCACTTACTTCTGCCACTCGAATCCGGCAGGGTTGAACAGATACGGAGCAAACAGCCAAGAAACAGCCAAAAACCAGCTGCTAACAGTCAGAAGGATGTAGGAAACTGCACCAGCTTCATCATTGCCATATGCAAGGTAGACAACCAATAAGAGAATAACCTCCATCCTAGAGAAAAAAGGGAGCATATCAATGAATTTTCCATCTTTTACTATGGGTAATACAGGTATACATTAAAAATATATATACATAAAGCTAAAGAGTATACGAGGAGATTACCCTTTGACAAAATGACTTCTGGAATAAAGGCGGTAGTTTTCAGAAAATTTAATATGCTTGACAACGAAGCCTCTTCCAGTGGCTTGGTACTGTAAAAAAATACTGTTTATCACATTCCAGACGATATAGAGAGATTTAATAACGGAGAATGAGAATATACCCTTGCACCACCATGGAGAATTGTCCGTCCAAAATAATGAGTTCTTGTGCCAAGGGAAAATGTGAAGAAGACAGTACATAGCTGGAATTGCATTGTTATGAAACTCACAATGGCCTACACAATGGAAGATGGAGACAAATAAGTTCTATTGCAAAACACAAAGTATAAAATTAATTTTGACCAAATAACTATATGCCCGCATCAAGTAAGGATCCGCTTTCAGATAATCGAACAAAAGAATATGAGAATTCAAAACACTAGAGCCTGTATCCAGAATACAGTGCTTAGCTGTAACTGACAATGCCTACACCACGAAAGATGGGTTACGAGATAAATTTTAAACTAGCAATAATACATTATAAGGAAAACATGTGGATGTGTGACCATAAAGCTACTTACAAGCCAATAAAACTATATTGTAGATGAACAAGCTAACTCAGAACACTATGATATGAATAAATGGTGGAGAACCAGTACCTGGAGAAAACCCTGTTCCAAAATAAATCCCAAAACCATTGGCACAGCAGTGAAGACACCAATCTGAAACAGAAACTGAGCATTCAGGGCGGCGCTAAGTGCAGTATCGTCCAGAAGAATAGCTCTTTCACGAATAGTAGCTCCAACTCCAGAAAGCGCCTATAAAACTCAAACACAAGTAGGGTTATAAAGACCTTCACCCAGGATTAATATGCAAGAATAAGTCATACAATAATCATTTATGAAGATGGCACATGCATCGTAACCATGCTTACCAGATATGCCCTCCCATACAAGAAAATATACACAGTAAGGACCGTCAGCTGCAAAAGTCCATGTAAATGTTAATTCATCAATATGATATCCTGGAGTTGACTGCTAAGTATTTACAGGTGTCAACTTGAAAACTATGGTAGAAGAATGACATACCATTGTACAGAAATAGAAGCCCACAGTAGTGAAGTAGAATGACATCATTCTGAAGAAATCCAGGAGCTGTCCAAGTCTGTATACATCCCGACTAAGAACCTGTTCACCATTCCCACCAGCAACCTTCCCTTCAAAGAGGGCTATTTGATTGAGCCCAACATCTCGCCCTTTGCCCACCTGTAAGTAGAAATTAATGGATAGATATTTATCAATTTAACTGTAAAGAGTTAAATAGTACGGACCTGAATATACTCATGATGAGTAACATTCCCTTGACGTAGAGTTGAATTGAAACCTGAAAACCATATCATCATACGTTCAGAACTGTTCGGTGTTTTAAGAAAGTAAAAAACGCATGAGTGATGAAATGTGAAATTCTGAATGTAAATGTCAATTATTGAATCGACTTTACCAGCAAAAATATCTTCACTAATATTGATGACCCGAGAGGCCTTGCTGATACCACCACGTGTAATATGAAAAACTCTGTCAAAGACATCTGGATGACCATAATGCATGCGGATCCTAGAATTCAGAAATAATCGAATAAGGATTCCATCCGAGTTTAAGTAATTCAAGGAGATAAAACTAATTGGTAGTAGCTTACTTTAAGGGTTTCGCCAATACTCGTTGACCTAGAGTTACAAAGCTGGTTTCTTGATTGGACATGAAAGAGGCTAAGGAGGAGACACTGCATATTTGTGCACACAATTATGTAAGGTACTGGTATAAAATAAGTAGGTAGATATATGAATGTCTGAGTCACACCTGCCAGTAAAGACATGTTCCCTAACTCCAAGAATAGTAGGTGGTCGAATTCCATGGTCCCGATCGAATTCCTCCAAAAGATTTCTCATCTTCAAGGCTTCTTCAAAATAATTATCCTAACAAATAAGGAAAAAAAAAATTAGAACATGATGCTAGATGTTGGGGATGCAATTAGCCCTCGTATAAAAACATAACAAAA
This sequence comes from Camelina sativa, assembly GCF_030686135.1. NCBI lineage: Eukaryota > Viridiplantae > Streptophyta > Magnoliopsida > Brassicales > Brassicaceae > Camelina > Camelina sativa. The sequence continues at coordinate 2,753,439 of NC_141880.1, forward strand.
GTCAAGCACGCATGCACACATGATAGAAAACTCAGGTACATTCACATATGATGAGATGTCCAACTCCAAACTCAAATGTAACAGCATGTGCTTTTCAGTAAGGAACCATTCTCTACGTTAGCAATAGAAATTGAAGTCTTCCTACTCAAGATTTATGTGCTTCAAATGATACTGAAGTAAAATTCTACGTGGTGACGCTTTAGGTTTTCTAGTACGAAAAGAGGAAATCTAACTTTCAAACTCTTATTCGTAGTAATCTTTACAAAGCCTATGTATTTCTAATCTACTTGATTGAACTTCCACAGAAACTTAACTATAATGAACCCACACAATATCTCAAAAGAAAGCATTTAAAACAAAAAGATGCCAAGAGAAGAAAGACGAATTGCATCTTAACCTGATTCATATCAATAGTTTGGATCGCATTTCCACGAGTAAATACAATGGCGTGATTTTGATTCTCAGGTTTGCCTTCACCAAGTTTTGGGTCCCCAGGCAACTTAATGGAGTAAATTTCCTGCATAAAGAAAGAACAAAGTGGCTATTCCATATGACAAATGAAAGACCAAAGAGGAAAAGGGGGAAGAAACACAAGTTCCTTTACAGTGCAATATACCCATTGATTAAAGCAAGTTCAAGTGTTTCAAACATTAAGGAAACAAGAGCACTAGTCTTGTGACTGGGTTGACAGATAATAACAGTTTACCTTATCCTTTCCACTGATGTCGGCCTTCACAAGTTTTGAATAATACTCTGTATGAGATTTACCCTCTTTTGGAGTATCAACAACATCGATATAAGCAATGCGAAGAGCTTCATTTCTACAATCGAATGAAAGAGATTACCTCAATAATACAATATATAAAGCAGAATGATAGCAGAAACACCAGACCTGAGATAGAAAACTACATCTCCTTAACCAAGAGAGGAACCAAGAAAAGTGTGTTCTTACCTTTGCATTAGCAATGCAATGTCAACAGCTTCAGGCTTTTGATCTTCTTTCTGTCTTCCATATATTTGGCATGTGACAACATATGTAAACTTTAGATCTGCTTGGGCCCTTGCTTCAGGAGATAACTCAAATCCTTCAGCATCCGTTGCGTCATTGCCAGAAAGTGCGGACTCCTCGTCTGTAATAGTGAGATAGCCTTAAGAAAAAGCTTGGCCAGAAAATGATAATTATAGAAAGCTCTTAGCCTCTTACCTCTACCAGCCTTTCTTTCTAGATAAGACTGAAGCATGAGGGCTTTCCTATAATACATCATCCCGCGAACTGCAGGTATAATGGCAGATAACAAGTACAGAAAAACATTAATCATATATGCAAGGGAACAGCTGAAAAATAAGGGCCGTTCTTGATAGAGATACCAAATATTATTTGCAATGTGAGATCATGAAATGAAGAGTGTATCCCCAAGAAAAGAGGTGTAGTGATTCGTTTACTTTACCTGTTCTAGCTAACGTTTGTCCACGGTAAGAGGCCCAAAATCGAAGTTCAAGAATATCTCGTTCATTATCTAGATCACCTTCTAACGCATTTTCATCCCGTCCTATGCGTGCAAGAAAATTTTTCCACTCATCTGCAACATATTAAATATCGATGAGAAACATTTTAGGCACCTATCTATAATGGTAACGCTATTAAGCACAGGAGCATAGAGAAGCAAGTCAAGTACTAAGAAAAAAAAAACGTTTTGAGTAAGAAACATAACAAGCTTGACAAGTCACTAAGCTTTTAAAGGAGCTCACAAGGCTGATATACCTGGATATATTTTCTGTAGGTAAAACAAGATTGATATTCCATCCTCATTTCTCTTGGTGAGTTCAGCCATGCTGTATAGCACAACCTCGGAATAGTATGGAGTGAAGACACTGACAAAAAGCACGAAAGAAGATAGTAAGGTTGTGAAGAGCTTGCTGGGATAATATGACAAACGTATGGATAACGAAATACCTGAAGGATAACATCTTGCGGACAGACTTGGGTGGTGGCACATCCATGAAAAGAGAATTGGTGAAGAACTGCAATCTACGTCTGGCCTCAAGATTTCTAGGAACATGTGCTGCAGAATCTTTGATAGTAAATAGAGAGTACAGTCTTTTGACGAGAGCTTTCTGCAAATCAAAGACAATTATCAGACTGACAAAAAATTAACTGAGTGCACTAATAGCCTTGACAACAAGAATGATCATCATACCAGCTCAGGGTCTTTAGGCCATTTCAATTTTGTAAAAAGCCGACCTTCATTCCAGGCTTGAGTTAACATGTTCCATGTCTCATAGTGACCCCTACACAGAGCAACATAATTTTGAAAACATATCAAATAGGAAAAGAAAAGAACGACTGGATTGTTGCATAAATCAAAGCCAAATCATCAACTGTGTATGCACCTCATATTAAAAGTTAATATGTCAAGCCGCATAACATCATAGAGATCTTGAAGTGCTTTGATGGCCCCTTTTGCATGCTCTTCTGTTTCATTTTCTTTCTGTCCATGCAATTGAGTACAATTTAAAATCAAATATATAAAACTATGGCATCCTTCTCCCACTAATAGGTAAGGACGCCTATAATTCGCAATAATCTTACTTTCACCATCATAAAAATTACTACTTCTATAATTAAGAGCCACTAAATAAAGGGATTTTCTGACGGAGAAATAAATAGCAGTGGCAATGCGAATACCAGGATTCCCAAGAGCGCAGTCACTCTTGTGATAACCAGGGAGAGTTTGTTCAACTGAAAATCATGATGTATATTTCTCTCCTTTAAGCTGGCCTGGATATCTTCATAGATTCTCTCCACCCTACAAAATTCACAACAAATATCATCACTCTGTCTATCCAGCAACAATCGTTGCAAGTCATTTTAGGGCCCAAAAATTAATACCACATCCTCCCTTCGGCTTCCAGAGTTTCTGTTAGGACAAGTTTGAGAGTGTAGTAGACTTCCTCAACAGCATACTTCATATAGTCATCCCTTTCAATCCTCTCCAGAATCTCCTCTTGTGAATTACTCTCAGCAGCAATCTCTTTGGCCAATAATATCTACAGATTATCAGATAATAGTAGTCACTAGCACGTCCTCATATGGATTTTGTATGCAATGAGGCTAGCCAAATAACACAATAAAACGTCGAATTTAATAAAGAAGCAGGTAACGTATCAAACTCACCTTGCTGGAAAGAAGAAAAAGTGGCCACTGAACCAACTGGAGCTTACCAGAATTCTTGGGCATCAGGAGCAACTCCATCTCACTGAAAACGATTCCAGATGAGGGAAAAGAGTAGAAACGAAAATACATAATAGCAGAAGCTCAGAGAATTACGCACACAGCATAATTACTGTAAAACATAAAGCACTTACAAATCAGTGACGTAATCTTCCTCTCGTAGACTTTTAATTATTTGGTTCCAAAATGGAGCAAAGTGTGCTGCATCTACTTTGTTCTTATCCACAGCCTTTGAATTGATAATCACATGCAATATGAACAACAATAGTGAGAAGAAAACTAACATGACTCGGCGGGGACAAATTTTTCATGTACACTAATTAGTGATTCATATAATGTAAAACAAGCCAACAGCTACAGAAAAGAGAAGAGGGGAAAAACATCACTACCTGATGAGAAGGATTAGACGTCCTGCACATGATTTTGAATTAGGTAGGCGAAAGAATATGAAAACAAGAAGATGTTAATATCTAACAAAGATAAAGGAAGATATCTAGGAAAAATGAAATTCTTAGGTAGCAGATGAAAAGGAACCTCACCGATTGGTAAGAGGAACATGAAGAGCCCTCATAAAGGCCCCAGGAAACTCCTCAAAGAGTTTGTGAATTGCTTCCAAAGATCTTATCTGTGAAAATTGCAAGGAATCATAAGGAACGTAAGGACCTAACCTCTTACAAACAGTGTTCCAACAGTTTTAAATACCTAAACATTGACATTTTGTAAGACAAAGAGGAGTGTAACCACACTTACCTCTCCCAAACGATCTCTTGCACCAAGCAAGAACCCCAAAAAAGCAGAGGCAATGGTGTAGAATATGTGGATGTCTAAAAGGTATATCTGCGTTAGATGAAAGACAAAGTTACAATACCAAGAGGGAATACTTAACTGTGAACCCCCAGCAGCAACATTCATCCTAATCGTAATAAATTTCACCAAAATTGGTGTAATAGTTGTAAACAATATCCTCCTAAAACTGAAGGGATTCTCCATAGACAACAACTTGATTCAGTGATTGCAGACAAAAACTAAAACAACAAAAGTGCCAACCCTCATGTAAAGTCCATTGAACTTACAGCCACCACGGGAGCCCATAAACTGGCAACAGTCAAAGCATTGTAGTTTTCTGCATCCAGGTAAAAAAAAATATCAGAGTGAGAATCTTAGAACACCAAAAAAAGTTTCAAGGAAAATGATTTATTCAAGACTATCAGAACACTTATTCACACAAAACCCAATAGTAAAGCTAATAACATCCCTAGTTGGACCTTGCTGATATTTTTTGTGTACAGTTTTGATATCCTATGCTGCAAACAAGCATAGGTGTACGATTCCAGAAAGAACTAACATAATACACCACAATCACAATCCATTAAGCATTGTTCTTGAAAAACGCCAGGTCTATGGTCAATTTAAACAAAAACTACAAATTCCGTACTTACTTCTTGATACAAAATCATGCCAGGAGTACGGAATATTGTTCTGCTTTACTATAATCCTTGTGGGGCCAACGAGCGGCTCAATCTGCAAATTCATCAGCATGAGAAAAATAAGTAATCCGAGTCGCACTTTAACTGCCAGACAAAGCATATTGCCATGTTTATCGAACAATTACTTCAGGATGTGACTACAAGAGATCACAATAAAGAGTAATATCCGTCAATTGTCAGATAAATATGATTCTTTCAGTTAAAAAAAATATATTTGATGCCTGCATGCATAAATTTACGTCCAACTCTAAGAGTACACAGGAGAACTTGAGCTAGAATCTATACTGAATATAAAAGAAGATTCTTGATTAACACAGAGAAGAAACACTACATATGGTAGTATTTTATCCGTGTAACATACATAAACAAAATCACAATCTTCAGTACTACTGTCAACATGTTACAATTTTAAAGCTAGAAATACCAACCTGAAGAAAGTACGCAAATGAAAACTTTGCAGATAGAACGACAAGCCAAAATAGCAAGTACCTGTGTTGTATGATTGGGTCAGTTAGTTCTTTACAATTTTAAAAAAAAAAAAACCATAATACCATATGAAAAGAAGTATGTTGGTATCATTTAAACAAATATATCTGCTGCTTTTCCCACATCAGTACCAAAAATACAGTTTAACAATCATTAAAGATTATTGGAATAGATTATCTTAGAAATCTAAAGAAAACAGATAACTAAAAATAAGTCAATGAAAATAGGTGAAGAAACTACTTTATAAAATCAGATGTCCTTTCATACATGCCACGGCCAACATAATGTCTCTCCTGAAAGAAACAAGTAAGCATCAGAGATTAGAAGATATTAAGAAATTTCAAGTTTTACAAACGAAAGAGAAACATGAGGTTCAAACCTGGCGCATCCACTTAAAGAATCGAATCACAGGCCACCGGTCACATTTATTAGCAATGTTGTGACAAGTTGGGAAACGCATCAGGATGCTAAAAAAGAACTGAACACCACCATAGATGGCTATGACGATCACATAAATCTTAAATATCGCTGAGTCAATATTTGGTTCTTTAAGTGCTCTCCTGGACACACAAAAAAAGTATCAAACAAAAGAATGCAAAAGTTACGCCAAAAATAAAGGAACATAGCACACAGAAAATGAGAGCTGAAGAAGGTAAAAGAAAAGAATATTAACATACACATAGAGGAAAGATATGAAGATGGAAGCAGCGCCAAACCAAATGAAACGAAGAAAAATGCGAGAAACAGCCAGACGTCTTGTTGTGGAATAGGCACCATACATCATGATAACATCCAGAACACCTATTAACATTAAACGTATGCTTATTCTTCACTACTTCATAACAATAAATGAAGACAAAGTAAAGTGTATGAGTTCAAGACTGACTCTCAGAAAACTTCATAACTACGAAAGTTGGACCCAGGCTGAGGATTTCACGTAAAGTCTTGCTGGAAGTAAGGTCATCTTTATTGAACGCAATAATGGCTAATGCCTGTAACGAATGTTGTCAGAGTATTAGTAGGAGAACCTTTTTTCGATAAGATATAAGTAATACTACCAAAAAGATTTCATGAACAGGTTAAACCATTTGTCTTGAGCAGATAACACAAGTTCACAACTATAAAACAACAGTCCCAGAAAAAAACAGGCTACCAAGGATAGGCGTTGACTATAAATTCTTCTGAGGAATATCGACAGAGAGCATAACAAGTAAACGGAACCCTGAGACGGGCTTACAAACCTGAAACATCATAGCAAGGAATATCCATAACCGATGGAAACTGTGATAGAGATGCAAAAATGTCCTGTGCTCAACAAAGGAAGTTTTTCCTCGATGTTTTGCCCTGCCGGTTTTAAGCTCATACTGCAAGGATAAAACCAGTATATTCAACATCAGATACACCTATGGGAAAAAAGAGGAAGCTGTATCTAGATTTTAAACTATAAAGATAAGGACCTAACATCAAATTCTCTAAATAAAATCAAATAAAAAACCGGGAACCTACTTAGCGTCAAGGAAAGTAAATGAGTACTACAGCGAGACCATACGTCATCTAACTTCAATACAACTTTTAAACATGCTCTAGGAGCTGACTTATAGACATTTTCAAATTGCCATCTCAAAGGTAAACGAATGGCTACATGCATTAAGAAGCAACAAAACCAATATGAAAACAAAATCTTTATTAAAATATACAAGGGGCATTGCAGACCTTTTTTCTCGGGATAGGTTTCTGAAAAAAAGATGAACTGGTACGCCACGGCCAACCAAGCTCAAAGGAGTGAAGCGACCTTGAAAATAAAAATTGTAAGCAACCCAGCAGAGGCAATGAAAAATCACCCAAAAGACAAAGATATTAAGTATTTACCAAAAATATTCATTGAAATCATCATAGTTTCTCCAAGCTGAATGAGGTGCTCGGCCATTGTCATTGTTAAAAGCTTCCTGCACATACACCATTAGATAACAGTACAAGTCTATGCATGATTATTACATCAAAATCAAAAACACAATTTACAAAATGAATATTTATAGATAAGAAAGCACGATAAAAACAGCATTCTGTTTTGAGATACGATATTGGAATAAAATACCACCAACCAACAAAGATTATATCAACAAATATACAGGATATGAAACGTATGTCTAACATTTTGAATTGTGAATGCAGCGAAACCCATAAAGAAATACCAAATGGCAAAAAAACAAAATTGCCCGTTGGTACAACAAATTTATTGACCAAGAGATCCATGCCTATCCAATCAACTAATTCAATCATTAGTCTACATACTACTGTTTACTAACGGAGATGATTAGGCAAAGTCTTTCCATCTATGAAAAGCAAAATATTCTCGCGCTACAGTCCACGGTGTACGTTTGTCTATTACGAAGCAGCAAAGTATCATCACGGAAGATACTTCTTACATAACATGAAGAGAGCAGAGAGAGGGAAAATCCGATGAAGTCTAGGGTGAAAGAATCTTTCAGAGAACATACCGCTGAAACCACTCCATATAGCGGAGCAATGACATGATCAAGGAATGATACACCATCATCAGAGCCATGACTTTCGGCTGGCATACAACTCTCAGCTGGGCGAGCAACCTGCTGGCGCAAGATCTCATCCATTTCTCTAACCATCTGTAGAAAATAATCGGCATGAGCACAAAGGACAAACGAACAACATTTAGTGACAAAAATGAAACAGTAGCAAGTCAGAGCGGTAGGTAGTTAGGAGATTTCATTCATCTTAAAACAGCAATGAAGGGACACTAGAAACCCATTAACATAAGGAGAAAATAAGCAGTCAGCATAAACTCACATGGTGAAATATGTAGCACAAACATTCTGGAAGAAACCGTATGTTGGCAGCTTCTCCCCAAATCAGGAAGTACAAAGAGAGGAACAGCAGTTTCTTCTCTCCACTGATGGCTTCTAAACTGCATCTTACAAAATGTTTGCAATGAGTATGCAAGAGTGGTAATCTTGTAGCAGGAAAAATAGAGAAGGGAGAGAGGATAATTTACTTGCTCCAAGCAGGTTGAATACAGAGGTAATCACACCACTTAATGTAGTTTTCCAAGGACTTCAAGAACACCTTATGCACTGCAGCGTCATCCAGTTTCTGAGCACAAGAGAACGAAATTATTCATCAGATCTTAAAATTCAACTCATTGCCTTCTAAATTAAGAGGCAGAAAAGCTTGGAACATGTGCAGTGCACAATTACCACGCATAAAGTTTCTAGAATGAACACAAAAATAATTGATATTAAGTTTCATAAACTTGAAGTTTTTGCTATAGTCATAAACCCAAGATCACAAATGATTACGTCGTATCCACAAGCTTTTTCAGCAAATAATCAAATGAAATTGAAATAACTTTCGGACTTACGGGTTCTGTTTCTTCAGGAATATTAAGACGGGATTGCTCATTAGCCAGAAGAAGAACTATATGTTCACGCTGATTCGAGACACTGTCTTTCTGAGGTCATAAAAATTGATATATTAGAAAATGAAAAACCAAAGAAAAGAGAAAAAGCCTTCATGTGCGATATGAAGCTGGAAAAGCTCTTTTCGGATATACAAACCTGAAACCCAAATATATAGTGGAGAAAATCAAGCATATCAGCATTCCTTGTGGCGGGAATGGGGAAATCTGCAGGCAATTTTGGCAAGCCTGGAAAATACTTCAATGCTGCAACTGCCGCTTGAACCTGCTCACATTTTTTTGTCATCAAGCAAGACAAGCTACATAACATGCATGAAAGTACAGTATAGAAAATAACTCACCTCAGGGAAAGCCGTAGTGGCATTTGTAGTGACAGGAGCATCAAGAGGAATGATGTTATAAGCAATTGTGTCTTCACTCATCGCAGCATCTGAGTCAATAACATGCTTAAGCTGTAGAGGTACAAAACAAGTATTTGTAAGTTGAATAGGTATGTAATTGCATCGACTTGTTTTGGAGTTACATTCTCATCCTCACAAATCCCCTATTCAGTTCAACAAATGTAAGAATGAAATGAGAGGTGTTCAAAGAAATCTACACCACCTCTTCAGGAATCTCTTTTGCCAGTTGCTCCAACACACTTCCCAGAACTTTAAGGGTGGCAAAAACTCTTTTCCTTTTTACTGTTTTCCGCTCCAGCCTGAAAGCCAATATCAAACCGTAAGGACAGCAATTAAGATGTCTGAGTTAAGTTTGGCGTTCAACAACCATAGTAAAAACATAAAATTGAACGATTATGATTTATGTACATACTCGTCAGTGAAAGCCCCCGACTCACGAAGCTGCTTTTCCTCCTCCTTCAGCTTGTCAACATTGTTCTTTTGTCTGTACAACCTGTAGAATTCTTGTAGTCGGAGAATATCCTGACTTCGGTCTATGGTCCCAACCTCTCTTTTTGCTAATTTTTGCTACAATTAACCAAGAGAGTACAAAGCATTTAGATGAAAAAACCATCGGTTAATCACATTAAGAAAATCCAACGAAGTCGATATCATAATATACTAGCAATGCATTTTCAAGTGTCCAAAAAAACAGAAAAGTCCAAATTATCTACCACACATTGATCGTCTAATACAATGACACAAACATATTTAGTGAACTGTAGAGAAGAGAAACATACCTTAATAACTGACATCAATCCAGTTTTGAATTGTAGAACACCTCTGCCCTCGCTATTAGGATCAAGATTTTGTGCAAGTGAGTAACCATGCTCACACACTGCAGTAAAACAATTGTCAAGAAGATTAAAAAAACAGTGGAATAGCACAGAGGGAAGCAAAAGCTAAACCCTCTCAGGGAAAATAAAAGAAACTTACAGATCCTAGCAATGTTGGGATCCTCATCCTGGATCTCATCTGCAGCTCTCAGGATAGCATCTATGTCTCTATTGTTTGCCAGTGACGAAGGGACATAGTTAACAATACTGCCCTGTTGAGCACCTGCAACTCCTCCTACTCTGTCTCTTTGTAACGCGGCATTTACTAGCTTCTCCCACAATTCCTCAGCTCGTGACATTTTCTACAAACCAAAAAAAACATCAGATAACTCAGCAGCTTACACACTAACGGAAAACCCTACAAGTGCAAACATAAACATGTAGAAATCGAGGAATACACAAAAAAAAAAAAAAAACAAAAACAAAAAGCTATTCAGATTCGGACAAGTGACCTAGGTGGTGCAACTGATAATGCAAAAAAAAAAACGACCGTAAGTTCTAGAGAAGAAGATACGAAACAAAAGAAAAAAAAATAGAGAAAATTTTAGGGATCCTGAATCTGAGCTCGTCGCGTCGCAACTTCATAAGATTAAAACTAGTAAACAACAAAGAAAAGGGATAAAACCCACACCAAAAAAAAAAAAAAAAAATCAAACGCAGGATTTACCTAATCAGACGACAGAAACCCTAGATATGGAGTCCAACCAGGATTGAATCACTCATAGAGAAGAAACGGAGAGAATTAGCGAAGAAACTAGCGCTTTTCTGTGTTTAGTTTCAAAACTTTTTCAATTTGAGGGATTTTTTTTTAGTTTTTAATCTAATAAGAAGACCATTACAGGAAAGGAATCGATGTTTATTTAAAAAAAAAGGAAAAAAAAAAAGTGATCCTGACACAACACAGAAGGAAAAAAAAAAAAATAATAAGAAAAAAAAAAGCGAACCGCGTGTTGAAAAATAAAAGGAAATAAACTTAACCGCGTTTTCAATGAAAAATTGAACCGCAAAGTCTTTTGAATTGCCGGATTAAACCGGTTTGTCCTGATTCTCGACCCGACCCGACCGGACCTATTTCACTTGATTGGGATTGTTAATTTTGCCCAAATTCTCTAAAACGTAGTAAGTAAGATCCTCGTGAGAAGGCCAAAGGCGTCCGTCGTGTGCAAAATCCGCAGTTTTTTTTTTGCCCTTTTTCACATTAATGGATTGTTTCTGTTGAAGAGCTCCTCTATTTTCTCTGTGATTTTCTGGGTAGAGATTTCTAGGGTTTCTATTTGCATCTCTAACCTTCGGAGCTGCTAAATAGTCTAAAGGACATCTCTCGTCTTTTTGGGTTTTCCTGATTTAGGGTTAGGACAATTTTCAATCCAAGGAAGATAAAAAAAGATGTATGCTGATAAATTGGAGGCTGAGTCTGGTAGCAGGAAGGTGGTTAAGGATCGTATCAATGGTGGCTCTTCTGGCAACATCTCTACTCGCCTCCGACAAGTCACTGGCAAAAGGTTCTAATTTCTCTCCTCCTTATAAATTTTTGTCGAGATTTTAGCTTGTTTTCCCCGACGATTCTTAGCTGGTACTTGGTGTTGAGATATAGCTTACATTATAATCTTCCTTCTTGAGTTTGCTCTATGAATTAGAGTATGGACTTCCTCTGATTCTATGATTTTAGCATTTTTTAACTGTTAGTTTCAAACAACTTCACTGATTTTTCAATGGAATCAGCTTTATGAGCTACTCTATTTTGAGTCCCTACCTGCATAGATGTTATTCATCTAAATATTATTATTGTGTTTCGTGATTGTTTTTGGTACTTTGATTTTTGGTGATTTTATAAGGGTTCTAAGCAATTGATTTGAATCTTTATCTGATGAACTTTGTTTGCTTTTGCGTTGGAGGATGGTTTATATTCAGCTCGTTCTTTAGTCTTCATTGTTAATTACATGTCAGTTTAATCACACGTTTCTCCTTCCTCATGCTTTCAGGCAAAGGCAGGACGACAAATGGGAGCATGATCTTTTCAGTAGTGACAAACCTCAACTTTCAAGTATGTTTTTTCCTCTCTCACCTGTTCTTTCCAGTTGAATATTTAAGTATGAAAAAAAAGTATTTCTTTATGGTTGTTGATTCTCTGTCTGATGGCTTATTAAAGCTCGCAGAGTTGATCCTAGAGATCTTCGTTTGAAGCTCCAAAAGAGACAGCATGGGTCTCAAAGTGGGCGAGAAGCCGGTTCAGGCGTGCGTGATTTACGGGAAAAGCTCTCTGGGACAATGAATCAACCAAAAAACAATGACCCGCCAAAATCTAAAGTGGAGGCTGCTAGACCAAGCATGAAGAGCGTAGCGACTGAAACAGAGACTAGAAAAACTTCCAATCAAGCTACCAGGAAGAAATCACAGCAGGCAATATGATTCACTTTTCTTCAACTATTTTTTCCATCACTACTTTATTCCTTGGGAGAAACCATTCTTCTGACCGGTGCGAACATATAGTTAGATAAAATAGCTTATGATGCCTCTTCCCTTGTATACATGCCATCCACTATTGTCTCTTAGCTTGTCTTCTTTTGTTTCAGGCTGATGCATCGGTTGATAGCTTTCTGGAATCATTGGGTCTCGAGAAATATTCAACTGCTTTTCAAGTGGAAGAAGTATGCAATGTCTTCTATCAAGATGATATTTATGTCTGTGTTATGGTTGACACATAAATAACGTTCTTATCCTTCTTGGTATTTCACAGGTTGATATGGATGCTCTCATGCATATGACAGATGATGACCTCAAGGCTATGCTCATACCAATGGTAAGCTTCATATTCAGCTGCCACACAACATTTACTATCACACACAACACGTTATATACTATCTTCAAATTTTGAATGAACGATATTTTCTCAGTTTGTTTGATCTGTAACACTCTCAATTTCTTACTGAGGAAGTTTTTAGGCTCTTTTTCACAAGCTGTGTTTTAATTGTAGGGTCCGAGGAAGAAGATACTTCTTGCTTTGGGATCTAAACGCTAAGAGTTAGTGACTTCTACATGATGGTTTGAAGCTCAGCTGAATGGTCTCCTGGAGTTGTTAAATTAAGAATTGTCAGAAGTGATTCCGGATTTGGCTCTCTTTTTCTTGATTTTATTTTGCCCTTTTTAAGAGCTTAGAATTGTCGGTTAGACATCTGTAATCGTAAACATGGTGAAAGATACACTGTTTGATTGCACCACTTATGATGACGAAAATGCCTCAAGATAAACACAATGACAAAAAAGCCACAACAATGACAAAAATTGTATTCAAGGATACAAAATTTAAGTTACAGGAAATACGTAGTAAGCTAAGGGATTCTATGCCGGCTTCTCAATGCAATATTGTTATCATAATTTGTATTCAAGGATAAAAATTTCAAGTTACAGGGAATATGTAGTAAGCTAAAGGATTCTATGCCGTCTTCTTTCTGGTTAGCCATGTCAAGTACTTTGCCTTCTCTTGTCTGTATCTCTTCCATTCTCGTAATGCTGCAAAGACAATGTGTGCTACCACGGGCAGGAAGAATGGCTATCCAAGAAAGTATATTCATATGAGTCTCAGAGAAACAAGAAGATGCTAATAACAGTAGTAGAGACAAGGAATCTTACCGAATACACTGCAAAGCAATGTTCATAAGAGAAGTAGCTGACGGACATAATAGATGGATGGAAGAAGGCATTCTCGGCTAGGGACCTTGCTTCCCTGGATGAACCTTTACGGCACACAAAACCGCAATATCTTGTTACATTCACATATACTAAGGTCGAACAATATTATTTTGAATATAGGTCAAGCGTAACATACTGGCTGAAGAACTGTATCCTCCCAAAGAAGCATTAGACTGAGCCAACTTTGCTGCTTTCAGAGAATATTTCACCTGGATTGGGGGAACACAATGGAATGATTAGAACAGAAAAAGGTTTCTAGAGAAGGGTACTATTTGAGAAACATACTTGTTCTCCAATTTCATCCTTGATAATCATCCTAGGGAGTGACCGAACCTGCAAGTGCCAAGTGATTAGAATTAGAAAAAGTTGAAATGGAAACACCACGATGCAGCAGAGCGTGCTATAAGCCTATAACTAGGCATGAGGAGTTAATAACACACCAATCTAGAGAGAGAACCGAGGGTTGTTGAACAAGAATGGAGATTGAAGCATGTATGCTTCCGTGACAAGACATCCAATTCCCTGCAATGATACAGCAGTAAAGACAACACCCATCAATATTCCTCATTAGCATCCAGTGCTTTACTTTAAAACCTTGTCGATCCATAAGCTCACATCAATTTTAGGTTTATGAATTCTTACCACTCTGTGAAGCCTCTTTCACTAGGCAAAATCTTGTAAGTGCCTAATCCACTGGTATAAATGGCTTCAGACTTAAAGCCAAATAGTTGTCGGAATTGTCCCAAGAAAATTTCAACAATCTGCTCGAGATCCTGTTTCAAAAAAGTGCAAAAATCAATGATGATACTTCATTGATCTTCCAATGCTCTGCAGATACTCGATGAAAAGTAACTATGAAACCTAAAAAGTGAGTATGAAAATACCAACCAATATATAACTGGTATAAAGCATATTATGACTATGAAAAGTGAACCGAACCTGAGGCGATATCGTGTTCCTACTAGGGCTTTCAGAGTCCTTATCACAATTTTCCGGGTTCCAAACAATAACGCCGCCCCACATCTATCGAACAAATTGACAAGATGCCATTGTTTTCATAAAGAACGTCTACCAACAGATTAGGAGAAGGAAAGAAAATGTTGATGTGTGGAGACTAACCGGCGATATGAAGCCATTTGTTTTAGATATCTCCCCATTTGGCAACTGTAGAAGAAGAGGGCACTCTTTTCCAGATGGAATATATCTGACAATATGATGAAGATCATAGAGTTGAGATATTTCTGTGCAAACATGTCTGCTCACTTATCAGGAAACAAGTATAGTATTGTCACAGTATCATGCAGCATAATAAGCAATGATGGGCAGAGTAAAATAATATACACCACAAATTGCAGTATTTTGGACCGTCCACTGGCACCAGCAGAAGTATCCAAGTGCCACTCGTTCGAATTCACCTGGCAGAACCATTTAAGAAGATCTTTTAAACAATCAGTTAAATTAGTCATGGAGTTTGAGAGAAAGAGTACATACGAAAAAGGGAAGATCACTGGTCCTAAAGATGTAGCTCTGAAGTTTTTCATCCCAAGATGAAAACGAAGACTTTGGTGTATGATACAAAACCTAAAGACAGAAGAAGACATAAAACAGTAGCTCGGGAGAATAGCAAAGATGCCAAATATTTGGGTCTCGTGGTAAATGCTACCTGACTTTCGACACTTATATTAGCTATAGGAGCTAAGGCCTTAGTCACCGGAGCCAACAATGCGTCGTCTATCCTCTGAAAGTCCCTGTCAACATAATGCACAAACAACGCAAAAGAAACAGTAAACATGAAACGCTAAGGCTGAACCAAATGTTATAATGGCAGTGCAAACTTTTCGAAATATGCTTCAGGTGTATATACAAATCCAAAAAAAAATGGTGAGACGGCATAACTCTTGGATCATTACCAATCGTAGACCCAATCACGTGGATTGGAATTTAATAGACTGAAGGAAAGAACAATCTTCCCATCTGATCCCACAGGCATAAACTCCCCATGGATTGACTCTTCATCTCTTCCACCATTCATAAACACCTTAACGAAAATCTCAGAAACTCTAGCTACAATGTCACCATATCTCTCTTCTAATCCACTCCCCACAACCCACGCATGCCTTCGCTTTCCCACCACAGCCTTTATTACCTCATCTTCACCATTGGCATTCTCTTTATTCACCACAACAACACTGTACGTTTTCCCACTGTTCTCAGAACAGCCACTGAACACATCATTCAGTGACTCATCCACTGTATCATCCAATCCAACACCAAACTCATTTCTTTTGATCACTCCACAACGATAAGAGCACATGGAAGGATTGTAAGCAAGTGTTTCTGAGCACTGGTCAGCTTGGTTTTGAACGGTGACAGAGATGGAGAAATTGCAAGAACCACATTGTAAACTTTGATGGGTCAACTGATTTATACCATCTTGTATCTGAGATCTTAAGTTATCCGGATCCTTCGATTCGAAACCGACAAATACGGCGTGGAAATTGCAAGGGAATTGCAAAGGCGTCGACTCAATTTGATCGGAGAGCGAGTCTATATCGTGGAACGGTAACGGAGAGCGATATATTTCAACTGACTTCCAAAGAAAAGGTACACCTGAAACCTCCGAAATTGGGAAAAGAGGTAAAGCAAAAGGAAACAAGAGATCTAATAATAGTCGGAGCTTAAGGGATGATGAAGAAGACCAAAACTAATACCTAAAAGGAAAGAAAAAAGCACAGAGGTGGTGATGAAGAGACGCTTCAATCCAGGTTTTGTGGAACGCATAGTCTTCGGGTCAAACTCCGGCGCGATTCCCGAAGTGTCTGTCGTCGGATTCAGACGATCGGAGGTTTCTTCCATCGGCTTCCCCAGAGAGTTGAAGATGCCACAATACTTCTTGCTCTACTACTCTCGCGTCGATTTTGTTAGTTCGTAGTATTTGAGAGTTTTATATCCTAATTATGAAGAATTGTTCAATAGCCGTCTTAGCTCAGTGGTAGAGCGCGTGGCTTTTAACCACGTGGCCGTGGGTTCGATCCCCACAGACGGCGTTTTAATTTCCTTTTTTCTGTTTTGGCTCCTCTGATGGTTCTTTACACAGCTTATTATGTGGTCAATCATCAAATCAACAATGCTTATTGTTTAGACTTAAGATGGCTTCGTGCTGATATAATTAATTTCCGTAAAATTTCAACATTTGAAAGACAAGCATCAATGGGAAACCAAGAGAGATTACATTGCCTTCAAGCTAGACAAAGAGTGAGAAAGTGAGGTTACTGAAACCAAAAAAAAAAAAAATGTTACAAGAAATCCTCAGATTAAGAATCTTAAATCAGTTCAGGGTTTTTTGGTTCCAACCAAAATCTGGGTTTGGAGATTCTGGTTGTCTTCTAGCAATCTGTCATACTCCAACAGTAGCTCTGAAGACTGCTTTTGAAGAGCTGTAACATGAGCTTCAGCTGTTTCGAGCTTCGTTTCTTTCTCTTTGGCTTCCTTCTCTGCTTTCTTCAGATTCTCTGAAACACATGACAGTTTCTCTTTCAGCTGCTTGATTTCCTTGGATGCCTTCTCTTCTTTCTCTTTCAGTTCAGTTCTCTCCTTTCTAAGTTGATCGAGTTCTCCTTTTGATGACCCGTCATTGCTTCTTAAAGTGATTAGCTTTCCGAGGTAATGATGTGTCCTGTCAATAATGAAGCCGAAAAAGAGCACTACACCTGGCAAGATCATATGAGGTCGAAGGGTTATACAATTTCAGAAAGAGTTTCACTACTCTTTTCAATCCACAGGAAGATTCCAAATTTGGTGAACATCATCACAGACAAGCACAATTATGCAACCACTAGAATGAAAACAATCATCAAGATATGTACCGCACAAATCAGTTACCAACAGATTGTTCCATAGATCTCACGGGTAGATACCAACAGATTGTTCTTAGTTTCCCAATTCACAAAAATGTTAGCTTTGTTTGCTTCTATTCATAACATCCTCAAGTTATATAACTTATAAGATGTTAGATGTTGCATCAGCCTTATTATTCAAGCCAAATCAGCAGAAAGTAACTAATAACAACTAAGCTAGGAGAAAGAGCTAAAGTGGAGATTATAATTTTGGGTACAGGGGAAGAAGATAACAGAGTTTGCCCCAATTTTCTATCTAGAACATAGCATCTACACTGAGACTCATTCAAACAAAATAAAGAAACTGACCCATAAGAGAAGCCTCGAGCAAGTGTGTTCTCCAGAGGACTTGATCCATAGGAGACATTGTCCCGAGTTTCGCACCCTTGTTCTGGATCTTGATTATATTCATGAGATTCGAGAGGAAGATCACAAACATGGTTCCGGCGATGGTTTTCACAGTGGCTGGAGCTTTCCCCAATTTAAGCTGGTCTAAGCTCTTCATTACAAGCTCCCTTAAAGGACCAATCTTAACTAGTAGTAAGAAAGCAATCGCACCTTCTGCGAACAGAACCAGGAATAGTAACTGAATCATGTCTCTGATTCCGACCAAAAGGTAAAGTTTGTGCCTTTTATCAAAACTCACGCCCAATGTAAAAACCCTAAATTCTCTTCCTCTATAACTCTTCTGGGCATCAAAATTTCGAGCTGAAAAAAAAAAAAAACCAGATCGGAAAACACTAAAAACGAAAACAAATTTTGGACTCTCCAAAATTGAGTAGCTTTTACGCGATATCAGCGGTTAAATCGTTGGTACCACCAAGAAATCATGAAACAGAGAGGAGTTTGCGGAGAATAAAAGAAGACTCTGGGGATTGAAGAAGACGATTGGTTTCGCAGTAAGAAACTCGGCAGAGTGTTTTAAGTGTTACAGCGAGTTCATATGTACAGTACAAAAGTATGTTTTGGTTAGAGGTCAATGTTTGCGACATAAACTTGCGATTACCGTGGTCCGTGAGTCCATGACCAGTCAAAAAAGTGTAATCGTACAATGCTAAACTGTGTGACTATCTTTTTTTTTCTTTTGACAAAATTGTGTGACTATCTTGGAGAAGACTAATTCGCTTTCTTGATATATGTAAGCTTCTCATAAGTTCATAACCGCATTATCATTATATGGTAGGTTCAAGCAAAGAAGCGGAGTGGTTTTAATGGTATTAAACTATCAATGATTTTGCATATACCACCACGTTTGATTACTAGTAGTCGAGGTTTAGAGTGTGTAACAACTGTGTGTGTAAGTGTAACAAGACCTCACCGTGCCAACCTCTTCTTCTATTCCCGTCTTTCTTTTTACATTAATACCTAATAACTATTTCAAAAATCCGAAACAAGTGGTTATAATTTGAAGGGCCAATTGCTAAAGTCAAAACTCAAAACATTTTAAAAGTTGGTGGTTACAAGTTGGGTATAACCTTTAGGCATAATATATAGAGACAGTAATTGAACTCGTCGTACATCCATCCACCGTTGAATTTTATATATGTCTTGTGGTAATTAATTAGCTAGATGCTTTTTTTTTTTCAACCTAACTATAATTAATTAAAATAAAACTCCTAATTTGGTACTCAACAATAACTTTCTAGACGAATGAGCTAAACAATCAGCATTCCCATTGGACTCTCGTGAGATCTTGGAAAGAGAAAAAAGAGGGAAGAAAACACAAAGAGCCTAGAACTCATCAAGGAGCGTAGAGAAAGTCGGTCACTCCTCCGGGTCTTGCACCATCGCTACTAGTTCTGCACAATCTGTTTCGAACCGCTGATAATCCAGGCCTCTAGAATGAATACACTCCATAGCCCAAAGTAATGCCGCAAGCTCCGAATGAAGAGGAGACGAACTACGCGTTGGCATCTTGCACCCAAAACTAAGGTCCGATTTTCACCATACACCACACCACCATCCCAATCCTGAATTTCGCTTTGTAGATTTCCAAGAACCATCAACCTGGCAACGGGTTAACGGTTCATGAGTAAACAAAGGATCCGGTGGAACATGATCGATCCTTGAACTTACTTGGGCTTCCTCCCACAACAACTGTTCCCTTAAAGCCTGATTAATAATATCTAAAGGATCTGATTGTAAACATTGAAAGACCTTCTTATTCATATCCTTCCATAAGCACCAAACAATCCACTGTAATGAAATATGCTAGATGCTTATATAACGAAATACAATAGTTGCAGTTGTAAGCATGTTGGCAATTCATTCACCAGCAAACCTTTTTTTATTTTTTCATCAAATCAAAAATATAGTTCATTTTAGAGCTTATTCGGCAACAGTTGTC
This sequence comes from Camelina sativa, assembly GCF_030686135.1. Lineage (NCBI taxonomy): Eukaryota > Viridiplantae > Streptophyta > Magnoliopsida > Brassicales > Brassicaceae > Camelina > Camelina sativa. The sequence goes on from NC_141880.1 coordinate 2,773,304, forward strand.
AAAAAAAAACTCCATAAACAGACAAAAACAGATTAACTTATAAAAATAAATCAATATCCTAATAGTAAAATTGTATTATTCCAACATCATTACTCAGTTATGATGTTTTTAGTGTTGAAACGTTCGTGTAGTTTCGGTTTTATTAGTAAATCTGAAAAATGAAAATCTCTCTCATTGGCAACCCTTATGGGACGCGGTTAAACCACGTCACGCCGTAAGGTTTTGAAGGAGTCAATGTAGAAGACTTTGAGAGAAGAAACGGAGACATTCAAACTTTACAGACTAACACCAATCGTCAACGCCACTTTTTATATATCTATTACTACTTCTCTCTCTCTCGCTCTCTCTCTCTTTTATCCCTCTTGTTCAGAGTTCAGACCTAGCTAGCCATTGTTGAAGCCTTTCTTCATTCCTCGTTTTAGATCGATCAAGAAATATGGCAGTAAGTTGGAAACCCTCTTTTTGTATATACTCCGTCTCGTTTGTTCTCATCTCCAATCTTTAGATCTCAAAAATGTTTATGACGAAACCATCATAGACGTACGTTGTTCGGAAATTTAACTTATCGATCCTATTTTGTCTGGTCTTTTCACAATCACAATGATTGTTTATATGAGTGGCTTAGTCACATCAGAACAGAGACCTGTGTTTTGTTTCAAATCAGTTGACTTTCCTATGTATTTTGTCTTCTTAATTCAACTTGTCCTAGTGTGTGATGGAAAGCTTGAGCTTAGCTAGCTCTCATAGTTCTGATTAGTTTCACTCACATACATGTCGATTTCTTGCAATCCAAGTTTGATATTTGAAGTCATTAGACTCCTAATTAATTTTGACCAGTTTGTCTAAAACATTTTCATTGTTGAATGATTGATTGCAGAACCGTCCACACGTTCCAAAGTTTGGGGACTGGAACAACCAAGACCAACCATTCACGGTCGTCTTCGACAACGCAAGGACGAACAAACGACAAGACTTGTACGAATCTATTGAGAAACCAGAGACCATACCTCAAGAGCAAGCTCCTCCTCCTCCTCAGCCTGCTCGTAGAAATCAACGACCAGAGCCACCAAAACCGGTTAAGGGAGACACACCGAGAGCACCTATACCAGCCGATAAAAACAACAGAGTCAGAGCTCCCCCGGCGGATCAACTATACGGAGGCGGGGGACTCTATGGAAGCGGAGGAGGGGGCGGAAGCGGACACAAGGCCGGAAGTGGAGGCGGAGGTGGACTATATGGAGGTTATGGAGGTGGATCAGTCGGAAACCAGCGGCAGCCACCAGCTCCTCGTCCAGCGCCGCCTAAACAAAATGTTAAAGGCGGCAACAACGGAAGGGTATGAACACAAAGAAACTATGAACTTGGATCATACATTAATATGTTTACTCATATATTGAAGTATCAAATGTTTTTGATTTTTGTTTAGTTGTAGTACTAGTAGTAGTAGACGTAGAAATTGTTGTTTGAAGAGTCATAATTATATAGTCCCAGATATAGATATTAATGTAATTAGTTTGCTTATTTAGCATTACTTGATATGGTGAACATTGATGATATATAGGGAGCGACAACGATTCCGCCATTCCCAGGATCAGTGGGTGCAGGGGAGAACATGAGTTACACACACATTTTCGACCAAGTCAAAGAAGAGAGAAAAGAAGCTGGCAGATCATACGGTGGAACAGCCGGCAACACTCCTTCTCGCCCCATCAACGGTCAACGTGAATCTCCCGCACCATCTTCCTCCTCCTCCAAGGTAAGTTATCTAAAGTGCAATGACATACTATATTTTTTGTTATATCGTTCCATCGTTAACGTGAAAATTGGATTGTATAGGTTGTCTGCTGCTTTCCATGGGGTCGAAAGGGAACCAAATATTGAAGAAAATGTACATATTTATGAATTGAAGAACTTACCTCAGATTCTTGAATATATCATTTTTTTTTTTTGTGTAACAAAAGGATTGAAGTTTTTGGAGACAACGATGGAGCTTCTATAACTCCTTTTTTTTTTTTTTTTAATAACTAAATTTGATTCTCAAGTAAAAATGGTAGTGTGTTTGTGTTGTGTAACTGAATTTTTGTAATGAAAAAATTGGTTTATTAAATTGTACTATTAGACAAAATATTTGCATATGAAATCAATGTGTTATATTATACTTCATATCTGCTAAGAAAGCCTACGGGCCTTGGTCATACCAAGAGGTCTAGTAAACGAAACTAGTTTGAGTCGTCGTGTGAATTAAATAGTATTGGTAACTAGCAAGTACCAACAAATCAAAATAAGTCTTTTTATCTTACCAAAAAAATAAAAAGAAGAGTCTTTAAACAACACGACGACTGCACGGTTGAGGCATGTAAATTAGTATGGAGAGAGTACTAATCATGGGATTTGATATAGTGGACTCAACCCACACAACATACAAAAAAGTGTAACGGTGTCAAATCTCATATCCAAAGTAGTGAGTAATCCTTTCCGCTGTATACTAAATCCTTTTGAAGCCTCTCGTTTCTCTCATTCTTCTCTCCAATTCTGCTTCATCGTCGACAGCTTCCTCTCTCTTCAAAGGTACAAACTTTGAATTTCTCTGCCCTAATTTGTACAATCTCTCATGGTTCTCTATCTTTGGATCTGGCGATTGAGTTCTCTGTTTGATTTTTTTTTGTTTGTTTGTTTGGTTGTTTCCTCGTGGGTTTCCATTTCCACTGTCACTGGGTAGATCTTCAACACAGATGTATACTTTACCGCCTTACTGGATATTTTCAAGTTTGAATTTTTTCTTAAGTTCCGTTAAGCCAATTTTGATAAAAAAAATCTTACCTTTTTGCTTGAGTTCTTCTAATTCATGGGGAAGGCTTATGTAATGTGACTAAATCTTTGAATATTTTTGTTGCTGAGAAGTTAATCTTTGTCCTTTGAGCTGAACTTGAGAGTACCTTAATTCAGTAGTGACTCGTATTGTTTGTGACTGAAACTTTGAAGGTTTTGGCTTAACTCACAGTCGGAGTATGACTTCTCGGGTGGTGAGGACTAATATGAGGCTTCGAAGGAGGGATGGTGTGAATGGGACTCAAAGCGAACACCAGGGAGATCAACAAGGGGATGAACAATCTTCAACGGCGGTGCCGGAGATTGTGCCTGTTCCTCCTGTGATCGATATAGTTGCCATTGAAGATGATGATGATGTTGTTGAATCAACTGCATCTGCTTTTGCTCTGGTCTGCTCTCTCTTCTCTTCCTTTGTTTTCCCCTTAAGTCATGGTGTTTATGTAAAAGTTTTTTGAAACTGTTTCATTATTATTCCAGGCTAGAATCAAATCAAGAGGCGCACGTAGAGGTCCCGTAGTAGTTGATGTAGACTCAGGTGAACTAACACCTTTTACTTTCTCTTCTTGCATAGCTACCAGAATTTGAATGGTTCATTTGTGTTGCACTATCATGTCTTATATAATTGCGAGAATACAGTAAGTGTATTTCTTTGTTCACTTTGGTTAGTGTGATGGTATGAATACAGGTGCCAATACTAGATCCACAAGGCGTCGCTCTGATCAAACTAGTGCTGACTCGGCTGAGCTTAACAAGCCGGTAAGAGATGTGGTGATTTTTTTTTTAAATAGTTTTTGCTACTTGGAGTTTAGCTCACCAAGTTTTCTTATCTTGTTCAGAGAAAGTCCATGGCTGTGGCTCCTGTAGAGGAACCAAAATTTAGCTGCCCAATATGTATCTCTCCATTTACTCAGGAGGTGTCAACAAAGTGTGGTCATATCTTCTGCAAAGGGTGCATAAAGAATGCGATATCTGTCCAAGCTAAATGCCCGACATGTAGGAAAAAAGTCACTGCTAAGGACCTTATCAGGGTATTCCTTCCAACCGCCAAATGAATGATACAGAAGCATCACTAGTAGCCATGTAAGTCTAGTTAACGAGTTTTTTTTTTTTTTTGGTGTGTGTGTTGAGTTCTAAAATTTCTCGTTAATATACAAACAATATTCTTAACCGTTCAGATCTTTTTCCTCTCTTGCAGGGTTAATGGTCTATCGATTCTATCCCCCCAACAATGAAGAGATGTTCATCAATTGTAGTTTGTTTTGTCAATATCGTTATGTTTTGTAAGAGAGATATCTAGGAATCATGGAAGACTGATTTTCTAATGAATATCATTCATTGGTGATCTTCATTATCTGAGTAGTTCCTTATTGCTTAGTGATTGTTAAGTAATTTTAGTGAAGATAATGTTGAATCTTAAGAAAGCATTCTATCTACATCATGAGCATCTGGTATGCGCAGTTATGTTCTCAGTCACGTTCAGTAAAAGACAGTGAATGGCATCCGCACATTACTCTGTTGGTCCACAGGTTCCTCTAATATTTATGTGATAAGTTTGTTCGTATGATATGGTTCCATGAAAAATCATTGACTCTTCAGTTCATAGTACACACACAAAAGTCATAACCATGTTTATTGATCATTAGGTTAACTTCTCATGATAATTTTCTGCAAATTCTCATTAGATTGTTCCTCTATACCTTCAGTAAACAACAAGCCCTGACAGTGGTCCTATAGCAAAAACGAAAGTATTTGGAACTTTAAGGAACTCAGAATCACAGATTGCTCTCTGGGATTAAACCAAACCATTCAAGACTATATGTTTTCTATTTGTTGTGTTCTCTTCAATATGTCTGCACAAGAGTTGAAATAAATTTGGTTATACAAGAATGAAAGACATCTTAAATTTAAACAAAGATGTCTCTCTTTCTATGAAGGTGTGGCTCTTTCTCTGCTCAGTATCGGTCTCAGAACGCCCATCTTGGGGAAGAACTAACAGCTCTAGGTCTAGGTACGGGTTTGAAAATCTGTTGCTCTGAACTATTAATCCTTTTCTTCATGATGGATGAGACCGTTGGGCTGTAATAGTCATTACTCCTCTGAGACATTGCTCCTTGTGAATGCATCTTCTTTCCATGGACGAAGCTTCTCTGTTTCTCCAGCATTTCTCTTCTACCATTCAAACTCTTCGGAGGAGTTCCCCATCTGCTGGAGCTTACACAGCTTTGGCTCCTTCCAACTCTCTCATGATGAAACTCGCTTTTCCTTGGAGGAGTTGGGTAGTTTCGGCTTTCTGCTGTTTCTGCAGAATACATCGTCTCTTCCTCGCTGCTGTATCCATGATTGTTATATACATAATGAGCTGCTGCTGGAGGTGAACATGAGATGACCTCACTGAGAGCACCGTTTACTGAACCTGTCGAAGCAATTTGCGCATCTGATCCTTCAGAGACAATATCAGCCTCTTCCACCTCGTGGTTACCCTGTAGAGAGTTAAGCTGAGGCAGAAAGGCTATAGCTTTAGGTATCCGTGGAGGAAAGTTGATATCCAAAAGGTGTACTTGACTTGTCTCATTTCTTAAAGGACCAGAAGTCAACTTTGGCGATTCATATATCTCAGGGGTTGGGATACCCTGCCCATGAGTAGAAGTTCTGCCGCCTTGAGGATTGGTTTTTGAGGTTTCTTCTTCTTTTTCTTCCTCCGCAGTGATAGAAGAGCTGGGATGAATTTGATCTCTAGTGTTAGATGAAGATGGTGTTCCAACATCAGCAGAGTCGTTTGGCTTGAAAACACTGCGCATGGTGAAGGAAGTACAAGAACGCTCGCTCTTCTGACCAGAAGACATCAACCGAATGAGAGGCAACTTTGGTTTTGTCGTATGTTCATCCAAGCTACCTTCCCAATGCTGATTCAGCCAGTCACAGATAACTGGTATGGGTATACCAAACTGCATCATCAGTGTCTTGTTGTTATCTTTTCTCAATGACGAAGAAGAAGATGACGAGTTTGAGGCTGGTGATGTCGAAAGCTTCCTCGGATCACAGATCATGAATGCGAGATTACCGTGAACATCAAATCCAGCAGAGCCAGGACTCCATATCATTTCATCAGTTGAGAGTTTGATGAGATTGTCTGTAGCTACCACTAACTTCCCCTCGCCGATCTTTAGTTCATTCTGAGCAGCATAGCCTAAGAGGTACACCACACTTCCTAGATCCAGGTTTGGTTTGGAACATGTCTTCAGGTAATGTGGCTGTGCGGTTTGGCTCTGGGAATTTGAATCTCCATCAACAAGGTCTAAACCAACAATGGTGAGATCTATAACCGAACTTGTAATGAAAAACCTGCAAGAATGGTACACCAAATAAAGATGACATTCTCACAGCTCAAGGGTTAAGAACAGAGAACATCTCATTTTGACCAACAGATTGGCGCCCCCTAAGATAAGGGTGGTGGGGATTCAAATAATTACAAGGTGAAATATCAATTTTGTGGTTTAAAGTTTATTAAATTAAAACTTACCAAATTCAGCTACAGATCCAGAATCATTACCATATAACAGTAAGTACAGTATAAAGCTCTTTCCTTTATGCTCTTTTGGTCTGACGAAAAGCTATGAATTAAATTTTTAAAATAAATTTGAAGGAGAGCCAATCTTTTATATGGCATTGAATCAAAATTGACACGGATCGTGCAACCGACAATACAGGAAAATCACAATAACAACCAAACTCAAGAGAGAGGTAGGACCAGGACCTGTGAGGAAAGAGAGCAGCGGCGACACCGTTCTGAAGGCGGACCTCGGCGGTTTCAGTGGCGGAGATGGAAGGGAGATTGAGGTGAGTGGTGAGAAGAAGATTCCGGTGAATGAGGAATCCAGTTCCAGAAGTAACCCCATTTGGTCCGGAGACAGAGATACGAGCCATAGCCGGAGCTTTGCCGGAAAAAATGGAAGCTTTCATCTTCTCACTTTTGCCAACTCCTTTGCAAAAGCACCATGAGTCAAATATCACTCCCATTGTCTCTATAGACTAATCTCTCACCCTTGATTCTGCTCTCAGATGGGTTTTGTTTCAAATTCCCTTCTTTTGGGGTTATGGAGAGTGTTGGATCTGAAAAAGGTTTGGAATTTAGGAGAGAAGCGTGTGAATTGGTGGTGAGCTAATAATAATGGGATTATGGAGACACAACACATGTATGTGTCTGTGTCTGTGTCTGTGTCTGTTTATGCTGTAAAAACATCAAACTTTCTCCGGATTTGGTCTCAACGAAGACCGAAGAGAGGGAGAAAACTCAAGAAGAGGCAAGAGTGAGAGAGAAACGAGAAGACAGGGGAATCGTGAAATGAGTAAAGAGATGTGCTTCTTTAAGCTGGACTTCCTCTTCTTTCTTCTATTACTTTTTTACTTCTTCTTTTTCTAATTCAAAATATATTGTTTTAAATTTGAGAAAAATGTTTCTTTATTTGGTTTCAAGTGTGCCATTTTGTAAGAAGAAGCAAACAGAGGAAAAGTCTTGAGTGACAGATAGGTCAGGGAGGATCTTGTTGGTTCCATGTGATGAACATGGATGGACCTTTTGCTTATTATGATTAGTCATTCATTCACTTCGACTACTGTAACTAACAGGCAATTAAAACGAAAATTCCATTTCAGAAGTCTAGTTTACAAAAACTTGTAATACTTCGTTAGATTGATCCAAACCATGTAGTGGGATTTCACAATTTACAAAAGACCTATGCTTTGTATCTTTTTGACATTAAGATACTTCATACATTTTCATTCTGAAAATCATCTTTTATTAAACTCAAACAAAATTCCAATTCTCAAAAGACATCAACGAAGTATAATGAAAATGGGAATTCTTTCCAAGAACTATTTAAGACTACAAGTACACTGATTAGGGAGTGGTCAATCCGATCCTACATCTACTCCATTAGCGCTTAAAAAGTCTTGCCTCAGCAATATCCTGCATAGTAAGCAATAACACCAAAACGAATTAGAAAATAACCAACACTATGAACAGACAAGGAGGGCAAGAACTTCAATTAACCTTTGATATGCTTTAAGAATTACTGAATTCGTGTAATCAAAGAAAGAAAAGAATCAAGAAAGTACATGCTGCAATAGAACTGCTTCTCTAGGACAGGTAGGGAACTGCATTAGACCGATTCCAACCATTAATAGACCATAGCATCCAAGGGACACTACAAAGTATATCGGTAGCTAGTGCATAGAAACGCATCATTAATGTGTGCTAACTGAGAATAGCAATAAGCAAAAATGAAAACAACATGCTCATTTTACTCACCAACCATGTATGGCTTCGTGGAATAATTGCAGCCTGCAAAAGAGCAATCCAAAAGGCAGAGACAGCTACCAACAGACTCAAAATCTTTACCACATGCTTCATTGTCCTTGAAACAAAGTTTATGTAAGATGCGAGTTTTGCAGTGTTAAAGACAGAAAACATAACTAAGTCAAAGCGTTTTCATAATTCCATGCATATTTGGGGATGGTCACAAACTCATATCACCCAGCTCTAACATGACTGAATCAAAACAAGTTCACAATTCCCTGAATATCTGGGGCGGGTCACAAACTCATATCACCCAGCTGAAGGTATAAAAACTCAAAATGAAATCAAGAATGTGCAACTAAATGAGATCTTAATAGTGAACGACTTCAATGATTTATTCAGACAACAGAGTCACTAATTCCAATCCACAGCACACATCAATAGCAACTTATGTCCGGACCAGAATCTAGCACAGTCCTGGTAGCTCATAGATCCATTATCCATATCATGCAACCCAAACCATCAAAACAACGAAAGATAAACCAATTTTTTTAAACAGTTTATTCGACCATATAAAGCAAGCGTCAGGAGCTCAAAAAGCCCCTTAAGCATGATTTGCAGAGCATGAATCATAAAAAAAGAACAATTTTTATGACTTCTCACAGTTTCTCAGAATTTCAATGTTCAAAACCTCAGGAAATTTTTCCAAACATAATACGATAATTCAACAAGCTTCTAACTAACAATTAAAAAAAGTCGAATATAAATTTGATAGATTTAAACATTGATCAGCTGCCATCAGAATGTATTGTAAGAAAATGATTTTGTCACGGTTCATTCAGATCAGAGTAACCTCCGATCATCCAAAACTCAAAACCCTTGCGCAAAATTTTCAATCATCACTTGGCAACTTAACAATCAAAACCATAAAACGAAACTTAAAACATATACTGAATCTGTACACATATACTACCAAAAGTTACATAAAACCGACCCTATCTTCTACAGAAGATAAAACTATTCAATCAATCAAAGAGATGCTCCACAATTTGCTGGAAAGATCGAACCTTTCAAAACTCACAGATCTCGCCGCTACTACTCTCAAAGTTTCTACCTTTCGGCTCTTTTAAACACGATCGTGTCGTTAGGGTTTTGTTTCAGGCCTTAGTACGATGGGTATAATTGTCATTGCAACCAAAGAAGCTTATAATATTATTATTATTATCTTACGTGGACCATGGATAAGCTAAACCTGTTTCCAAACAGATCTTGCTTATTACGATTGCAACCCCTAATCTGACAAGTCTTGTTCCTCTTTGATCAAATCGGAGGATTTTTTTTCACGGCATGGCTACGGCTATAGGAGGTGGAAGCGATGTGGAGGTCGGATTTGCGAAGCTGCAAGGCGAAGATTTCGAGTACTATATGCAGTCATACTCCATTATGCTCGGCCGGAATTCTAAGAAATCGACCGTCGACGTTGATCTCTCATCACTCGGCGGCGGGATGAACATTTCTCGCAACCACGCTCGGATCTTCTACGATTTCACGCGACGCCGCTTCTCGCTCGAGGTCCTTGGCAAAAATGGCTGCCTCGTTGAAGGTGTTCTTCATCTCCCTGGGAACCCTAACGTCAAGCTCGACTCGCAGGATCTTCTGCAGATTGGTGACAAAGAGTTCTACTTTCTCCTACCGGTTCGGAGCATTCTGGGCGGGCCGTTAGGACCTAGGCACCACGTCTCAGGGCAGGCTAGTGTTGTTCCGTACCATAATTATCATTCGGGTCCTGGTTCTGGATCGGGTAAAAAGGGTCTCCGGAGTAGAGAGGTATACGAGTATGATGATGAAGATGATGATGAAGACGATGATGAGGAAGAGGATATTAGGGGGAGTGGAAAGAAGACAAGGAGAGATGGGCATGAAGTATATGCTTCCGGAGGTAAAACTAGATTGCTTATTGTAGCTTAGTTTCATTGTGTGAGCAGATTGTGATGCTTCATTGATCTGATCATCTCCCTGATTGAACCTTCTTAGACTTTGATTGAATGATATTGTATCTGCTTAATGTGTACCAGAGAAGAAGAGAGAGGGAAGAGCAAAGGTAGACCGTGAAGCTGATGATCAACAAGTTTTGCTGCTGGAGGAAAAAGATGTTGTATCATCTGTTGCCACTGTGCTTTCCGATTTGTGTGGTCCGGGAGAGTGGATGCCTATGGAAAAACTTCATTCTGTGGTTAGTTCTTGCTACAACTTTCTCTGCCTTCTTGTGATAGAGAACGTAGTACAGCTAATCCGTTGAAACCAGACTTGTATAGTTTTCTAGTTCTAGGTGAGAATTAGTGTGAAGGTAGGTCCTTAATCGGTGTTCTAATGGAATAGCGCTTTTTACTTGTGTATAACACTAGACAGTATGTCAGATACTCACAGATTTTGAATAACTAAATTTGGTGACTTAAGGCATGTCTCTATTAGTCACGCTCTTTGTGATTCAATAAAATGGCTAATGCATGACAATGGGTTGATCTGTGACAGATATTAAAGGAGTATGGAAACGTATGGCATCACAGTCGGATAAGAAGATACCTGACACAAGAAGACTGGGCTATCCCTGAAGCAAAGGGAAAACCATGGTACGGTTTGCTGATGCTGCTTAGGAAATATCCGGAGCATTTCGTCATCAACACTAGATCTAAGGGAAGAGTTACCCTTGAATTTGTTTCTCTCGTTTCCCTACTCTCATGATAACTTGACCTTAGTAGTGTGTGTGACTTGGAGGATTAAAGCTTTCTCTCTTTTCTTTGATGTAAAATGTATTTGACATTGATGAGTAACACGCTCTGTCGTTTTTTGAACGAAAAACGCCAACATCTTTGATAAAAACGTAAAAAAAAAAAAACGTTTGAAATGAAAAGTAGGGGGATGCAATTCAGAAATCGTTGTATTTGTTGGACTAGGCCCATAAAAGAGAAAAAGGCCCAAACAGAGAATTACACTAACTGGCTCAAGTACGTTTGTGTATCCAGACAATATAAAAGAGTTGAAATGTGGAGACTTAGGGTTATCCATCATTCCTGTTGCAGCCATCCATTGAAGCTAAATTCTGAGATTTGGTCGAAAAAGCAATAATCTGTGATCGAAGCATACGACGGTAGTTGAGTGAAGATGATCTATGATGTGAACTCTGTTCTTTTCAGATCCTTTCTGAGCCAAAAGGGTGGCTCCTCCGACAAAAGGTAACAAAATATTTTCTTGTCTGATCCAAAATATGTAATGATCGATGTTGTTCCTATAGGGTAGATCTGTTGATGTATATTGTTCTTCTTCCTCTTTATTAACATCATCTTTATATGTTAATCAGGAAAGGTGACGACAAGCCAAGAGAACAGAAGCCCAAAGCCAGCGACAACAAACCTGTTATGAATGAATGAATAGATTAGTAGATCTGCTTGTAATTCTGCTTTTACCTCTTCTGATATTTCAGTTGTAAGGATCATCATTTTAATGAAAATTTAAGTTCCTTTCCTTTGAAATCTGGCTTGTTTGTGTTATTGATTTGTGGGCCACTTTCTTTCGAGTCGAATTCCATATTTCTCGTAAAAAGCTTAACTAGTAGTATCTCTCGGGTGTTTTTCACTGTAACCATTCATACCAACTACTGAGGGTACAACAAATACCTCTCGGGGGTGTTTTTCACTGTAACCATTTGATCTACTCACTAAGTAAGTAACTTTATCTATTGAGCATAACCAGTTTCTTCAAATCCAATTGCAGAAATCCAAAAAACACCAAAAATAAAGCATTCACACAGAAACCATTCTTTGAATCCAAATATCTATCTATGAACGCTGTTGCCACTACCAATAACCAAATAACAGAAGGGTTCCTATAACTGTAACCAGATATGAATGTATGTATATAGCTTCCAGTCCAGCCTATATCTACATAACGAGTCAGGTTCAGTTTCGATTCCGCACTCCCCTCTTAAACTGCTTCACCACTTGAAGTCTTCGCCCATCAATCCATATAGGAGACGCCTGGATAAGATTCATGCCAGCGTTTTCAAAATTAATCTAACAGTTGTGCAACTATGGCATCTCAGGAGATCAACTTGAATCCCCACCACGAGTCAGACAAAATGGTCCAGGTCCAAAGCACGTACGGTACGTACCTCTATTGCCCTCTCGGCGGCATCTGCTTCCACAAACTTCACAAATCCATACCAATTGACATTTGACAATTGGCTATTGTCCTACCATTTCATACATGTACACACACAAATTAGTGTTTCCATTAAGAAGAAGAAAGGTTCAAAAAATGCTTGTTACTAGATTTCGTTTCAACACTTACCAAACCAGGGTGGTAAACTCCAACTTCTTCTCTTCTAATTTGTCCAAACCGCGTGAATACATTCACCAACCAGTCAGTGGTTGCATTTGGAGGAAGATTTCTAACGAAAATTCCAAAACTGTCATATAACTCTGATAAATACACACAAACAAAAAGGTTAAAAAGAGAGTGATTCATCCATCTGCAACTCAAAGAAAGACCAAAAACAAATCAAAGGTATTCACATTCCTCCTCCTTACCTTGAGACTCTTGATTTCCAGTACCATCCGTTGGTTCAGAAACTCTCAGTGATTCATCTGCAACTTCGTTACCTCCATTTCTTAGACACTTCAACATTTGGAGGCTGATAACAATTTAACTGATTGTGTTGTTTACCCACCATTATTACCAGAAGGTTCTGTTCCTCTCATTTCCACGCTGCTGCGTATGTTTCCTGTTCCAGAGGATGGAGTTTCCCAGTAACCTGATTCTCAACCAAACAATAACCGGCCGAGCCTTCAGCACAATTCTTTGATAGTAGACAGAGACTAAATAATACTCCCACAAACTCACTCATATAGTCAGGTCGCTTCCTTTCCACGTAAACTCTATTGCCAGCAAACATTATAGGAGACGCCTGGATAAGATTCATGCCAAAATTATCAAAACCAAAGTAGACTCTGTAGTCAGATCAAATGCTAAACAAGTGTCTCTAGGTCCAAAAGCGTTTACCTCTATTGCCTTCTGGGCAGCATTTTCTTCCTTAAACTCCACGAAGCCATAAGAAAAGCTCTTTAACAACGAGAAACCAAACAGATTAGTGTTTTTGTTTACCCCATGAAGAAGGGCTCCAAAGATGCTTGTTAGTAGATTAGTTAACATATTTACCCTTGTGCTCCTAATTTCAATTCCACCTCTTCTGATTTCTCCAAACTGCTTAAACTCATCCTCAACTGAGGCAATGGTTGTATATGGATGAAGATTTTTAATGCAAATGGCTTTACCCTCAGTTACGGCTGGTAAACAAACAAACAAAAAAGTTATGAAGATAGATAAAGACACTTCCTTGCCAGCAAAATAAGAAGGCTGCTTGCCTGTAATAGAACTGTTGTTACTCACCAGCATTAGCAGAAGGAATGGCTGCATCATTAGCCTCGGATATGTCAAGAAACTTGAACATGTCATTATAAACAAAGTAGCCGTTTTCTTGGGGAGCAAGAAAGAAAATTTGTGTGAAGTTCCTTGGAGGTCTCTCGCGTGAAGTGATATAGCCACAAACATCGACGAAGATACACCTACGGTGAGAGTCTTGGGACGTGACACTGGTTACCTCAACCGAATCGAAACCTCCAGAAGATAGCATATCAAGATCCTGAACCATATCCTGCTCCAAGATTAGGAATCAGTATGTATCAAAAACAAAAGAGATTTCACCAAAAAGTTACTTAAAAAAAAAACGGACTCAAGTCAAGAAAAGTATCCAACCGGTAGGGTAGAGGAACGCATTACTCCATCAGGTCCAGGGCGTGTAATCTTACTGACATCTTTATAAAACTGATGGAGAAGCTCCGGGGAGTTTTTCAAGTGGGTATAGTACTGCTCTGCAAGTGCATTCCCCACCTACGTTCAATAATACAGAGAGTTTACAATCACAGAGACAATAGGGAAAATGAAATCCGATGGAACAGAGAGCATAAAGTTGTTTGGATTATGTATACCTCTTCAGCAGAATGTCGTACAGGTGCAGGAGCAAGATCCATGGCTTCAGTCGGATTGAGATTATAGCACATTATCTGAATCTAAAGATCAAATTCCAAAAGCATATCACCAAAGAAAAGTCAAATCTTGAACAAAAGAAGATGGGAGGAAGAAGCAAAGATTGTCTTTTACGTTTCACTCGATACTCGAAGAAGAAGAAGACTCACGTGAAATCGTAGCGAGGCAGAGCGAGAGAGGTTTTTGGTAGTGAAGAAGACGCGATTGAACAACGAGTAGCTCCGAGCTTTGCGACACTCACTTCAATGGCGGTTTCTAGGGTTTATTCGCGAAGATACAAAGAGCGCGAGAGAGAGAAACTTTTTTTTTTTATTATTGATTTGGCTTTTCTCTCTGTTTCACTCGCATAGTTTCTCTATTTATGCAATTTCGGAATATATATACATATTTACATTTGTTGCCACTGAGTAGCGCTCTAAAGACGAGTCTACGTCTAACCGTTGACCGTTTTATTTTTAAGGATAAGTAAAAAACATTTGACGTGGGTTGTTAGATAATCTGTTATGTTTAACGGAATGCGTTACCGGTTCAATGGTCTAGTGATTGCTCACTATAGTCTATAGTTTCTATATGAATTTTTGAGTTTTCCTAAAACGATTAGACAAACAATATCTGGCCATTGATGCAACTTCAAGAACCAATATCTCTGTAACTTCATACTCAACTCACAAGTCTATGATTCTTTGCCTTAAAAAAAGAATGAAAAAAAAAACCATAAAAGTTCCACCCTCTGCATATAGGAGCTAGTCAAGTCTAGTTTTGATCCTCTTCTTCTTCTTCTTCCTCCAGAATTTGGCCAACTCCTCCTGTTAACGCTTCTTTCATTTGCTCATATCTGTTTTGATTGTATCGTCGTCCTTCATCCTCTTCAATCTTCCTCTGTTCCTCCTGAAACTTCATCTGCTCCTCCTCCATAATCTTTTCCCAGTTACGGATGTCATAATAATCTTCTGGCACTCTCGATCCCATCATTAACTTCTGCCAGACCTTTGTTCGTCTCACTTCCTCCATCATCTTCTCCCAGTTCCAATAGAGGTTGTTACCTAGTGATCCTCCCACTTCCTCGCCTCTGTTTATGTTTGCTGGTTCAGCGGATGGACTTTCACCGTAACCTGATTCTAAACCAAACAAAACTGGAGCCTTCAGCACAGTTCTTCAAAACAAAACATTTATTTTATATAGAGTTTTAACCTTGAGACTCCTGACTGTTCCCATTTCCAGTATCATCACAAGACGAAGAGTGTTGACCTGATTCTCAACCAAACAAAACCGGAGCCTTCAGCACAATTCTTTGATAGTAAACATTAAACAGAGACTAACTAATACTCCCACAGACTCACTTTTATTGTTAGGTCGCTTCCTTTCCACGTAAACGCTATGGGAACCAAACAATATAGGAGACGCCTGGATAAGATTCATGCCAAAATTATAAAAACCAAATCAGACAGTTCTGCAATTCTGTCTTCGCCAAATGCTAAACAAGTGTCTCTAGGTCCAAACGCATTTACCTCTATTGCCTTCTGGGCGGCATTTTCTTCCTCTGTTTCTGGAATTGTCTCCTCTATGACTGAACCACTCGCATTAAAACAAATGTCTTAGACACTTCCTCCCGGGGGAAAATATGGAGGCTTCTCAAAATTGAACTGTTACCCACCATTATCAGCAGGAGGAATGGTTGCATTACCCTCATCAGGTACATAATGAAACTGAAACTTGTCGGTCAAAACAAAGGGGACGGTTTCTTGGAGAGAAAGGAAGATATTTTGTGTGAAGATCTTTGCAGGTCTCACGTTTGAAGTGAGGTATCCTTCAACATCGATGAAGACACCCCTACCACCAGCGTCTTCGGGCATGACCCATGTTACCTTAACCGAATCAAAACCACTAGAAGATAGCATATTAAGATCCTTCTCATCAACATCCTGTTCCAAGATTAGGAATAACTCAGAACAAAGACGACTTTACCAAAGTTAGGGAGTCAACGATCAGGAAAACTATCTTTACCGGAAAGGTGAAGCAACGAATCTTTCCATCTAGTCCAGTCCTCCGTGAAATCTTACTGTTATCTTTATAAAACTTACGGAGATACTCCGGCTTGTTTCGCAAGGCGTTATAGTACTGCTCTGTAAATTTAGACACCACCTACATTTCTTTAAAGGGTCACAATCAGTCAATCACAAAGGTGACAGAAGAATCCGATGGAGCAAAGCATACAGTTGCTGGATTGTATACCGTTCCAGTAGAACTGTTGCAAATGGCTTTACCCTCAGTTACCGCTGGTAAACAAACAAACAAAAAGTTATAATGCGTGTATAAAATAACCAAACGAGATAAAGGCACTTCCTTGCCAGAAAAATAAGAAGGCTGCTTGCCTGTAATAGAACTGTTGTTACTCACCAGCATTAGCAGAAGAAATGGTTGTATTATCCTCGGACATGTCAAGAAACCTGAACATGTCATTATAAACAAAGTAGCCGTCGTTTTCTTGGGGAGCAAAAAGGAAAATTTGTGTGAAGTATCTTGGAGGTCTTTCGCGTAAAGTGATATAGCCATAAACATCGACGAAGATACACCTATGGTGAGAGTCTTGGGACGCGACACTGGTTACCTCAACCGAATCAAAACCTCCAGAAGATAGCATATCAGGATTCTGAACCATATCCTTCTCCAAGATTAGGAATCAGTATCAGAACAAAAGATTTCACCAAAAGTTACTTAAAAAAAAAAAAAACGGACTCAAGTCACGAAAAGTATCCAACCTGTAGGGTATAGGAACGCATTACTCCATCAGGTCCAGGGCGTGTAATCTTACTGACATGTTTATAAAACTGATGGAGAAGCTCCGGGGAGTTTTTCAAGTGGGTATAGTACTGCTTTACAAGTTTATCCCCCACCTACGTTCAATACAGAGAGTTACAATCACAGAGACAAGAGAGAAAATGAAATCCGATGGAACAGAGAGCATAAAGTTGTTTGGATTATGTATACCTCTCCAGCAGAACGTCGTACATCTTGAGACTTCTGACTGTTCCCATTTCTAGAATCTTCAACTGCATCAGCACTTATCTCTTGATAAAGATCACAAGACGAAGAACGTTGACCTTGACCTGTTCGAATTTCCTTCATCACCTTCATGTATTATTAACATCATTAACTATCAGTACGGCCAGATCCAGAAGTTAAACATGTCAGAGATGATTGAGTGTCCACTTACAGCAGAGGCGTTAGACGGCTCGGAAACATTTTCAGAACCATGATTTGGTTCACAAACATCCTCTGTTTCTGGAAATGTCTCCTCTATGACTGAACAACTCGCATTTAAACAAAGGTCTTAGACACTTCGTCCCGGGAGAAAATATGGAGGCTTCTTAAAATTGTACTGTTACCCACCATTATCAGCAGGAGGAATGGTTGCATTAGCCTCATCAGGTACATCATGAAACTGAAACTTGTCGGTCAAAACAAAGTAGACGGTTCCTTGGAGAACAAGGAAGAGTTTTTGTGTGAAGTTCTTTGCAGGTCTCACGTTTGAACTGAAGTACCCATCGACATCGATGAGGAGACCCCTACCACGAGAGACTTGGGACATGACCCTTGTTACCTTAACCGAATCAAAACCACTAGAAGATAGCATATTAAGATCCTTCTCATCAACATCCTGCTCCAAGATTAGTAAATAACTCAGAACAAAGACGACTTTACCAAAGTTACAGAGTCGACGATCAGGAAAACTATCTTTACCGGAAAGGTGAAGTCACGCATCTTTCCATCTAGTCCAGTCCGTGAAATCTTACTGTTATCTTTATAAAACTCACGGAGATACTCCCGGTTGTTTCGCAAGGCTCCATAGTACTGCTGTGTAAATGTAGACCCCATCTACGTACAGTTTGTTAAAGGGTCACAATCAGACAATCACAAAGGTGACAGAAGAATCCGATGGAGCAGAGCATACAGTTGCTGGATTGTATACCTTTTCAGCAAATGTTCGTTCGGGAGATGCCATCGATACAGAGTATAAGCAATGCCCTGAATCTAAAGATCAAACTCCAAAACGTCTTAAATCTTGCGAACACAATCATAAAAGAACTGGTGAGGAAACAGCGGCGAACACAAAAGAAACGGCTTCTATGTTAAGAAGATCAAGAAAGAAGTAAAGATTGTCTTCGCCTTTCATTAAACACAAACAACCAAACGATAAACCTAGATCGTAGAAAGACGAATCACCTGAAATTGTTGCGAGGCACAGAGAGAGAGGTTTATGGTAGTGAAGAGCAAAACCCGTTTGAATGTGAGTAGCTCCGAGTTCTGCCACACGCACTTCAATGGCGGTTCCTAGAATCCTAGGGTTTATTCGCGAGAAGGAAGAAGCGTTATAAAGAGACGAAGAGCGTGAGAAAGAGGTGCTGAGATCTTTTTTATATTTGGCTTTCTCGTTTCATGTACTCGTGGAGTCCTATTTACGCAATCTCGTAAGATTTGTATATTTACATTTGTTGCCACTGAGTTTACTCTGCGTCTAACCGTTGAGCCGTTAGTAAAATCTCTTATGGTTAACCGAATTTTGTTATCGGTTCGTTTTATAGAGAACCCAATGGGTTTTTTAAGTTCATCATGGGACCAATTGACGAAAGTAGTAAAATCATAAATTAATAGTATGCTTTTTTCAACAGATAATATTTGTCATAATTCTTCGCTGTTATGGATGCGGTAAGAAGGCATAAACATTAAGGCAACAAATTTGAAGTGTTAAATCAGTTGGAAAAACCTAAGAAATCACTGAAAGAGAGTCCCTTCGAACTCAAAACATCCATCAGCTAAACGTATATATACACAAAACACACAAAACTAGGTAAGCAAAAGATGAAAATTGTAGTTCAAAATGTTGAGGGAATAACGGTTATATGCCTCAACGGATGTGACACATTAGTCCCACCGGCGTGAGCGATGAACTCAGCAGGTGAGAAAGACGTTCCATGGCAAACGCAGATTATACTGATCTCTGATTTCGAGTAACGGTATAGAAACCCATTCACGGTTTTGCCGTCGGGACCGTTACCCGTGCTAGTCACACAAGGCATCTGAGCAAACGGAAGCATACTACCGTTACCGTTACTGTTGGTATGCGGTTTTGGCGGCTTCCCAGTGTTGCTGTTTTTGGTTACAGAGTTGGACCACTCTTGGGTGGTCTCCACTACCACCGCATCCTTTGAACCGTATGTGCTGTGCACAGTTTCCTCCGTCCTGCTCTGCATGTTGTTAACCGGTTCGGTTTGGTCAGATTGTGCCCCAAAGTCGCAACTTCCACCTGAACATAATAATAATCCGAATCATCTTCATGCAAATACCATAATCTTCTTGATTGTTATATGCAATCAATTCATCGAACTAAAATATTTTTATACTATTCTTAATTAAAAGAGATGCTAGGACATATCTTGATATCATATCATATTCAACCTCATCAACTATCTTGTTTTTTCACAACTTTATAAATATATTTTTTTTTAAAGCGATACTTTGTTTCTAATTATCGTTTTATTAATCTTAAGTTTTCCTAAAGAATCTTGACTTGGTCCAACTATTTATATACCAAATATTTATTACAGAAAAAATGTTGTTATTATACCTTCTTGACGAGAAGAGCTACTAGGATCGGATACGTCGGAGGAAGTGCAAATGGGTGACCCAATCGTAACGTCTTTGCTTATATCCTTGAGTTGACTCGACCCATAACCGTAACCCATTTTGCTAAAGCTCAAATCCAAATCCACGCCGTTAGTGACTCCGTTACATTCTGTTCTGATCTTCTTGCACACTCCGCTTCTTTGCTGCAGCTTCGCCTCCCGCTTCTTCCGTGTTTCCTTTCTACTCGTCACATTCGTCGTCGTCCCGCCTTCAAGATTAACGCCGTTATCCTTCGCGCATCCGAGGGCATTAAATCGTCCTATTGGTTTAGATTTCTCTATTTTCTTGAAAGGACCTCCGAGAGAAAGACATAGCTCGAGCTCGACCTCTTCCACATCCTCATTTTCTCCAAACTTTGTCTCCATTAATAAAGATTCAGCTACCATAAAACATCAAAACACAAAATCCAAAAAGAGATGGTTTCTTTCTTATGTTCTGCAATTTTAAATTTGTATCTTGAAAGGGTTTTTGAAGTTTGGCTAACTTTTTTTTTTTTTGTAAGAGAAAGGAATATTATATAAGGGGCGGAGATAATTGAAGGGAAAGGCTTTTGGAACATGACACATGTCTGATAAGGGTAGTGGACATGGGCGGTTTCAAATTACACGTATGACTTAAAATTATGAAACTGTTGATTAAGAGAAGGGTTAAGAAACTTTAATAGCGCTACAATCTCGGATTATCGACAAACGCTTTCCATTTATTTTTGTTGGTCTTCTATTTCCCATTGGCTTGTAAAAATTAACGGTAAAAATACCGAGGCTGACACGTGTAACACGTGTGTGAAAACAGTTGACACGTGTACCCTGAGATCCTGCTGGCTTTGACGAGGACACGTTGGGTTTTCAGTTTTCTTCTCTCCGCGAATCTCGAACACGACCTCGACTCTAGCCGCGACACGTGGCGGACATCGATTAAAGATGGTCCCATGATCTTCGAGAGACAGTGTTTAACAGGTTAAGACAGTCCAGCTCAGCAAATGACGCCGTTACGGCTTTGCGTCATCATCTAATGGGAGTCCGCGTGGTTCATGTTCAGCCGTATTTATGGGCACGTGGTAGATGACAAGTGGCTGTAAAGAACTATGTTGTGGGTTACATCACACGTGTCTTGATTCGAATCGTGGAACAGTTTGGTCAAATTGATTTTATAGCTTAGCCATCAAAAGACAAAAGTTCCAGCCTTTTCTCTTGCATGAGTTGCACCTGGAAAGTGGAGAAAAAGGAAGATTCTTTGTATAGTATATATATATATAGCTTGTGATATTTTCGGGTGATTATATATATTTTAAAATTTTGCTTTTTTTTTTATTATCATTGTAAAATTTTGCTTTACCCGCGCGGTTTATGTTTTTATATTCCTTCCTATCGTCACATGATTGATGATGCATTCATTTCATATTCATCTTCATGTCATTTGCAAGGAGGTTCATGTATATCATCAGATCAGATAAACGCGGTTTGACAAAATATATATTACCAAGTGGGTTTATGAAATATATAATGGGCCGGTTCAAGTTAATAGCTCAGGCCCAAATAAAGCTATTGTTTTTAGGCCTGAGTTAGCGTGACTTGTGTGATCAGACCATCGTAGTTAGTAGTTTACGTTTGAGGAGGCTGAAAAATATGATCGCCTTTTTTTGTTTTTTTTTTTACTTTAACCGGTAAAAAGCTAATCCGCCTATCCCTATCCAAGATAAGCTAAATCGGTTTCCAAACAGATCTTATTACGATTACACAATCCCTAATTAGACAGTTGCGTTCCTCTTCTCATCTTCGATTTCAAATCCCGATCAAATCGGAGAATTTCACGGCATGGCTACGGCCATAGAAGGCGGCAGTGACGTGGAGGTCGGATTCGCGAAGCTTCAAGGTGAGGATTTCGAATACTTTATGCAGTCTTACTCCATTATGCTCGGCCGGAATTCTAAGAAATCGACCGTCGACGTCGACCTCTCCTCCCTCGGCGGCGGGATGAACATTTCGCGCAACCACGCTCGGATATTCTATGATTTCACTAGACGACGCTTCTCTCTCGAGGTCCTTGGTAAAAATGGCTGCTTCGTTGAAGGTGTCCTCCATCTCCCTGGGAACCCCAACGTCAAGCTTGACTCACAGGACCTTTTGCAAATTGTGTGACAAAGAGTTCTACTTCCTACTACCGGTTCGGAGTATCTTAGGCGGGCCGTTGGGGCCTAGGCACCACGTCTCAGGGCAGGCTAGTGTTGTTCCCTACCAAAATTATCATTCGGGTCCGGGTTCCGGGTCGGGTAAGAAGGGCGGGCGAAGTAGGGAGTTCTATGAGTATGAAGATGATGAAGACGATGATGATGACGACGATGAGGAGGATCTTAGGGGGAGTGGAAAGAAAACAAGGAGAGATGGATATGCTCCCGGAGGTGAGACCAGATTACTCATGATAGTGTTTGATTTGTTCTTTTGTTAGCTTTAAAATCATTGTGCAACTAATTAGGATGCATGTTTCAGATTGTGATGTATGATTGATCAGATCATGCTTTGAGACTTTTTAGTTTAAGTTGTAGTGATTGTGTGGTAGACTTGGATTGCATGATAGTGACAAACTGACAACACGATATATTGTCTGCTCCATGTGTGCCAGAGAAGAAGAGAGAGGGAAGAGCATGTAGAAGCGAGAGAAAAATTTTTGTATTTAGGTTTTTAGAATCGTGGCTGTGATACCATGTAGAATGTGTGGCTTAATATTATTGATAGAGAGATTACAGCTATATATACTAAGATACAAGTAGGGTTACTAGGTATTGCTAATGTACATAAATACCCTCTATATACATATTATACATTCTCTACAGAGCAAAGGTAGACCGTGAAGCTGATGATCAACAAGTTTTGCTTCTGGAGGAAAAAGATGTTGTATCATCTGTTGCCACCGTGCTTTCAGACTTGTGTGGTCCGGGAGAGTGGATGCCTATGGAAAAACTTCATTCTGTGGTTAGTTCTTGCTACAACTTTCTCTGCCTTCTTTTAATACAGCATGTAGCACGATCGAAAAGGCAATCTATATTTTCCTTTTTACAAGATTTCATGTTAATTGGTCTGTATACAAAATCAATAGAAGTCCCTGGGATATTAGACGCATATCAGTCTTAAAAAAGTGATATCAGTGGTAGGATTAACCCACTTAAACCAGTTAGATTTGTGGGAATTAGTATGAAGCTGGGTCCTTAAATCAGTCTTCCAATGGGATTTTTCTACTTGTGTATAAGTCTAGGAAGTATGATAATTACTCCACAGGTTTTGGATAACGAGTTTGTTCTTACTATGAATCAAGCTCTTTGTTATTCAAAGATATTGCTCAAGCATGGTAGTGGGTGGTCTGTGACACTGACAGATATTAAACGAGTATGATAACATATGGCATCACAGTCGGATAAGAAGATACCTGACACAAGAAGACTGGGCTATCCCTGAAGCAAAGGGAAAACCATGGTACGGTTTGCTGATGCTGCTTAGGAAATATCCGGAGCATTTCGTCATCAACACTAGATCTAAGGGAAGAGTTACCCTTGAATTTGTTTCTCTCGTTTCCCTACTCTCATAATCACCAAGATGATTATGTTGTTTTTGTTAGTGCAGGATGATAGTTACTTGTTAGTGTATCATGTTTTCTGTCTCCACGAAATGAGTCATTATAAGTGGGGTTAGTGGTTTTGTCCTTGGTGACTCGGATTCTCTAATCTTTTTGTTATTTACAGCTTTTCAACACCTTTTCTTTCTTTCTTTCTTTGCTGGTTTCTTTTGGAGATAACTTGCAGATTTTGTTTTTGACGTTAGTTAGTGATATTGAATTATTGATAGTAAGACTAAACGAAAACATATCACAATCCGAAATACTGTGTACATACCAAATCCAGATAAAATTTGTCGGTAGAAAAAAACATGGGAAGATTGATAACCCATACACAATTATTGAAAATCGTTTGGACTTTGACACCACATCAAAAGAGATCATTTTACTACACTAGAGGGGTTTTTTCAGTACATATAAATTGTTACGCGAGTTAAAAGTTGAATAATGTTTAAATTCAGCATAATGATGCGTCGACATCACTAACCCAAATTACTTGTATACGTTGTTTTGTTTGGCTGGTCACATTGTAACCACTTATTTTGTCAACTGTTAAGATTACGTTTAATTTTCAGATTTTACTGAACACTCACAAATTTACGTTTAGTTTGGTGTGATATATATATATGCGGCAACTTGAGTAACAACTAACAAGCTTGGTGTTGCTGTACCAACTTGCTTACATGTTTATTTGTTTATGAAATAGCAAAGATGCTTAACTTTATTATACTAATACAAATAAAGAGCTAAGAAGAACTACCTAAGTTGAGACTTGAGATTGAGAACTGCAAAAGTGCAAATATCAATTTATTCCAGGTGATGAACAGTAAATGCATGCCCTAAGAAAGATTTTATCATGAGTCCGTTGAAAACATGTATAACTTTATACTATAGATTTTTTTTGCGATAATTTTTATACTCCTTTCTTTATAAGAGTAGTGGTCCGAGTTGTAAAGATTCCTTTTCATATAACCAAAACTATAATATAAAAGAAAGACTAATGCATCTCACCAAAAAAAAAAAAAAAAAAAAAAAAAAGACTAATGCATGATACACGTGAGTGGGGTTGGAGCTCAGAAGTCAGAATTATTAATATATTCAAAACAATAATACATATGCTTTACAATCATTTATGGGGTTTGTTTACAGACTCAATTGCTACAACAAGTTTGTTTTGCACAAAACTTATTTACTACTAAATTATTGGTTCTTAATAGATTGATGTTTTGTTTGTTATTATTATTTACAAAGATTGATGTTTTTTTGTTATCAATATCGAATTATTATTATTATATTAACACAAAAATATAAAAATGTAAAAGTTATTTAAAAACAAAAAAAATTGTGTGAAAAGACTAAAACAACACTCTTTTATGAATAGAGAAGGAGTAATATTTAGTGTTTAAACTAAGTTTGGTTAAAGGTCCCTTTTTATTTTTATTAATATCACATCCAATTTCCAATTTTGAATGATTAAACACCAAACAGATCTGAGAAACAATAGAGAAAGAACGATGCATGGTACGCAAATTCTTTAAATACTATGGCAAAGCTATCTAGTTTATTTATTTTAAATAAATAATGCGACTAATGGAAAACTGACACTAGTTGACTTAAAATATTGATTCAAATTGGCATAAAAAAATCATGCATCTTTTTTTTTTTGTCGAAGTGATGTTATTAATAAACTTGGTTCCAACCAAGCTAGCATACAAAGTAGAATACTACGCCCAAAAGATGGAAGACTTAAATCGGTAGACTACAAAAATGTCTCCAAAGACAAAGGCTGGAAGAACACAAAATTTCCCCGGAAACTATGTAAAACCAAACATAACATTAGCATTTAATAACAAAAACGAAAGGAAACAACAACCTTAATCTAAAAGCACAAGCAACCGGCCAAAAGATTTTAAAGGAAATAATAGAACTAAGAGAGTAAAGAACCTCTTCTTCTACCACACAAACGAATGAGATTTACCAAGGATGCCCACAACCAACTCAAGAATAACATCAACCACCTCCTAACACGATGAGAGCCAATCTCTCGAAATCAAGGAACAAGGACTTCATAACACGACAAGCAAGACCACTCAGTTGCGGAAGTGAAAACGACGTTGATACGCCCATGAACGTCAAACTAGAAGTCTTCAAAACATGAGGAGCGAAGCTTAACTTCTCGAAGAAACATCAATCTCATAAACAAAACCGACGAAAAAGGAGGAAGCTATCACCCACTATGCACAACAAGAAGAAGAAGGAACTCTACAAACTTAAGATTCTACTATCTTATTCAAACAAAACGAAACTTCTGCCTAGAAAGGAGCCGAGACATCCCAATCGAAAGCTACTAAATCTGCTCGATACTACTAAGGATCACCATAAAGCTACCATTATCAAGATGAATTGCAGAACCATATAACTAAAGCATAAACGAAAGGGAAGCCACTGATAACATCGGCGAGAAGCGCCAACCACCAATAATGTAGGGTTTTGAGAGAGAGAGAGCGGCACTCAAGAAAAAAAAGGGGTTTTTTTTTTGTCTCAAATTCAAACTAAAAAAAAAAAAACATCAATGATGTAGATATATTAAAAAAAGATAAATAATTTTCATTGTCTTCTTTTGATTGTTATTTTAATTATATTTTGGTCTACATGTCCCAACATGAATTATTTCACCAATATATAGAGTCTTCTTCTTCTTTCTTCTTAACATATTACTTAAGCAGGAACTTTGAATGCTTTTGGCTATATATACATATATCAAACACAGAGAACAAGAAAGTGCAACTAATTAACCAATCATTTCGCCATGGATACCAGAGGTACTCTTTCCTTGTTCTATCTTTTTTTTTTGTTAAAGAACTTGTTTCTATCTTTCTTCATTACATTACATACACACCCGTTTATTTTTTGGATAATTACAATTTAAAAGATATTCAAATGTATATGAATATATAGTATGAATGCCCTTTCACAGTCGTTTAAGGCGATATTTCTTCTAACACGTTGCAATTCATGTATAGAGCTTTGCAAATAGATGATCAACTCTATAATTGTTTGGAGAACTCTGTTATGTTTCTTCTTCCTACACCATCCATGGTTTTTTTTTTTTTTTTTTTTTTTTTTTTTTTTTTTGTGGGTTGAGGAAGGCAACACCTCCCGACTTGATCTGATAAATTTTGTTTTGTAAAAAAACTTAAAAACAGTTTTGTCAAATCTCATTCTTTGAGAGAACAGTATTACACACTGTTTTTCAGTATATCACTTTACAAACGTTCTCTTATCCTTCTTATAATAATAATGTAGTCGTAAACGTATGACAATCCCCCCCCGGTACAAACAATTCTTAGATAAGTCAATCATATTACTTTTCCAAAAAAGTCTTATTAGTTCTATCATGATTGCTTGTTTTTAATTAAAATGTATGTTTGTACATTAGATCAATAGATTAGTTTGTAATTTGTATTATCAGTATAGTCTTAAAATACATATATTGTCAAACTTCGAGTCTTACATAATTAGAATTGATATTATTCTCTATCAAAGCATTTTTTTTTAATAAAAAAGTTCAGGTGGTAAAAAGGAAAAAAAAAAAAACAAGTAGGTTGGTAGGTATTATTATTATTACTGAGTAGAAAAGAAGAACAAGTTGAAAGGGTTTGGTGAATTCGAAAAGTCTTCGCCGCCTTATAATAATACTGTCTGTATACATTAGTAGAAAGTTTAAAAAAAAAAAAACACAAAACTCGTTGATCTATTTTTATTCTACTTATAAAACATGGCAGATGCATAGCATTACGCTTCCCGATGAGACGCGAGTTGTAGTTGTTAATAATGCCATGGAGCAATTTTATACTCCACATAATAACGCGAGTTGTAGTTGTTAATAATGCCATGTAGCAATTTTATACTCCACATAATAACGCGAGTTGTAGTTGTTAAAAAATGTCTCTATAAAATGAACGATTATACAAATCCACATATTCCTTGATCAACGGGAACCCTTGGTTTTGTTTCGTCCCCCACACCCGCGTCGTGTATTATCCCATTTCTGACCTTTCAGGGAAAAATCCCATCCTTTTTTTTTTTTTTTTCTTCTTGTTTCTGGGCGTTGTGGTGAGAATTTTAGTGGGCAACCTTTCCAACTTTTGTTTTTGTTCCTTTGTCCCTTTCCTAGTTTGGTGATACTTTTTTTAAACATCAACGACTCGATTCTTCGTTTTTAATCCGGATTTGCGGATTTGAAATTTTAGAAGAAGAAAAAAAAAACCATCCCACTTGTACGGATTCTCGTTTTGGGGGATTCGAGTATTGCTATTTGCTGATTTGTGATCTCTTTTTTTGTTTTTTCTTTTGGCTACTTTCCCCTTTCTGGATCTGATCTGGTGGGGTGCCTTTTTTTTTTTTTTTTTGGTCAATGGGGGCGTTAGATGAGGGACATTTGAAACTAGAGCTTGAGATTGGAATGAAAAATGGCTTCGTTGGGCTTGCTTTCGAGCACCAACCTGAGACGTTAGCTATCCAAGACGCTGTCAAACTTCTTCTTCAAGGTCTTCATGAAGATGTCAATAGGGAAGGCATCAAAAAGACTCCTTTCCGTGTCGCCAAGGCTCTTCGTGAAGGCACCAGAGGTCAAATCTATCTCCTTTAGCTATATATAACTAACTAACTCTGTTCCTGAGCTATTGATCTAGGTTGTTAGTTTCTCTTCCTTGTGTTGTTTAGCTTGTTACTTTTCTGGATTGGCTTTCTCCTTGGTGCAATAAGTTTGAATGTGGAAAGTATTAATTTTTGTCAGGTTATAAGCAAAAAGTGAAGGATTATGTACAGAGTGCTCTGTTTCCAGAAGCAGGGTTGGATGAAGGAGTTGGACAAGCAGGAGGAGTGGGAGGACTTGTTGTTGTACGAGATCTTGATCATTACTCTTACTGTGAATCTTGCTTGCTCCCTTTTCATTTCAAGTGTCACATAGGCTATGTCCCATCGGGCCAAAGAGTTTTGGGACTGAGCAAGTTCTCTAGAGTCACTGATGTTTTCGCCAAGCGGCTCCAAGACCCTCAGCGTTTGTCTGATGGTATTTGCTCAGCCCTCCAACATTGGGTCAAACCAGCTGGAGTCGCTGTTGTTCTCGAATGCTCTCACATTCACTTCCCCAGTTTGGACTTGGACTCTCTGGACTCGTCCAGCCACCGTGGATTTGTGAAGCTGCTCGTTTCCTCGGGCTCAGGAGTTTTCGAGGATGAAAGCTCGAGTCTTTGGAGTGAATTTCTGAGTTTCTTGATGTTCAAAGGCGTCAAAACGCAAGCTTTGTGCAGAAATGGCGGCCCCGTGAAAGAGTGGTGCCCGAGCGTTAAAAGCTCGTCTAAATTCTCACCTGAACAAGACCCTGAAATGGTGTCTGCTGTCGTTTCCATCCTGAAATCATTGGGAGAAGATCCGTTGAGGAAAGAACTCATTGCTACACCATCTCGGTACCTCAAATGGATGATGAACTTCCAAAGAGCCAACCTTGATATGAAGTTGAACGGCTTTAACTCTGCCAAAGTCAACGGCGAGGTCAAAGAGAAGAGGCTTCACTGTGAACTGAACAATCCCTTCTGGTCAATGTGTGAGCATCATTTGCTTCCTTTCTATGGAGTTGTTCATATTGGCTACTTTTGTGCTGAAGGAGCCAACCCCAAGACTATTGGAAGTTCGCTCATCCAGTCGATTGTACACTTTTACGGGTTCAAACTTCAAGTGCAAGAGAGGATGACTCGACAGATCGCTGAGACGCTATCTCCTCTTGTTGGCGGGGATGTGATTGTTGTGGCGGAAGCCGGACATACTTGTATGATCTCTAGAGGAATCGAGAAGTTTGGAAGCAGCACTGCAACAATCGCGGTTTTGGGTCGGTTTTCGAATGATAATTCCTCAAGAGCAGTGTTTCTAGACAAGATCCATATAACTAATGCCTTGAAGACAGATTCAAGCTCTCCAATTTGAGATGGTTTCATGTCTGTTTGGTGTCTTTTTTAATGCTTCTATTTGCCTTTTCTTTTGTGTGATACAATAACTTCGAAGTCCCTATAAACTTTGAAGCAAACCCGATGATTTCTTTGGTTTTTGATTCTTCTTCATGGCTTCATCTATCTTTATGTTAGTTGTTATATTCTATTAATAACATAGTTTTCTTCAGCTATACTGCTACTTCTGTTTCGGAAAGAGAAATTGAGCTTTTTTACCAGTCCTGTTTATGATTAAAACGCTTCTCGTTCCAAAAACGGCAGTAAGAGAAAAAGACAGTACTCAGTAACATCAAGATTTGTATGGATTTCCATGAATAATTTTCACCCAGAGACAAAATGTAATGTTATTAGTGGGTAAATGATAAGATCTCTCCCCTATTCGCTATATCCTCCCTGATAATAATATACAGCTTAATGCTAAAGCAATCTACTGATGATGACACAGCAGAATCAAAACTGAACCAAACGTCTATCAGAGATCCTTCTTATCGAAAATCTCATTTCCAACAATCCCACTCTCAAAACGATTTAACTCTAAAACCTACACAGTCCTTACTGACTTGAATTGTTCTACTAGGGAAGCCTCTCCCATCTCATGAAGCCAACCATTCATACAGCAACATCTTCCATTCCAGTTGTACCAAGTTATTGATGAATCAACCGTCATTGGGATCCTTCTTAACCGAGCAAAGAGTCCCTGCAATGTGATGATCTTTCTGGAATGTCGTCTAAACTAGAATGGAACCACATACGGAAGAGCTAATATATCGGCGGATTCTATTCTAAGAGCCTGGTTCCAAACTTCCGGATTCTCAACAACTGAATTAGTATAATCTGCTCTTTGCTTTTTTAATAATCTCACACCTGACTGACCAAATAACCACTCTTGTTCATCATCATCAACCTCAGGCAATTCCTCCCTTTTGGGTACATTCAGCAACTGATCCAAATACTTTAAGTCCGAATGAGGCCGTTTTCTTGCAGATACTTCAACTCTTTCTTTCACTTTCCCTGAAGAAACCGGTGAATGGCATTTGACTTCTTGAGAAAAAATGAAACCGTTAATTTTCTGCTCCTTGACCTCTGGATTAGTCACTATTTCTTGCAGCTCTGAAACAAGCTTTGGATGAGTTTGGCATGCTACAGAGTTTCTTCCGTTTTCCACGGATGCAATAGAAGAACCAACTGGCGTAGGTATCTCGTTTGGCTTAGACCCATTCTCTGCACAAACAATTAAACAACCCGCGCTAAGAGACGAACAGTAATAGTATAAGAAAAACACTTCCCCATATTGCACGAAAACCAAAAATGATCGAAATCAAGATTTCAATAATAACACAGTGAAAATAGATATACTAATATATAGAGGAGAACAAATGAGTTATGAGTAAAGAACATGATTGAATAAAATATAAAGTAAAAAGAACTTATAAAAGAATATATCTATTCAATTTCAAAAAGAATTTAGGGAAGGACTCACCATACAAGAATCCATTTGTCTGAAGATCCTTTCGTTTGCCAAGAATTCCCTCCGCAGTAAGGTTCTTGACGCCCGCCTTTGGATGGTCTGACTCTCTAAAATCCCTAGTATCCACAACGTCATGTTCTCTCCCTTTTAATCTGGGCCCTCCCTCTACAAACTTTGGTTTCTTCAGAACATTTTTGTTCATCACCTCTGTTTTCTTCTCTTTACTACTTCTATCTGTTATGTTGTTTGGTTCACTTTTCTTTATCTCTCCGTTGATTAATGGCTTATCACTCTTTGTCAAACATTCCCTGCGGTGATTCTTCTCTAGTAGTTCTTTTCTCTTCGCCTGATCTTTTTTCACCACTGATTTAAATATAACTTCAGCTCCTTTCTGATCCATGCAAGATGATACTCGGAGAACCGGACTTTCAGACCTTTTTGCCATAGCAGAGTTCTTATGGGTACTGATTCTCTTTTCATCCACTTTCGTATGGTTGGTTTGAGGCACTGAGTAGAAATTGTTGCTCTCTGTAACTCCAGAAGGAATATCAATCTTTCGTAGACTTTGACTTTCTATAGATTCTTCATCTCTGATCCTTCTTGCCAGGTCCTGAATAGACTTAGAATCTCCATTACCATTACTCTGCAAGGTATTTGGTACAAGTTTTTCTTTGTCTCCATTGTTCAGCAAAACACCCGTAGCTTTTCTGTCTTCCAAAGTTCTGCTTTTTTCCTTATCTCTATCCTTGTCTTTCCTATCTTTGTGTTTCTCTTTTTTCTCCTTCCGTTCCTTATGTTCGTCTTTGCTTTTTTCTTTATCCTTTTTCTCTTTTCCGTCCTTCTTTTCTTTATCTTTCTTCTTCTCCTTGAGCTTTTCCTGTGGTTGAAGTCCCACGAGAAAAAGAACACACATACATAAGTGAAGATTAGAAGAAAGGCACACAAACAATTAGTTACCTTTACTTGTCAATTCTTGGGTCAACTTAAATGAGTTTTGAGAAGAAACCAGGTGAATCATTATTTCAAGACGGACAACCTCCAGTACCTAGCTAGTCTGATATACTAATTCTTAAGCTCCTTACTACTCTTCCTAATTATAATTCCTGCAGTTTCTCAAGACACTACTCAAGCAACTACAATTAGTAGATTATTCTCAGATTGGTGAACAAAGGGCATGCTTCTAAATTCCAACAAGGATAGAAAGCCGCATTAGTGGTAGTACTAAGAGAGACTGGACAGTAAACTTCAGGGGCATATAGGTAAACCCTAACCTTTACTAATCAATAGGATACAATTATCTAACATCCAAAACCATCAGCTACAGAAACATATATTCACTTCAATAAGGCAACATCTCCGCATCATATGTTAGTCAATGATCCTGCACAGCTTGCTGTGTGCTAGGAAAAAATCATAAGGAAAACTGGGGCAGACCAGAAGCTAATATTGGGGAATTTATGAATCTCCCATGTGAGGTAGTTTAAGTCCATCAGCATTGACGATTCTCATTACAGATATCAATTCCTCTATATCACTACATAAACTGTTTTGGGCGACAATACCTTAGACTCAACCACCAACTTTAACAGTAACACTACATTTATCAGAGAAACTAATTCTGAAACAGTCTCAATGTTACTTACTCCTATACTTTATTGGGTCCATAATTTCTAGAAAAACAACACAAGGGAACCCATTAATCCGTTCATTCATCACATTCCTCCAATAGATAAAAGTATTCAAAGAAGAGTCATGATATCCTAAGAGCCTACCTAACTCAAACTTTTGCCAACAAAATCAAGCACGGGACAAGGTTAGAAAAACCAGCAAGGAGATCATGATCTCAAAGGAGGGAGTAGATCCTAAGAGTTAACAAGTGGAACCTTTAATAAAGAGTCTGATTCATCGGTTGTAAACTTCTTGTCATATCCTGGAGGTGGAAATGGGAAGCAACGAGACATGGCACTTATCCGTCAAAACCGTTAAAAGTGGTATACTTTAAAACCACTTCTTTGTTACTTTCGGGCTCCTTTATCCCAAAACCTGACCAGATCAGAATCTATGATCCAGTCCACCATATCAATAAAGAACACTTTGAAGCTCCAAACTTTGACACCTTCAACTTGAAAGATCCTAAATTAATATAGCAATTTTTCCAACTTGGAACCTCAAAGATTTGTCGTTAACCTGAGCACAAAATCAAAAAAATCAGAACCATTAATATCCGTAACTCGGATTACAAAAAGTTTAGTAGTCAAATATGAGCAGCTGAAAGAAAGCACCTTTTTAATCGGCTAACGAACTTGTGTGGGAAGCCACCAACAAGTTGGCCTCTTTCCGATTGAATGTGAATGATAACCCAATTACGCAAATCAACACACTTATTTCCAATTCAAATCACACAGACCTCAATTAGGGTCTAAATCATCAGGGGGGCGTGATCCAATCAAACCCTAAAAAAAAAAGAATCGCAAAACCAAATCACCTGCCAAAGAGAAGAGAAATTGCCAAGTGCACCAATTGCACACGCAAGAGGTAAGTAGGAACAAAAAAAAAACGAAATCTTGTGGGGGAACTGATAACGCAAAATTAGCTCTCGAAGTATAATAATCAGCGGAGATCAAAATTTCAAAACTTTTTTGCCAACGGAGACCAAAACACGAAACAATTAAGGTTTTTTTTTTCTTTTCTGGTTTTTGTTTCAGCTTATGGATATAATAATACAAATCAACGGTGTTGTTCTATTTAATACAGCTTCGGTTTATTATTTATTTTTATTTATTTTTTGAAAAAAAAAAAACCATATACACAATCGAAAGAGAGAGAGAAGAAGAGGAAGATCTCAAAGAGAAGAGAAGAGAGAGAGAAGAAGAGGAAGAAGATATAACAACGAAGAAAGTGATAAATATCTCTCTCTCTCTCTCTATCAATGTCCATGTGTTGGCATATGGGTGCGTATATACCTTCTCTTTCTGTAAATATATATATCTGTAATGTTCTTCTCTGTCTCCTTTTCTTTTTTTTTTAAAAAAAACCGCACCTTTATATATATGGGTTTTTTTTTGTCTCTAGTTCGTTGAAGAAAGAAGAAGGAAGCTATACAAAAGCTAAAAGAGTAATAATGATATTAGAAGGTGGGTCTTTCTCTGCAGTGCAATTGATCAACCATACCTATTACTTCACTGCAATCACCAGTTTCATCTCCTTCCATGAGACACTCTACATAAGCCAACACCTCAGCTTTCTCTACAACTCCATTTGAGGTAAGAAGCTCCATTACTAGCTCACGCGCCCGCTCCGTATCTCCTTCCTTCTTCAGACCTTGAATCACTTGGCAGAAGGATTTGAAACTCGGGACATACCCGGATTCGAGAACAAGTGTTATCAGCTCCAGGCATTTTATGTGTTTCTTCTTGCTGCAATATGATTCCATGATGACGTCGACGGCCTTCTCAAGAAATACACCGTTCTTGAGTGTAGTTTGGACTAGATCGTTGGACTCATCCGTTCTTCCCTCTTTGCATAACCGTGTGACCAAGAAAATACATAATCCGCTGGTAGACCCGCCAATTTGTTCCAGCACAGATATGAGTTTGTTTATACATTCAGCATCGGTTTCTCTCAGAGCAATATCTGAAACAGAACTCTCATCTGAAATATGGATACCCTTTTGAGATAAGACATATCCCCGTAATAAATAAGAATAGATACGATCATTTAGTTCATATCCTCTTTCTACCATTGCCCTTACGGTTTCGATAGCACAATCTAGTCTTCCATTATCAACATATCCTTTCACCAAAACAGTATAAGTAACATGGTTTGGTGAAATTCCTGAATCTTGCATAGCAGAAAGAAGCTTCTCTGCTTCCTCGACTCTTCCTAGTTGACAAAGACCGTTGATCATGATTGTGTATGGATAGACATTTGGCAAACAACCACTTAACTTCATCAGTTCTAACATCCTGAAGGAACCACTTATATCACCTGATCGAATCAACCCATCAACCAATGTTGTGAAAGTCACCACTGAAGGA
Organism: Camelina sativa; assembly: GCF_030686135.1. Taxonomy (NCBI): domain Eukaryota; kingdom Viridiplantae; phylum Streptophyta; class Magnoliopsida; order Brassicales; family Brassicaceae; genus Camelina; species Camelina sativa. The sequence goes on from NC_141880.1 coordinate 2,808,335, forward strand.
ACTAAACCAAGCTTATTAATTTTCCCGAACACTGCTAATTCCTCTTTCACTTTACAATCTTTACTGAGCATATCAAGAAGCACATTCAGGGAGTGAGGAGTAGTCAATATTCTCATCTTAACCAATGTCTCCAGGATATACAATGCATTCCGGGTTTCACCGACTTTACAGAAACCATCAATAAGAGTTGTACCTATTACTTCATCTAGGTTTATTGCTTTTCTAAGCATCATACCTAAGAACGCACTAGCTACATCAGCCTTCCCGTGTTTGCAGAGAGCATTGATTATAGCGGTATATGTAAGACAATCAGGCTCAAGATCAAAAGAGTTCATCAAGTTAAGTAGCTTGTAAGCCACAGTCATATGACCTTCTCTACAAAGCCCATCGATCAAAACATTATAGCTCACAATGTCAGGTGACAGACCATTGTCAACCATTCTCTTCATAAGATGCACGGCCTTGTATGGTTTCCCAACTCTGCACAAACCTTCCATAAGCTCGTTGAAAGTTCTTACATTTGGTTTGCAAGCCCTCTTCTCCATTACAGCAAGAAGTTCAAACGCGGGAACAACCCGTCCATCTTTGCAGTAGCCATTAATCAACGCATTGTAAGTTACAACACTAGGAAATATCCCGTCTATAACCATATTTCGAAAAACACCATTAGCCTCTTCAATCTTTCCGTCTCTACACAACCCATCAATCAAAACGGTGTAAGTGTGAGCGTTTGGTTTGCACCCTCTAGCAGTCATCTCATCAAGCAAGTTAAAAGCTTTATCAATAAAACCTCTATCGCACAAGGCTTTAATAAGCACAGTATAAGTACGTGTGCTTGGATGGCAACCTTTCTCACCCATCTGATCTTTTAACCCAAAGGCTTCTTCAAGTCTCCCTACTTCACACAACCCGTGAATCAAAATGGAGTAACTAACAGAGTTTGGTGAACAACTTCCCTCTCTGGACATAACATCAAACACCTTGAGTGCATCTCTTATATACAATCCACGGCAAAAACCCAGCAACAAAGAAGTGCATATATGGGAATCTAAAACAAACCCAATTTTGAGAAACTTACACATGAACATCTCAGCTGCTTCGGTGAATCCATTCTTACACAGAGCATTGACAATGGTTCTGTAATCAATCATGCCAACAACAAATCCGTCAGCTTCCATTCTTCTGAAAGTCATGTAAGCCAAAAACCCCAAATCAAGTTTAGCCAAGGACATCAAAAGAGAGCTGTAACAAGGGTAATTTAACCGGAATCCAAAAACCTCTCTAAGCTCATCAAAACAACCCATTAGTCTCAACATCTCTTTCTCGCATCTACTACTACATTCCCTAATCAACACAAGGATTACATCATGCGCGACTCGATACATACCGGAAGAAACAATCAGTTTCAGAAGCTGAGTTTTCTGAGCTGGCTCGAAACAATACGAGGAATGCTTGCAGACCCACATGAAAAAACGAACGCAAATGTCGCTGTCGCTGCGTTGAAGCGAGATGACCTGTGAAGCGACATGTGGGTTCATGTGAGAGACTAGGGATTTGAGAGAACTGTTCTTTTCCCAATTGGAATCCTTCAGCAAAGATGCGACGGCGTGAGGCGCCATCTCGTTCGGGGAACATTGGGAAGGCCGAGAAGAGACGGAGAAGAAGGCATTAGAAGAAGTAAAAACATGATTCCCCAAAGCTAAGATCTTTCGAGGACTTCTGATACGTATCAGCATACACAGATTGAAGGGAGCCGGAGGGTAACAGAGTTAACTAGTGTGGGGGGGGTTTAGTAGGGTTTTTGTCTCTCTTGCAATTGAACAATGGGGTTTTATGCTGCAAAAGAAGCAGGTGTTGTTGTCTGTCTGAATCTCGCTCGATTCTCTGGGAGACGATATAGTGATCCGGTTATGAGCTAATTGGAATTGAACCGAACCCAACCGAACCAAACCATTGCCAATTAGTAAAATTGCACCCCCAAATGTTTAATTAATAAAATAGGATGTCCACCTCCGGTAGTTAGGAATACAAAAGCCAAAGAAAGAAAAATTTGTGTTGAGGGGGAAAAGTATATCAAGTAACAATAGACACCATTGAGACTGAGCTATAAAGAAATTACTCGGAGACACGGCAAAAATAGACTTGGCCTAAAAACTTTCAGACACAAAGATGTTTCTCTTTCTCATTCACAACCCTTGAGTAAGCTAGTTTGTGCAATGTACATATATTCTTCAACTGTGAATGACTGACCAAACTGAGTGGACTGCGTATCTTTCTCACCATTACTTCTTTATCGCTACATCACCAAATCATCTGCAGAGTAATAGTCCGCAATAAGACGGTACATGTAAGATGGATTGTGCCCTCCCCTGTAACCAGAAAAAGGTAACGCTATCATCAACTCTTTACCCAAACAAAAGTAATGCAATGAGAAATGGACCAACCTAGAAATATAGCAACTAGAGTAAACCAAAGATATATATATATAGGAGAGACTTACGTATCCGTTATAAAGAGACTGACAAGGTTTGGTGGGACATAATCGAAAGTTGGGTTGACAACTTGAAGAGACCCGGAACCCGCTCCAAAATCCAGGCAATCAGAGAATTCACCAAAATCCAACAGTTCAGACGGAGATCTAAGCTCATTTAGTAATACTTCAGGGTTGTGAGGATAGAGTGGACACAACTGTTATTACATAAGAAACCTTTAATCAAGTCTGGAGAGAAATCAACAGTCTGAGAAATTAAATCAACTCGAAACCAACCTTGTGACTACCGGCTAGAACCACAAATGGGACTGCATGCTTTTTTGCTGCAAGAGCAGCCATATTGACACCAACAGGTCCGATAACCCCACCATTAGCCATCACGGCATGAGCTCCGATTATAACCTTGCATTATCAGATCATATGTAATTTATTTAGGAGCTAGGGTCAGAGAAATATAAAATTGGAAAGGATTGAATATGTACCATATTCACTCGAGACATCATAGCGAACACTGCAGAGTCAGTGATAACAGTGGTCTGCAAACCTCTAGCTACCAATTCTTTTGCTAGTAGATGGCCCTGATACCTAATATAATATCATAGAATTGGAAGAATAAAATGATGCAGCTGAGTTATACATGCATATCAGAGAGTACATCAAATGTTGCGCAAAGCAGAGAACACTAACTATGGCAAGGATGAAACATATAGTAAGGAGAGACCAAACCTTGGAGCACCTTCGGCAACAAATACACGAAAAGATCTCTTTTTCTCCTTTGCAGCACACAGAAACTCAAGCACTGTTCTTGAGCTACCCAGGGTTAGGATCACCTCACTGACAAAATCGAATTTAGGCAATACAAAAGTTGCATCATGGAAAGACACTGATAAACGACAATTTTGGTTCTCCATGTATTGCACGTTACAGATAATTAGTGCTATAGAAAAGAAAAGTACTTTTGATGTATATGCTCAATAGCTTGTTCAGCGATCTGCTCATGACAACCAGAAATCTCCTGAATAAGTTGATTCACTCCTTCGATAACATCATGCTTCAGCTTCCGAGTTAATGAACTTTTATCGGCAGCTAAACAAAGGGTAATTAGACCATTAATATCAACCAAAAATTAGAACTTATTTTTTTGCTGGATGATTCTAATAAAAGTGAGACAAACCACCTAAAAACTAGACTGATAAGAACAGATATGTTTCCCATTTTAGGTCTATATCTCAGTAACACAACACAAATTCACAAAGAAATCCAGCAACAAACCGACAGGAACCAGTAACCTAAAATCTTCCAAGCTTTAAAAAGGTCCCATAGCACAACAAAAACAACTTGATACCTAAATCTGTCTAAGTTAGTTCAAAAGCAACCATATGTATCCACTTGTAAAGGATATCGTACAATTGTTATATTCCTGCTATAAGACTTATCTTCATGGCTTGCCAAAGACATCACTAAAACAGGCGGCATAAGGATCTACTGAAAAATCAACATGTTGAAAGGAGAGCCAAAGGCATGGAAAAGGTACATTTACTTTTGCTTTCGGAATCAGCACCGGATGACGATGTGTATGGGACAGTTGCAGATTCAGGAGTGCCCTCGAGTAAGGTTTGCAAAGACGGAGGGCGTAACGTACTCCTAGCTGCAGCTGCAACAACTGCTGCAGACATTGCAGGATACCCAATTCCTTTGCAATTATCTATATCATCATCATCACTTGCATCCAATAAATCCAAACCAGCCATGGCTGCTGTAGTGAGAGAAAGATCCTCCTCCCTTATAATATGCAAAACCCGTCTAACTACATTCCCCACCGCAAGCTCTACAAAACCAAATTCGGGAATATGTAATCCCTTTGCATATATTGAAAGAGAAGATGTAAGCAAAACAAGAGAAAATTTCAGAATGCATACCAACTGGATTTGCAGCAACCAATTGCTGACCAACGGCTTTCACAGCATCAATAAGAGCAGCGGCCTGGTTTGCGTGAGGCACCCGCTGATGCGAAATCACTGACCTAAGAAGCTCTACAGTGCATTTGGCTGTAGCCTGTGAGCCCTCAATCTTACTACACATTAATATATGATCAAATCAAATCAGCAACTATCTTAACAAAAGGGTTTGACGAAATAAAGCCAGCCGAGAGAGATCTTACCGCTTCCTGAGCTTGTTTACAAACTCCGCCACCATTGATTGGACGTCTGGCATCTTCCTTATCTGAAATCACTGAGCAAAATTGCGTAACTAGAGGGTTCAGAATTGATAAACCCTAATCATGAGCGATTCGCGGCAGGAGAAAGAATTGAAAAAAAGTGAGAGGAACCTAAATGTGGGAGACAAAAAGAATATGCTTACCAGTAAGTATGTGACGGTGGCGGACGATAAGGAGATGAAGTAGGAGATATATTCCGGCGAGAGAGAGAAACGGAATTGAACAAGGAGACCAGATTTTACGTTCACTCCGTCTGGTGTTGAGAATTGGGGATTTTGGTAGGTCTAAGTTTTGGGCCCAAACAATGTGATATTTGGGCCGAGAATAAAAAAGCCCACAACGTAAAGCATCACCAGGTTTTTTTAGTCATATCATCATCACTCATCAGGTATTCAGGTGTCTGGTTTAAGTAAGACCTCCTTCCATTTGAAAAGCTTTAGTGATCCAAACTTTAGTTATGTTTGGTTTTGATGACAGTAAACAGATCCTCGGTACAAAAGGAGAAAGATCATAACATGAAACTTAACACCACTTTCTCTATTCACCCCTTATAAACAACACCACATTCTTCTTATTCGGCCGTCAAAATATTTATAAACTAAGCAAAAGCTATACACTGAAGAATTTGCGTGATGAGAGAGATTCAGTAGAAATATTTCTCTATATATACACCACACCAGACGATCACGAAGGTTTCCTTTTAACCAAACTGGTTTATATGCTTCTCTTTCCTTCTTGTTCTTCTGCATTCCCATTCTCCTTGAGCTTATATGCACCATCTACATACAGTTCCGTGTCCCACAGAAACGTCCCAAACGCCACTGCCTCTAGTACCAAACGCTTCAAACTTGAAAATGAAGTCACTATGGTCTCATCGCTCTCTTCGGTTCCAAAAAGAGCCAAACTTTGCTTCTCTATTAGATTCCTTGCTTCCTCTGTCCTCGGTTTTGCACATCTCTGCAATGTCTCAGGATCAAACTCTGAGATGTAATGTCTCAGCTGCTGCTTGTTGGAGATCTGTGCAGTGCCCGTTGTGAAAGAGCATCCAAAGATGGGACTTCTCAGATATCCGCTTCCATGGACATCCGATAAGGAACACTCGAGCTGGTGCCTGAGAGAAGCGGATTTCAAGAAGTAACCATACAAGATCGAGGCAGTATATACCTTCCTGAGATGCAGTTTCTGTATCTGGGTGGTTGCCCAATTGTCACTCACGCATGAATTGACCCGTAGTCCAATGACTGCGCTTACGTGTTCTTTAATTATCTCAAGAGCATCGCAGCTGTAAATCGACTCTAACTCCCAGTCTTTTGGAGGCCAGATCTCGAGTCTTCCGTTGTAGATGCATCTGGAGAGCTTTGGAACAAGAGGGACTCTTATCTCTGAGTATTTGTAGAAGATCAACATGTACATTATGTCTTGGACTGCAGTTTTGCAGTAACGTTCCTTGAGTTGAGCTATCCTTCTGCCAAGCATGGAGAAAATCAAGAAATCAGTGATCGTAAGAGAGCAGAAAACAGCAGGAGAAACGTCAACAAACAGAGTATTGAATGGCCTGAGCCGCAAGCTAAAACTTAACAACGAGCTGCAGAAACAAGACAGTAAGTGGAACACAGGCAAGAAACTACTGATGAATATAATACATACGGAAACACTATATATAAAAGCCACTCCATTAAGAATCAGAAACATGAGCCAGCCTTATGGAACACAAAAACAAAACTTGCTTCACAAGGCAGAGCATTGGAAATCACACAGCAATTCAATAACTGTAGCCTTATCTTGTTACAAATCAGCAATATCATTAGTCTGATTCTTCCATCACCATAAACAGCATCAAAACCACTATCACACACAAGAATCGGCCAACTTATCATCTGAACTTTTGCAAGCTTATATGGTGGGTGAATACACAAACTAACTCGTGAGAGATTATATAAGCCTATGTTTCTAATGATTTACACAGCTCTCTGTGTATGTAACTAAGTCTACGAATGTTCACAGCATAACAGATTCGGAATAAGTAAAAAGGTTTTCAATAACGGACCTGTGGAGAGAAGCCTCATCGGAGCCAGAGCTTAGAGACATACGAGCCAAAGCAGCTTCCCTACCATCAGCAAGTTGCTTAAGCTCATCAGCAGCAGCGTAATGAAACAGCTGCCGCTTGTTAAGCAAAACGCTTCTCAGAAACCTCCCCTGCGCCGATCGTGGCTCAAGCGGCGCGTTAAGACTGCTTCCAGGCTCACACCGACTCGGTCCCGCCGCCGCGACCACAACCATCGAGCTATACCTAATCTTCCGCTTCGCCGGAAAAAGAAAACCACCGCCTCCGTCGCCGCTCTGTCTCCTGGAACGCGAAGGGAGAAACGGTAGCGCCGCTTGATTGGAGATACAACTATCCATATTATTGATCAGATTGAGCGATCGATAACAAAAAAAAGTAGAAACAGTGGGATTATTAAAAAAAAACAAAACCCTAAAAGGATCTGCGATTGAGAGAAAGAAGATTGATGATGATTTTGCGGATTAGTGGGAGAAGTGGTGAAGAATGGATAAGGTAGAAGAAGAAGAAGAAGAAGAGAGTATCTTTTTGTTTATTATTCCATTTTCTGTTTTGGATAAATTTTTATTTGATTCTGTTTTTTCCAATGGGCTCCTCAACTCAAGTCGGTGTGTGGTTGTTATTATTTTACCTCCACTCCAACTTGACATATGCATATATGTCATTGGCTAATATACAAAAAACAAAAAAAAAAACTTATTTCGTAGAAAGCAAAATAGAAGAAAAATAACTTAATATCTATAGCTTTTGATCCGAGACAATTATAGAATTTTCAAGAATCCTTTTAGATTCAAAGGGACTAAGCAAAAGTCAAAAAAATTATACGATTAGTAAATCATATAGTTAGGAAGTTTGGTAAAACATATAATTGTTTTGAAGTCTTTATAAGAGTCGTATAACTTACGTTTAATTTTAGTCGAATGATTTTCATATTCATATATAGTTAGGTGGTTGATGTTTACAGATATATACACATATGTGGGTTATAAATTATGTTTTAAATTCGGGTATAGATCTCTTATCTCAATTATTGGCGATTGTTTTCGGAACAAAAATGTAAGATGACCCATCGTGCTCTCTGTGCCTCTGTGAATATTATAGGATTGGACCGTTTGGTGGTCCTCTAAAGCCAGCTTCTATATATAAAAACACCACTAGTTTTTTTCTCTAACTATCATCAGTCGGCTAACAATTTGATTATTTGTTTTTCTCTTTTCTATTTTCTTAACAAAAGAGTTACAATTGGGCTGAACAAACTTTTGTTGTAGAATAACCGTCTGTTTTGTTATTTTGCTTTTGCTTAATTACATACAGAAAAAAATGTTTAGCCTGATATGGAAACATACTCACATATCAAGTGCAACAGCGTATTGATTAGTTGGCCGACCCGTGAGAGGTTTTGACTTTGACCGAGTGGATGACTAGCTCCTGAATAATTTTGATTGTTAGGATAAGTGGTGGCTCCTATCATAGCGGCGTGTACAATGTTGTTTACTATCACTCGGGTGGTCCACAAAATAATTTAGAGTTTTTAACCCATCATCCTGAAAGTTGGATTTCAGATCTGAAAAGAAGCAAGTCTAAGTGTATGTTCGATTTTAGCATATGATGTCAAACATGGTTGTTAGACTAAACCCATACTTCTAATAGTTCCATTTTGATAAATCTAAATGGTGATATAACAATGGTACAAAGTACAAACATATTTAACACAAAACGTTAAACTTGTCTATACTCCTAGTCTAGTTATTTATTTATTTTCTTAATAGATGTTAACTAGAGCTAAATTTGAAAAGAAAAGAGAACATATGAGGCATATGAGGCACTTTCGATCCTCCATACTAGAAAACATGAATGAAATTCGAGACAACGCCGGGGTGAGAGACAATATAACCTCCACAAGGAATTATACACTGAAAAGTAGAAGGTATATATCGAAATCGAACACATGGTTTAAATGACTTCGACTTAAACCTCCTCAAAATATATAAGAAAACCTGGTCGAAACAATCAAAGAATTAACAATTTCATCAATACAAATTACATATAAGCAATTAACCAAGAGAAAATTGTGTGAAAATTACATATAAGCACACACAATCCTTCATACATACAAAAGAAGAGTTAATAAAAGCAGAGACACAAAGTTAATGGTTTTAACTTTTTGCTGCAAAAGGCCATAACACTTTCTTTGCAAAGTGAAATAGAAAGAGGGCTACGACATCCTTTTCTCTCGATGCAAAAGAGAATCATGGCATCCGATTCTCAATATTTACCTTTTTTTTTTTTGCATCCTTTGTTTTTCCTTCAAAAGTATGATCTGTTTATTTCTTTTAGTATTTTCACTACTAGCAAAATTCCTAGATCTGAAAATGTTTATCGCTCTAGGCGTCTTAAAAAACCCCCAAATCTCCATAACAACTAGTAGATGATTATATTTACTTAACAATAACCGTCAAAAAATTGCTAACTAGTTAAACTAACACTTCGTATGTACCGGATAACATTTTCTTCAATAGTATTTTACATAAGAAGGAGGAAAAGTAGCCGTTGGCTATTTTTATAAGTAAAAACTAATCCCAAACAAGTAAACAACAACATCAGAAAAATCAGTAGTTTTTTTGTTTTGTTCACCTAATGAGCAAATCAAACACACAAGGGACCCGTTGCATTAAACGAATTTATTATTACTCAATGAGTTTTCATTATTTCGAGGGAAAAATAAAATAAATAGACAGTAAAATTAAAAATCACGGGACCGTAATCTCGTGCTGTTTCTAATAGATAGGTAAACAATCAATCAAGCTAACGTAACAACATCGTACAGAGTCGTCGTCACGTGCCGTTTCTATTAATGAAAGCCGTAACACCGTCCGGCGGCTTTCCCTCGTGTGTCTCTTCTCGACCATGCATTGTCGTAACTCGTAAGCCGTCACAATGTCACGCTCGGGAACTCGCAGCGTCCGTAACCTGGTTGTTCAAACGACACAATAGAGAGAGTAGACAAAAAAATCAACATCCAGTGATTACTAAACCGGAACTAATTTCAGTGAACCGGGTTAAATTTTCGAACTCGACTTACTTGGATCTTTAATGGTTTGGGTGGCTAAGCCGTTGAAGGAGCAAGTCCCACCGGACTTACGAAATTGGGCCCAATAAGAGCTAAAAGCGTAGCTGGCGTGCAAAACGGCCAAGTCCGGTTTGTGACATGAGCCTCCGGGTTGAATCGGGTCACAGGTATTATTCCCCTGCGAGCAAGCGTACGATAGAGCTTCACCTAGCTGAGTCCAGTTAGCTCCTTTAGCCACCACGCACCAAATCTTCCCTTTGTACACCTCATTATTCTCAGGCACCGGCAACGCTCCTCCGTACTCCGTCGTCTTCCCCGATAGATCAATCCCGTATACCTGAGTCCCGTTGGGATGTAAAAGCCCGAAATGCCTCTCCGTACCCGGACCCGTTTTCTGATTCTCGTTGTAAAGCGCGAATACAAACGAAGGTAGAACTTTTCCGGGTCGGGCGGGCGTACCTACGGGCGGTTCAGCGGCGAGTTTCTTGACAACGTTGCGGTTGTAAGTGGCGGCGTTGTAAACATTGGCTCCGATTTGGTCGTAATCCCCATTGTTGGGCCAACCCGTTTCGGCAACCCAGATCCGAACATCCGGATACCCGATTCGTTTCATAGCGAAGACGAAAGCGTCAATCATCTGATCGAAGAGGTTGTGGTAGGTCAGATTCGTGACCGGATCCGTTACGGTGACGTTGGTAGATTCGAAAAGCGCGTAATCGAGATCCATATGGGTCGGATCTTGAACCCACGCGAAATACGGGTAAACATCAACGAATAAGAAAGATTTGGTCCGGTTTAAGAATTGGAGCATCGGCTTCATAACTAAACCGGATATATCCTCGCGGAACTCACCGCTCGACGGTGGGAACGAAGTCTTGAGAACGTCGACGGCGAGTGAGGTTCCGACTTTGACCTTTTTAACGCCCAGAGACTTCAACGAACGTTGGATCTTGCGCATTGCGGGGACGAGTGAAGCTTTGAGCTCCGAGTCTGTGAAGGAGAGGATCTCGTTGCCGACGAGGAGGTAACGGATCTTGGTGGTTGGGTAAAACGGGAGGATGTTGGAACGGATCCAGTCGTCGGAGAGTGTTTCCGATTTAGAGATGTTGACGAGGAGCTCGTTAGGGACCATGACGGAGACGGTGATGTCGGTGGCGTTTAAAGCGGCGAGGATCTTTGGGTTAGCGTCGTAGAGTTTGACGCGTTTTGCGTTTAGGGATTTGATGAGGTTGACTGAGTCGGAAGGTGACGGGAGGTTGTTACCGAGCTGGCCGTAGTTGACTCCTGGCCGGCCGGAGAACTTTGCTCCTGTTGGAAAAACACACAGAGAAAAGTTAACATTTTGTAAGGAAGTATTAAGCCGACATTAATGTAGGTGAAAGAAACAGAGTAGCTTACCTGAAACAGAGATGAGCAGAGACAGAGCAAGGAGACGTTGAAGAAGACTCATGATGTTATCTTCTTCTTCGACGAGTCTGAAGCCAATGACAAAGTGATAAGTGGGAAGAAAAAAAGAGAGAAGCTGTGAGAAGAACTGAAGAAGAGTCAAGAGGGAGATGAGTATTTGGTAAGAAGAGAGAAGAGTGGAGATATTTAATGGCTCGTGTTACGTGTTCCTCATTAAATAAAACAAAATAAAAAAGCTTGTGGTTTGAGTATTGAATCAACAAGAGATATGTACAAAGTATTAGTAACTTTTGTAATTACTGTTGTGATTAATTCTGAAGTGTACGATAACAATGATACCTTCTCTTGTTGTTTAAGTCTTATTTATTATGTTAACTGTATATGATTAGGTTTTTTAAATAAAATATCAAATGCAAAGATTCTGTTTATTGCCAATTCTTGATCTTGAATGTCTAATTTTGGTATAAACAAATGTATTAGTGAGAATGATTCTTTCTGTTTTTTTTTTAGTTGTAAACAAAAGTATTGCTAGAAACGTTTAGTCGCATTTTGTCTCCATAAAGTGTTAGAGAAATCAAAGCATCTCTCATATGTAGAAATGAAACTGGGAAATGGAATTATAATTGTAATATGACGTAGAAAAGTTAGTAATCAACATGCCGTTGAGATTATTTTATGAGCGCTTGTGCTTTTTCCTAGGAAACGAGATTAGGTGGGTAAATGAATCTCAAAGAATTTTAATTAAACTCTCATTATTTATAATTGAGAAAGAAAAAAATCTCAACAGATTCTCACTAAACTCTCCTTGTTCTTTTAAAAATTGTATAACATTGATTGAAGATTGTATTATTGATTTAAAAATGTGTGTTTGTCAGGTATGTAAACGAGTTGGCAAGAAGAGAGATTAATGTGATGAAAAGGTTATGTAAGTGAGAGTAGTACAAAGACTGTTGATTGGTGTCTTAATTCTAGACAAATCTCAACGGTCGTCTAGAAATAAAGAACTTTAAAAAAGCTTAATAAGAGTTGAGAAATACGGAAAAGTAACGTTCTTATGCTTTAATGATGTGACGTGACATTATGCTCTCGAGATCTCATTTTTATGACAAAATCAATTAATAGAAAAATCATAAATACAGGCAGTACATTTCTGGTCGGGTAAACCGACCGACCCATATTCAACCGGAATAGTCCAAAATTTATACAGGTCTGATCATTTTCGATTTGCCGTTCGAATCCAATATCTCAAATTCTCAATAAAGTTAAACCGAGTATGGGATACCTTACCTTTGTACGAGTCGAATACAGGTATACATACACTGATACATATCTGAAAAACAAAAACGAAATTATTAGTCCCTCTCGGACAAGCTCTCTCTTTCTCTTCTTTTTGTACTTTTGTCCTTTTTTCCCTGAGATTTCCACTTTGTTAGATATTCTTTTATGTGGAGTAGATAATAGGTCTGGGCTTATTTATATCTGTTAAGATAAGTAAATATAACTAAGCATGGTCCTGACCCAGTGACCCTAATGAATTTGTTTATTTAAATTTGTTGATAAGTTGTTTTCAACACTGTTTTTTGTTTTTTAATTAGCTTTTGTCCTTCAAGTGTGCATTGATTTGTCTGGTTTAAGCCCTCTGACGCAGGAATGCATGCAATATATTTGATGTGCTATGTTAACCCACTTTGAAACTCATACGGTCGATTATAAGTTGTGTTATACATATTTTGATTATTTTATATTTTCTTTTATGTAGTCTCTAAGATTTCAAATGGGAGAGCTGAGTGAACTTGGGCCTTAACATACAAGAGATTGTTTAAACAGATTCTGGTCCATTAAATTTAATCAGAAGAGGCCCAAAACTAGCATAACATTCAATTTCAAAAGTATAGAGATTCTCTTAAGAGGGAAACAACAACAACAAATTGCTCAAAAGTCAAAAGAATAGAGAGAGTGGCATTACAACAGATCTTATAAAATATGTTTTTGCCACATCATCCGAAACAAAAAACCAACAACCTAACAACAATTTTTGCACAACAAAAAAACCAAGGTTTGGCTTAATACCACAACAAAAGACACAGGTCGTCAAGTCTTCGAAATCCTCTTCGACTGTTCTTTCTGCCATTCTCTAATTTCTATCCGTAACAAAAGGAAGAACCTAAACCAACCCAAGTAGAGTGTAAAATAATGTTCCCAAGACAGAAACTTTAAAATGAATTGTTTTTATGTATCTATCTGTAACGAAAGGACCTGCGAGTACCCATAAGTGAGTTGGTTCGTTCCTTCCTGACTTGGTCTTTGGGTCCTGCTCGTTCTCCAGGTGGTATGGTTTCAATTTAGTTTTAAATGAGAAAAAGGTTATATAAACTAACTGACCTGCTCCCCGATCAAATCTAGACCAACGACAACGAAAGTGATTCCTTGGAACAAGAGGAAGTAGAAGTGGATTCCCTGCGCCGACAACAAGCTTCTCACCGAGGCTGCCAAGAGGATAAACGCGAGTGCGATTTCTGTTCTGTACAAACGGTTTCTTTTGGTTTTGCCAACTTTCTTTGCTGCTCCTAGTTTGCTAAGCTCGGTCAGACCTGAATCAGAGGATGATCTTTGGAGGGTTGTCGCCTCGGCCAGAGAACCTGACTCTGCATATGCAACCAGATCAGCCTCAGAGGATCTCCCTAGCTTTTTGGTCACTACCCACTCGTAAGAACTTCCAAACTTGAACAAACCAGAGATCATGGCTCCAAATTTGGTTACCGACATGGTGTTTTCGAAAAGGAGATACGGAACTATGAAAGGAAAGGATCTCGGGGCTGGGATGATGTTCAAGATGGACATGATCCCAGGGATGTAGCAAACAACCCAAGATGGTAAGTTAGCTTCTGGGAAGAACATCGTTAATGGAAGAATGACGCAGAAGAGCGTGAATGAGTAGAATGGCAAGATAAGCTTCCGTAGCAAGAAAAAGAGGAATATCATATTTGCTTTCTTGGCAGCACTCACCTGTAGTAGGGAAGAAAAAAACAGATTAAGATCAGACCGAGCTATCTATATGAAAACTTCATGAACATCATATATACACAAGGGAGAGCAAGAGGAACTTAATCTCAATATAATTCTTTATTTCACCTTTGATCGAAGAATGTCAAAAAAGCACAAACGGAACAATTGCATTGGACCCGAATGCCAACGGTATTGCTGTTTTTTGTATGCCTCATAGGACTCCGGAAGTTCACAGAGACACTGCGTAAGGAAAATACAGATTGATGAGGTCAAAGAGTTCTGTTCAATACATCTGGTGGTCATATATGGAAACTTCTGAGCAATTTAGTTAAGATGAGAGTACCTTTACATCATTCAGATAAATGAACTTCCATCCACAAAGATGGGCACGAACAGCAATATCCATGTCTTCAACAGTTGTTCGCTCCAACCATCCCCCGCAGTCCTCGAGGGCTTTGATTCTCCAAACACCAGCAGTTCCATTAAAGCCAAAGAAGTTAATAAAGACTCCATTAACCTGCTGTTCGACTTCAAAGTGGAAAGACAAATTTATGTTCTGGAGTCTTGTAAGCAAGTTTTCGTCTTTGTTCACAAAAGCCCACCGTGTTTGGACCAAGGCTAATTCATCATTCCCCTGAAAAAAAAACACACACAGAAAAACTGTCATGTGAGAAAGGCTAGTGTATGTGAAGCACTGTATCATTGTGCCAGGTATAAACCCTGAACTAATAATGTAAAAAATCCGAAGCTCCAAGGACAAAATCAAAACTTATGACACGCCAATGAAGAAGCCTTCTAAGTCCAATCACAGTACAGCACACAGGTTCATACTTCATACCATGTGAAAGCTCAGTTATAACAAAGTCATGATGAGGGCAAAACTTATATGTGCAACCGTGGAAAATGTAACGGATGTCAATGGTTCTACCAAGCTGGTGTTGACTAAAGAATACAATTTTTATACTAGCAAATTCTCTGCATTTCCTTGTTAGATGTTCATCCTAGAATCGCAATGAAGACACACACACACATACCGTAATTGTAGTGGAAGAAACACTATGCCATATGTATCGTGTTTGCTAATACCATTAAACTCAGGGTATAACTACTCTCTATAGTTTTAAAAAGATCTACCCATATCCTTAATCAATAAAGCAAACCAATCACATAACATCTCCTATACACATGAGGCAAAATAAGAGTTACCTTAAAATGAGGCACAGTTTTCTTCAAGAAATCCGGTGGTGGCTGGAAATCCGCATCAAATATGGCGACAAACTCGTAGTCTTTGACGTAATCACAGTTCATTGCAGCTTTAAGGTTTCCAGCCTTGTAACCAGTACGTATGAGACGGTGTCTATACACTATCCGGACACCCCTTTGTTGCCATTTCTGTACCTCAGCTTTGATAAGCTGCTGAACATCTAACTCACTGGAGTCATCAAGAACCTGAACTAGCATTCTTTCCCTAGGCCAGTCGAGCATACACACCGCTCCAATAGATTGTTGGTAAACCTGCAATCAAAATCAACTAGATGAGGTACCAAAACATGAACTGCAAGAACTCAAATGTGAATCAACAAGAAACACTTAGATAACGAGTAAAAACAAAGATAGCAACAAATCCAAGCTACAGATGGTTGATTTCCCAATTGAACTCATCACCCTAACAATAAGATCATCGATTTGGAACAACTAGGGATTAGGGATCTACATACATGTGCTTACCTCCTTTTCATTGCACATGGGAATCTGCACAATCACCATAGGATAATCTTCCAATCTAACCCCATCTCCAACCAATTTAGTCGGGTACTCCATAGAAGCAACAGGCTTAATCCGGCGGAGCTTGATCCAGAAGCATCCAAGCACGAGCACGAGACGGTCAACGGACTGAATCAAGAACAGAACAATGCACACATTGGTCAAGCTCTGAAGCGGCGGGGCGAGATAGGAAGCCCTGATCTCAAGCCACCAAGCGTAAACAACCTCGAGAGCAACCTCGGCAGAAGCAACGGAAGGTGGAGTAAAGTGCCATCCCTTGAAATAAGCGGCGAGCTCGAAAAAGAGAAGAAGCACAACGAGAACTAAAAATCCCTTGATGAGACGGTACAAGCGAGCGGAGGAGGAGACGGAAGGAGGGTTATCGTTGGCAATGCGGCGATTGGCGGTGCGGAGAAGGTAAAGGAAAGAGTGACCGATCCAGAGGAAGGAAGAAGCGAGTTGCTTGAACTTGAGGAGGTAGAGACGAGAGAGCTGACGAGCGGAACGAGTACGGATCCGATCTTTATCGGGGTCGTCAACGACGGGAGTACTACGGATTTCGACGGTGAGGAAAGCTTCATCGTCACCGGTGTACAGAACGTCGTGATTAGTGGTCGTCGTCGTCCTATCACGTTGCTTGTTCCACCATTGCTGAAACTCCTCGTTCTGGGAGCGAGACATTCAACGAAGCTCTTTGATTGAAATCGAGAAATCGATCTGATTTGTTTATAGATCTGAGAATAAATTTCTTTTTTTTTTTTTCTTTTTTTTTTTTTGGGTGAGAGAACACACACAACCACGATTGGGCTCTTTCTCTAAAAACTTACTAACAATAGAGAGAGAGAGAGATGACGTCTTTCTCCCCAACCCCAGTGTTGTGTCTGCTCTCCCATTTTTCTTTTTTCTTTTTTTCTTCACAATAGATTTGATTAATAAATTAAATAATTAGTGATTTTGTTAAATTACTCCGAATGATGTGTGTGTTAGATGATGCTAATGTGTTTTACACATCCACTGATTGCGGTACTTTAATCTCCTAAGTCCTAATGATGATTCTAAGCATATTGATCAAAACTTAAACCACCGCGATCTGCACGATTGATTTTTTTCTTCATACCCTTCTAACATCGTCATCAATAATTCTCCAATAAAACATATTCAGACAATTTTTATTGTTTTTTTTAAAAATTATTAATATTTAATGTAGTATGTTTTTTATTATAAAGAATTCCAAATGTATCGTATTTTAATTTATCGATATTAAAATATACTACTATGAAATTAGCCATGCCGTAACGTTTTATTTTAATTTAGTGTGTCAAAGAGAAAGTCGTGCGGATATGTATTTAGTTGGGCCGACAAATAAAGCGCCCCAAAAAAGAACCCACTAAATAAATCCACATCTTTATTAGTTTTAGTACTATGCCCACAACACATTTAAGGTTCGTAAATTTGGCTTTAGCAAGATTATTATAGGGACTCATTATTATATGTTGTTGGGCCATTTTATCGATTATTTTATAAGCAAAATTACGACTAACGCAAGGACTGGTAAAGAATGGTTATTTATCAAAAAAAAAACTTAATACTGTATACTGTGATATTTGACACGCTCAGTTACACGTCAGTCTGAACCGTTGTATTTGTTTTCGAATCGGTCGAGTATTTTCTCATCTGCATTATACGCTTGTGCTTTTTATTATCATCAACATGGTTTTTGAGAGATTTAAACAAATACTTGTGGCCTATAGTAGGTAAATAATGGAAAGAGACGCCTGTGTGCTCTATATAGTTCCCATAAATCACGCCGTAATCCCTAAAATAAACATCCTTATTAATCAGCTTTGTTTTTTTGCTCATAACTAACCACTCATATTAGACTTTCTATATGTTTCTATTTATTTTGAATAACTCGCACAAAGATACTAGAGAAAATGACACAACACCTTACACAGCTGGTTAACACTAGGAACGATCAAATCAAAAAATCAAATATGATCTAACATTCAAAATTGACGTTCACGAGTTTAGAGTAAAAATATAAAAAAGTCAAGCTTTGCTTAGATTTGATGTTTGTGACTATGCTATTAGTACCTGTTATTTGTTGGAAGTGTAATACACTTGAGCAATTAATTTAGCACAAAGATAGATGTCACGCTATGTGTAACTCCTGCCGAAACAAAACTCAATATCAACTTTTTGGTTTTAATTTAAATTTTATGCCAACCAAAAACTGTAAATTATAATTGAAATATCTTAATCCAGCAGAAGGCAGAAGCTATACATTTTCAATAATTGAAATATAAAATATTATTTTGCATCTACATATCATTTCTTTGCTACACGCTGCTGACTTTTCCGTAAATCATACCACCAAAATTTATTGAAAAAATGTGAATTTATAGGTTTGATCTGTCCTTGTTTAATTTCTTATCATTACATATTGAAAATATCTTCCTTTGGGCATTTATAGAGAGAACCGAATTATTTTTTCGCATCCAAGAGTTTGATATTTTTTTTGTTAAAAAAAAAATTAATAAACAGTTTGTTGTTCGGAAAAATTATTATAGCTTTAGTGGGATTAAAACTTACACTGGTTTTAAATATAAACAATACAAGCTTATGGAATCTGATTATAATAATAACGGATAATTGGATATGACAATAAAATCGAGTACCACAAATGAATCGTAAAGATAAAATGAAGAAATTATATATCTATGAGAATGATTGTAGAACTGAATTCGCAAATGGTGTGGTCCAATTCAAGCTTTCTTGTTATGTACACCCATCAATCCTTTTCTCACTTTCTATCCGTAAGCCCTTTTAGAACTCTAATCTTTTTGTAAAAAAAATTACAAATAAAGGTTCAAAGTTCAGCTTTCATGTTCGATGGTACTTGGTTTGATGGACCTGCATAGATATATATTGTACACCTCAAAACTAAATCATCGTGTCCATATAATGAAACGAAAAAAAAAAACACACACACATGATTTAAATTTCCTTACCTTGGTTCAATTCGTGGATCCGGTTTTGAGCGAAACCCATATGAATGATGCTATGTAAATCATCTTCAGAAAACGTTGAATACTGAAAACAAAAGCCAAAAAGGGTTAAGGTTATATAGAAGAATGTTAAAAGTAACAGAAGAATTTAGAAGAAAAAAAAACCTGAGAAATAGAGTCAGTGAAATGAGCAAGTGTTGGTAAGTGAGAAACGAAGCTTCTAGTTTCAGAAGGTTCCAATGGGGTCATTATGTTATTGGAAGAAATTTTAGGGTTCAGTTGTAAATTTGTATTGTGATGATGATCACTCAATAAGGTTTCTGCTGAAGAATCTAGTTGAAGTACTTGCTGATGCATTAGATTGTTGCCTGAAGGAAATAACTGTCAGAAAATTGAAAAAAAAAGTTTTAAAAACACACGATTGGTTCACAAAGTAATTATTGTTATAATAATTGTCTAATTAATTAATGTTGTTTAAACAAAAAAAAAATGTGTGACGGTGACTTACATCCTTTGACATGAAAGCATCCATGTTAAATTCCAGCCTGGTGTTCACTGACGATAACTTCATCGACAAGAACTGCACCATAATTGAAATTAAGATTAAGAAAAAATAAAAAATTCGAAATCGTGTAGTTGTTGTTTTGGAAAAGTGATTATGAAATAATGGGAAAGAGTTTAAAGTGGACCAAATAATCTAATTGAGAAATTACCTCAACTTGTCGTTGCAATGATTGGACATAGTTTATAATTTCATCCAGCATCAGTGCTTTCCCAGTAACCTTTAAAAAAATATCATTATTCTAATCACAACTACATTACAAATAAAAACGAATTAATTAGTTAATTAATCAAACTCTCACCTTGTTGCATCCAGGGACAAGATCTTGAAGCAGCTTCATTCTCTCGCTTATTTTCTCTCTTCGAACCTTTTTAAGAAATCGAAATCACAACAACACTTAACTTCAAATTCCAACATATGACTAATTCAGCTAATCAGAACATAATTTAACCTAAAGATTAAGCTAGGTAATTAATTTTGGTAAGAAAAAGCAAAAAATAAAAAGGTAACTGACTCGTTCGGCGAGACTGTGACTGTCAGTGGCTTGGCCTCGTCGAGCTCTGACATGAATGTAGTCTTTGTAAGGATCATCATCAACTGATTTCGTTTTGTCTTCGTTTGCTTCTGTCTTTTTGCTTCTCTTCGGATCAGAATCTTCCTTCTCTTCAACCTCCTGCAAAATAAACAAAACTAATTATAAAAAAAAAAAAAGGGGTTTATTTGAGAATGTGAATCGAAAGCTCCGATTATGATTTATGAACGAACCTTGGATGGTGAAGCTGTGGAAGGAGAATTCTGCTTGGATTTTGTTTTTCTCTTCCGGGAAATTTCACCGGAAGATTCGCCCGCGAGAGGCTTCAGAGCTGGGGTGCTAGAGACACGTGGCATTTTCTCATTGGCTGCGACGGGCACGTGATTATTAATCGGGAACGGTGGGTTGGTCCTGCCGTTAAAACTCCGGCTACCGAAACAAGAGAACCTCGCCGCTCTCTCCGCGAAACCCGAGTCGCCGGAGAATTCAGCCAAGGGGGTCGGCGGTTTCGTCACCATCATATGTCTCGGCGGTGGAGAGCTGCTCATCGGAGTTGCGTAACACGAGGCGGAGACGTTCCCGTTGCTCGCCGGAGATCCGTAGATCTCGCCGATGTTACCCAATTTTCCGATTAGCTCTCTGATGATGAAATTGTCTCCGTGAGCTACTCCTCCGCCGGAGAAGTTTGAGTTCGGCGAAGAGACGAGTGAACTCAGAGCCGAGTCGAAGATGCTCTGTTCCGTTGACTTTTCCCAGAACAAACAATCTCGCGATAGATTGCGACTGAGACTCGGGTCCACCGGCTGTGTCGAACTCGAAACCCAGTCGAGCATCGCCGAAGAAGAAGACGGTGACGTCATCATCACCGGCGGTTGTGAAACTCCTGCATTCATAAACAGCTCGTTCTCCATGGAGCTCAATTCTAAGGAAGTGAAGATGAAAATCAAAAGTGTAGATTTTTTAAAGTCCTTAATCAAAGAGTGATTAATTAAACTCAGATCAGAGATGATTCGTCCAAGAGAAAAATTTAAAAAGTTCGTAAATTTCTTAAAGTGAAGAACAGAGGAGAAAAGGGAAGCTCGTTAATGGCACTAATGAGGAGTTTATATACTTGTTTAATAAATTTTGTATTTTAAAATTTTCACCAATCAATGACTTTCTAATAAATGGAAATAAATGGATAAATAAAAATATAAACAATACTTTGTGTGTCGCACCGTAAAGGATGGTTGGGTTTAGGAACAAGGAAGAAGGCCTTGGACGTTTAGTTAATGTAATAAAAACGTCAAAGACAAATCTGATACATTGAGCTTATTTCTAACGAACTAATTTTGACGAATGGGTTCCTTTGTCGATGTTTCCTTAACCATCGCCGGTTCTTGTGTTGATATTTGTACTGTATGTCAAAAGTGTTGAACTCTTTCTTTGATCGAATATCAAAGAAGAAGACAATAATATATTGATTCAAGAAGTTAGTTTCGATGAGGCAATTGGGTTAATTTGTTGAAGTACTGTAATTAAGAACTATAATTAAAATTTTAAAGACTCTGGAGTGTTGCTTTAGTGTGGCTAATATGTCAAGTTTTACTTTAAAACTAGTGTTTTGTTTTGTGTTACCTGAATTTTACAGTAATATGCACTAGATTGTCTGAGTTCTGTTGACGAACTCATTGTGTTCAAACAAGTTCCAGGCAGGTACACGTTTTCAATAACATATCACCGACTTTTTTACGTTAGGAAAGACAAAAACAGATATACATACGAATAGATGAGATAATATAGTACAGTATATAATAATAGTACAACCTTGAGCGCCGTCAAAAGAAGAAGAAGATAATATACAGGTCGAGCTTTTTCTTACATACAGCTACATTCAAACAATATAGATGCTTCGGATCAGATCTCGTATCAGTTATCTTATCACAAATAATATCCACACCTACGTCACGCATGATGAAACAGATGCTCTAATCATCTGTATAGTCCAATATCGATTGCATTAATAAGAGCGCGTCTTGTGGTCTTCTTCTATTCATTCATATGGGCCTTCAACTTCTAAACCCAATAACGAATTCAACGGGTTTCATCCATCCACGAGAGAGAAAATTTATATGGGTTTTTCCTAATATCACAACGTATAAAACTATGAAAACATCTTAATGTCCAGCTCCCAATCCGATGATGTTTAATTTTCATCAGTTTTTCATAAAATTGATACAAAAATTCATATCGTTTTGATATTAATTTATGAATATGTTTGCATAATTGTTTATTTAAAAACAAAATTTTAAAATATTTATATGTGTACATCACCACTACCACAATCAATTATGTGAGCAATGCAATATGCATAATAAGTTAGTTGGATCAGTTAATGTAAGAAAAATATATACGTGACATTATTATTTGTTTAATTTGTTGTAGAAAGAGTTCATTTTAGTTTAATTCGAAATACGAAATCGTTCTAGGTATTTTGCACTTTTCATGTTTCGTAGATAGTGTACATTATATACATAACAATGATTTAGACCATTTCTAATGGTTTTCTCTATTTTTTTTTCTTTTATAATAGAGATCTTTATAATAGAGGTAAGTTTTACTCGAACCCACCTCTATTTATAGAGGAATCCTTTGTAGTAAAAATTAGTTTTTCTCTATTTGTATGAAAATAGAGGAAAAAATAGCAATCTCTATTTTAGAGGTGAAAATAAAGGTGGATTGGAATAAAATTCACTCCTATTATAGAAAATCTCTATTATAGAGAAAAAATAGAGGAACATCGGAGATGTTTGACAGTTGGAGTCATGTATAGACGGTTATACAATAGAGTGCTTCTTGGCATCATCCTTACTCCTTAGTGTATTTTATTCGAAAACCAGCAGAATTTTCACGATTTCACCAGAAAATAGTAAAGATCCATTGACTCTTCGCATTTAAATAAATTTTACGATAGTGTACTTGTATATGGATTTGGGTTCTTCTAATAATAGTATACCGCAACCTGCATGGGACAACGAGCATAACCAAATAACAAAGCCCACTTGTCACGTTCTTGTTCTTACTAGAGAGATGATTAGATATTGTCACTTTTTCGTTACCTCATTCTGAGAACTCTTCACACCTCCTAAATTCCAACCTTTTCCTCCATTAAATTAGCAAAAGTTATTCGACGCAAGCTTTCCCCCTCAGTTGGTGTAATTTTCCCCTACGTTGTTGGTACTAATTGCTTTATATGAATAGACTAACAATTTTAATGGAAGATGATTGTCAGTTTAAAATATCATTTGAAGATAGCCGGGTGAATTTTTGTGCATGGATGCTTAGGCGACAATACCTTTGTTATAGTATAGTTTATTCTCTCACTGATCTCCCAAAAGATTGCTTGTTTTCTAATACCTCACAGACACAGGCTAACACATATCTTACGTTCAACCAATAAATAAAGACCGAGTCATAAATTGACTTGTTCTCTGCACTTTAACCATAAATTTTTCTTGAACTCAAAACGGATCACAATTAAAGTATATGCTCGGCTTAAACAAGACTATTGGTAAGTCTTAATAAAAGAAGATTATTTAACAAAATTACAGAGACGCAGCTAGCTACACCTTTCCCTATCATGAAGAGCCAAAAGAAATTGATTAAATCAAGAAAAGAGGATAGGGGAGACAAAGGTGAAAGGCTCTTTGGGTTGGTTCTTCTTCTTTTGGCCCTACGCCTTCCCCTTTGGCAATCATCTATCTCTCAACCTATTTGGCCCCCACCACAATTCATCATATTCCTCCCTTTCTTTCTTTTTTATCTCTCTGTCACGTGTCCTCTTTTCCTGTAAATTCTATCTGTAATTTGTTTACGGGATAACCCTTATTTTCCTACCATCTCAATCTGCTTGTAAATTTTTATAGCGACAAACTGATAAGACTTATCACATCTGTCTTGTAGTTCTTTTTTAAGTAAAAACTTCAACTGAAAACAAAATTAATCTAGAAATTTCGAACTAAGTTATACTTTTTTTCTCAACCATTTAAGACTATTTACAATGGAATGGTTGACATACGATAAGATTTTGTTTCTAGAATATCAGAGGAACTTTCAATCGCTAAACGACCATAGTGAATTATTAATTTTATAATTTTGGAGGGTAATATAAATCTAGATATGTTTTTTAGTTTTATGATATTTGGTCAAACTGATATCTTTGTACTCGTCGTCAAATTTGAAGTAACATACATATATCATTGTTTTCAAATCAAACTTGAAGGTGAAATTATTATTATTATTATTGGATCAAACTGAATCAGGCGCAGCATGGGTCATGGAGTTGTTAGTTTTTCAATTAATAAAATGTAAAAACACATACATATCTCCATCTATGTTTTTTCCGTCTAAACGAAATTGTCTATAAGAATTTTCTATCGTATATCACATACAATACTTTTTTATTTTTTGCAGAAAAGAAAAAAGGATGTGGAACCTGTGAGAAACCTTCCTGGGCCAGCATCATTCAAAAACTACCCCATCTAGTGAGAGAGAGCTGAGCTAGAGAGAGGGAGTCTAGTGTATGCAGTTGTTAGATGAACATTGAATGTATGACATGAAGTGACATGCACATCTATGAGAATACGAAATTCATTATCATTCTAATTTTATTAACTTTATATTTGTATAATTGATAACATGTTGTTAAAGATTCACTAGCCGTGCTGCTACACATGGAAGTTTTATAATCCATCTGAAGGCTCATCGGTGGTTGGTCTACCGAGCCCAAGATCCATCCATCCGGCCGGTATCCAAAATCCGAAAATAGTAAATATATACGTGAACAGTTTACATTTCGACTATGTCCGTATAGGTTATAACATTAACTAAAGAAATTAAAAATCATGGAAGCGTGAAAAATGTAAATGAGGGGAGGAATAAAACCCTAAATACCCGTTGCCTGTTGGGATATGCTTTTGCTTGCCTAACCCATCGGGCCAAAAGTCGTCATGCTTATTAGTAACCAAGAAGTGGTATATCGTATATCCTCCGGTTCTGCTTTTCCCCATTATTACGTGTCTTCTTATAATATGTACCTTCCATCTTTATTTCTTTATTCATATCTAATAATTATAGTATAAATAACTTAAGCTTCTCTTCGAATATTCGGAGCCCCAACTCCTCTCTTCTCTCTCTCTCTCTCTTCACGCATTTCTTGTTCTTGAACCTTTTATAAAAACCCATCTCGTCCTTCTCTCTCTCTTATTCAAACTTCTCTTCTAGGAAAAAAAAATTCGAGTTACGTGTTTCTTTATACATTTTGATATGGGTTTCTCTAGAGCAAAACGTGTCACCGATCCACTCGCAGACGAGGTTAGGGCTCGTCTCGTTGGGTGTAGCTTTAGCAGCGGCAGCGAACATACCGGCGACGGAATCGAAGACTACGAAGAAGAAGACGACTCACCTTGTCTCTCCGATCTTGTACAAGGCTTCTTGGAAGATGAAGTTGAGACCGTCGATGATGACTCACGCTGGTGTGATCAAGATTCGGGTTCCGATTCGGATACTGACTCGGAAGGAGCGGAGCTTCCTGACTACGCCGACGATATAGCGAAGATTCTGAGGAACTCACTCAGAGAAGATTCATACGGAAGAACGGTGCTGGTTCACGTGGCGAGAGCAATGGAAGCGTTGTCGTCTCTCAGATCTGAGCACGAACAGCGTGCCGTTTTATTGCGTAAGGTCATGTCTCTTCTGAGAGAGCTTGGCCACAATGCGGCCATCTGCAAAACCAAATGGAAATCTTCCGGCGGACTCACCGCCGGTAATCACGAGTTTATCGACGTCATGTTTACTACACCTTCAGCCTCGTCTCAGACCGTACGTTACATCGTCGATTTAGATTTCGCGTCGCGGTTCCAAATCGCGAGGCCAACGGCACAGTACGCGCGTGTGCTTCAATCGCTTCCGACGGTTTTCGTTGGTAGAGGAGAGGAGCTGAAGCGGATATTGCGGCTCGTATGTGACGCCGCGAGGATCTCGCTCAGGAGCCGTGGCCTCACGCTTCCCCCGTGGAGGAAGAATCGTTATATGCAAACGCGGTGGCTTGGTCCTTATAAACGTACCGCCAACTTAACTCCGTCATCTTCCGCCGTTGACACCGTCATGTGTCGTGCCATCGGTTTCGATAGTGCCGTCGGTGGCCGTCTATTTGTGCGAACACGATAAAATTAACTAGAAAAAAAACCACGTGTCATTTTTTAACTCGATTTTTTTTTCCATACATTCTAGAGAATAATATAATTCCATTATTTAGAATTTTTTCGTCCGAAAGAAAATAAAATAAAAATTATGATACAAAACAAACAAATTAAATCCAAAAAGATAAAATCTAGATTTTACGATGAAGAAACAATTTTACGCGGAAAATGAACATTGTGAAGAAAAAAAAAACACACACACACAAGAGCAAATGATCGAGTGCGACAGGTACACACAGATAAGGCTTCAATTGATAGCCGTAGAGTAAGATCTAATGGTCATTATATTAAGAAGGGAGATCAAACGGACGTGAAAATTGATGTAGAGGATAACGTATTATAATAAATATAGCAATCTACGTGGCAGTGACACGTAACGTAGTTCTCGCAGTGCATTGAATGTGACTTGGCGTGACAAGTCAGGGGTCCAGGTCTACCTAGGTGCATGGGTTTGTCGTCTAGTTTCGACCACACCTGATAAAAGCCTTACGAGAGATAGAGAGAGAAGAAAAAAAAAGTGGGACAAATAAGTATATTAGTAGAGCACGTGGAACGGATAAGGTTTTTATTAATATTTATTTGTTTTTAGTATTATTTGGTGTTTATGCGAATATTCGGTTTTTCTTTTTCAGACCAGATTTTGCTATCCGCAAGACCACAACTGATCTAATCCTTTACTGTCTCTTGATATATTAGTAATTACGACGATTTATATCGTTCGTTTTAATAAGTATAGTTGTATTTAACTAATGATTTCTATTACGTCGGTCCAGTTATGCATTTAATTTAATCATGTGATGCTGCAAATCGAATGGTATAATTCCCGAGAAAGATTTTAGAACTACTAGGTCTCAAAGATCACGACTCATATTAGTCGAACGAGTCATTTCATTAAGTAGTTGGTCATCTCATCTACTCTATATGTATTATTTGTTTTATACATCTAGCTAGTCAAATTTTCAAACGTTGCCGAGGACTATATTACAATACTACATATTTTTCAAATCACAAAAAATAATACACAAATAAAATCCAAGTTTGATATATAGGAATTTAAATGGTTGAAGTTAATGTCTTCGTTGATACAGAGGATGGAAATAAACTATTCTTTTACATATGAAATTTGATCGTATTTCTGATTTATTCTTTTACATATGAATCTTTGGTATAGTGCTTGCACATGTATACAAATTATTATAAAATAGGTCGTTTATTCTATCCTTATTTTTCCTTTAATTGCTGATTTCAAATCGATGAATTTTTGATAATATACTTGTTATCTCTATGGCGAACACGCAACATGACGAATAAAAGAGGGAAAAACAGTACCGAGAATCGTCTTTTGATCTTGGAGAATACTATTAATCAGTTAATTATTCTCATATATGACAAATTTGGTGTCAACGATATATTAAATTTTGTTTCGTTAAGAATTAATTAGTTTTCGAGGATTTTAAAAAGAAACAAAAAAATTGCAGTGTGAAAAGTCTTTTTTTGTTCATCATACACTCTTGAGATCACCCCAAGTTTGCTTATTGTTTCGAATTTCGATTTCTGAACAAAGCAAATTACATACACCACATGTAAAATCGCACGGACAATAAAGCTTAGAAGCAAAGTGTGCAAACTTGAAGCATTGATTAACCATGATCTAATATCTAACTGATCTCAGATTGGGTCTTAAAATACTTTGTCTACTCTTGTTACAAGTTACACAAAAACATTTTATGATATCGGTGCCTACAGTTTTTGTTTTGGGGGGGGGGGGGGGGGGGGGGGGGGGAATACGTAGGGTATATTTAAACAAAAGATACTTTATTTCATAGCCGGAATGAAATATGCTTACTCCTAGGTCGTACTCCTTGAAGAATTAAAATACTAGCAAAAATACTAGTAGAGTTTATGTTATCTTACCTCTTAAAGACGTAAACAGCAAACTACGATAGGTTGTGTGTGTGATCAAAAAAGGAAAAGACTAATGAAGAAAGTAAGGAATTTTAAAAGGATAGAAAAAGAAAAATTAAGGAAATGGCCTTTGGAGAAGGGAGTGGCCCAATGAGGGAAGGAGCAGTCAAGTGTGGGGTCTCTCACCCTCTCCACGTTTTTATTTTTCCAATTGTCTCTTCGCTTCGCCTCGATCGTCGTCTTTAAAGTATATTTTGTATCGGCCTCTTTCATTTTTTTCGTTTACTAGTACTAGTATTATTCTACTTATATTGATTCTCTTTGCAAACAAACGAAAGAGCGATGGATATATTAATTCTATTACATATCCCTATATATATAAGTACAAAATGCTTTCGGATCGGATCAATTTCAGAAAAAAACCCGAAATTAAAACTGTCGGATTTGGGTCAGAATAAATCCACGATTCAATTAATGGGTTATCGGGTTATCAAAAAAAAAAGTAAACATCAATAAATAAAAATTATAAATGTAAAACATCAAAAAATCTCACAAACGATTTCTACTTATTAAGTAGTATTAAATAAAATTATCATTAACTACCTCCTTAAATCTTAACAAAATATTCCACACATGGCATACTAATTTCGAAAATATTGTTGAGTCCTGAAATTTAGGAAACTTATGAAATTATGTAATTATTTTAGATTCATCGTATCAAATTTGCATTTATTAAAACTTAACAATAAAATCTAAATCAAATCAACATTATTTGTTAGACCAAATTTAACAAAAATATTCCGTAAATAAATATCTCAATAATAATAGAGATATTGATTTCACAAATAATAGAGATCTCAATTTTACTCCATCGAAGAAGAAAAAAATATCCAACGTCGATTAGAATTTTGTGGACAAAATTTCAAAAACATTATAAATAGGCCTAATATGTTTCTAA
This sequence comes from Camelina sativa, assembly GCF_030686135.1. Classification (NCBI taxonomy): domain Eukaryota; kingdom Viridiplantae; phylum Streptophyta; class Magnoliopsida; order Brassicales; family Brassicaceae; genus Camelina; species Camelina sativa. The sequence goes on from NC_141880.1 coordinate 2,837,557, forward strand.
CTTCTTACTATTCCAGATTTTTAAAACAATTTGATAAACTCTATATAAAGTGTTTGATGCAATTTTTTTATTTGAGCATATTTAAAGTTTTAAAAATTATAATATTTAAGTTTTTTTAAAGTTTAAATTATTATTAATATTGAAACTTTTAAAAGTTCTTAGCTTTTAAAAATTTTCAAAATATTATAATATTTAAATTATTAAAATTTAAACATATTATAAATATCAAAACTTTTAAAATGTTGAAATATTATAAATATCTAAATTTTATAGAATGTTTAAGATATTATACATATTTCAATTTTATAAAATATTACTCATGTCAACTACAAACAATGATCAAACATTACTTATTTTCATATAACTATTCTTTTAAAAAGTACACTAGCTAGCTTGAGAAACTTACAATCACATGATAGAGCGGGTTAGATTGATATTTTAACAAAGGCAATCCTTTGCGGGTTGGTTTGTCATAACAAACATTGTCGGTTAGTAATTTTTACAGATGAAATATTTTAATATATATTACATATATTCATAATATCACTATAAAAATGATCAAATTAAACTACATATCAATAAATATTCGTTCGTGCTTATTTTATTTTCAATTTACTTACTTCTTTTTTACTGTTTTATTTAAACTCATTACATAAAGATATGATTCATATCGTACTATCATAAAATAAATAATATATTGAAATCCGTTATAGATCACATGTATCTATAAATATTTCCTCGCGTTGTAGCGTGGGTCCGATCCTAGTTCAATGTTAAATAAGTTGCATGCACTCTAGACTTCAGCCAAAACCGATTATGATATATTTGTTGTCTCTAAAGAATCTTAAATATTTGTAATTGTCAAGATTGGCTAGTGGCTTCAACCATGAACCAACTCTGCCCATGCCAGCACTTGGCCACATAAGAAAAGATGTTGTGGACGTATACCGCTTTTAAACAATTAAAACACAAAACAATTCAAAACATGAGCATCTGTTTAAGATATGCAATGCGAAGAAATAAAATACATGAGCAATTGAGAATAGGTTTAAGAAACAGTATGTTTAGACTTGTTTTTATACCGTTTTAGGGCTTCCTAGTATAAAATGAAGACGTCCAGAGATTATTTTCCTATATATCAAGGGATGTTGGAGAAACTAGAGGAGGCAAGATAAACTGAATGATTTTTGTTATTGATCTTAGACGATTACACCATGTATATATACAAAGAGAATTTAGGGTAACTAACTTGGGGACCAAGATAGGATAATTTCCTAATCTCTATTAGAGAATATAACAATATTATGTATATGGACATAAGTATATTTTCCTATATATTCCAATAGATGTTTAGTTTGTTTTAGTTCCTTATCTTCTATAGTCTCTGCTGAGATCTTATTTTATCAAGTTTAACATGTGCCTGTTACCGACTTCACTACTTTTATGTGTGGTGATCGCTTATTCTATCATCAGCTCTAGGGCCAGCTTCTATTAGCTTTAGTCACCTCACACCCCTCCCACTTGGGAATCTCATCGATGTGTGACTGTGATTGATCCCAGTTACGTATTATCTTGGAATTACAACTCATTTGAGGTCTGTTCTTACCGAATTTGGGTTTCATCAGTTTTCCATCCGATTCCAACACATTGATTTGGATTATCACATCATCAGAGACCAAATTATGTTAGAGGTTTCGAGAGTTAATCATGCGCTCACAAAAGAAAGTTCAACAGGCTATACACACTTACGAAAGTCATAAAATGACTGAATATTCTCTCATCTCCGATCCATATATATGGAAGACTTTCGACTTTAAATTTATATTTATTTGATACATATGTGTGTATAAAACTTGTAAATACATATATATCAAAAGCCATGATCTAGATCATTACGTACATTTATACATGTATACTTCACAACGTTAATTACGTACAGTAATTTGAATCTGATCATTCAGTGTTGAGGCTTGTTGTCTTTCATCCACTTGAAGGAGATATGTGGGTTCATTCTCTAGGGTTTGCTTCCACGAACAAATGGGCCTCAAGAGCAAGTTTATATCCTATTTAAGGCTTCCTAGTCACCCATTGTACTTTATAACCCATCAATGGTATATGTTAGGCTTTACAAGTTTATATTTTCAGTGAGGCTAATGACTTCAAACCTCGGTCATTTATTAAGCCTGTTAATTACATTCGTTCATAAAATGATTCAAAGTGGAAAGAAACTTGATTCTCCATTTGTGAATAGAAGCATTGATAGTCTTTAATTTTACAGGGATATCAGATTTTGGAGCATAAACATTCGTATCTTTCTTTTGCTAAATTGAAAAAATTCGGTTTGTTAGAGTATAAGATGGATATACAATTATATAAAAGATTCGATGAGAAATAAGTTGCATATGCACTAAACACTTATACAAACCAGCCACAGCCGAATACTAGTTTATGGACTATGGACTATGGACTATGGACTATGTTAAAACAAAGTACTTTAGTTACAAACTTTAATATTATTTGGAAAAAGCATCGTATTCGTACAAAGTAATAACATTAACGTATGTAGGTTGTTGTTTGTAAACAAAACATATGGGTTGTTGACAAAAGAAACGTTTGTGTCAAATGGGCCTCTTTTATATATGTTCCACTGAACATGGTAATATTAATATGATACAAATAATTTTATTTCTTTCAATTATTGGTCTTGTCTTCTATCTTACAACACTTTTATTGGTTTCCAAATACGTCCAAACCCACCCATTAATGACCTTCTGAACTATATATGTATGTTTTCTGTATTTCAAAACTCTAAAGTCAAAAATCAAATTGAAAAATACGAATCAAAAAATGAGTATCGTTTCATATTCAAAATGTTTTAAAATATCTTCGATTCTTCAGAATATATGGACTGATAACTATACACTAATAAAAATACATTATCAATAAAGAGTCAAGGACCGTTTAGTTACATATGATACCTATCAGTTATGATATACATTCAACACAGTTTATCGGAGTTTCCATTTGAATCTTCAATCCTTTAATTTGAACTATCGTCAGAATATCTCAACATTCTGCCAGCATAACAATATCGATCGAGGAGGTAGAGAATTTTAAGAATCCAAGCACATACATTATACATAGATAACATCAAAATGACTCTGTCTTAAAAAAAAACACTACAAAAATGTCCCAAGCATAAATATATGACCAGTTGTACAGTAAGTATCTGTTTTATTTAAATTTATGTGGGCAACCTGACAAGTTCCCATACTCTTTAATCTTTATGTTAACGTACACAATACCTTACATGCCAACAACTACATTTTTTTTTTCTTTCAATTTCATATGTTGATTAACATTATATGCATGCTGTAAATCTTATTATTGCATTGTAAAATCATAGCTAGATAAAGATTCGCCAATATTTTGTTCTAATGGTTACCAAAATTTTGGAAACTTATAACATGTTCTACTTTTATGAAATAAAAATTGTTCAAGATAAAAGAGTGTAGTTATCAGATAATAAAAACAAAAGAGAAACAAAGATAATAATTAGGGAAAGCAGAGATGTCTCGCAAGCAGGGAAAAAAGAAGGACAGTTCGAAGAAGATGAAGGCATAAGAAAAAGACACGTGGTATTGGAGAGTCCCACGCAAGGTGAGTTATGACCAGCAGTCCAGCTTGGCACTTGTAAGATTCTCTTCTGTGTGTTTGCAGATGAGATTGAGAGTGATCCCCACTTCTCAGAACTACTACGTAATTTACATATATTCATACACGTGTCTATTTCAGTGTATTTATAGTTCAATTATTTAAACGTACCTTTTCTCTTCTTCTTCTTCTTCTTCTTGTTCCAATAATGTCATAATTTTGTTGTAGAACAACAACTTCATTGTTTCGATGGAAACTATACCAAAGCCGAGCGCCTTGTATGGACATTTATCATTCACTCTCTCTTATGGTGAATCAACTAAGCCATGTATTACCAATTAAGTTTTGTTTTTGTTAATCAAAATACTAGGATTACTAATAATAATGTAGACAAAGTAGATAGGAACACAAAATCCGTGGCTAATATATAACTTGGGCAGTAACATTTGCTGACTATAAAACATTTATAAGAAAAAGAAGTTTCATATATTGGTGGAAAAAAGTCGTTTTCACCTTTGAAATACTTGTTTGAGACTTGAGTGTAATTTGTTTAATGCTATTGTCTAGAATGTTACTAATAAAAAGTTGAAAAAGATGAATCTTGATAAAGACTAAATTCAAGACCAAATCTTCGGGTTACTTTTGTTTTTTCTTTTTTTTTTTTATCATAAAAATTGCTGGTAATATAGATTATGGTCAACTCTCTTGATTCATCCAATCACGCGTCGAAAGCTAGGGATAATAACACTTGTGTGTTCTTTTCGATTTTGTTTTCTTTTAATTTTCATAATACTATGATTTACAAAAACAAAAAACAGCAGGGGTAAATAAGTCAAAGAAGAAATTAGAGAGTACACAGTAGAGTAGAGAGTAGAAAAGGAAGAATCCATCGACGCGGAAAGACAGCTGTTCGTTCGTTCGTTGCCATGTTGCCATGTTGGAATAACTATGCGGGTCCCACTTTCGCTACACACTCACTCACTTTCTAAATTTCGCCGCCATTACCGTCTTTCCATTTTTACGAAATACTGTATTATTAATTACTTACTAATTACAGTATACATTTTTCTTTTTTGCTGGCTTGCAACTTGGAAGTGATTTGGCGATTTATTAATACAAACTACACGATATAAACTCGTCTACTATGCTCTGATAGGTGATTACTTGTTTCCCCAATATACATAAATAATTAATTTAAACGGTGTCAATTATTATAAAACAATGCAAAAATATATGACCAATATAATGCAAATATGTACTCTATGTTTTATATGGTACAAATAAATTGCGATTCTAAATAAAGTTAGTAGTCTATAGAAATGATTTAATCATTCAGTTAGGAGATCCAAATTTAATTAGTTCATGAAATTTTTTATAACTAATTCATAGTGATCTAATGGATACAAAAATTCATTATGATATACTCTGAGTAACATAAGCTGTTATGGGACCTAGATAAATCAAACCTAAGGCTTCTTCTAATGTAGTAACATAAGCTGCTATGAGACCAAGATAAATCAAAACTAAGGCTTCTTCTAATGTAATAATACGTACAACTTCTCGTATTCTAACATTAATTAGAGGAATAAGTGTGTGAGGAAATTGCAACTTAGAAATAATTTCGCGATTTTGCGATTCAAACTACTCGTTAGATATACATATTAATATATTACTACACTTATATTGATGATTACTTATTTTACCAATATATCTATATTTTAAATGGTACTAATAAATAACGATTATGAATAAAGTCAGTAATCTATTTAAAATGATTTAATCATTCAGTCAATAGATCCAAATTTAATTAGTTCATGATAAATAACTATTTATAAGTTATAACTAATTCATAGTAATCCAATGGATTGTAAATTCAACTATTGTAAGTTATTTTGAGTATATTGTAATTATGGATATATTTTGAGTATTTTGTAATTATAATTAAACTATTGTAAGTTTGTTACCATTGTAAATTTTTTAAAAACATATATATAGTTTTTCACAACCTTTTGGAAAATGCTTGTTTTGGCTTGGCAAACTCTCAAAACTACTCTGTTTCGGTTTGAAATCTTTTCCTTTTTGGTTTAGAATAAAGAACAGTCTGTTGTGCAGGTTACGAACATATAAGTGAAATATGAACACCACCACTAGGCTAATAAAGTAATCTCTTATCAATTACAATTAGTACGATACGTTATTAGTAATTAATACCAAAATTACCAATAACGTGTGTGATTTCAAACCCAAAAAAAAAAAAAACGAGTATGAGTGTATGAGACTAGTCGTGTCGGCTGTATTTTGACACCTTAGTCGCGAGGTAGGTCATACGTGTTGCATTATTAAATGAAATCCTTTTTTTATTAGTAATTTTTTTTGAAATGTAAATTAATTGTTTAATTAACGAATGAATAAATGACGTGGCAAAATCGATGCAAGCCACAACAATTCGATTTAGTGAGGGGCACTACAAGTCTACTACTAACAACAACAGTACAACACAAACAACATCAACACTTGTAGTTGGCCCTCTCTTTCTTCTCTCTTCCTCATATTTATTACTTCACAAATAAAATTAAATAAAATTTTTATAATTTAATGTGAGAAATATCAATTCGGTATAACAATCCGAGAACGAAAAGGGTTTGGTTTGGTGGTGGTGAGTACCGGCGGGGTGGATCCGACGGCGATGGCGAAGACCGGTGTATTCGAATCGGATCCGACGGCGATTGCGAAAGCCAAGGAACTGAAGCGTGAGATGAGAAAGTTACTGATTAAGATCGAAGAAGAGGATGATGATTCAGGTGTTCAGGCTATCGATCAGTTACAGGAGGCTTTGTCTGCGTTGAGAGAGGCGACGATGAGGAGGAAGAAATCTTCTTCTTTAGAGATGCTTGAGACCACTGTCTCTTCTTGTCCTGACGAGTTTCGTTGTCCTCTTTCTAATGAGCTTATGAAGGATCCCGTCGTTTTGGTTTCTGGTCAGGTTCGTCGCATTTTGATTTCTTGTTTTATTCTTTCTTTTTGATATTTTGCTCTTTTTGTTTTTGTTTTTGTTTTGTTTTGTTTCTCTGTTGTTAGGTTTTGGTAAAGTTTTGATCTGTTTATACTCGACCCGACTTGAGATAATCCGACTCAGGTTTCTTGAAAAATTCTTTGCTTTGTCGGTAGGGTAAATAATGTTTTCGAATCTAAGGACTTTGATTATGGTAATGAAGGAAAAAGAATTGATCTTTCGATGTATTTATGTAGTTGTCTCGCTTGTTTGATCAATCTGTAACCCCGAATTTGAATCTAAAAGTATATAATTGTATTGAAATTTTTTGTTTGCGTGTTTTTTTTTTTTTTTTTTGCAGACTTATGACAGATTGTTTATCCAGAAGTGGTTGAGCTCAGGCAATAGAACATGTCCCAAGACTCAGCAAGTTCTGCCTCACACGGCTTTAACTCCCAATCTCTTAATCCGTGATATGATCTCAAAATGGTGTAAGAAGATTGGTCTAGACACGAAGAACCAGTATCATCCCAACCTTGTGAATGAAGAAGAAGCTGTGACAAGATCAGATCGTGAGATTTTTAATTCTTTGCTCTGTAAAGTCTCGTCTTCAATCCTTCAAGATCAAAAATCTGCTGCCAAGGAGCTAAGGCTTCTGACCAGGAAAGGTACTGAGTTCAGAGCTCTCTTTGGCGAGTCTCCAGATGAAATCACCCGGTTGCTGAATCCGTTGTTACACGGGTCAAACCCTGATGAGAATCTTCAAGAAGATGTGGTCACAACATTGTTGAACATAGCTATTCATGATGACAGCAACAAGAAGCTTGTTTGCGAAAACCCTAATGTGATTCCTCTCCTGATCGATGCATTGAGGCGTGGAACGGTAGCCACGAGAAGCAATGCAGCTGCAGCGGTATTCACTCTGTCTGCGCTCGATTCGAACAAAGTACTTATAGGTAAATCAGGGATCCTGAAACCGCTTATTGATCTCCTCGAAGAAGGGAATCCACTGGCTATCAAAGACGTAGCTGCAGCTATCTTTACACTTTGTATTGCCCATGAAAACAGGAGTAGAGCCGTGAGAGACGGAGCTGTTAGGGTTTTAGGTAAGAAAATCTCAAACGGGTTGTATGTGGATGAGCTTTTAGCTATATTGGCAATGCTGGTTACTCACTGGAAGGCTGTGGAGGAATTGGGTGAGCTCGGTGGTGTTTCTTGGTTGCTGAAGATCACTCGAGAGAGCGAATGCAAACGAAACAAAGAGAACGCGATTGTGATACTGCATACTATATGTTTCAGCGACAGGACAAAGTGGAAAGAGATCAAAGAAGAGGAGAATGCTCATGGTACAATAACAAAGCTTTCGCGTGAAGGAACTTCAAGGGCACAGAGGAAAGCAAATGGGATATTGGATAGACTGAGAAAAGCTATGAATCTTACCCACACAGCCTGAGAGAAAGCCCTAAAATAAAATCCGTAATGTAAATTATCTTATATCTTTGCTCTTTGCTTTTTATTTTTGGTTCTTTATGGCTTTCAGAATATTTTTGTAAATTATTCATATCTTTAGGATTCGAATGATATGGTTTTCGTATATGAGATGTAAGTAGAAATCTGTGTGAATAGTTTTTGTTTTTTTCAGTTTGAAGTTTATGGGGGAATCAATCAATAAAATAAATTGTTTGGTGGCTTTATTCAGCTGTGGACGCCTTGGTCAACAAGTTACTGTGTAGCTTCGTCTGTTTCTTGTGTATTAATTATCAAAATACATAGAAAAGGCTGTCATGTCGTGTTCTTCACATCTCATAAGAACCACAAAGCTAATCAATCTTATTCCACACTTTTTCTCTGGGGGAAGAGTTAATTACAAAGAGTCACGAGATCTTATTATGAATTTACGATGTCATTGATGTGATTTCCGTGATGTAATGTGACCCCATCTTGGCGTATGCCATTTTTATTAGAAAAAAATCATTTTAAATACGGCAAAATTATTCATTATAATCTATTAAAAATATATATATCAGAAAAAAAACAAAAGTAATAATATTCATACTTGAAAATTACTAGCAGTAGAAACATATAATTATCATTAGTAAAAAGAAACTAGGTAAAGTTTATTTGAATAAACTAAATATTTTCACGGAATGATTTAAAATGTAAGTAATGATAAAAAATCACATGTAATTCGTTTTTACATTTTGCTCAGAAGACAGAATTGAATCACGAAGTTGCCACATCTCCGTGACTCGTAATAATGAGGAGTCAAAAAATACTCGAAAATAGATGGAGAAAGTTGGGAAAATGGAATATTGAAGAGGGAGATGGAGAGAGTAAGAAAGAACATGGATGGATTCGTCCTAAACCACTCTTTGGTGGTTGTGGTTGTTCCTTTCCTCATCCAACTTTCACAGAAAAGCCAAGAAAATAAAAGAATGTGATGCTTTCTACTTTTTTAATCCACAACAAGTAACGTTTTACAAATACCAATGAGATTTTTTTTTTTATTCTACGGTTAAGAAAAGATCATTCCCATGAAAAAAGAAAGACAAACGAATCCTAATGATCCACAATGGTGGGTTTACCTTTTATGTGTCCCGCCCTCTCCTCTAGTTGTCTAGAATCATTTTGATGAATATAAAATAGTTTTATTTCTATTCCAAGACACAATATTTCCGTCTTATTAGAAACACTATTCATTCAACATTTTGGATAACTCAGTCTTACCATTCATCAATTGCCTGTTAAGAACAATATTTATTTACCTACTAACTGTATCTTAATTATTATTTTTGTATACATCCAAAACATTTTGGATATTAAATCCGTATTTTTCCAGGTTTGCAATCGGATTAGATTAAGTATTCTCAAACTCTCGATTCCTCTAAATTTAATCGAGTTAGATGAAAATTTTGTTTTTTCTTCCCCTTTTTATCTAAGCAGAGGTTTTCTCTACTTTTCTTGAGGCTCTCATATTAGAGAAAGTCCAGCTTGCGTACATTATATCTTTATGATTGCCCTTTGTGCTTGCTCTCAGTTTTGTACTGGCAAACATGTCAACTTTTTTTCTAAAGTAGACTTTGAACCACATATCAACAGACACATGACATACGATATAGTTTATGTTATGTGTTGCACTCAGCATTCTAACTGCTATAGTAAACGTCTTGGTTCCAATATGGCAATATGTAATACAAATTTTACACCAACTGCTTGAATCCTTTCATCGAAATGGCAGGAGATTAAGTTACGTTATTTGATATCGAAAATCTTAAGAAAAATGGGATAGCAGGTGTCGTGCAAATGACGGAGGTGAAATCAGTGCCGGCTTAAACATATTACATGCCTTCCCGGGCAAAAAAAAAAAAATGCCCCTTAATTTATTAAAAACTTATGAATTTTTTTTGGATTTTTTTGGTTTATATATATATATATTTGTTTTGTGTCATTTCTAGCTTACAAATGTTTTTTTGTGCCCCTTTAACTTACAATTTTTTTTTTAATGCTTTTTTAACTTACAATTTTTTTTTTGGTGTCCACTTACTATATATGTCCTTTTAATCTATGAACCCGGGGCGGTCGTACTGTCCGCCCTCCTAGTTAAGCCGGCACTGCGTGAAATTGTTCGAAAGATGGTTTTGCTTAACTACCAAATGAATCTAACTTTGTGGACAATTGATGCAACTATGAAAACAGTAGCTATTGTGTAGTGGTATATTGTGTTCGACTATAACTTTTTTTACATTATTTGTATGCGAATTCTTGTTTGTTTATCGTATTTTCATATTTTAGAGTAAATTAATTGCAGACTCAGACTTCAGGGAAGATGACTGGAGTGGTCCCAAGAAGAGAACAATAATACTTAGGCATATTTTTGGACTAAATTAATACATGTTATTTATCTTCAGAGAAGTGCATCTAAATCCCAAATCCCTAGACCCGAAACCAAAAACTTAAACGTCTTCAGAGAAACCTCACCGTTATCCTTTTAACACGGAGAAACAAATCCGGAGAATGACACTGTAGAGGAACTACATTATAATTTTGGTTAGGACTTTCCTCAATTACGTGTCTGTATAGACTAAGACAAATGCCCAATGTGTGCAGGGTGCAAAAAAAACATTGTATATATATATATATATACACGGCAGAGAATCTTACACTTAAAAACATCAGCTCAGAAAAATAAAATTAAACACATCTGATATGTTCTTCTTTCACCAAGTAGCTAGCCTCGTTCTCAGTCTATTATGCATGTGAATCCTCATTTGAATCAGCAACCAATCTTGTAAGCCCAGACGTGTTTTTCTAGATACGCAGCCACTGCCTCTTTTATAGCTAGATTTGGAACGAGCTTGGACGGCTCAAGTTTTTCACGCGTTATAGGATCAAACTTCCCCACCTAGCAAGTGTTGCAAACGAACAAACCTTAACAGAAATAAGAAGAAATAAAAAGAGAGATTAACGCTACAGCAAAGAGCGACGATAATGCCAACCTTCATGAGATGTTCAAGGATCGCTGCTCTTTCATATGTAACCCCACTTGGAGATATTACAGGATCTCGGAATATCTCAAGAGTTATGTTGCAACACAAATAATCTGGCACCTGAAAATAATAAATGCAGAATGGTATTTGACCTCAAATATAAATGAATGATGGGTCTTAAAAATCTTTTAAAGAAAAGTTAATGCACCTCAGATGGTTTATCTTCTTCCGCAGCCTTCTCAAACACACGTTCAAGAGATTTCAAACGCTCAGTATGGGCAATGTAGGCTTCGTGAGAGGACTCTTTTGTCTCTTCTTCTTCTTCTGTTCGAGACATATCTAAAGCACGTTGTTGATTTAGAGCAGCCTCACAAGTTTCCCTACGAAAACATGAATAGTTCCATAAAGCCACACTGAAGCATAGTTCCACGTTGAATGACTGTACCAAATTAAGAAAATTACATAACCTACTTCAAACTATTCAATTCCCACGAGCGCCTTGCAGAAAGCAGTTCCCACTCCATGTATTTTGCTTTAGAAAGCTCTTCCCATATTTCTTCTACCATGTATCCTGCTGGATCCGCACCTCTTCCAAGATCTAAAGCCTATATCAAACGTGGCCACATTAAGTTAGCAGGAAACATGCATCAAAACTATTTCTTTTGTAGTATTTGATGATTTCAAAAACTTAACACATCCCTAGTGTTCTTTCTGACTCAAACCGGCGTCCACAGTATCCACTAACACAACTCTCGAACATAAATATGGAGACTCAAGTGGTACATTACATCTTCATTAAGGTGGTGCTAAGAAACTACACTACTTAGGAAGGTTATGCGTACGGAATCATGTCCAGTAATAGGTTAAATATATACCCTTTGCAACTCTTTGACTCCACTGGTATATTCCTTCTTCTGCAATAATGCAAGTCCTAGCATGTAGTGGGCCTGCCACAGAACAGAAATACCCATATGAAGGAGGAGGAAAGATCAAAGAATGCCAAGATAAGAAGAAAGACCAAAAATAAGACAAAGAACTTAACAGATTCTATATGTAGCATACTGAACAAAAGAGAACCGGTCTAGATATGACCAAAAGAATCAAAACCTTGACGGAATTGTGGAAAAGCTGAATAGCCTTGCGACAATCCTCTTCAACCTTAGTCCAATCCCTGAATTTGATGCAAGCCACCCACAAGCAAACAAGCAAAACATAAACAAACAAAAAGACTAACCAATACATTAAACTATCAAAGCAATTGATGAGTAAGTATAACTTTATTCGAGAGAACATACTCACTTTCGATTCTTATGGCAAAGTGCTCGATTTGTCCAAAAAGTAGGAACATTTGGACACAAAGCTATTGCCTGTTATGTTTACACAAAGATGATTAGATAATCACCCAAAGCTATTGCCTGCTTCTTGATGACAGTAACATATCTGCAAACTGATAACGTATCGACGATAACATAAAAGGTTCCTAAATTCCAACTGTAAACATCCTAATCAATTGTTTCTCACTCAATCTAAACCTAATCTAGATGAAATTAAGTTCTGATTAATAAAAATTCGAAAATTTTGCAATCCAAGGGTTTATTCCTCCAAGCAGATCTAAATCAAAATCCCTATACTAAACCCAAAAAACCAAAAACCCTAACGATGAAATAAGAGATAGGATTGAGAACCATGTACCTCGGTGTAAGCGTCAATGGCAGCACCAAAACGTTCTTTCTTAAAGCAATTGTTTCCGTCTTCCTTTAACCGTTCCGCCATGGCGGAGCCCACCCCTGTAACCATCTACGACGGCACTCCAAAAAGAACGAGTATTTCTCCTTTCCTAAGACTCCTCTGTAACTTGTGCGGCGACGCGTGAGTAGAATCAACCGGGGTGTTTCAGAAGAGAAGAAGCCGCGAAAGTTCTCGACGGATCAAAGGAGAGAGAGAGACAAGAAAGAAACCCAAAAGATTAGTCTCCTTACCGGGTCAGCCCGATCACACTTGGAGCATAATCCCGGATCTTAAATTTTCCTTTTTTTAAAAATATAGGATAAACAGATAATTAAAATCTTCTATATAGTACGAAATCACGGATTTTGTTAATATTTTCAAACAAGTTATAGAAAATAAATGCAGTCAAATTATTATTATTATTATTTTTTTTTCCTTTGGGTCAACAAAAGATTATTATTTTATCAGTTGATGAATTGGATGCATTCTTTAGCTTTTTAAAGACTAGCTAGCCAATTCAAAGTGTGATTGATTAGATTCATACATTTGTCCCAAAATCATTGTAACTTTAGTTATATAACTTAGAAATCTCAAGGAATTAACACATGATGCTAACTGCTAAGCCCATGACAGAAACAAACAAAACAAAAAAAAATGAAATTGAATAACTAAGAAACATTTGGAAGCAAAAGAACTGATAGAATTGGAGGAAACCTTAGTAGTATAACAGTTTCTCTCATTTTATTCATTAGCCTCTAGGCTTGTATTTATACAAGAGATTTAACTTGTCTACCAAGTTCTTTACATATTCAATAATAGTAAATCTACTTATTTACTAATAAGAGAATATTACACAAATATTAACTTTCCATTCAATTTTTTTTTTTTTTTTGCCTAGTCGTCCTCTTAGCTTCGCAACCTAGCCAATCTGTTTGTAACAACAACATCCAATTGAGAAGCACGCTCAACAATCTCCTTCCTCTTCTTGGTCGACACGTTGTGCGCAATCTCCATGCAATAAGTCGTGTAAACCAACCAGTTCCAACAAAGGAGGCAATGAGTGTTTTAGCTGTGTGAACGTAGCGGTTGTGCTTGTGCATCATAAGCAGCTGAAGCTTTAATTTGGCATTATATATAGGCGACAAATTTCTTGAAACCATTTGCAAGATAGTGACGGGTTTTCTTGTTTGTATGACTTTACAAGGTAGTAATTAAAAAAAAAAAAAACTAATCGGCTACGTACTAATAATTATTCTGTGAATCAAACAAGAAAATTGTTTGAAATTGAATCGAGAAATATTTGTGGTGAACTAAGAAGATTTACAGTGAATCAGTGATTGTATTTGTACCTGGTGAACGAAGCTCCCTCTTCTCACGAAAAAACCCCTAACTATGAACTAAGGGAGAACAATTCAACGTTCAAGTTTTAAGAACGGTTTATATATGAAAAGGCCAACGCAAATATGGTTCCAAAGCCCATTAGTAATTTTGAAATTTGTATGAGTTATATATGTTGGCCTAAACTAAAGAGATAGAGATAGATTAAAAAAAGAGAAAAATAAATTATAGACTAATGACGTTCGTACAATACAAAAAGCGTGTCTAATTTTGTTTCTATAACCCCTTTTTACCCAATCAACTTCCCATTTCTGTGGATGCAATCTTTATTTGACGTCTTTACTTTACTTTCTTTTCGCGAGACTTTGTGCATATATATACTTTTGTTGGAATAATTAGGCGTTGATTGTTCATTTTAATAGGACCATATATACTTGTGTCTGTGATTGTACACTAGTCACTTATTATTTACATAATTATAGCTAAAGTTCCATACTATTATTTCATATGTATAAAACGTACTAAAAAGTTTCAATATCTTTCTAAACTCTTATAATGAAGTCTGATGTAAACTAGACTAGGCTTGGGCAAGTCATATATGCCAGAAAAGATTAATCGACAAGGAGTTGCTGACAAAATTCCATTTTCATGATTTGTTTTCTAGGACCAAATACATAAAATCTGGACAGATATTTGTTGTTACATTGTGTTATCTCTACCTGTTTATTGCCCCATACCCCCGGTTCAAAACTAGAATACATATCTTTCGGATCGTATAAAGATACTGTTATTTTAGCGCATATCGACGTAGACCGATATATTTATTTCAAACTGTTTGTGGCATTTGAATTATGTAATTCAAAGTATTTCAATATCTAAAAGATCCCAAGCAAAGAAATACTAGTATAATAAGTTTTTGTTTTATAGCTCCAAGGAGGATATACTATAAATAGGAGGACGCCACGAACCACGTGAACAAAGAAGAAACAGCACATAGGGATCGGACTGTATAAAAACGTCACGTATGCATTAGATAATGCTTATGTAAGCAGCCTTTTTTTTATGTCTTCTTCTCCATCTTTCTCGTCCACATCTCTCTCTCATGAAATATCGGAACACAAAAAGAGAGAGAGAGAGAGAGGACCATTAAAAACTCAGACGACTTTTCACCTAGAGATGTAGTATTAAACTAAAGAGAATTGCGGAAACATTTTACTGAAATTTGGTATTGACAAATTTGACGTGGGTCTATATATATCTACTATATGCCTAAATGTAATAATTAAATGACTCTGTAACAATTATATGAAAAATGTAAAAAGAGTAATTGATGTAGATGGGAATTGGTATATATTCAAAGTTGCCCAACAACTAGGAAAAAAGTAAAAACACCCAAATAGTATAAAAGAAATGAAAATTGGCTTATTTTCAATACATATGAATTGACCTAAAGAAAAATATTGATATCACCTTTTTTAGTTTCAACGTTATGCGTTGTGTGTCGTATGGAAAAAAAAAATCAAAAATTTCGTCCCTACACATTCCTTTTTTTTTTTTTTTTTTTCCATTAGTCCCTACACATTCCTTTTAATATTTGAAAACTGAATGTAAGCTGTAATAAGCCTGTCACTAGCAAAACTTGTAATTTCTTTCTTTTTTTTTTCCTAAAAAAAATGTCCCTTCACATTTCCCAATCCTACAATTCCACCTCTTGTTGTGGACCGATTCTCAGAATTTCATATCCAAAATCGCATTTCATTTATTTATTTCAAAACTGAAGTAGTTTTCAATCCTACCTTTACACTGAAAACATCACCTTATACAATGCGAAGGATCGATGATCATATAACGAAGCTAAAGTAAAAAAAAAGTCATGCATGTAAGAATGAACAAAAAAAAAAAAAACATTTCAACCCATTTGACCGATGACAATATCTAGTAATATAGTATATTACCCGCCGCAAGGAAAAGTTGACAAAAATAACAAAAGATCACAGACGCCAGTTTGCAAGTCAACATCCGCAAGGACACGCACTCTCCACATGCTCTCTCTACCCCCAAATTCCTCCTTACCTATTTAATGATCTCCAACTTCTTTTTAAAATTAACAAAAATACCAATTTCACATCGCGAAAATGACTTTTTCTCATAATCACGGTCAACTCAACACGTGTCATCATCTTAACGTCTCTCCCTGATTCCCTCAATCGTAGAAACGATGCACTGAACCAAAACACTCCCATAACTTCAGGACACTTCTCTCTCTATTTAAACATCTCATGTCCATGTGTTCTGTCTTAACCTCTCTGTCTTATCATACTACTCAGCCATGGCTTCTCCTTCTTCTTCTCTTTTAATCTTAGCCGTCGTTGCTTGCTTCGTCTCGCTAATGTCACCGGTGATTTCACAGACTTCTTCTTGCTCCACTCAGAAGCTAAACTCCGCCGCCTCGTTCGACACTTGCCAGGACCTTCCCGTTCTTGGTTCCTACCTCCATTACACCTACAATGCCTCAAACTCATCTCTCTCCGTCGCCTTCGTCGCAACACCGTCTCAACCCATCGGCGGCTGGGTCTCTTGGGCTATTAACCCGACGGGGACTAAGATGCCCGGTTCTCAGGCATTCGTCGCTTACAGATCCAGAGCCGGTGCTGCTCCCGTCGTGAAGACGTACAACATCAGCAGCTACAGCAGTCTCGTTGAAGGCAAACTCGCCTTCGAGTTCTGGAACCTACGCGCCGAGTCTTTGAGCGGCGGCAGGATCGCTATTTTCACGACGGTTAAGGTTCCGGCTGGAGCCGATAGTGTGAATCAGGTGTGGCAGATCGGCGGGAATTATACCAACGGTCGTCTCGGAGTGCATCCTTTCGCTCCGGATAATTTGAATTCACACCGTGTCCTGAGTTTTACCGCCGATGCACCGAGCTCTGCTCCTTCTCCGGACACCGGTAGCGGCTCGACTACGCCAGGGCAAGCGGCGGGAGGTCCAGGGAACGCAGGGTCATTGACAACAAAAGTAAATTTTGGGGTTAATTTGGGAATTATTGTTTTGTTGGCTTCTATCTTAATTTTCTGAACATGATCTCTCTCTGAGTTTCCTTTTTCTTTGGTACGCGCAATAATGGAGATAGCCCCATACTATTTTTAGTACTATATTAGTCGTAGAGTCATTTACTTTTTTTCACCTTCCCTCGTTACCTTACCTACAAATATTCTTGAGAGTTATTGGATTTGTATGGACCATGCAATTACTGTTATCATCATCATCATATCATCTTATCTGCTTAAATATGCCGTGTGCCGTTCACTACATAGACTACTTTCATTAACAAACCAAACGCGAGATGGTGAGCTTTTGGTGTTACTACCACCACTAACCACCATATTCCTGTGTTTCTCCATTTTATTTATTTTAAAGCCTTTTTTTTAAAAAAGTTATAGTTTGTTCAATTTGCTGTTGGCCACGATGAAGAACAGTGACAACTGATGATACGGTTTTTGTTTTGTTGTTGGGTGGCTTCATACAAATACAACAATACATCTTTAGATGACAACGAGATCAAATTGTTTTCTAGTCCATGAAATCTCAAAACTTGTTCCCGGGTTTTAAACATCTCGACAATATAATGGGCCTAAAGCCCAATAGTTATATCTGTTACTACACGACCCAACAACTAATTAAAGACAGTTTCAACAATGACCAGGAGGAGGCGCATATGCGTTTTGATGCTGCTCTCCCAAGTCCCAACCCTCTCTCTGTCTCTTCTCTGCTACAATAAACATTACTCTCTTTTAAGGCGCTTCCTTAATTGATTCTATCATCTTTTTTTTCCCTCAAATCTCACCCTGAATATTCAATATTTTTTTTTTAAAACTTCAACGCGGTTTCAAAAAAAAAAAAGAAGCTCTAATGCTCGAACGCGTTCTTGAGTTTCGATTCAGTAGAGACGCATAGTATGTATTATTAATTATTAACCAGAGGTTAGTAATGGAGTCGATACAGAACCGAGTGGAATCGTGGATCAGAGACCAGAGAGCGAGGTTTTTACGGGTTTCGTGGGGACCGATTCAATGGAAATTCCGGTGGCCACCGTGGAACGGAGGAGATGCTGATCAGAGGATTAAGATCCGCCGGGAGTATGAGAAGCGTAAAAAGCAAATTGAGGATCTTTGTCTCGCCCTCAAATCCGAGTCTGTCGAGGATTTACAGGACATACTCTGTTGCATGGTCCTCTCCGAGTGTGTTTACAAGGTAATTTTCATTAGTCCTTGTTATAATGTAAACCAATCTAGTCTTTTCTGATTACTGCAATTGAATTAGACGGAACAATTAATTTGCTGATTAACTAAGAGGTTCCTGTTAGTTAGTTAGTTAGTTATTCAGTTAGAAGGTGTTGTGTAGTGTAATCATCAGCTTGTACATATGTGTACTGTTGTAATTCTTTTATACAGGAACTTAAAAGTTCGATCTTTCTCTCTTTTTCATCTCTCTCTTTCTTTCTTTTATTTTATTTTAAAAATGTAACTTTGCAATGAGATGTATCTAGCTGAATTCTAGGAATTTCACTTTAGGCTATTGTATTGTTTATATTAATGGAGGTTGTAATTGTAATAGAGACCTGCAAGTGAGATGGTTCGAGCTGTTAACAAATTTAAAGCCGATTTCGGTGGCCAGTTTGTTTCCTTGGAGAGGGTTCAACCTTCATCTGATCACGTTCTTCACAGGTTGTTTTTTCATCTCTTTACCGTTTGGAATTATTCTTCAACTTCGTCAATGTTTTTGTACTCTCTTTGGTTACAGAAATGTTTTTAGTTTATATTTGGATTTTTAATATTTTATGTCCCATGGCTGCATTTGTCGGTTGTGGTTCATAATGCTCAAAGCTGGTTTTATTGATATGGAAGTTAACTTAACGAGAATATGTTAATGCAGGTATCTACTTGCTGAGGCAGGTGATACATTATTTGCATCCTTTGTCGGAACTAGGCAATATAAGTAAGTCTTGGAGTTTCTATTCCCTGGAAAACAAAATAGCTCAGATGTAAGAGGTGTGTTTTTTCATTCGTGCGTGTGTTCTAGGGACATCATGGCCGACGCAAATATACTTCAAGGTCATATATTTCATGATGATGTCGCAGAGGATGAATGTATCGCAGCATCTGAGCCTATTCAAAGTGAACCACAGAAGAATAATGGGGAGGGTCTGCGGAATCCTAAGCAACTTAGACAGAAGCCCAAACCTGCTGCTCATCGGGTATGCTTGTTGGCACTATGGAGTAGAATTTTTTGTCTCTTTTTTTATCTTTAGTACACTGTGATATTGTGCAGGGCTCAAAATAAGTTGATATTTTCTAAAAGTTATCCCCTTAAATGTTAACAACTAGGGATTCTTGGCTCGTGCTAAGGGGATACCTGCTCTGGAACTTTATAGGCTTGCTCAGAAAAAGAAACGAAAACTTGTATTATGTGGACACTCACTTGGTGGAGCTGTAAGTGCTCTATATTTTCTTACCCTTGTAGTTAGTTCATTACCTACATCTAACTTATCTTGCTGACTCCTGGGTTTTGTATTTTCTTCTTTCACTTCTGCAGGTAGCTGCGTTAGCTACACTTGCCATATTAAGGGTTGTTGCTGCCTCTTCTACAAAGAAAGACAATGGAAATATTCATGTCAAATGTATAACCTTCTCCCAGCCTCCTGTTGGGAATGCTGCGTTGAGAGAGTATGTTTTGGATGCCTAATCAAACATATGGCTGGGTTTAGCAATAGCATTCTCATGTTGATTTTCTCTCCTTTGGTTTTGCATTGCAGTTACGTACATGAAAAAGGATGGCATCATTATTTCAAAAGCTATTGTATTCCTGAAGATTTGGTCCCGAGGATTTTATCTCCTGCATATTTTCATCATTACAATGAGCAAAGAATGTCAATGGCTGGAGAAGCTGAAGCCGCAGATTTGTCATTGTCCAAAAAGAATGGTCAGGGTGTAACATCAGAGGCAGAAAAGGCAAAAGGTAAAGAACACGAGCAGTTAGTCATTGGTGTTGGCCCTGTTCAGAACTCATTCTGGAGGCTTTCACGACTTGTTCCCCTAGAGGCTGTTAAGAAACAACTGGATAGGTATATAGGAAAGAAAGTGGATCCTGCAGAGACTTCTACTGCAACTGTATCTGCAGTGTCAGCTGGGGACGTGGTTATTGAACCACAATCTCTTGAAATTGAGGAGGGTAGGGATGGTATATCTCTCAAGCCATTGCCAGACACTGGTAATGAACAAACAGTTAGTGGAAAAAGTGAAGGAAAGACCAACTCGTCCAATGGGTTTAGGGTTCCTTATCTGCCCTCTTATGTTCCATTTGGAGAGGTAGATTTATAACTAATATACAATTGTGGTTCTTAACCTATTTTACTTTATCAAGATTGGAAATGCTAATTCGATGGCCTATTATCAGCTTCGATGTTTTTTTTTTTCCTTCAGTAGAATCATGAATAAGTGACGGCTCATTAATTTGATTTTTCGTATCACAGCTATATCTCTTGGGAACTGCATCTGTGGAATCACTTTCAGAAGGAGAGTACTCTAAATTGACATCGGTATGAGGTTTTTTTTACTCATAGACATGCTAATAAGTGATTTTTTTAACTATTGAATTGATCAAGTTTCTTTAATTTTGGAGTTGTCTAACTTGAGGCGCTTGTCTATTTGGATGCTTAATATCTCGAAGCTCGATTTCAAAGTATATTAGGGTCCTGTCATTGCATGCCTACCTTCATATTTAGTTTGTGGTTGAAGGTCTCTTATTTGGTTGCATTTTTTTGGCAAAGATATTTTCAGGTTAGATCTGTGATAACCGAACTGAGAGAACGTCTTCAGTCACATTCTATGAAGTCCTATAGGGCTCGCTTCCAGAGGTGATAGTTCCTCCTTTCCTTGTCCAAAATTCCAGATATGGGCCAGTAACCCCTTGATTTGGTTTCTCTTAAGTTGACATGCTTCTTTTCTTTTTGTAGAATACATGACCTCTGCATGGATATTGATGGTCTTTTTGGAGCGGATCAACAGAAGCAGTTTCCACATCTACAACAGTGGCTTGGAATTGCTGTTGGTGGTAGTGTAGAGCTTGGGCACATCGTTGAATCACCGGTTATTAGAACCGCCACTTCTATCGCCCCTCTTGGCTGGAAAGGCGTTCCTGGTGATAAAAATGCAGAACCTCTAAAAGTTGATATCACTGGATTTGGCTTGCATTTGTGTTCTTTTGTACATGCTCAAGTGAATGGCCACTGGTATGTCCACGTTTTTCTTTTCTTTTCTAATGAATGATCAATATATGTGATACAATTGTTAAAATATCAGTAATTAACTCTATCTAGGTGCTCAACTACCGTGGAATCTTTCCCTTCAACACCTGCTTACTCTTCGGATAATGTAGAACAGACAGAACTACAGAAAATTAGGGTGGTCATTGGAACTCCCCTGAAACAACCTCCAAGCAACCAGATCGTTGAAGATCCTCTAGTTCCTATGTTCTCGTCTGTTGATTCAAACACCGGTTTCCCCAAGGAAGGAATCAACTTAGGTTTTTTACAAGAGGACAAGTTTGTTCGTCCTGAAGGTTTGGAGGACTTATATATATTCTGCACTAGTGATTTTGCCACAGTGGCTAAGGAGGTCGAGGTCAGAACACGGAGGGTGCGATTACTCGGACTTGAGGTACAGCAGTCCTTGTTTCACCGGTATAACACTACATGTTTTTTCATATATTGCATGTAATTATATATATCTGGCTCATCTGTCTGCTCAGGGTGCTGGTAAAACCTCTCTATTCCGGGCAATACTGGGTCAAAGCATGCTGAGTTCGATGACTCATGTGGAGAATCTGCAGATACAATCTGATGTTCAAGAATGTATAATTGGTGGTGTTTGCTACTCGGACACAGTGGGTGTAAACCTGCAGGTTGGTTACTTCATATTCTGGTTCCACAAGTTTCAAGTTTATTTTTTCCCAGAGTTAGTAATTAAGTAAATCATTTTGGTATTCTGATGCAGGAGCTGAACTTAGAAGCTTCTCGATTTAGAGAAGAACTATGGAAAGGAGTTCGTAATCTAAGTAAAAAGATAGATTTAGTTATTCTTGTTCACAATCTCTCTCACAGAATACCACGTTACCAGAACTCAACAACACAACTGCAGCTACAGCAACCAGCACTTGCTCTTCTGTTAGATGAAGTTAAATCTCTCGGTATCCCTTGGGTTCTCGCCATAACAAACAAGTTCTCAGTCAGTGCCCATCAGCAGAAATCCGCTATCGAAGCTGTACTTCAGGCATATCAAGCATCTCCAAACACAACCGGAGTCGTTAACTCTATCCCTTATATTATTTCTGGCTCTGGAAGTTCCTCATTGCCTTGGGCAGCTGTGAATGCGGGTAATGAAGGATCAGTAGGTGCGCAAAAGCTAATATTTGCTCCACTCGACCTTGTCAAAAAGCCTTTTCAGAGAAAAGACACTGTTTTTCCAGTGGATGGTGTGAATTCTCTTTGCCAGCTTGTCCATCGCGTTCTTCAAACTCAAGAAGAAGCTTGCTTTCAGGTAATATTAACACTCTCTTAGCTGACACAGCGTTGGAAAGAATGTTATAATTATCAATATAGAGTGTTCAAGTCGCTTTAATATAAATATATCTCCATAGGAACTTACTAGGGACAGACTGTTGGTTGAACTAGCTAAAGATCGTGCAGTAGATGGTTCACAGGCCAAGTCATCTTCAATGTCAGCAGCAGCCGTGGGAGCTTCACTTGGTGCTGGTCTTGGCCTTGTCTTGGCAGTAGTAATGGGTGCTGGTTCTGCTTTACGAAAACCATGATTGTATTTGTACCCAATCAACCATTGCATCTATGTACATAGTCCCATTAGAGTTGGTTTTCAAATTCATGTGTTTTTGCCATTTTCTCGATACCACCAGGTCATTTGCTCTAATCCCTCGGCCAGAACCAATGTGTAGCACACAGTAACAACACAAAATAGATAGCGAGTATCTTATAACTCCGAAATGATAATTATAGCATTATAAGGTTTATTCTGGTAAAAGACAAAGATCGTTTAAAATCATCCGGAGCAACAAGACGGACTCCGCCAAGAGCTCTCGGAGCCATCTTGGTTGTTGACAAGGCTGACCCTGTTAACTGAAAGTTCAGCCTTGTAAGCATCGGAGTTGAGAAGTTTACGGCTGACATTGTTAAATATCTCTCTGATGACAATCTCAAAGGCTTTGTCTACGTTTGTGGCGTCTAGAGCTGATGTCTCCATGAAGAACAACCCTTCTTCCTCGGCCAGAGCTTTCCCTTCTTCCACACTAACCGCTCTGATATCCTCCAAATCACATTTGTTCCCAACTAGCATTTGTGCCACCGCCGTGTCACAATGAGCTTGCGAGGTAACAAAACACAAAGAGTCAGACTTTTGTTTGAATTCACAACTGTAGAGAAAGAATCTCAAACTTAAGGGAGCAATACAGAGCATCTTATAGACTCAGAGAACCCAAATCACATCTCATTGCCTCAAACTAAAGATAAGAATAACAATGGCTCAGATACATAGCAGCAGAATCATAAAACCAATCAATTCCAAGTGTTAGGATCCTTTCAAAGCTTCAAAACAAAGTGGAACAAAAGAAAGAGAAGAAGAGTCAAATAATAACGTATTGTTGAGTTCTTGAAGCCAACGTTTAACGCTTTGGAAAGTGTCGCTTCGGGTGATGTCATAAACGATGAGAGCACCAAAAGCACCTCTGTAGTAAGCAGAAGTGACAGCCCTAAACCTCTCTTGACCAGCAGTGTCCCAGATCTGAGCTTTCACTTCTTTCCCTTCGATTTCCACCAGCTGCGTCTGAAACTCCACTCCGATTGTCGCCTTGGAGTTTGTGTCGAACTCATCCCGCGAGAATCGAGACAGCAGGTTCGATTTTCCGACAGCTGAATCCCCGATTAGGACAATCTTGAACAGGTACTCTTCTCCTCTGTCGTCTTCCTTACCCATCTTCTTCTTCTTTCTTGAGATTGTGGTGATATGGTTATTGCAGGCTTTCAAGCGAGAACCTAAGCTTTGATAAGTGGTAGAGTGGTGACAGACAAGCTGCGTGATTGGCGGGGTTTCCTATATAGACTATCTTCATTAATTCTTTACTTAATTGCGTTTAAGACTTTCTGATTAAGGCCATACTTAATTCTAAGCATTTTGGTGTCACTTTACGGATAAATCATAAGTTTGCTTAAAGACTCTTTAGAATTTGCTAATTAAATTATAATTTCTGAATTAGTTTCTATGAATTGAAGACAAAAATTGGTACGTTTTTCAACAATATTTTTTGTTGTTATAGAGTTTGCTCATATTTATGTCACAACTCACAACCAACATATTTATTTCAAACTATATTTCAAAAGCTTAAAAGAATTGTCATCAAAATATTCTGCTACCAGCCAGTTTTATATCTTGACAACCCAAAATTTGACTAAAATTGTGTGGTTCGATTATAAATGTTGAATTCAAATATAGTTTCACAAAAATTCCAAATCTAAGTAGGGATGAGTACAAGAAGACAAACACTTCAAAATAAGCAATTGGACTTTCAAATGTCCTTAAAACTTCGGACTACTGTACTTGCGTTACGTGTCTGGTCTTTGTTACCAGCTCACTTGTATGATTGCAACTTTCTTATAGTTTTTATATAAAAAAATTATCTTAAAGCTTATTTACCATTTTCATCCAAAGTACACAATCCACAGATCACTTATGAACACGTTGCTATACAATTATTTTCTTACTTTATAAAGTATGGTTACATAGATTACATAACAAGTTTGTACATGAGGCTGATTTAGTTGTTTGCATTGCCCCAACTTCTAGGGAAAGGAATGGCGTCTTTGATATCAGGAAGTCCGGTCGCAAACAGAAGCATATGTTCCATGCTTAGGCTTATTCCTGAATGCTTCACTGTCCCATGCCTCCTTAAGTCTAAGTACCACTCGAACTTCTCCCTCGTGAATCCGAATTCACCGATCCTTGCATTCAAAACCTCAAACCGTTCTTCGTTTTGGCTCCCGGTGATCACAACACCAACCTGTAAAGAAAGATGAAGACTTTTGTAAAATTCTACAACTTTAAAAACCTAGATTTAGATCAATGTTTGGTTTGGTTTGGTTATCTTCTTACCTTTGGTACGACCAGATCGAATGCTGCTACAGTCTTCTTATCATCATTCAACCGTACGTAAAACGGTTTAGCTACTTTCGGGTAACTATGTATAATTACAGGACCTTTGTAGATCTCATCAGTTAGATAACTGCAACATTATACCGGTAAAAAGAGAATTTAAGAATCGGATCTTGAAACAGAGACTCAATTGCATTTTCCATACGCAAAAACAATACCTTAGATGCTCTGTTGTTAAAGCAACGCCCCACTCAGGCTTGGTTTCAAATTTTCTAGCAGTTGCCTGTTTTAGATAATCAGATCATTATGATGTCACAATAAATCAGTACAATGAAAAAAATCAGTAAGTAGAAAAATATATGGGAAGTGAGAGTGTTATACCTTTTGCAGAAGATTAATCGCTTCAGTATAGGAAAATCTCAAAAGAGAGCTGGACGCTGTTGCTTCCAGACGTGTGGTGATGGTCTTGTCAACTCGTTTTGATATGAATTTCATGTCTTCCTGACGATTTTCCAGAATATATTTGCAGAGGAACTTGAAGTATTCATCAGCACAATCCATAGCATCCTGTAACATCAAAAGAACACAAGTCACCATTTGTTAAATAACACTGAATGACCAAAATCAATGTTATAGTTATAACAATCTTACATCCAATTCCGAAAAAGCCATCTCGGTTTCCACATTCCACATCTCTGCCAAATGCCTTGCATTGTCAATTTTATCAGCTACAAATCGCGGTCCAAAGGTATAAACTTTTCCAAGTGCAGAGGCATAGCTCTCAAGATGAAACCTCCCTGAAGCAGTCAGATAAGTGTCGCGACCAAAGAAATCTTTCGAGAAATCAAGCTTCTCAGATTTCACCAAAGTAGTTCCTGATTTGGAATTTTGTTTCATCTCAAGCTGAGATGCAAGATCGCTTGTTTTCTTCAGGTCGTGAACAGCAGCAACCACAGCTTCTCGGTTGCTGTCAGATCTCTTGAGGTGATCAATCAGCCTAGTCTTTTCCTTTATCGCAGCCTTTACAGTGTCAATGCTAAATCCATCTTTTTCTTTGACAGGCTTCTTCTCCTCTTTATTATCAGTTTTACCTAAAAGAGTAGTGACCCTAAACATTTCGCCAAATCGAGTGGTTGTGATGACTGGTACTTGAACATACTGAAACCCATGGTATTGAAGGAATGTGTGGCTCGCTAAGGTTAGCGCACTGTGCACTCTAGTTACCGACCCAACCTTCACAGACAAATAGAAGAGAAATCTATATTAACTAATTGCTCTTTCATGAAAAACACAAAAACAGCTTTCTGAAAGACTCCCTATAACCTAAAACCATTAGTGAAAAAATGTAGAAATAATATAGTAATACCGTAGTTGTGCGGGGCCTGAAATGAGAGTAGTCTCTAAGCATATGAAGAGGAAGCTGTTTCTTAGACAGTGGATACTTTTCTGGATCCACAGTTCCAACATGAAGAAGCTTCTCAGCCTCAAGCTCAATGACATGTTTCGTAGAAGCAGCCAATGGTAGTCTTAACACACCTTCAGCTACAATACATGTCCCTAAAGCCATAAGCTGAGTTGCTGGAACAGTCGACAATGCAGAATCAACAACAACCTGAGAGAGAGAGAAAACAAATTTGGAATTTATCTCTATTAAAAAAAAGTTCTCATTGGCATTTCATCAAACACCTTATGCGCCAAAAATTTAGTTATCGTTTCCGCTTCAAAATTAGTAAACTTTATAAGGCGCTATACCTGTAGACTGGAGACGGAGGAGCCATCACTGATCAAGAAGTAAAAAACATACTCCGGCGGCGGCGGGGCTTTCTGACCGGCGAGTTCCGTCTTATCAAAGATTGGGTAAGTCTTTCCACCACCGCCACTCAATACATCGAAAAATCTCCTGAAAATATTCATTTTGGATTGAATAATCTCCGTGCACCTAATGTTCGCCGTCGTATGAGATTGATCCCCACCACTCGACGGCGAAGGGTCACCAACTACAGGTGGCGGAGGAGAGTCTTTCTTAACCGCTCTACAAGACTTAACCCAACCGCCAATCACAAGTCTTTTACCGACCAATCCTGCGCCGCGGTCGCTTCGTTCGAGCAGAGTCTTTAACTCGACCCGGTTCGAATACTTGGATAACGTAATGGGTTTGGGAGATAAATCATCATCCAGCTCTTTCTGATGGGTTTTTCCAAGGGATTCCATTTTGAAAATCGGAAGAAGAATGGGAGAAATTGAGATGAAGATTTGGGTTTAGTGAGGTTAATCGAATTGAAGAAATCGATAGAGAAGAAGAGATTATATATAAACATGATTACTTGCAGATAATTTGGGTTTGAGAGAAGAGAGATTAGAGGAAGTTTAGACTGTTAGAACAAGGAAAAGGATTGTTTCAGTGTTGCGGAGAGAAGCAGAGAGAAGCAGAGAAAGAGAGAGAGAAAGGCAAAGTTTGGTATTCTTCAAGGTTGGGATATTCGCGGGAACTCTGTCCCAAACAGTTTAATATTATTAAAATATTAATACCAGATCATTGTGATTATAAGCCCAATTGCCCAATAGCCCAATATGTATTATCATTTTCAGGTCTAATTTTTTTAGTATACTGTTAATATAATAATACAATTGTACCAATATACTATATCCCAATGTCCAATATAACTGTATTTTAGCTTATAGTTGGATATTCATGATTTTATAGATAGAATCAGAATAATCCCCATTTATATTTATATTATTAGATATAATCAGAATAAACTCCATTTATTTTTGTAAACTGATTTATTTCAAATGCATTTTCTTTTATTGTGACCTTGCTTAGAAAGTTTAAACGGCCAGTTGTATCGATTGTAATTAGTTATGATCTTGTCATTACGCAGTTTGAAAGAAGAACGAGCATGATTTGGTGGAGGGTCACATGTAAATT
This sequence comes from Camelina sativa, assembly GCF_030686135.1. Lineage (NCBI taxonomy): Eukaryota > Viridiplantae > Streptophyta > Magnoliopsida > Brassicales > Brassicaceae > Camelina > Camelina sativa. Next base: position 2,865,899 of record NC_141880.1, read on the forward strand.
GTAATGATGGTTAGCACGAGGCACACAACCTAAGGCTGAATAAATCACCATTACATAATCAACCCTTTTCAATAAGAAACAGTATTATTCCTCCCAACTAAACGTAGGCTTGAGGTCTAGAATTCGCAGACGAAAGCAACATGGTTTATATAATCTCATGTTGTAATTTGTAAATAAGAATATATAATACCCCTAACTAACCTTTCTAGAGTATCGTAGAGTGGCCAATGATGGAACAAAATGCCAATATCACCTTCCAAGTTCTTACCAAGCTAATGGAAACTTTGTATAAGTCGTCATATATGTCGGTTAATAAAGTCGCTTAGTCATATAAACTTCCAAGGAAAATCTACTAACTGTGATATTTAAAGGTTATAAAACTCTAATTGATGAAATAGAGGGCGTCACCAAAACCGGCTGACCAATAGTAGTAACAAAAGTTAGTTTATGATCCCCAATACTAAAATGTATTTTAAGACTCAAACTATTCTTGATCAGTTTGAGTTAGATCTATGATCTTTCTTTAATTTGATTAGTAGTATAATACTATTTGAGAGATAGAAATGGAATACTTTTTTTAAAAAGGTTAACCTCCTATCCTACTCACCATAGGCCTTCATGATGGTCATAATCATTGCCTCTTTCAATGATTAAAAGCTCTTTTGATTCCGAGCTTTACACATCATCGATATCATCACTCACTCGCTTCTCCTACTTATAAATTCACGTTCAAGAACTTGCAAAATCAGAAACTTAAATTTGAAGACTAAGTAAAATCCGAAACGAAAGAAAAAAAGAAAAGAAGAAGGTAAAAAACATGGTAAGAAGAACCGCAGTCCATACCATTTCAAGTCTTCCTTCGAGGGTGTGGTGGCCACAGCAAAGGAGGAAAGGAAAACGAGCCGTGGTGCGCTTAGGAAACCGACGAAGAGGGTTCTTGGTTGGACCACCGAGGATGGTGGTGCAGAGATGGAGAATGAACATCGGAAAGCCGATGAAAATGATGAGAAATATCATTTTGGGGATAATCTCAAACGGTGGAAACGTCAAGATCTTGAATGCTTATCTTTGGTCTTTACCAATTTTACGTCCTCAGTTGTTTCCACTATGTTGATTTTCTAACTTGTGAAAAAAATGTAATACTTTATCTTGTTCTTATTTTTAATTTTTGTGTGAATCTCTAAATAATCGTCTTTATATAATATAAGTCTTATTTTTATATTCTTCCTAGCTTATTCCTTAAAGAATTCAGGTTTATGAAAGAAAAAAAAAACTCGTTCTTGAATTATTTTGTCTCTCTGTGTGTCATTGATTACTACAAACTACAAATTGCAAACTATTTCTGCTAATTAGATGCCTGCATTATTAACTATACCATTATTACATTTCTTTTTGAAATAATGAAATAAATTATCATATTTAGTTTACTAATTGACCAATTATGTTCTTCGCCAAAAATTAATAATTTTTGGTTTCTACAGATAATATTCAGAAATTGTTAATTAAAAAGAATTTTTGTATAACAGTAAAAAAAAAAAAATAGTAGGAAATTATTTAGAAGATAATAAAAGAAATAAAAATTGGACAGATTTGGGTTTTATAATATAAAAAGACTCATAAGAAACCTTTTATCGTCTCTTATTATCTCTTCAGTTCACAAGGCGGAAGAACGGAGATGGCCACCATCACACCTCTCGCTCTCCGCTCTCCGGTTCTACTTCCTCCTTCATCTGCTTCAAACCCTACCAGATTCCATGGCTTCACCAAACGAGCACCACCGTCCCGTCTCTTCTTTCCCCTTAAACCCTTCCCTTCTCTCTCCATCCAAAACCCTAAAAAACCCATCCGAATCGCCGCATCCGTTTCGCCGATAACACCAATCTTCCCGGCTGCGAAACCAACGAATCGTTCATCCACACTAACCGGATCAACCCGGCCATCGACACTAACCGGGTCAACCCGGTCTCTCGCTACTCTCGCGGCTTTGACAATCGCCGTAACCAAAGTCGTAGCTCAGAGACTCGCTCCTGTACTCGCTGAGGGATTACGACTCTCACTCAGTACCGCTGGACCCGTCTTCTTCGCGTCGCTCAGAGATCGTCCTCCGGGATACTTGAACACGCCGCTAACGGTGGTTGCGGTGGGGATAAAGAAGTGGTTAGATATTTACAGTGGGGTTTTGATGGTTAGGGTTTTGCTCAGTTGGTTTCCTAATATCCCGTGGGAAAGACAGCCTTTGTCTGCCATTAGAGATCTCTGTGATCCTTACTTGAATCTCTTCAGGAACATCATTCCTCCTATCTTCGATACGCTTGATGTTAGTCCTTTGCTTGCTTTCTCTGTTCTGGGTATACTTGGATCGATTGTTCATGGCAGCACTTGATAAGAGAGAAATTGGAACTGAAAAAAGAAATCATGATTCAGAAGATAAGTAGCAGATTGGAGGAGCTAATGCTTTTTTTTTGTTTTTGAAACATTGATTAGGAAATATCAACACTGAGAGTTATGAGCTTTGTCGTTTTTTTTTTTTTTTTTTGCTGTTTGGAGTTTGATTTTGAATAATGAGATTTTGGGGTTTGCGGACTTATTATTGTTGAGGGGTTCTCTTGCATCTGCTCAAATTGTTCATATTGGTTAAAGAACCACAAAGTTTGGGGAGAATTAGACATGCTAGGTTGGGTGTCTGAGTTTTTATAAGATTTTCGATATCTAGTTTGATAGGTAGTAGAATTCATCACTTGTATCTGATCCAGATGAAGATGATGATAGGTTTGGGAAGTTTATGGGGGTCTCTCGAACAATGTTGTTACTTCTTCCTTGGTTAATAAAATAGTTAGTTTTAAGAGTGGATAGAACTGTATAGAGTCTTGTTGTATAGGCAAAAGCATGTTCCATCTATATTCACAACAATTAGAGTGGCAATTTGCTTGGATTTGGCTGTAAAGGTAAGAAAACAACAATCAAATGTGTGTAATGGTATCACATCACATATGAAAGCTGAACTTTGATCCAACCATTATTGGATCTTTTAGAAAATATATTGTGAGTTCCAATTAAAAAGGTTTTAAGGAAAGAAAAGTAACAAGAAGTTCAAATTGGACAGCACCATTTGCCAGTTCGATGCTTTTTAGTTATCTATAATCTTACAAAATGAAACTCCTTGAACACATGACCAAACTCTCTCCCTCAAATCATACGACTATACCAGATTAGGTACAATTCCGGTTTTTGGAATTACCGGTTCACAACCCAAAATATTACCGGTTGAAGAACCAGCTCTGGTATAGGTCGTTTTTAGACTGTTTTAGCTGATGAGACTTCACTTCGACTTCTCGTAGCCGCCGGAAAACCGCCATGAACTTTGTCGTCAGACGACTGGGCTCCGTTTTGCCGTCGCTACGTCACAGCGGCGTTTCCGAGAGCCGATTCTTCAGAACAGAGGCAGGTCAGCCGAGACGGCGAAACAAGTTGCCTTCTCTTCCGTTCAAGAAGAAGGAAGAGAAATCCGAATGGTGGATCGTCGACGGAGAGATGCATGAGATAGGCGATCACGTCCCTCCTCGTGAGCGATTCACAATCCCTAGAGACAATATCCCCAATAAACGCCGTAAGCAGCTCCGTGAGCAGTTCATGCGCCGCACTCGCCTCGTCCTTAAAGAAGCGGTGAGTTCCTTTTTAACAAAGTTTCAGTTTTTACAATCTTACCCGCTTGAGCAGATTGAATTTGATGCCATTGTAGCTCTTTCGTTTCTATCTACTTTCAAATTAATTGTTCTGAGCTGTAGTTTCAATTGGAAAAACTCTGTCTTTAACCTAATTTTGCTGCCATTTGAATATGATAGGAACATGAGCCATGGTGCAAAAAGTATATGGAACTATATAATGAGCTTAGAGAGAACTGGGAGAGGCTTTATTGGGATGAAGGATATTCAAAGAAAATTGCGACTGATCATGCTAATTATGAGTCTGCTGAAGAAGATGATGAAGATTTTAATCCATACAGGTATCTTATCTATGCTAATCCACTTGACCATGTTCTTGTAATGGTGTTTATTTAGGTGTGTGTGGATGGATGGTTATGTGATTGGTTTATCTCCTTGTTCATTGCAGGAACAGGCGGTCGTACACCGATCAAGCAAAGGTAACAACTTTATGATGTGTCTTTTTTTAAAGTGAATATATATATACGAGCCTGTGTAGATTTTGAGATCTTGTTGCGTGCATATTTGAGTCTGATTTTTGTGAGAATCGAAAATGGAAGCAGGAGCAAGGGTTTAATAGAAGTACACAAGGTGATAATTGGGAGAAAGTCAATCAGATCAGAGACAAATTTGAGTTTGATAGAGAAAGGAGAATGAGAGATAAAGGTGACTTTTCCTCACACATGGATTAAGCATAAGTGTACATTGTTCATACTGTTTCCTCATTTTTTATTGCATGAGCAAAAAATAGAGTTGGTAATATGATCTGATAAATTTCCATGGGGGGGGGGGGGGGGGGGGGGTATTGGATAGCTACAGTTGAGGCATCACTGTGCTCTGTTTCGTTGAATAGTAAGTCTGATGTATATGTCAGAGAGTTGGGAAACTGCTTAAAACATAGTATCATTTGCGAATTGAAATGAGGATATAATATATATACAATAGAGCATAAGAGATGAAATTAGATGAATGTCGCTATGCTAATTGTCTACCATCTTGCCCTTGTATTGTATACTTGACATGCTAATTGTGCCGAGTATCGTAGCTGTATATCTTTAGCATTCTGCTTACCATAAGTATCTCAGCTGTCTTGAACAATCTTTCTTGTTGCAGCCTTTGCACCAATGAATGCAGCACCGGCCTCTGAAGACTCTAAGGACTTGAATTGGAATGCACAAAGAAGGCCCTTTGATGCTGAGAGATACACAAGATATTGAATACACGTTAACATCACATGAGAGCAAGTAGATGAGATGGAGCTTGGCATTGATTTCTACTCTATTTATTAGATATCCATGTGAACATAAGTTATCATTACTTTGCACAAGTATGTATTCAGTTATAAGATGACGTAGCGCTGGTCTTATGTATTCCAGATTATTGTCTCTCCTTGGCAGTCCGATGTGTAATCAATGTACTGAAACGTAGAAGGACCTGTGTAAACCTTAAATCCGGCGCTGAAATTGTGTGTACGTGTTTAGATCTCCGTTGGGTGCTTTAACGTGGGGACTTCTCACGGCCACTAGCAATAAACTGTTGCATTCTCCAAACAGTGATGTCCAGTTTCAGTTGTGCAAAGACAGCGTGTGGTACAAGATGAGCTTACATCACAACTTCCTTATTCAGCTAACGGTTGGAACAACTTAATTAACTCCACTCCATCTAGTTTCAAAGGCAGCAATCCTCTCCTAATCCAAACCCTTTGCTTGAGAATGAAGATTGACCATATCCCACCAATGTTGAAGGTTTGAAACGATCATCATCGCTTTGAACCCCAAACACCGTAAGGCTCTGCTATTCCTTTAGCTGCAACCGTCACTCTGTCCTGAATTGATGATACCAGACGAGAGTCTTTCACGCTTTTAAATCTTCACTTCTAGCTGAATAGGTGGTTCTCTCTGCAGAATCACTTCTTGGTTGAGATCGAATCTTGCTTGGTTCCATCGGTTTAGGTCCTAAGCCTCAGAACTGTGTCGTTTCGATGGATGATTTAACAACAGAAAGAACAGTTGGGCCGTGAGAAGACGAAGCCAACCAAATGCCGAAAACCCAGTCTAACTCCACGTCACAAACGGTCATCTGAATAGAGATAATACAAAACAAAAAAAAATGAACCGGTTTCGTCAGTCACATCACCTGATGAGCCGGTAAAAACCCTACGTTATAAAAGCTCTATAAGGGCAATGCTTTACTTAACTCGGATAAGTTGAAAAGAGAGAGACGAAGTAAGTCAATGATCTTCAGTTGTTCGTGTATGTCATTGGATCTTACTCCAATAACCAACTGATCCTACTCCATTAACCTTTGTTTTCAACTGTTGTTATTGGAGTTTGTTATTGGAGTAAGATCCAATGATACACGAACAACTGAAGAACTGAAGGTGGTGTTTTTGTTTAGGGTTTCATAATTAGGCACGGTTTTTCTTCGCTCTCCTCCGATTTAATGATTTCATTTTCAGAGTATTCTGCAGGCTTCTAGTGGTTACCACCACACCTATTGATATTATCTGGCTCCAACCGGACTAACAGTTACCCCTCAATCAAACTGGATTCTGCGGACTAACTGATAGTCCAGTGGTGGAAGCAAGTTAATGTCGATCGGTGGTCGTGGTAACCAAGAGAAGTCCGTATATGGAGAGATACCATGAATAACATAAAATCAAACATATTGAGAACATATAGTTATAAATGTTTACAGGATATGAATCAGAATGAGATTGAGAATATTTACCTGAATTTAAATGTAGAATCTGCAGAACCACCTGAGGAAAGACCAAAGATAAGCAAAAGAAAGCTTATTTGAATCAGATTTCGAACTAGTTATGATCTGACGATGAATTTGAAATGGAATTGAGAGCTCCAGATCTAGGTAGATTCATAATTAGATCAGCAGTACTGAATTTACGAGGCATTGAGAACCCCAATTTTAGAACCTGTATTGCTTAGAGATCAGATTATATATATCCAAATTGATTGAAGGGTTTTAAAGCTTGGTTCTTTCAATCTGGTGTTCTTTCTCGCCTTGTGCAATTTTCTTTCCAGGGATGACACTTCACCGAGCTTCAGGTGAGTCAGGTGAGTCTGTTATGTGTAGCTTTGTGTTTTATTTATTCTTAATTCGCTGACAGGATTTTGCTGTTTGCTTCTTCTTCTTGTTCTATTATAGTTAGAGGCAGCTTTGGCGCTCACCATAATCGCTTCAGGGACATCTGAGGACACTAAGGTCATTATCGATTATGGTGCTGTCCCTTCATTCGTCAGGCTTCTTAGCTCTGTCAGTGAGAAAGTCCGGGAACAGGTATCAATTTAGATTTTGATGTTCGTATGTTGTTTTGGCAAAGATATATCTATATTGTTGATGACACTCAATTCGGACTGTTTTACCAGCCTGGCTGACTACTTTGCTTTCTCCTGATTGACAGGTTGTCTGTGTATTGGGAACCGTCGCTCGTGCCTCACCAAAATGCCGTGATCCCTAAGTTACCAGGCCATGATGCCTCTTCTAGGTCAATTCAGATGACGAAGGAGTTCTCACAGATGGATATGTATCAAGTCTTTTTACTTAAACCGTTTATTGATTTGAGACTGTTTTCAATTCATCTGTTGAGCAGACAACACCAGCTTTACCAGTTCTGGAGCTTTTTTTACATTCAGATGACAGAGGAGTTCTCACAGATGGATGTGTGTTTATTTTTTCAGTGTCTACCATTTATTGACATATCGCCAAAGTATGTGCCTTGATTTTTTTATCATACTCACGAATGTGATTCCTTTTTTGAGCTACCAAAACTATCTAAAGTGCTCGCAGTTTTAAAATTTAAATAGAGAGATCTGTCGGAAGAGAGAAGATTGGTAGGCGCATGAGATTTAAGGTGTTTGAGATGATAAGTCGAGTATGTGCAAGTCCAGTCCATTTGCGTGTAGCCTTGTCCTTTTTTACCATGGGAACTCATGGAAAAATACGGAATTCTGATTATTTTATGGGAAAAATACCAAAATAATCCCGAACTTTCAAATTTGGGACAAAAAAATCCCGAACTTTCAACATGTGATTTTAATCACCAAATTTAGGTTGACTTATACATAAAATAGCAAATTTTGCTTGACCATGTCGATTTAGACACCACGTTAACTCTCTGTTAATTCTCGAAGACGGGGTTAACTGCTCGTTAGTTGCTACCGTTTAGCCAAAACGACATAGCTTGATTATTTATAAAACGACGTCGTTTTACTAATTGAAGAAAACAAAAACCCCCAAATCGATTTCTAGGTTTACAATTCCCAAATCGATTTCAAAAAACCCTAGAAAACAATCCCAAAATTCTCTCTAACTTTGGTGGAGTTGTCGCCATGGCACAGACTTGTGGTGGAGGAACGCGGCTTCCAAATCATCGGTCGCCTAGACTGATGAATGCAACTACAAACAAAGAAGCTAAAAGTAGCATACCTGAACCCGAGACGGTTGAGATCCAATCGGATACTGAGGAAGATCAAATCCCAACAGAGACTGAGACTGAGGCGTTACCAGACACTGATGCGGTTCGTCAACCCAAACGGAAACGAAAGAGGAAGAAGACTGCTGAAGATATCGAAGAGGATCGTGAGGCTGTGAGTGGAGACGATTGTGAGGTTGTTGGTGATGACGACCTTGATGAGGTTATGTATGCTAACGAAGGTAATGGTGAAGAAGTTCGTGTAGACCAACAATGGAGCGTTGTAACTGTTCCAGCTGTAGATGGAGGTCGAGTGGAAGATAATGATGAAGGAGGTATATGTGTAGAAGAGGAAAATTGTGAAGATTTTGAAGCCGAGTTTGGACCAGGTGTGAGGGATGAAAATGGAGACGAGAGTGATGCAGATAGTGGAGATGATATATGGGGTGAACAGAGGATTCCAGAACCTCTTTCGCATAGTGACGATGATGAAGAATTTGACGACGAAGGTGATGCTCCCCAAATTGAAGATCCCGAAGAGATATTAAGCTTGGGAAAAACGTTCAATGGCCCAGAAGAATTCAAGATAGGTGTGCTAAGGTACTCTCTCAAGACTAGATATGATGTTAAACTTTATAGATCTCAGAGTTTGAAGATAGGTGCTAAGTGTTCTGCGACTGATGTAAAGTTTCCATGGAGATGTTATGCTTCATATGATAAGAAGAAGCATAAGATGCAAGGAAAGATCTACGATGATGAGCATGCATCTGTGAGGTCTAGATACTCAAATATATTGAAGACTCATGAAGAACACTTTGCTCGTATATGGGATTCTCAAGCTGAGATCTTTCGATCTTATCCAGGGACAACATTTGAGATTGATACTACTCCTGGTACAGCTATTGGCAGCTTACAAAGGTTTTATCGGTGGCAACTTAAACATCCGCCAGGCCCGACGGAAACCTTTGCTAGACATGTTAGAAGATATTAGGAGACAGTGTATGGTGCGTAATGAGAAGAGGTATGTCATTGCTGGTAGGTTGAAGATTAGATTCACAAAGAGAGCTCATGCTGAGATTGAGAAGATGATTGCTGGATCGCAGTTCTGTGATAGGTGGATGGCAAGGCATAACAAACATGAGATACGATGTGGTGACGTCAAAGTCTGTGTTGATATGAGTGACCAGACTTGTGGCTGAAGGAAATGGTAGATGACTGGTATACCATGTGTTCATGCAGCATTTGTCATCATAGGAAAGAAAGAGAAGGTGGAAGACTATGTTGTTGAGTGGTACACAACTAGAATGTTTCAGTTAACTTATGATGATGGTATTGCGCCTGTTCAAGGCAAGCTGTTGTGGCCAAGAGTGAATAGAGTGAATCAGAGAGTTGCATCTCCACCAAGAAGAGGAAGGGGTCGACCAAGAAAAGTTCAGGTAAGATTATCTATTGAGTATTACAAATTATTTTGATTGAATAAAACCTGATATTTGATTGAAATCAGGAGCCGAGAGTTATATTGTTTGGACAAGGACAACCATTGCAAGGAGAAACATCTCAGTCAGTTTCTCAACCTGTTCAAGGAGCTTCTCAACCACCTCCACGAGCTTCTCAACCATCTCAAGGAGCTTCTCAACCATCTCGAGGAGCTTCTCAACCATCTTAGGGAGCTTCTCAACCATCTCAAGGAGCTTCTCAACCATCTCGAGGAGCTTCTCAACCATCTCAGGGAGCTTCCCAAACATCTCAAAGAGGACGATCTCATCTCAGAGGATCACAAAGAGGACGATCCCATCTAGAGGAGCACAAAGAGGAAGATCCCATCTAGGAGGACCACAACGAGGAAGTTCTCATATAGGAGGATCACAGGTAGGAAGTTCACAAAGAGGAGGCTGGGAACCATGGTTTAACTGTTCACAGGGATGTAGTTCACAGAACTAGTTTGTTTGTTTGTTTTGTTGGATTGTTCATTTCTCTTAAGAACCAATTTGAATGTTGGAATGTTGATCGGATTTGGAATGTTGCTCTGTTTTTTTTTGTCCAAACTATGTGTGCTGTTTGTTTTTGTCTTTGTATCAAAATAGGCTTTCAGACAAAGGTTTACATCACAAAAACATAAGGTTTACAACACAAAAAAAATAAAGTAAAACATAAGGTTTACATTCTTCAATAACCTAACATCAGTTTCTTCTCATCACCTTCCCTAAACAATACATAACCCAACACAATGGTGATAACACAAAACAGACTGTCAAGCACATTTTACATTTTTGGAGTTCCTTTTTGCTGAAATTTGCTTCTTCCTTCAATTCTCTCATCATAGCGTTTAACTCATTGACCTTTGCTTTGGTTTTGCTGATCTCCTCTACAATAATGGCTACTCTTGGTAAAACATCTTCTACTTCTTCAAACACGGCATTTTCAACCCACTTAAACAAGTGACTCTAACGTCCAAAAAAAAGACACATAGTTAGCTTTGACTGATTTTATTACCTAAGCAAGAGGACCTATGCAAGAGGATTAAAGACATATACTTACATCTTTTTTGCTTGTCCATGAGTTAACATCCCGCTTGCTTGCACAACGAAAGAAGGATCGTCCGGGGTTTTCTTGCGTTTTAGATGTAAAAGTCGTGACCCCTAAGCCACAAATACACTTCGAAGGTACACCATGCTCACCAACGCCGTCTGATGTGATAGAGGTCGAGCTCATCGGAACAGAGAAAGATTTCACAAACTAAGAGTGAACTCGATTTGGGAATTGTAAACCTAGAAATCGATTTGGGGGTTTTTGTTTTCTTCAATTAGTAAAACGACGTCGTTTTACAAATAATCAAGCTATGTCGTTTTGGCTAAACGGTAGCAACTAACGGGCAATTAACCCCGTCTTCGAGAATTAACAGAGAGTTAACGTGGTGTCTAAATCGACATGGTCAAACAAAGTTTGCTATTTTATGTATAAGTCAACCTAAACTTGGTGATTAAAATGACATGTTGAAAGTTCGGGATTTTTTTATCTCAAATTTGAAAGTTCGGGATTATTTTGGCATTTTCCCATTATTTTATAGTTCAATGTACATTCAAAACTGAATTTTCTGATTACTTTTTTTAACAAAATAAATACTCCGTAATGTTTTTGAATATTGATTTTGGGATTGATATGAGGTCTCCTTTTGTTACACTGAAATCACCAAAAACATTTATACATTACAAAATGCAGACTTCTTAAGTGTGCGCAAATCTTGCTTTACGACTAAAGCAAAAAAGAGAAGAAACAACACTTGACGAGAAAAATAACAACAGAAACATACTTTTTAGTAGAAGTCAAAAACCAAAATCCAAATCTTTATATATCACCATGATGCTTTTTCCTTTGTCAAACAATTGCTTCTACTTTAACACCTCACCTGCATATGGTATTTTTGTTAATCAAACATCACTCGATACTAACTATAAATGTTTCATTCAATTTATGCCTGACTAAAAACTTATGAAAGATGTGACTTTCTAGTAAAATAGCTCCAAAAAAAATTGACAAGGAGAGACATAAAATTTAATTACATAGAGGGAAATTGGCTGAACACTTTCCAGGTAAATGGAGAGCTAGGGTCCGGTCAACGCCAACGATGGGTGGTCCCTTGGCAAGGACACATAGGCAAGGTTGACCAAGTGTCTTGATGGCAGCGCAACATAGCTCGTTCGGACGCAATGTGCTAAACGGAGCCACTGATGGTCTACAAGGCACTAGCTGAATCAAAGCCGACAAAAATGTTCGACCACATGGGTGTCCCAGAGTCTCTCTCACCAGACCTGATTGGACAAAAACCATAAGTAGCATCACTGTAAAAACCTGAAACCTTTTCATTACAATCATCTCTTTTTAGTTTTGACAATATGTCTTAAAAAGGCGAGGCTCATAAATCATATACAACTTGTACATATATATAATAGTAGTATAAGAGAGCGTAAAGGAGAATGATCGCATGTGTAACCTAATGGAGTTGGATTAGATGGATCATGATATTTGTGGTTTGTTTGTTAGTAAACTCACATTTTCTATGCGATTAGTTAAAAAAAAATTACTTTCATATTCATAACAAGTAAGTATTTGACGTCTTGTCTCACTTTTCACATTTTCCTTTTTAAACAGAAGAAAGACAAAATGTCAAAGTCTAAAACTTTTAATTAATATACGCTTGTCAATCTAATAGTAGAAAATGTCAAATTCTGATGAGAATATTGTAATGAAAAGTTGATACTATTCTATGCAATTAGTCTCGCTTTTCAGTTTTCACTTATCTCATACGTATTAGAGTTTAATATGTTTATTGTTAAATTCAATTTTCCTAGAATTTGAGTTATACATTAAAAAAAAAAAAGAACGCATAACCTATTAATTTTTATGCTTGAAGAATTTTCAAAATTCTACGAAACAAATGATACACTCTGGCTAGTATATGCACATCCAAGTTATTTTTATATGACATTTATTCGGCTAAATACAGGATAATGTTTTATTTATATCTGTGCTTACATGACAAAGAACAAATGACAAAACTCAAAATAAAATAAAAAATAATACAATAATAAACATTCATCACCTCAATATTATCATCACTTGAACCAAATCTGAGCCATTCAAATCAACATCTTTTTCCAAACCAACCAGAGACATTGTTGTTGTTTCCTTCTGACTTCCGGTCACAAACTCTCTCGGGTTCTGTCCTCTCGCGCAATCAGAGAAAGCAATGCAGAAACAACACTGGAATGGGAGGGAGGAAAAGAATGATGATGAGATCTGAATTTGAATCATGCCTAAGATCTGAGATCAAAAACAGTAACAAGTATCTTCAAGAATTTGATGAGATCATCTATCTTCCTCTCTGGTATTAGTATAACAACAGTTCTTAAACTCCGGCTAAACAATGTCTCTTCCAAGCGTTTGACCTATATGATACAATGGCAACATAGAAGACTGAACCTGCAAGAGTACCATTGAAAACACAGTCAGTTTCACTTTTTCATTATATCCAATGAAATCTAATCAATGCAACACTGTCAAAAAAACCATCTTTACTACTGTACTAGTCTACGAATGAGAATCTTCTCATGTGTAAACTGAATCTGTCACAATTCAAGCAATTGCAATACTTAATCCTACAGCTAAATGCCATAAACTCATATCTTACAAATCCATACAAGAAGAGACAAAAGGTGGTATCACAAATAACAAAAAAACAAAGTCTAAACATTTCATACCTTGTTATCACCACGAACAGCAAAACAATCTCTAGATGTCTCAAACAAAGCCAAAGAGTATTGCTTGCGAACAACACCAACATCAAAGAATATGAGACCAGAGCTAGGCACGTCAACACGGATTCCTTTAACCGGAAACCACAAGAACAGCTCCTGAGCCTTGATTCCGGATAAATCCGATATTTGAGCGTAACCTATCGTACCCGAGATACTCGCGTTGTAATGCAGCTCGGTCTCGTACTTAGCCTGACATGACTGATTCAAATAAACAGAGAAGCGTCCCGTTTCGCCGTTAACGCTGAACCCTTTTACTCCTTTCGGAAATATCCCGAGAGGCAATCCGTTCGCTAGAAGGATCTCGTCTATAGACTCGTTCTCTGCGATCACGGCGGAGATCGAGAACCCGGCGGCGAGAACGAGACAAAGCAGAGCGATTTGGATAATACGAAGCATAGTGTCGGGATGGTTTCGTTTCGTCTCGTCAGATCTCGTTGCTGGCTGCTTACGAAGAAGTTGAATTAATGGGTTTTAAGCGAGGAAGAAGAAGAAGAAGAAGACGACATTTTTATGACAGCTTGAAACAGAGTGGATCAAAATTATTGAAGGCGGAATTTGGAATGAGGGGAGAGCAGTGATCCTCTGTTTCTCAGGCCATGGGTAAAGAAAAAACCAATGAATGAGTGCCACGTACCCACCAATTTTAGTTTAATGTGTGGGTGTTTTCGTTAAGCCATGTTCTATAACACTTAAACTGAGTTATTGTAAAAAGTAGGTGGACCGGACCACATGGGATCATATAAGAGAGAGGCATGGGTTTATAATTAGAGTTGGATCGAGAGATACGCAAGTTATATAAGATGAGAGAGCCTACACGGCGCACAAGTTGAACCAAAGCCGACAAATTTGTACGACCACATGGCTGTCCCATCTGACTCGGACCAAAACCACTGTAAGAAACCTGAGATTCTTTTTTTCATTACTATTTATCTTTCTTTTTTTTTTTCTTTTCTTTTTCGCTAGTTTTAAAAATCTTGTTAATAATTATTTGTAGGCGAATAACGAGAATGATTGCATGAGTCTGATTAGATGGATCGTGGAACTTAGGCATATTGTTTGTAGGGTCACATTTTCAATGCAATTAGTAGAATATCTGGATCCGGAAAATTTTATAAAACAGATCACTCTCGTTTATCTTTTAACATATCAAGTCATGGGTCTTAGTCAGCATGATGTCTCATCGAGACTGGAGTTAATGGTCTGGTCTCTGGTGGCTTTAGTTCCTCCATGTTATTCTTACCTGTCTGACTAGGTTCGAGACTATGTAATGTGTGTAACTATGCACTAGAAGACGAAAAGAAAAACTAAAAGAAAATCTCACAATCTTAAAAACCAAGTACCCGTCTTCTAATATTTAAGCACTTGACAAGTTTGAAAGTCTCTCCTGAGTGGGCATATTTTGGCATTACTGTTTCACTGATCTACTGAATCTTTAGGACAGCGACTTCCGAAGCCAACTGGAGACAGACTTCTACTTCAGGCCAGGTCTTTAGAATGACGACGAAAACCTATAATTGCCACAGTTGTTGATTTGACTGTAAAACTTAGAGTCATTTACCAAAAATAAAGCAGGCCAGATATCCGGCGGTGAAAGGGAAATGATTGCAAATTGCCAATTTTGAATTTTCTTATAACATTGCATTTGGCTAAATATATAAGGGATTTTATTATATCTTGTACTTTTAGACACATGACACAAAAATACAACCCAAACCAAACCATTGATCACCTCACAAGTAATCATCACTTGAACCAAATCTGGGCCATCTCTTGAGCATCTTCACAAAACCACAGGATTCTCTCCTCTGGGTTTCAGTCCCCGGCGCAATCTAAGAATGAAACACAGAAAACAAAACTGGAATGGGGAGGGAAAGAATGAAAGAAATTTGCCTAAGATTTGAGACCAAAAACAGTATCTTCAAGAATTTGATGAGAGCATCATCTATCTTTCCTTTCTCTCTGGTATTGGTATAACAACAAATTCCTCAATACTTGTGCTAAATAACGTTTCTCCCAAGATTTTGATCTACATGATACAATGGCAACATAAGAGACTTGACCTGCATAAAAAGCCATTAAGGACAACACATTAGCTCATTCTATCCATTATATAATACCCTTTCAAAAACCATTTAACAGTTTGCTTCACCGATCATAAAACTCAACCAGTTTGCAAGAATGGAGAGAAGTGACACTTAAAAAAGGAACTATATATCTTTCATATAATTCTAATGATAACTCTCAGATTCACATGTCCAACAGTTTGGCTGACCAATAAAAACTCGCAACCAAGTCAAGAATTGGAGAAAATGACTCTGGAAAAGGGAATCTCAAAAGCTTCAGATTAGGATGAATGAGATAAGCCAAACAAACTTTTTTTTTTTTTTTTTTATAAAAAAGGATTCTCCTTTGAAGACGATATCATTGTCTTTATTCACCCTAACACTAAACTAAACACAACTAAGCAAATCCGAATTATCTCTATGTTAATATTATCTCAATTCAAGCAATAACAGATGATTCAGTTAGAGAAAATTTAAAAACTCAATCCGCAAACAACATAAAATTCTCATGATTTCTACATACCTTGTTAACAGCAACACAATCTCTAGGTGTCTCAAACAAAGACAAAGAGTATTGCTTGCGAACGACACCAACGTCAAAGTAAATAAGACCAGAGCTCGGGACGTCGACTCGGATTCCTTTAACCGGAAACCACAAGAAGAGCTCCTGCGCCGAGATTCCCGATAAATCCGAGATTTGATACGAACAAATCGTCCCGTTGATATTGGCGTCGTAATGCAGCTCAGACTCGTATTTAGCGTCGCACGAATGATTCAAATAAACCGAGAAACGACCCGTTGCGGCGTCGTAGTTGAATTCCCTGACGCCTTTCGGGAATATCCCCTGCGGCAAACCATTCGCCTGGAGGATCTCGTATATAGACTCGTTCTCTGAGATCGCCGCAGAGATCGAGATCCCGGCGACGGCGAGAACGAGACAAAGGAGAAACGCGATTTGAACAATACGAATCATTGATCAGTCGCCTTGTCCAACGCCGAATTCAGATCTCTCTATATCTCTCGCGCAGGGCTCGTTAATAGGAAATTGAATAAATGGGTTTAAGCAAGGAGGAAGAAGAAGAAGAAGAAGAAGAAGAAGACGACATTTCTGGTGACAGCTTGAAACAGAGTGGATCGTAAATTTTTTATCAAAATTATTCAAGGCGGAATTTTGGAATGGGAGCAGTAATCTTCTGCTTCTCATTCATTACATGGAGTCAACCAATGAATGCTTGCCACGTGCCTTGTAACCACCCCTATTGCACTGGTATTTTTTATTTAAAAAAAAAATGTGGGTAGTTTTCGCTAGTTAACGCCTTGGTTCTATAATTTCTAAACGCGTTATTGGAATAAGTAGGTGGACCGGACCCATATATCACATGGGACACAGAGTGGATCTGGCCGGAGGAAGATGCGGCTATCCGAATGTAAAAATAGTAATACTCCTACTAAAATAGAGCTTTTTGTGTCTTGAATGCCTCATCAATGTTTATTTCTCAAGGCTATTGAATCATCCATCATCCTGAACGTTGGTTTCTTTCAACTCATGGATATATGTACTATGCTGACTGATGACCGAGACGGTACCATTCTTCATTAATTGGCCAATGATTAATGGCGGATATGACCGTATTGCAAATTCACGTTTCTTTTGTGATATAGTAAGTTGTTAGAGATAGATTAATTTGAATTGGTTGCACGCTATAACACTAGAAAACCATTTGGTGTTCAACCGTTGTTATAGTTATCCATAAAATGCAAAGCTTATTATCCTCCATCACGTGGCATAGTCATTGTTGACATAAGTTAAGCAATTTGAACCGGGTTCGACCGAGTGGTCCAATTTGAATTTTATTTTCCTCGGATCATTGGGCTTGTAATTATATTTGGGCTTGTTAAGAAGCCCACCTAAACACACACTTTTCCGGTTTCCCGTATCGTAATCGAAAGCTACCTTTTAACACAAAACTCTCCGACCAAAAATTGGGGAACGGCGATGGCGACGACTCTCCAGAAACTCTCCTCTCAAATCCACCGCCTCTCTCCATTCGTCAGATCCCTAACCGTCCGCACCTCCGCCACATCTGCTCCTTCTCCGTCTCTGGGATCTAAGAAAGTCTCCGACCGAATCGTCAAGCTTTCTGCGATCGATCCAGATGGTTACAAGCAAGATATCATTGGGCTCTCTGGCCAGACACTCCTTCGTGCGCTCACTCACACTGGTCTGATCGATCCGGCGTCGCATCGATTAGACGACATCGAGGCTTGCTCTGCTGAGTGCGAGGTTCAGATCGCTGAGGAATGGCTCGAGAAGCTCCCTCCGCGTAGCTACGACGAGGAGTATGTTCTGAAGCGTAGCTCTAGATCCCGTGTTTTGAACAAACACTCTCGTCTTGGTTGCCAAGTTGTGTTAACCCAGGAGCTTCAAGGTATGGTCGTCGCCGTCCCTGAAGCTAAGCCTTGGGACATCCCGTAAGTTTTTGCGCTTAATTCTCTCATAAGTGTCGTTGGTGGTTTTGTTCTCAAATTGGGCTAATAAATTTCGCGTTGGAAATTATGGTACTCTGCAGATAACTCCATATTTGAATCTGTAATCTTTGGTTTCCTTACTTTTAAATTTTTGTAATGTGGTAAAGAACTTGCTTGTTTAAACGATCATCCCTGCTTTTAGTATGGGTTGTTGCTTTGCAAATTGAATGTTGTTGCTTTCTTGATTTCAGTTTTTGCTCTCTAAGTTGATCTTGCTCTATTGCTTCTTAACCGTTTGTTTTTAGAGAGCGAGCATAGGAGAGATTAGAGACTATGGTGTTATATATGAAGGAAGAGGTTAATGAACACATTATGTCGAATTGTGGTTACTTTGTTGTTGGTCTCTCTTGCTCAATTTGCCAAGAGCCTTAGGCATAGAGAAAGAGAAAGAGAGCATATACAATGATGTGCCTTCGTAGAACAGAAATGAGATTCTTATTGCAGACCATATTAACTAAGCTTTTAGTTTCAGTATGCGTAAGGTTAGAAGGCCATTTTTTCTATTCGGGTTTAGTTGCCGAAGGTGGCTTTAGTTAGAACTTAGAAGCATTGATGGACCATTCTCATAACAATTTCTGCATCTTTGGTGAGGCTGAGATAACATTATGTGGACTCTTAGCTTGTTAATCATAGATTCTGCTTCTAAGGATAGGAATAGGGTAGACTGACTATGGCATCTTCATACCATTGGTTTGGTAGATTTGATTCGAGCCTTGCAAGCTGTGTTTGTAGAATGTATATTCTTTGTTCGGGTTTAGTGTGGAAGAGTGAATCAATAGTACCATTGAGGATACACTGGTTAGATGTTATTTTATATGGGTGTTCCAGAACGCAGATTAGTTGTCCTTTAAACCTTGCGATTAATTTTCTAATTCGAATGCGTTTTTTCCAAAATCCGAAACCAAGACTGAAGAATCGAATGCTAAGATGTACTTCTAAATAAATGTTAACTTCTGCTTGTGGTGCACCCATCAATCTGTGAAGAAGTGATTAAGACCTTGACTATTATAAAACGCAATCTCTTTTTATTTAGTTTATTACTGTTCAAGTTGTCTCTTCTATTTTCGAAACATCAGTACATCACGATGTTCAAATTGACAAAAAAAGGTGTATGGAACATTATCACTTTCAATAAATTACATCTAAGATAAATAATATCAAAATGTTGAAAAGAAAAAAAAAGCATATGCAAAGTGATAAGAATTGGACAAAATTATGTTTCACTATCCTAATTCCTAACCACAAATTGTGAATATGAAACTTAAAAGATAAAACCTGAAATAACTATCCTAACGGAAAACAACTGTTTGATGAAGATGATGAAATATAATATAAATGTGTAGATTCCGTGTGTATCTATAGATAGACTTACGTTTTTGCGTGTTCTTGAAAGACATAAACCTATTTTAAGACCAGTTCAACAGAAAACTGGTGCAGACCACGATCACAGTTGTAATTAGTTTTCTAAAATGGCAACCACTCCTTTCCTTTAAGAACCAGTCCTTCTCTTCTCCTGCCCTAATTTTCTTCTTCTCTATAAACCTATATCCTAGTTTTGTTCTCCTTCATCTTCTGTTTCAAAAAGCTCATAAATATATTATATACTCCAATCAAGAAATGGATCAAGCAGAGCTTTGTCGGATATTCCAAATGTTCGACAGGAACGGTGACGGCAAAATCACGAAGCAAGAGCTGAATGATTCATTGGAGAATCTAGGAATCTACATCCCTGACAAAGACTTGGTGCAGATGATCGAGAAGATTGATCTCAACGGTGACGGGTACGTGGACATCGAAGAGTTTGGAGGGTTGTACCAGACGATAATGGAGGAGAGAGACGAGGAGGAAGACATGATAGAAGCTTTCAATGTGTTCGATCAGAACAGGGACGGGTTCATCACGGTTGAAGAGCTAAAATCTGTGTTGGCTTCCTTGGGGCTCAAGCAAGGAAGAACCCTAGAGGATTGCAAGAGGATGATAAGCAAAGTTGACGTTGATGGAGATGGGATGGTGAACTTCAAAGAGTTTAAACAGATGATGAAAGGTGGTGGATTTGCCGCCTTAGGATCAGATTTGTAAAAAAGAAAAAAAGAAAAAACCATTTTTTCGGGTTCGGGTCTGAGACCAAAAATCATTGGTTTTTTTTTCTTCGGAATGATTATTAGGGCAAAGCCACGAAATCGATTAATGGATTTGCAAAAGAAAAAATCTCAACAAACTTTGTGAGCTTTGTTTTGAATGCTCATATATATTAACGTTGTTGATAAAAAAAAAATCATTTTTTTGGGATTTTGAAACATAACCATGTGAAGAATGAATGAATACACGGATCACACAAATCCGCAATTGTTTTGATTTTGAGGATTTCAAATTGTTTATTGAGAATTATTTGTAACATTTGGAGTTTGGTGCACTTCACAATTATCACTATCTCGCTTATAAGCTCATGTCACACACTCACACAACCCAATTTAACTCCTTTTTTTTATCAACTGTTTTTTACTTCATCAATTTAGTTTATATTGTCAGATAAAAACATCGCTGCCACATTAATGATCATTTAAACATAATTAAATTAAGTTGTTAGCTAGAAAATAAGCATAGGTGGGAGGGTTCCTATCTTCCTGCCTGGATACGTCTTGAGATTTCGATGGTGGCTGGAAAGGGGAGTAAGCCAACTTCGCTTTTAGATGTTCTTCAGAAGAGAGATGGCTGGCGAAACTGTCAAGGCCTTGGCCACGACAAAGATGATTGCATATGGAGCAAGCCCAGCTGGCAGGCTCATCCCTTTCAGTACTGGACGTATACTCCTCACGAGGTGCCCATGTCAAGATGCTTATCCAACTGACGGGGTTTTTTCGACGAGAAGAATATCTAATCCGACTGAAAAGATTGTATCCAATCTTAGCTCTAGGGAAAGAGAGCGGATCACACAACGCCACAATATTTTTTGGGGGTGGATTACGACGAATCCACTGATACATATGCGACTTGAGGCTTGCGCAACCGAAGGGAGCGTAACGAAGATGGATTCCAGAGGATATGAGATCTCGAAGAATGTCCTCATGGACGTTTGTTAGTACGCCAACGGCGAAGATGGTGAGAGGACCGCGATAGCCATATTTCTCCAACACCTGTTTGATACGAGGACGGACCTGACGAGCATCAAAACCAAGGGGTACCGGATACCGTTTGATGTCCCAAAAGACAGCTGTTTCAGCGAAAACCTCCCGATTCTTAGCCTTCTTCATCAATCTAAGACTTTTTATAAAACCTGAGAGATACGCAGTGTTGGGTTGAACCTCAAAGATCGCCTAGGGTTTCGAAATCCCTTTGATTGAAGAGAAAAATCAACTTAAATCCTTATTTCTTTATAGATAAAAAAAAAAGTAAAAGAAGAACATGCAAAAAGGAAATTCTTGGTTAAAAAGTAAAAGAAGAAGGTAAAACAACAATAAACTACGTGATGTTTTTTTTAATTGATCAACTACGTGTCGTTTATAATTTTTGGTAACTTGAGACCCGGAATGTGGAAGAAGTTCACGTGCTGTACCCAAAACCAAGTACACACACACAATAAGTAAAATCATCGTCACCGTTCAAAAGTCAAAACTAAAGACGAGTTCTTCGTTTTGTCTCTTGTCGTCTTCCTCCTCACCGCTTCCCCCAGTCACTTAACTTCAGATCGTCACTTCACTTCCTTCTCTCCAAGAATCTCTGATTTGGCGTTTTCTAATCTTCCATATATCCAAGTGAGTGCTTCAATTTAATCCCCCTCTCTGTTATTCTAATCTACAACTCAAAATCTTTATTATTAGTCTATCTCTCTGTTTGTGGGGTTTTTGCTCCCTTTTGTTCTATGTTTCCTTCTGTGTATCAAATTATGTAATCTAACTTGTCAGTTTCGCGCCGTCTGTATGGATTAATCTGCTTGATTTTGCTCTTTTTTTTTCTGATATGAACCCACTTTGGTTAAATTCACAATTTAAGACTTTTGAGTAAAGATTAATGAAATTGCTACTCTCTGCCTTTTACATTAGGGTTTATAGATATGCATATTTTAGGGTTTCTGTTTGATAAGCTATGAAGAGAAGTTCATCTACTCAACTCTTAGGTCCACTATATCTACCTTAGGACTGAATGTAGCTCAGAGCTGTTGTGTGAGTTGGGTTGAGAGAGCGGGGTAGGTTTATAAGCATTTTCTAGGATTTGGTTGAGAGTGTCTGGTTTGGTGAACAAGATCAAGAATTGCTGTTTCATAGCTTTGCATTTTTTTTTCTTGTGTTGAAATGTTTGTGTGTTGTTGTGTGCAAGTGGAAGAAAACTCTTTACCCGAAGAAGATGTAGAGATGATGGAGAAATCAAATGGAACTAAAACAGTCACATATGAAGCTTCTCCAATAGTGGAGCCGTTCATTGGTATGGAGTTCGAATCAGAAGAGGCTGCAAAGTCTTTCTATGACAATTATGCCACAGTCATGGGTTTCGTTATGCGGGTGGATGCTTTCAGGCGGTCAATGCGAGATGGGACCGTGGTGTGGCGCAGACTCGTGTGTAATAAAGAAGGATTCCGTAGATTGAGACCTCGTAGAAGCGAGAGCAGGAAACCTCGAGCTATAACAAGAGAAGGGTGTAAGGCTTTGATTGTTGTGAAAAGAGAGAAATCTGGAAAATGGCTTGTCACTAAATTTGTGAAAGAACATAATCATCCTCTCTTGCCTCTCTCACCTAATGTTCGCCGGAATCCCCACCTCTCTCAGACACCGGTATGTCTACTCACTTTCTATCCTCTTATTGAGTTACGTTTTATTGGTGGTGACCTAAACATAATGATAGCAAATTCTTGCTATCTGATGCTGTTGGCTTTTAGAATGCGTTTGAGCAACATTGATATTGATCTTTGACTTACCAAGAGCATAAAGCTCGGTGCGGTTTCCTCTGAACTAAATGTATTGATCTTGAAATCTTGTGTAAACAAACTTTTCAGGACGAGAAAGACGCAAAGATTAGGGAGCTGAGTGCAGAGCTGAGCCGAGAGAGAAAGCGTTGTGCTGCGTTGCAACAGCAGCTTGGTATGGTCTTAAAGGAGATGGAAGAACATTCCAACCATCTCTCCACTAATATCAACAATGTTATCCAACGTGTAAGAGAAATCGAGTCCAATACTTTCACCAAACTGTAAACAACACAGCTTCATTTCTGTTCATATAAGTTCATCATCAGATTCTCTTAATCTTATGTTCTTCGATTCCTCATTCTCCAAAACAAGCAAAGAAAAGACAACATTGAAAGGTATTGATAAAAATTACATTGGCACTATCCTCTGTAGAACCCAATTTTGACAATCAGTATCATTGCCAGAAAGCGTACACGGCAGTAGAGATATAAACCAACAGAGCAGAGGAAACCAGAGTCACGAGCGTTGCAACCGCTTGAACCGTCGATTGGCTGCCGCAAGAGAGCAACCCAAGACGGATCTGAATCACATTAACCATAGACAGCATCAAGAACAAACAGCCCATGACAGATCCGATAGCAGAAGCCATCATTCCCCATCTCAAAACCTTGATGTTAATGTGAGCTCTGAAAATCTCATCGACGTCTTTGCTGTTGAGAAGGTTTAAGGCAAGTTTGAGACCTTGAGCTACCAAAGACGAGAAGAGGAAGAAGCTGAAGGAGACGACTTCAAAGACCAGCAGCTTCTTGGCCACATCAGCACTTGCATCGCAGCTGGATCGTTGTTCGAGGCTGTGTTGTCCTGGAGTCGCTATGGAAAGACCTACGAAGACGGCGATGGTGAAGAGAGAGTTCACGTTCACGAGTCCGTCAAGAGCGCTTACGTGGACACTTGTGGTGGCGACGGAGGATGTTGAAGACGTTGTCGGCGACGTCATTCTCACGCCGTTCTCAACGCCGGTCATGTAGTTATCTTTCGGCTCAGATCTGGTCGGAAAACGAATATTTATTTATAAGGAAAATGTTGTAAGAAAGGCAGATTGAGATTAGGGAGAGAGAAGAGAGACAGGGTTAAGCTTACTCTTCCATGAGGGAATCTGATTAAGCGATGAGTTTGCTTTTGGTCGGGGCTTTAGTTTGAAGAAAGATATGTATTGTCCTAAAAGTGAGTTTGTCGGAACTCTCTCTCTCTCCCTATTTTTGTACGAACCAGCTCTTCCTTTTTCTACGTCGGAGTCAACTGAAATTAAGTTTCGATTTTTTCGTCTCTTTTTCTAACGTTTTTTTTTTTTTTTTTTTACTCTGTTGTTTCTAGTATAAAATAGTTTTGTTTTTAGTTTTGATAAATCTTTCAATGGTTTTGGTAATTTTAGGTAAATTTCGATAATTTGATTGATTTTGTTTAAAAACATATTACTTATAAATTCTGTATCATTTAAAACCATACATTTAAATAAAAAAGTTGACAAAACTATCAAGAAAAAATAAGTAATATTTTAAATAATTGAATAACATAAGATTTACAGTAAATGTACTTTAAGAAAAAATAACTTCTTCAAATGTACGTGTTTACGCACTTTTCCTTTGGATCATTTGGTGGTTTGTAGCAGATTCTTGTTATATGACTGATGCTGTTGTCTCTTTAGATAATGCGTTTGAGCAACATTGACATTCATCTTTTGACTTTCCAAGAGCATAAAGCTTTGTCCGTTTTCCTCTGAACTACAATGTATTGAACTATTGATATTGGAAACCTTTGTATAAAACGAAACTTTTCAGGACGAGAAAGATGTAAAGATTAGGGAGCTGAGTGCAGAGCTTAGCCGACAGAGGGAGCTTTCTGCTACGTTGCAACAGCAGCTTGATCTTAAAGGAGATGGAAGAACATTCTAACCATCTCTCCACTAACATCAATAATCTTATCCAAAGTGTAAGAGAAATCTATACTTTCACCAAACCCCTTTAGCAGAGTAAGCAATAATTAATAATATACACAGCTTCGATTTTGTTCATAAAAGCTCATCATCAGATTCTCTTAATCTAATGTTCTTATCTAGTGTTCGATTCTTCATTCCCCGGAATCGAAACAAACAAAGAAAAGACAAGATTGAAAGGCACTGATAAAAATTACATTGGCTAATCAAAATAAAGTCATGGACTTAAGAACCTGAGAGACTCACCATTCCAACTCATTATCCTCCTCTGTACAACCCAAATTTTGACAGGAATTGATTCATCAGTATCAATGCCAGAAAGCCTAAATGGCAGTAGAGATGTAAATCAACAGAGCAAAGGAAACCAGAGTCACGAGCGTCTTTGCTATTGGCTACTAATTACATTCTATAGTTTGATAACAGAAGCTGGCTACTAATTCAGCATCTCAAGAGGGATCCTAAGACCAACCACCTGCCCGACAACAGAGAACCATGAAACCAAGTACAATTCAACTGGCATCTGACATCCAGCAGAGATGCTACTTTGGGAAAGCAGCTTGATCCAATCCTCAGTCCCGCAGGGATGTAGCTTGAACCATGGCCTGTTCAAATATGGATGCTCCTGCGATTGATTGTTGCATAGAGATTCTTCAATACCATATAACCAAATAATACACATAAAACGGACATTGTTAGTATTGATTTTTGAGAGAATTATACCTCCTGTGTTATAAATGTCCACTTAGATTGAAGCAAAAGACTAACAGAGCATGAGGGCAGATCTTTTTTAATGACATCCAAAGATAGAGGTTGTCCACCTACGTGACAACAAAGATGATTTTCAAACTAAACAAAAGAACAAACCACAAAAGGTCCAAGATGATTATATATTGTGACATACCGCTGCAGTATCCTCGAAAATATAGCACAGGAACCTTGTATGATGCACTGTAAACTATATGAAAATCATAGTAATGTGCTTCATTTTCTTGGTTCTGAACCTAGCAGGAAACAAGCAAAGACCAATCTCAGTGGATTCCAGAATTCTGCTTCAGAGATGTTGACAATGAGAAAATTTGCTTAAAAGTTTATGTACCAAGATTGTGTGATCAACTGGTTCTTCCTTTTCCGAGCACTCAGTAGCTACATTTAAAGATTCATCCTCTGTACTCTCCTATTCACATACTACATGGTGAGAAACAAGAAAAGAAGAAGATCACAACAGTAGCACAGTAGCAAGAGCTGTAATAAGTCTTATTACCTCAAGTGAGCTGAGAATGAGGATATTCTCGAGCGACAAGTAACCTTCCTCCTGCTAATTACCACAACAAGACGAAGGGATTAAAAAAAAAAAGACGAAGGGATCAAACAAGGTTGAATTATGGAGATGGTTGTTTTAACCTGATTTGAAAGAAGTAGAGTTCGATTGATCAGAGGAACCCATGACCATGGAGGTAACGATTGGTTATGAGTTTTCCATTTATCGGCAAAAGCTCGAGCGGCTACAGAGAAACCTTCCACGGTGAGTCTTCCATCGATGACCTCTCTACCTGAATTCATCGGAGGACCAAATAAAATAGAAAAAAGCTCTCCGTCTCTCTCCGGTTATATCTCAACAACATCTATCAGAACAACCAAACCGCATTGAACCGAACCTGAGATCCTAAACCGGTTTTTTCTTTCTTTTAATTTTTAAATGTAGTAAAGACGAACCGAACCGAACCAAATTTAAACCAGTTTCGAATTAAAACCGCCGCTTCGTCCTCGTCAACCTCCGTCGCCGCCTTGCATAAACCTCTGTTTACTTCAATCTCTCAACTTTATCCTCTAAACAAGTTGATATTTTTTTTTAATTTCTGACAAGCTTCTATGATACGCATTATTCTTGCTGTTTTGAGCTTGCGTTGTATATAAAAGCTCTGAATTTGAACAGATTCTAGTATCGTTAACCGCCATGGAATTGGTGAGTTTCTCTTGCTCTCTTATGTATTAAGTTAATGTAAGTCTATATATCTCGTGTGAGTAAATATGAAAGCTTTGTGGTTTTTTTGCAGACATGTCTGAGTAAAGGAGATGGCTTTCACTATCCTCCTTGTCATATGCTTAATCTATGTGGTTTCAGAATCTTGATTGACTGCCCTTTGGACCTTTCTGCGATCACAATCTTCTCACCTGTTCCATACGATGTGGGTTTTGAAGCTTCTGAATATCCATCATCTGATGTGTCTCTGGATGCTCAGAATCCAATTCAGAAGAAGCAAAAACTTGAGAGACAGCTAACTCGTGCTGATTTGGTGTGCGCAGAACCGTGGTACAAAACTGTGAAGGCCTTGCATTTGTGGGAGGCTTCTTTGATTGATATAGTTCTCATCTCCAACCCTATGGGATTGCTCGGATTGCCTTTCCTTACCCAAAGCCCTGGATTTTGTGCCAAGGTAAACGTTTTCAGGTCCTAAAGTTTTGAGTGTTTTGTTTGCTTGGTGGGGTGTGCATTGTGCTGAGTTGTTACCGCTAAGATGTAGATATATATGACTGAAGCAACAGCCAAGATTGGACAGCTCATGATGGAAGATCTTGTCTCGATGCATAAGGAATTCAGATGTTTTTATGGACCCGGGGACTCAAGTTATCCTGGATGGATAAAGGATTTAGATAGTCAAAAGGTACCAGCCTTGCTTAAAAAAGTTGTCTTCGGTGAGAGTGGTGATGATCTGGGCAGTTGGATGCGTCTGTACAGGTAACTATTATTGGCTTGTTGAACAATAGGTTGCCCCATTATTATCAAGTTACCAGCTCTTCAAGTTTTCATATTGTTGATTTCTACTTTAATTTATGTCCAATCTTTTCCACAGTTTAGATGATGTAGAGAGTTGCATGAAGAAGGTTCAAGTTGTAAAGTTTGCTGAAGAAGTTTGTTATAATGGGACCTTGATCATCAAGGCCCTAAGTTCTGGTCTAGATATTGGGGCTTGCAATTGGTTGATCAACGGACCTAATGCAAGTCTAAGTTATGTGTCAAACTCCATCTTAGTTTCACTTCATGCGAGAAATTTTGATATCAATGGTCTCAAAGGACTCGATGTGATGGTTTACTCAGATTTCTCATGCCTCCAGTCTGCAGAAGTGACTGAGAATGGTTGTATTTCTCCCAACCCGGATAATAATTATTTATCAACAATCAGGTAACTCTCACATATGACTTTATCTTACATTTATTAGGATGTTTGTTTGGGACTTAGAGTCGAGGATCTTTCTTAACTGTTACACTTTTTTAGTATTGACAATAAGGATGAGGACTTGGCTGCTTCATTACTAAACACAGAAGACAGCTTAGAAGAGATGGAGAAACTAGCTTTTGTTTGTTCATGTGCTGCAGAATCTGCTGATGCTGGTGGCTCAACCTTGATAACAATTACTCGTGTTGGGATAGTTT
The DNA here is from genome assembly GCF_030686135.1 of Camelina sativa. Lineage (NCBI taxonomy): Eukaryota > Viridiplantae > Streptophyta > Magnoliopsida > Brassicales > Brassicaceae > Camelina > Camelina sativa. The sequence goes on from NC_141880.1 coordinate 2,894,262, forward strand.
TGCAGCTCCTTGAACTAATGTCAGATTATATTGAATCCTCGTCTTTGAAGGTTGAATTTCTCTTTCTTATTATTCTATAGTTTTACTTTCTTGAGGATATGAAGCATAGAGAAAAAGGTGATTTACTTGAAATTATTCTTTAGCTCCGTTAGACTAAATCACTCTAGTCTGGATTTGCTTAGGTTCCAATCTTTGTAATATCTTCTGTGGCAGAAGAGCTATTGGCATACACAAACACCATACCCGAGTGGCTGTGCGACCAACGACAGGAGGAGGTATATTCTGCCAATTTTCTTGGTTAATCACTGAATTTTTTATGTGAGAAAATGAATCAAATGGTATATGTTCTGTTATAATTTCTTTGAAAGATAGATCAAATACTAAATATTTTGATTGATGTCGCAGTTAATTTCAGGAGAACCATGGTTTGACCATCTTAAATTCATTAAAGATCTTAAATTCATTAAAGACGAGAAGATTCATTTGTTTCCTGCCATTCATTCACCCAACTTAATGTAAGAAGGGTTCATAATTTTATCTCTGCAATCACTACTTGATGAGTTATTTTGCTGAATGCATAGTTTGCAAACACATTACACATGCCATGCTAGTATTATTATTGAATATATCATCTCTGTTCACCTTAAATTATTGCTTAGTTCAGATACATCAGTAAAATACCTCACATGGAATCTGCAACCTAAATCTTGGGGGTGGGGTGATTCCATTATAAAAAGTATGTTACAACATTCACTAATTTTTTTAAGTTATACGAACAGAACGAGTTGGCAAGAACCATGCATTGTATTTGCTCCTCACTGTAGTTTGCGGCTTGGCCCTTCTGTCCAGCTTCTTCAGCGTTGGCGTGGAGATCCAAAATCATTGCTTGTTCTTGAGGTTTTTATATCTTTCTCTCTTTCCTAGCTCCATCAGATGATCCAGTGTGAATCTCTAGTCAATCTATCTGATGAGAAATGTATTGCAGGATGGAATTAGTTCAGGTTTAGCACTTCTCCCTTTTAGACCAGTAGCGATGAAAGTTCTCCAATGTTCATTTCTTTCTGGAATAAGGTAAGGTTTGCCTTCTGTATGATTAAAATTACATTTCATTCTGGTGCTTCGTAGTTGTCTTTTTCTGTCTTCTTTAATCAAGGAGTCTGAGTTGTGCCTGCACAAAATAGGAATTGACATGGGTCCCTGTGCAAGGGCATACCTTGAATGATATGCCTTATCGCTATTTAGTGACCAGCAATTTTCTCACTATCTCCCAGATTATTAGTTTTTTAAAATCATGGTCCACAGGCCAAATGTGTGATCTGAAATTAGCTTGTCAACCATACTCAATGCGGTAGTTTCTTTTGCAGGTTGCAAAAGCTCCCAACACTTATTTCCATTTTGCAGCCAAAGATTGTTTTGGTAACGATTCTCTTCCACTTTGTTTAGAAATCTTTCCGTCGTGCATCTGTCTATATTCATCTATCTGATACCATTTTATGTATAGGTCCCTGATGCTGTCAGTCAGAGGATCAATCTTAGTGAGATGAAGATAAACTCAATCTTGAATTTCTCTGAAAACAAGACGCTGCATGTGCCAAGAATTGCAGACAATTCAAGCGTAGAGATTACAACGGACTTGGCCTCCAAATTGAGCTGGAGAAAACTGAGACAACGTGAAAACTTTGGTATTGCAAGATTAAAAGGTGAGCTTCAGATGGAAGATGGGAAACACAGATTAGTTACAGGGTTGGAGCAAGAAGAAAGTTCAGGGAAGGCTCGGCCATTAAGGTATTGGGGCACAGTGGCTCAAGAACCACTTTTGGGCGCGTTACTGAAAATGGGAATAAAAGGATCTATAGAACACAGCACATCTGAGAATGGATCAGAAAACAGTATGATTCATATAGCAAATCCTAGCCGTGGCCTGATAGAGACCTCAGAGATGTGTACTGCTATTGTAGCAGAAGATGAGAATGTAGCCTATCAGATCCTCCAGGGGATTGATGAAGTTCTTGATGGAATTTAGAGGATGTATCAGCTGACTGACCTGGTATATTAGTGTATTAGAGTGACTGAATTAGATAGATCGTGTAATTATGATTTGTTAGTTTACTGGAATACTCTTTATGTATTTTAGAGTCTCTGTAACATACTTATTCAATGAGAATAACAGAACCTCTTCCCATTTCTTCATCATCTTCCTTCTCGGTTCTAGTGCCCAAAGTTTGTTTGCAACGTCATTCATGAAGTGTCTTATATCAAGTCAAACCAATGCATTCTATGTTTGTAAAAATTGCATTCCCTGAAATACGAACATACCTTCCAACGATTCAAACAAACATACTTACATAACTAAGAGGTAACACAATGCATTAGTCTTGGACAGATTATAGGATCTTTATTACACAAGAAATCTAAGCCAGGGCACTCTCTTCTCTAGTCACCTGCATTTTCTTGCATACTCCATCTAGAATGTTCAAGAAGTCTCTCACAATAACGAATACTTTCAGTAGCTGAGCTTCTTCCTTTGCGGAATCTACATGGAAATACTCTGTGATCTTTTTCACTGCAAAGAGTGTGGAACCTTCTTCTCTTTCTATCTTTTTAATCTCCTCAGCAGCGGTTTCCAAGAATCGGGTCATCGACTCCTTAAATTTCAACCAATGGTGCTCTTCATTGTGTCTTGTCTCCTCACACAGTAGCAGAACCTCATTTACTTTCTGAACTCCTTGATAGAGCTTCGCCACATCGCTCCTTAGAACGCCATAGTCCAAATCTGCAGATTTCTTGACATCCTCAAGTACTGAACTCAGATTTCTCACAACGTTTAGCCCTTTGATGCCTTCTGATTCTGTGATGTTCTGTACAACAGAATGCAAGATACTGGTTCTTCCATCTAACGATTTGATATCGACAAGCTCGAGGAGAGCCTCAAGTTTGAAGGCATGAGCATTACCGCTCTTTATTCCTGTCTCTAAGACAGCTCCTACAAGTCTCACTAACATCCTGCTATTTCGCAGTGCCTCACAAGCAGCCTGCAAAAGAATCATATAGCTTCGTAAGACATAAGTTTACAACAACATTCATAGTCATTTATCTTCAGCTTTGTTTTATACCTGTAAAACGCGGAGTGACCCTTTCAAGTCTTTGACATTGGAGTCAAAACTAACAACAGAGAGCAATGCATCAACCCGTTTGAACACGAAAGGTACATTAAGCAATTCCTTGAGAAACCTCTCTGATGGGGAAAGCTTGACCACTGAATCATCACTATAGCTAATCAGCTTCCTCTCTTCTTCTTCGCTCGGTACCACTCTTGCTAAACTATCAAGAAGCTCAACTCCAAGTGCATCATAGTGACCTGATAGAAAATACAAGTCAGATTCAACTCGATACAATCGAAAATAGAGAATAAATTAGCTTTGTAAACTGATGATTTTACCATCTCGAAGCGCCTGACAAACATCATTTGTGGTGAGCTTAAGTGTTGTAAGAAGAGTAGCAACATTTTGACTCTTTCTTGGACCTAAAACTTTGCTCTCTTGATTTAGCATCGGAAGATCACAGCTAAGACTTCTCTGCTTTGGGTTAGCATTAGAAGAGTTGTACGGAAGACGGTCCCATGTAGTTGTCCGGCGAGAACTTGGTCGGACTCTGTCCCAAGGCAAAGGTTTCAGCTTTGGCTTTGGCCGCTCTGTTGTTCCTTCCCAACAACTCTGTGGTAACTCAGAGAAAGATAGCTTTTTCCCAGATTTCTGAACCATAAAAGACTGTGACGGTGGCACAAGAGGAGGAGGCTCCGGCATTGCCGGCGGTGGCCGTTGCGGAGGAGGTATAGTAACAGCAGCTGCACCCGATTCGCTCTGTTCAGTTGTAGCAAACTCTGTATTTTCCCAAGAAGGTTTCAAACTTCTTGAAGATTCAGAGATGTTGATACAAAAATCTCTAGCTGGTGAAGCAGAGGTTGAAGAAAGGAACAAAGACTTGACATTTCGACTGAAATCGTTCCATCTCGGCGGCGAAGAGTCAAGAACCTTCCGGAAAAAACGATCCGGCGTGGTAGAGACTGAAGAGTACATAGAAGAACGAGCGTATGCGTCAGGAGTTCTAATCATACCTCTCTCTGGTGAAGTAGAAGCAGAGGAGATTCTTGGAAACCCTAGATTTTGATTCCAGAGGCTAAACATTCTCAGAGACGCACCACCGTATTTCTTGTTGTTCCTTACGGTTCTCTCCGGTGAAGACGGAGACTGAGGGTTTTGGTTAGTTGACCAATGTGGAGCGGTAGAGTTCAACGGCGGAGAAATCGTAGCGGACGGTGACATCGCCGGAGAGTCCGAGTGTGAAGAGATAGAGCAAGAACAGTTACTGTACGGATTAGTTCTCCGGTCTCGTGGTTCTTGACCGGAGATCGACGCGAGAGGCGAGTAAAAGTCATCGTCTTCTTCTTCTTTATCGGAGTTGTGTTGTAGGAGGAAGCTACGAGCAGGTAACGGCGGGAGAGGAGAGATCTCAGGTGAGGCCGGTTTAACGAAAACAGAACCGGAGGAAGTGGCGACGTTGCCGAGGTAGAGAACATCTGAGGTAGAAGGAGCTACAGAGAGTTTGTTTTCAGTTGTGTTGTTGTTTCTTGGAAGGGGACATTGAGGAGTTTGTTGTTCGGATTTGGTAATGTCTGAAGAAGAAGCTGCTAAGCTCTTGGATTCTTCTTTAAAATGACGGGTTTGCCCTCGCCACCGTCCGTAGAGAAACAAAGACAGGCCGAGTAGTGTTGCGACGGCGAGCACGGCGGAGATAGCTGGGATGAGGAGTGTGCGGGAAGGAGTGTGAGCTTGAGGAGAGCGAGGGAGGACGAGTGCGGAGATGTTCGCCGGAAATGTCGCGAACGTGGGGGCGGGGGGCGGAAGAGGCTGCGGTGGTGAAGGAGGAGGAGGAGAGGAGGAGCTGTAAAGTGGGAAGAACGGCGGAGAAAATGTGGAAGGAGTTTGTAGAAGGTGACGGCGAGTAAAACTGGCCGGAGATGCGTATGATAAGAGAGAGGATGCGCAAGATAGGAGTGAGAAGATGATGATGATGATGGCGTAGTCCATTTTTGGGGTTTTCTTGGAGAGCTTTGTGTGTGTGTTCTGCAATGAGCAGCACTCTCTCAGGAATGAAAGAGCCTTAATGGTTGGTACCACTATGCTAGTGTAAGTGTAGTGAATGGGTGATTAGTGAACTCTTCTTCTAGTTACAATTGAATATACTGTATAAAAAGTGAAACTAGGGCAGGGAAGAACGTATATGAAATGCAATAATTACGTGAAGTAAATTCTGGTCATCTCTTTCAAAAAGAATCTTTTTGACTTTTAATACCATCATCTTCTCTTTACTATTAGTACTATACAAAACACTATCTTCTCTTTTCTGTGCAACCCAATTATTAAAGGTGATATAGGTACCATCTTTATCTACGAGGAAAACAACTAAGACAACATTTCTATTCGCCCAAATATTATTGCTCTTTATTTACTCGTGTTATGAAATACGACTATGTAATCGAAATTCAAATTAATTAAGAGTATATATAGTTGGGCTAAAATGTCGGGAAAAGAAAAAGTAGAAGAAGAAATGCAGAGTGCTTTGTCTTTTATTTGTCTTATCCATATTTTTCGTATGTTTTATAGTATAAGAAACATAAAAGTTTCAAAAAGAACCCAGTGATTATTGAAATTAATAGTCCATTGATTTGAAACGCTCTCTAGCTTTTTGTCACTTACATTTTTTGCATGTTTTTCTTTTTCTTTTGGACTTTATTTGAAATATGATCTAGCCAGAGTTATTGTGGATGCGAGAGAGTCAAAAGGAGGGCTAAGACGAAAGGCAATCAGAAGAAGCAAGCTAAATGTGCACCCCAAAAAAATGAAAGAAAGTGTCACAACAGCTTGGTTGCATAGACAAGGACTAGAAATGGGGAAGACTTGGTTGGCCATATTGAGATTGTTACAACACACACCATGTGGTCATTTTACGTACCTCGATTTTTTGGAAGTTTTTAAGATTAATAAATGTTAAATTTACCTAGCAACCAAATATTACAAGTTACATACAATAATTGATTAACTGGCCATCCCCAAATCTTGCAAAACTAGCTGTACTTTTCTTGTCAGAGTACACAATCACGAAGTTGTGTTTTCACGAAGCCCATTTTCACTGCAAAAAAAAAAAAAAAAAAAAATCTAATGTGAACTATAGTAAAACTGTACGAGGATCAGGTTTCAAATGTGAACTCCTACTCTGAGCTGAAGACTTGTTGCTACACTGGCGGGAGAATTAATATGCAAAAGTCCAACTTGTTCACTACATCCAAGGAGACACTAATTGATAAACAAATGCTTTTTTCTCGTGAGTGGGCAACATCGGTGGTAATAATAAAGCCCTAAAAACTCTTTACCCTTGCCTTTGAGGCAAAATTCACTCTTTAGTCTCTCCCAATAGATGTTATTTGATGAAGATGCCAAGTAAAAATATCTACCTGAGTGTACCATCACCTTGAAAATAGAAATATACATATCAACATGAATACAAACTACTAAGAGCTTCTCCAACGGTAAGGTTCTTATTGTGAGGTTTTTAAATTTTTTAAGAATAGATTTTGTACTTTATGAAAGTAAGAACTTGTAATTGGGTAATTAAAATTTTGCTCCTCCAATGGTGAAGTTCTTATTGGGGTTCTTAATTTTGAAAAAAAATATTTGTCAAAAATATTATTTATGAAATGAAAATATTTTAAGTAAAACATAATTACTTTGAATGTTTAAATAATTTAAATTGTATAAAAATAAGAAATAATAGCATTTCATAAATTTTTAAACATTAATTTTAAAACTTACAAATTATAAAAGCATAGTAAAAATAGGAATACAAATCATAAATGGGATAATAGATTAGTTGTAATCCTGATTGTAACCTTGATTTGTGTCAAACTTTTGCCATATATGTTCAATCAAATCATCATGCAAGCGTTCATTTGTTCTTTTATCACGAACTTCATTTCGCGTGATCATCATCTCGGTGATGTTTGAAAGCCTCGCAGTAGGAAGTGTGTAGTCCACATGTGAAGTTCGGTTTGATTGTGTTTGTTCGAATTCTGCAACATTAAACTGCGTGTACCCATCACGTTCATCTTCTACTATCATATTGTGTAGTATGATACACACTCTCATTATCTTTCCAACTTTTTCTTTATCATGGATGAGAGCCGGGTTTTTTACTATATGGAATCGAGCTTGCAAGACTCCAAAAGCACGTTCAACATCTTTACGAACAGCTTCTTGATATGTAGCAAATAAGGATGCCTTTGGAGTTTGTGGAAGGGGAATAGATTGGATAAAAGTAGCCCATTTTGGATAAATCCCATCGGTGAGATAGTAGGCCAATTTATAGCGGTGCCCGTTGACAGTATAATTCACCTTAGGAGCACAACCTTGTAAAATATCGTCAAAAACTGGTGAGCGATCAAGAACATTGATATCGTTTAATGTACCTGGAGGTCCAAAAAACGCGTGCCATATCCAGAGATCTTGTGACGCTACAGCCTCTAAAACGATGGAAAAAACAAAACTTGTAAAAAGTAGTGGTGTGTCTAAGTAAATAACAAAAGGAGAACTAGTACAACTCGTTCTCACGGGATAACATAGTTACATATAGCCAAAAAAACAAATAATTCACACTGATCTTGAAGGGTTTGTCACGGGAAACAAACATGCCATTACTCATACAACATAAACATGTCATTACTCATACAAAACATATTCAAAGACATACAAAAGAAACATTCAAATATTACATAAACATGGTGAAATTCAAACTCATAGAACATAAACTCTCAAACTGAATTCCTTGACAACATGTCATTAATAAGCTTGTCTTTTAAAGCAACTTCTGCTTCACTAAGTTGTTCCTTTTTTGTAAGAAGGTTTTCAAGCATGACATGCTTGCTATGCTTCTCTTTTAAAGCAAAATCCTTCTCTTTCAAAGCATAGTCTTGTTGCTTTAGCTCAAGCATCCTCTGAACTTTGCTGACCTGAAACTCTAAGAAAGCCTTCCCTTCTCCCTCAACGGTCGACTCAACATTCTTTTTGGATTTTCCCTTCGACGCCTTAACACCAGGGGGTCGAGTCATACATTCATCGGCTCCATGGTCTTGTGGCATCGAGCTTGAGGACTGTGCAGAACCATCTTGGCATTTTCTTCTTTTTGGGGTTCCAGCGGGTTTAGTAGATGAAGAAGCACACCATTTCTGATCATACCTAAGCTCTCGCCAAGCATGCTCCAAGGTGAACTTCACCTTGTGGTCATTGAAGTAGATTTCATATGCCAGCTTCAGAACATCATCCTCATTTTGTCCACTTGATTTCTGCTTTGTGGCAGCCTCATAGCATCCAACAAACTTGCAAACTATATCATTTATCTTCCCCCACCTCTGCTTACAATGACTTGCTGCTCTATGTGGTCGACCTGCAGCCTTCAGACTTACTGCATAATACTTTGCAATCCGTGACCAAAAGGTTCCACGCTTTTGCTGATTTGAAATTACTGGATCCTTGCTTGTGTTAAGCCATGCACTGATGAGCAGAACATCATCTGCTGGGGTCCATGTAATTCTTGATCTACGCTCGGGTTGTGTCATTTCACCTTGACTTGAAGCACCAGCGTATTGGCTACTAACAATAGGGACTTGTGATGCACCAACCTCAATACTTGGTGAAACATTGTCGTATGGATTGGAGTCCAGACTGTGGGTTTCTCCTTGACTATGTAGGAGATCCATGAAGCCAGGAGAGTTAGTATATGGATTCATGGAACCATATGAATCCATATCGTTTTTTTTTTTTGTGCGTGTTAGAAGTAGAAGGGAAGATATTGCTAAAGGGTCGTGTTAGTAGCAATCAATGTGAGGGTTTGGTTAAAAACGATTTGGTTTGTGTTAGTAGCAATCAATGAGAAAGTAAATTTCCACTTCAACTACAAAGCATTGAACACACCCCATAAACACAACCATTGAACAACCAACGAACACAACACAATCAATACAAGACTTACTGCTTACCTAATCTGACAAGACCGGTTTAGTTATTTGGTAGTTGGAAGCAGTGAATTAAACAAAATTAAGTAAAAAAGGAAACTAACCTGCTTGAATTCTCTAGTTTTTGCCATTTGTTGACCCGACCAAACTGATCACAAGTCTACCATGGTCTCCCTTACCAAACTAATCACAAGAAACAATATAAAAGAGAGGTTGAGAGAAACGGATCAGTGATCACATTTTTAATGAGTTGAGATATATGAAATATACACCCATAACAAGAACTCATAACAATTCTCGTTCCATTGTTTGGTTAATTCTACACAAACGGATAAAAAGGGACTTAAACACAAGGATTCATGGAACAATCACAACTAAGTATGAGAGTTAATACTACTAGTATAGTACCTGTATTTGTCAGGGAATTTGCCTTTCTCCATGTAAGTCATGAAGTGATGAGCAAGTCCAGGAGGAATCGGCTCCTCCATCACTATGGACGAATCTGCTGCTAGCTCCGTTTTTGCAGAAGCCTCTAGCTGAATCGATTAAGCTCCTGAAACACAAAGCATCCTTTGTTTTTAGTAAAACTCAGTAACAAGTGATCTGCAAAGCAACAAAAACAACTAATTAAACAGCAAAGATACTTGCTTTCTCGACATTTATAGACGTATAAATGATTACAAGAGGATGATCATAACCAAAACTGAAACAAAAACAGATAAGTTATATCCTAGTTCACTTTTTAAAAGCCACTATTACAATCTATATCAACTACAAATGCAACATACTTCACAGCCTTACCAACACCTCTAAAACCATTTGATTGAATAATTTTGAAGACATAAACGATAGATTTTCAAGCATTCTAAACTTTCAAATCATTCTCGTTAATTCTAACAGTTATATATTGCAACACTTTAAGAGAGTTTTAATAGAATTGTAAAGATATCAATTCCACTAATTTCTGTTTCGTTCTCTCACCACGTTAACAAAAAAAAAAAAAAAACAACATTGTCATCTTTCTTTCATGCGAATAAAGAGAAACAGAGCAATAAAACAGAAAACAGAAGGAGGTAAGAGAATAAAACAGAGACTTTGAGCACATTCTACAAACAGATTACCCTAATTACAATCATGCATGGTGGAGAAGACTCAACGCTTTCCCATATGTCGTTCCGATTAGTTAATCAAAATCTCTGATTTCTGATTGATTAGTCAAAACCTCCGATTAGCGATTGGTTAATCAAAACCTCCGATTGCCAGGTTCTGATTTTGTCAAAAAAAAAGTCTCTTTGTTTTGGGTTGGGAGTATCGCGAGAAAGAGAGAAGAGGAAGAGGAAGAGGAAGAGAAAGGGGAAAAAAAAATTTGTTTTTATATTAAAAACTAAGTGAAAGATATGCTGACACGTATTTGTTAAGAGGCAACTCTTAAGCTTGTTAAATAAGAGGCAACTCTTATCTTTTTTATTAGTTCTGATTTATTTTTAATCACAATCTGTAATAAAAACCTTTGCTAAATCCACCGTTGGAGAAGCTCTAAGATCTACACAGGAACTACAAATACATACATAGTTTGATTGTTTTTGTTTTATACAAGTACATAGTTAAGACTTGAGACAAATATTATTCCTAGGTGCAGTGAAAATTATGACCAGGTGTTGGAATCCGGACAAAAGCAACTCCTCTCACTCATAGCATATGTCAAATCAGCGGGAACATATATCATCCTAATAGTAATTTTGTAGCTGGCTTCTTCACAGCCGAGTATATCTAATCCACATGAGTATTTTTTTTTCATCAGAAAAAAAAAAAAAAAAAATCTACCGTTGGATATGTAACCACCATCAAATCATCAATCATCTGCCGGAGTTCACTAACATTCAAATTTTTTTTGGTTGGATTCAAACATTGACTAATCAAATATAGTATTGATTGGTACTGTATCACATGCGAAGCTTACATGGGTATATAATCCAAGTTGTATTTGGGTTGTAGTGGTGCTTAACTGCTAATTAGTAATACTACTAATGAGCAAATGATTCTGATTATTAATAATTTTAAAAAAGGATGCATTCCGTCTATCGGTCCAGCTGAAGTCAAGGCTGGCTAAGAAAGGGAATGAATCGTCACCATGGCTGCAAGATCAGTGAGCTAAAAGTACTAAAAACCATTAGCCAATTTCTGACCACCTCTCTTGTCACTTGTGACGTGAATCAACGGCCACGATACGTTTTACGCTATCGTCACAGCACGGTGTCATAACACGTGCATTATAATATCTATGGACGGAATTAAAAAAAAAAAAAAAAATTGCTTCAGCTCTCTGCTTCTCCTTGGGTTTTCATATTCGTAATCCGTTTCTTATCAATCCAATCCAAATCCAGAAATTTTGAGTCTCAAAGTTTTGCTTTTTTAATTTTTTAATTTGAGTCTCTTCTTACGGCATGTTGGGTTTCTCATGGAGATTGATTTGGTTGGAATCTAAGCTTGCAATGTCTTCGTTTCCCTGATCTTATCTGGTGATGCGGAATTCTTGATTTTCTTATATTACCCAGTAGGCGCCAATCCATTTTGGAACTTGGTTTCGGACAAAGAGCTATAATCTGGTTTAAATTGAGGTTAAGGGTTCTCTGGATTACTTCATTTAGATCAAAATTGAAGCTTTTCCGACTTGATTTAGGCAATCTTCGCTTAGGTTTCTGTTCTGTATCAAAGTAACTATGTGGAAGGAGGTATAGTTATAGACTTGGAGGAGGTTTTAGTTTCAAAAGATAAGATTTTGTTTTTTCATTTATACTGGAGTTGAAGTGATAGATGGAGGTTGTGTCTGAGTTTGATGATACTGAGACCTCCATTACCCACCTTCCAGATGATTGTCTTTCCTTTATTTTCCAACGACTTGATAATGTTGCTGATCATGATTCATTCGGTTTGACTTGTCATCGCTGGCTCAACATCCAAAACATAAGCCGTCGCTCTTTACAGTTTCAGTGTTCCTTCACAGTACTGAACCCTGCAAGTCTGTCTCAGCCGAATCCTGATGTGAATTCCTATCATCTCCACAGGCTTCTCACTCGTTTCCAGTGGTTGGAGCATCTTTCGCTTTCTGGTTGCACGTTACTGAATGATTCAAGCCTCGCCTCTCTTAGGTTTCCCGGTGCAAGACTGCATAGTCTTTACTTAGATTGTTGCTTTGGTATTTCTGATGATGCGATCTTTACAGTTGCTAGCTTTTGTCCCAATCTAAGAGTGGTTAGTCTCTACCGCTGCAATATCAGTGACATTGGGTTAGAAACTTTAGCCAGGGCTTCCTTGCCTCTAATGTGCGTTAATCTCTCGTATTGCCCTCTAGTATCTGATTTTGGGATTAAGGCATTGTCACAAGCATGCTTGCAGCTTAAGTCAGTGAAGATCTCAAACTGCAAGAGCATAACCGGTGTTGGCTTCAACGGCTGTTCTCCAACTCTAGGCTATGTGGATGCTGAGTCTTGTCAGCTTGAGCCTAAGGGTATAACTGGGATCATTAGCGGAGGTGGGATTGAGTTTCTTAACCTTTCAGGTGTAAGTTGCTACATCCACAAAGATGGGTTGGTACCTATTGGATCTGGGATTGCATCAAAACTTAGAATCTTGAACCTAAGGATGTGCAGAACGGTTGGTGATGAATCCATCGAAGCTATAGCAAAAGGTTGTCCAGTGCTCCAAGAGTGGAACTTGGCTCTCTGTCATGAAGTTAAGGTTTTGGGATGGGAAGCCGTAGGAAAGTGGTGCCGTAACTTGAAAAAACTCCATGTGAACCGTTGTAGGAACTTATGTGACCAAGGGTTGCTTGCTCTACGAGGTGGTTGCACGAACCTCCAGATTCTCTACATGAGCGGGAATGCGAGGCTGACCCCTACAGCAGTTGAGATGTTCAGGTTACATAGAGCCGATATAACAATAAGGGCAGAGGAAATGATGGCCATAGGAGCAGACTGGAGACTATATGCACAAGAATGAAGCATCCATTACCCAACAGTATATATGCGTTGGTCTTACTCAGAGGAAAACTGCAAGAACGGATCCGAATGCTGCTAAAGCAAGCTAGTAAACAACTCTGAAAATATACATTACAAATACTATATACATCCTTTCTTTTTTTGGTCATCAACAAATACTTCACTTAGTTGTCAAATTTATAATGTGTCCATGAAGTCATAATGGATGGTCCTTAGAATTCTTTACTTATGCCTCTTGCACAATCCCCCAATATTTGCTTTGTTGTAATGTTGTGATTCTTTGGGGATGGACCATTTATAAGATTATCACTCTTTGTATAGTAAGTATCATTCCTTTTGTCTGTAGGCAACAGAGTATGCGAATTACAAAGAGGATTACGAAGTAAACATGGTTTAATGCAGGTGTAGGGGTTGGTGTTGGGATTGGACTAGGTGTCTGTGTTGGTCTTCTCCTTCGTACTTACCAATCCAACTACCAGAAACTTCAGGAGGAGGCTTCTGAGAAGCCGCTTCTCTAGCTAGTTTAGTAATGTATATTTGCACTTTTTTTACCTTTTGAAATTTTGAGAGAATCCTCTTTTAAAAACCGTTTGAATTTGGGTGTGATGTGAATCAAACACTTTTGGGTGTGGATAAGTTGGTATTTGTTTTGCTGTAAATAAACGAGTGAGAAAATAGCTTTTTGTATATTGATGATCATTGAGTACTCATCACCCACAAGAATACAAAAAAAATTACATATCTCCCACTTTCACAAACTTTGCTGCTAAGCCTTTGCAACATAAAAGTCCGAACTAATTCTTGGCAACACGTATCCTACTCTTGCAATCCTCCCCTTAACGTTCCTCCATTGTTCATAAGCTGCTCCCCAGGGTTTTTTCTATACACGAATCATTATTTTCCAAAATCTAGGCCAAAACAAGTCTACACTGTTTTCTTGTTCTTCAGATACATCCCCTGCTTACTCTCTCTTGTACATCTGTTTCTGGGGTCAGTTTGAAAGACCAAACATAAACCTCTGAAAGTGTTCTATTCCTTTCTTTGTCAAGGAGAGTTGATTGGAAGACCATCGAGAGATGATAAAAGACCAACGAGAGCTGATCATAACATCAACGAGAGTTGATAGGAGCATTACCAAGAGATGATAACAATACCAACGAGAGAGTTGATCATAAGACCAACGAGAGCTGATCATAACATCAAAAAGAGTTGATAGGAGCATTATCAAGAGATGATAACAAGATCAACGAGAGTTGATAGGAGCATTATCAAGAGATGATAACAAGATCAACGATGGTTGATAGGAGCATTATCAAGAGATGATAACAAGATCAACGAGAGCTGATCATAAGATCAACGAGAGTTGATAGGAGCATTATCAAGAGATGATAACAAGATCAACAATGGTTGATAGGAGCATTATCAAGAGACGATAACAAGATCAACGGGAGTTGATAAGAGCATTATCAAAAGATGATAACAAGATCAGCGATGGTTGATAGGAGCATTATCAAGAGATGATAACAAAGATCAACGATGGTTGATAAGAGCATTATCAAGAGATGATAACAAAGATCAAGATGGTTTGATAGGAAGATCATCGAGAGATGATAAAAAGACCAACGAGGGTTGATCATAAAACCAACGAGAGAGTTGATCATAAGACCAACTGGAGTTGGTTGGAAGATCATCGATAGATGATAAAAAGACCAACGAGAGAGTTGATCGTAAGACCAATGAGAGAGTTGATCATAAAACCAACAAGAGTTGGTTGGAAGATCATCGATAGATGATAAACGGACCAACGAGAGAGTTGATCGTAAGACCAACGAGATTTGGTTGGAAGATCATCGATAGATGATAAAAAGACCAACGAGAGTTGGTTGGAAGATCATCGATAGATGATCAAAAGACCAACGAGAGAGTTGATCGTAAGACCAACGAGAGTTGGTATGAACATTATCACGAGTTGATCGTAAAACCAACGAGGGTTGATAGGAAGATCATCGAGAGATGATAACAAAATTCAACGATAGTTGATAGGAATATCATCGAGAGATGATAACAAGATCAACGATGGTTGATAGGAGCATTATCGAGAGATGCTATGATCAGATCAACTAGAGTTGATTGGAGGATCATCAAGAGATGATATATGAGATCAACTAGAGTTGATTGGAGCATCATCGAGAGATGATATATGAGATCAACGAGAGTTGATTGGAGCATTATCAGGAGATAATAAGATCAACGAGAGTTGATAATAAGACCAACAAGAATCGATCATATGTGTTTTTATTGTCATTGCGCGGCTGCACCTCTATATTAATATGTAATACCTACAAGACAGAATACAAAACAGAATGAGTCAGAAGACTGTTATCCAAATTTTACATGATATCTAACCAGAAGATTGAGAAACACTAGGTATAGAAAATAATAGAAATACCTCGATGGACAGGCCTGAAAACTCAACAATCCATCCCAAATATATATACGCTAAAGATCAATGCCACTCCCGGATCAGAGCAAGACAAGCCAAACCATAACAAGAATATCATCGGTTAGATAATGAGATTTTAAAGATAGTCATATAAAGAAAACGAACAAAACTTGCATGAAAATAACACAGACATCTACAAGATCATTCCTTCTTTCATTAGAAGATATACAGACTTCTGCTTGTTGATCAACGAGCGTATCAACGAGGGTTGATGATTGGATCAACGAGGGTTGGTGGTTCAGATCAATTACGAGGGTTGATGATAAGAATCGGCGAGGGTCGATGAATGGATCAACGAGAATTGATGCTTATGTAAAATCTATACAAGAATATCAAAAAACAGAATACAGAGTTAGAAGAAGACTTCATACAGACCAAACACAAAGCAGTAATCGAATTCTACGAGACATGTAAGCAAAAGACCAGAAAGATTCATACACAATAATAAAAAGATATAGATATATGCGTAGATAATAACAACGTACCTCGATGGATCCATCAGTCGCATTATCGATGCAAAAAGATCAACAACAAGGGTTGATCATTAGAGATCAACGAAGATATATCAGATGTTGAAAAAATCGAGCAAAACCCTAAAGAGATGATAAAAAGAATAGAAACATAATCAAAGAAAGCAATAAGGAATCATCGACATGCAAAGAAAAAAACAGAAACAGAAAAGGATACAGAAGCGATGAACAATCTTCAATCACATTTTTCATATATATATAGAGGGGGGAGCAAAACCCAAAACCGAGCCGGTTAAGGAATTCGGAGAGATCCTACGGCTAGTAATTGTTTTAGGTAACCAATCGACGGTGCAGATGAATCAACAATAAGAAAAGACGGTTTATTAATAAAGTCGGTTATTATGTTTGCGCGTGATCGTATATTCTAGATGATTCACCAATATTAGAGAGCCACGTGTCCAATTTCTTATAAATTATCTAGATGATTCCCGGTATATATAAGTAACCATCATGGGCTAGTTTTTCATTTATTAAGTGAAACAAAATCGATAAAAATCCAAAATTAAATAGACTAAATTACATAAACTGCAAGAACGGATCTATTCTAGAATAGGCTTCAATTTGTTAATAAGTTATCAAAATGTATATTTTACATGTATCTTATGTGGGATTCATTCTCATTTGAGGTTACGATCCGAATGCTGCTGAAGACAGATCCATGGCTCCCGTGACAGTCATTAAGACATCATTTTATACACATTCTGATTTGTAAGTGTAAAGAACATGACACAATGAACACTGAAGCTACAACACAACAACGAGTTTTAAGAACTCTTTCATGTGCTCTGCTGATTCCTAGTGTTTCTTCCTTACTTCCGTTTCTTTTCACTAGTAAAAACTAAAAAGTGTATCAATATTGGATTCTTAACAAATCTACCAATAGTGTATCATTCCATGGGACCTCACTGTGTGAACGCCTAGCTGTGACTCCCTCAGACAGAAAGAGAAAATAAACTTCATCTTAGTTTGTCGAAGAAAGAGCGATAAGTAGAGACAAACAGAGACTCTAGGGACAATCTAATCAACAGTGTTGCTTCGAATCCAGTTAAAGAAGAGAATCGAATATATATAAATATATCAATAGAAAGGTCTTTAATTAAAATACACTTAAACTTCACTTTCCATTTTATTGAGTTCTACATCTATCAGCGGTTTGTTTATCACACAACCAGAAAACTGAGTAGAGAGATGGAGAGAAGAGAAGAAGAGACTCGATTTGTAAACAAACATCTGGCTTTCATATATCCCAATCTGCGTTGCAGGCTGCTGCACGACTTGTCTTCTATCAGTAACCAACTGGGTTTTCATGGTGTATATAAAGCAATGCTGAAGGATTTGGGTGTCATTCAGTTTCCCCATACATTGTCCCAACCACCGCCACCACCTGGTGCTGGTGCAGCAGCTTTAGGCCCCTCGATGTAGTTCTGGTTTCTATTTGGCTGGTGGGGTAAAGGGAGTCCGTTGGGCCCTTGTGGTGGCTGCTGCATCTTTCTAGGCTTTGTTCTCACCCCAAGCATACGCAATACAAATCTTGCTAATTCTCCATATAACATACCACCACGATCAAACAGCTGTGGAAAAATATTTGAATGGTGTTAACATGTGAACAATAATCAAATCATTCAAGAAATCAGTATAAGTAAAGTTGGTAGAAGAAAAAAGGACGGAACCTGAAGAAGCGCAGACATGAACATGTGAAAGGCCTGCGTGTTTTGATCTATAAGCATCGCTACACGGCCAAAGAAATTCACAGCACCTTGCATCTGTCATCAATCAAAACATGAACACTTTATGTTATACAGAACTGACTTATCAACTTCTTTGATTTTCTTATACAAAATAAGTAAAAATGCTGAACAATACCACACGAAGAAATGAAATCCAGAAGCCTGGTGGAGATGGAGGTTGATTATAAGGGTCATTTGGATCTTGACCACCATAAGGACTCATTCCCATCCCCATCCCCATCCCCATTCCCGTTCCCATACCCATACCATAACCACCCATCGTGCCACCATACATCCCACCTCCACCATACATGCCGCCCGAACTTCCATATAGACCACCACCGCCACCGTAACCTCCTCTATACATGCTACTACCTCCATACATTCCACCACCATATGATGAACCATACCCACCTAATGCTGAACCATACCCAGAGTTCACACCTAGATTTGAACCATAACCTGCAATTCATACAATAAGAGAACTAAGCTCTATGTAATCTCAACAACCAAAAAAAAAAAAAGATAACTTTGAATCATACCTCCCATGGTGGTCCCGTAATTCTGCTGCTCCCAAGGTCTAGTCGGTACAGGCCTACTGAGTGCATTCATATTAGGAGATGTATTAGTCCTGTTTATGGATGAAACAACTTCACCAGGATTAGCTGTCCCAGAAGCCTCAACTGAACCAGCCGTGCTAGTATTCGAAGGAGGCCTGAAAGGATTAGGACCAGATGTATTTCCTTCTTGTTCCCAAGGTTTAGGAGGACTGCCACCTGCACCGAAAAAAATTGAAGTTATAATGATTAGATAATAGATAACATTCTGAAGCAATAAGCACAGGTAAAAACACTAAAGAGACTCGATGAAGCAATTGTAAATAGGATAAGAAACAGTATTAGCAATATCAATGCAACGTTGTGTGAAACAACGAGTAGAACTACGATGCCGAATAAGAAAAGGCATCAACTTGCAATCAAAAAAATGAAAAAATCTAACTGAATCAATAAAAGATAAGGCCAACGAAAACTAAGAGCAATCCAAAGAGTTAAAAAAAAAAAAAAAAAAAAAAAAAACTTATCATCCATCATCAATCAGACAATCCAAGGTAAACAATATCACAATTCAAAACAATGATTGAAGAAGGTATGGGAATACGAAATCGAAACAGAAGTTGCTCAGCTGAAAAGTTAGAGAAACAGGTTACAGAACAATCCTTAAAAGGTTTTGAATAGACGAGATCCAAAAACTTATCTCATGGATTGAATAAACCCCTAATTGAACCAATTCTAGGTCGAAGTTAATCAATTTCACATCATTCCAAAGCAAACTCACCGAACCGACCAATAATTGCAATAGGATAATTCAATAAATCGAGACCCTAAAAAAATCTCAACCCACAAAAAACGATTTTGAATTGAACGAACCTGTCGACTGAGATGCCATAGCCAAGAGACGAATAGAGAGAGAGAGAGATCTTGGAAATCTACTCCGACGCCAACCTCAAGCGCGGAGAGAGAGAGAGAGAGAGGGAGAGATACAGAGGTGGTGGGGGAAGGGGAAGAAGACAAAGGAAGAGGGACCTCGAAAAGAGAGAAGAAAACAAAACGGATTACTTTCTTCTTTTAGGTTATTGTGTTTCAGCCCCTGTAGTTATTATCTTTACCCAAAAAAGCCTCATAATAACCAAAATTGACATAATTTGAAACTCAATATAGAAAATAAAAAATCCAAAAAAAGGATAAAGATGAAAAACGAATTATTAAAAATTTTATAAGCAAAAAAAGATTCCATATTTCGAGGGGAAGAAGAAGAGAAGAAAGAAAGAAGCTCAGTCGGCGGCCGGTTTAATCTCTCTCCTCTCTCTCTCTCTCTCTCTCTCTCTCTCTCTCCCTGTCACCGGCGTTGTCATATCTGAATTGCCTTAAAAAAATTTGACACTTTTTTCCGGCGCAAGCGGGATTTTGTAGCTCGAAAGATTTGGGTAATTTTTAGATGGCGGCGAGCGCAAACCCGTCGGGGAACAATCAGGAAGGTTCGTCGGCGACGCAGAAGGTATCGACTTCTTCAGCGGCGGCGACGAATGGCGGTGCTGTAAATTCTGTCGATAATGGTGCCAATACAGGCGCGGCGGCTGATAATAATTCACAGACGATTGGGGCGTTGAGGCATAATTCAGGGATCTCTACCGATTGGACTCATGAAGAACAATCTTTATTGGAAGATTTGCTCCTCAAGTAATCTCCTTTTCCTCTTTATCTCTCTCTTTGTGTTTTAGATTTGAATCCTGAGATTATCTTGTGAACATGGTTCCTCGAATTTTGAATCCGGCATATAAGTTTTTGTGGGTTCTTTTGTTAATATGATTGTATCTTAGCTAATTGAGAGTTTTGTGTTTTGATTAGCTTAGCTATAACTTTTGAGTATGGTAATAAATACAAATACTAGTAAATGACTAGCTGGTGTTTTTGTATCCTATCATATTTATGATAAGCACATTAGTGTTAAGAGCTATGAGAGATACTAGTACTTAGGATTTTAATTGGAGGATGAGTTGTCTACTTATCGGTAATGATTGGTTGCTAGTTAATCTTGTATGAGCTTTGTTTGTTAAATCCTATCACTCTTTTTAATAGTTTAATCTGTCTTATATAGGTACGCCACAGAGCCGTCAGTTTTTCGATATGCAAAGATTGCGATGAAAATGAAAGATAAGACTGTCCGAGATGTTGCGCTGCGCTGTAGATGGATGACTGTGAGTTTTTCTCTTCTCTCTTGATTACTCTTCTTTCGCCTGTTGGCTTTATTTGATCCGTAAGATGGTTTATTTTACCTTCATGTGATTGCTTGATGGATTACAGAAAAAGGAAAATGGAAAGCGCAGGAAAGACGACCATTCGTCGAGGAAAAAAGATAAGAAAGTATGTGGGAATGACTGAGTTCTAAATGCGTAACTAGCTTGAACTTTTAGTTATTTACTTGTGATTTTGGACGAGTGAAAGTTGCGTAACTAGCTTATAAGTCTACAAATTGATTGTCTTTCACTATCTGTTAAGCAGGAAAAAACTACAGATTCTTCAGCCAAGTCCTCATCTCATTTGAATGTTCATCCTAATGGTCCTTCGTATGCTCCGCCTATGTTGCCTGTAGATGCTGATGATGGTATTTCGTATAAAGGTTTGTTTAAGAATCTAGGATTGTTTTTTCTTTTACTTGTGAAGGCTAAATCTTCTAGATTGAATAGGAGCATAACTGTCTTGGCGTTATTGCAGCTATTGGTGGTTTGAGTGGAGATCTTCTCGAGCAAAATGCTCAATTGTTCAATCAAGTTTCATCAAATTTCTCAGCTTTCCAGGTGAATTCAACTTTCACTTTTCAGCTTGTAAGTTTTTTGTATAGTTGGCTGGGGAGTTTGGACCTGATTTGTTTCTGTGCCTTGTTGTTTTGTTGGCTTTTGAGCAATCCTTGGACTAGATCAGCTTAAGTTTGCTGCTAGTTAAATTCAACTGTGTATTTAATCCAAGATTCTTTCCTATTGCAGCTACATGAGAATGTCAATCTCTTGAGCAAAGTTCGTGACAATATCCTCACAATCTTGAACGAGTAATACATTTGTTCATCCATCTATTGATCATTTCTATGTCTTTGACTCACTTTGGGAAATGCCATTCTTTTCCAACAAAGTTCTGGAGCTATGATAATGTATTAACTCAAAATCTTTGCTTGCTTTGCTGTTTGGGTTGCAGCTTGAATGACATGCCAGAGGTTATGAAGCAGATGCCACCTCTTCCGGTGAAGGTCAACGAAGACCTGGCAAATTCGATCCTCCCTCGCCCATCCCATCCATCTCATCCATCCCATCCAAACCATCAAATGAAGCCATGATCAAGCTGCTGACCAAGGAATCTTTTTAATCCGGGATCAATGAAGAAAAAAGAATAAAATCGCGGGATAGAGAGAGCTCCAGTCGTACTGGTTGATAGAATGAGGGGGTTTCCCCTGACTCATAGAGTTATAGTCTCTTTTGCAATTTCTTTCAGTGTCTGGATATTTTAGCAACTGGTTAATTGATACACGAGTAGGGGTCATATCGTTGTTTAGGATGTGAATAGATTTCAATTGGTATGGTATAAGTTTCTGTATAAAATTTGGTTTTATGCTGAAAGGGTTTGAGATTAAAAGGTAGAAGCGCACACCCGTGATGCATTTCTCATACAACCTCTTCTTAGAATGAAACAAAACTACTAAACCAATTCATTGTAATAAATGAAGCCGAATGTTTAGTAACACAAATGTAAGTCTTGCTCGTAGCTTGCATAAGAGATCTCGAGAGTGATAAGGTAAGTCGTTTACAAAGACAAAAAGTTTTTTTCTTTTGTTTAGAAGATTATTCAAAGCATCTTTAGAAGTGCCAAGTGAAGATAGCAACTCTCTGACAGATCAGACAAGTCTTTGGTTAATTTGGGCTTGGTAGCTTTCAAGAGTCTTCAACTCTCAGCCTACAAGAAGACACAATGTTCGATTAAAATTGGTTTCAAGCTGAAAGGTTTGAGACTAGAAGGGCTATATCCTAAAAGTGCACAGCCGTGATGCATTTCATACAACCCCAGAAGAATACACAACGGTGAGTAAGAAATAGGATATACATAATGTGAGGGTATGGCAATTGTGATATACTATCTTATGAAAACCTTTCATCATACAACAGAGTGAAGTTGATACATGATTGGAGGAACAAGTCGAGCATAGTGCAAATGAATCATTTCAAAGTCTACAACAGAGTGAAGTTAATACATGATTGGAGGAACAAGCCGAGCATAGTGCAAATGAATCATCTCAAAGTCTACAACAGAGTGAAGTTAATACATGATTGGAGGATAAAATTATCACAACAATTATAACCCTTTACCAACAACAAAAAAAGAAGATTATTCAACAAATACTAATAACATAAATAAAGCATAGGAGAAGAACCTTCAGCAGAATGAGAGAAGGAAGCCAGCCAACGTTTTTTTTTTCTTTTCTTTGTGTGGAGTATATTTACTTCTGTTTTGATATGGATATATTTATATTATTTGGACTTTTCCTTTTTTTTTTTTGTCGTCAATATATATTTGTATTTTGTAGATATGTTTTACCAACTGATTGAAGACATCTATAAAAGAATAGGTTATGTTATCTTTTATTAAGTTACATATTTATATTAAACAATACGTTATTTTACAAAGTTCAGATTCTTATTGTTTGAAAATACATTATTTTTAAAAGTTCAAAATCACATTTATTTATGAGAAAGTTGTCAAAACTATATATATTTTTTTTGAACAAAGAGAAAATTGTCAAACAAACTATAAATTAGTATTTGATATTTTGATATATGAAACATTGACACAAACGATTGGTCTATGTTAGTTTTGAGCCTTTTTTCATCAGAACTTTTATTTTTCTCCCCTTTAATAAGATGAAGATTTCGTTTATTACTTGTCGTATCTTTTAATTTATAAAAGACCAGATTAGGATCCGCCCGATGTGCGGGTTTAGATTTTTAAAAATAAAATTAAATTTAAAAGAATAGAAAGTAAATATTTTAGTAATAATTTTATTAATTAGTAATTTTGACGTCGAACTTTATATAATAAGATACGACACATTATAGTATTAGTAATTCAAAATGATTATTTCCACAATTTGTATATTATACATATTTAGTATTAGAGTTAATAATAAAATCTTGTTTTAAATTACAATTAAAATGTTTTGATGAAAAAAAAAAATTGAACAAGTTAATAATTTGTTATGATTGTCAATTTCACATGGTCAATTTATTAATATGTATGAAAATAATCTAAGAGGATATGGAAGAAAGGTAAAAAGTAAATAATGAACGAGGCCGAATTATGCCTTCAATATGGGCTTCGTGGCCTTAGGCTCAAATACCATCGAAAACATTTAGTTTGTTTTTATAAATGTTAGAATTTAGACAATTGTTTCGTCATTGTTTTGGCGATTTAGGGTTCGTCTCAGACCGCAGCGTCGGTCCAGCCTCAAGCTCACCATCGAGAATCTTCACTGCCTAGTGCCTACGCCTCGTATTCATTTCGCAGCCATATCTATTTCTAAAACCCTGCCCTGGTTGGTTTTTCTCCATCCGGCGCCGCCTCTCAAAGCCTCTGCTTCTCCGAAGGTCACCTCTCATCGATTTGATGATGGATTACAATAAAAAATCATGCCGGATCAGGAATCAGCAGGTAAACATATCTCAAATGGCGTTAATTTGACTATTGTGTCTGTTTTATTTACTAAATTGAGCTTGCGGCCTCAATTTTGAAGAGGCGAGCATACGAAACGGGTCATTGGGCACGGTCACGGTCTAAAAACGGGTTAACGACGAAACGGGTCATCGGGCACGGGTCTTTGAAATGGGTCTTCTTGACCCGTATGAGGTACTACTTATATATATAGTCTGTAACTACTTTTTTTTTTCCCCCTTTTTTTTATCTTCTCTACGACCTCACTTCGCTCTCCTTTTGCATTGTTAGTTCGGCAGCTCAGCTCAAACCAAAATCGCTCCATAGTGATCACCTCCTTCGGTAATTCTTGTAACTTCTTCTTTTTCTTCTTCTTCTTCCTCGCGTCTTCTTCTTTACTCTTCGTCGTGAGTCTGTTCTGGTTGAATCACGAGCTTTCTTGCTCGTTCTTATGCTTGCTCGTTCTTATGCTTGACTCGTTCTCCTTTTGCATCGTTAGTTCGGCAGCTCAGCTCAAACCAAAATCGCTCCATAGTGATCACCTCCTTCGGTAAATTCTTGTAACTTCTTCTTCCTCGCGTCTTTTTCTTTACTCTTCGTCGTGAGTCTGTTCTGGTTGAATCACGAGCTTTCTTGCTCGTTCTTATGCTTGACTCTTTTATCGTTTATCATAAACTCTCTGTAAACTTCTCTGTCTCTTCTTCTTTTTCTGCGTTCTTGCTTGTTCAAATTGTTCGTGAGTATGTTTTTGTTCGTGCTCGTCTTCTTTGGATTGTAACCATTTTCCTCTGTAGATTTGCTTTTGCTTCAATTTGGATTGTAGTCTGTTTTCTTATACGCTCACTCCTCTCTTTACGTTTTGTGTCCATTCTAAATCCTTAAAGGTTGATGTTTCTTTTGGAATGTAGAGGCTTTGGTAGTTTGTGAAAGCCAAATAAACACATCTCTCTTAGTTTTGAGTCTGTTTTTAACCGTCTTTCTCTGTAGATTTGCTACAAAGGTAGGTTCTTTTGCTTCAATTTGGATTGTAGTCTGTTTTCTTATACGCTCACTCCTCTCTTTACGTTTTGTGTCCATTCTAAATCTTTAGTTTAAGAACAGTGAAGTTTCTTTTGGAATTTAAACCTTTTTGGTTGATGTTTCTTTTGGAATCTAGAGTCTTTGGTAGTTTGTGAAAGCCAAACAAAACACATCTCTCTTTTAATAGGTTTGTATTTCCATTTTTTCTTGGTTTTTCAGATATGGCGATGAACTGTGAATCATGTGGAAACACAAGAGCTTTGGTTTATTGTTGGGACTGTGGCCAACCGAGAATCTGTGTTCCAACATTCCAACACTTTGGAGATCACATCAGGACACATATGCATAGTCCTGTGTGTGATCTCTGTTCAGTGAAGCCAGCCCTTGTTCGTTGTTTTAATGGTGGTGGGTTATACTTTTGTCAGAACTGTTTTGTGGGTCAGGCTCAGGAGTGTGTTGTCAGAAAAGACCATCTGGCTGTTGTCCCCTTCTCAGGACACATTGTAAGTATTTTCTGAAATCCCGTTTTACCTGAAATCCCGTTTTACATGTTTTACCTTTTTAACTCACTAATTTTGTACAAACACAGTATTGTTCTGCTGCACCGACTCAGCAACTCACCGTAGCTGCACCGACTCAGCAACTCACCGTAGCTGCACCGACTCAGCAACTCCCCCTCCTAGCGGTAGTATTCCTCTCACCAATCTCTTAAAATCTGATTCAGAAATGTCACACCCTTTCTGTAGCTTTCATTCTTTTCATTCTTTTCGCAGACTGCACAGACTGCATCTGGTTCAGTTTTGCAGACATCACAGTACCTACCCCAGTCAGCCTTATCTGAAATACTTGATAACGTCCCACCTTTCTCTACTAGTCACCAGCTGGTAAAATGAATATTGTGTAGTTTGTGAAGTTATCTTCTGTAGCTAAATATAAAATAATATTTTGACAGCTAAATATAAAATAATATTTTGACTCTTTTCGCAGTGTTCAACTTCCTCAATGGCGTCTACCTCGGGAGTTCGTGTGGTTGAAGACCAAACACAGCAGGTGAGAGTTAGTCTGTCTAATAATCCTAATTGTTTCGATTCTTCTCTGATCCATAAACAGATCTTAGATTCCCTTTCGTTTCTGCAGTCTACTTTGGGTTTTGGTTTGAGTCAAAACCGCCTAAGCTTTCCTTCCACTTCGGGATTCCGTCCAGTAAGACTTACTCATGATTTGGAAGATCTTTACTGTTAGGCAGAATGATCCATAAGTTCCCTTTGTTTCTCAAGTCACGTTTCTTTTTGCAGACTGGCTTGCAGGCTTCAGGTTCGCAGTTGCAGAGTTCAACTTCCTCAATGGCGTCTACCTCGGTTGGTGTGATTAGAGACCACCCACAGCAGGTGAGAGTTAGTCTGTCTAATAATTCTAATTGTTTCGATTCTTCTCTGATCCATAAACACATCTTAGATTCCCTTTCGTTTCTGCAGTCTACTTTGGGTTTTGGTTTGAGTCAAAACCGCCCAAGCTTTCCTTCCACTTCGGGATTCCGTCCAGTAAGACTTACTCATGATTTGGAAGATCTTTACTGTTAGGCAGAATGATCCATAAGTTCCCTTTGTTTCTCAAGTCACGTTTCTTTTTGCAGACTGTATCTAGTTCATACCAACTAGCTTCGCAGACTGGCTTGCAGGGTTCAGGTTGGCAGTTGCAGAGTTTAACTTCCTCAATACCATCTGCCTCGGTTGGTGTGATTAGAGACCACCCACAGCAGGTGAGAGTTAGTCTGTCTAATAATCCTTAGGTCCCTTTGTTTTTACTTTATTCTTGTTATGTGTAATAATGTCGTTCTTTTGAAGTCTTCGCAGGACCCTATTGCTGATCAATCTGCATCTCCTCCTCGTGAATTGGGTTTGTTCCCACTAAAACCTTCCAAAAGACAGAGGAGGGAATGAAGACAGATGGTATTGTGATATACAAGGAGATTTGTTTGTAGTGGACCACTGGTTCTATGTTTTTTTCTTTTGGATCTATTTTTTTGTGTTCAGAATGTTGAACAAACAATTCTTTGGTTGTTGACTTGGTGGCCATAAAAATATGGATGAGTTATCTTTAGCTTCTGTTCGAGAACGCCCTTGACATCTTTTCTTCCACGGGATTAGTCTACTATTTTTTTTTTTTTGAGATTTTCTAATCTAATGAAACACACAATTAGCAAGTGATTTTGAAATAGACCATATAAGTAAAATGTGTTCCTCAGTTTCGTAAGAAAACAGTTCAGCACACACATATATATATATATATATATATGTGTATTTTATTAAGGTTTTTTTGAATATCCTACAAATATATCCATCTGAATATAAAAGAAAAATTTGTATATGTTATATATTAACAAGACTTTTGGTAAAAAACAAAGAAATTTTTTTTTTTAATGTAGAAATAATATTTGCCTTGCGCAGGTACTTTACTAGTGGTATTCCAGTAAATGTTTTCTAGATAGTTTTGAATCAGTAAGAATAATTAAATGAGGATCTACTAATATACATAATAGAGATAGATATATACTTTTTAATTATTAAAAAAATGTGAACTGGAATTTTTTGTATTATTGTTAATATTCTTTCTAGATAGTTTTATAGTGAGTTCATATCATAGACGATGATATATTTCTTTTTTTTAAAAAAGTTTGTAGTATTCCATCGCCGGAAATAATGGATTTTGTTATTAACTTCGTCAACGTTTCTATACAACCAAATAAGCAATTACTTTTCAACAAAAAGAAATAAATAATTATATTCCTAAACGAAACCATGAATTATCGGCCCGATTGTTTCGGTATTCTATTAATTGAAAGTGTTTTAATACTAATTCTAGATAGCTACTAATTAAGAGACAATCAAACGATCAATAAGTACTATACATTAAGAAAAGAAAAAAAAATGAAAAAAAATCTAGAAGATCATAACTTCCATCCAAAAGATTGCCTTTTAATTTTTTTTTTTTATTTTTAAAGAATTAGGGAATTATGTTACGAAACCGAAAGCAATAACTCACGTAGAACTAGAATCCAATGAAAATCTTTAAAACAAAAAGGACATAAACAAAATTAAAGCTTAAGAAACATTTCTATTGACCGGGCCCTGTGGAAGACAACGCCGGAGGATGAGTCGGTGATAAGCTGAAACAAGAGTCTTCGATGAGAAAATTGCGAGAGAGTCTCTTGCAGCTCACGCAAAGCACAAACCTCATATGCGGCGTCACTGCCCTGCCCTGGTGATTGGTAAAGTGAATTACTCGGTCACAATTATCGCATAAAAGGTGATCGTGCTGAGGACAGTAAACGACAGCGTTTGAAGCTACGCATGATTCACATTTCATTGCAAACATCCATCTCTCGCAATTGTTATGCCCGTTGCAGCTCATCTCAAACATCCCTTCTCTTCTCTGGAGGTGAACCACATGAGGTAGCATATGCTCACGCTCATGATGCTGATGCTGATGCTGATGCTCATGATAGGGGTTATTAAGATGTAGAGGAACAAGATTGACGATTTCATAGCGATGGCCATCGGGAACGCAGTTGTAACGGAGTGAATAACATGATTGGCAAAGAACGATTTTGTGGTCAAAGCAGATGAGTAAACCTGGATTAACCCAGCATTTTTCGCATAGTTGGTAACGTATGTGTCCTGCATCAGGTCCACGATGTCGCATGCAGTCACAAGCAATGCACAAGTTAGTCGCCTCCGTAAAACAGTGGATCTCGGCTGGTCTACGTCTACATGTGTGACACATTTGTGCCATATTTCCTGAAAGATAACTCAAAAGAATAATATTATCACAACAATTATAACCCTTTACCAACAACAAAAAAAGAAGATTATTCAACAAATACTAATAACATAAATAAAGCATAGGAGAAGAACCTTCAGCAGAAAGAGAGAAGGAAGCCAGCCAACGTTTTTTTTTTCTTTTCCTTGTGTGGAGTATATTTGCTTCTGTTTTGATATGGATATATTTATATTATTTGGATTTTTCCTTTTTTTTTTGTCGTCAATATATATTTGTATTTTGTAGATATGTTTTACCAACTGATTGAAGACATCTATAAAAGAATAGGTTCTGTTATCTTTTATTAAGTTACATATTTATATTAAACAATACGTTATTTTACAAAGTTCAGATTTTTATTATTTGAAAATACATTATTTTTAAAAGTTCAAAATCACATTTATTTATGAGGTTATGAAGCAGATGCCACCTCTTCCGGTGAAGGTCAACGAAGTTAATAATTTGTTATGATTGTCATTATCACATGGTCAATTTATTAATATGTATGAAAATAATCTAAGAGGATATGGGAAGAAAGGTAAAAAGAAAATAATGTACGAGGCCGAATTATGCCTTCAATATGGGCTTCGTGGCCTTAGGCTCAAATACCATCAAAACATTTAGTTTGTTTTTATAAATGTTAGAATTTAGACAATTGTTTCGTCATTGTTTTGGCGATCTGGGAAATGGAGAAACACGTAGACATTGGCTGATTACAAACGGAGAAGAGTAGGAGTAAATTGTTAGTTGCATCTCTAATCTCATCCTTTTTGTTGTAAATAGATACACCGAAATATCCAATGTGACATTTGGTCTACGCTTTTGACATCTCTTATTCCACGGGATTAGTCTACTATTTTTTTTTTTTTGAGATTTTCTAATCTAATGAAACACACAATTAGCAAGTGATTTTGAAATAGACCATATAAGTAAAATGTGTTCCTCAGTTTCGTAAGAAAACAGTTCAGCACACACACATATATATATATATATATATGTATTTTATTAAGGTTTTTTTTGAATATCCTACAAATATATTCATCTGAATATAAAAGAAAAATTTGTATATGTTATATATTAACAAGACTTTTGGTAAAAAACAAAGAAAAAAAGTTTTTTTAATGTAGAAATAATATTTGCCTTGCGCATGTAATTTACTAGTGGTATTCCAATAAATGTTTTCTAGATAGTTTTGAATCAGCAAGAATAATTAAATGAGGATCTACTAATATACATAATAGAGATAGATATATACTTTTTAATTATTAAAAAAATGTGAACCGGAAATTTTGGTATTATTGTTAATATTCTTTCTAGATAGTTTTATAGTGAGTTCATATCATAGACGATGATATATATATATATATATATATATATATATATTTTTTAAAGTTTGTAGTATTCCATCGCCGGAAATAATGGATTTTTTTTATTAACTTCGTCAACGTTTCTATACAACCAAATAAGCAATTACTTTTCAACAAAAATAAATAAATAATTATATTCCTAAACGAAACCATGAATTACCGGCCCGATTGTTTCGGTATTCTATTAATTGAAAGTGTTTTAATACTAATTCTAGATAGCTACTAATTAAGAGACAATCAAAAAAAGGAGAGAAGGAAGAATCTTATAACCCTTATAAGATTGTTTTAATATTATCACAACAATTATAACCCTTTACCAACAACAAAAAAAGAAGATTATTCAACAAATACTAATAACATAAATAAAGCATAGGAGAAGAACCTTCAGCAGAAGGAGAGAAGGAAGCCAGCCAACGTTTTTTTTTTTTTTTCTTTGTGTGGAGTATATTTACTTCTGTTTTGATATGGATATATTTATATTATTTGGACTTTTCCTTTTTTTTTTTTGTCGTCAATATATATTTGTATTTTGTAGATATGTTTTACCAACTGATTGAAGACATCTATAAAAGAATAGGTTATGTTATCTTTTATTAAGTTACATATTTATATTAAACAATACGTTATTTTACAAAGTTCAGATTCTTATTGTTTGAAAATACATTATTTTTAAAAGTTCAAAATCACATTTATTTATGAGAAAGTTGTCAAAACTATATATATTTTTTTTGAACAAAGAGAAAATTGTCAAACAAACTATAAATTAGTATTTGATA
This sequence comes from Camelina sativa, assembly GCF_030686135.1. Lineage (NCBI taxonomy): Eukaryota > Viridiplantae > Streptophyta > Magnoliopsida > Brassicales > Brassicaceae > Camelina > Camelina sativa. The sequence continues at coordinate 2,925,314 of NC_141880.1, forward strand.
TTTTGATATATGAAACATTGACACAAACGATTGGTCTATGTTAGTTTTGAGCCTTTTTTCATCAGAACTTTTATTTTTCTCCCCTTTAATAAGATGAAGATTTCGTTTATTACTTGTCGTATCTTTTAATTTATAAAAGACCAGATTAGGATCCGCCCGATGTGCGGGTTTAGATTTTTAAAAATAAAATTAAATTTAAAAGAATAGAAAGTAAATATTTTAGTAATAATTTTATTAATTAGTAATTTTGACGTCGAACTTTATATAATAAGATACGACACATTATAGTATTAGTAATTCAAAATGATTATTTCCACAATTTGTATATTATACATATTTAGTATTAGAGTTAATAATAAAATCTTGTTTTAAATTACAATTAAAATGTTTTGATGAAAAAAAAAAATTGAACAAGTTAATAATTTGTTATGATTGTCAATTTCACATGGTCAATTTATTAATATGTATGAAAATAATCTAAGAGGATATGGAAGAAAGGTAAAAAGTAAATAATGAACGAGGCCGAATTATGCCTTCAATATGGGCTTCGTGGCCTTAGGCTCAAATACCATCGAAAACATTTAGTTTGTTTTTATAAATGTTAGAATTTAGACAATTGTTTCGTCATTGTTTTGGCGATTTAGGGTTCGTCTCAGACCGCAGCGTCGGTCCAGCCTCAAGCTCACCATCGAGAATCTTCACTGCCTAGTGCCTACGCCTCGTATTCATTTCGCAGCCATATCTATTTCTAAAACCCTGCCCTGGTTGGTTTTTCTCCATCCGGCGCCGCCTCTCAAAGCCTCTGCTTCTCCGAAGGTCACCTCTCATCGATTTGATGATGGATTACAATAAAAAATCATGCCGGATCAGGAATCAGCAGGTAAACATATCTCAAATGGCGTTAATTTGACTATTGTGTCTGTTTTATTTACTAAATTGAGCTTGCGGCCTCAATTTTGAAGAGGCGAGCATACGAAACGGGTCATTGGGCACGGTCACGGTCTAAAAACGGGTTAACGACGAAACGGGTCATCGGGCACGGGTCTTTGAAATGGGTCTTCTTGACCCGTATGAGGTACTACTTATATATATAGTCTGTAACTACTTTTTTTTTTCCCCCTTTTTTTTATCTTCTCTACGACCTCACTTCGCTCTCCTTTTGCATTGTTAGTTCGGCAGCTCAGCTCAAACCAAAATCGCTCCATAGTGATCACCTCCTTCGGTAATTCTTGTAACTTCTTCTTTTTCTTCTTCTTCTTCCTCGCGTCTTCTTCTTTACTCTTCGTCGTGAGTCTGTTCTGGTTGAATCACGAGCTTTCTTGCTCGTTCTTATGCTTGCTCGTTCTTATGCTTGACTCGTTCTCCTTTTGCATCGTTAGTTCGGCAGCTCAGCTCAAACCAAAATCGCTCCATAGTGATCACCTCCTTCGGTAAATTCTTGTAACTTCTTCTTCCTCGCGTCTTTTTCTTTACTCTTCGTCGTGAGTCTGTTCTGGTTGAATCACGAGCTTTCTTGCTCGTTCTTATGCTTGACTCTTTTATCGTTTATCATAAACTCTCTGTAAACTTCTCTGTCTCTTCTTCTTTTTCTGCGTTCTTGCTTGTTCAAATTGTTCGTGAGTATGTTTTTGTTCGTGCTCGTCTTCTTTGGATTGTAACCATTTTCCTCTGTAGATTTGCTTTTGCTTCAATTTGGATTGTAGTCTGTTTTCTTATACGCTCACTCCTCTCTTTACGTTTTGTGTCCATTCTAAATCCTTAAAGGTTGATGTTTCTTTTGGAATGTAGAGGCTTTGGTAGTTTGTGAAAGCCAAATAAACACATCTCTCTTAGTTTTGAGTCTGTTTTTAACCGTCTTTCTCTGTAGATTTGCTACAAAGGTAGGTTCTTTTGCTTCAATTTGGATTGTAGTCTGTTTTCTTATACGCTCACTCCTCTCTTTACGTTTTGTGTCCATTCTAAATCTTTAGTTTAAGAACAGTGAAGTTTCTTTTGGAATTTAAACCTTTTTGGTTGATGTTTCTTTTGGAATCTAGAGTCTTTGGTAGTTTGTGAAAGCCAAACAAAACACATCTCTCTTTTAATAGGTTTGTATTTCCATTTTTTCTTGGTTTTTCAGATATGGCGATGAACTGTGAATCATGTGGAAACACAAGAGCTTTGGTTTATTGTTGGGACTGTGGCCAACCGAGAATCTGTGTTCCAACATTCCAACACTTTGGAGATCACATCAGGACACATATGCATAGTCCTGTGTGTGATCTCTGTTCAGTGAAGCCAGCCCTTGTTCGTTGTTTTAATGGTGGTGGGTTATACTTTTGTCAGAACTGTTTTGTGGGTCAGGCTCAGGAGTGTGTTGTCAGAAAAGACCATCTGGCTGTTGTCCCCTTCTCAGGACACATTGTAAGTATTTTCTGAAATCCCGTTTTACCTGAAATCCCGTTTTACATGTTTTACCTTTTTAACTCACTAATTTTGTACAAACACAGTATTGTTCTGCTGCACCGACTCAGCAACTCACCGTAGCTGCACCGACTCAGCAACTCACCGTAGCTGCACCGACTCAGCAACTCACCGTAGCTGCACCGACTCAGCAACTCACCGTAGCTGCACCGACTCAGCAACTCACCGTAGCTGCACCGACTCAGCAACTCCCCCTCCTAGCGGTAGTATTCCTCTCACCAATCTCTTAAAATCTGATTCAGAAATGTCACACCCTTTCTGTAGCTTTCATTCTTTTCATTCTTTTCGCAGACTGCACAGACTGCATCTGGTTCAGTTTTGCAGACATCACAGTACCTACCCCAGTCAGCCTTATCTGAAATACTTGATAACGTCCCACCTTTCTCTACTAGTCACCAGCTGGTAAAATGAATATTGTGTAGTTTGTGAAGTTATCTTCTGTAGCTAAATATAAAATAATATTTTGACAGCTAAATATAAAATAATATTTTGACTCTTTTTGCAGTGTTCAACTTCCTCAATGGCGTCTACCTCGGGAGTTCGTGTGGTTGAAGACCAAACACAGCAGGTGAGAGTTAGTCTGTCTAATAATCCTAATTGTTTCGATTCTTCTCTGATCCATAAACAGATCTTAGATTCCCTTTCGTTTCTGCAGTCTACTTTGGGTTTTGGTTTGAGTCAAAACCGCCTAAGCTTTCCTTCCACTTCGGGATTCCGTCCAGTAAGACTTACTCATGATTTGGAAGATCTTTACTGTTAGGCAGAATGATCCATAAGTTCCCTTTGTTTCTCAAGTCACGTTTCTTTTTGCAGACTGGCTTGCAGGCTTCAGGTTCGCAGTTGCAGAGTTCAACTTCCTCAATGGCGTCTACCTCGGTTGGTGTGATTAGAGACCACCCACAGCAGGTGAGAGTTAATCTGTCTAATAATTCTAATTGTTCCGATTCTTCTCTGATCCATAAACACATCTTAGATTCCCTTTCGTTTCTGCAGTCTACTTTGGGTTTTGGTTTGAGTCAAAACCGCCCAAGCTTTCCTTCCACTTCAGGATTCCGTCCAGTAAGACTTACTCATGATTTGGAAGATCTTTACTGTTAGGCAGAATGATCCATAAGTTCCCTTTGTTTCTCAAGTCACGTTTCTTTTTGCAGACTGGCTTGCAGGCTTCAGGTTCGCAGTTGCAGAGTTCAACTTCCTCAATGGCGTCTACCTCGGTTGGTGTGATTAGAGACCACCCACAGCAGGTGAGAGTTAGTCTGTCTAATAATTCTAATTGTTTCGATTCTTCTCTGATCCATAAACACATCTTAGATTCCCTTTCGTTTCTGCAGTCTACTTTGGGTTTTGGTTTGAGTCAAAACCGCCCAAGCTTTCCTTCCACTTCGGGATTCCGTCCAGTAAGACTTACTCATGATTTGGAAGATCTTTACTGTTAGGCAGAATGATCCATAAGTTCCCTTTGTTTCTCAAGTCACGTTTCTTTTTGCAGACTGTATCTAGTTCATACCAACTAGCTTCGCAGACTGGCTTGCAGGGTTCAGGTTGGCAGTTGCAGAGTTTAACTTCCTCAATACCATCTGCCTCGGTTGGTGTGATTAGAGACCACCCACAGCAGGTGAGAGTTAGTCTGTCTAATAATCCTTAGGTCCCTTTGTTTTTACTTTATTCTTGTTATGTGTAATAATGTCGTTCTTTTGAAGTCTTCGCAGGACCCTATTGCTGATCAATCTGCATCTCCTCCTCGTGAATTGGGTTTGTTCCCACTAAAACCTTCCAAAAGACAGAGGAGGGAATGAAGACAGATGGTATTGTGATATACAAGGAGATTTGTTTGTAGTGGACCACTGGTTCTATGTTTTTTTCTTTTGGATCTATTTTTTTGTGTTCAGAATGTTGAACAAACAATTCTTTGGTTGTTGACTTGGTGGCCATAAAAATATGGATGAGTTATCTTTAGCTTCTATTCGAGAACGCCCTTGACATCTCTTCTTCCACGGGATTAGTCTACTATTTTTTTTTTTTGAGATTTTCTAATCTAATGAAACACACAATTAGCAAGTGAATAAGGTAAGTCGTTTACAAAGACAAAAAGTTTTTTTCTTTTGTTTAGAAGATTATTCAAAGCATCTTTAGAAGTGCCAAGTGAAGATCGCAACTCTCTGACAGATCAGACAAGTCTTTGGTTAATTTGGGCTTGGTAGCTTCCAAGAGTCTTCAACTCTCAGCCTACAAGAAGACACAATGTTCGATTAAAATTGGTTTCAAGCTGAAAGGTTTGAGACTAGAAGGGCTATATCCTAAAAGTGCACAGCCGTGATGCATTTCATACAACCCCAGAAGAATACACAACGGTGAGTAAGAAATAGGATATACATAATGTGAGGGTATGGCAATTGTGATATACTATCTTATGAAAACCTTTCATCATACAACAGAGTGAAGTTGATACATGATTGGAGGAACAAGCCGAGCATAGTGCAAATGAATCATCTCAAAGTCTACAACAGAGTGAAGTTAATACATGATTGGAGGAAGAAGTCGAGCATAGTGCAAATGAATCATTTCAAAGTCTACAACACTAAGGGCTACTACTACTACTATTACTAATGTAACCAGATCCTGTGAGACTGTTTTTGTTATTGAAATTCACCAAAACTAGAGAGACTCTAAACTCTAATGCAATTGTCCAAGCCAACTCTAGAAAACTAACATGTTGTGGCTTATATAGGCAGTGGTGAACTCTCAAAGTCTGAAACTATCCTTTCTTACATCAGAAGCAGTAACAGCAAACTATATAACTCTTAGTTAACCTCTGCGAAATTCTTGAATTCTCTCAGTTGATTAAAAACAAATTTGGAGTAATCTGATGAACAATGAGAAGTAACTCGCTCACCTAAACCAAAGAGCTTTCTAAGAAACTCACATCACATGAACAGCTTGATTGATCAACAACAAGCGTTACGAGATTATTTAGACTAACAATCAAATCACATTTTACGGATGGAGAGAGAGGTAGAGAGAGAGAGCTGACCTGAGCTGGAGTAGGATTCTCATAACCACCAGACGACTCCAAACCTGAAACCCTACCTTCCAGAGCATTGAATTTCTCCTTCATCTGCATCAATCGAACCAATTTTGTTTAGGATTTTTCCAAGACATTCGCATGAAAACTTCCCCAAAGAAAAATGATTTTAGAAAACATTGGGAAAATATTTTACATCAGAAGTAATAGCGAAACGTTCTGCATAGAGATCACGCCACACGAGATGAGCAATTGAACCTCCGCTGACGGAAAACCCAAGCGTAAACCAGAGAAGTCGAGTTCTCAACATCTTTTCTTCTTCTTCTTCTTCTTCTTCCTCTTCCAATTTCTTCTGCAATGTCTCCGAATCTCTCTGACGCATTCAGAGTCCTCATCAATCATATGGGCCTTCCTTTCTTATCTAGATGGGCCGTTATTATAGCCCATTACATTGCCAAGCAAACTTAAAGCATTGAAGTTTTTTTTATTGTGTGCTCTGGTTAAACAAATTACAATGTAGAGTATGTATCCCAATGTAAATGGATATATAGTGGGTTTAGTAAAATTTTCTGGATCATTGATTGATTTGAAGTTTAATGTAGATTAATTTGCTTACTAGTAAAAATGTCACATATGATATAACCAAAATAAAAAATGACTCTCATAGCCAAAATACATTAGTTGGATAAATCTTGAAACAAATTATAACTTCTTTATACAGTGAAAAATAAAGATCTCAGTATAACCACAAATTAATTCTTATAGAACTTCCAAAAAATAAAAGATTCATTCAAATGATTAGTCAATAACTTGTTCAATACATCACACTGTCCTATCCAAGATAATATGGTAGCAAGAAAATAAAAGAGAGAAATTTTTATTTAAAGAAACAAAAAATTACTTGTTCTTAAACTTTCTAACTTCTAATCCAATAGCCGTCAAAGCCAAAACAGCGACAGCAAAACCGTAACCGCCATTCCAAGCAGAACCAGCTTTAGCCAAATGAATACCATAGAAGATGTTAGAGATAGCCAGTATTATCAGAATTCTTCCAATGTTATGATGATACCAGTTCCAATATTTCCTGTACTTGGATTGCTTATCTGGTCGAGCTAGCAATGCCAACATCTGTAAATATCATAAAATAAAACCGAAATATTCATTATTCTAGTGTTCTTTGTAGTATATAATTCTAGAGTGCTGCTAAAAGAAGAGGAACCTGGAGAACGCCCATGACGAGTATGGTTATCCCAAGGCCTTTGTGCGTGGAAACATTATTGGCCTTGAGACGGTTTTCAAGAACCAAACCGCAAATGACACCAGTTAAACCGAGGAGAAAACCAGTTGTTTGGAGAGCGATATGGGCATAGAACCATGTGGGGTCCCATTGCTTCATGTGTCGAGCCACGATGGCGCCAATGATAACTATTATTCCCCATCCGAACATGTTCATTAGCCCATGTGTCTTCCTTAGCTTAGAGTGTGGTGAACCTTTAACCACACTTTGCGAACCTATTGATTCATCAATGGAAAAACAAAACATATATTGATCAGTCTATGACACAAGAAGTACATTCAGAACACAAACTCAATTGTCGCTCCACAATAATATAGTTGTTCTTTATTTTAGTTTTATACCCTCCTTGATTATCTTTAAACATCCCAAACACTGTACTTCTACACGTATTGATGAAAACGTGTTTTTTACTGCATCTCACTATCATCAATACCAAAATAGAAAGTAATGAGACGATAATGAAAAACTAAACTTGTAAGATCATCATTCTCTTTTGTCTTTATTACCCGACATATATTGTCGAATTGCAATGTGATACAAAACTCAACAACCAAAACTTAATTACTACTCCAAGCTACGACAACCTAGAATTCCAGAGAGTCCCAAAATCTCATAATATAGGTAAAAAAACTTTCCTTTTCCAAAGTGGTAGCAATAAAACATTATCTTCGTTTGTTGGCGGCCGGAATGAAATCAATTATATAAATTAGAAATTAGTCACTATTGTTTTGTTAATTAGTAGTATTTGGAAATTATCAAAGAGAGATTAGTACGTAGTAGTTGGGGAAAAAACAACGTATATTAGTACAAAAAGTGGGTATGAAGTGAAAATGACTCCAACAAAGTACTATAATTATACTACGATCCTTTTGAACCAGTTCCTAATCGTCATCATGGCTTGCGTTTAATATTTTCTTTTACTAAATAAAAAATACTACGTTGTGAGGAGGCGGATACTAAACTAGTGGATATATAATTAAACGGTGATTAAACAAGTCAAATAAAGGATTAATTCAAGATTGACTTTAAAATAATTAGTCAAATGAAATAATTAGAACAAGCTGAATTGGTCTTTGGCTGACCTGTAATATAATTGATGGTCGTGGTGGTCACGAACCGATGCTCTCTCAACCTGTAGTCCGGCGAAGTTGGGAAAAATCCGGCAGGTCCCATAGCGTAAAGTAGACTCTGACGCGGCAGCTCCGCCGTCAACTGAAAACTCATGTATATACGTGACGACACTGACTCGATCTTTAACGACTTGTCGACGATCGTTAGATCTCCTTGGTCAGGATTCACCTCGCCTGGGGATTTCCCTCCGAGCAAGTACTGTTTCACTGTTCCTGCGCCGCCGTCGGAAGGTATCCAACCGACGATCGCGCTGCTTCCGATCATCTGACCGTTGGTTGAGAATCCGATCCCGATGAAGGCGCTTGAATCCGGAGCTGATAAGATGAAGCTCCATGTGTTCTCCACCGTTCTAGCATACTGCAGCAAATTTTGTTTTCTCAAAATTTGATTTGTATGTTTTCAGAATTAGAAAGTTATAAAAATTCTAAAATTAGAAAGACTTACTCGGAGGATGTAGTTTTGGAGAGTCCAAGCTTCAACGCATTGAAGGAGAGTGGCGTTGAAGGTGAGGTCGTTGAGAGGTAGAGTTGAATTGCATGATTCTCTAGCTTGTTGAGCATTAACTATGGTGGTGGGGAGAGCAATTAATGATAAGCTCAAGATGATGAAGGAAACAGAATTAAGCTTCATCTTTTTTTTTGTTCTCTGTGTCTTTGGATCTGAAAGATGAAAGAGAGAGAGGAAAGTAATGAAGGGATCATGATGATGATGACGACGACAATGAGTTGTATATATATCTTGTTTTTATGAGATAGTGTGTGTTGAAGCAGTTGTTGATTCAACTAATTATATTTTATTGTGTCGTTACAATTCGTTTTCTTTTATGATTACTAGTCATGTAAGATTAAAAAAAATAAAGAGCTCTGTTTCCATTAAGAAAGTGTATAATACTTTGTGTCGTGTGGGAAGCTATAGTTTCGTTCTCTCTGTCTCTCTCATTGCTTTAGATGTGGGAAAATGATTGAAATGTACCCATTACATTTAACCAGTTCTGATCGTTTAAAGACAAGACAATAAATTGACCAAAATAAGGACAAAATGATAAATTTATTTTCAATTTTTGGAGTACTTGTTATAAAACCTTAGCTTTAATTCATTACACCAATCTCGGTCTAAGTTTCCAAGTCAACTGCTTTATATTGATTGGGTGTGCCGTGTGCGGTGTGCCACCCACATGCTTATTGTATTGATCGACGAATGGTATTTTGTTCTAATATAAGAAGCATACAGTATATTAAATCTTGGTGTAAGCGAATTTAATACTTGGATTTAAACAAACTTTTAACAACTACAGTAAAACCTCTATAAATTAATAATGTTGGGACCAAGACATTTTATTAATTTATAGTGATATTAATTTATCTATAAATTAATAATTATTATTTTATAATATAAATTAATAATTATTATTTTATAGGTATATTTTTAATTGTTTAATTTTTTAAAAACTATGAATTGAGACAATTTTTGCAAAATAAGATTAGAATTTTGGATGTTGTAAATTTTATGGTATTGGAATTGAATTTGAAATAATTAAAAAATATTATTGACAATGAATTACAAATATTATAGACAAATTCACTTATACATATGACATAAATATTCAAATTTATGAATAAGAATATCAATTCTCGTATTTTAATAGTCTATCAAACTATAAAAATGTAAATGATGCATATTTAGAAATTGAAAATTTTAAAAAGTTTTAGCTGTTTTATGAAATGTTATAAAATATTTTATATCATTATAGTTTGAAGATACAACATAACAATTTTTTTATATATATAAGGTTTAAGAGAAACATACTTTACTATATCAGCATATATATATATATATATTTACATGATTATTAATTTATGATATTATTGAGACTATATTTTACGTGAGGATTTCAAAAAAAATATTATCTTATTATCTTATCGAATTTTGTTAATTTTTACACTGTCCCGACTTGGGACTAGTTAAATTTATTAATTTATATTGTTTATTAATTTATAGAGTATTAATTTATAGAGGTTTTACTGTATAGTAGTGTTTTTTTTAGCTAGACGGTCTATTTACTGAATCCGTTGAATTAAAAGGACGTTTCGAATCTTTCAATAACATGAATGAAACCAGGAAAGGAGCGATGTGAGATGGTAAACGTGACTGTTAGTCAAATCTCCGGTTTGGGTTTTTTTTTACACTTTCAGGGACCAGAGAAAAAGACCGATCGTGAGAAAAACAATATTCGTTATCCTACTACACACACAAAACCAAAAGTCATTGACACATCACCGCTTGTGCCATCTCAACAAACACCCAACACCATTTTCACTAGTCTATATGGGATCCATCAGCAGAACAAGGACCATTCAATTGTTAGAACTTGACGATTTTAGCATCAGCAATCCTCGGCGCACTTCAGTCATGTAATCCGTTGGCGACATCTTTTGAGGAGGCAGTGTGTTGTTTGCTGCAGCCAGGATCTGTAATTGTTTCATCCCACAAAGCAAGAGACATGAGTCTCATCATTAATGAAAACGAGCATCTTAATAGAACTAAAAGCATATGATAAGAGTTTAGAGTCAGTTCTACCTGGTGAGGTAGTTTACCCCAAACACTTCCTTCATAGTACATGATTGGTCGCTCTGTGAAATAGCAGGTAAACTTGACAATCAGTTATACTCGATTAGCTGGGATGCAGAGATCAAGGTGGGAACTATAGGTATATTTCATTGCGTTTGGAGCCAACTCAAGCAGAACAAGTGTAACAGACAAAAAGGATAAAGAAAAACTTGGAAGTCCTTAATCTCACCAGATAGATCCACAGTCGGGTCATTGTATTCATGCATTGCAGCTGCCCATCCTGTTCATTGAACAAATCAAGAGCAAGTAAATAATACAAGCACATAAACTGAGTGCATAAGCCGTGAATTTAACACACCATATCTATGAAGTTCAAAGATTTCTAAAAAGGAGCATGACCAATAAAATAGCACTGACTCATCAGATGTTAAGCAATTAGCATAGCAACAGTTGATACAAGAAGGACCAGACATTGACACAGAGCAAATAATAAAACCACTCAAATGTTTAAAGAGATAGTTCAGATTCATACGTTGGCTCAAAAGCTGAGAAGCTTCACTCGTAGAGCAGTCCTTTAGTGGTATTATCTTTATCCCCTGGGGTTTGACTTCCATCTGAGGAACAGTAGCAAGAGGCTGATTTCGCTCACCATCCTTGTTCTGTTGGCCACTTGTTCGATCTGCATTTCACTCTTTCTTTAGCCAAGAACAATATCATAACGAGCAAAACCTGATATATAGCTTGAACGATGATGCTTCAAGAAAACAGGCATAAAAATGGATCAAGAACACACATTGAGAGATACATCAACCAGAGGATTTGCTAATAAAGAGAGAGCGAGATCTAAATTCCAGGCTATAACCTAATAGATCACTTTCTTAAAACGATTCTTGAGGTTACCCAACTATCCCCAATACAAATGTTTACAGATTCGGTTGCAATCAATTACTTCTCTTCCTCGAACAATCAATGATTCTAACCTATAACCTCCACAGAACTAGATCCGATCGTAACGAAGAACACATCTGATTCGTTTCTCTAGTAAGAATCAAGAGAGAAGGCGAAGAAGAAAGAGAGAGCGAGAGAGAGAGAGATAACGTACCTTCCTTGCGGCGATTCCCAGAAGGCTTCCTGCGAGACGGAGAAGAGACAGCAAGAGGAAAGATCAGAGAGACGAAGTAGCGAAATCAACAGAGTAAAGATCACTCGAAATCAGTAAAGTGAGAGGAAGAAGAAGAAGAAGAAGAAGAAGAAGAGAAGTTACCTTTGATTTGGGGGAGTGTATCGTTTCGTACTGGATCTCGAATCTGCCATTGACGAGTTAGGGTTTGCGAAGTTTTCTCAGAGAAGTCTCTCTCTCTCTCTACCGGTGGAGGAGATCTGTCAAGTCTTTAACGCAGAGTGAGAGAGAGAACGTTGAAAAGCGTCGTCTCCGTCTCCTCTTTAAGTCGTTTAATCTTCACGCGCGTCTACTTTATCGCGTGTTTATCAAACGCTCGCGCGCTTTTATTAATTTACGCCCCTTTCCAAAATTTACGTTTCGTGTCTTATGTTTCTCCTGAAATTGAAATTTGGTCCTCTTTAATCAATTATCTGGTTAGCGGAACCAAACTGTATTTTAAATTTTTGGTTAAAAACGTAACTGATAAACACTTGGACTTTTTTTATGGGCCTTATTACATTTGTGATCGGCCCAATAACCTGATGGATCCAGAACCAAAATCGGATCTGAACCGGCTCCGTTTCGAGGTCTCTCTCACTGCGTAAAGAAGGGTTTTGAGGGTTTTCTTTGTTGTTTGTTCTTCTTCTTCGCATCCAAAGATGAAGCTCGTCAGGTACTGTTTCGATCTCTATTCCTATATACTGATTATTTCGTTTTGTTCATAATCTTAGTTAGCTTCGGGTATGGAATCTATTACTGTTATTGAGACTGAGCTGATTTATGTTTTTTTTTTGGGGATTTGGTGTGACTGGATCGAGTAGGTTTTTGATGAAGTTAAACAATGAGACTGTGTCGATCGAGCTGAAGAACGGGACTGTGGTCCATGGAACCATCACTGGTATGTTCTATTTAGCATCCAGTATCTTTTGTTGTAGTTCGTCTCACCTTTCTTCTCTCTCGATTTCTTCGTTTCTAGGTCTTAGTTGCTGTTACTGATACAAGTCGCGATCTGTTCCCTAATTTTGAATTTGATCCATTGGCTCTACTCGCATCCTTGTGATCATAGTAGGTTGAGAAAACAGTCCAATTAGGATTCACTATCCAAAAGTGTATATTTATTGAGAAGTTAAGTTTGATGAATTTGGGCAGGTGTTGATGTGAGCATGAATACTCACTTGAAGACAGTGAAGATGGCTCTGAAGGGGAAAAACCCAGTGACACTTGATCATCTCAGCTTGAGGGGTAACAATATCCGATACTACATTCTTCCTGATAGCTTGAACCTGGAGACTTTACTTGTGGAAGACACTCCTAGAGTTAAGCCTAAGAAGCCTGTTGCTGGTAAATGCTCCATTCATTTTCGATGTTACTGAGCTTGTCTTCGTAAGCTATAAGACTACTTTATCAATCCATTTATCTTTCATCTGTAGGGAAACCTGTTGGACGCGGTCGTGGACGAGGTCGTGGGCGTGGTCGTGGCGGTGGTGGTGGCAGAGGTCGTTAGATGTAGTAATGCACTCGAAAAAGTTGTTAAGGTATGTGAGTTAGGAGAATGTACCCGAGTTATGTATCTAGCAACTCTTGCAAAGGAAAGATTTGATTAAGAATTGTTGCTTGTAAGGAAGTTACTCTGTAATGCGATTCCATGGATAACAAAGATTTTAGCTTTACATGTTATAAGAGCATGTACAAGTAGATGATTTGTGTTGTTTTGAGAGCTCTAGGCTATTTATTCATGTGCCAAATCTGACTATCAAAATGCATTAACAAGCTGACTGACAATCTTGGTATAGAAAAACTGCATCTCCTTCGTTAGTCTTCCACTTGAAACATGTGAGATCTCACATGATCCTGCAATTGGGATCATGATTGTATACGGGTTCCCCAATCTGATAGTAAGGATCACATGGGTGGTGATAGGTAGATGGCACGCCATATCCATAAGGCCATGGTTGACAGCATGGCTCAGGTTTTTCCTCTTCAGTTTTCTTCTCATCTGTTTTCGTCTCATCGGGTTTCTTCTCATCCGGTTTTTTGTCACCATCTGGCTTTTTTTCATCATCTTTTGGTGGTTCAACTTTGGCTACGCTAACAAGCTCCGCAAATGCTACTTTTTTCCTCAGTGTGTTGATTAGAGCGATCATATCGACTTCAACACCAGTCACCTCAATCTGGTTCCTGTGATCTCCCTTTATTTCCACAGCGCTCACGCCTAAACACCAATGGACAAGATCTTTAGATTCAAATAGAATTACAATCATCAGGATAGGGTTTGTATCTTTGTTACCTTTAAACTGAACCGCAGTTTTCAGTGCTTTTGCTCTGGTTTTGTCTTCAGTCATAGCAACTCGTAGCAGGATCTTTTGCTGCATACAGAAAGAAAACATCTTAACATCTCTAGAGAAGTCTCTCTCTCTTTCACAAGAGTATTCAAGTTATTTACTTGTTTTTGAGTACAGAAATACATACCTTCATGTTTTGTCTTCTTCACGGCCGGGTTTACAGGATGAGTAAAGAGATGGTCTGCTTGAGAATTCGCTTTGAATGTTTGATAGAATTTTGGTTAGAAATTTCGGTGTCTTCTTCTTTAGATCACAAATTTGAGGAAATAGAAATAAGGATCGCTTGATTCTTATATATTAATCACTTGTTATATGAGTCGTTGTCTTAAACCAACGGAATCGGCTGGTTTGAATTTCCTTGTCAGTTTCATATCTTTGTTCCTAACGTGTTTTATTGGTTCTAGTTGCCGACTCGAACAAGCTTATTGCCAATTCTATAATATAAAAAAACGAACTATAAAATCGTTATTTGATTGCGTCAAAAAATTAGATTAATAGTTATTTGACTGGGTCAAAATAAATTGGTTAAATATTGATACACAGTACAATTAAATATTTGTTTAATATACCATATAGTCTGTTAGTTTTATACATGTAAGGCTAAAGACTTATAATTTTTTGAGTCAATATTTCAATTATGATATTTAATAAGTCTATTTTATATATCATCCAGTTGTGTTTAGCAAATGAATAAGAACAGACGGGGATTCAAGTCTTCGTCTTCTCTCAAGTACATGTTTCCCTCTAACTTCCTAATTAATCGAAAAACAGATTAAATTGACTACTAATCTGTCATCCATCTGTATTAACAAATATTAGATGCTTGACTTGCAATATGTATTGTTCGTTGGCAATCGTTTTTTTTTCTAATATAATGAAACACAATTAGCTTCTTAATTTATACTAATGTGTTTGTCTATGCTAATTTGACTTTTATTTCTTAAAACATTTGCAGTGATATCAGCAATTTGATCAAAAATAGATATCAAAACTCATGGAGATAAAAACGGTGAAAGCTGCGTTAAGTAACATTTACGTATTTATGAATGATCGTATTATCCAAAATGTAAAAAAAAAACAGAGTGTACTACTGGCCGTAAAAGATATTTCTCCAAACTCTCATACTGCCTAATTTGGAGCACCACATATACACAAAGCAACAGTAATAACTGCATAATCTTTTTTGTCTAAAAAGTCTAAAAGTATTCAAGAAGTCATGTCCATTCCATGCTAACTGAAAGAAATGGACAGTACGGTAAATATTAGAAAAAAAACTAGCTAAGGCGACATTGTAGACTTTAGTGAACATGGAGACTAATTTATCGCTTGCCTCTGTGACTCTCAATTCACGTAAGAGTATCAAACTCGAATAAAAAAATATTTAAATGAATTATGAATGGTATGATTGGCAAACATTACAAACGGACATAGCTTATAAGGGAAAGAATCTGCGCGTGAAAACAAAGTTTGGACACACACGTTTTAATCGGAGTGCCTTTCAGTGGGTCTATCATCGTGCCCATAGTGGGTCGTGTTATTTGCGGCTCAAGTGGTCTACTATATTATTGGTAATAGACGAATAGTATACAAACCCATTAAACCAGACTGTGTCAACTGTGACTCTGCAAGATCAGCCTGCGATAAAAACCCGACCCGAATATACCGACCCGTTCCGAACCGAAAATTTCGGTTTCGGGTTGGCTTCGGTTAGGAGAGTTGAACCGATCGGAAACTATATAAATTTGATCGGTTACCCGAGTTTTTTCGGTTCGGTTCGGGTACCCGTTCGGGTAACCGAGATCTTCATCTTCCTTCTCTTCTTTCGCCGGATCTACTGAGATTCTGAGTTTTTATCGGCGGCCGTCAATGTTCTTAGTTGATTTTAGGGTTTGTAAAAGGTTGAAGATGATGTTAAAACACAACGTTTTATTAAAAACACAAACGTTTTGTTATTTTTCCTTTAATGGGCCTGGCCCAAACGTTTTCCTTCCTTTTCTTTTTTTTCGACAGCCTTGTAGCCAAAAAGAAGAAAATTTCGGTTCAGTTCGACAAAGAAATCAATAACCGAATTAACCGAAACCCGACCCGACCCGAACCGAAATTTACTTCGGTTATCTTCGACACAAATTTCAGATAACCGAATACCCGATTACCCGAATTAACCGACCCGACCCGACCCGACAACCCGAACTCGCAGGCTAGTGCAAGTGATTGAAGTAATCCAAAAAAATATTAGAACGAGAGAAGAAATTAATTTTGTGAGCTATTAATAATTCAATTGTTAAAAAAAAAAAAACAAATTGAAAACAAAATATGAGCGGGAAATAAACCCAAAGATGTCGCGAAATCGAGTTTGTTTGAACCATTAATTAAACCAAACTTTACCTTTACCGGAGGCCGGAGCCCTTCAGTTTCCAAAACAAAAAAAGTCCTCAGTGAATCTCCCGTGAGTGACTCTCGGTGAGTCTAGGGTTTTTCGTTACTGTTTAGTTTGGGGGAGGGATCCAAGAGTTGCGCCAAGGAGGAGAGTGTGTGAGTGTTTTTGAATTTTGGATATGGATTCTGCGGAGGAAGTTGCTATAGTTGAAGAAGCGAACGGTCGCCGGCGTAGGATTCGGAGAGCTTCTACGAAGATGAAGAATTACGTTGACCCTGTCACTGACGAAGACGAAGACCAAGGACCCAAGAAGCGAAAGGGCAAAAAAGGGGGAAATAGGGCTCCGATTAAGACACAGAAGGTAGACGATGAAGGTGTTAGGGTTGAAGATGCGAACGGATGCGCTGATTTGGCGAAGGAGAAGAAGCAGAGAGCCTCTGGTAAGACGAATGACTCAGAAAAGGACTCAATTGCTGTGGAATGTGAGGATTATGGAAACCAGATTACCATTGGGACAAGGAGGACTCGGAAAAGGGCTAGTAAGAAGGATGAAATCGACGGTGAGGTTTCAGCTAAGCCGAACAAGAGGTTGAAGAACAGAGCTGACAAAGAAAACGCGGTTAGTGATTTCTCTGTAAAAAGGTCTCTTTTTTTTCTCATCAATCGTTGGTTAAAATACACGACCTAATCCCACTACTTTGTTTATGTATTTCTCTTTTGGGGATATTTAGGATAATGCTGAAGGTGCAGATTCCAATATGTGTCATCAATGTCACAGGAATGATAAAGGGTACGTTGTGCGGTGTCAGAACTGCAAGTCGAAGCGTTTTTGCCTCCCGTGCTTGAAAACTTGGTATGTGCTCTTCTGTTACCTTAACATTTAGCAATTATTTTGGTTTCTTTGTTACCTGGTTTCATTATATGCAGATAGATCTTTTAGAGTTTCTTTCGGATAGTTTTGGAATGAATCAAGACAAAGGTTTAGATTCCTGTTGATTCATGATTATAATTTCATCTATCAACAAACAGAACGCCCATTTCCTTTACTGTTGTCTCGTGTTGGATTACATTTTCCAGAAGTATGAAACACATTGTCTTAATAACTACTTGCAGGTACCCGAACATACCACAAGAAGATGTTGCCAGTAAATGCCCGTTCTGCTGTGGTATTTGCTGTTGCAGAGGATGTTTGCGTCTAGATAATAAGATACAAGTAAATTTTCTCGTATCCTGCTTGATTGTTATTTCTATGCTTTTTAAATTAATTTGAGCTCCTTAGCATGAATGATTAATTGAATGCCATGTAGGGGATAAATCCGAATCTCGAGGTCAGCAAGGAGGCAAAAATTCAATGCTCTAAATATATTTTGCGGTGGCTTCTCCCATATATGAAGGAAATAGTTGATGAACAAATTGCTGAGAAGGAAATTGAGGCAAAGATATCAGGTACTTTCCATGCTTATTGTGATTGTTTTTGTACTCCCTTCACATTTTTATCATGTTTTAAGTATGTATAATCAATATATTGTTGGATATATCCGCATTCATTTTTCTAAGTTAGAAGCTGGAAGCTGATTAGCTCAAGGATTAAGAATATATCTTAATATTGTCTAATTTCACAGGACTGGAGTTTGAAGAGGTGAGGCCCGTAGACGCTGAATCTTTCCCTGATGAGAGACTATACTGGTATCTTACCCTAACATTTTTGTTTCAATAAATTTTGACAAGTTCGTATCTCATGATGCTGTTGGTAACTTGATTCGTTGTTTGTTTTAACTCCTTGGGATTACAGTGATATCTGCAAGACTTCGATCTTTGATCTCCATAGGAGTTGCTCGGCCTGTCCTTGTGATATCTGCCTTACATGTTGCCTTGAGATCCGCAATGGAAAGGCTCAGGCATGTCAGGAGGATGTGTCGTGGAATTATGTTAACCGAGGTTTAGAGTATGAACATGGAGAAGAAGGCAAATTTATTGAAAAGCCGGATGATGATAAGCCTAATGAGAAGCCAGATGATAAGCCGGTTTGCAAAGACCATATGAATTACCCATCTTTCTGGAAAGCAAATGAAGCTGGAATCATTACTTGTCACTGTGGTGCTGAGGGTTTAAAGTTGAAACGCCTACTTCCTGATGGTTGGGTATCTGATCTGTTAAAGAAAGTTGAAAAACTTGCTGATGCCAGCGAGCTTTTGGATTTACCTGAAATAGTTTTGGAGCGATGCCCTTGTTTTAAATCTAATTGTCATATTGACATGGACAATGGTAACTTGCTAAAGGCTGCTTGTCGAGAAGGTTTAGAAGACAATTATCTATATTATCCAAGTGTTAGAGATGTTCAACAAGATGATTTGAATCATTTTCAGCACCATTGGGTAAAAGGCGAGCCTGTGGTTGTGAGAAATGTGCTTGAAGCAACAGCTGGATTAAGCTGGGAACCAATGGTAATGTGGCGTGCTTGCCGCCAGAGAAGCCACATTAAGCATGGAGAACTTACCGAAGTTGATGCTGTTGATTGTATGGACTTCTGTGAGGTCAGTTTTTTCCAAACTAAATTGTGTGGTGCATGTCCTTTTTTATAGAGATTTCTCTGACCTAAGCACTTTGCAGCTTCATTTGGAGTCCTTATTTCCTTTATTTTTCTGTGATTGCTTAATCTATGACTCTGGTGCTTCCATAGCAATGATTTTTTTCTTATCTAGGTTATATACATTTCGACGTTCATGTTTTTCCCTTTTGGGTTGACATTTCAGTTTCTTTTACCGACTGTTCTATGATTTTCTCATTAACAGTGAATATATATGCTCGTGATTTTGATTCAGCGTATTACCTTTTCTTGAAGATGCATCGAAAACTTGCATGTCAAATTCATATTAGGCTTACTAGGCAACAACATGGCTCATTTGGTTCTCTCAAGATTTTTAAGTTCTTACTATGCCCTTGTTTATTTAATGACTTCTGATAAATGCAGGGATCAATTGATCTGCATGAATTCTTTACTGGTTATACGGACGGTCGTTATGATCGCATGGATTGGCCACTAGTTCTGAAACTGAAAGATTGGCCTCCAACTAAGACCTTTAAAGAAAACTTGCCACGTCATGCTGAGGAGTTCTTATGCAGTTTGCCTTTGAAGTATTACACACACCCGGTAAATGGACCTTTGAATCTTGCTGTCAAACTTCCCAAAAATTGCTTGAAGCCTCACTTGGGACCAAAGACTTACGTTGCTTATGGATTCGCGCAAGAATCTGGCCGTGGAGATTCTGTTACTAAGCTTCATTGCGACATGTCTGATGCGGTAAGTACCCATGTGATTTGTCTTCTCTCGTTTTCAGATTTGTTTCTTTGTTATAAATCTGTCCATTCTTCTGATGGTTTTCCTTGTCATACCCATAATGACCTCAGAACCAATTTGTTGCCCGTTGTTGAAATAAAAGACTGGCATCAACCTGAACTGAAATCATGATTGAACACCCCTCGCTATTGCTACTTATTGTAATAAAGGTCAATTGACATTATCGTTGAAATTTTTTTATAATTATTTCTCTCTGTCTCTCTGTCATCTAATTCTTTTCAATATTTTAATTCGTGTGCTTGTTATTTCAGGTGAATGTTTTGACGCACATATCGGAAGTACCCATCCCTAAGAATAGACAATCTAGAATTGAAGAACTGAAAAAGAAGCATGCCAAACAAGATTTCAAGGAGCTGTACAGCTCTGTAGCTAAAAAGGAGGAAATGATGGAGATTCTTGTTAACTCTAAACAAGAAGCCGAAAATGTTGAATCTGATGATGGAGCTCTCTGGGACATTTTCCGTAGAGAGGATACTCATAAATTAGAAAGTTACATTGAGAAACATCACAAGGAGTTCAGACATCTCTACTGCTGCCCTGTGTCTCAGGTACACATACTCTCTTTTCATAAAAGGTTACATTTTTAAAGATATGTGGTGCTTATTTGCGTCCAGTCTCTCTACAACTTATTCTACATTTTCCTTTTACCTTCTCTTTTAGGTTGTTCATCCAATACATGACCAGAATTTCTACTTAACGCGGTATCATATAATGAAGCTGAAAGAAGAATATGGTATGCTGTCATTTATAACTTATAAACCAACCAATTTATCTTGCCGGTTTTTGGTCATATTTAATGAGCCGTATTTTGTAGGCATTGAACCTTGGACCTTCAATCAGAAGCTTGGAGATGTTGTTTTAATACCTGTAGGTTGCCCTCATCAAGTTAGAAATTTGAAGGTAATTTTTTTGCTTTAGGATACATACAGTGGATTTGAGCAACTTTACTTTTTAGCTTCGCAGCATAAGTAAGGTTCATCAATTGATGATTGTATTTCTCTTGTGTCTTGCAGTCCTGCACAAAGGTAGCGCTTGACTTTGTCTCACCTGAAAATATCGGCGAGTGTTTACGCTAAAACAGTATCGTCTACTTCCACCTAATCATTATGCAAAAGAGGACAAGTTGGCGGTATTCCTCTCGTCTCCATATCTGGTTGTTTTAAGCAAATTCTGACTCCTCTCTAAATGTTATTCTTCTGTTTTTTTTTTCTTGTTGTTTGGTTGAACAGGTAAAGAAGATGATAATTCATGCAGTTGATAAGTCTCTCCGAGACTTGAGTGGAGAGAAGTGAGTCTTTTACTTCTCTTCTAACTAACTATCGCAATCATCAGTAAAATGAGTTTCCTTTTGTTTTAAGCTTGATTTCGGTTTTGTGATGGTGTTCAGGTCTCCAGAACCCAAAGAGAAAAACAATTTTAAGAGATGGAACAATTCAAAGGGCAAAGACAAAGCAGTTGTGAAGGCTCTCAAAGACTTACCTCCTAGTGAAAAGTGAGGTTTTTTTACTTCCCTTCTCAATGCCTTCAAAAAACCATCAGTAAACTGAGTGTCTTTTTGTCTTGGCTCAGATGTTCTGAAGCCGAAGAGGAGAAATCAAAGATGATAGTCAATCCAATCGATAAGGCTCTCGAAGACTTTCCACCAACTGAAAAGAAGTGAGCTTTATACTCGTCTTCTTACTACCTGTAAAAAGCATAAGTAATCCGAGTTTCTTGTCGTCTAAGCTGTGTTTCTTTTCTTTTGTATTGTCTCAGGTCTCTGGCAACCGAAGAGAAGAGAAAGCCAAAGATAGTGAAGACATACGTGCGGAGAAAAAATCTGGACAGTAAAGACACACGTAGACATTGGCTGATTACAAACGGAGAAGAGTAGGAGTAATTGTTAGTTGCATCTCAAAACTCATCCTTTTTGTTGTTGGTAGCTTAAAGCAAACACTAAGGGAGTAGTAAGAAGATCATAATTTGTAATCATCTCCTCAATATCTTACTCTGTGAAGTTACTCAATTTGAGAAGTAGTTAACTTTACTCCTTGAGATGTAAGCTGGAATAAACTAATAGGAAAAGGAAGTTTAAACTGATTTAAGTTTAAATACAATTGATCAAACAAAATTGGTTTGACTCAAGTTGTCTGCTATAAGTGGAGAAGAAAGATTCTTGGACTCACATAGGCATCATCAACGTGTCATAACAATTTAACATTTAATCTTCTTAACCAAATGGAGTGTATAATCATATTAAACACATCATATCTCTTTGGAGGATCATTAACCAATATATGCCTCTTCACTTTCTTCACTCCCTCGTATAGTCTCTTATACCGATCCTCCGGTATATCCATCAATATCCTTTTTAGTTCCGGTATTTCTTTAACCGATACCGAAACCGAAAACTTCTCCCAATTCAAAACATCACTAAACGGTAATACATAGTTCTCCGAGATAAGAACTGGTACACATCCGCTGTATATAGCCTCTGGTATTCTCGGGCTAGCTACTTCGTGACCGCTCGGGCATATACAAAACCGGCTTTTCCTCATCATCTCTGTGTAATCTAAACCGTCCGGTAGGTTTTCGTAAACCAGAATGTCTTTGTCCTTTTCTTTCCAATGGTTTAGAAGAACCGGACGGATTTTGCCGTGTGATTTTCCAGCGAAGAAAGCGAGTGTTGTACGAGAGGTTGGATCTAAACCGCCGGTTAAGTTGTTGATTTCCCCGGTCAGTAAATTGATTTCAGGAAACGGAGCGTCTTTCTCTGGATTGAAATATTCTGATATGTTGGCGTTGCATAGTACTCTTATGGAATTGAAAAATAGCTTCTTTACGTACCATGTTGCCCTGTGACCCTGTAAGCACAATCTGGTCAGTCCGTGCTTAAGTTATTAGATGACCTAATTAAGCAAAAGTAACCAAGACAACGTACCCAGTCATGGCAAGACAACATGAAGTGATCAAACCCATCGCTTGTGTTCCAATACGGATATTTCTTGGAAATTATCTGGATATAGTCAGCGATGACACGTTCCAAGACAGCCTTATCTCGAACAACGGGGTCAAAAAGATGGTGAAGGATCATGACAACACTAAAAGGTAAGAAGTAGACATGAGCCTTGTCAGGATCTCGGGTGCGGTACTTAAGGACATCGTTCTCCATAAAGTTTAGGAACAATCCTTCCATTGAGTATATGTCTTTACAAAGTCCATAGTGAAATATCGGTGGATCTCCTTCTTCGTATACATAGATCTTGAATATCTTCTCCATAAGAAGATAACTTCTGCCACACGTAAACAGTATCAGTAAAAGGTCACTTTACTTCTATGACAAGACAAATAAACACATACGTATATTGTTACCTGTGAAAGGCGTAAGGGTTACGGTAAATATCGCCATGAGGGATATAGTCTTCGTCTCCAAGGGGTGATGATGAAGTAGCATTAGAGTTTAATTGAGCTTCTCTGATCAACGCTCTCGCGGTTGCTAATTCTGCTTCTATCTTCACGTCTCTTTTCCAAGATCCATGACCTGGATTTGATCCGTTTCTCTTCCTTTTTTCCTTGAAAATACAAAACAGAATTTATGATTTGAAACTGATAGCCTAAATCGACGAACCGGAAAAAAGATGGGTACCGTGATTAATGCGTGGGAGAAGGAAGAGGTCCATAGTGAAGAAGAAGTTGCAAAATAAAGATGAGAAGATGAGTTTGAACTTTTTGCTATAAAAATCGCAAAGACTACAGCGAAAGTGGCAAACGCCAATAGAAAAGCGTTCAAGTATTTCGGGATGTAATCTCTCATACCTTTTTTCCCTTTTCTAATTCCTATTCCATTATTGTGTAATTTGTGTTTAATCTAGAGACATTAGAGAAAGAGTGATGGTGCTGAAACTAGGGGAGATTTCAAATGAGCCAAATAAAGAGTCTCTCTACACCACACAATTTACTACACTTCACATTATAGTGCCAAAACTAGTCTCCTTGTTTAATGGTCTACCACAATATTCTTCATCAAAAACAATACTAGTACTGTATGTTGTTTGTTGGTCTGCCTCAACTTTTTAAGTAAGGGCCTTAGATAAATATCATGGGCCTTCAGATTGGCCCATTAATGTCACCTCCACCTTCCATATATTATTGTTGCTTTCACATCAGAAATAAAAACAGCCGTCAAAAACAACATCAATGGCAGTGCACGCTGTTCGATTGACGACGCCGGCGACTCAGCTTCACGGCGGAATCTCTGACTATCTATCACCGTCGAACCGCAAACTTAACACCTTCGTCCGATACGGATGCCGATCTTCAAACCATTACCGTATCGGAACCGTCTTGGCGTCATTCCGGGAAGACGATGCAAATGGTAGGGACAAGTCCGTGAGAGCTATGGAAGTTAAGAAGATTCTCGAAGACTCTCCTCTGCTTCCTAGTATGGATTCAATTCCTTTAGTTACATGTTTGAGCTACGATCAATCAAGTTTCTGCGATAGATATCTTCATTTGTAGTAGAGATAATAAATAAAGGAAGTAGCTAGACTTAGTAGTGATGATTGGTTTGTTTTTGTTAATAATAGAGCCATTGTCATCGAACCAGCTAGCAGAATCTGTATCCTCCAATGGCTCCCGTGTTCGTGTTGCGTATCAGGTTAATTGTTCACGGATTGTTTTGTTTCTGATTAATTTTTATATGTTTTTGGGGTTTTATTGGCTAATGATTTTGTTATAATTAGGGAGTACGAGGTGCATACAGCGAATCAGCAGCTGAGAAGGCTTATCCTAACTGTGAAGCTGTTCCATGCGAAGAGTTTGATACTGCTTTTGAGGTTTGATTCTTTTCTTTTGCTACTTTTTCACTGATCAAGACTGAGATTGGGATCTCTGTTTTTTTTTTTGTTCTTATTTCTTAATGTGAGTCTAGGGAAAAGTCATCTACTTTAGTTTGTGGAATTTGTATGTAACAGTTTCATTGCCATACATCTGTCTTAAGTTTTTTTGTTGCCATTAGACTGAACCAGTTTGCAACCTTTTGTTCTTCGTTTTAGGCAGTTGAGCGGTGGCTTGTCGACAGAGCTGTTTTACCTATTGAGAACTCTTTAGGTGGAAGTATCCATAGAAACTATGATCTTCTGCTGCGACACAATTTGCATATTGTTGGCGAAGTCAAGTTAGCTGTCCGCCACTGTTTGTTGGCTAACCACGGTGTGAATATTGAAGAGTTGAGAAGAGTGCTTAGCCATCCACAGGTACCCTACTTGCCTTTGTGCATAATTGAACTTTTTTTTGTCTCTTGATATTATCCAAAGCTTTAACCGTTGTCTTTGGCTCAGGCTCTCGCCCAGTGTGAAAACACGTTAACCAAATTGGGGTTGGTCAGAGAAGCAGTAGATGACACTGCTGGTGCTGCAAAGGTAAGTTTTATGTTTCAAGTATGTTTATACTCATAGTCACGGTTTACAATGGCTGCTAAATAAGTTTCTGAATTTGATTTGCAGCAAATTGCGTTCGAAAAATTAAATGATGCAGCAGCAGTTGCTAGCGCAGAAGCTGCAAAGATATATGGTTTGAACATAGTTGCTGAAGATATCCAGGTAGTACAGAGTTTTTGGAAGCCTTTACGATTTTTTCATTCATATCTTTACACTTCTGGATTTTTTGATAGTGAAGTGCAATCAATGTAGGATGACTGTGATAATGTTACAAGGTTTCTAATGCTCGCAAGGGAACCAATTATCCCTGGAACTAACAGACTCTTCAAGGTGAGAAGAGAAATCCAATGTTACTCTCCAAATTCAAACGTAACTCTCTGATATGTGACAATGTATATTTCGCTGATGGATGAGTTACTTATGATCTTCTTTTAGACAAGTATAGTGTTCTCGTTAGAGGAAGGGCCTGGAGTACTTTTCAAAGCACTTGCTGTGTTTGCGCTTAGGCAAATCAACCTCACAAAGGTTAGTTAGTAGACTCAAAATCTTCCTTCTAATGTGCAGCCTTGTATAGAAGCTAGTCTGGTCTCCAATCCCTAACAAACAATTATCTTGTGGTTTTGATCAGATTGAAAGCCGCCCGTTAAGGAAACACCCTCTGCGAGCATCTGGAGGACTAAAGTAATTTTTCTCACAATCCACTCTACCATAACCCACAGTTTCTTAGTAGTGATGAAAGTGCCGCTCTATTTATTTTGCTTGACAGATACTTCGACTATCTTTTCTATGTGGACTTTGAAGCATCTATGGCTGATGAAGTTGCTCAGAACGCACTTAGACATCTCGAGGTAAAAGCCTTGGGTTAATTGATCTAAAAACATAAAACATGTACATGTGACTAAGACTCTGGTTTCTTTTATGGCAGGAATTTGCTACCTTTTTGCGGGTACTGGGAAGCTACCCAGTGGACACTACAATGCTCTAAACATGTCCCCGACAGCTTCTTGGTAAGTAGTAGTCCATTGTTTTGGATTGCAAAAGTGGTAGTGAAACATCAATGCAGAAGGAGGTATAAATCTTTGAATAGTTATGTGACAGAGATCCGCTTGATGATATCATTATATTGGTGTAAGAAGAGCTTTAGAAGTGCGGTGAGATCAGAGGAGGCACCAGTGCACCTTACAAGACATTCCGCTTTTGTAACAAGTGAGGTCGGAGGAGTCACCGGGTGCACCTTTATTTTAGTAGAAGCAAGAATAGTCGGATATTGAAAACAATAACAAAGAACTTACCTACCTAGTGTATGTTTTCATTCATCCATACATAGATACTTTATCCTGTATGTGTTCTTTTGTTAGAAATTCTGGTACATACAACTTTTAAGTTTCTGTTTTTTTGTAATCGTAGAAGAATTGATGACGTTTCAAGATTTGGTTGATATGAAAAGCCAATGGTAGTGTTGATTTAAGATATTCATTCGAGTTAACAATGTGTGATTTATTAAACTTTTGTATGGAAGTTAAAATTTCATCAATCTAAAATCGGATTTTATTTTGGGTCAGATTTGAAAACATTAAGATAAAGAGGGACTATATGACAAATATAAAGAAATTAGGTTTCTGGAAGGAAAGATTAGTTGCTTCTTGCGCAATAAGCTGAAGCTGAAGGATTAAACGAGTTTCGCTTAGTCAGTTGTTGTTCTCAAGCTAAAGCAAAACTCAAAAGGGCAATGAAAGTAGCGGAGAAGATTGTATTCCTCTGGGAAGATTCCGATGGATTCGCAACAACCATTGCTGATGCTCTAAACCCTAGCCCTGGCTCCCCTCTTCGCAAACTGTAATCGATTCTTCCTTGATCTCGATTTTGTCTTTTCCGCCTCAATACTCTCTACTTACACATTTGTAATCTCTAGCGCAGAGAAGAACAGATCCAGCTTCCTTTGGATAAGTATGGCGTCCGAGATGATGTCGAAACCGGCGGCAGTATCGTTCACTTCGTCGACGAAAATGGTGCTTATCAGGTTCGTTCCTCTAAGAAACTATGGATTCAGTAGGAATTTAGCGGTGTTTCATAGTTAAATTTGAGTTCTAATTTCTTCTATTCGACATTACATGGAGCTGCTCTATTATACGGAACCTGTTTTGTTTATCCTTAGAACTGAAATTTTATTTCGTGCTACACTAGTTTAGCTGAAGAGTAGTGGTGCCCTGGCCTTAGTGTGTTGTTTCTTGTGGACATGAAACTATTACTGGGATATGTAATATGATGGTTCAATTCTCGCTTCACTATTTGATTGCTTCTTCGATTGTATTACACTGAAACTAAAGCTAAAGCCTTATGAGATAGAAACTAATAAGTCTCTTCTGCTTAGGTGAGAATGCTTAGTAGAGGAGGTTATATATAAGGCGAGTGAAAGCATTAACAGTCCCATTTTCCCGTAGTAGCTAAGTGGTACCTAACTTATGATATGGCACTAGCTTCTAAGCTTGATTAGATTAGATTTAGGCCTTTGCCCTTTGGTGATCATGATTTAGCCCCTTTTGTAACATTTGTTCATCAGTATCATGGTTGTGTTGCAAGACTTGATTTCATGTTTTCTTGTTTCTATGTTGATTTGCATTTCTGGGATATTACATTGCTTAAGTTTCTGATTATGTCTTACATTGTTTAAGGTCTCGATTTTTCTTCTTCGAAACTATGAGCCTCCTCTACTAGTGTGTGCTATGAATGAACTGCTGGACCTAATTACAAGGGAAGCGTCAACTCTATCCACTATTGTGGCTCCTTTTCTTGTGGCGGCATCTAAGCTTAAGTTTAATAACAGATCCCTTGAAGCGAATAACAGAAAAGCTAGTCTTCATTACGTTCAAGTTGGTACAGAAACAGATACCAGCAGGTTATTTGCTTCTCGCATCGAGAAACCACCACCACTGATGCAGATCCATTATGAGCCGTTGTCATGCTTGCTTCATCTAGCTCGTGTCAAACGCTTGCCTACATCTATTCTCATAGGCCAGAGAAGCAGTAGCCTATATAGCAAAGCTCTAGATGAAGAGCTTCAGGTAATCTTTGCTTGAAAAAGTTGTCTCAGTTTCTGCTCATTTTTATCGGGAGTTTTAAATACTCTGCAAGGTCACTAGAAATATAAAATCCACATGAAATTAAAAATCTATTGTCAATTCGAAGAGAAGGTCGATTTCAACTGAATTGTGGGTTTGCGTGATTGTCATCACAGGTGATTCATGAAACAGGGGAGCTTGTGGCAAGTTGGACCGGACTGTCTTTCTCAAGAGATAGAATCAAGTGGAGCGCATCAAAGACATCTAAAGAAGAGGAAAGTCCTTGGCGTGCTCTTTACGGTTAATCTTATCAGGTCAGGTCTTTTTCATGGCCTAACAACACACTGGCTACAGTCTTTGCTTGGGCCTGCACTAAATTTCCCTATTGGACCTCGTGTGGTTAAATAATACTTTTGTGGTCAGCTTAAAAAAATCCATGTCACTCAACACTCACTATTGCTTTTTCTAAGATATTTATGAAAAGAAACAGCTGTTTCAAACAAATCTTAAAACTCTCGAAGAAAAGCAATTAGGATCTTGAATTATAAAGGTACATTATATTTGGTCAACTCATGGGAGGATCCTGTAGTGTTTGGTATGTCACTCACACAGCTAAAATGGCTAATGGTTGTCCTAGGAGAGTCGGATATATTAATAATATTAATGATTTGAGTTATGATTGGGTGGAAGAGGCATAATAATAAAAAGAAAGAGAGATGGGTGTGAAGTCCATAAAAGGCACTCATGGATGGAAGTATAAATAAATAAATTAGGAGATTAGTAGTTAATGTTATCTTAAGAGAACAAATAAGTGAGGTGTCGTCAGCTCTCTCTCTAAGCCGGTGGTATTATATTCGTGAGGAATACGATGTTTGTACCAGAGTTTCGGATCGTCCTAGAATCTTATCCGACTCACATATCTCTCAGCATCATATGTTACAAAACTTTTGTTGTTTTTGTTATTTTTTTCTTATTTAGTGCGTCTTATCGTCCCTTTTTTTCCTTAACTTTTTGCTTTCATTATCGTTCCTTGATTATATATGGTGGTGTTTTTCAGGGGAGATTTATCAATAATTTATCCAATCAAGGTTCGTGCTATTATCTAGTAAGTTTTCAATTTCATCTTTCGTCTTTTACTTGGATACGACGAGTCTGAATGATGAAGTTAATAGCGATATTGCTAAAGTTAATATTGTACTCGGCTACTCGCTCTCTCTTTTTAATACTACTTTTCACAAAGAATACCTTTTTAAAAACTAACGAATACATTTTGTTTTTAACAATTACAACGTCGTTTAACTTGTAAGTTGTCATCAGTCCCTTTATTAAACCTGAACTTATTTGTAAAATATATTTTCTTAAAAGTTTTCTTAATAAAACATGTGAAAGAAGCAGACACTTAAAAATTGTAGGTGGGTTGTGTCATCCAAAACTCAATAGACCTTTAGAATTATCTATATATATATATATATACATTTTATCGTTGATACAATCAATATATCGTCTTGTTTCCTATTAATCATTTTAACTGAATTTGAACAAAAATAAAAATAATGGGGTTTAAGTAAAGCCGGTGAATAATAATAATAATAAAAAGAAGGAAGAGAAGAAAAGGACAAAAGAGATCAATCATTGATTTCATAATTTTCAAGTGGTTTTAATGGCTTTATAGCTTTTATTCATAAGATCCATTATTTTATACGTATTCATATATGGGATAGTACTAGCAAATATCTTTAAAAATATCTTTGTGGTTTGGTCTGAGAGAGTTTTATAGAGAAGAGAGACGTACCTAATAAAATTGGCAGATATTTTTTTCTTTTTCTTTTACTTTCTCACTCTCCCAATCATCATATTCAATTATTCATATATAAAAGATATTTTTTCTTTCTTTTCTACTACCAAAAAAGATATTTTTGGAATACGCCCACCGAAAAAAAAAAGATATTTTGGTTTTTTGTTGTAGAGGTCAAAGCGAAATAATAATACAAGAGAGAGAGAGTGTGTGTGTTTGTGATTCGTGTAAAACTAGTAAAAGGCATCGAGAAGAAAAGAAAAAAAAAGGTGGACGACTGAGAGAATCCATTATCGAAACAAATACTCCCTCTGTCTCTGTCTTGATAATTGATATTTTGACATTTTAACATATATTAAAAAAAAAATTCGTTTTTATTTAATAAATTAATTTATAATTATTTTTTAGTAGAGAGAGAAAATATAAACTAATAACAATTCAAAGTTTTAAATATTTTCAATAATTATTTTTTGAAGTTTACAAAACATTAATATTTGTAAGACAAAAATTACAAAATATCAATAATCTTTGTGACAGAGAGGAGTAGTATAGACCACTTGGTAACTTCCACGTCGCGAGTACGTTGGTTCTTATACTCCCCTAGCGCGTGTCTGATATACAAAAAATACTAATCTGTTTTCTCAACTTAAAAAAAAAGAGGTTTTTAAGTAAAATATAAATAAAACAAAAGTGGGGCCTGTAAAAGTTTTTATTGCTTTTCACTATAAATACGACAGGGACCCACTATTACCCTACACGAACCTTTTCTTGTGCACTTTTTCGTGTTCTGTAATAAAATGAATTTTAAAGAAAGAAAAAAAGAAGGGGATTAGGCACTTTTGATGAAAATTAGATTATGTCACAAGGCAGGCGCCTACATGTCCCTTTGCGGACACACCCACCCATTGTCTATCCATTCCTCACTTTTTTTTTCCTCTCTTCATTACTCACACAGAAAGAAAAAAAAAAAAGAGAGAGAGAGAGAGAGAAGAAAGAAGCAGAAGAAGAGGTTCTCTGTAATAATCATCTGCTCTGTTTCTAGGGGTTTTGTTTCTTTGTTCCTTCTTCTTTCTTTGAAGAAATTTCTGGATTCTTCAACTTAAAAGAAGATAGTAGTTTCTGGATTTAACTTCTTCTCAAGGAGATTTTTCTTTTTACGTGAGTGTTTTTTGTTTCTCTTCTATCTGTTTCTTCTTAGTGTTCTTGTTGTTTTATTGCCATCTGTTATATAATCATATAGTGTTAATTATTTGATTATTCACTGTACTTTATCGATCAAGGGTTGATTTATTTTTACTTTTTAAAAAATCTTGTGTTGAATTTGGATCTTCGATTGAGGGCTTTTCGTGTTTTTTTTTTTGTTTTTTTATTTAAACTTGTTCAGATGGTGATATGATGATTGGGATTTTGTTAATCAGAAAAAGCTTGATTTTTTATCTTTTCTCGGGAATTGAGAGTTTCTCGATCTGGTTCCTTTTTTGAACTATATCAAGTCAAACACACAAAACAAAAAGCCTGTAGTCTTTAGATTTTACTGATCTGTACTTGCTCTTGTTTTTTTTCTTAAATTTCCTTTTGTGGGTTTTGGTCTCTTGATTGTTCATTAATGAAAACCTCTGTATTATTTTGTTTTAGTAAAAATTCTCATCAAGTTAGTTTCCACACGTTTCCTTTTTTTTCTTATCCTTTCTCCTCTGGGGGTTTATTAATCAATGCTCCACCTGTTTATAGAAATCACTAACCTTTACTCAGAATTCTTGTAAAAGAGTTTGCTTTTTTTTTTTTTTTTCCTATATCCCAAGTCTCTCTCTTTTATGTTTTTAAAAAAAATCTAATTTGAGTAATTATTTATGGCTTTTTGTTTCATTTTTTTAACAACAGGAGGAAGTTGATTTGGGTCAAGAGTAAAGGAAGAGAGATGGGTTACATGTGTGACTTCTGTGGTGAACAAAGATCTATGGTCTACTGTCGATCAGATGCTGCTTGTTTGTGTCTCTCTTGCGACCGTAGTGTTCATTCCGCTAACGCATTGTCCAAACGCCATTCTCGGACACTTATCTGCGAGCGATGCAATGCTCAGCCTGCTACTGTCAGGTGTGTCGAAGAAAGAGTTTCACTTTGTCAAAACTGTGATTGGTCTGGCCACAACAACAACAACAACAACAACAACAACAATTCTTCGTCTTCAGCTTCTTCTTCACCGCAGCAGCATAAGAGGCAAACCATTAGTTGCTATTCTGGTTGCCCTTCTAGCTCAGAACTCGCCTCTATTTGGTCTTTCTGTTTAGACTTAGCCGGACAGTCCATTTGTGAACAAGAATTGGGTATGATGAACATAGACGATAATAATAATGCTCCTACCGACAAAAATTGCAACGAGGATAATAAGAAAGATGTCTTGGTTGAATCCTCTACAGTTCCTGAAACCAGTTCTGCTGCACAAGGGAATTCATCTTTTGCTAAGAAGGTAACTTTTCACTTCAATATGTTATATTTTACTTTTGGATCCAACACGCATGGAATTGAAATATATTACTGTTACAATACTAAACTCGACTTCTTGATTGTCTATAAAGGATGTTGGAGTGTGT
Organism: Camelina sativa; assembly: GCF_030686135.1. Lineage (NCBI taxonomy): Eukaryota > Viridiplantae > Streptophyta > Magnoliopsida > Brassicales > Brassicaceae > Camelina > Camelina sativa. The sequence goes on from NC_141880.1 coordinate 2,957,896, forward strand.
GAAGATGACTTCTATGGAAACCTCGGTATGGATGAAGTTGACTTGGCACTTGAGAACTATGAAGAGCTCTTTGGTGTTGCCTTTAACCCCTCGGAAGAGTTATTTGGCCATGGTGGAATCGATAGTCTTTTCCAGAAGCACCAAACAGCAGCTACAGAGGTACCTTGCTTATTAGATTTTACAAGCAATGAACATCAATTTTGGATGCATCTCTGTGTGTTTCTAATACTTCTTTTGATCCAGGGAGGGAATCATGTGCAGCAAGCTGACAGCAATGACTCGTTCATGAGTTCGAAAACTGAGCCAATTATTTGCTTTGCATCGAAGCCAGCACATTCGAATATCTCTTTCTCTGGAGTCACTGGAGAAAGTAGTGCTGGAGATTTCCAAGAATGTGGTGCATCGTCTTCGATGCAGCTCTCAGGGGAGCCACCATGGTATCCTCCAACATCACAGGATAATAATGCTTGCTCACATTCAGTAACTCGTAATAACGCAGTTATGCGTTACAAAGAAAAGAAGAAGGCTCGCAAGTTAGTAGTGTTCTGTCAAATGCAATGCATAGGAGTGAGTGCAGGGTTTTTCCTAATGAGTCTTTTTGTTTTTGAAACAGGTTTGATAAGAGAGTGAGGTATGCTTCTCGCAAAGCAAGAGCTGATGTGAGACGGCGTGTAAAGGGGAGATTTGTCAAAGCTGGTGAAGCTTATGATTACGACCCTCTCACCCCAACTAGAAGCTATTGAAGAAGAGTCTCTTTGAAAGGTAAATACAGATGGCGCAAAATTCCAACAAGAAAGGTTTTTGACTTATGGGCAGTTTGAAAGTGAGCAACTTGGAAAATTGTGGGTTAGTTAACAAAACAAGACTACTCTTAGTTTGAACAGATCCAAGACTGACTCTTGTATGCAAAGCAATCATTCATTCTTGGGATTCAATCGGTTTCTTTGGCCTTAGAAGCTTCATTCTTGTTCAGAGGGATCATTCTCTGACTTTCCTTGCGAAAAATTACCTCAACTCCGATTTCTTCTTCTTCAGGCGTCTCACTGATCAGGGTTCCATGAATTTTGTTCTTCTCTTGGTAGTTTAAAGCAGGGAGATTTAGAGTATAATTTAAACAATATGATTGTATATGTCTGTCTATTTGTTTGTATACTCATAAATGTTTGTATTCTGTCTTGTACTCGGCATTCTTGTAAATTAAAGACGTTATCCAGTATCTATCAGACACATTTATGTGGTACCAACCGACTGGATTCGAGTATAACGAGATGTTTGGTTACAAGAGGTTAGCATACTATTTGATCTAACGATGAACCAATGCCAAAACTTGTAGTAACATTTGAACTCATTAATAGATTTGTATTTTTACTGAAGACTTATTACATCACAAATTTGTAACCCCTTACATAGGCAATACATTCAGTAATTTTCAAGTTTCAGGAATAAAATAGTTGAAATTGAGGGTAGCTAAACAGAACTAAGATGAACGCGATCAAGAAACTTGTCCAATTTGATTGCTGACACGGATTTGAAAACATTGACCAAAGGCTATAAGGAAAGACGAAGAGAAGAAGAGTCTTCAGATACAGACTCAGGCAGCAAAGTTCTTGGCTTAGCTCAGAAACTTAAAAGGAGAGCTAAAAAAAGACCTCTTAAAAACTAAGAAAGCAATAATTTTGCTAAAACAAAAAGATATAGTAACACCAAAACACTGGATTCATAAAATACCTTCCCCTAGCCTTGATCTTTCTCTGTAATCTCCCTTACATGCTTAAGCCTTCAACTTCATAGCTTCATTTCTTTGGTAATTTGTTAGATGGCACACACACACACGCAAGTCAACAATAACCCGCACCATATCTTTCCTGATTTCTCTGGAATTTCAAACTTGTTGAATCTTCAAAATCTTTTTCATCCTTTATACTTCCTGTTTCAGTAATTACTTGGCCAATTCATCTGCGTTTGCTGAGGTTGTTGGAAGACGTTAGGCGCAGGTGCAACCATTTCAGCTCCAGCCACACCTTGAGACTGTTGTAAGAGTGGATGATGAACTCCTGCTGCTGTTACTGCTTGTCCCGGATGGTACATACCTGGGAACGCGACATGCCCAGCTTGTGCTGGAGCGTAAGTCACATGTTGCCCATGGTGCTGTAAACCGTAGAAAGAGCTTGAAACATCTCGTCCTGGTCCAGCAATCCATACAGGAAATGCTTCACTCTGCAGGGACCCCAAGAATATAAATTCATTAGGAAAGGGAACTAAACTTTCAACTGAGTTGGTTTAGGGAAGGAGAGGGGATAGATACCTGTTGCCCTGTTGTGTTGTAGCCGTTGTTTTCTTTCAACTGCAATGAGTTGAGATCCTCATTGGAAGTCGAATTCCCGGCTGATGCAGCAGAGGTGGGATTATATCCTGCTGGGAAGGACCCATATGTTGGTCCGTAACCAGCAGGCATACCGACATGAGTCATGTTTCCTGTATTAGTCCCGGGCTTGTAATGAGGGAGTGCGTATTTGCCTCCTGTTGCAGCTCCAGGAGGTGGAGGAGCAGGATATACACCGCTTGCCTGAGGTTGCTGAGCAAATGCACCATTGCTTAAGAACTGGTGCATGGTCGGGGGTGGTATATAGTATGGGGAGAAGTAGTGTCCATATTGCACGTAGTTTGGTGGATAATGGGACATATGTAAACCCGGGGGGCGCAAAACAGGAACAGGCTGCTGTGTGACAGGTATAGAGCTCTGCATTAGTCCTGCAGCCTGAGTTACCAGTGGTGGTGGACTAGCAGCAGAGAGAACCAAGTTATTTCCACCCTGAAAATCAACATGTTCAAGCATTTCAGGCACAGAAAAGTATTAATGCATGTTTGTAACAGCTTTATCTTTTGATCTTTTAAAAGTGTTATAATGCATCTGAACATAAAAATATACAGACCAATTAGAAACTGTAGAATCACAGTGGCCGACATGACAAATTTGACTATTAAATTGATGCTGCTAATGTTGGAAGATTGAATGTATAAACGAAAGAGTCTCATCTTAAATCAGGTCAAAATCACGAAGGTGTGAATTTTATAATAAAATACAAGGCTAACCTCTTGCATGGTTTGAGATGAATGCGGAGGCAACACGGTCCCATTAAATTTGGAGACAACACCTGGGGAAACGAAGGGAGAAATACGGCCATCACTTTCAGGGCCTGAGCGGTAGAACTGAGCATAGTAACTCGCTGTATCAAATGGTTGTTGGCCCTTCAAAACAGCAGAATAGATAATTTAGAAGATAAATTACAGATGACAATGCCGAAAAACTATATAATGAGCAAAATGTTACTGATCGACGAAGAGTAAAAGCAAGGTATATCAACCATAAGAAAACCTAACAACAATTTGAAGGCATACCGCATAATTGGGAATACGAAGGCCATCACGTGCTTGAGGGTCAGCATTCTCAAATTGTGGAAGCTGGCTCCCATGAGCTGGAGGAACAAGGCCATTAATATTACTTGGATCACGGTCAAAGGAGGTTTGATTGCTTTCGGACTCCAACATATTCTCTTGCTTGGACACCTCATACTCTGGAGCTACATTTGTTGCGGTGATACCTTCACCAGCCATATTATCTTGAACTTGTGAAGGCGACTCAAGGTAAGCACTATTGTCCTCTTCCTTTTCAGTCGAATGGACATTTGGGTGACTGTAATCATAAATGAAAAATTCACTTAGGCACTGGGCATATAAGTACAGTCATATTTCAAGACATAAAAGTTCAGTACCTAGAAATGAAAGGAATTAGGTTTTGTGTAGCTCACTAAGTGTTCATAATGGAAAGGTCATTACGACTTCCAGAAACTTAATTCCGTAACCCATCCTACAGCACAAAATTCTTTCTGTTTCGAACTTGGGAGCCAGGCAGGACAAAGAGTTGTTTCTAGAAACAAAACCCAATTATCCATCCACATTACCCAATTAACCATCCCTACAGCATGAATACAGCATGAAAAAGATATATGTTCTACTGTTCTAGAGCCTGATGTACACCATAGTGTTTTGGAAGTTTCAACTATGCTACTTATCAGAGCACGCAAACTACACCTGGAAATTTCTTTTACCTTATTCCATAAGTAATTTATTATTAACAACTTCTTTCTAGCTTACAGCATTCTAAATTGAGAATCTATAGTCACTCAACAACATCAACAATAACTGACAAATTGGAGAAAGGTAGATACCTGAATTCCTCCTCTTCAAAACTCTCTTCAACTTCCTGCGAATCATGAGCGAGAGGTGCAGATCTCTTTTCATTCTCTGGACAGGCTACTGAGCTAGACGTAATACAAAAGCCAGCATCAAAGCTTCCAAAGCTTAGCTTGGTTCGTTCAGCCTCTGGAACAAGAATATGGTTTGGAATAATAACATGCTGACGTTGAATCTGCAAGTCTTCCAGCTGTCTCTGCAATCTCGATGTGGCCTCTGCTGAAGGGATAACATTTTCAACAGATTTGTCACTAGCTTCAGTAGGACCTGCAAGAGCTTCACCTGTAGATGATGCATCAGAACCCTGGGTAGTGTTATGGTTCACTGGCTTCGGTTTCCATTCCTTAACGGAGCCAGCACCTAGAAACAAGCATCATTGAAATGATGATGTCAGAAGATTACAGTCTTGTAGAAATGAGAAAAAGAAATACAATAATGAAGAGCTATCGTCGACAAAAAGTGTTTCCTATAAAAGCAATGCCTGATGTTTCTGATTTCTATGCACATTTTACCACCATATGCTAAATATTTCATATCACAGAGAAGAAATCCAATACTGCAGATATAAATGTATCACTGTTACCTCTTTGAGTACCAACAGTCTGATGCGACCGATTACTGTAATTAGAAGACGGCCGACTACCCGTACTGTTGCTATGAGATGAAGCAGGCCTCGGAACATAAGTATCATTCACGACAGTCTTCCCAGCCCCACGGGATCTGGCATGGAACTTGCTTTCTCCAACGTGTTGTTCATATGCTGTTTGCTCTGATTTGGGATTTGAAGATGTGAATCGAACTTCAGAAGAAGTTGGACGAGGGAGTGGCAGAGAATCAACCGATTTCTGCTCAGTAGGCACATCCCTAGAGACAATTGCTACACGATTTTTGTTTAATTCCACAGAAGATGGTGCACCATCAATGGTGTTTGAGGCGACTGAAGATCCAGTAGCTTTCAGCTGACCTGAACTAGCTGGTAGGTTGGAAGAATGATGAACATCAGAGCTTCCCGATGTCAGACCAACAATACTTTTATCCATCACAGCTGAATGGCTGTCAACAGTAACAAAGAAAAAAGAAAACAAACATCATGAGAAGGTTCATCTATTGAATATAACCATGCTGGAAAAAAGGCCAACCCCTGTTTTCACTGAGGGTATAAATACATCCACCTCTATGTCACATGTCACATAGGATCAAGGAGAATGATAGGTAAAAGGGATTCGTGCTATAGGATGTCACTCACCTTGACACCAAAGTAATATCTTTCGTTTTTATCTCTTGAGAGGTTGAAGTTGATGGATCAGTGACCTGCTTTGGACCATTTGCTTTTCTAAAAGAATTCTTTGCACCAGCAACATCTGATTAGAAATAAACATTCAAAACAGACAGTTCATCAGTTACTGAAAACTTCAAAAAGCAACAAGTTATGGACTGCCGCTAGGAACTAACTCTATCACATTCTTTCGCTACATACTAAAAGCCATTCATGAACACAAACATGTAGTAGTGTCCTAGTAGAAAAAATCAAGAAAGTATTAACTTTTGAGTAACTATAACAAACAGGATTGTGACAGTAAGAAACCACTTTCAGAGAAAACTAATGCTGCATATCAACAGATGAAAGTACTGTAATAAATTGAGTTAGCCTGATAGTTGATTACCATGTGATGCATGACGCGAAGAGAAATTCCCCCGACCGGCCCTACTACCACGGCCTGCGCCACCAGATCTCCATGGTGATTCAGCAGAATCCTTGTTGTTGATGTTCTGTAGCATTCAAAGAAAATCGTCAATCTCCATGTCACAATATTTGCTGTCTAGTAGACATGTGGTTAACACATAAACTCATGAAATAGACCAAATGAACTGCAAACACCCCATACCTCTTTTCTCTTATCACGCTTCTTTTTAACCTCATGGAATGGATCTGCAGAGTCATAAACAGTTTTTGCATTAGCTCAGAAGATTGGATAGAATAACACAACAATCCCAGAATACATCTCCAAATTACAAGATGCACAAGCAGGTAATTCGAAAAGCCTGATGCAAAAACCACAACTGCCGAGAAAATCTACTCTAAAACCTAAAGAAAATCATGGTTACCACTGATAGACCCAGCACATGGGTTTAAAACTCTTTTCAAAAAAATTTGCTTAGATAAGATACTGATAATGTGAACTTCCAAGCAATAGGATTCATCTACAACGCACCAATCTTTGTATAGAACTCATACCTAGCAAAAGTATTCCCCATAGACAAACCACTCAGAATACTATACCCTTTCTCTCACACATCACTAGTGGAAGTAATTGATTCCCGTATATTCTAAATCAAATCCTGAAAACTTTTTTTTGTGAAAAAACGGTTACAACACAAAATCACAAAACCAACTAGAAACAGCAGGCGAAGGAACCGATGATTCAGATAAAATCAAAGGAGAGAAGAGCAGATGAATCAGATGCTAAAACCTAAGTTAGACAGAAAAAAAAAAACCCCAAATCGAAAATAAAATCACTCATCGTGGATCCAAAATCAAATAAAGATAAATCAGGTATGAATACAAGTGAAGAGAAGATATAAATACCCTGAAGAAGTAGGCGTTGAGCGGTCTCGTCAGGATCCATGTTGCATTCATGAAGCATTGCGTGAATCTCATCTTCGCTATAGTTCCCAGCAGTGGTTTCCTTAATATTCTGAATAATCTTCCGAGTACTGGCTGGAATCGAAACCCTAGCGCCACTGCCGACCATCCTCTCTTCTTCTTCTCAAACGTAATCTCGCTTCTTCGCTAATTTTTTTTTTTCGAATCGAATCTGGAAACAGACCAGGAAGAGGTCTGCGTTAACCTATAATATTGTGTATTGTATACGAATAATACGCAAGTGATTTAAATAAGCACGAGAAGATGGGATTTGAAACTAGTTTATGTCGAGGAAGAAGAAGAAGAAGAAGAAGAAGAAGAAGAAGGAAGGAGAAGAGAAGAGGCAAAAAAAAAAAAAAAAAAGAGAAGAAAAAAAAAAGCAGAGGAAGGGAAAAGGGGGGGCGAGAAAAGGGAATGAGCAACAACCAAAAGGAAAAAAATTACGCACTGTGATTTTGCAAGGTTAGGGCTTTTTTTTTTTTTTTTCACATTTTCCTTTATATTTTGGTATTGCCTTCCTTTTCTAGCTTTTAGTTATTGGTTATTATTATTATTTGAATCTGAATCTTTGGTAAAGAATGATAACCAAATATGATGTCACAATTATTACTATTTGAGAAAATTTGATCACAAGTAAGGATGTACTTTCTCAATATTGACTATATAATAACCACACAAAAAACATAAATACAGTTTGTGAGAAAATAACTTAAATACAATTTCTTAATGTTTTGAACTATTTTATAAGTGTTGCATAATTTTTTTTCCTTTTGAATCATATGCTAATTTTCTAGATATAGATATAACTTATCAAAAAAAAAAATGTGTGTATTATAAAAAAAAATTACACGTTAGATTTTGGCTGAAATATTTACCAATACCCACTTTTAACATTTTTTAAAGTCACCTCTAGAAAAAGCCATTTACTATTTTTTACCAAGTTCACTCTCTTTTTTCCTATGTGTTTTGGGTATTTTTCCTATTGCTTCTAATAAACCCTTTAAACTGTACCTACTTTCTTAATAAACCATCAAAATATTTCATAACTAGTTTTCCTTTTAGATTATAAACCCTTTAAGCTACCTACTTTCTTAATAAACCATCAAAATAATTTATAACTAGTTTTACTTTTAGATTATAAAAAAACAATCAATCATCACATTTGTAAAGTCTATAATTGAAACTATAGAACATGATAATATGGTAAACAAATTTTCAATTATCTCATCAATTGATTATCATTAGGCCTATCCAAAACATTGGAAATTAAATTAATATCTTCCTTGGCAATCAAATCTAACTCAAACCAAAACAAACCGAATATTTTTCGAACCAAACCGTAATTTACAAACTAATCATATCTCGGCTAAGTGCTAATCGCAGAGTAGTGAGTGGCATCATCATAGCCTCACCCACAGCCACTCGTCTTCTCTCTTCTTCGTTTTCTCCTCTCCCCAATGGCGAAAGCTTCTAGCGTCTTGCAGTCAACCCTCCTCCCAGCTTACTCTCCACTCCTCAAACTCCGTAATCAAAGCTTCATCCTCTCTTTCCCACCGCTTCCGGTGTCTCGATGCCGTCCCGGAATCCACTGCTCTGTTTCGGCCGGTGAGACAACGAGACGATCCGTGGAGGATGCTCCGGACATATCATGGGGCTGCGAGATTGATTCACTTGAGAACGCTACTTCTCTCCAGAACTGGCTCTCCGAATCAGGCCTCCCTCCGCAGAAAATGGCCATTGATAGAGTCGACATCGGTGAGCGAGGCCTCGTCGCTTCACAGAACCTTAGAAAAGGAGAGAAATTGCTCTTCGTTCCTCCTTCTCTCGTCATCAGTGCTGATTCCGTAAGTTCACACTCCCAATTTCACTTGGAATATATAAAAAAAATATAATCTTTAATCTCACATGAGTTCTTGATCTCTCATTTGAAAGCAATGTGTTAAAGTATCTTTCTTTTCATGAATGTGAATATCTAATAATACTGGAGATTGAATTTTAGGAATGGACCAACCCAGAAGCTGGTGAAGTGATGAAACGTTACGACGTTCCAGATTGGCCTTTGCTCGCTACTTATCTTATTAGTGAAGCAAGTCTTCAGAAAAATTCAAGATGGTTTAACTATATCTCAGCTCTTCCGCGACAACCTTACTCACTTTTATACTGGTAAAGTTTTCTACTTCTCTTTGGAGCTGCTGAACTTGCTGATAATGATCACGTTTGTCCCAATTTTTTTTACTCCCTACAGCCCTTTTGTACTATTTCAGGACTCGGACAGAACTTGATATGTACTTGGAAGCTTCGCAGATTCGAGAACGGGCTATTGAAAGAATCACGAATGTTGTTGGAACGTGAGATATTGTACTTTCTTTCTTTCCCTCAACTGCTGTGGATGTGTAGAATTTGCTTCCCGGGTCCTGAATTCATTGTGACATTCACAAGCTCTTATTGTAGGTTAGGGGTTTGATGATTATATTTTGCATTAGACACTGCTCATGTATTTTTCCTTTACATCCCCAGTTATGAAGATCTAAGAAGCAGGATATTTTCAAAACACCCTAACCTTTTCCCTAAAGAGGTAAATGTTATGCCTATATTGCTATAGTTAACTCAGAGACAGAAGTATACAGCTTGCTCTGCTCGAACGTCTGCTTTCTTCTTCTAATAATGGAAGAAAAAATATTTTCATAATCGAGCGTAGTCTTTCTTTGGTCTGTTGAAGGTCTTTTTGTCACTTGCAGTGTGCACTTCTGTATTTGCAACTAGTGTTGCCTTTATTATATCATCTGAGATACTGTGAATTTACATCTCAAATTTGTTTTGTCCACATGAATATGAGTATGCTATTTATTGGTGCAGGTTTTCAATGATGATACATTTAAGTGGTCTTTCGGAATCCTATTCTCACGGTTGGTAAGAACTACTTTATCAGAAACAATCATTTGCTGATCTTTATAATTTATTTACATAATCTAGATGTCTTGAATTAGTGAAACAACGGACTTGTTCTTTTATCTTAGCATGACTTTCTGCACAATATAGCTGTCTCCAACAATTTTACAGTGTGAACAATAATGAGCAGTCACCAGTGTGCATTATTTAAATTTCTCTTTCCTTTCCGGTAACCAGTGTGCATTGCGTGTCTCTGTCAACTCAGACTTAAGCTTCTCTAACACAGGTACGGTTGCCGTCTATGGATGGAAGATTTGCCTTAGTTCCATGGGCAGATATGCTTAATCATAATTGTGAGGTACTTCTGCTTATCTTTATGACCAATTAGCTCCTAAATTATCCTAATCAGAAAGCGTGGTTAACTTATGGTAGTAATTATTTCAAAATTTGCTTTGGAAAGGTTGAGACGTTCCTGGATTATGATAAGTCTTCGAAAGGAGTTGTCTTTACAACAGATCGACCATATCAACCAGGTGAGCAGGTAAATATGACCTATAGATTCATTCCCTAGAGAAAATATAAAGATCATTTCTGTATCACTTCAAATGCTCAGTTTGGTCAAAATTCAGATAAACACGAGCATTGAAGTTATATATAAGTCGGGGTATAGTACAAACAAGTCCCATTCACACTATTGGACTCTTTAGCGCTCCAGCAAGCCAATCCGGAATGGGACCAATGTACTCTGAAGTCTCTGATGTATTTCAACTTTGTACAGGTTTTCATATCATATGGAAATAAATCTAACGGAGAGCTATTGTTATCGTATGGGTTTGTCCCCAGAGAAGGAACCAATCCTAGTGATTCAGTAGAGCTAGCACTGTCACTTAGGAAAAATGATAAGTGTTACAAGGAAAAGCTGGATGCTTTAAAGAAACATGGATTATCGACGTAATCAACTTTCCCACCACCCATATTTTGCTCTCAAGTTTGTAGATTTCTCATTTCTTTTGATCAACTTGAGTTTTCTTATGATGATTCTGTTAACTAATTCACTGGCAGGCCTCAATGCTTCCCCGTAAGGATAACGGGTTGGCCAATGGAGCTAATGGCATATGCTTATCTAGTGGTGAGCCCTCCAGATATGAGAAACAGCTTTGAAGAGGTTTGGCAACTCCATCATAACCCTTTTTTATTGACTCTATCCAGTTCTTCCCTTCTTCATAATACATCCTTGCTAAATTTATATCCATTTCAGATGGCGAAAGCTGCTTCAAATAAGACATCAACAAAGAATGATCTGAAATATCCCGAAATCGAGGAAGAAGCATTGCAGTTCATACTGGACTCATGTGAAACAAGCATATCAAAATACACCCGTTTTTTAAAGGTAAAAATGACAAAGAAAACAGTTCATCTTTCTCTATATGTGGAAAAATTGCACTGCATCTGCTTATTGTTTGTTTTATTAATCATTTCTAATTGCAGGAAAGTGGATCAATGGATTTGGACATTACATCTCCAAAACAATTAAACCGAAAAGCGTTTCTAAAACAGCTAGCTGTAGACTTGTCCACAAGCGAGCGTAGGATACTGTACCGTGCTCAATACGTAAGGACTCATTTTGTACTCGATATGGTAGAAGAATTCGTGGATCTATTTATGATATTGTGGAATCTGTGCATTTTTTTTTTGGGTCTCGGTTCAGATTATTAGGAGGAGACTGAGGGATATAAGAAGCGGTGAGCTGAAGGCTCTACGGCTCTTCAGTGGACTTAGGAACTTCTTCAACTTCAAGTGAGTGTTGAATGAGGAATCTTCAACAGCTTTAAGATGCGTCAAGGGTAGGCTTCATTGTTCTTCAAACCAAAAATGTAATTTTCTGTACCAAAGAAATGAATGTTGGTGTAGGCATGGTGAGATCGTGAGTATACTACAAAAAAAAAATATGGCAGTTTGATATATTACTAGTAATGTGTTTTGTACAATCCCTCTGACGAAGTGTACATTTATTCTTTGTCCATAGTCCAATACAAAAACTGAGTTGAGCATTGTTTCTAAAACTTACAAGCTGAACTTATAAAATTGATCGAATACTAAAAACGCATAGTACGTCTATAATCTGGTTGTACTACACGTCAACAGATTGTTTCTTTAGCAAAGCAAGTATTTCACCGTGGCATACTTTTTTATTTATTTTTTTAACTGTGGCATACTAAAACACAAAAAGAAAACATGCAAAGTCTCCCATTATAATTTTTTTTTTTTTTTTTGACGGCTTTATGTTAAGAGCCTCTGATGATAAACATACTGAATTATGGAATCTCCAATTTCGACATAATGTGATGTGGCAATATCTAAATGGTTTAAAGATATTTTATTGCCAATGATATAACGCCACGTAAGCCCGCTGACCAAATACCCCAAAAAGGAGCAAGCGACGTCGTTTATAGTTTGATGATCTTGTCCGGTCACGAAACTGCCCTTCAGTCAAAACAGGATTCTTCGTGTCTGATTCTGAACGAATTCGCTCTTTCTCCCCTCCCTATCTCTCTCCACCGTCTTCTTCTCCGATCAATCTCCGATCGTTTTTCAACACTCTTCGACCAGATCGAGTTTCCATCGATCTAATCTCTTCTGAATTTGGAAGGTAAATTCCTCACACTCTGTATCTCGAATCTAATCACCTCGTAGGAATCGAAATTGAAACAATTCAATTTGGTTTGGTTTGTGGAATCTGCAATTGAGGCTTCCTCTAAACAATTGAATTTTGCTTGATAGAATTCGAAATTATTGTGGCAGATGAGCTTGAAGGCTACGATCGTAATATTAGGGCTCTTATGGAGCTTCCAGGCAGCGTTAGGGATTAGATTCGTGATAGACCGAGAAGAATGTTTCTCCCACAAGGCTGAATATGAAGGCGATACGCTTCATGTCTCTTTCGTCGTCATCAAGTCTGATTCTCAGTGGCACTTTAACGAGGATGGTGTAGATCTTGTGGTATGACTTTTTCTCTCCCTCAATTGAACCTTTTGCTACGTTTCGAGCTTGCAAAATCGATCGAAAAATAGATAGGGTTTGTATTAGTAGACAATGCTTAGGGTTGTTGCTAGGTAATCTATACTCTCCAACATGTATTGATAAATTTGTGTTAGTGGACAATGCTTAGGGTTGTTGCTAGGTAATCTCGAGCATGTATTGATAAAGAATTTGGTTTCTCGTTACAGTTGTTCTCTTGTACCCTCTAGTTTATTTGGTTGTTGTTACTATTCTCTTGTGCACTGTTGATTAACAAATATTGATGATGGATTTGGTAGGCTTGGAGGCTATATGACATATCTTTTAGATTTCCTGTATGGTATGCTGTTGGATGAGATAACCATTGGTGATGATATATATTTTTGGATCTTGAATAGATACATGGCCCAACAGGCGAACAGATTCATGACTTCAGGGAGCAGATAAGCGCAAAGCACGACTTTGTTGTCCAAAAGAAAGGTGTTTACCGTTTTTGTTTCACAAACAAGTCTCCTTATCACGAAACCATTGACTTCGATGTACAGCTTGGTCACTTTGCATACTACGATCAACACGCAAAGGACGGTGAGTATTATCTTTTTAGTTTTTTTTTTTAATCAGTTCAGCTTGATATTGAGTTACTTAGCTGAAGATGGTTTTGTCTTTGTTGTTATGGTAATATGTGTGCGCAGAGCACTTCACTCCCTTGATGGAGCAAATATCAAAGTTAGAGGAGGCTCTTTACAACATCCAATTTGAACAACATTGGTTAGAGGCTCAGACCGATCGTCAAGCTATTGGTAACATTTTTTTTCTTTCTGAAACCCCCCCCCCCCCCCCTCCCCCCTTAGGTTCTTTTTTGATTCTGCAAATTGAGAGGTCTAGTTTGATATGATTTTGTTTTTGTTTTGTGCAGTGAACGAGAACATGAGCAAAAGAGCAGTACACAAAGCTTTGTTCGAGTCATTTGCACTGATTGGAGCAAGTCTTCTCCAAGTTTATCTTCTGCGTCGCTTGTTTGAACGCAAACTCGGCATGTCGCGTGTCTAAAAAAAGTACGAGTTTATCATCATTTTGGACTTAAATTTTACCTTAAAATGTATCAGGGAATCTCTTACTTAAACCTCTTACAGACAGATCATCGTAGTTCATTGGAAGATTTGCTTTTTCCCATGTTCAAGAAATTATCCACTTGTGGTTATAATTCAATCAGTCTGTTTTTTTTTTCCTCTCTCTCTCTCAGTCAGTACAAAAATAGTGATTTTGATATGAATATTTACTATATACAACGGACAAGGATTGAACTAATTTGCTTTTACTCTAATACCACCACCATTCTAAACGTTAATGATACGTTCGGACTAAGTTGCTAAACCTTTTCCTAAAACAAAATGGATTTGAGCAAGAAGACTTCTCAATAAAGTACTCAGTCCCTTTTAACTTTGACTGGGTTCGAACTGGTATAGAGAAGAAAGTCGTAAAAAACTAAAAATGGCCATGAGTTTGAATGGGCCCAGAGTAGATAAAGCCAGCTATCGTTTTCTTGTTCGTACAAGTTACCTGAAAATTAAAAGAAAAAAAAAAAACACAAACTTTCCAGAAAAAAAAAAAAGAAAAAGAAAGTCATTTGGTTGTTTCAAGTGTATGCATCGGTAAATCCGACAAGAACTCCGATTTTGTTCCATAGCTTGCTGTGTTGTTTAGTGGGTGAACTACAGAAGAGAGAAATCGTAAGGCTTTGTTGATGGTGGATCATGTGGTGGAAACCGTGGAGACGAACAACAACTCTGCTCCGAGCAGGTTGGTGGAAGAAAGACTTGATGAGATTCGTAGAGTAATGGGCAAAGCCGATGACGATCCGTTAAGGATCGTAGGTGTAGGAGCTGGTGCTTGGGGCAGTGTTTTCATTGCAATGTTGCAAGAAAGTTACGGCAAATTTAGGGAAAAATTTAGTGTGAGGATCTGGAGAAGAGGAGGGAGAGCAATAGATAAAAGCACAGCTGAACATTTGTTCGAAGTGATCAATTCGAGGGAAGAGTTGTTGAGGAGGTTGATCAGAAGGTGTGCTTATCTCAAGTATGTGGAAGCTAGATTAGGGGATAGGGTTTTATACGCTGATGAGATTTTGAAAGATGGGTTTTGTTTGAATATGGTTGAGACTCCTTTGTGTCCTTTGAAAGTTGTGACTAATCTGCAAGAAGCTGTTTGGGATGCTGATATTGTCATCAATGGTTTACCATCAACTGAGACATTTCAGGTGTTCAATGAGATTAGAAAGTACTGGCAAGAGAGGGTTACTGCTCCTGTTATTATCTCTTTGGCTAAAGGTGTTGAAGCAGAGTTTGAACCTCACCCGAGGATTGTTACTCCTACCCAAATGATCTATCGAGCGAGTAAATTCACTTCTCATTGTCTTTTTTATTTGCTTCCTAGATGAATACTTGATATCTTCTTCCTAAGTTTTCGTTAGAGTAACTAAAGATTCTATTTTTGTTAAGGTGATATTGTGTATTGGTTACCCAACAGATTGCTTGAGTGTATGTCTTGACAGTATTGGTGTTAAAGTGTATGATCAGTAGTTGTTGTCATTAAAATTTTACAGTTTGTTTCTCATATTCTCTTTTGTAGCTGGTATTCCTCTTGAGAACATTCTCTACCTTGGTGGACCTAATATTGCTTCTGAGGTATATAACAAAGAGTATGCCAATGCGCGGATTTGCGGGTCTGAATTATGGAGGAAGCCTTTGGGAAAGTTTCTAAGGCAGTCACATTTCATAGTGTGGGATAATAGTGACCTCATTACGCATGAAGTAATGGGTGGCTTGAAGAATGTGTATGCCATCGGTGCAGGTAAGACCAGGTGTCTAACATGTTTATCTGAATGGTAGTGATTCGAAATAAAATATTGGAACTCGTGATCATAAGTCAAAGTTCACGAGCCGAGTGGTTGTTTTGCCGTTTTTTTACTTTATAGGAATGGTGGCTACACTGACTAAGGAAAGTGCTACTAGTAAGTCAGTATACTTTGCGCATTGTACTTCAGAGATGATTTTTATTACACATCTATTGGCCAAGGAGCCAGAGAAACTTGCTGGGCCTTTGCTTGCGGATACCTATGTAACATTACTAAAAGGTCGTAATGCGTGGTATGGCCAGAAGCTTGCAAAAGGAGAACTTAGCCTTGAAATGGGTGACAGCATCAAAGGCAAGGGGATGATTCAGGTACGCCATAGTTCTAATGATCGATTTTTCAATTGTCAAATTAGCCATAACTTATGGCCCATAAGTTTTCCTGGCAAGTTTTGTACATATAGTATAGAGAATTTGTCAAATTGTAACTTCCATTTAGTCCAGAGAGCAACTGTCCAAACAGGGTATTAGCAAAAAGATGAACAACTCATATAACTTCCTTCCGTATATAGTAGATTCATATTCATAAATGCCAGTGAGTAAATACTGAATCTATATACCATATACCATTTATGTTTAAGTTTTAGTTCTGTACATTAGCATAAACTGATTAGTATTAAGATTGCAAATAAGTTGTCATAGATTGGATTGGTTATATAGAAGGTTGATGATGAAGTGATTTTGATGTAATGTTCATAGGGGGTCTCTGCGGTGAAAGCATTTTACGAGTTGTTGAACCAATCCTCATTAAGTCTTCAACACCCTGAAGAGGGCAAACCTGTAACTCCAGCTGAACTCTGTCCCATCTTAAAGATGCTCTACAGAATTCTTATAACAAGGTTTTCAGCATTCTCATCTCTTTAACCTTGTAATAACTGATCAACTTGGACTGCAACCATAATCATGATTTACACTTTGATGATGTTTCTAGAGAGTTCTCATGTGAGGCGATTCTTGAGGCGCTGAGAGATGAGACGATGAATGACCCACGTGAACTCATCGAGATTGCTCACAGCCATCTCTTCTTCCAGCCATGGCTTCTTGGCCAGAAACCTTGAGCACTGTATTTTTTTATAAGTTTCTCTGCTAAGCCTTGGTGCAGACTTGTTTGTAATTTGAAGATTAATATGTAGTTCCAGTGGATGTTTTGGTGCAGACAGAGTTATCAAAAATACGCAGAGTATATATAGTTGTATACAATTATAGTGAAAACTTTGTCATATATCTTTGACTTTCCTTCCCTTTATAATTAGAGACAGTTTTATACAATTTATAAATATTATGAACTTGAGCTAAAAGATACATTCTATACCACCTATACATCACAATTCTGTATCTGATATTTGTATTCGAAAGAATAACCATCCATCATATCATCTTCTCAAACTTATCAAGCTTACTTACCCTTTGCATAGACCTCAGTACCAATGCCAAGAATATACCTGCACGAAAGATATTTATCAAGCTTATTTACCCTTGGCATAGACTGTAAACATACCTGCATATACTTCTATATGCACGTGTGTACAACGGCTTTCATACCTGCTGCGACGAAAGATCCATTAGCAACAAGCTGACTTCCTTGGTTGCTAAATGTAACCCCAATATTAAGCAGAGTTCCTCCAAGAACTGTATACATTGTTGCCATCTGTAGTATTGTCGCTTTCCGGGCTGCTCTTTCCGACTGAACCAATATGAACAAACAAATTCCACAGTGAGTATCTCTTGCTATTACAAAAACCGTGACAAATCTGCTTTACTCTAATACCAACTATGTCGGGGTGATTAAACCATGACGAAGCTGACTTTACCTCAAGAACCCGAACACGTAGTTTTAGGTCGCCTGAATCGAGTTCTTTCACAAACTCTTCTATTCGCTGTACTCGGGATGGCATTGACAGAGTAGAAGACCTGGCCTGTAAAGGTTTTAAAGTTGAATTTAGTACATATAGAAAGAACAGAAGAAAAAAATAGAGAAACGACAGTAAAATACGAGCGAAAGCATTACATCGTCAGCCTGCTTCCTTATTTCTTGGACAAGCTGAGTTCCCGAGCGCTGCCTTTGTTTTAAATCCAGGAGTTCCTGTTTTTGTCGATATTCATGAGAGTTGACACACTAATCGAAAAATGTAGAGAGGTGATTAATAAATAATTGGGTGTTGAGCAGAGAAAAGAGGTACGAACCTGTGCATAAGGAGCAGCAACCTTCACAAAAGAAAATTCTGGATCAAGGATGTAACCAATACCTGCAACATCAAAAAGCTATATGGTGAGACTTGTGGTAGATTTTAAGAAAAAAAAGGTTAAGATCAGATTGAATAGGCACCCTCAAGTGTGGAAAATGCTCGGATGACAAAGGTGAAAGTAGATGGGAAACGGAATGGCTGATCCTGGGAAATTGCAAACAGATCCTGCCATAGAAATAAGAAATTTTTGAAATTTAAGAACCACATGGTAACACTATCATATATAGCTTGAGAAAGAGCTCAGCTTTGTTTTCAGGCACAGTTTTGTTCGGTACCTCTCCAATAGCTGCCAAAGTCTGTTGCTGATCTGGTGATTGGCTTAATAGGTTGTCCAAGAAAAACTGAACAGATCTCCTTACCTAACAAAAACAAGTACAAAGTCCAAATGAGCTTTACATATATAAACTTCTCGCATAGAGAAAGAGAGAGACTGTAGTGTTACCGATGAAAGATCTCCAGTGGGTTGAAGTGCTTCAAGATCTATCAGATTTTTCATGACCTGTAAGAACATTTGGTTAGTTTTATTATTTATCAGTTCGAGATCAAACCCTTGAAAGAAAATATACCTTTTTCGCATCTTTTTCATAAACAGAATAGAAGAGATCAAGTAATCTCGTCCGAGTAAATGTTTTGATCTCTCCCATCATGCCAAAGTCATAGTAAATGATCGATTCATCTACATCAATTGCAAGATTTCCCGGGTGCGGATCCGCATGAAAGAAGCCCGTTCTAAGTATCTAAAATAGCCAAACCATAAACATAAGTTTGAACCAAAGGACTATGAATCCAGTCAAAGTGTTGCTATATTATTACTGACCTGGATAAGATAAGCTTCAATGGCTCGTGATGCGATTCTAGAACGGTTAAAACTCTGTGACGCTAAGGCGTCTAAGTTGTTGATCTTGATACCTAATTGCACCAATCAATAAGAGAGTTAATACTGCGACATTGTTTATCAAACAAACCAATGTATTGGATAGTTTCAACACAAACCTGGCACATACTCCAAAGTCAGGACCTTCATGGCAGAGTAATCCCAATAGACCAACTACGGATGTAAATAAGATAAACAGAAAGTGTTACTGTTTCATATACCACACAACATAGGAATTTAATATCATAGGTTTTGGTTTAGCAAATGAAACTTACAGGTACTCGGACCCAGCTTATATTCCGGAAGTCTCTCCGGAATTTGTCGGCATTCTTAGCTTCGTTTATGTAGTCAATCTCTTTATACAAGATTCTGAAACCAAAGGAGATATCAGCCCTACATGGTTTAGAGCCACAAGTTGCTACGTATTAAAGTTATAAAAAAGACTTACGAGGCACACTCTTCATAAATTCCAACCCAATCGTTTGTGCCAAATGATTCATTCTTTTGGAAATACTCAGCAATCAGCTTCAAATTTTCTGATAGGAAAGTAAATTCATTTTCAGCAATTCTCAAGCACCCATGCAAGTATTCTACTGTATAACTCAGAACTTGTAACTACATACTTAAATCAATATCAAACAGTTTCTTTAGTCCGGGTCTTTGTACTTTCACTACCACTTTCTCGCCGTTGTGCAATACAGCTCTATGTACCTAAAGGAATACACTTTGGAAATTATGATACAAACATCAATATGTAGATGAAATTCAAAAAACAAAAGATAAGCAAGTAGGCGTGCTTGAGGGTGTGGCTAAGTGTCAAATACCTGACCAAGGCTAGCTGCAGCTATGGGTTGCTCTTCAAATTCTTTATACATTACACTAATAGGAGCCCCAAGTTCGGCCTCAATGAAACGCTTTGCTTTCTCTGGAGAGAAAGCCGGGACTCTATCCTGAAAACCAGTTTAAAAGAACAGTAAGAAAACGCAAAGGGAATCTAAATTAATGCATGAATTCAAAATAGCAATGTACCTGCAACTTGGAAAGCTCATCCACAAATTCACGTGGAAACAAATCCGACCTCGTTGAAGACAACTGTCCCAGTTTGATAAACGTTGGACCAAGTTGCAATACACTCTCTCTCAACCATGAAGCTGTTTCTCTTCTTCGGATTTTCTGATTTTATAACAACAGGTGTTAAGAAGAAGAAACAAAAAAAAACTGGTATATAACAGTAGGCAAATCTGAAAACTCAATCAATCTATGAGATTAGAAATAAGGAAAGGTTTCTTACTTGTTTTTCTTCTGTGAATCCTCCAATGTACGACCATTTTGCATTGTCAAACAAGACACGAATCCTCAGGGATAAAACAAAGGACCAAACATCAATACTACGTTGAAATGCGCTATAGTTCTCATTAGCCCAGCTAAAACCTTCATCAGAAGGAAGAACTCTAACTCCTTCAACCGGTGGAGGAAGGTAAGATTCTGGTTGTTTCTTTGGTACCTTAACCAAATTTGTTGAAGCACCATTACTATTTCTAATACTAACCAAACTCGCTCCATTAACAACTTTCTCCGCTGATCCATTCACTTTGTTTACATTATTCACACCATCTTTCCTTTTCATCACCTCACTCGCGGGAACCATTTTGACTGCACGTCCATTGATTCCAACCTTTGAAGGCGTTCCGGATTGTCTCATCTCAATACGAAATCTCTTGGACTTGCTTCCATAACACTGAATGGCTTCACCAGTGAAAAGATTCTCCAGAGAGCTACTGAAACCAATAGCTTTGGTGGTTCTTGAGGTCTCACTGCCATAGCAGCAGCTCTGAGAAGCTAATAACGCCGCCATTTCCACCTAAGCTACAATACAACCTATTGAACAGACAAAAAACAAAGAACAAAAATTCAATAAAAGAGATTCAGCTGGATCCATAAAATTCAATAATGCAACACGCATCATTTGTATGATCTTAATATAAAAAAAAAAAAAAGATATAAACAACACAAAAGGCATGGTAACAGAACTCCAATACATGATACTTAAAAAACCTCTTGTAAACAAACCATCGACTCCTAAAGATAAGAGAATCACAACGATTCTTAGAGCCATGAACAAAATATAAACAATCAGAGGACAGTAGTAACACATACTTATACAGAAGCAAGAGGAACTCAATTCATTGTACAAAAAGATTGAAAAAAAAAAGGCAAATTTTTTTCCTGAACCCAGACCAGAAGAAATAACCAAGTATAATTGAGAAACGCAAACAAATTACAGACGTATAAACTAAGAAAAATGGAACCTTTATTTGAGCCCTGAATCGGGTTGACTGGTGAGACAGAAAACAACCCAGACCCAGATATTTTAATCTGTAAAATCGGCTAATTAAGTAGAGAGGAACAGAGAGGACTAAGTTGCGTGATGGTGTCGTCCTTATGAAACGTGTGTTGTTCCACCGAATTTGTTTTTCCACCTTCCTTCCTCTTGAATTAAATTTCGTACCTTTTTATCGTAATTTGTTGCGTAAATAGGAAAAAAAATTGGACTTTGATCGGACAATGATGAAAGGAACCTTTTGTAACTTTTAGTGCCAAACTTAAGGAAAATAAAAGGTGCGTGTCCAGCTTCTCCTTCTCACGTTCTTTGTGTGGCACAGTTGGACACAGAGTACGCTTATTATAAGCGGTTCTCCCCTAAAGAGATTTAAAAAAAAAAAAAATTAAAGGATATATAATTGGGTATTTTTGTACTCATTTAAAACCAAATAAAACGGAAATTTTTGTATAGAAAAAGCAAAACAAAACAACTACGGTTTTACTGCACAATAGCATATTAACAAAAGTTGTGACGCTTCACCATGATCGGATCATAGACAAGTTCCAGAAAGCGATGTTTTACCCACCCAACTACTTTTGGAAGTCATTACTCATCAGTCATCACACTAGTTTCTTCTACCTAATTATGAAATGCTGCATTTGCGAGTTTGGCCGTAAACGAATACTTCTTGCTCTTCAATAGCGCCTCTTGAACAAGTAATGATTTCCATTCACCGCTCAGCTCTTTCCTTTCCTTGGCTCTAATGGTCTTCAACTTCTGTAGCATCTGCTTCTGTGCGTTGTTCCCTATATGCTGAAACATTGTCGTCTCAAGCGCGTCTTGTAAAGCACACAGCTCATCATCAGCAGCCCCATCTTCTTCCTCACTCCCCTTCTCCACACGTTTCTCGACACTTTCAGAGGGTAATTTTTCGTCACAAGAGCCGCCTTTTGCAGCGCCATCATCATTCTCTGGTTCACCGTTTGTCATTGCTCCATCTTCCTCACTCCTCTTCCCACCATTCTCATTCTCCGTATTCTTGTCAGCATTTTTGTCAAAAGTGTCACCTTCTGCTAATCTATCATCATTCTCTGGTTCACCGTTTGTCACCACCTCGTGTTCCACGAAAGCCTGAACCTTATAATACATACAAAATCAACTCAATTTACCTTTTGAGTCATCAAGCAAGTTGAGCAACCAAACTAATTCTATAACACAACTCAGAAGATTGATGAGCAACCAAACTCAGAATATTGATGAGGGCAACAACTATAACACCAATGAATATATTAGGAGAAGGTGAATGAAACCCTGACTTACCTTGCTCCTGGTCCTCTTAGCTCTGTCATCAACACATCCAGGTTTAACTTTGCCCCATATTGCCATGGACAAGTCAAAAATTTCAGAATCTTGAGGGTTAGTAAAGCTAGGCTTTTTAACCGAACTATCTCGGAATTTAGACTTCAACTTTCTGATCTTATTCATGAGCTGATCCTTTGAGACTATACCGTCAATGCCATCTTTGATATACTCAAAGAATGCAGCTGAATCAGAACGGTAGTCCAGTCCTGTCTTGTTCTGGTAGTCAACAATGCCCTTTTCCACAACGAGTAAAAGGAAAGAATAAGTAATAAGCAGCCAGGTTAGCTGAAAGCAAAGAAAAGTAGAAACCTTTAAAATGACAAGCTCGTCATGTTTACTCCAGAGTCTCTTGGAATCAGAAGGAGCATATGAAGGAGACAGCGTAGCCTTACGCTTCTTCCTAGTCTTGGACAAGGTTGGTGTATCATCGAAAGCAGCAGCAGCAGCAGCGATGGGGGTGGAGTCCAGATTCTCGGGGGAATTGAGGACAGGGGAGTCAGGAGGAGAGGGCGGAAGGAAGCCGTTAGAGTTTTTGACTCTTAGTTCTAAGTCACATGTATAGGTATCGCTGAAACCACCATCTCCAGAACAACGATGTTTCTTGTTTACCATCTAGACCTAATTCAATCAATATATAAAGCTTTTAGCTTTCGTTAAAGATTGAATCTTTTTGTTTGTCTAAATATACACAAATCAAATCCATGGATTCAAGTTATAGAGAGAAAATGGCACAATAAAGTCTGAATTCAAGTTAAGACAACAAAGTCGGCGAGCTGGAATTGCATGAAACTTACGGTGTTGGTACTGAAACCAATCTAGGGAGATTAGATTTGGGGAAGGAAGTAACCCTCCCTAGATTCGGATGGATGATTCTCTCTAATCTCTATGGAAACTTGTCCAGATTTGAGTATGTTGTTGGACCAGTTAGTTAGTTGCTGCTCCGCTTTGTTCTGTCTTAAATTTCTGGAAAACTGTTTATTTACTAAACTCGACATTACACCACCGTATGACTAGAGGTTAGAGGATATGTGATGTGTGTATATTAGAAGCCCGTGGACCAAAAGGACCGTACGGAGCCCATTATTAGATCACCAATATTTGTTTTGGTTATTAAAAAAAATAATAATAATAATAATGGAGCTAAAAAAAATTGAAACTTTTTCTAATAATTAAACCATAATGGTTGTTTGTTGGAGCTACTGTAGCTTGAAATCTAATGAATTGTGAAGTTGATTAGACCCTAATCCTTACCAAATTGTGATGATACTGCAAATTCCATGCCGCTTGTGTGTTTGGTTTCCTTCCATGCCGTTTTATTAAAGTTCACTTTGTCGTTTTTTTGATAAAAAGAATAATATTTGCAAAAAAATTAAAAAAATATATATATATATATTGAGGTATCTAAAGAAAAAAAGAAAGATTCCTTTTTCCCTCTCTTTGGGCCTTAAATAGAGAGAGACGGACACAAAGCAAAAGAGGAGAAAGAGAAACCTCACAAGAACAAAATTGGTCTTAAAACGAGGAGGCACTCAGTGGTAAATATACTAATTTGCAGCAGAGCAACGATGGCAGCGACTCCTATGCAAGGCAAATGGGTTCAGGTTTATTATCTCTCTCTTCTCTTATATACGAATCTGGGGGTTCATCGGATACAAACCCCCAGATTGTTCAATTCTTATTGAATCGTACGATACTGGCGGCCTTTGAAAACTCTAATTTCGATTAGAGTTTTAATATTGATAATTCTACTATTGTAAGGTTTTAATATTGTAATCGTCATTACATTTAAGTATTTGAATCGTTTATCTTTTGTTAATCACCTAGTTTTTGGATTAGTGGATGATGAGTTTGCCATTGTCCAATTGAGTATTTGCATGCTGACTCAACTCTTTGTCTGTTTCTGATTGTTTTCCACTAATACTTATTCTAATAGATGATTCAAGTATTGCATCATTTGTAATTTGCTTGTTGTTTTATTTACAATTGACTTGAACAGAGATATCTTACATTCACTGGTCATCTGACTGACTCAGTTTTCTCAGTAAGTTGTTGCTGTGATGATCCTTTTGATCATCAATCAATGGAACTCTTCCCCATCTTTATTGATAATTTGGTTCTACAATTAAAATCTCATTCTTTGTGCCTCTCTGATCAAGTACTATTAGATGACTATTGTACTAGTGGAAGATTACTTTGTCCTTATGGAATTGACTACTCATGTGCTGACTTAACTCCTCTCACATAGTTGTTTTTGTCTGCTCTTATCGATTTCAAGCTTAATATCATCCTTGTCTAGTACTTAAAAGAATTAATCTTTGTATTGTTGTTTTCTTCTTCTCTGTTTTCTATGTGATCAGCTTAAACAGAATGGAACTGGACCTGGAGCAAGAAGCTCGCATGCCATAGCACTTGTGGGAAACAAAGTGTATGCCTTTGGTGGCGAGTTCCAACCTCGTGTTCCCGTTGACAACCATCTCTACGTTTTCGACCTCGAGACTGAGACATGGTCCATCCAGGAAGCTACAGGGGAGGCTCCTCCTCCTAGATTAGGCGTGGCCATGGCTGCAGTTGGACCCATCATCTATTTCTTTGGTGGCCGGGACGCCACTCACCAGGAGCTCAACGAACTCTACTGTTTCAACACGTCCACCAACCAGTGGAAACTGCTCACTTCAGGGGAAACCGGTCCGCAAAACCGAAGCTACCACTCCATTACCTCGGATTCTCAGAACGTGTATGTGTTTGGTGGGTGCGGAGTTGAAGGACGTCTCAACGATCTTTGGGCCTACAACGTTGCTGATCAGAAATGGATTAACTTCCCGTCTCCGGGTGAAGCCTGTAAAGGAAGAGGTGGTCCAGGGCTTGCTGTTGTTCAAGGAAAGATCTGGGTGGTCTACGGATTTGCAGGAGAAGAAGCGGATGATGTTCACTGTTTCGACATAGCTAAAGGGGAGTGGAAAGAAGTTGAGACAAAAGGCGAAAAACCGTCAGCAAGAAGTGTGTTTTCAACTGCTGTTGTAGGGAAACAGATACTGATATCTGGAGGGGAGATCGATCCGAGCGACTTGGGGCATATGGGAGCAGGTTGTTTCACTGCTGACGCCTATGGGCTTGATACGGAGACGTTGGAATGGAGGAAATGGGATGATGGAGTTGGATCAGAGGAGCATCCAGGGCCTAGGGGATGGTGCGCGTTTGCAGCTGGATCACGGGATGGTAAGGAAGGTCTGTTGGTTTATGGTGGGAACTCGCCAAGCAATGACAGGCTTGATGATATCTTCTTGTTCACTCCTACTAAGTACTAACACTAACTAAGTATGGTTTGGCTTTCTTGCTGTGTGAAGTTTCTGTTTTTTAATTTTCCTTTTGGATTGGGTGAAGTGTGTGTGTGCATTTGTTTTATCTACGTTTTTGTAATTAAACAGTCGAAATTTTCATTAAACAATAATAACGGACGAACCATCCTATAGGAAACCGTAGCAACCATAGTTTAGTGATACACACGAACTATGGAACTATCAATTGATGACCCTCACTGTCAATGAAAGCATTGAATTCAATCCGTTACCCCACTCTGTCTCAGTCAGGCGGTAGTACATGCGTCTTTAGTGATGGTAGTCTAACCCCTATCAATTTTTTTCCATATCTTTTATTAGTCTCAAAATATATCTCGTTCTGTGGAAGACTTGACAAGATGTTGCAGTTTGGTCCTCACGCGACACACACCAACCTAAATTTATTACTCACAAAACTACCCAATGCATGCTCTTGTTTCCCACACTCACACACACAAACCAGAAAATTCAATTATTTTCCTTTTTTTTTTGGCATTATTATTGTGGAACTTTACTTTTTTATTTTATTTTATTATTATGCGTTATTTCTATTTTCTTAACTCTTCTTGAGGACAGAAAATATATGACGTGGATTCTGATATATTAGCTACGATCCTTAGGTCTCTGACCGATATAATTTATAGCCTTTCATAGCCTCCTCTTTAACTCTCAAGTCTCTTCAAATCTTATATCACGTCTCTTCATATTCTCTTTCTCTACAAAAAAAAAATTTCCTTAATTATTGAAGCAAAACTTGATCTGCATTAAAACCCTAATCACTATATATATATCATTAACTTCTTCAGCTCTCCGTTTCGTATTTCTCTCTCTTTTAAGTTTCAAGAATAATAATTTGCTCAGTGTTGTGTTCACAAGCCGAGTCGCTCTAAACGGTATGCTTAATTCTACGTTTCTTCTTTGTTCTTTTTCCTTAGCTTTTATGGTTTAACGCAAACGTTTTAGGGTTTTCCTTCAATGATTGTTCCCTAATTTTTTCTAGTTTATCTATTCGATTTAACAGTGTTAATAAGCGATGAAGAAGAAAACCATTGTGATTGACGATGTTGATGTATCAAACTCAGTTATGGATGATGATGGATGTAGAAGGTTTATGATGAATGCAATCAGCGAGCATACTTGTGCAATGTCTGAAAGAATCGATCAATTATCTGTCTTGACGAAGATGATAATGATGATGATGATGTTATGGTTGATACGGACTACGGTGTGGTCTTGGATCATATTAGAAGAGGTGACAACAGTTTCATCCCTCGCTTTGAAGTTGACAATGGAGGATCTGACAGTCGTAAATTCAAGATCTCTACTTGTGATTCAAAGCTTGTGAATGAGAATCGAATGGAGAATAGAGTTTATCAACAGGGAAAGAGGAAGAAGGGTGCTGTTGGGTTTAAGGCTGGAAGAGTTAATGTCCGAGAAAACATTCAACGAGACAACAGACTTGCTGAACGGAGAAAACGAAGGATCGCAGATTTAGAAGCTGCAAAGACTTCAGAAGCTGTTCCGTTACTCAAAACCCAACAGCGAGACAACAAAGTTAGGAAAACTTCAGAGTCAACTGCTGTTCCGTTAGTTAGAACTCAAGAAGACACTAGTCAAAGACGCAACACAGTTTCTGAAGGGAGAAAGAGGAAAGCTGACGAGTTAAAAAGCAGAGCTGTTCCGTTGGTTAGAACTAAAGAAGCCATTCAACTAGACAACAGAGTTCCTGAACGGATAACGGGGAAGCTTTCTGAAACTAAGGCTGCAGAGACTGCAAGGGTTGTTCATCATGTGGAGCGAGTAAATAGAGTTACAGAGCTTAAGGATGTAGATGAGACTTCAAGGAGTAAAGGAGATTTTGTAGAGAGAAGGAAGAAGAATGAGGAGAAGGGTGCAGCTGTTGTGGATAAGGATTACATGAACTATCTCACATGGCTTGTAGATGCAATTAGAGATACGATAACTAAGCGAATGGCGAATCTTCAGAAGGATCCGTCTGATTTGGATACTCTTAACGAATCTACAATTGTCCCTGAGACGGATCCACCACTAGTAAAAGTGAAGATTGAGCAAGATCTTGAGTCTTGGTCTGATGGTTCTGATATAATTGCGATTGATGATAAGCCGTTTTTGGATGGAGATGGCACACCGTTTGTGGCGTCCAAGAAAGTGGTTGATCTTGATGAAGTAAGTAAAGATGATGATAGTGGTAGTTGTTGGTTTAGAAAGGAGCTAATGGATGTTCTCGAAAAACCATATGATGGAGGAGAGTTGAAGCAGCTCCATCGTCACGCATCAATTCATAGGAAAATGACCCGATGCAGAGAACTACGAAAGGGACGAGAAACAGATTATGAGACTGACGAATTGGGACAATCTTATCTAGAAAGTTTCCCTGATTTCGAGAAAGAATACAAACTTGTGGATGGTGTTGATAAGGAAAGAGGTTTGAAGTTGCTACGTGGGTTTTTCTTCTACTTGAAATATGTTTCACATGATGGTGTTTTCAAGCCTTGGGAGAAGAATCAATGGTGGCAACCGTAGTAAAGCTTTTCTTATGATTAGCAGCTTGATATAGAGTAACTTTTGGTTCTCGCTGTTGTTAAATGACTTTCTGATTCAGAGTAGTTTCTTGTCAGCAAAGAATCTAGTTTTCTTGAACAGGCTTTTCCTGAAACATGTACTAACCCAAGAGAGGGCATTGGCTTTAAACATTGTATCAAAAGCTTTTCTTGTATGTATGAAAAAAAAACTAGAAAACAAGATCTGGATTCAAGGAGATAACAATCAGACATTGTCAAGCTGTCAAAACTAATATAGAACAAGATGTGGAACCAAAATCAGCATCACCTTCCTTTATATGTACATGGCTAATATATGTTTGAGAATTACATGTTAGGGACCATGAAGCTAATGAGTCATGTTGACTCGCCACCTATTCCCTTCTGAATCAGCATATCATATACTCTGTCTACTTTACTCGGCTCTACTTTAAAGAAGCTATAAGCATCAGACTTTTTCTTTATCTGCCCCTTCTTTATCTCGCTTGTTAAGATTTCTAGCATTTTCAAATAGTGTACAGGCAGTATTCTGGTCTCCTTGCACATCTTTTTTTCCTGCACACAGCTTCAATCTCTCAAATCATGGGAATAATGTCAAGAAATCAACAAAAACACAAATAAGATGAGAAACACCAAGTTTGAAAATTATTGTTCTTACGATCTCAGAGAGCAAGTCAGCCCCAAGGAGACCATCAACATCCCAATTGTCCAAACCGCTATATATTATTGGAGGCGTGATCTTTGACAACGAGTCAGAACCAAAGGGCTGCAAATTTCTGGGTAACCCTCTTGGACTTTTTAGTGTTTTGCCGGCTATACTGCCTGGTGCACCGTGGTTTAGTCGCAGCAGCAAACTTTCTTCAGCTTCCTTCTTTCTCTTCTCTTCTATAAATCTCTTTGCTTCTGAAGCTGTCTTGCAGCCGGCAGTTCTAGCTTCCTACAACAGAACCAAAAGATCAACTTAATGTCCCACCTAATTGACTTGGTAATTAGTTCTCAAGTTTGGTAAAATTATAAGCATCAAACCTGAAGATCCTGGATTCTTCTGAGAATTTGGTGCTCCTCAATGACTTCCTTAATCAGTTCCTTGTGCTCTTCTTTGGAGTGGAACCGCGCAAAGACTTTACAGCTTTTATATATTTTTTTCTCCTCTGCTGAAAGGCCCATCTCATATTGATCAGGGTGCAACAAGTTTCTTTCCAGAACGAATTCCTTCCTCCGCTTCCTCTCATCAAGCCTGCCAACAAAGAACAATCTTGGCTGTAGCATTGTCTTACGACAAAAATTCGGATTAACAATGTATGTTCCTGTAACAAGTGTACCTTTTCGAGTAAATATGAAGAACCTGCAACTTCTGTTCACGCTCAGCATCCGTGTCAGAATCCTTAAATTCCATGTCAGCGAGCAGTTGCTCAGCATCGTTGTCATGTTCGATCTCAAATTCTTCCCTCTTTAGATTGTAGCCATATAACTCTGTTACTAATGGAACTTTCTCTCCAGGAAGCCTCAGTTTCTTCTCCCCCACACTCCTATCAGATTGTTGTTTTGCAGCTGAGACACAAGGGCCAATAACTACTTTTAGTTTCTACATTTCTGTTTTAAGTACATTTAGTATTTGTTCCCTTCAACTATCACTTTGCATACAACTTGTTCCAATATATACATACCTTCCAACTTAGTGATGTCCTTAGCCTGTGGTACATTGACTTTCTTTTTGACTGTCCAAAAAAAGCATTACTTTACATTTGGAACCAAGGACAAGATAATATATGAGGTCCAATTACGAAAGACGGATGATTGCTTCTTAACCACAAATCTAAGAGCCAAAAACAACTAGAATTTTCTATAGATAAAAGTATTTCATGAGAAGTGTCACATACCTCCAGCTAAGGCAGTCAAAGGTTGATCTATTGCATCTTCCTTCCCTGAAGCTTTGTGTCTGCCCATTGAAACAGAAAAGGATTAAAAAAAAAGAGCATTCAACATTGTCTACGTAGATATATCATTGTTAAAAACATCAGTATATACTTGATTTCAGCTAACATAGGTAACTCTTCTTTCGGAGATAGCCTCGCAAGTGCAGGTATTTCTGTGAAAAACAGAAAATGAGCTCAGTTTCCTCCTTAGGTCAATATAATAGTTCAAAATCAGAAAAGCAACCTCCACTAATATATTCAAAGCTGACCTGTTTTTACATCATGCTCTTTACTCATAGCAAGAAGCTCCTCTTTGCCCTTTCCAATTGTATGGGACAAGTCCTACAAAGTGAGGAGTTTGAGTAAATAAAAGAGCTAGGGTCAACTATCTAAAGATCACTAGTTTTCATCAGTGTTTACCGGAAGTGGAAAGAACGGTGATTGCATGTATGCTGAATTGAAGTGATCCCTACACTCTATCTTAGTCTTACTGCCAACATGGTCTGCAACTTCTTTCCAATTCCCAAACCCGTAGGTCGCAATGGCCTAATACAATAGATATACTTCCAAATAGTCAGCTAAAACCCTCTATCCAAACAAAATGAGATTAGAAACAATTTAACGATTACCTCAAGAAGGAGTATCTCTTCATCGGCATTCCAATCAGAAGTAACAAGCGGAAAAGATAAATTGTCCTGTCACAGAGAAGGGTAGATTCCTCACAAACAGAAACACAACCATACAACATTTTCTTTGTTTAAAACACAATAACTATCCAGTTACTCTTATTCATCTGAAAGAGCGTTCGGTTGAAATTCAAAAGTAGTGCTCGAAGTTGGAAACTAACCATAACCCGATATGGATGACTGTTCTTGTGGCGACTAAGCTCAACGCCGACAGAAAAGCATTCCACACAAAGGTCAAAGTCCATACAAACAGCACATTTGAAACGAACCAAACCAGACAGATCTTTATCGCAATAGTTACAACAGTAAAGGCCAGCTTTCCTCTCATTCCCAGCTTCACCTCCTACATTTTGTATATGGGAATGACTATAAACGTCAAGCACTTATTGAAATATCCAAAAATGTGACAACTTTTGGAAAAACGGAGCTTCATAATACATCAATGCATCACATCTAATTGCTCAGTAAATGGAAACATACCGGTGGGAACTGAAGCTCCTGCATTATCGGAACCCGTGGATATCTTCTTCCTTTTCGATTTTCTGAAACATCATAAATCCACCAAATTTAGGATAAAGACAAGCGAATGAAGCAGTGTCAAAACCAAGAACCCACAAGAACCAATATAACTCCGCTTCGGAGAATCAAACACAGCAAATACAAGAGATTGAAAGTGTTTTCAATTGAGAAGAGAAAACCCTAGAAGAATTCGAGCTAAAACGGATAAAGAATGAAACTTTATTACGAACCCGGGATTCAAGTCTGCATCAGCAGCAGGACGAGATGCTAGTTTCGAACGACCCATCGGCACTACCAAGCTTCGCACTTCCTCCCGGCTGATTGAGAAACCAGAAGAGAGGTTGGAAAAAATGATAAGTCAGAAAAAGACTAAATTACCCTTACCAAGTGTCAATAATTATGTTCACGCCATCATTAAACCCTACGGCAGTTGTCAGTTTCCTTGTAGCGTCTCTTAACCTAACCAATCCAAAGTTGCTGCTACTGTCGCCGGAGAATTCCCAGGGTGTTGTGTCTTCTATTGAATTTTCTGAGGAAGGTAAAGAAGATTAATGGGTTTTGATTGTGCTGTATAAAGATGTGTACTTTTTTATTTGAGCTGTTTATTAAACCCTAGCATCAATCCGTGAACCTCGAAGTTTATAATTCCGGTAGATATATGTACTTCAGCATTTGATCTAATTGGTTTCTGAAGCTGATGTTGTGTTGATCTCTATGTAGTAATCAATGGTGGGGCTTTCTATTGGGGAGCAACACTTTGTTAAAGGTGGGATTGCTCAAGATCTTCGAACTGATGGTCGCAAAAGATTGACTTACCGACCTATCTATGTTGAAACTGGTGTGATTCCGCAGGTAACTGTAAATCTCAGAGAGCTCCTCCGCTTCTCAATTTTGCTTCCTAGTTGTTTTACACAGTTATGCTTCTTCTCTTGTTTTTGTTGGCTCTAGGCTAATGGTTCAGCGAGAGTTAAGATTGGTGGAACCGATGTGATTGCTAGTGTAAAGGTGCGTACTTCCTTTGTTCCCTACTCTCCATTGTTGCAGGGGACGTTTTACGGTTCTCTTGTAGTCTTGTAAATGTTAACCCAGTTAACTTGTGCAATTGCAGGCTGAAATTGGGAGGCCAAGTTCGCTCCAACCTGATAAAGGAAAGGTTGCAGTTTTCATTGATTGCAGTCCAACAGCAGAACCGACATTTGGGGTGAGCTTTTTTCTATGATACTGCCTGGTTTTGGTTCTATCAAGCACTTGTCACATCTGTTCTCTTGGTGTTTCTCTTACTATTTGAACTGAGATTTTGGATATCAGAGCTTTTCTTTGGATTCCCCAAACTCAATGCTGCTAAGGTCTCTAAGCGGCTGATTCTTTCTGATCTATTGTTGCTTAGGGGAGAGGAGGTGAAGAATTGTCTTCTGAGCTTGCTTTGGCTCTTCAAAGATGTCTTCTGGGTGGGAAAAGTGGAGCAGGTCAGTAATCATGTTTGTGCAATGTTCTTTTTATCTGTGGTGCATTGTTACGCTTTCAGTTTGTAATGTTTATGGCACTTCATTTTTGGTAACAGGCGCTGGAATAAATTTATCTTCGCTTTTGATAAAAGAAGGAAAAGTTTGCTGGGACCTTTATATTGATGGCCTTGTCATTAGTTCAGATGGGAATCTATTGGATGCCCTGGGTGCTGCCATTAAGGTAATTCTTGTGATATGTGTTTGGTTTTCTCTCTCAACTCTTAGTCCTAGGTTTATTCCCATCAATCAAGATTAAGAGAATGGAAATGCCTCAGAATTAGGAAAAAAGAATGGGAACAGGTCTTTCATTAAAAATATCTTAAGATTAGTTCAATTGATTTGTCTTAAGTGGTTTCGTAGCTTTATGATATGTTGTAAATTGATAGTTTAATAAACCCAAAAGTCATCTTTCCTCAAGGCTGAATGCATGCTTTAATGCACTTGTTGACTAATGCTCCTGCAGGCTGCTTTAACCAACACGGCCATCCCAAAAGTCAATGTTTCAGCTGAAGTGGCAGATGATGAGCAACCAGAGATTGACATCAGCGACGAAGAGTATCTACAATTTGACACTTCCAGTGTCCCAGTCATAGTCACGTTAACAAAAGTAAATCACATCTCAGATCTCTTGATTCACATTGACCTCTATCTCCTTAAGTAAATTTCACTAGTCTTGTGCCATCCATGTTAAAATGCATATACATGGGTTTTTCCAGGTGGGAACGCATTACATAGTTGATGCAACAGCAGAAGAGGAGTCTCAGATGAGCTCAGCTGTATCGATATCTGTGAATAGGGTAGGCCACATCTGTGGGTTAACCAAACGAGGCGGGTCTGGCTTAGACCCAAGCGTCATCCTTGACATGATCTCTGTGGCCAAGCATGTGACAGAGACTCTGATGAGCAAACTTGATTCAGAGATTTCAGCTGCAGAGGCCTGCGAAGACGAATCTTGACTTTGGGTTTCATATAAGTAAAGTTTCAAGATAGAACATGTTTGCAAGGGATTAATCATATTTGTACCTGTGGAAAATCTATAATGAAGTCAGAACAGATTAGCTAATCAAAATCCTTTTTCCTCTGTTCAAATGTCCCATGCTTTGTCTTGTGTGTTAGAAAAGGTGTTATATCTTTTTGCCATAATAGTAAACGTTATATCACGTTCGTTAAAAGAAGGGAGTTCCTACTTACTTGTGAATGCATTGTGTTTCTTGGATCTCTCTATTTAAAGTGAAAAGACAAAACAAGTTACAAAAGGATTTGTGATATTTTGGGAGGAGAAAAGAGAGATGAGATGAGGTCAGCAGAAGATTGAATGGACTTGGAAAGAAGAGAAGATTGGTGGTCCATGATTGAGCTCAAAGGTCAAATGTGTGTGTGACCGGTGTTGGTCACGTGTATCTCAACTTTGGGTTTTGTAATATGACTTGGGAACAATCAACTGTTTTATGCAAAACTCCCAATTTAACCATTTGTTTCCCATCTTCATATCTTCGTTTTCACTCACTCTTTGGTTACAGCTGACAAAGTCAATTTGGTAGTCGTTTATCATCTCGATGATGTTATGATATATAGTACATAACAAAAAGAAAAAGGAGCAAAAAAAAATATGTAGAAGAGAGATTCCAAATATAAAACGAATGAAAGTGTATTTCGATGAAATCATCATATCAGTGATACAGTATTTGTTAGTACTACTAGTCATCTAACATCGGTTTCGACGTTCCATTAGAAATCCATTTTGATTGTGACTAGACTAGAAATAGAATAACGATTTAAAGGCAAAAATTGCAAAATGTATATAATAAGCTTAACTAAATAGTAGTTTGAAGAAGATGATGATTTATTTCTCTTTATTGTTAGTGTCCACTAGCTAAAATTTTGTTTCATTACTGGAAAAAAAAAAAAAAAAAAAAAGAGAGTCAAAGATAATAATATTATATGTGAGAGTTTGTTACATCATAAAACAATAGACAAATTGATATGTGAATCTGGTTTTATTTGGTAAACATAGAAAGATTAAAACTTTTGATAATCTTGTGGGTAAATTCATATATGTAAAAAAAAAAAAAGATATCTTTCCAAAAAAAGGAAAAATAGAAAAGGATTGTATACTAAAAATGGTCGTGGTACGGAAGAGACGGTGGCGCGTGGTGGCGGGAGAGGAGCGTGTGTAATAGAAGAAAAAGAGAGTAAAAGCACACTTTTACTTCGTGGACCCATTTGTCCCTCTCATCATCTCTCTCCTTCTCTCCTTGGAACCCTAGAAAAACAAAAATCACGCATTTTGCACTGTAAGTTCGCTGAATCCCGTTCTTCTCTCTCTATCTCTATCTCTATCTCCGTTGGTTTCCCGAGAAAATCAAAAGCTGGGTTTTTTTTTTTTTTTTTTTTTTTATGTCACCCAGATCAAAGAGAGCTTAAATTTCGGATCTCTCTCTCTCTCACACACAGCTGTCGCTTCGGTAGGTCTTTTCCCCCCTTTTCATTTCCTTCTTCATCAATCAGAATTGAGAAATGATTTCGGTTTTTTTCTCGAATTGATTCCCACTCTGTGTAAACAACAACTACCAAAAAAAAAAAAAAAAATGCTTTATGGTGAATTGTATTGGGACTTTTGTGCAGAGCAAACGAGGATGAGCAGAGATCATCCTCCTGAGCCTCTTGATTTCTTCATCTGGACTGTTGAGGTCTCTATCTCTCCCTCTCTTTTGTTTTCTTATTCACCTTTGTTTGTTTTAATCATCAATTCAATCCGGCTTGCTTCTTTGATTGAGCCACTTCAATTAGACCTGTTATTGCAGATTCCTTGTTATTCATTCATTCAGCCTTTTTTTTATCTGAATTCACTCAATTTTTAGCCCTTTTACTAATGAATTCAATCCACTTTGATCTGATTCTCAGGTATGTTTGCTCCTATGTTTTTTGTTTGTTGGAGATCCAGTTACTCGTTCACAACTGGGACATCTTTATTGATCCATACTTTTGTTTTTCTCTTTTTTTTTTTTACTCTTTTTGGTATTCTGGTGGTTTATTCCAAGAACAAATCTCACCTTAATCGTGTAATCCCACCTTTGATTGTTATTACATCCCTGCAATTACTGTGTTACCTCTAGCAATCGACCAAACTCAAGTCCCACTTAGTGGTCGTTTACTTTACAATGTCTTTTTTTTTTTGTCCCCCTAGTCCATTGGAGATCTGTGTTTGTTAATGATGTAAATTATACTCAGTAAGTTGTTATACCTCAGTGTCTCACTGGTGTGTGCTCATTGATGTTTGCACTTGCTGATTTGCTTTTCAATCAAAGAGAAATATCCTGGAAAGGGTGAATACTGGATGAAGATTAGCTGATGATTACCTGATATGAAAATTATTTTTTAAGTTGCTCTGCAATAGATAAAATTAGAGTTAGTCCACTCATATAGAGAAGCTGGATGTTACTTGTTGCTGATTGGTTTTGTTCGGTCAGATGCTATATATATATTCTGCTGCTCATTTGTAAAGCTGAGATTCCTGTAGATAGATGAGAATCTTTGTTCTTTTTCTTCAGGATGTCGGGTCTTGGCTCGAGGAGATAAACCTTGGGGGCTACCGCCAGATTTTCAAAGAAAATGGTGTCAATGGAGAATATCTAGAAAGCATGTCTGTGTTTACAACCGAACAGATCCTTCACTTCATAAGGAGGCATCACATGAAGTGGGGAGACTTCATCACCCTCTGTAAAGAACTCAGAAGGATTAAAGGTTCTCTTTCTCTCTCCCTCTCTTCCTCCTCTCATCTTTACTCGCTGCATGAACTTTACTAAGGAAATAACTGTGTGTTTTATTTGACAGTGGCTTGCTTGAAAGGTGAGCAAAGAGTCCGACGGCCGTGGTGGGCACCGTCTTGTCTCTCGGTAGTCTTTGTTAAGGCAGCTAAACGCAACCGACAGTCTCGTGTTGTATCTCTAAAGCTTGAATCTTGACATTAAACTTTGGCTGTTTATGTACGTACTTGTCTCTCTTCTCTTCTCTTCTCTTATTTTCCTTTTTTTTCTTTGGTTTGGGTTTGTTTGTGGCACATGCACTAGGAAGAAACAAACTCAAGCCAAAAAAGCTGTTTGGCTTGGTAAAATCTTGCAAGGGAAAACAAAATTATGCGTTTTTGTATTTTGGTGTATACAAAGCTTTGCTCTCAGAGACTTAACTGTGGCTTATGCAATATTTATGTGACAGAGTCAGATAATAGTGCGAAAGTAGTAATTTAACTATATGTAACTATATGTAATGTGGAAAACCCAAGCGATAACGAGAGTAGATTAAGAAACAAAACTTATGACATTTTGGACATGTCCCAACAAATTAACATGTTCCAATGATTTTGGACACTAAAAGTGTATATACTATATAGGCTACAAACTTATCAAGTAGACGTCGGTGGTTAACATTTTAAGAAATAGCATCAACCTTAATGTTGTTCTTGGGAACGGAACGAAATAGTATTCAAACATTCTCTTGGTCCAGATTTTCCGAGAAATGTGATGGAGACGTTGGCATTTTACTCATTACATGTCCCCCTTTGGAGATTAGCACTTTTAGTATCCTGTCTAGGACGAATGAAGAACAGATGGTATCTTTTTAGACAAGCAGTCTACCGTATATGCATAATATCGTGCATAAATGACAATATGCATATGTTTTTAAGGGTTCCTTTTCACTTTTCACTAATTGAATCGCAGATGGGCGATACGTCGATACCCTTACTAAAACGAAAGATATGTTCAAACAACTAACTACTTCATACTTCTCATCACTTCAACTTTGATTGAAGTTTTGTTGGTAATGACCATTCACCTGTTGATCTATGTCACAGCAGCTGGACTCATGACATTTTTGGTCGGATTTCAACACATTTCGTGATGCGATTTAATAGTGCTGTGATTTTGGTACATGTCTTTGTTGGTTTATCATTTGGATGCTAGTGTCTTTTCTTTCTAGTTATTTTCCAAAAAAGACACTTGTGTTTACCTCCAATTCACTTAAAATGGTTCGGCTAAATTGAATAGCTCTGAAATCAATCCGGTTAACTACTGAATTACGGTTGAACCGGAATCACTCGCAGAGATAGAGAAGATTTAGAGAGTGACGGGTAGTAATTAATTACCGAAAATGCCCTTCAAGTCCAGAAGCTTCGCCCTGTGGCCTAAAAACCCTACTAAACCCCAATTTATCTCGCAACTCATCATCAATCTCAGTGCCTTGCTACCAAAATCGAAGTCGTCCAATCCCTTTCTTCTCCTCCGGATCTCCAAGTTTGCGACTATGATTAGGCTCTCTAAGCGTTCCGTCTCTACCCTTCTACGAGCCGGTGACCGAAGCTTCCGTGTTGCCGCCGCAGCTTCCTCCATCTCCCGCTCTTCCCCATCTGCCACGGTACTCACTTCTGTTCACCTTCTTTTCTCCATCTCTAAATCGTTACCTTTTGAATTTTCGGTCTCGATTTAGTTGCTAATTTGCTTTCGTATGATCGGAGGATATGTAACCAAAAGTTGTCACGCTTAAAAATAGAAATCATCTCTAAATTACACTGTGATTGGATTACTTACAGTGTCCCTGATTTTTCCTGTTTTAAGGGCGTCAAGAGAAGTGGCACTGAATCTAGATGGTACTCATCATCCTTAACCAATGGTACTAAATCTACTGGTTCCTTGGCTCATTTGAACATGCAAACCAATTGGTTTATGGGACACCGGAATGAATCCAGTGCAGCAGCCTCAGATTCTTCCTCTCAGGCTCCTCCACCGGCTGAGAAATTCGAGTATCAAGCTGAAGTACGTCTGATCTTTGTGTCTTCTCGATTTCTTGTTTTGTGATCGATAATTGTGTGTGTCACTCATGTTTGAATAAACTGCAGGTTAGTCGCCTCATGGACCTTATTGTTAACAGCTTATACAGCAATAAGGAGGTGTTTCTTCGCGAGCTTATTAGGTAATCTTTATTTATTTATCCTTTTGTGTTTTGTATGGTCATTTGTGTTGTGGACACATAGTTGGTTTGTTGGTAATCTGTATTATTCTTTGATTTGTTGTTCAACAGCAATGCTAGCGATGCACTGGATAAGCTGCGTTATTTGAGCGTAACTGACTCCGAGATTGCTAAAGATACTCCCAATCTTGATATACGCATCTATGCAGATAAGGAGAATGGAATCATAACTCTCACGTAGGTCTTATTGTTTTCTGCTTTTATTGTGTATATTTCGTTTTGAGCAACTGCAAGTAGATAACTAATATGCTGCCAATGCTTCTTTTTTTTTTGTTTTTTTTTTTTCACTTTGTCAGTGATTCTGGTATTGGTATGACACGGCAAGAACTAGTTGACTGTCTTGGGACAATTGCACAAAGTGGAACTGCCAAATTCATGAAGGCTTTAAAGGTCTTAATTATTTCTCTTATACTCTTATTTCCCAAAACATATTCATGGAACCACTGGATCAACTAAGCGTTGTTGTGATGATTTCAGGATAGCAAGGATGCGGGTGGTGACAACAATTTAATTGGTCAATTTGGTGTTGGGTTCTATTCAGCATTTTTGGTTGCAGATCGGGTAAGTTCTTATGTTGTCTCGTCTGTAGATTACTCTTATTGGTATACACACCACCCCATCAACTCAATGGTGTAATACATATATATTTATATTTTGAAGGTAATTGTGTCAACCAAGAGCCCTAAGTCGGATAAGCAATATGTATGGGAAGGAGAAGCAAATTCAAGCAGTTTTACCATTCAGGAAGATACAGATCCACAGTCTCTCATTCCTAGAGGAACTCGTATTACTTTACATCTTAAGGTTTGTTTTGCTTTGACACTTACTTTGTAGCTCGATCCCGAGTATTAGTTCCCTCATGAGACCTAACATTCTAAATTTTCTGTACTTTTTTTTCAATACAGCAAGATGCCAAAAACTTTGCAGATCCTGAGCGGATTCAGAAGCTCGTGAAAAACTATTCTCAGTTTGTTTCATTCCCCATTTACACGTGGCAGGAAAAAGGAATTACAAAAGAGGTATGCTCATCAGGATTGGCAGATATCTGAAACTTAAATATTTGTTCTTTTGTGTCAGATACAACTAATATTGTTATCTTATTACCTGACTTTGTCTATTTGGTTCTCTCTTTTGCAGGTTGAGGTTGAAGATGATCCAACTGAGACAAAAAAAGATGACCAAGATGACCAAACTGAGGTATACGTGTTTCTTTTTGCTTGTTCTGAGAAATATCGTGATCAGCAGCAGGAAAATACCTTAATCTGCATCAGAGAATAGCTAGTTGTGTAAAAATAGTTGGCTTATAGTTGGTGACTATTTTTTTCTTGTAACAGAAAAAGAAGAAGACCAAGAAGGTTGTTGAGAGATACTGGGATTGGGAGCTTACGAATGAAACACAACCAATTTGGGTAAGGACTGCTCGATTTATTTTACGTGCACTCTAAATCAGCAGTTAGAATCGATTTAACAGTATATTTCATTTATTGCAGCTGCGAAACCCTAAGGAGGTGACAACACAAGAATACAATGAGTTTTACAGAAAAGCTTTTAATGAGTATTTGGACCCATTGGCATCTTCCCATTTCACAACAGAGGTACTTACGAGGGAAACATCTGTTGAGTTGGAGAATTCCATTAAACAACCGAATAT
The DNA here is from genome assembly GCF_030686135.1 of Camelina sativa. Classification (NCBI taxonomy): domain Eukaryota; kingdom Viridiplantae; phylum Streptophyta; class Magnoliopsida; order Brassicales; family Brassicaceae; genus Camelina; species Camelina sativa. Next base: position 2,998,613 of record NC_141880.1, read on the forward strand.
TTATGCTTTGTAACACGATCCACAAAAATAATATAATGTTCTTAAATTCTTATATTGGCAATGCTCTTATTCTAGGGCGAGGTCGAGTTTAGGTCTATCCTTTACGTGCCACCTGTATCACCAACGGGGAAGGATGATATAGTCAATCAAAAGACAAAGAACATAAGGCTCTACGTCAAACGAGTTTTCATCTCAGATGACTTCGATGGGGAGCTGGTGAGAAAAGTTTCTTTTCGTGTGGTTCAAATTTCTTTTCAGAAACCATTGTTTTTCATTTTATATTAATATCAACTTTTGCGGTGTTTGTGAACAGTTTCCTCGGTACTTGAGCTTTGTTAAAGGTGTTGTGGACTCGCATGATCTCCCACTTAATGTGTCCCGTGAAATTCTTCAAGAAAGTCGCATTGTAAGTGCTAATATCTAATTCTTATGCAAAGCTTTTATCCGATATGTGCTGTTTTTGTATAAGTGCAGTGCTATCTTACGCTTACGATTTTGTATTGTGTCTTCAAGGTGCGGATAATGAAGAAACGCCTAATGAGGAAAGCTTTTGATATGATTTTGGGCATATCCTTAAGTGAAAACAGAGGAGTATGCTTCAGTACTCCTGTTCCCCTTTGCTTACAGTTTATCTTATTTATTCCTTTTGGAAATCACTACTACGTTCTGGTGATGATTTTCCTGACAATATTTTTACTTGCAGGACTATGAGAATTTTTGGGATAATTTTGGCAAACATTTAAAACTGGGGTGCATAGAGGACCGTGAAAACCACAAGCGCATAGCTCCACTGCTTCGATTTTTCTCCTCCCAGAGTGAGAATGACATGATCAGCTTGGATGAGTATGTTGAGAACATGAAACCTGAACAGAAAGCCATATATTACATTGCTTCCGACAGCATTACAAGTGCGAAGAATGCACCTTTTCTCGAGAAGATCCTTGAGAAGGGACTTGAGGTATGTGTTCTTCTGAATGGGGTCACGTTTTGTTCGTTGTTGCAAATATTCCTATTAGCTCAGAGGTGATTGACATACTTTTCTTTTGTCTTGTGAACGTAGGTACTATACTTGGTAGAACCTATTGATGAAGTTGCCGTACAGAGCTTAAAAGCTTATAAGGACAAAGATTTTGTAGATATCAGCAAGGAAGACTTGGATCTAGGCAAGTGTTTGATGCAATTCCCTTTAATTTAACAGGTCAGGTAATCTCACTTTATTGTATAATAACAAATTCTGGCTATGATCTTGTGCTGACAGGAGACAAGAACGAGGAGAAAGAGGCGGCCGTGAAAAAGGAGTTTGGGCAGACTTGTGATTGGATAAAGAAACGATTGGGTGATAAGGTTGCCAATGTTCAAATATCCAGCCGTCTTAGTTCTTCCCCCTGTGTTCTGGTATCTGGTAAATTTGGATGGTCAGCCAATATGGAGAGGTAAGATCTAAACCACTTTGACTTGCTTTCTCCCTTATTTTCTCCTGGTGAAATAACACAGAATACTTTATCTCGACAGGCTAATGAAGGCACAATCAGCTGGTGACACAACAAGCCTCGAGTTCATGAAAGGGAGAAGAGTTTTTGAGATCAATCCCGACCACTCGATTATCAAGAACATAAATGTGAAGTCACCCGTCATAATCACTTGGGGCTAGCTATCATTATAAATCTAATAGCCGCTTTTTAGTGTTGACTTGGTTTTATGTTTCACTGCGCAGGCTGCTTACAAGAGTAACCCAAATGATGAAGATGCAATGAGAGCCATAGATCTTATGTATGATGCAGCACTAGTTTCTAGTGGGTTCACGGTGAGTACTACACTAACTCTCTTTCTTTTGTTAGTCTTTAAAAATGAAATGGGTAAAGATTGGTGGTTGTGGTTTCTTAATATGTACAGCCGGAGAATCCAGCAGAGCTCGGTGGGAAGATATATGAGATGATGGGTATAGCTCTTTCCGCGAAATGGTCAAGCCCTGAGGTGCAGCCACAGCAACAGGAGATGGCACATTCTCACAGTGAAGATACTTTTGAAGCTGAAGTGGTTGAACCTGTTGAAGTGGATGGGAAGAAATGAACAGAAGCCTAACGTTTATGTCCCCCGCTATGATTCTCATCATAATTCTTCTTTTTATTAGAAGTAGCAGCAGAAGTAGAATCCTAAAAGAGTCTAAATTGAGCAAACAAAAGGCAATATGAGCCAATGATAATCTCTGTTTGTTGTTTTAAGAGATTGAGAATGTTGAGCTTATTTTTTGTTTAGTTTACGTTGATCCTGGTCGGTATAATTTAATAAACCGTTAACCTCCTAAGTTGGGAGTGTGTTTTTAGAAAAAAATATATTTTTCGATTTCTGTCTAAAACAATTGGGACATTTGGTAATCGTAATTTAAAATATAGGGGCGTTGTTTGCGTATGAATTGAATTGGTTTTAAGACTTTGTTTGGACACAAACCGTTGAACACGTTTCTAAAGTCAACACAAGTAGAAGGTTACCGGTTGGCCAGGTTAACCGTTAGACATAAAGAACTGCCAGCTGTATGTTTTTTTGTTTTGTTTTTCCTGATAGAAAGAAAAAAACAAAGTTTCTCTAATTAATGTTTTACCTTTCCCTTTGGGTTTCTCACGGTGTCTTTTAGTTCGTCCTCTGCGTCTCATAACGTCTCCCAGTCGTCTCTCCGGTGAGTCCTTATGTTTCCGGTCCAGTTTCCGGCGGTCTTTCTCCATTCATCTTCTTCTGTTCGGTGCTTTCTTTTGTAGTTGTCTGAGGAGTATATTTGAATGTTTTGGTTGTTGAAAGTTCGAGGCTGGTCCTAAGATTTCGGTGATAGAGTGAGTCGATAACTTTTTCGAGATCAAGTTGGATTGCGTATTTCTGAGGGTTTAATTTAGCGATGACCGTGTTATTTTGTGCTGGGTACTTGCAAGATTCTCTGTGTGTTTGACTTTTCTAGCGTTCAATCTACGAACCAAATAGATTCGAGCAACTTCGGTTGGTCTAGCGCCTGCTGCTTGGTGTTACTCTCTCCTGTGTTTTGTGTTTTTTGAGCTTTCATTAGTGATTGATCTCAGCTCAATTTGAACCTAGGATGTAATTTTTTGTTTGTCTGTCGGTGGATTTCTAGGGATTTGGCAAAATGATTAGGGCTTTCCTGTATTAGAACTCATAACTTTTATTTGATAAAACAATAAAAGGCATTCAACTTTGATTGTGTTAGCTTTTGTTAGTTAGCCGCAATTGCATTCTGAATTGTTTTCTGACTTAAAACTTATGAGTAGGCATGCCATATTTAATCGTTTTAAAGTCATATATGCATCATCTTAGATTGTCTGGTTCCACATTTACCTGTTCGTTCTTCTTGTAGTGAATTGTGTCATGTGTGTTTGAAAAGTTTTTCTTCCTTTACTTTTCGTTTTGTTCTCAGTATCTTGCGATGAATCTAACATCAACGTGATTTCAGTGTCTGCAGCGCTAAATTGATGGGCACATCATCTGGATCCAATCTTCCACACCAAATGCTACCACCACGTCAGCAACTACAAACTTCTCTCTCACTTGTGTCTTCGGATCCCCACTTGTCACGATCTAATTCCGCCATTGTGCGTGAATCCCCAGCTGAAAGTGCTAGCTCTCAAGAGACTTGGCCAACCTCTAAATCTATTATGGGAAACAAGACAGAGAGCGGTAAGTCAGGCCCTGACTCTCATGACCAACTTGTGATCCGCCACGTTTCCATTGCCGATAAGGTATCACTACGGGACATAGCTAGAGAGAGAGTGGACGCAGTCGCTGAGAGAATGCACCGGTTACCAGAAGAGTATCTCGAGGAGTTAAAGAACGGCCTCAAGGCTATCCTTGAGGGTAATGGTTCGCAGCCTATAGATGAGTTTATGTTTCTGCAGAAGTTTGTCCAGACGAGATCTGATTTAACTTCAAAGACACTTGTCAGGGCTCACCGAGTGCAGCTTGAAATCCTTGTGGTTATTAACACTGGAATCCAAGCATTCTTGCATCCAAACATCAATCTCTCTCAAACATATCTCATCGAGATCTTTGTGTACAAGAGATGCAGAAACATAGCATGCCAAAACGAACTCCCGGCTGATGGTTGTCCCTGCGAGATTTGCGCTAATAGGAAAGGCTTCTGCAACCTGTGCATGTGTGTGATCTGTAACAAGTTTGACTTTTCGGTTAACACATGCCGCTGGATTGGCTGCGACGTGTGTTCTCATTGGACTCATACGGATTGTGCAATTAGGGATGGAGAGATTTCCATGGGAGTTTCTGCCAAGAGTGTATCCGGGATGGGAGAAATGCTGTTCAAGTGTCGAGCGTGCAACCATACTTCTGAATTACTGGGCTGGGTTAAAGATGTGTTTCAGCACTGTGCACCTAACTGGGATAGGGAGTCTTTGATGAAGGAACTTGACTTCGTGAGTAGGATTTTCCGTGGAAGCGAAGATACAAGAGGCCGGAAGTTATTCTGGAAGTGTGAGGAACTTATTGACAAGATTAAAAGTGGACTGGCTGAAGCAACAGCTGCCAAGTTGATACTTGTGTTTTTCCAAGGTAAACCAGCTCGCTAGTATTTGAATATAATATAGTAAGGGTTACTCATTTTAGTCTTAACCGTCTTTTTTGTGTGTGAAGAAATTGAATTGGACTCTCCAAAGAGCCTTGAAAGCGGAGAAGGTGGGGGAACCATAGCACCTCAAGATGCATGCAACAGAATTGCTGAAGTAGTAAAGGAAACACTGAGGAAAATGGAAATAGTGGGTGAGGAAAAGATGAGGATGTACAAGAAAGCGCGAATGGGGCTTGAGGAATGCGAGAGAGAAGTGGAAGAGAAAGCAAAGCAAGTGGCGGAACTGAAGATAGAGAGGCAGAAGAAGAAACAACAGATAGAAGAGGTGGAGAGGATAGTGAGGCTGAAGCAAGCTGAGGCAGAGATGTTTCAGTTGAAGGCTAACGAAGCTAAAGTGGAAGCAGAGAGGTTAGAGAGGATTGTGAAAGCGAAAAAGGAGAAAACTGAAGAGGAATACGCGAGTAACTACCTGAAACTGAGGCTGAGCGAGGCAGAGGCAGAGAAAGAGTATCTGTTTGAAAAGATAAAAGAGCAGGAAAATGGTGGTGAGGCGTCACAAGCAGTGATGTACTCAACGATCAGAGAAATGCTTCATGGATACAATGCATCATCGTCGCCAAGAGTAGATCCAAGATCAAACCAACGAAATCCTTTCAGATCCAATCCTTAGTAAAATGTTTTGTATTGTCTCTCTTTGTTTGTATCCAAAAATCTTCGAATCAATTAAGGTTTGTGTGTGAAGAAAGCATTGTGGTCGCTGTATTCAAAATTTTGCACAGGATTGTTGCTGTGTTGGGTCCAAAAAATCTCATACAAGCGCTTAATCACACAAAGTGTTGTTGCCAAAATCTCATTACTACTCAATTTTAGAAAATTAGAGATTTTCGCAATTGGAACTTAAATATCGTCATCGTCACCGTCACCGACTTTTAAAAAGTACGTTTTGCACGAATAGATATCACATTGTAGTTATTAAGAGTAAGATCCTCAATGTTTGGTTATAACAACGATTTTGATTTCTCACGGGGGTAAAAGTAAGAGGAATCATAAGTTTAGGGTAAATAGTGTAATATTCCGGAAACTAAAACGCGTTACAATCAGATAGATTAATAATCCTCGCCGACGCAATCATCATCATATCTCTACTACCATCGTTTTGTTTTTCCTGTGTACCCAAAAAAAAAACCAAACAAACCCTAGAGTATCCGAATTCTCGATAAAGTTCGTCGGATCCTAAAATCCAATTCGTAGTTTTCAAATTCGCGTGTTTCTGATTCAAGATGTTTCGCTCCCCTGGTCATTCTCCGCGGCAGATTTCTTCACCATCGCCGTCTTCTTATTCCGATGATACCCTCCGGTCGGCGCCTCGAAGTTCGTCTTCCTCGGAGATCATTCCCCGGAACCCTAGGAAACGAATGAGAGTTCTCGACGAGGACGCGTATGTGGAAGCAATCGAGAAGATCATCGAGCGAGATTACTTTCCAGATATAACTAAGCTTAGGGATCGGCTCGATTGGATCCAGGCTGTGAAAACACGTGACCCGATTCAAATACGAGACGCCCAGTTGAAGATTATCGAGAGGCGTGGGAAGAAGCCGAATCATCATGTTGGTGACACGGAGGGTAAAACTCAAACTCCTGGATCTACTTTTCTGAGAAATTTCACTCCTTTAGATGAATTTGATGGTAAAACCCCTAGAACCCCTGGAGTCTCTGGTAGAGAGTTTCCTGGTGGTGAAGTAGATGTTGATGATGATGGGGATGAGGATATAGATCTTGATTTGTCTTTAGATGAGTTCTTTAGGAGATATTCAAGTGAGGATAACGAGAGCTTTTCCAAGATTCTTGAGAAGGTAAATAGGAAGAAGAAGGAGAGGTATGCTTTTCTCCTTGAAGGTGAAAAGGACGATGGTAAATTGATTGAGGATGTTAAGAGAGATAGGATTACAGATGGGTATGGTACATCTGATCAGCCACCGAGCACTTTAGATAGTTGGAAATATACTGCAAAGAATCTTCTCATGTACCATCCAGCTGATAGGGGTGAGGCTCCCTTAACCGAGGCGGAAAGGGCTGTGAGGTTACTTGGATTGACTAAGGAGATTGTTAAAGGGAACACTCGTTTTCATGGGAAGACTATGGATTCTAGGCCAAGAGAAGATGGTTCTGTTGAGATTCTCTACACTCCAATCGCTGGTTCTTCCCCTATGCATATCTCGGGTAGGGACAGAGACAAATCTAAGAGGTATGATCTTGATGATCTAAGGAAAACCCCAAATCCTTTCTATGCGGAGTCAGAGAAAAGGGCAGATAATGGGTATAGTTTTGTTAGAACGCCTTCTCCTGCACCAGGTCTTGATGAATCACCCTTTATAACATGGGGTGAGATTGATGGGACACCGATGCGCTTAGATCCCGAGGATACACCTCTTGATATTGGTGGTAGTGCTGATGGACCGCACTACAACATTCCAACCGCACCTGCTAGAGACGTAAGAGCACATTCATTATCAAGGGACGCATCACGAAAACTGAGAGAAAGATCAAACAGTATGTTTAAGAAACCTCCGTTGCCATCTCCTCATCGAAGTGGAAGTGCAAGTCCAAATGTTAGGACACTTTCACCGGCTGCTCAGAAGTTCTTCAGAAAGGCAATAGCTAAATCGTCTTCTACTGTTGATGAGAGCCTTCGTGCAAGTTATCGTGGAGCCAGTCCTCGTGGAGCAAGTCCTGGTGCTGTGACTCCTAAGAGTGTGAGAAGTGTTTCAAGATTTGGCAAAGATGGGACCAGCTCAGAGACAAGGTCACCTTGATGGTGCGAATGTTATGATTATCTGTTGTTGAATGCTTTGGTGCTCTCAGAGGCAACAAAGAGACTTCTTCTTGTACTACATTTAACTTGTGCCAAGTGCTGTTTTAACACTTTTTAAATGCAATGCTATTTTATCTTTCTGTAACTTTGATTTCCACCGCTGCTCTTCTCTTTGGAGCTCCTTTGTGTTCCCAGGCTATTTTATCGCCCTCCGCACTTCAATATTAAAACATCTTCAAACTATCCGATTCAAGCTTCTTTGTAGGTGTCCTTAAGATTGCTCTCTACAACATTTGATGCTGAAATTATCTGCATCCCCCTCAAGAGTTTGGAATTGGTTGAGGTTAGTTAAGTATTTATGTATCTAGACTAGACTGAGGAGACAGAATTGATGCAACCAGTCAACCTGAGTTTTAGTCTTCACTTTATGCGGAGACAGAATCGCTGTAACAAGAGTTTCAATCTTCACTTCAGCATGAAGTAGACATAAAAGTCTGGATCCAGGATCTGATGAAAGAAAAGATTCTGTGGCACACCAAGCTCACATTGTCAGAATTACAAGTCCTACTCGAGAAACCTAATGGTCTTGAAAGTGGAGAGAATTCATGAACCCTTTAGACCAACTAACAGGTTGTACTTAACAGTTTGGTGGATATTCCCAGTAGAAAGCATGAAACATGAGCCAGAGGCTATGGAGAAAGCACCAAATTTATATTTATGTACAAAAGATCACAAGTGTTTTTCAAAGACAACAACCGTAAGGAGAAACCCAGACCAGTAAAACAAAACAAGAAGAAGATGAAGAAGAAACACTTTCACTAAAACATATACTACTTGTTACATATCATTTATAGTTTAGATGATAACAGCAACACAGGATTCAGCTCTTGCCTTGTCAGCATCTTCCAGCACTTTCTTGGATGCTTTCATAACAATATGATTAGTGATGTAATGCTTGCGACAAACAGGCATATAGACATCAGCTCCACCAATAAGCTCGGTTCTGGTATCACAAGTCTTTCTCAAAGTGAAGAAAGCTTTCTGTCCACAAACCTCACACCTTGCAGTTAGCTTTGTTACAGAATCAGCTATCGGTATAACATCAAGTACAGCACCAAAGCTCCTCCTGCGTGTAGAAAAGATCACATCCACATTACAAGTCAGTCAACAAAATCGGAAGTGAAAATATCAAAACCACAGATTTAAAAAATTAAGATAAATCAAGGACCTTAAATAGTCACCGTCAAGTCCTGCAACGATCACGGTTTTGCCATCATCATCAGCGGCTTTGCAACAAAACTCATAAAGATCTCCAAAGAACTGAGCCTCATCAATACCAATCACATCAAGCTGCCAATAAATGCAAGAGAAACACACAATCTCAATTCAGATCCTTGACAATTAAGACCAGAATTGAAATTACCAAGAAACCCATAGTTTTTGTTTTGGTTTTAGTTGACCTTGTTATAAGCATCAAGTCCGAATTTATCAGGAAATGACATGAGATCTGGAAGAGCCCAACAAGGGAATCCAATTCCATCATGTGTCACCACCGAATCTTTGGCGTATCTCGTATCTTTACTCGATTTCAGCATCGCAACACTTCTGCTTTAACACAAAAAGACCCAAGTTCAGAAAAAAATTACTCAGATTTCTAAATTGTAAAATTCGAATCCAAAGATCTGACAAGTTAAAAATCAAGTTTTACCTTCCGTCACTGATCTCTGACTTGATTCGGCGGAGAAGAGAGGTCGATTTCCCAGAAAACATAGGACCCATGATAACGTGAATAGAACCGGACCCGCGACGCCCCTGATCGGATAAAACATCTCCGACGATGTCACTGTCGAGGGTTTTGAGCAAAATCGAAGCTTTGAGGGTCGCCATGGCAGAGACTAGTGGGAGTGGAGATGAAGAAAAAAAAAAAGAGGAGAAAAGTTAAAACTTGTTTGTGGGTTTTTAGATTGAGAGATGGTGAAATAGGTTGTGGAAGAAATGGATATATAGACGGACGGAGATGTAGAGGTTGAAGAAGGAAGAAGAAAAGTGTGGGAGAGAAGATTCGTCAAAGATAAGGGTTTTCAAAAAGAAAAAAAAATCAAATTTTTTTTGAGTGGGCGCCGTTTAATTTTTTTACATCTTGGAGGGAAACATTTTTTGACCCAATTTTTTTTTATTTAACTAGAAACCTACTAAAAATAGATAGTATCCAAATTTCTATTGGTTAAAATAATAGGCTACTGAGTTTTTTTAAATTAATTTTCCTTAATATTTTAGATCGTATTCAATGTATTTAGCCTTTGCAACTAGCTTAAAAATATATGTTCACCATCTGTTATGTGTCTGTTAGTTAATATAACATTCAAATGTTGTTTTTTTAAAAAAAAAAATGAATATTGTTCAGAAAGCCCTAAATAACATTGGAGAAACAGCTTTTCGGTGAGATATGTAGTTAATATAACATTCAAATGTATGTAGTTCTATACTATATTACATCATTTATACTCACCTACTTCTTCTTTTTTTTTGTCTAACATGAGTCAATTATACTCATTGTTAAATGAGTCTCTTCTTCTGAGGTCTACAAAACCCATCATTTTTGTGTTCTTAAAAATGTGGGCTTAAGCCCAAAAAACTAAAGAGGGGTTTATTTAGGCCCTATGATGATGAAGAACATGTTCACAACCTTCTTCAAGTGTTTTCCATCAGAGCCAGCCACTACTAATAAGCACATAAATTAGTTCATTGCTTCTAGGCTATTTCGAATTTGAAGTAGCAGGAGCAGCACCTTCTTCATGTCTAAAGCTTCTACATAGTAAGTGCTTTTTTTTCCGATCACCTAAATGAATGTCCGTCCAAATCATGGTCGCTCGTAAAAAAAAGTAGTGTTCCTAAAACCGAAATGAACATGGAATATATATACATTTTCATCACCAGGCCAGAGTGCTAGGTTAACTCAATTTGATGGTGGTAATTAAAAACTCAAAAAAGAAAAAAAAAAAAAGTAGAGCACTAATTAGGTTTAAATTTTAAAGACAAGAAGCTTAAAATCATCCAAATCAACAAGAACTCAATTGCAAGAATAAAAACAGCCTTAATTGCAAGAATAAAAAGGAAGACATACTTAATTGCATTTTTTATTATTAATAATACGTATTAAGTTTGGTTTTATTGACACAATCCTAACTTTTTGTTTTTAGGATATACTTACTAAGTATATATAAAGATAAAAATTCCACAAAAAGAAAAAAAAAACTAAAATATTCTAAGTTATTAGTAATATATATATTAAAAACAATAATAAAAATAAATTATCCGTGTAATAAATTGAAGAGAAAACCAAACTCCGAGTTTTCCTTACAAAAAAAAAATAATAATAATAATCAGCAAAAAAATATATATGATGTAAATAGTAAGTAAGAAAATTTCCTTACAAAACAATGTAATGTAATATATATATATAAATAGAGACATATATATAATCTTCATCATCTTCTTGCACACAACACACCCGAAAAGCCTTTGTCTTTCTTCTCTCTATCATCTCTCCTTCTCCTTCTCCTCCTCCTCTACCAAATAAAAACTCTCTCTCTTTCTCTTTCTCTTTCTCTCTATAAAATACATAACTAATATATATATATATATATAAAGAAATACCTCATCATCAATCAAGAGCGCGTCCCTGCGCGTCGTCAGTATGTTATTATAGACGCCATTGAAAATGTGTTAAATCGGGTTTGATTCGGATTGCACAAAAACTCTTTTTTTTTTTGTCCTAATTCTCTCATCTTCTTTCATTTCTTCTTCTTCATCTGGGGAAGGGGCAGTTTAAATTATGCCCTCTATTCAAATCGTGCCTATCCTCCTCAGATCTTATTAGTCTACGAGATTCGGCATCTGGGTTTTATTCTTCTTCTTATTTGGTGGGTTTCTTTTTTTTTTTTTTCTGTTTTCTTTTTTAATCTATTTTATGATATGAATCTGCTTTTCATCAATCAATCATCCTTTGATCTGAGATTTTCCCCATCTTCTTCTTTTGATTGTTGTTTGCTTTAATCCGATCAAACTCTCCTGTCAGATGAATTGATTCTCTTAATTGTTATCCCCTTGATGAAGGATCTGTTGTTTTCTAGATTCAATCCGTTAATCTGATTTACGTTTTTTTTAAGTCTTTGTAAAAGATGTTTCCTTTTGATCAGATTTTGAAATCTCTGATTGATTCCAATCATAAACCAAACAATTACACTTAAAAAACCAAAACTTGTTATTTTATTGAGGTTTGATCTGAAAGCAGAACTGATTGATTTCCTTTGTGTGTGTGTGTGCAGCAGATAGAGAGGGAGCAAAATGCAATCGGATAATGGAAAGCTTTTCATCGGTGGGATATCTTGGGACACCAATGAGGAACGCCTCAAGGAGTATTTCAGCAGTTTTGGTGAAGTGATCGAGGCTGTCATCTTGAAAGATCGTACCACTGGTCGTGCTCGTGGCTTCGGTTTTGTTGTCTTTGCTGATCCTTCTGTTGCTGAGATTGTTATCACCGAAAAGCATAACATTGATGGCCGCTTGGTAATCTTCCCCTTCTTTTCCTACAATGTAACTTGTTTTCGAAGCTTCCTTTTCCAATTTTAGCCTTCCCTGCTTCCCATTTGCTACCTGATCAACCACTATTTTAACTGGATCATCACTTTTTGAGAAGAGATTTAGTGTTTTACTTATATATATGTTTTATCCTTGGCCGCAGGTCGAAGCTAAGAAAGCTGTTCCCAGAGATGATCAAAACATGGTTAATAGAAGCAACAGCAGCAGCATCCAAGGTTCTCCCGGTGGTCCAGGTCGCACTAGGAAGATTTTTGTTGGAGGATTACCTTCTTCCGTTACAGAGAGCGATTTCAAGACTTATTTTGAACAGTTTGGGACAACTACTGATGTGGTTGTTATGTATGATCACAACACACAAAGGCCTAGAGGTTTCGGTTTCATAACCTACGATTCCGAGGAGGCCGTTGAAAAGGTATTGCTCAAGACGTTCCATGAACTAAATGGTAAAATGGTTGAGGTTAAGCGAGCTGTTCCAAAGGAGTTATCTCCTGGTCCAACTCGCAGCCCGCTTGGTGCAGGTTACAGCTACGGAGTTAATAGGGTCAATAACCTCCTTAATGGATATGCTCAAGGATTTAATCCTGCAGCAGTTGGAGGCTATGGACTTAGGATGGATGGTCGTTTCAGTCCTGGTGGTGCTGGAAGAAGCGGCTTTGCAAGCTTTAATTCTGGCTACGGGATGAATGTGAACTTCGAGCAAGGATTGCCCACAGGGTTCACTGGAGGTACAAACTTCAATGGCAACGTTGACTATGGCCGAGGAATGAGCCCTTACTACATTGGTAACACAAACCGGTTTGGTCCTGCGGTTGGCTATGAAGGGGGAAGTGGAGGAGGAAACTCATCCTTCTTCAGTTCGGTTACACGGAACCTATGGGGAAACAATGGGGGTCTTAACTATAACAACAACACTACAAACTCAAATTCCAATACATACATGGGAGGATCATCAAGTGGGAACAACACACTTAGTGGTCCATTTGGCAATTCGGGAGTCAATTGGGGTGCTCCTGGAGGAGGAAACAATGCTGTTAGTAATGAGAATGTCAAGTTTGGTTATGGAGGAAACGGTGAATCTGGTTTTGGGTTGGGAACTGGTGGTTATGCAGCAAGAAACCCAGGGGCTAACAAGGCAGTACCATCGTCTTCATTCTCTTCTGCCTCGGCAACCAACAACAGTGGTTACGATGCAGCAGGACTCGCAGAGTTTTATGGGAATGGTGCAGTTTATAGTGATCCCACATGGAGATCACCAACTCCTGAGGCAGAAGGGCCTGCTTCTTTTAGCTATGGCATTGGAGGAGGGGGTCCTTCTTCAGATGTTTCAGCTAGAAGTTCATCTCCAGGTTATGTTGGCAGTTACAGTGTGAACAAGAGACAATCAAACAGAGGTAACTGAGTTTAGAGTAATCTTTTTGCTTTTAACATGTGATTCTATGATTAGACAATGCCATGAGCTAGTTGATTAGAGAATGCCATGAACAAACGGTGGTATAGGGTCTTGAACTACGGTGCATCTCAGTCTGTAGAACACATGCGTATCACTAGTGCCTCAGAAACAGAAACTTGCTTGCATACAGAAAGAGTAACCATTCTGCATCTTTACTGTTGTCTAGTTCATCAGTTGTGATCATTTACAGGAGAAAAGTTTATTTCCATGCTTTAGATATGCAGCTTGTGGAACTAGGAAAGTAGTTAAATCTTATTCGTTGCTCACACCAGAATAAGAAACCCAATTGCATGGCTGGTTTCTTATAGGTCTGAATTATTTTTCCGGTTTTTCGCTTTTTTGTGTTGCAGGAATTGCTACTTAGTACAATCGTTTTTGTTTTACCACGATATTGTAGGCGAGCCATCACGGTGAACGATCTGTGTCTTTTGGCGAATCTTTTAGATTATCTTCTCCTTCATACAAATTATGCCCATGAGGACGAAACTTGATCATATCATCAATCAGCTAGAGCTAACCAGAGAATCCCGCAGATGTTTCTGTCATGGTTTGGTTTTCTAAATTCATTGTTCCTCCTAGGCTACTTCTGCTTTCTTTTTTCTTTTTTTTTTCCTATTTTTGTTTTCTTTTCTTCTTTCAACGAGGGATAGAAGAATCTGTATCTGTCTCTGGCGAGGCGGTAATACATAAGAAGAGTTCAAAAAAAAAAAAAAAATGATCCTTCTACCTCAGTTTTCTTCATTGTCATGTAATGGTTCTTCTTTCTTCTTCTTCTTCTTCTTCTTGGGGGTTATGGTTAAGGTTTGTGTTTTGAGGCAGATTTGTACTAGAGTTTAAGTTTCTTTTGTTTTTGTCGTTTTTTTTAAGTCTTTTGTTTTTGATAGTGTGAGATATGGAAAGAGGATTTAGCCATGTAGGGCTTTCGAGAATAAGTCTTTTTATCACTATGAGATTATTTTGTTCTCAAGCTGTTTGTATGTCTTATGCGAACGCAAGCAAAACTCGTTTCTGTTTATGTACTTCTATTTTATAGAAACTATATTTTTATGTTTTCTTCTTGAGTTCTCTCTTATTCTATCTTTTCTTTTCTCTTACTCTTAGTCTCAAATTCTCTTTTTTCAACGGTAATATATATACTCTTAATCCATGATGATCTGTGAGCAGTTTCTTCACTAGCTTAGTTCTTATGATTCTTAATATGATTATTTGATATAGGTTGATCTTCCATTTTTGTTATTCTCTCCACGATTTATTATTGTACCTTACCTGTTTAAACTTTTTAAGTTCAAAGATCATTCTGATAATAGATTGCATTAATGCTTTTAAATTAGGTATGTTAACCCAAAAAGAAGAAAGTACAGGTATGTTTACGTAAAGTAAAAGTACTATTATGATATGTGAGTTTTTAAATCCTTGAGTAACATAAGTTGGTGTTAGTCTTCGCATAGAATATGGAATAGGTAAATTGATCTAATGCATCTAGAGTCTAGACTATGTATTCCATAAACTGTTTAAGTTAATGAATGAGACGAACAATTTTATTTTGGCGAGAAAATATTTTTGGGATGAAAACTATTTTAGATGAAATTTAACTATTTAATAGACATATTTCATGGATTAAAGTAGTTTGGAAACTGAAATATCATGGATTAAAATAACCTTTCAGTTTCTTAAAATATTTCATGCTCTGATAATAAATTGTGTTACAGACCAGTATTTTCTTACATGAAAGCTGTCTCAAAATATTCTGCTTAAGGAGAGCTCATCAGCAACCAATGATTCACAATGTTTAGTTGAGAGACCAAATTAAATTCGAATTCTTTCACTGTTGTTTTATTTCAATCATAGTTGATTAAAAGAAAAAAGAATCCACGGGTTAGAAAGATTAGTTTAAGTTTCGGTCCGGATCCTCCTGACTCCAGTTACAAAAGAAAATGAAAAACTTAGGAGCCAAGTCAACACTAACCCGTCGTAAACCTAAACCACAACGGAACGGAAGGGTCACTTACACACCAAAATTTAAATTGGCTTTTTAACACCAAAATTTAAATTGGCTTTTTAACATCATTGGAATCTCGACACCAATGATCCGGCTTGTCATTTAGCCGAACCATAGATAATTAATGGGACATTTTAGTACTGACCAATTTATAACTTTCAACAGAGCATACAAAAAAAATATATATTTTTTTGTATTGGTCAAATTGGGCAAAATGATGTATTCATATTCTCGAGTTAAATAAAATGAGAGCATACATCATAGACCATAGAGATAAAAATATTAAATTGAATGGGTGTAAAATAATTCGAGCTTCTACATGTTGCGTGCCTTGGTCACGGGAGCACTGCAAGCTTTAGGGTTCTGAGTTCCCAAAAGCTTGGGGCTGACGTTTGAGCACTGGAAAGTGGCTGGACCATCCGCTCCAGTGTATTTGATATCAACGTTTCCAATCTCGACGTTCTGGCACGGATATCCCTTGCTGCAAAGTAGCTTCACCGCGTCCTTGTTCCCTGATGTTCCTCTGATATTCTTGAAGCTTATGTTCACCAACTTAATCGTTGATGGTTTCTGAAAATCACAAAACCAACATTTAAAAAATCAGAATCATGCATTGGATAAAATTTCTGATCAGTCGAAACCGACACTAATTCACCATAAAATAGGTACTAGCTACATAGAGATCTATCCAAAATTTATGATGAAGATACATACTTGCTTGTTGCACTGGTTCCAAGGGCAGTACTCTTGGTCAATGAGGATTGGGTTGCTGACGTTCTTGACAATGATATCCTGGAAATGGATATCGGAGGCGGTGGTGGAACAAGCTGCAGAAGGCCATGTCTTGATCCTTAGTCCGTTGTCAGTCTGTTGGAGGGTACAGTTGATGATCCTAATGCCGCTAACATCTTGCTCGTGTCCGTACCTTCCAAGGCTTCCGACACTAATTCCGTGTCCCGGGCCGCATGTAACTTTCTCGACGTGAAGGTTCTTCATCCCATCTCCGACGGAGATGCAATCGTCTCCGGTGGAGATGAAAGAGTTAAGGATCTTGACTCCGTCACTTCTTCCCAAATGGATCCCATCAGTGTTGGGACTATCTTCTGGAGCGATGATCTTGATGTTATTCATGGTCATGTTCTTTGCTCCCAGGACGTTGATGTGAAAGTTCTTGGCATCAATTGAGGATATGTCTTTGATCTCAGAGTTCAACACGAAATCAAACCTTATACTCTGTAAAAAAAACAGAACAAATAACATCAGTAAGGCAAAAGCACATGATAACTTGGTAATTAATAATAATTTGAAAATCTCAAAAGGGGGTGTTAAAGACAGAAGCACATACGATGGGAAGTTTCTTGCACTGGAAGGTCTTGTGACAGTTATTGACCCTCCAAGATGCATTACCTTCACCATCGAAGGCTCCACCTCCGTTCAACTTAAACCCATTGATGTTGCCGAAGACGACCCATTTATCCTTTCCTTGGATAGCGTTACCGTCAGCTTTGACGGTACCTTGAATGGTGACCTCGATTGGAGCTTTGCATGGACCCTTCATCTCGATCTCACCAAGCTTGAACTCTCCTTTTGGGATCACCACTTTGCTTGGTGAGGGAGATTGGCATGCCGCTGTGAATGCTTTCAGAAGTGCCTGCATATCAGCGCAGTGAAACCCCAATTAACGAGTTAATCCCCCAAAAAAAGAAAAACTTTGGTTTTGTAGATTGCTTGGAAAGCAAGAAAGGGAACTAACCTGAGTAATATCAGAACCTGACGATGAACCAATGGTGAATACCTCAGCATTGGCTGAAATTCCCAACAAACAGATAATAAAAACTGTAGAAACTCCAAAGTATGCACCCATCGTTTACCAAAAAAAAAATTATAAAAAAAAATTACTAAAATTACTATTTATTGTTTTATTGTGTTTGCTGTAATTTGATTAATCTCATGTTTACATTTATATAGTGTATTGGGTAGAGAGAGTTGCTAAACTCTATTTTCGAATTTTTCTCACCACCTCTAGTTTTTTAGGTTGTTTGACCCATGTTTTCAGGAATTCTGATGTCTAATTTTGTATCTTGGACTAATTAAACGATGAAAACCAAAATGTATACAATTGAATTTGAATTTCTATATAAAGCTTCAAATTTTCAAAAACAAAATTTCTATATAAAAACAAAATTTCTATATAAAGTATAAAATTTTCTAAATGTGGCCACGTTTATAGTTTTGGTAAGGACAATGTAAAGACTATTCAACTATTTCTTATAAAAATGTTAAAATATCTAATCATTATTTTGTAACCCTTTGTTTAACTTGTGTACCCTCCGAACCGTATTTACATGTATAGAAGTTTTATATTTATATCGTTTTAAACTCTGAAGATTTCATAGGGCATCCATTTCTAATAACACATAATTTCATAGAAAAAACTTAAGTTATGTATGCATATTTTTACTTAATTTTATACATTGAAAATCAAAATAATATAATGTTTTGCCAAATAAAATAATTTTTTAATTGAATCAGAAGCATGCTGAATATATCATATATGTACCTTTTTTTTGGTTAAAAAGCATGCTGAAATATTATGTTCATGTACTGATGTACGGACTTGTCACTTGTACACAATATAACCATCTATTTTGTGCATGTAAACCCACATGTACATACATGCACGGCACGTCAGCACGTGCCATCATGTGTGATGCGTTTCAAGGCATCAAGTAAAAAAAGTACAACAACAATGGTTGCTAGATTTTGGGGGGAAGTTCCCAATTTAAGGTTTTATTGTACTTCGACTATCACCAGGTCGTATTTCTACGGTTACTTTTTATCGTCGCCGTCACATGTCCGACGTACACTCGAGCTTTGAAACCGTTTTTTCAGAGGCATTCGTTCTTTTTAGTTCGTTGTGTCAGACTACCTTTTTGTAACACGAATAAACGAATGGTCCAACAACACGTAAATCTCAAAGTATCTTCAAATCGATACAGCACTTGAATTACACGTACGTGTGTGTGTCAGTGTGTGTAACTGGATAAAAACTGTCAATTATATTTTTTTGTTTTGTTTTGATTTTTTTTTTTGCAAAACCATAAGTTTATTCTTATAATCCAGAATATTGCAAATTGTTTTACTTTATGAATGTCAAAAAGTTTTGACCAACAAAAAAAGCTGGTAATGTTCTAAATAATTTACGAATATTTATTAATGTATATATATATATATATTAGTATGACATAATTAACGGTGCATCTTCTATTTTACTATGCCGAAATATTAGGATTTTAAAAGAAATTCATATGCAAAAAGATATATTGAATCTTTTAGTCTTATTACATCTCTATATGCACACACACATTATAAATATGCGTTGGCATCAAACAAGAAAAGTTAAAGAAAATCTTTTACAGCTTTTTAAACGTCTTTGTGACTTTGGAAAAAAAAACATAAGACTGAAGAAAATTGGATGTGAAATTCCTAAATTAATATATGTTGTGAGATTTCTATATTTTACTTAGGTTGGGTCAATACTGGTGGGGTGTCACAAGCCTTTGGGTTCTGAATTCCCACAAGCTTAGGCTTTACATTTGAGCACATGAAAGTGGCTGGACCATCGCGTCCAGTGTACTCAATATTAATGTTTCCAACCACAACGTTCTCACACGGATAACCTTTACTGCACAATAGCTTCACTGCATCCTTGTTTGCTGATGTCCCTCTAATATTGGTGAAGCTTACGTCTACCAGCTTAATGGATGAAGATTTCTGCGAGTTATATACAACACACGTTGGGAATTATAATCATATACTTGTTTTAGAAGAGGATAAATCCAAAGCACAGACTAATTGTAAGGTTTGTCAGTTAGAATTACCACACTGGCTAGCACGGAAATATAGTTGGGAAATATAGTTTATGGAATTCAATCCCTTTCTCCAATTTTAAAAATGATATATAGTCATATGGTGGCTAAAGTGGGACTCTAGTCTATAGCTATATGATTCAATATTAATGATATTATGATAAGAGACGTACTTGCTTATTGCACTGGTTCCAAGGACAGTACTCCTGGTCGATGAGGATTGGGTTGCTAACGTTTTTAAGGATGATGTCCTCAAAATGAATACCGGAGGCGACGATGGAGCAAGCCGCGGTGGGCCAAGTCTTGATTCTGAGGCCGTTGTCAGTCTCTTGTACGGTGCAGTTGATGACCCTAATGCCCCTAACGTTCTGCTCGTGTGGGTACCTTCCAAGGCTTCCAATACTGATACCGTGTCCAGGACCGCACACGACATTCTTCACGAGAAGATTCACCATCCCGTCCCCGACGGAGATACAGTCATCTCCGGTGGAGATCCTAGAGTTGATGATGCTAACTCCGTCACTTCTTCCCAAGTGGATCCCGTCGGTGTTAGGGCTCTCTGCTGGAGCCAAGATCTTGACGTTGTCAAAGGTCATGTTCATGGCGCCAATCACGTTGACGTGGAAGTTCTTGGAATCCACTGAGGATATGTCTCTTATCTCAGCGTTCGTCACGAAATCAAATCTCAGACTCTGCATGCGCAACAGTAAATTACATTACTTTATGTAATTCAGGGCTTAGCAATATCATAGTAGCATATATGTATGAAACACCTACGATGGGAAGTTTCTTGCAATTGCTAGTCTTGTGACAGTTATTGACCCTCCAAGCTGCGTTACCTTCACCGTCGAAGGTTCCACCTCCGTTCAACTTAAACCCATTAATTTTGCGGAAGACGACCCATTTATCCTTTCCGTGGATGTTACTTCCGTCAGCAAGAAGAGTGCCTAGCAAGGTGATCTCGACTGGAGCTTTGCATGGACCTGTCATAATGATCTCACAAAGCTTGAACTCTCCTTTTGGGATCACCACCCTGCTCGGTGTCGTACATTGGCATGCCGCTGTGAATGCTTTTAAAAGTGCCTGTGTATCGCGCAATGAAACCCTAATTTGTTAATGTGTAAGTGAAATAATAAACAGGGTTTTGATAATGTAACCGTTCTATAGATTGCTTGGGAGCAAGATATGAAACGCAATTATGGAACTAACCTGAGTAATATCAGAACCTGGAGGAGAATTAATGTTAAATACCTCATGTGCATTGGCTGAAAATCCCACCAGACATAGAACGAAAATTGTAGAAATTCCGATATATGAACCCTTTTTTTTTTTTTAATGTTTTTAACTTTTTATATATATATATATATATATCTTTAGTTTTTTAGTTTTGTGTTTTTTTTTTTTTCTGAGATTTTTACTAACCGTCTGCTGCTTTATATATAATGCCTTGAAAGAGAGATGTTAGCACCATTTTACTCTCTACTTCTCGTTTTTTAGGTTGTTTGAACGCACAACAAGTTGCGGGCCTTTGAATTACACACGTCACATGTTTTTTTACCTCGGATTTTTTTGTTCCTTTTATTTTCGGTTTTTTATTATTATTTTTTTTCATTTTAAATGTCATGTTTTGATGATTTGATCATTTTAATTTCTAGTTTTCTTATTATTCACTGCAATCGAAATTAACGTATGAAAATTTACTTTTTATATTGAAGTATTTTTCTAGCTGGCAATTTTTTCAAAAATATCACTCACACAAAAGGCACATCATAATATTTGTTTATAACCTTGTTTCGTTGGAAAAGAGAAACACTTTGTTAGATCTTATAGAGACAAAAACTTTTAATAAAACAAAACTTATAAACAAAGCAATTTGTTACACAATTAGCTTCCTGAACAATGTTGATTTTATTTAAACTTTTTTTAATGTTTACATGACTGCATCGATCTTATGTGATTTTCTCCTTTAGAGCTCAACCCTTCCCCTTCATCACAACATCTCTATAAAGACGAAAACGTTCAACTTTAATTAGTGATGGTTTTTACAAATAAGTATGGACAATTATGAATGAATCATTAACTTTTGGAATGGAAGAGGAAAAGAGGCATATTTCATTAATTTGGACATATAGCATCGAATGATATGACACTCATATGACTGAAGAAAGCTGAAGTTCTAGATATTTGATTTCTATGAATAATATTAAAATACAAAAAAAACATTAAAAATTATGCATGTAGAACTACTATGTGATGAATATCACATACATAATAGAAATGATATGAGACTTTGAGCAATACATAAGATCATATATGAATCAATTTATTTATGTGTGTTAGAAAAATCCGTATAATTTAACATGATATCAAACCAAATATATGTTGGCTCAACTCTCAACCCGACTCAAAAAGTTTTCAAACGACATAACTTGAAATTGACACGGTCCAAAACTAATTATATTGATTTCATATGAATTAGTCTTATAATGGACATGGTCGAGATAAATGGATTAAAGACTAATCTTCTTTGAGGGGTTGGGTGATGATTGATGAATAACCCACATGTGAGATCGATGTTTGAACGATGGACATAGCCCAAATGTTTTGGTTAAAAAATAAAGAAGTTTATGTTATTTTACTATGTAAGATAATGTGATTTAGTTTAGTCGAACTTCCATAATTTGGTCGGTCGTGTAGGTGGTGTTGTAACCACTTGATTAAAGATATATCATCTTTTTTTTCTTAGAAGGTGAAGATTGGAGAAGTTCATGTTATTTTTGTATCAATTTGGTTCCTTCATACTTTCTTTGTTGGATCAACATGCATGCACTTATACAAGCCAAATTTACCAAAATATTTGAAGCTATTATTCATATTTGGTAGATTATTTCTCTTAATTACTTAAATTTTAAAGGCTACGAAAATAGAGAACTAAAGTTTTTGTACTCTGAAAGACGTTGCAAGAAGAATAACAAAAATAGGCGTACCCCATGAGGCGGTGACACTGCCACCCTCTCAAGGGGACACATATATAGATCTTTATCTTTCCCTAAACTTATTATTTCATATGGTTGTATGTAAATTTCTTCTTCTTTTTGTGAGATTAACGTTGTTGTTAGGAACACTTCTTACTTATCAATATGTATGTTTCGTTTATGTGTATATCTTAGCTTTTAAGAACTTGGCTTGATAATTTAAAACTGTAATGATAAAAACTGATTACAATAACTCCCATATTAATTACTACTAACTGAACTTTTAAAGAAAAATGAGATGAGATTTTTGTAGCAATTTTCTGTTATATATTATATTTTATGAAAATTATATCTAAATTTTAGAAGAAGAAAAGATGTGAATCTTAAATGACAAAACCTTAAGATTTCAAAGTTATTATTATTTTTTAAATATAAATACAAATACTCGTATATTACGAATCACAAAAAAATATTATCCAATCATGAGCCACTCTTCAGAGGATAAACTCCTACCTTCAATGGATTATTATTATCTATTAATATCCATATATATATATATATTACTTACACGTTAAAAAGTATCATCAAAATATTGCAACACTTTTTCTTCGCACCCTAACTGATCACCAGATTGGATGGATGTATGGTGGACAAACGACTATAATTTAAGGACCTGGTTTAGCAACTTCAGTGCAAGCTTCTGGAACTAACTTTCCACTGAGAATAGGCTTAATGTTAGAACATGCCGAGACAGCTGGTCCTTCTTTACCATTGTGGACCAAGTTGATGTCAGCAAGGGAAATATTGGTGCAAGGACATCCTTTACTGCACATTAGTTTCACAGCCACCTTTGTTGCTGATGTGCCCTTAATATTCTTGATGATCACGTCCGACAACTTTACTTGAGATGGTACCTTCATGCATATTAATTGAAGAGATGAAAATTAAATTTTTGCACAATACATAATATTTTATTTAAAAAAATTATCAAATGTAAGTAGATAGTTTGTGTATTAATTGATTTGATTAGGTTACGTACCCCAGCTTTGCATTTTCCGTGAGGACAATACTCTTGGTCGATGAGAACAGGGGTGCTAACATTGTCCATTGTGATATCTTCGAAAAGAATGTTGGAGGCAATACCAGGGGGAGATCCAGGCCATGTCTTGATGCGAACTCCATTGTCAGTGTTCTTGATAAGGCATTTCCTCACGGTGACTCCTCTCACTGGTTGCTCATTAGGGTATAAACCAAGACTTCCAATGGAAATACCATGTCCTGGTCCACATTCGACGTTCTCAATAATGAGATTTTCAGTACCATCTCCAATGGAAACACAATCATCTCCAGTTCTAATCTTTGCCCCTATTAAGTTAACACCGTTGGACCTTCCGATGTGGATACCATCAGTGTTGAGACTCTCTGCAGGTGCATCAATGCCAATATTCTCAAGAGTTAAGTTCTTGCAGTTGATGATGTTCATGTGGAAAAGTTTGCTGTTTGTTGATGTAATGCCCATAATTTTCGAGTTTGTTAGACCCGTTAATCGGATGTTCTGTTACAAAACCCATAAATGTAACAAGTTATACATTTGATGAACATAAACTTCTAAAATGTAAATAAAATTTGAATGTGCTTACGATGGGGAGAGAGTTGCATTTGCCAGTTTTGGCGCAGTCATTGACCTTCCAAGCGAGGGCACCTTGACCATCAAGAATAACATTGTTCCCCTTTAACGTGAAATCACAAACATTATCAATTTCAATCCATCCCGCGTGAGGTTTAGTTGCCGCGACTGTTGCTGGAGCCTTTAGATTGCCATTTAATTCCAAAGTGACTGGACCTTTGCATGGACCTTTTAATTCTAAGCTCCCTACCAAATAATCACCTTTTGGCACTATGAGTGTCCCCCCTGCTGCACACACATCTTTCCATGCTGTCGCAAATGCCTATACATCAATTCATGTGAGTTAGATTCTTTGGTAACAAATACAAAATCGAATAATAATACAATATATGGTACGTACGGCACAATCATCAGTTTTCCCGTCTCCTTTGGCTCCTAGTACTTTAACATCGCAACTTGCTTTAGCTCCAGGTACAGCTCCAGGTACTTTAGCACCTAGTGATGTAGCGGCATCTTTTGCTTTATCACCAACTGTCGTAGCTGCATCTTTTGCTTTATCGCCAAGTGATGTACCGTTTGCTACTGTGGTGGCCATAACCACTAGCACTACAAAAAACATTACGCTTGCTCTACGAAAACCCACCATTCTTTATTCTTTCTTTTTTTATTTATTTATTTTTTATTATTTTTATTTTTGTTTTTTGTTTTTATGTTGTGTTTATTGATGTTTTGTATTACAAAGTTCGATTTATAGAAGGGGCAAAGGGAGGTTGATGACCACAAAAATATTTCTAGCTAAAAATATACCCGAGAATTGTGCCTAAACGTAGAAGAATTATTCATTCAAAAAGGTTAATCCCATTTGATTTGGTGTGTTTTCTATTTATGGACTTATTTATATGAATTAAGTAAATATTGTTTTCCTTGGCGAAACTTGTACACCATTTAGAAGATCATAATAATGGTTCTTTTATAAATAAATAATATATTTTAGTTTTTCTCGCTATAAAAAGTACCTAATCATTTAACTAGTTAATACTTATTGATGCTATAAAAAATAATTAAATCTGTAATTTGAGCAGAAGCAATTACAATATCTCCATACTTATTAATTCTTAATGAGATTCAGTTAGGCAATATATTTGTGGTATATATTTTTTATTTTAATAAAAATCATATCTACGTTTTAGAAGAAAAAAATGAACATGATAAAACTATTTAATATTTAAAGAAAAGACAAAAAAAACCAAGACTTCAAATAAATTATTATTTATTGAAATATAAATTCAAACACTCTCGTAAGATATTGTGAATCACAAAAAAATAAGAGAAAATTGATAAAATGCCAAAATGAATTTCCATAATTCACTGTAAATATGATGGTTGCTTTGGTTTTACTCACATACAAATATGATGGTTTCTTTGGCTTTACTTTAATGAAAAGCATATTTTATGCAATTTTTTAAAAATTGAATTCCCCTAGACTTTGTCAAATGACGAGATATCCAGAGCAGACCTATACCGGTGGAAATCATTTTTTTCTATAATTTATGTGTATGTCCACATAATGTGATCCATTGTCCATTTCAGAATTGTTGTCCAAAAATCAAAATTATGGCTTCAAAAGTTTCTTAAGACTACATCTATGAGGCTTATGAACTTGTAATTCCACCAACAGTTTTACTCGGTGATGGAAACAATAATTTTAACATTAAACTGAAATCTTTTTTAGTGACTTGTATCCATTAAATTATTAACAATCATTGCATTTGTCCACTAATTAGGTACTTCTCACATAAATTTTATTTTTTTTTCCATTGTTTCATGTTGTTATGGAAATATTTTAAAATTGTGACAATTAAAAAAGGGTTCAAAATGCGAATCTAGACATCTTTTCTTGTAGTTTGTCCAAATGATGTTATTTAGTTGCTTTTTCTTGGATAATGTGATATATTTGGAAGATTCAAAATGATAGATTATATGCAAACCCTGCAGATGATATTTTTTAGGTTCCGAGATCAGCGGAAGAAGAGGCAAAAACATGGCAATTAGCGCAAACAAATTCTTTGTGTGAGCCTCATGTTTCGACGGAAGGTGGATTTTAAATTTTGTCCCTTCCTGCTTCTCAGGAACCCATTTATCTGTCCATCATTTTTTTTTGTATGGTTCTTTGAAGGAGAGCAACAAGTTTGCTGGTACAAGGTGGTTCTGCTTGTCACCAAATGGTGGTTCCCCATCTATGGGAGCAGCCAATCTATGAATAAGTCTTTGTTGTGTACATACCAAGGTGGAAGCACCAATTTGGACAATAAAATACATGTTACGCGCATGTGTCCAAGACGTAGTGTTCTTCCTTACCGACTGCTCCAACTTGGTGAAGATGGTATCTTCACCTCACGAGTGGCCAATTTTCTCAGCATATATGGAGGAGAACAAGATTGAAAAGGGGGTTTCTTTTCCATTTCTGTGTCCTTAGTTCCTCGTAGAGCTAATATCAAAACAAATAATTTGGCACGAAGAGTTCGCACATTAACGTAATTCACTACTTATGTAAACAATATTCCTTCTAGTTGGCTCATTTGAGCTAACACTTTATAGTTGTTGACAAAAAAAAAGGTTCGAGAATGTGACGTTTTTGGAAAATAATCTGCAATGTCGCATTTTTGACAAAATTCCCAAAAACATTACTATATAATCACGAGTCACTCTTCAACTAATAAACATCAAGATTGAAGGACTATTATTTATTTGTAAAATAAAAAATATTACAAAACTTTTTCATCGCACCCTAACTGATCACCATATTGGATGGATGTATAGTGGACAAGCGACTTTAATTTAAGGACCCGGTTTAGCGACTTCAGTGCAAGCTTCTGGAACCAACTTTCCGCTGAGAATAGGCTTAATGTTGGAACATGCCGAGACAGCTGGTCCTTCTTTACCATTGTGGACCAAGTTGATGTCAGCAAGAGAAATATTGGTGCAAGGACATCCTTTGCTGCACATTAGTTTCACAGCCACCTTTGTTGCTGATGTGCCCTTAATGTTTTTGATGGTCACGTCCGACAACTTTACTTGAGATGGTACCTTCATGCATATTAATTGAAAAGATGAAAAATAAATTTTTGCGCAATACATAATATTTTATTTAAAAAATTATCAAATTTAAATAGATAGTTTGTGTATTAATTGATTTGATTAGGTTACGTACCCCAGCTTTGCATTTTCCGTGAGGACAATACTCTTGGTCGATGAGAACGGGGGTGCTAACATTGTCCATTGTGATATCTTCGAAAAGAATGTTGGAGGCAATACCAGGGGGAGATCCAGGCCATGTCTTGATGCGAACTCCATTGTCAGTGTTCTTGATAAGGCATTTCCTCACGGTGACTCCTCTCACTGGTTGCTCATTAGGGTATAATCCAAGACTTCCAATGGAAATACCATGTCCTGGTCCACATTCGACGTTCTCAATAATGAGATTTTCGGTACCATCTCCAATGGAAACACAATCATCTCCAGTTCTAATCTTTGCCCCTATTAAGTTAACACCGTTGGACCTTCCGATGTGGATACCATCGGTGTTGAGACTCTCTGCAGGTGCATCAATGCCAATATTCTCAAGAGTTAAGTTCTTGCAGTTGATGATGTTCATGTGGAAAAGTTTGCTGTTTGTGGATGTAATGCCCATAATTTTCGAGTTTGTTAGACCCGTTAATCGGATGTTCTGTTACAAAACCCATAAACGTAACAAGTTATATATTTGATGAACATAAACTTCTAAAATGTACATAAAAATTGAATGTGCTTACGATGGGGAGAGAGTTGCATTTGCCAGTTTTGGCGCAGTCATTAACCTTCCAAGCGAGGGCACCTTGACCATCAAGAATAGCATTGTTCCCCTTTAACGTGAAATCACAAACATTATCAATTTCAATCCATCCAGCGTGAGGTTTAGTTGCCGCGACCGTAGCTGGAGCCTTTAGATTGCCATTTAATTCCAAAGTGACTGGACCTTTGCATGGACCTTTGAGTTCTAAGCTCCCTACCAAATAATCACCTTTTGGCACTATCAGTGTCCCCCCGGCTGCACACACATCTTTCCATGCTGTCGCAAATGCCTATACATCAATCCATGTGAGTTAGATTATTTGGTAACAAATACAAAATCGAATAATAATATAATATATGGTACGTACGGCACAGTCATCAGTTTTCCCGTCTCCTTTGGCTCCTAGTACTTTAACATCGCAACTTGCTTTAGCTCCAGGTACAGCTCCAGGTACTTTAGCGTCTAGTGATGTAGCTGCATCTTTTGCTTTATCGCCAACTGCCGTAGCTGCATCTTTTGCTTTATCAGCAAGTGGTGTCGCGTCTGCTAATACGGTGACCATAACCACTAGCACAATAAAAAACAATCTATTTGTTGTACGAAAACTCACCATTATTTTTTTTTTTTAATTTTTTTAATGGATTTTGTTTTTTTTTTCTTTTTTTTCTTTATTCCTTATTTTCTTTTTGTTTTTTGTTTGTGGATGTTTTTTTTTTTGAGATTTCAGTGTCCGTTTTATATAAGGAGCAAAGGGAGATGGCAAACCACAAACTCCTTCGTAGCTAAAAATATTTCCGAGGATTGTGGTGGCTGATCCCTTTTGACTCCGTGCGTTTTCTATTTATGGACTTTCTATACATGGATTAGGTCATTAATGTAACATAGACGAAACTTGTACCCCATTTAGGGTCACACAATTTGATTATTTTATATTTCGACTGTGTTGCAAAAAAAAAAAAGAGAATAATAGAGGTGGCGTAAAAAAAATATATATATATACTTTATATAGATTTGGGAGAATCTCGTATTGGGCCTAAACGTGAAGTGGTTAGTGGGCTTGGTGTGAGATGAACAAATGAATAAAAACAGAACCCATTAATTTTAGGAGACAAAGACAAAACCCTAAAAAAAAAAAACATAACGGAATGGAGAAGGGCGATAGTGTTGTTGGAGATTACGACGTCAAGACGAAGAAGAGAGAGAAGCTTAAATCGGTTCTGTCTCGTCTCCTTGCCGATCCGATTCTCGCCGACGTTCCTAGGAACCCAACACTTTCCGATGTCGTCACTCTTGTCAGTCTGGAAAAGGGAAGCGCTATGCGTCTCTCCGTCGTCAAGCTCGACGGCTCCTCACTGGGTATATATTTATATACTTTGGTTTTGGCATTTTATCGAACACGTGGTGTGCATTGTGAAAAAAAAAAAATACATGGGTTTCTTTACTTGTTTGCTTAACCCTTGGCAGATGTAGCCGTCATGAATTCAGCTACTTTGAAAGATCTGAAGCTTTTGATCAAGAAGAAAGTTAACGAAATGGAGCAAGCAAACATGGGTCATCGCCACATTTCTTGGTATATATTGAACCTTCTCCTTTTAGCTCTTGTCGTCGTAATACAGACAACTTGTTAATTTGGGAATATGCAGGAAGCATGTATGGTCAAACTTTTGTCTTTTGTACAATAATGAGAAGCTGCTTGACGATAATGCTCTTCTTCAAGATGTCGGAGTCCGGAACAATTCTCAGGTTTTAGAGTTAGTTTTGTTCAACTCTTTTGGGGCATTGACATATATGTATGCTAATCTTGTTTTGTTTGATCATGAACACAGGTGACCTTCATGCCATATGTGATGAAGAAGGGTCGAGGGAGACACTCCAAGAGGAAGAAGCATCGTCTTTTTCGTTCACTCCACTAGACTTCTTGAACCACCCTTTTTTTATATGTTGGTAACTAAAACTAAGTCTCTCATCTTTGTTTTACATGTTAGAATGTTAGATAGCATTGGTAGGTTTGCTTCCAGGTTTCCCGATCCCAACTTGGTTATATGTCATTCAACGCCTTGAGCTAAGAAGAATTAAGAATCCTAATAAGACACTAAAGAAGAGATGAAATCATTTCAAGAACGACTAGAGTTTATTTATTTATTTATTTATTCCCCTAATGATCAATTGATTTGAGAGACATTAGGTCTGATATGTTTTCGAAACAAACAAAGTTAAGATTCCCTGTGATGAATATTTTAGTAATCTGGAACGGTGATAAAATGGGGCTCCCTCTCTTGGAAACTTTCCATGGGGGTTTTAGAGGAACCATTTTTGTAGATATTTGGCCATTTCTGAGGGTTTCTTATCTCTTAGCCAAGTGAAAGCTGTTCTTCGTCTTACTTGTTTTTTGGTAGTATTCTGATACACTGTGCTACACGTCAATTGTTTTTTTTTTCTTTTCCATTAGTGTAGACTATTTTTATAGTTACTTTTGTGCTATTACAATGGGTGGGTTTTTGACCAGGCTGGTGGAGTAGACATACTGTATATAGTCGTCGTCTCAGCACAATTGAGATCAAAACCAACATATTCTGTGGTTAATCTCACCTTACTCACCAGCATCACAATACGCAGCAATCAACTAGTGGCAACAAAGACGCTGATCTTGAGAACCTTACATGGTGTAGTGATACCATCAACACATGAGGGACCCGATCTTTATTAGAGTTGATTTAGGAACTCCCTCTGGTTCAGTGTTTAACTCTGTGTAACTAATCGTTGTGGTTAAGTTGTAATTGTTGGTGGCAATGTTAAAAAAAAAAAAAAAAAAAAAAAAAAAGAAGGTGCTATGTTTTCGTTATTAATAAAACAGGAACCTGACAGTAGATTCAACATTCAATGCTACTATAATTTTATTTCCATTGCTTTTCACTTCAGAGATTTGTCTGCAGCTGAGAAGCTTTTGGTAGCTCAATTCAACTATTCTTGTCCAAATCGCAATGCAGACGTATGCGTGTTCTCAGCTATTGGTGGGTGATACAGAGCTTAATATATTACAAGGGCACGGTAGTATATATGCATAGTGCGTAATGTTTGAATTTGAACATAGATGGGCCTACGAAAATGTCTTTTCTTCGATGCTAAATCATATAATTACAGCCTAAGCTTGATATTTAGCGTTTGGAAAAAACCTACAAGCGGTGGGAAACTTGTGCACCTCTTACTAAAATGTTTCTTTTAACTTTTGAAGAACCAACACTCACGGCACAACTGCCCCCACCCACCATTTCTTTTATTTTTACTTACTCATAGCATCGGTTTGAGTCAGTGATTATTAATTATATATATTTAGTGGTAAATTGGACATAAGGGATTCAAATCTACTACTATTTGCATTTATTTCGTTGTCATGTAGAGTTGTAGACAGACAAAAAAAAAATTACAATGAGCTGAAAAATTTGTAGTTATAAAACTCTGTTAAGTTTTTTTTACTTTTTATTCTCTTGATCCAAACTTTTCATCTAACTTATCTTTACACGCTAATTATGACTGTTACCCAGCAACACAAATAGACACACACTTTAATAATTTTTAAAGTTCAACAAAGGATTTGAACTAATGTTATCTCACCCATTAACTTCCATAAAATCCACGAAGAAGTCTTATTAAATTAACTGGAAAAAAGTCTAATGTGATCTATACCACAAACGAACAAATGCAACTCTAATTAATAAAAGGCATTTTGTTTCTCAAGAAAAAAAAACATACTAATAAAAAATTGAAAGTATACAAATTTATAAATCAAAAAGGTAACATAGTTGTATATTAACGACCAAAAAAAACAATTCAATATAAAAACACCTTAGATAAAAAGAAAAAAAAAAAAAAAGTAAAAGGAAAGAGAGGACTTTTGCTGATGAGTTGGCAACTTCTTTTTTTGTTCTTATTATTAAAGTTTTAGAGTATCAGTTTTGGGTGTTCTTAGAATAAATATATTATAAAAATTATATAAGATCATTAGTTTAGATCTTTTGTTAACAAGTTAGTTAGTGGAAGAACATGTTTAGGATCATTATATTTAATAATATAATATTTTTAAACATATTATAATTATAAAAATTTATAAATTAATATTTAAATTACATACTTATATAAAAGCAATTGTATACTTATAAATTAATATAATATTTTTAAACATATTACAATTATAAAAATTTATAAATTAATATTTAAATTGCATATTAATATAAATGAAATATTTTCTTTTTTTCCAAAAAATCTCATCCAATCACGTTTTTCTAATTTTTTTAGACTTAAAACACAAAGGGTGTTCTCCCAAATGATGGTCTTAAAGAAAACTAATTATTTAATTAAATGTTGCTCTGTCATCATCACACTTTTTTTTTTTGTATTCTTTCTCATTTTCTTTATTCTCTTCTTTTTGACAATCTGCAAACTCTAATCTCATCCCACGGTCTAGATCTCTCCAATCATCATCACTTCTTGTTCCATTCACTTGATCCTAAAAAAACTAAAGAAAACTAAAAAAAAAAAAAAAATCTCGAGAGAATTATTATTATGTGATGCCTATTCAACGTACCCTCCTTTTTTCCTCCATCATCTTCGTCTTCTCTCTCTCTCTCTCCATCTCGAGACCAAACTCTTGCTTCTGGTTCTCTTCATTCTCATGGCTTCTGAGAAGAGTTTCAAGAGGAGAAAGATCACCGATGATGTAGACGGAGGAGGAGGAGGACTACTAGAATCCCTTCCCGGAGATATTGTAGCTGACATACTCTCTCGGCTACCAATCTCCTCCATAGCTCGGCTTATGTTCGTTTGCAGATCTTGGAGATCCCTTTTGACTGACCACGGTCGTGTCTCTTCTTCCCCGACAAAGCCATGTCTTCTCCTTCACTGTGATTTCCCAATACGCAACGGCCTTCACTTCCTCGACTTATCAGAAGATGAGAAACGCATCAAGACCAAAAAATTCACCTTAAGATTCGCATCTTCCATGCCCGAGTTCAACGTGGTGGGATCATGTAACGGTTTGCTCTGTTTATCTGATTCTCTCTACAACGACTCACTCTACCTCTACAATCCTTTCACTACAAACTCCCTGGAGCTTCCCGAATGTTCCAACAAGTACCACGACCAAGAACTCGTGTTCGGTTTCGGATTCCATGAGACGACAAAAGAATACAAAGTGTTGAAGATAGTATACTTCAGAGGTAGTAGTACTACTAGTAGTAGCAATAACGGTGTTTACAGAGCTCGTGGTAGAATCCAGTACAAACAATCAGAGGTTCAGATCTTAACCTTGTCCTCAAGGAAAGATCAATCTTTGTCTTGGAGAAGCTTAGGCAAAGCTCCTAGTTATAAGTTTATGAAGCGTTCATCGGAGGCTTTGGTCAACGGGAGGTTACATTTTGTGACAAGGCCTCGCAGGCACGTGCCGGATCGTAAGTTCGTATCATTTGATCTGGAAGATGAAGTGTTTATAGAGATACCTAAACCGGACTGCGGTGGGCTAAACCGGACTAACCATAGGCTAGTGAATCTTAAAGGGCGTCTTTGCGCGGTCGTTTATGGTAACTACGGCAAATTGGACATATGGGTTATGAAGAGTTACGGAGTGAAGGAATCTTGGGGAAAAGAGTATAGCATTGGGACTTACTTGCCAAAGGGGCTAAAGCAGAATCTGGACCGACCCATGTGGATTTGGAAGAACACTGATAATGGTAAAGTGGTTCGGGTTTTATGTGTGTTGGAGAATGGAGAGATCTTGTTGGAGTATAAGAGTAGGGTTCTTGTGGCTTATGATCCAAAATTGGGTAAATTTAAAGACCTTCTTTTCCATGGTTTGCCTAATTGGTTTCACACTGTTGTTCATGTTGGAACATTGTCTTGGTTTGATACACCGTTTGATTTATGATAAAACTAATTAATCAAAAGCCTATAATTTATAGTATTAGTTCTAGATCTTTTGGTTAAATTTTAATATAATTTTATATACTTTTCCGGTAATTTGGTTCTTAACTTTTAGATATTGTTTAATCGCGTATCGCTTTATTTTTTGCTAATATTGTTTTTTACCATGCATGCTCGACCACCAAGCAATACAAAGAAGAAAAAAGGGAAATCTCTTAGCATATGGAGTATATATTTATTTAGAACTAATTAAATAATTAATAACAAGAAAACAAAGTTAGATAAAGCAAACTTTAAAGATATATCATAGAAAAAAAAAAGAGGCTTTCGCAAATCATATAATTTTCACTATAAAAAGAAAAAATTGTGTATATATAAATATATAGAAAACCCATAGTGATCTTCGATCTAAAGATTAAACCCATGTGAAAAGATTCCCTATCGTCTGAAAAAATAAAATGAAAACTCTATTCATCGTAAGATCTAAACATCTTATTTAAAACAATAAAAATATTTAATTAAACAACTTCATAAAATAAAAATTGGCGTCTATGCAATTTTTCGTGGTGTCGGAAATATGAACATTTTTGTACATGATGAGTGATGACGAACGTAGTTATATTTGGGTCTATCAAGTTACATTGTGAACGGCCCTAAGTGGCCAAATGGCCGTTTTTATTGCTTACCGACACCTCTGGAGTCTGGAGTATGCTTGCTATGCTGCGTCCAAATCATGAAATATCAGTTTTAAATGTGAATTCAAAGTGCAATATCTTCACCTATACATATAGTTCAACTCCAAAACTGACATTATTATTCTTTTCAGTTTTCACGTTAGAGAAACACAGATAAAACAGATATTGCTGTGAAAAAACTTCATAGTTATCGTCTTCTCTTTATTTAATTATTTTTGTTATAAAACTGCTTTATATCCTTTTTTCATGTCATGATTTTGACTCATTTCGATGTGTTTTATCGACCCTATGATATGGCTGCTAACCTAATGTATGTTGACTAATTTGGGAATTATTATAATTCTGCTATATATCATGTGTAACAAACAACAGTATATAACTTAGACGACTTTGATTGCCTAACCTAACCAACTGAAAACGTTGTCCTAAATAAACTAGCATATGATATGACTTTGGAAAGGCATATATGCATTGTCTATTATTGCGTACATGAACTTCGGAGTATAGGAGGAAAGAACTACATGACTATTAAGATGTCTCCAAGTAGCGAGAACATGTAATAAGGATAAGATAAGTGTATTCATGAATGTCATGATAGGAGTTGAAACAATCAAAAGTGACATAATCACATGGTTGTAAACAAAACTGAACGAAACCAATAAGGTCCCAATTAAATGAAGTTTTGATTAAATAATAGTAGTTTGAAGGCAAAAAATTCATCTTTTTCTATTTAAAAATTTGGAAAGAAGCAATATGCCATGTTTGTCTTACGTAGGTCCGCCATAGCTAGGGTCCCCCCAAATATCAATAACCGGATCAAACCGGCTGAAATCAAAAATGCAAATTATTGCAATCATCAATAAATTAGAGGACTAACTCGATAATTAGTAACAAATGATTTTATCCAATGAGAGATATATTATAGTAAAAAAAAAAAAAAGGAGAAAAACATAAAACATTAGTGTTTTTAATTTTTGTCTTTTGTCGTGGCTCGAGGCTCTCGTCGTCTCTTGTTGTCTCTCATCTGGTGCGCGTGGAAGAAATAGCAATTATGCTTTTTTTTTTTTTTTTTTTTTTATATTTATGAGATGATTGATGATTTCTTCTCTCTCTCGTCTCGTTAGTGACCCTCACGATCTCTCATTCTCTCTCATATAACTCGGATCACCACATGACTCCATCTCTTCTTTGCCGTTACCAAAACCAAAATCCCTAAAAAAATTCCACTTTTCATTTTCATTTTCCCCCTTCCTCCTCCTAAAGACGAGACCTTTTTTTTGTTTTTTTGTGCCAAAACTCAAATCTTTTTGAGAGGGCTTAGGGGGTGCGGAGCTGATTGATGTCTTTGGTATCTGGAGCCAGGGACATGGGGTTGGACGAAAACAAGAACAAGAACAACAACAACAACAACAACAAGGAAGGTGGAGATGATGAAAACACCTCCAGAACCGACGACGAGGCTGTTGGATCTTTGGGAAGACAGATGAGCGAAGCTTCTCTTTGTGCTGCCGAGGAAGAAGAAGACGATGATTCCAAATTGCAATTGGGTCCTCAGTACACTATCAAAGAACATCTCGAGAAGGATAAGGTTTCCTCTTCTTTTTCTTTCTTTTTCTGGTTTGTGATTTTAAACTACATTGTCAAAAAAAATTAATGCTTTGTTGAATCTGAGTTCTTGAAGGATGATGAGAGTCTGAGGAAATGGAAGGAACAGCTTCTTGGAAGTGTTGATGTCACCAACATTGGAGGTTAGGCCTCCTCTTCAGTTTCAAACATTTATCTTTGTTTCATTTTTTTTTTTTTATAAACAATGTTAAATTTATGATCTTGAAACCCTTGCTTATGATGAGACCCTTGTTTATGATGATGCTGCTTGTTTTGTTGTTTGTTTATCTGTCTGTGATTCATGTGAATAATTTGGATCTGCTTGGTCTTTTGTTTACCTTCAAATAGTTACTATCTTCCTGCATATGATTCCGGAAACTTGTGTGGATTTCAGTTTTCTGAGTGTTTTGTACATAACGTCAAGTTAAGATTGGAGAAATGTGTGTTACATTGATGAATTTGTCACTTATTATAACCCCTCTCTTGATACGCAGAGACTCTTGATCCGGAAGTGAGGATTCTTAGCCTTGCCATCTTGTCTCCCGGAAAGCCCGATATTGTTCTGTTGGTTCCGGAGAATGGAAATCCAAAGGGCATGTGGTTTACTTTGAAAGAAGGGAGCAAGTACAACCTCAAATTCACATTTCAAGTTAACAACAATATTGTTTCTGGTCTTAGGTACACCAATACAGTTTGGAAGACCGGTGTTAAAGGTAAAACAATACTACGACAAGTTTTTTTTTTTTTTAAATTGCTTCTCAATGGTTTAGTTAGAGACAATGTGATCCGATTCCTTTTTAATGGTTTCAGTGGACAGAACTAAGGAAATGCTTGGAACCTTTAGTCCTCAGTCGGAGCCATACAACCACGTGATGCCAGAAGAGACCACTCCTTCTGGCATGTTTGCTCGAGGATCATATTCTGCAAGAACTAAGGTATGATTAGATTAAGACCTTCATCATCTAACTCTGTGATATTTTCTTCTTTGGTGTTGGTTTTTAAATTTACTTGAAAAATCTTGTTTCAGTTTCTTGATGATGATAATAAGTGCTACTTGGAGATCAACTACAGCTTTGACATCCGTAAAGAATGGCCTGCGGTTTGAAATTTCGTGGAACGCGAGTTGCCTCCTGATATGTGTTGTCAGTAGAAGAAAGTTGTGTTTGTTTCACTCCCTATCTATCGTTTTTTTCGTTGAACATATAAAATGTGAAATCGTTTTTTCTGATCATCGTAGAACAAGAACGGCGGCATTTACTTCCTTCATTTTGATCTTGATTTTTTTTTTTTTTTTTTGTGTCCTGTAATGTCGTTGGAAATCAGTATGTATGTGTTTGTTCTCAACTCTGTTTCTCCTTCCACTTAACATATGTTTGATGATATGATTGTGTTAGATCTTGAGATGTATAATGATTCTCAGTCAAAGCTGAAAAAAGCTGAAAGTTAAAAAAAAAGAAGGTTTTGCTTCACAGAAAATGCATCTCGTTTCTTTATAGATTTATATTCATGCCTTCAAAGAGAAGCGAACTATTTTGAACGCTTCTTCTTACCATCAGGTGTGCATTTGTTTGATGTTAACTGGGCTTCGATTATTTAAAATTAGATTGTGGAATTCATATATTTGTATTTCTTTTCATATATTGAGGCCAAATTCTTTTATTTTAGTATATCAATATGATGCCAAGTTCTTATCCACATATCATTATCCATCCATCTGCTTTACGACTTGTTATTTCGAAAATATAGTATTGAGAAGAACAGTTGACAATTCAGACTACAAACCAAACATGGATCATATTAAAACATGAAGATCACAATTGATTATGTCAAAGAGGGGTAAATAAAAGCAAGAGGGCAAAGTAACACCTCTTGGAATGTGAAGAAACTTGACATTTTTACCATCTCAGAAATGGATCTTGGTTATGTTTTGCTCTCGAAAAAAAATAAAAATAAAAATCCTATTTATATATACTTAGAGAAAGAAAAAGAGAGAAACCATCAAGAGGGGTAGTAAATAAACCATTGTTGGGGACTCCCTCGTTTACACCTTTTGGCTCATCTTCTCCCAACAGTTCTTTTGTTTATGTGCTCTTACCACTTTCTTTAAGAGAGTTGAGCCTCCTAAGTCTCTGGTCAAGTTCTGCCAGCACTGCTGGTTCCTGCTTCTTCCTCTGCTTTGATATGGTGTTGGTAGTCATCGATCCAATTTTCTCAAATGCCACCTAAAAATGTGTTGATTGATACTACGGATTATGAATCTTATAAATACATAAACTCGGTGTTCGGACTAGGGCAGGCTTGGCTTACCGTTAATAATTCATCCGGGTCAAAAAGCTGATGTGAAGTTGTCTGTAATATGTTGATTACATCACCGACCTGGTGGGTCATAAGAAGCTCGTTCTCTTTCATCTGCGAATGAAGAGAGATTCACGAGATGAGACTCATCTGTGTCGGAGGATTAATATTTTACGAAAAAGGCTGATCAGAGGAAGAGAAAGAAGAACCTTGAATATTGCTAAAGCTGCATGGAATAGAACCTTTGCTCCTTCATAGAAAAGTACATCCCACACCCTTAGAGTTGTCTGCAAACCAAACCAAAGTTTGCTGTATAACATAAGAAAAACTAATCTTAAAAGACACATAATTTGACAAAAGGCTTCGTTTTTAAGAACCTCTGAAGGAAGGCTTTTAGAGAAGAGGCATAGAAACCATTCGGTGGCTACGAGGGAAACATCAAAGCCCATATCTTCAAGATGACTAGCTATTCTGCAAAAATGTAACGTTAACGAGTCAATTTCGTGATCGAAGAACAAGATAACGCCAGAATTTGATAAACTGATGAAGCTCAGTGACCAAGAGAACCAAGAAAGCTAGAGAGAGTTACCGAGGACATTTTTGAGCAAGCAGATCTTTGAAAACCCGCTGCTCAACATGGCATCCAGACAAGTTTGTTGTGTAGCAGTCACGAACTAATACGTTTTCCAAAAGGACAGCTAGCATCCAGAATGCGTCTTCTTCTGTCTTCATGACAAGTAATAGTAATGCTGCAACATAGTTTAGTCCCTGGAACAATAACGAAATTGATTAAGACCAAAAATTCTATTGAATAACGCAAAAGGATATGGGAAGGATAAGTGTGTACCTGACAATAGCCAACATCAGAATCGCGAAAGGAATAGCCAACAAGCACACGTCTTAGAGCAGCATGACCCTCTGGAGTATCCAACCATGGATGTCCTGGAAAAGTCCTTGGCAGATCCTGCAAGAGTAGAGACACAATGTCAATGGAAAAATGATGAGAAGATCCGAAAAGGAAGTTGCAGTATAAGACAATAAATTCAACATTCATAACATATAATCTCGAATGACAATCAATCAACGCCTAAGAAAGACTCTGCTAGAAGCTGCTTGAACACAAGGATTAACAACGGATCTATAACAATCCTAAAACAAAGGATCAGTGTTGGATTCCTGCAGCTAACATCAATCTTTATATTACTCAAAATACAATCTGAGAGGCACAATTAAGATCCAGGGGATGAAAAAAAACACAACAAACATAAGAAGCAGCCTCGTATAACCATCATACAACAGTAGTAAAAGAGAAAGGTTTTGCAAAAGTATTGCCAACAGAGCACAGGAATCAACAACAGATCTACACCAATCCTTAGACAAAGGATCAGTCAAATTCAATCCTAAAATTGCTTAAAAATCGAAACTTTGGATTAAAAAAAATGAAACTCACATGATCAATCTGCCTGGTGGCAGGGGTGACCTTGCCATCGACGGCCTTAGTCAAATCACTATAATAACTATCAGGAACGGTGGACTTCTTCTTAGCAGCACCAGAAAGAGAAAACCAAACCTTAGGCCTCAGCACAGGAGGGATCCCTTTCCTAATCAACCTCTTCAAAGTAATCGCATTCGTCAAAGTAGAGATCTTGAGAGACGTTTTCAAAGCGATGCCGTCGCCGATCAAGAGAATCTCAGGCTGAAGGTACCAATTAGCACCTTTGCTAGCTTCAAGAGCCCACCAAACACGTCCTTGGTTCCTCACTTTCTCCCTGACCTCGTTCAAAACGTTGACGTCGTCGACATTTCCTTCGACGGTGAAGCCGTACAAATCCTGGAACTTGACGACGATGTTGGCTCGTCTGGCGTGGATGCTAGGACGGAGAATCGGAATCTGAGATTGGAGTTCCATTGTCAAATCACGTCTGCTTTGGATCCCAAACATCCTCCGGACCAAATTCGATTCCTTTTTTTACAATATTGTCTGAAAGTTCAGATTTTTTTTTTTTTTTTATTTGGGTTCCGTCAAATTCAGACCAAGGACGAACACGGAAACATGGACACCGTCAATTAAATTTTTTAAAAAGGGTTTCTAGGCTGATGCTGCTGCTACAGAGAACAAAAAAGAACGAAATTAAAAAGAAAAAAAAAAGAGAGAGATGTTATAAAAAGAATCATATCAAAATCTGATAGATACCTTTCAATATTATAATTGTTTGTCACGTTCTGCAAACGTTATCACCTCTCTTTTGAAACACCTAATCTTCTCTCCCCTACGCGCACACACACGCAGTCAAAAAAAAGATTACAGCTTCTTTTGTTTACAGAAAAAAAAGATTATCGAAATTTCCAGATTCAAAGAAGAAGGCAAGAACAGATGATCTCTCTCTCTCTCTCTCGCTCGTGAGAACAAAAGACACTAAAAATGGAAAAAAAAGAAAAGAGAGAGAAATAAAACAACTTTAAAGGGAAAAGTATATTAACTGAAAGAAATGGGAAAAAAATACAGAGGAGCGTTGAATTGGAATCCCCGCGTCTCTCGGGGTGTTGGTGTCGAACAAGAAGCAGAAAGAAGAATTATGAAAAGTTAGAATTTGGAAGAGAGAGATAGAGATAGTTGTTATCGCTAGGTGAAGGAAGGAAAGATGTGTTCTTTTTTAGATAGAGCTTTGAGCTCAGAGCTGAGGGTTGAATCCAGAGCCTTTGATTTCTTTTTGGGGTTATTTTTATAATTAATGAATCATTATGATTTTGAAAACGAACTTGGATTTGATTTTAGTATGAGGGTTATAATACTAATGACGCAGGTTTAACTTTTCAATCATTCTGACGTATTTAGGCTGATTGATTGGCTTTAGCTCTGTTCTTTTCTGAGGACTTATGTGTCATTCGCCTAACGATAAATATATCATTTTCTTGATTTTTCTATCATCATTTAAATTCCAAGTGACGAGACAAAAAAAAAAAAAAAAAAAAAAAAATCCAAGATTAGAGAGAAAGAGAGACACACACGATGTAAATGTAATTTACTTCAAAAAAATTTAAATTTCACAATTCATCAGTAATAAATGAAAATTACGAATTTTTGTTTGTGTTCGGTATACAATATGATTCCAACCAAGTCTTTAGAATTAAGCCAGGCTTTGAAAAAAGTTTAAAACCTTAAAGAAGGCGAAAACGTGCTGAAGTGCCATATATAGCCTTAGTATAATTTATTTAATATTAGCTGATGTTCATATGATAAAGACACGTACACTTTTTTACGATACATTGTAATACTCGTTCTGTTTCAAAATATAAAATGTTTTAACTAAAATACACAGATTAAGAAATCTTTATTTTTAACAAGTTCAACCAATCAGAAACAATATTGTATAAGATAAAATACTAAACTAATCTAAAAGTTGTATAAAAACTTGAAAACATCCTATATTATAAAACAAAAAAACTTCTCTAAAATATCTTATATTTTGAAACGGAGGGAGTAGTAGATTCATGTGAGAACAATATGGTATCCCATTCCCATATTTGAGAGTGATTTTATTAATCAGATTTGCTTCAGATATACGTGAGTCCACGACTC
Organism: Camelina sativa; assembly: GCF_030686135.1. Classification (NCBI taxonomy): domain Eukaryota; kingdom Viridiplantae; phylum Streptophyta; class Magnoliopsida; order Brassicales; family Brassicaceae; genus Camelina; species Camelina sativa. The sequence goes on from NC_141880.1 coordinate 3,040,446, forward strand.
CACTTACCTTCATTACTCTTAACTCTCTCTAAGACTCTAACCATTATTTATCCCCTCCCAAATCTTTCTAACTATACAATATGTATATGTATATTTTGTTTCTTAAACTATATGCAAAGTCTCATTAATTCATATATAATTGTGTAACAAACACTATATTGGATACATCTACAAAAAAATTTATACGAGTTTGTTCGTTTGTTTATGATAAACTTATAAAAATGCATCCCCACAACAGGGCGTATAGTAAAGAAGAGAAGCTAGCTCATTATTACGCAATGAATTAAAAATTCAGACATAGGTGGGATGGGATGAATTAGTTTCGCCGGTAACAACATGTAAGACAACCTCACCACAACTAAAAATAATTAAAAATCAATAATGCGACAATCACCAGTATCTCTGAAACTAAATAACTTCTTTTTCAGCTGGATCACAATCAGCTCAATCTTGGGCCTGTCACATCTTATATTAGCCCAGCCCATTTTATTCATCTAGTTTACTGCAAGCAAAAGCAAAACCATCAACCAAATTGAGATAACCAATTTTCCACAGCCAAAATTATTATTTTTAGATGTAAATAAATTTCATTTTAGAAAGAAACAAATTTACAACTATAATATATTAATTTCGTAAGCATTTATAGAATCTCCAAACACATACACTAATTTTATTATTTAATCAACAAAAATTTTACATACGATGTATACAAAAAATGATATGCTAACTTTATTGCTACAGAAAAATGATGTATACATTTTTTTAAAATAGTTCACATAACACATTTTTTAAGTATAATAAGTTTTTCTTACCTACGTTAACGAAACAAATTTCTGATATATAAAAGATACACTACTAAGGTCGTCTCAATTGATAACCTTATATTATATAGATTAATATGTCTCTTTCTAAACATTTTGTTCAATTATTTAGTTAGTTTGATATAAATTTAAAAGTTGTTGCGTGGGTGTTGTTGCCTTGTTGGGTGCATTTTTTTGAAAATTGACCGAAAAAAAAAAAAAAAAAAAAAAAAAAAAACCAAAACCAAAAAATACAGATCTTCTCCAACTAATGTTTGATTATTGAATAATATATGAGAATCTTCTTGGAAACGAAGCTACCCCAAAAGAAAACTACTACTACAACACAGTCATCTGTTTTGTAACAAAATCGATCCTTCTATGTTCCCGCCGTAACCGAAAGCTCTCATCTCGTTTGTTTAAAGTTGTGATGGGAACATGGAAGACGAGAAGCAGTAGTAAGAAGCAAGTTTGCTACATTTCAGTCCCAGCTCAGATCATAAACTCTGTTTCTTCATCGTCTTTACACTCTTTTCTCGATAACAAATCTTCAAAGAAGAAGCACACAACAAGCAAATTCTCCAATCTCAGAAACCCAAAGCTCTGGGCTTTATCTCTCTTCTTACTTACTGTTTTGGGGATATCATTAAGACTCAGTCTTTGTCTTTCTTCTTTTGGTTTCGGCGATCACGAAAGTCAACTTCAAAGCTCGGATTCTAATGTATCTCCTAAATACCATCTAGGTTTTGCGTATAGCAGATCAAACGCTACTCAGGTTGAGATTTCAAACGCCAAGGATCGATCTTTGGATACGGGTGTGGAGAAAAATGAGACCTTTGGTGGTGATGGATCACATTTGATCACCTCTGATCGAAATGGACATGGTGATAAGAATGAGTTTTGGAAACAGCCTGATGGATTAGGTTACAAGCCATGCTTAGACTTCAGCATTGGTTACAGAAGAGAGAGTAAGAAGATTGCTAGAGAGAGGAGAAAGTATCTGATGGTGGTTGTCTCTGGTGGGTTGAATCAGCAGAAGATTCAGATTGTTGATGCAGTTGTGATTGCGAGGATTCTAGGTGCTGTTCTTGTTGTACCAATATTGCAAATCAATCTCATTTGGGGTGACGAGAGGTATATATTTGATTTTTAAGGGTGTAAATATTAATGGATCATCAGAAATGTTCATTTTTGTGTTCATACGTCATTCTGAATGTTTTGTTTTGCAGTGAGTTTTCAGATATATTTGATTTAGAGCAATTCAAGAGTGTTTTAGCAAATGATGTGAAGATTGTTTCGTTGCTGCCCGCAAGTAAACTAATGACTAGACCATCAGAGGAAGGTGGTATGCCCTTTAACGCCTCCCCTCAATGGATCCGTTCGCATTATCTAAAGCGTGTAAGATCATACAACCTCCCTTGGATCATTTGGTGGTGAACAAATAAGAAACAATGTTCAATGGTCTTTGTTATACTTATATCCTGCAGTTCAATAGGGACGGAGTTCTGCTTTTAAGGAGATTAGATTCAAGATTGTCTAAAGACTTGCCCACTGATCTCCAGAAGCTCCGTTGTAAGGTATGTTTCTAACCTGGAAGCTAAAAAGAGTTTGTTTTTGTTCTTTCACATTTGAACAAGAAATGTGTTGCAGGCAGCATTTGAAGGACTGAAGTTTTCGCCACGGGTCATGGAGATGGGGAAGAAGCTTGCAGAGAGGATGAGGAGCAAAGGGCCTTACATTGCGCTGCATCTTCGAATGGAGAAAGATGTGTGGGTTAGAACAGGATGCCTTTCTGGTTTGTGCTCAAAGTATGATGAGATTGTAAACATCGAAAGGATTAAGCGGCCTGAGCTCTTAACAGCCAAATCTAGTATGACATCTAATAAGAGGAAACTCGCTGGTCTCTGTCCATTAAATGCCAAGGAAGTAACAAGGTAAACGAGTGACCTAACGGTTTTCTTACAAAGTTTTATGTGCTGAGAGAGAAGTTGGTTTTCAATTATTACCGGTTAATTTCAGGCTGCTTAGAGCACTTGGAGCACCGAGAGATGCGAGGATCTATTGGGCGGGAGGGGAACCGCTTGGCGGAAAGGAAGCTTTGAAACCGTTAACAAGCGAATTCCCAAATCTCTACAACAAATACGATATTGCATTGCCACTTGAACTCAAACCTTTTGCAAAACGAGCTTCGATAATGGCAGCAATCGACTATATAGTGTGCAAGGAGAGTGATGTGTTCATGGCATCTCATGGAGGGAACATGGGCCATGCAATTCAGGTACACATTCTTAGGTCTCTGTTGTTTGAAAAGTCTGATTTCTAGTGTGCAACTTACACAATCTTAAGGTAAAAAGTGTTAAATTAATCTTTCAGGGGCACAGGGCTTATGAAGGACACAAGAAGATTATAACACCAAACAAAAGGCATATGCTCCCATACTTTGTGAACACATCAATGAGTAAAACAGAGTTTGAGAAGATGATAAAGAAGTTACACAGACAATCTCTAGGACAGCCAGAACTAAGGGTTAGCAAAGCAGGAAGAGATGTTACAAAGTATCCTGTTCCTGAGTGTATGTGCAAACAAGCCACCTCTACTATTTAAAGCTTCTTTTTGTGCACATATGGTCAAAAACAAAGATTATTTTTGATTAAAGTATAATATACTCTTTTTACTCCTTTTTCTATGCTTTATCTATAAACTAAACTCCTTGAAACAAGACATTTTCATCAACGAAATTATCTTAGACAAAAAGAAAAAGAAGCTGTTTCTGATCAAACCAAGCTTTTACTGATTCATCCAATACTTATTCAACAATAAAAAAAAAACTCAGTATCTTTCAAAAAAGAATCCAATCTTTCACCAGGAAACTATGAGAGAGACACAAACTTAAAAGCTTCTAGAGCTAAACAAATGTAAGGGGGGGGGGGGGGGAATCAGTAACCTTTTCCACAATGTATCAAACTGCCGGCACCTAGAAAAAGCCCGAAAATTGCTGCACTGCCAATGGTAGTTTGCCCAATGTATCTTATCTTCATAAGCCCAGGAACCTGCAGGAATAAGATATCTACCAGTTAATGTTGACATAAGTATCTACTGAGATTGTTTTCCCAACCGTTTAAGCATATAGTGACAACAAGAGCAACCTCTACTCCAGACATCTTCCTTATCTAACTTAAAGAGCTAAAACCTTGAGATTGATCTTGCTAACCAACTCACAAGTAAACACAACAAGACCAATCATAACTCACAAAATAATGGATTAAAGTTGTCCAAAACGGTGAGATAGATGCACAAGTCAAATAAGTTCAATTTTCTCAAAAGTGAAGGCAAACAAAACACAAGACTAAGGCTGTGCAGTGTGTTTTCGACTCATCAAGATATCCAAAGAGGAAGAGTGACAAAGAGTTTCACTTTTTCAAGAAAAGATTCCGAATTAACAAAGCGTACCTTGAATCTAATCGCTTCGTAAGTTCCATAGACAGCACCTGAAACACAACGAAACAAGTTCAATATCATCTTCACACTCAAAAATATTTCGTACCCAAATTCCCATAGAATCGAAGACATATAAAGGCGAATTTAGATTGTAATTTAGGGTTTAGGGTTTTTATTTCCAGAATGTAAAGGAAATTGAAAAAGAAAAAAAAAAAGCGTACCTACAGCGCCACCAACTGCGCCGCCAACGGCAACTCCGGCAGTGATTCTGGCCAAACAGCTGTCTTTCGCCATCTTTTTTTTTTTTGTTTGGAGAGACAATTCGTTTGCTGTGTCTTTCTTCTTCTCTGTCGGAATATTAATATTGCGGTTGCCCTCGCCGCCGCTTTATAAAGGTTTTGACTTTGGAAGAGTTTATTTTTTGCTTGCAGAGTGGATCGATTTTGCCTTTCGCTACAAGAACAAGGCCACACAACACCGACCTGATCCTAAACCGGGCTTAACCGAATTCGAACCAAATTTGTGGAAGACGTCATTGGTTTATTTACCCAATGGTATATTAACTTACTAAAATCCTGCATTAATTGGAGCTGTTTTGTTTTGTTTAAGAATAAAATCTGGCCATAACATTTATAAAAAATATACGATATACTATAAAATTTAGCAATTTAAAATTTTATAAAATTTATATTAAGTGAATCATATTCCTTTAATAATGTCATTTATTAAATTAAATTAATGTCATTGATTTTATTTTTATTTTTCAGAAAATTGCTAGTTCTTGGACAAAAAAAACACACACACATGTCTCTTTTATAAGTTATAACAAAGAAACTACTCTCAACCCACTTGAGCTAGCTACCAATATATATCATTTGAACCTGATACAGCTGGTCATTCTTCTTGATCCACACTGCCAAAACAAAGCCAATATATCAGTTCATATCTTTAGATGTGAAAATAGATACAACAGAGATGTCAGAATAGCAAAAGTGCAAAATAAAAAAAAAAACTGGATAAATCTTGAAAGGCTGAGACAGTAATCACTCATTCAGTTGTTCAACCAAAGGTAGTGTAGGCCAAGATACCAGATTGCATCACATCAAGATGACGCAATAAAGTAGGCCTCCATATAAGTTTTGTATCACTCTAATAACTACGTAATATTTAATTAGACTATGGGCAAAATCCTGAATATGTGTAAAATAAACAGCAATCATCAAATTATATGTTTTCATGGTAACAATTGCAAGACAAGAAAGAGCGTAGGCTTCAACATAGTTTAAAATTTTACTGTTGGAAATCAAATAATGTTGGCTCACTTTGATAAAAATATTTCTCAGTAGATTTTTTATTACCTTTTCACATATCAAAAAGAAGAGACGATTCTCCTTTGAAAGAATTGTGTCTGTGCTCTTGCAACCACAACACATGACGTACTCAACTGAAATAAACGGCAATTAAAACCACGTTTCAGAAATCAACACAAGGGATGTTGTTGGTTAGGGCTCTTATGTGTCTTGAACTCATACTCAATACAGTTGTTACTCCAAATATATATACAGTATGATATTCATTTACGGCAATCAAAATCTTGAGTTCAGTGGAAATGTTATACTTACGGATATATCGTCGTAAATCCTCTTTAAATCGGCCGGATCTAAATCCCCTATCGATAACCAACCTTTGCTGCCCATCTATTGTACCCCTTGCATACTTGCCAGCACACAAGAAAGCGCTAACATGATTTGGTTGTCGATGCATCCTGAAAAAGTTTTAACGGTGGTAAAGTATTCCAAAATACAAACATTAAAAAACCACTACTGGACTTTGTGTTCATACGTCTTGCAATAGTCCATAAAGTTGACAAAGACTGTTTTGTCTTTCCCTTCAAGAATAATTTGTGGTGGCCTTATAACTGTAAGAAGCCAAACTCCAACAAGCTCCGGACTATTTTCACGCAGAATATTAGGTCATCTCCATCGAACATCCTTAAAGATATCTTAGGAGTTTCTTAGGTCAAAAAAAAAAAAAAAAAAAAAAAAAATCAAAACTGTCAAATATACTTAGCATCGGCGCTTACATAAGTGACTTTAGGATCCTTTAGAACTGACGACGTGTCAACATATTGTTGGCTATATTTTTTGACAAAAGAAAAAATTTTTTTTACCCTATCTCCTTCTCATCTCTCTCGTCTTCTTTCCGAGGACAAACTGTTTTGAAGCGGAGGAGAAAGTCTGAGTAGGAAATGGTTCTGAAGTTTCTGAACGAGAAATCTGTGAACAAGGGTGATGCTTCTGTTGTTGTTAAGTTGTAGAGCGCTATCAAATTCAATGGCAAAGGTGTGTCCGACTTTTTTTATCTGATCTCGGTTTTGATGAGTTTGATGGATTTGTTTGTGTTGGATCGTGTTTGGATGGGATTATTGTTAGATGAAATAGGTTATTTTTCAAGTTACAGCCTCATGATCCATTGAATTGAGCCTAAGAAATTAGGAGTTGAAGTAATTGATGAATAGAGTGTGAAATTGGGATAAATATTTGTCTCAGAGTCAATCAAAGTTTAATCGGTTACACTAGCTGGCTTAGAGGTACTTGGATTTGTTGGGTCTCTTGAGCTCGGAACCAGTTGGATTGGTTTGATAGATATGGATAGTAAGTTTTGGATTATGTTATGTGCTAAAGGATGTAACTCATTGGGGTCTGATTCGAATGTGCAGGTCATTTGAACCACTCTTATCAAGTTGAAGGTGCTGCTGTGCAAGGATCAGGATGGGTGGTCAGTTAGTCTAATATCACCTTTTAAATTTCATTGGCTCACATTGTTGAACGTAGTGCTTTTCACTTCTAACCATGATCATTGATTTTCTTGTATCTGTTGATTGAAACAGTGGCTCGGTCTAGACAAAGAACTGAAGAAGCTTGTGGTTGACACAACTGCCAATCAAGTAAATTATCTATGATCTATAATGTGATATCTTTACATTGGTGTGAAGTGATTGGTTTTGTTAACCTTTGAACGACATTGTTTGCTTTGGGCTCCAAAATACCTACCAAAGTTGTACCACCACCGAGTACTGGTAAGTCTGAATGTTGCTGTGATGTCCGGTTTCCGTTTGGTTTGGTGTCCTTTGGAAAGAATTGATCATCGAGGACATGAGTGGTCTTGATCACTTGTGTTTTGGGGATTTGCTGGCCTTAGCCAACACTGCATCACTCTGTTTCTCCGGTCAGATCCCAAAACCTACAAGTAAGAGAGGACTTTTGATTCTGATTGAATTAGAAATGAAATTGCTTAGTCAAATATGAAAGATGGACTGAGAGATAGCTACTTGTCTCTGGTTATGTATTTTAATATTGGCACAAATCAATATTAAAATTAATCATTTAGTAATCTATTTTTAATATGCTTTTATGTAATGTTTGTTTAAACTTTTATTGAATGCAATATTTGTAAGTTTTTCAAAAGTATACAAGTCTTATGAATTTAAACAAAATACCATAATAATTTACAATATATATATATATATATATTTTAAGAAACTCAAATTTAACAATCTTCAATGGACCCATGAAATATTAAAGTTTTTTAAGAAGTTCTTAATTTTATTTTTTTTCCAAAATTAAGAATAAGATATGTTTTAAGATACTTTGTTTAAATTCTTTGATGGCAATGCCCTTAAAGACCTTAGGAAGAATCTGTACATTATGGACCAACAAACTCACAATCAGAGAAAAACAAGTAGAAATCAAATTACTTTGGAAGGAAGTATTTGCCACTTAAGGAAATAAATAATCCTCCAAAGCAATATCTATTAAATTTAGGAATCACGGATCTCATATAGACAAACATTGTAGAAAACCAAACTTACATCTTGCTCAATGCTCATCCTTCACTTCTTCCTTGATCACATTACGTTCATTAGCCATGATTACTGCCAAGGAAAGCATTAAGAAACCAAATCAAATATTATAAATATCAACAAAATTGGTATGAACATCTAAAAAAAAGAGAGAAGATGGACTCCGTCACTCCGTTACCTAAAACATAATAAGTAGTAATTTTTATTCCGAGTCTATAACTACAATTATAATCTTTAACAATAGAACGGAAACTTTTGGAAATCAACTCAAACCTTTTTGGTAACGAAACAGCACCCGATTGGTCTTAACGGGGAAACTCAAGCGAAGAGGTTGTGAAGCTTTTTGTTTTCTTGATTGCGTTTTCCTAACCCTATTTTTTTGTTGTTTTCACTTTTATAAAAGCTTTTTATTAAATAAAGAATCCCTAATTTTTATGTTTAGACCGCAATTTTAATTCATAAAACAAAAACATAATTAACCAAAAAAAAAACCCGTCTAATTTACTTACAAAGGACGCGAAAAAAAGGGAGTGTATAATATACAGACAAAAGTATGGGCTAAGAAGAGAGATGGGTGCTCTGTTTCAGTTCCTTAAGCGATTGCGGTGACTTCATTTGTAAATTGAGATGGTTCCTCCAATAATGTACGTATCAACGAAGAAGAGATCGGAGACTTGAAAGGGACGATGATAGTTCAGCAATGCGACTTTTTCAGTTCTTTTTATATTCAAAATTAAGTTTGTTCTTAGTTAGATTGGGCACCAAGTCACTATACAATACTTCAAAGAATGTTAATGATGAGGCAACTACCGCTATGAGCCAAATCCAAAAGGACCAAAACTATGAACTCATGACAAATAAGTTCAATATTTAAGGGTAAACCAAACACAACTTAATGCCTTTTTCTTGACTTATTTGCACAGGCAATCACAACTTTAATCTGTGTCTTCCTTTTCTTTTCCTTTCATTATTAAACCTGTGTTAGAGAATAACATTCTTCAGCATACTCAAAGACAAGTCAATGCCATTAGCAAGCTAGAGAATAAGAAGAAGACAAGCATGACCTCACCAACTCCATAACATGTTCTTTAGTAATTACACAAAGAGAGGCTACTCTCTCTACTCACTTGAGCTACCAATATATCCAGTCTCCCTGCGACCAAGATACCTTCTGTTCATGCGGATTTGTGGCGCACATCGTCCTGATCCACACTGCCAAAACAAGCCCCATCAGTTCATATTTGTAGATATATATAGATAGGCACAGAGATTTTAGAATAGCAATATATAGATAGGCACTGGATAATTCTTGATTAGTATTCAGACGTTAATTACTGATTCTCTTGCTCAACCAAAGCAGCTTTTTGTAAGACAGCGTAGGCAATGATATCAGCATCACATTAAGATGATGCAATAAAGTAGGCCTCCAAATTAGTTTTGTATCACTCTAACTGCGCAATATATATTAATCAGAAAATATAATCTAGGCAAAATCTTGAATAGGTGTTGAAGAGCAACACCTATTCAGGACCATTTCTCCATCATGAAATCATAGAGGGGACGTAGCTATGAGAAGCGGTTTTCTTATATATTCAGTTAGGCAGAAACCATAAACAGAAATGTGTCCAAGGCAAGAGAAACTAATTGGGTAGAGGTTTTTTACCTGTTCACATCTCACAAAGAAGAGACGAACCTCCCTGGAGAAAGTTGTGTTTGTGCTTTTGCAATCAAAGCACATGACGTATCCACCTGAAAATAACCGCAACTAGGAATCACTTCAAGAAATCAACAAAAGGATGTTACTCCAAAATTGAACCTTGAGGTATATTAAAGGATATGTTACTTACAGACATATCGCCGTAAAAGCCCTTCAAAGTTCTTGGATGTAAATCTCCCCCTAACAACCAACCTTTGCTGCGCATCAGGTGTATCACTAGTAGTACCCAACTCAGCAAGTAAGAAAGCCCTAACATGAGCTGGTTGTCGACGCATCCTGAAAAAGTTAAGCATTCCAAATACAATTACATCAAAAAACCACTACGTTCTGGTATAACAAATGGTTCCAAAAAGTACAAAAGTACAGTACTATATGAGACATTGTTCATACGTCTTGCAATAGTCCATAAAATTGACAAAGATTGTCTTCTTTGTCCCTTCAAGAAGAACTTGTGGTGGCATTATAACTGTAAGAAGCGAAAATCCAACATGCTCCGGACTATTTTCACGCAGAATATTAAAGACCCTACGAAGTATCTGTATTTATAACTTCCAATCAGGAAACAAAAAAAAAATAACAAGCATGAATAATCTTGAAAGGATGATGCATTGACCTAATGAAAGAATCCTCCAAAAGCAATATCTATCAAATTATTATATGAATCAAGGATCCCTTATAGAGTCGCAACAAAAAAAATGTAAAAAGCCAAACTTACATCTTGCTCATCCTTCACTTCTTCTTTGATCACATTACTTTCATCAGCCATGATTACTGCAGCCAGGAAAAGCATTAAAAAACCAAATCAGATAATTATAAATATTTATCAACAAAAAAAAAAAAGATGGACTCCGAGTAATTCAAGAGTAAACTCTAAAGTCTAGGTGAAACATTTATAAAAATTCACTCAAATTACCTTTGGTAACGAAACCGCAGGAGTGATAAAACGAGGCTGTGATTTGCTTTTTTGTTTTTCAACCCTAATTATTTCTATTTCTTTATAAAAATTAACAAATATCTATAAAAAATAAAATAAAAAAGCTCAATTTATTTTTGTTTTCACCCCAATTTTTTTTATTATTATTAAAATGGCGCAATTTAATGTAATTGACCAAAAAATACTTATAATTTTACACACACTAATGGCGAAAAAGGGTAATTTACAGACAAAAGTATCGGCGAAGAAGAGAGATTGGGTGCTCTGTTTTGGTTCCTTAAAGAGATTATATTTATAAAATTGAGATGTTTCCTCCAGTAATATATACGTATACGCGAAGGAGATGTCGAAGACTTGGAAGGGACGATGATAGTTCAGTGATGATGACTCGTCGGAGACCCGACTCCGCTACTATTGAGGTAAGGGATGAGAATCACTCGATTGGTTTATTTAAGGAGGATGATGATGATGATATAATTCGAGATTTGGGTTGCATTGATGAGTCTGAAACTAGACATGGTTCAAGTAATTTGCTTTCTCAATGTCATCGTGATGATGTTTGTTTCCTCGACAAGGATAATAAGAGCGATAGCTTTGTTTCATGTAGAAGAAATTTGGATGATTTGTTTCTTGGGTTCGCTTATAAGGGTGTGAGGAGTAGGAAAAGGGATGACTTTGGAAGTGAAACTACTAGTAATCTTGTTTCTCCTCGAATTGCTGATGATGATAGTGTTTCTGAATCTCATCTTCAAGTAAGAAGAGTTTCTCCATACTTCCAGGGATCTACTGTTTCACAACAGTCCAAAGTAGGGTGTGATTCTCGTAGTGTTTGCTCTCAAAGTAGAAGAAGTTGTAGGAAAGGATGCAGGAAAATTCAAGCTAAAGTTCCAAGAGTTTCTCCATACTTCCAGGCATCAGCTATTTCACAATGTGGTTCTGACATTGTTTCATCTCAAAGTGTAAGTAGGAGAGAAAGTAGCAAACTTCAAGCTAAGGTTCGAAGAGTTTCGCGTTATTTCCAGGCGTCAGCTGATTCAGAACAGCCAAGAGGTTTGCGTAGGTATTTTAAGGTTGTGAAAGTTTCAAGATATTTCCATGATGTTGTGCCTGCGGATGGAATTGAAATCGATGATTCACAAAAGGAGAAATCAAGAAGGGTGAGGAAAACTCCGGTTGTGAGCCCTTTACTCTCCCTTTCTCAAAAGACCGATGAGGCATACCTGCGGAAAACGCCTGATAAGACATGGGTGCCTCCACGATCTCCATGTAATCTACTTCAAGAAGATCATTGGCATGATCCATGGCGGGTGCTGGTCATATGTATGCTTCTCAACAAAACATCTGGTGCACAGGTTTGTCCTCATTCCTCTCTCCTTATCTTAACTGAACTTAGATACACTAATTAGGCATTTGAGACCAAATTAGTTTAAGTGGATGTGTTTGGTGTTGTCATTTCTTGTTGCATACCTTCTCAATCATTGACAACAATCAGCTCATGTAAATCATTCTTGAGAGTATTCCAAAGTTTGTTAGGAAGTAAGGAGTTAAACCTCTGTGGGCTTAAAGCTTTCAATATAACCGTTGCAGAAGAAGTAGTTGCAGTCTTTTTGTTTTACGAGTAACTAATTATCCATGAATTGAATTGCTTTGGTCGTGTTGAACTTGGTAGAAGAAAAGGCTTTGTGTGATTGGTCAATGAATTTGTTTTGAAAGGTGATTGCAGACGCGGGGAGTGATATCAGACTTGTTCGCATTGTGTCCTGATGCAAAGACTGCAATAGAAGTTGAAGAAAAAGAGATAGAGAGTCTGATAAAACCTCTTGGACTACAAAAGAAGAGAGCCAAAATGATTCAACGGTTATCTCTCGAGTATCTTCAAGAGAACTGGACTCACGTCACTCAATTGCATGGCGTTGGAAAGTATGCAGCGGATGCGTATGCGATATTCTGTAACGGGAATTGGGATCGCGTGAAGCCTAATGATCATATGCTAAACTATTACTGGGAATTCCTCAGGATTCGGTATAAATTATGAGTGGGAAGGTACAAGTATATAATGTTGAACGAATAGTCTTTGTTGGTAGTTTTCTTATCTTTTGTTGTCTTTGTCACCAATGTTTAAAAGCTGTAAATGAAATATTATCTTATACTACTAACTACAGTAGTTTCTATATCTTATATATTGTAATGGGTTTTGGACCTTTTGGTATCAGCTATGGGTTTTATTTTGTGTTTAATATTGTCGAACACCTAAGATGGAGAGGCATGAGTTAGTTGAGGGTGAAAAAGCTATGCGACTTTCTTAGTTCTTATTATATTCAAACATGAAGTTTTGCTTTTTTAGTTATAGATTGGGCACCAAGTGATGATGCAATATACTAATTCAAAGAATGACAATGATGAGGCAACTACTACTACTGTTACGAGCCAAATCCAAAACTTAGAACTCATTAAAATAAGTTCAATATTAATATTTATTGGTAAACAAATGTACCAAACCGATGCATTTTATTGCTTTATTTGCAGAGGCAATCACAACTTTAATGTGTTTCTAAATTTAAGAGATTTTTATAAGGTTGTTTGGTAAGGGAAAAAGGAAAAATGTTGTGATAATTTGTTATAATGACGTGTCAACTACAATATTTGCACAAAATTGAAAATCACAAAATCGAAAATCCTCTTTTTTTTTTTTTTTGGTTTCAATCTCTCTCTGGCCGACAAATAAAAAAACAAAAAACACAACTAATCATAGGCTTCTCAATCTCCTTTGTCTGCAGGATGATGATGCAACTTTTCAGACAATTTTCTTCCAAAATCCTTCCGTAATTCTGTTTTTTTTCTTCATGTTTCATCGTTATTAGGTTATACCCTCCGTGGTCGTTACACCCAACATTACTTTTTTCTCCCTCTTCCCCCAAAAAAAAAAAAAATAAATCAACTGACCTTTTAGAGTTTTTAGGTTCTGCTTCCAAGAAATTGAAATTGGAACGAGGCTTTGATGGCTTTGAAATTTCATATTAGCCCCTTTGTTTAAGGTAATTTCTCAAGGAATGAATCTTTTTTGCTTTGTGTGGTGCAAAATCAAGTTATATTGTTTTGTTATGATGGATTCAGATTCTCCTTGTTTTAAAAAAATCCAATGGCTCCTTAGGAGATGTTGTCTTGATTCTTGGGAATAATGTTGTTTGAATGGTCACGGCTTTTTTGAGCATTCCTGTGTTCTTCATTCTTGTCTCGGCTCTGGTTCGAAATGTCTGTCGGCCAAGAAAATGTCGAACCTGTTGAAGTTTCAGGTAAATTTCAACACAATCCTTTCATTATCCCCCCTAACTTTTCAAACGTGTAAAAGGTTTTAAATCTTGGCTTTTGTTTGTTTTATAGGGTCGCATGCTTGCTTATATGAACTTTTATGTTCAGAGACACCCAGATGGACTCCTCAAATGGATTTGCAAATATCTTCTTCTGGTGATCATTTTTTGTTGGAGATGAACTTTTTTTTAAAGATATGTTAGTGTTAGTTGGTGACAATCTCATCTCATATTTGGTTTTTCATTTGTCAGATCCCCGAGATCGGTTAGAGAAGTTGCTGAAGCAACCTGGGAATAAATATTGTGCTGACTGTGGCTCTCCTGAACCAAAATGGGTGTAAGTTTGATTAATTACTTGTTGTGTGGTTTTGTACATCTCTTTTGATGGATTGGATTGATTCATTTCATCTCGTTTAGGTCGTTGAGTCTCGGTGTATTTATCTGCATTAAGTGTTCTGGTGTACACAGGAGTCTTGGAGTTCATATATCTAAGGTACATTCTTTTCCATCAACAATCTTGATTGTTTTCTCTGCTTCTGTCTTTAGAGCCTTTAAATCGATAACTCCGCCGATCATCATCGCAGGTTCTGTCAGTAAAACTAGACGATTGGACAGATGATCAAGTTGACATGCTTGTAGGGTATGGTGGAAACACCACAGTGAACCAGAGATTCGAAGCTTGCAACATCGATCAGTCAAAGAAACCCAAACCAGATTCTACTAATGAGGAACGCAATGATTTCATCAGGTAACATTTTTTTACTTACGATTTGTTATTTATGTATGATCATCATGTGTGTAACATCTATACTTCTGCAGAAAAAAATATGAGATGCACCAGTTTATGGATCCAAAGGATGGTGCTTTGTGCCCTTATCAGCAGCCTAGCAGAAGAAATACTTCACCACCGTCTTCATGTTCTGCAAACCACCGTTCTACAAAAAACCGTATTGGTCATGCATTTAGGAATAGCTGGGGACGAAGAGAATCTGATCACAAAGGACCAAAGAAGAGCAATTCCATGGTAACAACCACTAAACATACATACGTTACATGTTTGGCTAATAACTGTTGCTAACGTTAATTTTGTGGGTGTTTTAATTTACAGGCAGGTATGATTGAGTTTGTGGGATTGATTAAGGTTAATGTGGTAAAAGGAACCAATCTTGCGGTTCGAGACGTAATGACCAGCGATCCTTATGTTATCCTTGCTCTTGGTCAACAAGTGAGCTCTCTACCAAATCTCTACTAGACAACTTGTATGATTTAAACTTAACCTCTTCATGTTTGTTTGTTGTAGTCGGTAAAAACACGGGTGATAAAGAACAACTTGAATCCCGTATGGAATGAGACGCTAATGCTTTCGATACCTGAGCCCATGCCTCCTCTCAAAGTGGTAAGAACAGAAATATCATAAACATTTTAGCCGTTAACAAACTCGACTGAACAGAGGCTATACCAAAATCTTGCTTGATATGTAAAAATTTGCAGCTAGTGTACGACAAGGATACATTCTCGACAGATGATTTCATGGGAGAGGCAGAGATAGACATACAACCATTGGTGAGTGCAGCAAAAGCTTACGAGTCATCGAGCATAAAGGAACCGATGCAGCTGGGAAGTTGGGTGGCGAGCAAAGAGAACACGTTGGTGAGTGATGGGATAATCTCACTTGAAGAAGGAAAAGTGAGACAAGACATTTCACTTAGGCTTCAAAATGTGGAGAGAGGTGTACTTGAGATCCAGCTTGAATGTCTTCCTCTCACTCAATGATATATATAAATACGTTACCTCCTTTCTTCCCTCACTCTTTTTGTTTGTTTGTTTTGTTTGAATTAATAGTGAAGAGATGCTAATACTTTTCTTCTTGATCTATCTCTCAAAACCTATGTAAAAAAAAAACCATAATTTGATTGATCATTCTTCAGAACCAATCCTAGTTTCTACATTAGTATGAAAAACAAATTAAGATTTTCAAGGGTAACACATTAATTAATTATGTATGGTTGATGTTACAATTACATAATAAAAGACATAGAGATGTAGTATAATTTATACTACCATAACACATTAAAAACCTATGTATGGTTGATGTTAAAAAATTAAAATAATTACCTTATAATTTTTTTGTTATTGCTGTAAAGTGTAAACAAAGCTAAGTAACAAACATATAATAATGTAGATATATAATTAAATAATTACATATATAAGTATATAGATTACCAATTGTGGGAGTATTAAAGGAGAAAATAATCTCCGGTTTGAGCGGCATCGGCGAGATCTATCGTCAGATTTGTTGTTTTACACTCTCTCTCGCTCAAGTCCGGCGACATGAGTTCTCCGGTACGGTTATTATAGCAGATCTACGAAATCGGCCCTGAGATCTTTTCGCGTTTTCTTTGTTTTTTTTGGAAACCGTCGTCTGATCTTACGAATCTTCTTCTTCTTCATCGTCTTACATTGTGTTTCAGGGAACGAGTGTGTTCACCAATTTCACTAAGCTTTGCAAAGGACTTGCTCTGGTGCTTGTTGTGGGACACCTCGTTGTTCAGTTCATCCCTGCTACCATCCCTTACCTTGCTCTCATTCCGGCGAGGTACTTCCGTCTTTCTCTCCTTCTCAATCTTATGTCAATTCTAGGGTTACGATTTTGCTACTGATTGCATTTTGTTCTACTCCGCACGATTCTAATTGCTGATTCACTATTTTGAAGAAATTAGGGTTCCATCATTATGTTAAAATCAGTTAGTAAGTATATTACTTAGGATGCGAGTTTGATGCTCGCATGGTACTGTTACCTGGTTGCTATTTAAATTCCAGTGTGAGAACAATGTGATACTCCTTGTAAATTGTAAATTCCAGAGATTAGAATTCTCGCTAGTTAACAGTTATCATTCTCTAGTTTGGGATTCAAGTATTATCACCATGGTTGGTTCCGGCTTGTTACATTTTTTTCAACTCTTCTTCACTATAGGACTATTCCTTTTGCCTGGAATCTGATTACAAGTGGCTATTTTGAACTATCAGTGTATGGGGTATGTTCAACTTGTTCCTATCCAAATCCAGCTTTCTCATCTAATAGTACTTGCTTACATGAGTGACTGTTTTGCAATGTTGCAGGTTGTCTTCAGCACCGTTTCTCTCCTCTTTATGGGAAAGTTCCTGGAGCCCGTCTGGGGATCCAAGGAGTTCCTTAAGTTCATCTTTGTGGTGAACTTCCTTACGTATCTCTGTGTTTTCGTTACAGCCATTGCCTTGTACTACATAACGAGGATGGAAATCTACCTGTAAGTACTCCACCACCCTATATATACTCACTAAGTGTCTGTCTGTTTATACATTATGAAAATAGAGTCTGAAATCCTCCACGCTGTAAATTATAACTCGTTTGCTTCCCTGGTCGGTTACGTTCAATCTTTTACCACAGTATATGATGAATCCTCTATTCTTAGTTAGATTTCATTTTTTTCCTCTGTATAATAATTTGTTCTCTGTTTTCTCCTTGCTAGATATATGCCCTTTGCAGGTTTTCATGGTGTCTTGGCAGGCCTTCTTGTCGGGATAAAGCAGATAATACCTGACCAGGAGGTATTGCTGTTAAAGATAAAAGCAAAGGTAATCTCATACTTTCTACTAAGAAATGAATAAAACCATGACATTTTCTTACTTCAACTTCGGCTGGTTGAAGAAGTTCTCACATCCTATTCTTACCTCTGGTTTTTGTGTGCAGTGGTTGCCCTCAATTATGCTAATTTTGTCAATAGCCTCAAGCTTCTTCACACTAGATTCAGCAGCATACCTTCCCACTTTGATATTTGGTACATATATGGGCTGGTTATACCTTAGGTACCTACAGAGGAGACCAGAAACAAAGCTCAGAGGTGATCCAAGCGATGACTTTGCATTCTCCTCTTTCTTTCCTGAATTACTCAGGTAAAAGAATATTTCTACATTTTTTACTACAATTTCGAGTTTGCCGACAAAATCAATTCATGCCTCATATGTTGTTGGTAATATTGTTTTTCCAAATGAAATGCAGGCCCATAATTGACCCTATAGCCTTAATCTTTCACCGGATGCTTTGTGGACGATCAAATGTCACCAGTGAAGACCATGATTATGCTACCAGCGGCGCACCATTGCCAGGTTCCGATTCTGCAGAAGCATCCAGGAGGAGGTAAACTGGTTCCTCTCTTTTCCCCACTTCCCTGTTCTAGTTAAATGGCAGTTTAGACCTAAGATGCAACGATCTTACTGAATCCCCAGCTCTATGGGGGGTTAGTGCAGTTCATGTCTTCAGCACTGTTTCTCTCCTCTTTATCCGAGATAACGAATGATAGTATTCACTCTATTCTAAGAGAAAGTGATTTTATCAATATTGTATGTAGGAGTTAGACTTATGAGTAGTTTGTATCGAACCAAATCCTGAGAAAACTTGTATATTCGGTTCTAGAAAAGGCAAAAAAAAACTCTGTCATAACACAAAAGATGTAATTGCAGAGAAAGAGGGGCAAGAGCTCTAGAGGAGAGACTAGCAACAGAAAGAATGGTTCCTGCAAAGAGCAAAGATGAATTGCCGAGTGATGCATTGGATAGCGTATAAGTGGAGATTGCAATAAGCTTTTTGAAGGTGTGTGGGTTCTTGCTTGTTTCAGGTGGACATCTTTTTTTCTTTCTTTATGAGGTTGGGTCATTATACCAAAAAAAAAAGATCAGCTTCTCCGTAAATTGTTAAGACAGCTCGAAAAATAGTACATTTCCTTGGACGAACCAGTTAGAAATGATTTCCTTGGACGACGAGATAATAGAAATTTATACATGTTAAACTTCTCTCCAAACTTTTTTTTTTTTTTTTTCAAACAGTCGCAATCGATCACTCTTAAGACTAAGGCACACAAAAAGTTGGTTTGTTGAGTGAAAAGCAAAGCACAAACTCTAAAATCACTTCTTGTCTATCAACTTAAACTATAAATATATTAAACCTAGTTTATAGCTGTCAATTTGTGTTGTTTATTTGAATGATTGAAAAGTATGATTTTCATTATTATTAGGGAAAAAAAAACAAAGAAATGATCTATCAACAAAGAAGTTTTAAGTATACAAGGGATGAGTCAGATGGAGGCACAAAAGAAGGGACTCCATTGACTAGGATAATTTTAAACAAAAAAAGAAACTACAACCGTATCGTATGTATGTGTAATTTGACTAATTTGGTTTCTGGTGGGAAGTTCGTTCTCATTATTAGTATTATTTTTTATTTATTTTAATGGAAAAAGAAAAAAAAAAAAGGAAGAAATGAAAAAGGAAATGACGTAAGCAAATTGACAAGGTAACCACGTCGCATCTATGCGAGAGTCCCTCCAGATGTCTGGTTTGGTAGTCGCTTTAGGAATCAAACGCGGAGCTCCAATAACAATGGCCATTACCAAACTCTTACAATTTCTCTATCGAAAGAGAGATTCATCCATCACACACCACCAACAACATTTCTCAATCTTTCCCTTTTTTTTTCTTCTTTTTTCCCTCGTTTTCAATTTCCTCTTCTCTTCTTTCTGTTGCTCTTCGTTTCCCCACGCCATTCCCAAAAAAAGACATCTCCTTTATCTCTCTCTCTCTCTCTCTCCCTCTCTATCTATCTACGTTCTCGTCGTCCTTGGCTATACTACATTTCCCTCCATTGAAAATCCGATAATTTCTGAAAGACCCAACAAAAATTCCAAATGCGGCTCGGCGATCTAAGCTATGGAGGAACGAATGAGAGAAACGTAGAATCCAACAACAAGACAATGTGAAGAAAGAAAGAAAGAAAAAAAAAAAAAAAAATAGATTTTTTAAATAAAAAAGTGAAATTTCGTAGGAAGAAGAAGAAGCAGGAGAACATAGAAATGTCGGTAGCACACGCAGATGACGCCGACGATTACAGTAGACCAACTGGTGAGTCTTACCACGCCGAGAAAGCTTTACCAAGCGGAGATTTCTACACAGGACAATGGCGAGATAATCTCCCTCACGGCCATGGCAAATACCTTTGGACCGATGGTTGTATGTATGTCGGAGATTGGTGCCGAGGCAAAACCATGGGCAAAGGTCGTTTCAGTTGGCCTAGTGGTGCCACCTACGAAGGCGATTTCAAAAACGGTTACATGGACGGCAAAGGTATGCATATCATAACTACAACAAATCCTCAAATCGTTTCATCTCAAAGTTTTGATTTTTTATATTTTTGTTTTTGTAGGTACTTATATCGATTCGTCTGGAGACTTGTATAGAGGATCATGGGTTATGAATCTGAGACATGGGCAAGGAACGAAAAGTTACGTCAACGGTGATTGCTACGATGGAGAATGGAGGAGAGGTTTACAAGATGGACACGGTAGGTATCAATGGAAGAACGAGAATCATTACATTGGACAATGGAAGAATGGGTTGATGAATGGTAACGGTACCATGATTTGGAGCAACGGGAACCGTTACGATGGGTTTTGGGAAGACGGAGCTCCTAAAGGCAATGGAACTTTCCGATGGTCTGATGGGAGTTTCTACGTTGGTGTTTGGAGCAAGGATCCTAAAGAACAGAACGGGACTTATTACCCTTCCACTTCTTCAGGGAATTTCGATTGGCAGCCACAACAAGTGTTCTATGCTGATTTGAGTGAATGTGTGGTTTCTACTTGTCAGAGAATCCCGGTTTTGCCGTCTCAGAAGATGCCTGTTTGGTACGGTTCTTCTGAGCAGAGTAGTAGTGGGAACATGACCAAGAACAGTGAGAGGCCCAGGAGGAGATCCGTTGATGGAAGAGTAAGTAATGGTGAAATGGAATTAAGGAATAATGGTTCTGGTTATCTTCAGTTAGATGATAATGCAGAGAGTAATAGATCATCATTAGGGCCTTTGAGAATACAGCCTGCTAAGAAACAAGGGCAAACTATCTCCAAAGGTCACAAGAATTATGAACTCATGCTTAACTTGCAGCTCGGAATTAGGTAAAAACCGAAACTATATCTGTGTTTTTTTCGATTTGTTATTTGTTTGTTTTTGCTTTGCTTGATGTTGAGTGTTGTTTTTGTTGAGAAGACATTCTGTTGGAAGACCAGCACCAGCTACTTCTCTTGATTTAAAGGCTTCCGCGTTTGATCCAAAGGAAAAACTTTGGACGAAGTTCCCATCTGAAGGATCAAAATACACTCCTCCACACCAGTCTTGTGAGTTCAAATGGAAGGATTACTGTCCTGTGGTTTTCAGGTTTGAATCTTTCTTACTTTTGATTTCTTCTCTTGTGGTATTAAGAAAACAGATGAAAATCTTGTGTTTCGTGTAGGACCCTGCGGAAACTATTTAGTGTGGACGCAGCAGATTATATGTTATCTATTTGTGGGAATGATGATCTTAGGGAGCTATCATCTCCAGGGAAAAGTGGAAGCTTTTTCTACTTGACCAACGATGACCGCTACATGATCAAGACTATGAAGAAGGCAGAAACCAAAGTAAGAGCTGAATTTTTAAACCGCATAAAATTCTGATTATTATTAAGATTCACTCATGTCTTTGTTTTTTTTTCCTTTGACAGGTTCTTATAAGGATGCTCCCGGCTTACTACAATCATGTCAGGGCATGTGAAAACACTTTAGTTACCAAGTTCTTCGGTCTTCATTGCGTGAAATTGACTGGCACTGCACAGAAAAAGGTCCTTTTTGTACTCATGTCTCTGCATTGTTGTTGTTGTTAGCATTTTTCAATTTGGATGTACTGATGAGAGAATACTTTTGCCTGCAGGTTCGGTTTGTAATAATGGGTAATCTATTCTGTACTGGTCACTCCATCCATAGGCGGTTTGACCTCAAAGGATCCTCTCATGGCCGTCTTACTACTAAACCAGAGTCTGAAATCGATCCAAACACGACTCTTAAAGATCTGGATCTAAATTTTGCATTCCGATTGCAAAAGAACTGGTTCCAAGAATTCTGCAGGTGAATGATTCATTACTTCTATCTCTTTTCACTTCTTTCATTTGTGATCCCAAATTCTGAGTGTTTGTTTTTTTACCAGGCAAGTGGACAGAGACTGTGAATTCCTTGAACAAGAGAGAATCATGGATTATAGTCTCTTGGTTGGTCTTCACTTTCGAGAAGCTGCATTCAAAGACTCTGCCACTCCTACTTCCGGTGCTCGAACCCCGACCGGTAAAATCTTGTCAAATCTTTAACTCAAATTTCGAAAATTCTATCTTAAAGCTTGATTAAAGCAACTTCATCATCTTTAAGCAGGAAACTCTGATGGTGGAAACACTCGTCTCTCCCGAGCAGAAATGGACCGGTTTCTTCTTGATGCCAGCAAGTAAAGAACCAAAAATTCAATGTTTATATCGCAAAAACGTAAAAAAGGGTTTTATAACAGAAAGTTTGGTTCTTCTTTAATGATATGTTTTCCAGGCTAGCATCAATAAAACTGGGTATAAACATGCCAGCAAGAGTTGAAAGAACAGTGAGAAGAAGTGACTGTGAGAATCAGCTTGTTGGGGAACCAACTGGTGAATTTTATGATGTGATTCTCTACTTTGGTGTAATAGACATTCTACAAGACTACGACATAAGCAAGAAGCTTGAACATGCCTACAAATCAATGCAGTATGATCCGACATCGATCTCAGCCGTTGATCCAAAGCAATACGCTCGACGTTTCAGGGATTTCATCTTCAGGGTCTTTGTTGAAGAAGACACTTGAGAGAACAATCATCTAACTTGCACGCCAAGGCCCAACAAAGTTTGAGGTTATTCTTTTTTGTTAGAATTTTTTGTTTACTTTCTCTATAGATATATTTGTAAATTTATTATGTTATTCAACCAATTCTTCTAAGTAGAGAAAAAAAAAATAAAAAATCGATTCTTTTGTAACTAAAAAAGTTCTATACTCTCTGACCCTTTTTTGGTTGTCGTTATTCTTTTGTACTGCGTTTCTTCAAACGTGAAGAAAGTATGTGTACAGCAGATGGGATGACTTGTGTATATCTTATT
The DNA here is from genome assembly GCF_030686135.1 of Camelina sativa. Lineage (NCBI taxonomy): Eukaryota > Viridiplantae > Streptophyta > Magnoliopsida > Brassicales > Brassicaceae > Camelina > Camelina sativa. Next base: position 3,063,516 of record NC_141880.1, read on the forward strand.
CTTTACTTTCGTCCAGTTTTTATATTTTTTACTCTTTTAGAATTATTAACCATTGTTATAAAACAGAACATGTTTCTAGTTTTCGTTTTATTTTATTTTCAAATTGATTTTTAAATACGTTGGAAAAAGTTGACTTGTAGGTGGATTGGGTATTAGTACAGATGTGAGGTTTTCTGGTGCTCCTCTACAAGCCAAGCTCAAAGTCAATGCTAATAAATTTTAAAATAAGTTCACATAGCATTAAACATTCTTTAGCAAGAAGAAGAGTTTAGATAGCATTCTTTTCTTGATTTACATATGGCTTGAATACTTTTATTAATTTCTATTTTTTTTGGATTGTATATTATCCTTTTTTTTTTCTGACGTCGTCGTATAGTTTTGCCTTATATCAGTAGTAAGGAGACATGAGACAGCATCTTAAGAAACAGAGAGTATAAGAAGAGGGCTGTAAGCTATAGCTGATAATAATGATAATGTTCTAGTGAGTAGTGAGCTATTGTTTTAATCTTTTGGATAAATATATAACCATCTTCAGTTTAATGAAAAACGAAGGCCAATATATGTGTATTTTTCAACGTTGCCTTGAATGGGGATACTCATCATGAATCTCATATAATATGTAGAATATGCAGAACTTTTTGTGTGAAAGAGCTAGATGTCTAAAAAACCTAAGCTAAATGAGTTTGTTCGGGTTTTCTCTGAAAGACACTGCTAAAAAGTAGATGCAAATTTGATTGGGAACAGTCAGTCATGTTTAGAAACTAATGTAAAAGACTAGTGAGAAAGGATCGAAAATGGTAGTTGGGGACATGTGTCTAGGGCAGTAGGGCTCCTGCATATGCTTTTGGCTACACGAGACTTTTTACAAAGTGTATATATCGCCTGGTTCAATTGACATTATCCCTTCTCCCATGCCTATGATTGCTCTTGTTGCAGCTAGGAAGGATCTTCCCAAAATATCATTTCATAACTGCCAGGTTTCCACTGGGTTTGTGTCCATTGGCTATAATTCCTATTAGGATTCAAATTCATTGGCTTTTAATCCATTTCGGTTTGCATAATCTATACCTATCCGTATATACCAGATTAATTCAAATCAACCAGAAAAATAATTCGATAAGGGTCAATGAAATTATTTTATGATAATATATTACATCAAGTAGAAGATGTATAAATTGGAATATTATAAAAAAAACCGTAAAGTATATGAATTAGAGAAATATAGCATGCATGCATGAATCAGGCATGCATGTTTGCTTAATTAAAATTTTGAAAAATCATCTAAAACTATTTTAGATTTGTAACTTAAATCAACCAAAATTACTTAAATTTTGGATAGTGATTTTAGTAATTAACATAACGATTCTTATCACCCGATACCTCAACAACTCAACCCATCTTGTCCAATAACAAATTTAGAAACTCGAATTGCCTTTCCCATACCGACCCATACCCGCTATTACCCAAACCTTTTATCCGAAATGTGGAGGAATATATAGATATATTATCACCTAACGCAACAAAGAGTAAAAAAAGAAAGTTACACGCAAGACCCCATTCCATGCAATGATGCAACAATCTAAACCTTCTCTAACTTAACCTTTGACATCATTTACCAATTATCCATCTTGTGTCCTTTTCTGTTAGCTCCGCCTACTTTCACTATATGTTGATTCACATTATATCATATGCACACCAATCTAACATGCATGCATTGTTGCTTTCTTAAAACATTCTAACATATTTTTTCGGGGCTCAACGTAAATAATGTACAATTATGGTCATCAAAACAGGACCATGTCACAGATTTTGATGGTTTCTCAATATATTTTTTTGCTATTATTTCTTTTTTGCTATTTTCTCCTAATTTGTTTTTTTTGCAATATAATTGTATAGTTGGAAAGTCGGAACTGAATCCATTTTGGTGCTTGGACAACATTAATATTTTCCACCGCAATAATACGGAAAAAGATATATACTAGAATTTGGTTTCTTACCGAAACACATTAGTACTAATCTGACAACAAAACGCACAACACTATTGAAGAGAAACAGTTCAAAGTATTTCTTTTCAAATTGACCACAAGTTTTGGGCTTTCGAGTTATCTAAGACGAAGAAAATCATTATAATAAGTTTGAAAATGTTAAAGGTTGGGTTGAAGACATATCTAACAAAAGTTGAAGTGAAAGCTTTAACCAACAAAACTGCTTTTACTTGAGACTTATATTTCAGTTATTTGCAGATAACCTAATTCAAAGCCAAAGTCAATACTTACTTCTTCATCTAGGCCGAGATTAGCTCTTCCGTTTTCAGTTTAATTGTTTAATAATTAAAGCTCTTTAGATGTTTTTTTTTCTCTCTTACCCATGGATGTTGGGATATGACCAAAATTTTCAAATTGTTAGCCGGTCTTTTCCCATCACGTAAGAAATTTAAAGGGGATTGTTACCAAACATATACCAGAAGTGTATTATTACGGGTTAGACTGGGGTAATTTGTCCTGGTTTATGTCAAACCATTAGGTTAAGTGGTTAACAATTAAATCCACTTATTTATTTTTACACAATATAAATGAAATAAGACGTTTGCTAACAATATACGTACTGACGTACTGTAACAAACATACTAGACCTACAATACGATCTAATTAGTAAGTAAACAGAGGTCTAGAAATCCGGGAAATTGAAGAACAACCCAAGATTTTTAGAAACCTCGATATCTTTAGTCCAACTGCTAAACCGATTCAACCAACAAAATGGTGAACTCAATTCTATGAGGATGTAAAGTAATGCTTTAAGACGAGTACGTGGTACAGGCGTAACGCCATGACTTCATAAAATATAAAATAAAATAAAAATTTAAGAATATATCACAGAGCAAAAAATTTATGAACTTATTTTTCTCATTTCTTTTGTGTTTTAGGCTAATTGTCACATAGCCACTTTCTTCCCTCCCACGATGGGAATGGGAGTTAGAACCAATCAAGGTGGGAACTACACGAAGAAATTTGGACCACTATGCCGTAAACTCCCGTCTATTTCTAACTCGTCTTAAAAAAACAGCAAAATTTGAAGATTTTGTTTAAATTTCTATTTTTTTTTCCTTTTTTGTAAAACGATCTTCTTTGTTACGGCTGGGCATTTGGGAAACCCGTTCGGGTAACCCGTTCGAGTTCAGGTATTATCCATTCGGGTTCAGGTAAACGGGTTTAGAAAAATGGAACTCATTGGGTATTTTTATATATATGAGTTCGATTCAATTTGGGTACTATCGGGTTCGGGTCGATTTAGGTTACAAATTTTAGAACCCGATTAGTACCCAAACTACCGGGTACCCGAAAAAATATAATTAAAATTAATTATATTTTAATAAATCTAGTTAAATTTTGACTTATGTGACAAAATATTTTAGATATTTTGATTATTTTAGATATTTAGGTATAAAACTAAATAAAATATTTAAAATTATAATCATAATTTTGGGGTAATTGCATTATATTAATGATAAATATTATAAAGATGTTTATATGTTCAGATTTAATAGGTACCCAAACGAGTACCGGGTATCACCCGACCCTAACCCGAACCTATGGGTATTAGAAAATAGAACCCAATAGGATTTTATAGGCAAACCCGTACCCAACCCAAACCCAGTTTTTGGGTCGGATTCCGGGTTGGGTATTCGGGTACGGTTTTTATGCCCAGGCCTATTCTTTGTATACTTGTTTAAAATTTTTGATCTAATTGATGAGAAAAAACGAATGTCTTTAATATAAAAGTTCATTTTATATATTGTAAAGTCCTCCAAACAATCCTATGATACTTTCCATTACTTTATTTTGTAAAGAAAGTGTCTAAAATCATGAACCAATAACATAATAATTGAACTCATTAACAATCCTAAATTCTTTTGTTTTAATTGAATAACACAAAACTTTTAATGACTTTATAAAAGTCTGAATCTAATAATCCAAATTTTTTAAGATTTTAAATGACTTTTTACAAATTACAAACTAACCTAAATAACACTAAACTTTAACAAAGTTTAATAAAATCTTGATCTAATAACAACATATTCTACATAACATTTAAAATCTTAAAAACTCTATTCAAATCTCAAATCAATAACATCACTTAATATTCGTCAAATATGTAAAATATCTTTAAAGGGGCTTTATTAATGCAGAAAATCCACAGTCAAAATTTCAATATTTTCTTGTAGTGATTAATAGAATAAAATAAACTTCCTTGTGCCAATTGTAAATGAGGAGGAATTATAACAAACATTTCCTGCTGTTTTTTTACCGAATGACAAATAAGATGTGAATATCTAAATATCTCTTTTCAAGTAATTTTAACCAGTATGCACCACTACATATAAAGAAGAAATTGAAAAAAATATTCTTTTATCCAAAAATTATGAGAACCCCATGGAAGAGTTTCTCATTTGAGATATCCATGTAATTTGATATGATATAACAAACTAATCCAATGACTCATTTTAAGAAGTAAATTGATATATTTTAAAAATAATTAGTGAGATTTAATAGTCAAAATTTTATAAGAGATAATACTAATCTTAAATTGATAGAGAGTATCTTTTTTTTGTTGGGTCGTCAAACAACATATTGATAGAGTATCTAAACAATGGAAATGCTCTTATTCCTCTCACTCTCTTTCCCATGTCTATAAATATAAACACTTTTGCATTCTCCAAGATACATCATTCACTCCTCTCTTTCCCTCAATATTCTTTACACGTCAAACCCAATTTTAATCTAACTTTGAGAGAACTCACTCAAAAAAAAAAAATGTATGAAAAGTTCATAATCTTATCAGCATTTTTCTTAACGTTTCTCCCTTCTTGTTTCAGCAGCTACACATACAATCATAGAGATGCTGATCCTTTCATGTCTTCCGATGTTTATTACGAAACCAATCATCTACATGGTCACATTACTCGCAGCAGTCATACGAAAAATCGCCATGGTAATTATGCTCCTAGATCTTCTCCTCAAGCTTTTAACGTCAACTCTTTTGGTGCTAAAGCCAATGGAAACGACGATTCTCAGGTTTATACCTTGTTCATCCATATTATATTTATATATTGATTTCCATAACAATATTTACAATCAACGTAAATTAAAATATATATTTGAAGCGTAGGCGTTCATGAAAGCTTGGCAATCAGCTTGTTCGTCCACCGGAATAGTTTACATCGTGGTTCCGAATAATAGAAAATACATGCTTAAACCGGTCCAATTCTCCGGTCCATGTAAATCATCCTTGATTGTTTTTAAGGTATGATAGAAACCAATGCAGCTGGTATATAGGCATAATTAAATTGTTATTGTATAATGTTTCTTCTACATCATCTTATACTTTTGTTATATGTGTGAGTTTAGATCTACGGAATGATTGAGGCATGGGAAAATCCATCTGACTACAAGGTACGTAGGCACTGGATTGTGTTTGAAAATGTGGATAACCTTCGTGTTGAAGGAGGTGGCCGCATCGACGGTAATGGACATATTTGGTGGCCAAAATCTTGCAAAATCAACCCTCAACTTGTAAGTTCTTCTCTATATGGGATCAGTATATATCTTAAGAAACCCTTAAAAGTATATAAATCGACTAACTAAATTTATTTTGTGAAACAGCCGTGCCTGGGAGCTCCAACGGTAGGAACCTCAAACGCCCCCTAATTCAGTTCTAATAAATATACAATGGAGCTCTATTAAAGAAATGTAACTAATGTATTGAAAATTATTAATGGGGCAGGCGGTTACGTTTGTGGAGTGTAACAACTTGAAAGTAAGTAACATTAGGTTGGAAAACGCACAGCAAATGCATTTGACGTTTAAAGACTGCCAAAACGTGAAGGCTTTGCATCTTATGCTCACATCTCCAGGCGATAGTCCTAACACCGATGGCATTCACGTTAGCGGAACTCGCAATATCTTAATTCAAGACTCTGTCATCCGTACTGGTAAATATTATTGAACCAACTTAATATAAACTGCTGTCTTGACATTCGCATGCAAATTAGTGAATTAATTAAATATGGGTTACAAAAGGTCTGAACGTTTGTTCTGTTTATAATACTTACTAATAAAATATTCTTGTATCAACATTTACATTGAAGTCGACATTTATTGAAGCTGAAAGAGGATTGTTACATATTAATTCTGTTCATTATTGACTCTCTCACTCTAGAAATATTGTTTATTTATTTGGTGGATAATAAATAGTAATGTGTTGGGTTTGTTTTTGGTGATGAAGGTGATGATTGTATATCGATAGTGAGTGGGTCAGAGAATGTGAGAGCGACAGGCATTACTTGCGGGCCGGGTCATGGAATCAGGTCTAACCATCTCTCTCCCTAATTTCACCTAAATTTTTTGTTTTTATCTTATTTTAAGCATCATACTATGTGCAACATTCTGTATTATTTGTTGGAAAACTATCAACTAATCTTTATCAACTTCAATCATAGAATTCTAAAAATGCCCATCTTTTTTTTTTTTTAATGAGAAAAGGATATATGATGCATGCTCAAGATTTTATGTTGCTAGAGCTATTAAAATATTTACTAAGACGATAGATGCAATGTTTTTAAATGGTGTTAAGCGTTCTAGCACAAGCATTTTTATTTGGAATCACTTATACTTTTATTTTGGTGTCTTGTTTTTTACATGAAAATAGCATTGGAAGTTTGGGAGAAGGTAACTCAGAAGCATATGTTTCAAATGTGGTAGTCAACAAAGCGACTCTTATAGGAACCACTAATGGTGTGAGAATCAAGACTTGGCAGGTAAATTATCAATATCTTTTGTTTTATAAAAAAATTGTTACTATGAAAAAGAAAAGAAAAAATATGACTATTATTATTAATGTATATATCAGGGAGGACGTGGAATGGCAAAGAACATCATATTCCAAGACATCATAATGAAAAACGTTACAAACCCAATAATCATCAACCAGGACTACTGCGACCGTGTTGAATCATGCCCCGAACAGGTATGAAACAAAATAAAAACGAAATTCACATCAAATAATATAACAAATGTTTTCAACACAACTAGAGTTATAGTCAGTAGTAGTAATAATAATACTGAGATGGAACACGTGGCAGAAATCGGCCGTCCAAGTGAGCAATGTGTTGTACAAAAACATACAAGGGACGAGCTCAAGACCGGTAGCTGTGAACTTTGCGTGCAGCAAGAGCATCCCATGTCGAGGAATTTCAATGCAAAACGTTAAATTGGTCGACCAAACCCAACAAGATATCTCCAAAGCTTCTTGCTCCAATGTGAGGTTGAACACCCTAGGAAACGTTTCTCCTCTTTGCAATTGATCCCCAAGAGAAAACTTAGTATTCACGGATCGATATCAGTCTATTTCTATATGTACTCGAAATTTGGTCTTGATTTTTGTATATATAGAGTATTGATATAATCCATGTTTGAAGTAGGTTTTTTATGGAGATAATTGATAAAGTGGGGACTGTAAGGTTATACAATTAGGGGATCTTGGTTAGAAGTAAAACAAATGTGATTGATTTCTGAAATATTTGACGTTGATCCTAATTCTAGAGATGTATTCGACTGAGCCTCTGAGCACTACTTAAAATAAAAACATAATGCATTTTCATTCATTATATGATTAAATGAAATCAGATCACTGATCATGTCCACACCAAAAAAAATGGGATCAAATATCACCAAAAAAGACATTCCTCCAAAAAGTTCTCTTGAGGAATTTACTACAAAAACCAGAAGTGTTGGCATCTCTCGAGAAGTAAAAAACACTAGAGACACACACAACCTTAACAATTACAAATCTGTTGTTGTAAAGGGAAGATGATATACACTTAGCTGGGTGAGTTCTTCCTGCAAAAATGGGATTAATGTACACTCACAAGACGGTGTTGATGTGTAGTGCTTTCAGGAGAGATGTTGCCATTTGCTTCACCAGAACTTGGCCTCCTGAACGTTGTCCATCGCGTCGTTCTTCTATCAGATTCTGCAGTTTCTGAGGAAGATCATTCTCTACGATCAGCTGTTTTGGCTTTGGATGCTTCTCGTAAACAGCCTGTTTCCATTGATCGCCAAAACCAAACACTCAGCACCAAGAACAAGATAAGCGAGGACTTGGATAATCAAACTACCCGTTACCTTAATGAGTTTCAGGAGGTTAAGTCGAGCAATCGCATCTTGATGGTCTAGTCTTGAAATAAGTAATGGGGTCAATCCATATAATGCTAATGTCTTATTGATATCAGGTGATTTCCTGGATTCAACAAAGAGAAGGAGTAGTCCATACTTGAGGAGATATAACAGATTCAGTATCAGAGGACTTAACAAGTGGCAACTTCAGTCATAGTTCTAACTAATTTTGAAAAGATAGATAACCTATTCAAAAGAAAAGAGATACATACGTGATAATCTTCAAGAATGGCTCCAATATGTGCACAAAATGTCTCTCTGGGCAGTTCTGGAAGAAGTTAACTAATTTCTGAATTGCATCTTTCTTGAGAAATGCCTGCTCCACCTTGTGGTCAATGTCTTGCGCCAAGCAAACAGCAATTGAATCCAAGGCTATTACTGACCAATATTCATCATCGAGTAAACTCAGGTAAACATCCAGACCGCCGTGGGCCCTTAGCTGCTCTCTAGAATTCCGAGATGCATGAGCCATATCACATAGTAGTGGCAATGCATATTGTTTTAGAGGACAATCCGACACGATGAAAAGCATCAGGTGCGGAATGATTCCATTTTCAGCCGCTTGTTCCTGCCTCCTCTTGTTTATCTTACAGAGGTTGAACAGGGCACTAAGTACCTACACAATTTTACAAACGTTGGTTTGAGTTAAATTGACTAAAAGCAACAACGAATGATATAAGAACTAGAACAAGAGTCCAAACTTCAATATTTCAAACAGCATACTAGACAACAAGTTATAACCGACAGACAGAGGCTATCTCCATGCAAGTCAAGAAGGTAACCTCGTGATGGATCTGATTAACAAGAGGCCCATCCTTAAGCTCAAGGTTGGGGATCAAGAGCCTAATTGCATCTGCACGCTGAAGATTCTCCAAGCAATTGGGATCCGTCGATAAGTGATTGGTGCACTCCAGTATCTGGACAAATAAAAGGCGTTATAAGCATGCAACCTGAAGATCCTCTAAACCACACATCCAAGCTTGGCCAAAGTAAAAATGGAAACATCATATGAAGCACTGCTGGAGAAAAAAAAAAGGAACTTTATAATATTTTTGAAATACCTTCAACAGAATAGGAGGTTCAACACGGTTGAACATCTGGAACAGACGACTGAGTAAGCTTTGGCTGCACATGTATGATTTAACTGATGTATCAGCTCGAGCAAATTCGAGAAGCAGATCAGCCACTTTCTCCAAGTATTCCTTTGCAACATCTGCACTCAGCGTATGGGCAAGTGAACCAGATGATGTGTTACTTCCAGGTCTAGCATTTAGAACACCCGAACCTGACAGTACACCAGATGCTGTCTGAGATGCAATCCCACACGTCGAAGTGACTCTTTCGATAGCCATAACCTTCTTAGTCATCATGTTACTGGAATATCTAGGCATAGTATCAAGATTTCCGTTTTCTTTTCCACGTCCAGAGACTTCTGAAGAAACAATGTAATGATACGGCACAGGCGAAAAAATCATATACGTATGTGCTTACAATATGAACAGTCTTCCTAAATACAAATTTTTTAAATTACCTGCAAATTCGGCCATTAAGAAATCTAGGTCTCCATTGGTTTTCTTTTCGTTTGACGCATGCAAAAGAGGAAGTCTACTTCCATGTCTCTCTATGCCAGTGATATGCTTTACATAATCCAGTTGACCAGATAAGTTTCTTGAAGGGGGTTCTTTCTCCAACATGCTAAGCAAAGGTCGAACTTGATCTGGCTGAGTAACAGGAAAACCATTAGACGCACCCTCCGCCATTTTCTGAAGTTTATCAGTTGATGTTCTATTGGCAGAGAGAGATATCCTATGTTGTTTTACAACATCTTCTGTGGCATCTGGGGCAACACTGCTTAATCTAGGCCTATCACCATCTGGGTGCAAGGCATCTGATTGACGGACATCTGACCTTCGAGAATTTGAAATCACAGCATGAGAAGGCTCTTCACCACCCCCATGCCTAGTTTTCAACTCATCAGGATGATCAATCACACTGAGTGAAGTTTCACGCTGACTAGAAATAGGATCGTTAGGGTCAAGTTGACCAGAGCGTGCTCGTGGAGTTTGACCATCCGCAATCAATGCGTCCCCTGACATAGAAGCCAGTTGAGTTGCCTCACTCAAGCTATAAAGAGTGTTGACTAGCCTAAGAAGAATTCCATTCTTTGCTGCTATACGGCAGAAAACATTTCTCGGGGTGGATCTTTTGAGTTTAAATACCTGCCATATCCCATCAATAGCTAAGTGTACCATCTCCCTGAAAAAGCTCAAATCAGTAGAATTTAATAGCACATAAAGAGCGAAAAGGAACAGAATTGATTAAAGAGAGAAGAGCTAAATCAAGAAAATGGTCAGCTATTTAGAAATGCATCAGCCGTTTTCAAAAGAAGAAACACACATCACATAAAGTAGGCAGGACAACAGGTTTAAATACAAAATCAGATGCTGATGGGAATGGTAATAACCCAAGAATCACTGCGTAGGATAAATTCCAAGTCCTTTAGACGAAACAATGGATATATTTCAGCACTTCATATAATTGAAAGTAGTCCAGACACTGTAAGAAGACGGTAAACTGAACCCACCTGTGTTTGGCATAATCTGCTTCAAGAAATCCCACCAAAACAGGTATTCCACGACAAGCTATGAACATTTGCAACGTTAAGGAGCTGTAAAGAAGCTACCAAATCAACTATATGACTTACAGAAAAGCTAAAAAAAAAAGTGAAGCAAATAAATATGTATTTGATGACTCGTAACCTTGACTGACAAAGCTGCTGCAAGAAGTATGCTGCTTCCTTACGAATTTCTCGAGTACGACCCCTCTCAGAACCAGCAAAACTCATTACCACAGGAATCTGCCATTTCACAAGGAATAATCAACTTTCACGGGATTTTTTTTGTCTATTTGAGAACATCGTGAAAACTAGGGTGATAATGTAACAACACCGTTTTTGAATTATCTACGATTTTTCTCAAAAAGGCTTTTAGCTGTCGAAATGGTGTTTGGTGTTCGACATTTAAGATAAAAATGTAGACAGGAGCCTTTGATTGTCGATTCCACCGAACAATACCAAGGAACTACTGGTGATTCATCAAGTCAGCTATCAAATGGAGAGTAATACTTACGAGACCAACGAGACAAGCATTTTCCAGGAAGTCGGTGTTATCTTTTATGATTTCGTTTATCAGTTGCAGCATGGCATGTATTATCTGAAAACACCAAAAAAGATTCACAAGCATAAGCCAACTACTGATGATGAAAGACAACAAAAAAACCTGCTTGGTTACAAGTAACGTACTCGAGATTTAGGAATATCAAGTAGATCCATTAGAGGGAGGAAACCATGCTGTGTCACAAATACTGTCTTCTGCCCAGGTCTCTGACGAAACATGGCAACAAGTTTCTGACAAGAAGTTACAATTGCATCTTCTGATTCATCTGGCCTTAAGGAGCTCACCAATCTGCTGAACTCGACTGCCTATAAAAACTTAACCAATTAATTACTAAGATCTAAATTCACACAACAATAGAAACTAATAAATTGAGTTGAGAAGCCTTGGTTTGCTTTTCAACACCTATTTATTCTCAGAGTATGGAGTGGGTCGGTCAAGTAGCATTATATGATCAAAGATGGCTAAAAGCTCAGGATATAAAATTGCAGAATACCTGCAGAGGAAAAAGATTTTCCGCGGGCATTTTTTCATCAAATACCTGAGAAACAAGATATGACTATATGTTAACAGCATACTACTTGAATTATCAAACCTGCATACTTGAGACAGAGCATACCAAGCCATCAATGTCAATAACATCATCTTTCAAAACACCCATCATTAAGCGGAAAAGATCACCACCATCTTGTGAATTCCCCGTTTCACCCTCCATTTGCTTCTGAGCTATTCTAGCCCTCAATTTTGTTGCCAGATCATTCTTTCCACCATCTGCAACAGGAGAATCACCCTCGTTCACATTTGTCGTAGGCATTGATGTTGAGGCTTCATTTGGTTTTCCCTCAGGAACTTTATCCAGTGGATGAAACAAATCATGCAAAGAAGCATCCCCAGGAGGATCACTAAATCTAGTCAGTTCACTCCCACCAAAACTAGAGGAAGTCTTCGGAGCCTTTAAGATAGAAATAACAAGCATAGCAGATCTAGTCAGTTTGCAAGCCATCATCTCAGTATACAGCAGCCATCAACAACCTACTTCCCGAGAGTAATAAACAAACTTTTCATAAAATAAAGCATCTACTACAAAATAAGGGAAAGTATTGCGATAAGATCTTGAAGCATACAAGATCAAATCCCAACAACAAACAAAAGTAGCTCATTATAGAAGTCTTAGTAAAAACGCCAAAAAAAAGAGAGGTTACCTATTACAGCACAAACTCAGCAAAGTGTTTTGTTTTTTGTCAGTTAAGAAAGAAGAACTTATCAATTAACTCAACAGACAAAGCACAGCATACTCGCTCTTGATTTACCATATAATCTAAATAAGTACCTGGGCAAGAATGACTAACAAAACACAACTGACCTTTCGAAGCCCATCTTCACCTTTTTGGCTAAAACTATGCGGTAACTGCTCCACCTGGATAGAACTTTCTTTTCCAACCTGCTTTGTTGCTATAGTAGTTCTTCTACCTTCAGAAGCTTCCCTTTCAAGATTTCCAGGTTCATCAGATTCGGATTTATCATGATTCTCTATTACATCTTGAGATGTCCCCTTTGCATCTGAAGAAATACGAGAAAACTTATCGTGGATAGACAATTTAGGAACTTGATCCGAATTAAGACCATCTTCTGAATCCGTTCCTTCTGCACCAAGATCAGGTGAAGATTGATCTTTCTCAGACCTAAAACTCGCCACACCTACCACAGGTGATTTGCTTCTCGAGTTCTGGACACAATAGGACTGGATCAGTAGCTATAGCAAAGTTCATCTCTGGTTTTAATGCAGTATACTGCTCATCTCTAGGCATCTCCAAAAGATTAATTGATAATAAAAAGAGCTAATGAATCTTACAGTTTTTGTCACCCCCATTTTTTCTGCTGAAAGGCTTTCAGCTACTTCTTGACTACCTTCATCATCCTTCTCTGAACTTGAACCAGGTTCCTTAATATATCTGCAAAGGATGAAGTGCCCAAAGACAGAAATACAGGTTAATGAAAGCAACGAACACTTGTAACGAACCCCTACGGGGAGATAGATAATAAAATTTGAAATATTCTTCCACAAGTTAACGTAAAAGATACAGGTTCTAGCCTGATGGTTCCACTAAGCCGAAGTGATGATCGCAGTGCTCGTCTAGAGTTCCGTATCCAAGGGTGAGAGAGAAGTGTCTTCGCATCAGGCCTCTGCCTGGAATCCTGTAATATGCAAGATACAAATCAGATGTATATACTGGATATCAGATAAATCAAAATGCCTAGGTTTCGGTAGGTAGAGTTATTAAACAATATTGTAACAAGCTATACCTTCTTGAAGCACAGACGTAGGAAGTCTGTAATATCGGGAGAAAGACTATCGGGAATAGGAGGGGTATCATCCTGAAACAAAACCAGAAAAGGAATACTTTTAAGTGATTGCTAACAGCTATTGCATTATTGCAGGAAGGAAGTGATTTAAAACAAGGAAGAATACGAATAGGGGAAGGAAGAGAAACCTAAATTTAATTAACTTAAAGCAAACTCGTAAATGATGGAAAAACCTGAACAATGCGGTAGAGGGCTGGCATGGGTTGCAGATCATAGTAAGGAGGTACACATGTCAAAAGTTCAATAATAGTGCATCCAACACTCCAAATGTCAGAAGCAGCACAAACTCCTGACAATTCAATAACCTAAAACAAAGTTTGAGTATCCGTCAGTCCACACATAATCAGTTATACGTTTTTTATAGGAGAAAACAACATCCTTTTGTCAGAACAAGAACAAAGTCCAATTTTAGAAATTACATACGAATATTTGACCTATACAGAATATGATGGAGGAAGATAAATATATTATCAAAGATGTACCTCAGGAGCCATCCAGTAAGGAGTTCCGACCACTGAGTGAGTGTTACAATCAGCCTCATTTAGTTTAGTGGCAACTCCAAAGTCAGCAAGCTTAACAAGTCCCTGAAGTATGAGATAGTCAAGTATTTAAGGAAGGACAGCAAAGAAGAATCTTGTCCATCTCAGAATACAACAGATCTTGAACTAAAAACACACCTCCTTCGTTGTCAAAATATTTGCACCCTTGATATCACGATGTATGACACCCTGCTCATGCAGATATACTAAACCTTCCAAGACCTATTCACTAGTTAGTCCAAAAGTGTTTCAAGAAACTTAACTCAACTAGAAAAAAAAAAGATATATACGGACCTGTGCAATGTAAACAGTCACCAAGGACTCAGGGAAAGGACCAAATTTATTTGGTTTAATAATGTTTGCGAGAGAGCCATTCTCAACATATCTGCAACACACATAATTGGACATGAGTTTCCAGACGGTAGTCCAGCGTGGACCAAAATAAACACAAAAGTATGACTTACTCCAGAATAATGTGAAGGTGAGTCTTTGTCTTCAATGATCCAAGATACTTGACAATGTTTTTATGGTTCAAGTTCTGCATTGACGCATCATGTTAGAAAGGAAGACTGCATCTCAACCGGTTATAAAGAATGTGCAATTTGAAATAATTGCAGGATATGGAAGAAAGAAGCTACCTTAAGGAGATCGATTTCTTGCTGATGAAAATGACCCCCACAACAAAAACAGGATTCAGAGTCAGTGATACTGAGATGAAATTTAGAACAGAAGTAAAAAGGAAAGTAAACAAACCATAATGGTGTTAAGATCCTCTTGAGCAATATTTTCTAAAGAGACTTGTTTAATAGCAACAAAGTCTCCATTCTCCAGGTCTAATCCTATATAAACTCGAGCATAAGCTCCTTTACCAATTTCATCTCCCAGCATCTGCCCTCAACAAAAAAAGCACAAACCTTTGAGTGACTTCAATCAATTTAATCAAACTCCACAAAGATTGAAAAGCATTCCAATTTCAAATTTGCTAGACCAAAAGCTAAAAACCCAGAATTGTGGAGAAAGCTCACATATTTGTTGTCGAGAGTCTTTGATTTGTGGAACTGGGATGACGTCATCTGTTTCGCCATCTCTGAGAATGCACCCAAACAAAATTGCCTACTCAAGACTCCATTTTTATTTTTATTTTACGAGGGAAAATTCAGGAGAAACAAAATCAAAGAATTTTAGGGTTTTTTTTTTTTTTTTAATTTTGAGAACAAAAATCGAAGGAATCGAGATGGGGTTTGAAGATCATAATTGCCAGCCCTAATACAGTTGTGAAATTTTAATTATAAAATTAATCAAAAAAATTATACAGAATTAAGGTTTGGATTCTGACGAACTGTATTAGCCGGAGAGATACTTTTTTGTCGATTCCTCTCAGGCGCCAGGCCACAAAGTATTCTCTTTTTTATTTTGGGGTCCTTACCTTTTTATTTCTTTTCGATTTCACCCCTTTTTAACTAAATAATGTTCTAATAGCCTCAAAAGTTAGAGGGGAAAACACACACACATAAGTATGATAATGAAAAGAGTAAATCATACTAAACCTTTTCTCTTCGGCCCGCCCAAAGGGAGAAGCTTTGCTGCTTGGAATTGAAGTTGAATTTGTTTCATATCCACTTGTTGATTGTTGGATAGCTTAGTCGAAGATCTGTAGAGTTTCATGGTGATGTCGACTATGTTTTTGAACTATTTTTTTTTATCTAGTTTCAGTTTCCGTTGATTATATAGAGAATCTACGTGTATAGTATTATCTTATCAACAATTCAGATTTGAAAATCTCTTATTATTGTTCTAATTGGCGGAATTACGATAATGTGTTTTAATTGGCAAAATTAGGATATAATCTGTTTTGATTGGCAGAATCAGGATAATCAGATATCTACCGCGCACGACCAATCAAAATTGTAATCTAATCAAATCTTACCTTTGCTTCAAACAATTAGATTTTAAATGTTTAGGTGAACTTAAAAAAAAAAATAAGCATGTACTTTTTGTAAAAAAAAAAGTATATTTTATATAGAAAAATTCCAAAAAAAATAATTAAATCAAAACATATGAAATTACGATACATAGATTAGAGAGATTCGTAACTCTTTTTAATTACACTAGTTTAAAACATGATTTAAGATTCATATGTCCCCTATATATAATAATTCGATCACTGGTTAATTAACAACGATTTCAGTGGTAAATAATTGTTGTTTATACAGTAGTAGTGAGTGTGTGATTGTGTAAGTGGGAAACAAGTGATATCCGGCTTCTGCGCGCAAAACCATATGACAACAGGTTCAAAACTCAGCTATTTACACCATTTATACGATGATGATTAAACAAAAAGGAGTCAAATATTGGATTACTCTTTCAAATTAAAATGCGAATTCTTTTTGGAAAAGACAACAAAAAGCCTATCCAAGAATGGTTAGGATTTAGAACTTAGGATTGGGGGTAAAATATCAAAGACTGTAAAGTAAAAAGTTCCTTTTTATTTTTTAAGCAACACAACAAAAAGTTCACTTTTCTTTTTCTCTCTTTCACTACTCCAACATGATAATGTTTTTTCCTTTCTAATTGGGCTGCATATTTAGTAGCAAACTCTAGTAATTGAAACTATTGTAGTAAAGCAATTATGTTAACAATCTAGTACTAGTTTCACACCATAGAAGAAATTAGTTTAATATATTTCTAAGTCTCCTTCTATAACAAAGGAAATTACATGTTTCAAATTCATAAGCAATTTTGTAAAAAAACGTAAAAGTAAGAAAAAAACTATTATTAATGATATTTTATAAAAATTAATTAGGTTACCATGATTAAAAGTAACTACATTAGCCTTATTAATCAGATATCTGTCTTTATTAGCTTTTTTATATATCGAGGGAGTAGCTTATTCACTGTCTGTCCAGTCTGAAGACAAGACAGTAGTAGAGTAGTGCGCTAGCTGTTCTGTTAAGTAACTGTAAGTTTGACTTCGAGAAAAATTAAATGTTTCTTACACTCACTCTCTCCAAATCGTGAGGAATCCAGAGTTCCACCAGATCTAACTATCTTAGATCTGATCCATGGATCACTCTTTTCCTGTTATCATTCTCTTATTCACAATCTCTTCTTCATGGTCTGCTTCTTCTTATGTGGAAGAACAGCTGAGAGACAGAATCAGTAAGTTGCCTGGACAACCTAGTAATGTAGATTTTAGACAGTACTCAGGCTATGTCACTGTGAATGAAGAACGTGGAAGAGCTTTGTTCTACTGGTTGGTGGAGTCTCCGTTGACCCGTGACCCAAAGTCTAGACCTTTGGTTCTGTGGCTCAATGGTGGCCCTGGTTGTTCTTCTGTTGCTTATGGTGGTGCTGAAGAAATTGGTCCTTTTCGTGTTGGGTCTGATGGCAAAACTCTTCATCCAAAACTTTATGCTTGGAATAAATGTAAGATCTTTTCTGAATCTCTCTCTAACCATTAGTTGCTCTTCTCTTCTTAATTCCGGATTCCAGATTCTGAATCTCTCTAACCATTAGTTAAAAGCAGCCTTCCAAAACTTTATGCTTGGAATAAATGTAAGATCTCTCTGTATCTCTCCAGTGGCAAACCTGCTATTCTTGGAGGCTCCAGCTGGAGTTGGTTTCTCATATTCAAACACAAGCTCAGATCTTTACACAACCGGTGATCAGAGAACTGGTTCTGCTCTTTGAATATATTTTTCTGTATTTATTAACTTTAATAATCAGGCTTTCTTGAACTCTAATTGATTTCTTGTCTTGATGAATCTGTAGCCGAAGACTCGTATAGATTTCTTGTCAACTGGTTTGAGAGGTTTCCACAATACAAACACAGAGACTTTTATATTATTGGAGAAAGCTATGCAGGTTTCACTTTTTCTCCTCTAATAAGCTCTCTCATCAATTACAGATGATACCTGATACTCAGTCTTGACTCTCTTGAACAGGTCATTTTGTTCCTCAGTTGTCTAAACTTGTCCATGAAAGAAACAAGGGTTTCAAGAACCCGGCTATAAACCTCAAAGGTTTTATGGTAAAGATTGTACAAAACTCAGACTTTTTGACAAGATAGTAAACTTTGGGATTTTTAAAAGTCTGCTTATTCAGGTGGGAAATGCTGTTACAGATGACTATCATGATTATATAGGAACATTTGAATATTGGTGGAATCATGGTCTCATATCCGATTCCACGTATCACCAGCTAAAGACCTCGTGCTACTCAGTATCATCTCAGCATCCTTCACTACAGTGTATGGAGGCTCTGAGAAATGCCGAATTAGAGCAAGGAAATATTGATCCATATAGCATTTTCACCAAACCTTGCAACAATACTGTAGAACTTAAGAGCTTCTTAAAGGGTCGCTATGTAAGTTTCAAACATCCTAAAACATTCACGGATTGGTCTTCTTGTTCTCTTTTATGAGCTAATATGCTACAACTTTGTATCCATATCTCAGCCATGGATGTCAAGGGCTTATGATCCTTGTTCAGAGAGATATTCAAATGTGTACTTTAACCGCGTGGAAGTTCAAAAGGCTCTCCACGCAAATGTCACTCGCTTACCTTACCCTTGGAAAGCATGCAGGTGAGTCGAAAACAAAGTTTCAATTCTGGTTGTATTTAAAGGCATAAACCTGACCGAATTATTGAGCTTTTTTTCTCTCTCTTGCAGTGACATTGTGGGAAACTATTGGGAAGATTCTCCTCTGTCTATGCTTCCTATATACAGAGAATTGATTACTGCAGGTCTCAAAATATGGGTTTTCAGGTACCAACTTTGTGTTGAACTTTCTGATGTTTCTTCAATGAATGTTTACAGATAAGAGCAGTGTAGATATATGTACAGTCTTGATTACAAATGAAGATTGCTTGATCAGTCTCCCTCTTCCTACATAATATGCAGTGGGGATACAGATGCGGTTGTTCCTATAACCGCTACCCGATACTCTATTGATGCACTGAAGCTAGCAACCATCACAAATTGGTACCCGTGGTACGATCATGGCAAGGTGAAAAATTGGAGCTTTCTCATGTTAGTGTCTATGCATAATATTAAGAAATTGATTTGAGGGGCATTTTGTATTGTAATTTGTAGGTAGCTGGGTGGAGTCAAGTGTACAAAGGGCTTACATTAGTAACAGTAGCAGGAGCTGGTCATGAAGTGCCTCTACACCGTCCCCGTCAAGCCTTTATTCTTTTCAGATCCTTTTTAGAGAACAAACCAATGCCTATGACCTGAATCATTAAACCTTATGGGACCTCTTCCCCAAATACATATTCTTTCTTCTTCATCATCAATAAACCAAGTGTTTCTTCATTCCCTGTCTTCCACAATCCTTGGTACATCCAAATCCAACACACGACTTAGTAGCTATTTAGTACAAGTCATAAGCTACTCTTCTTTTGTAAAATCATGTCTCAAACAGTTTTCTATCTTTTCTCCATTATTGTATGATGCAAACAAAACCTTTCACACTACATGATATTATATGATAGTTTATAGAGTTGGAGATTACAACTAAACAAAAGACTCAACCACAAGCTTCTACAAGAATGCTGTCTTTTGTCATTCGATTAAGAGTCTTTGAAAGATGGATCTCTACAAGATGCTTCCATCACTTGAAGACTCTTTACCTGTCTCTCTTTGATTTCCCAAAACGTGGAACAACTACAGGACCACCACGCACTCTTTCAAGGGCAAAACTTATCCTCAGTGGCCGACCCAATAATCCCTGTAACAGAGAGAATCACTTAAGAAACCATCCTGCAGCGATATCAACACAAATCTTTTTGTTTGTTACGTTTGCTTCTTTACCTTTCCATCCATGGCGTCTTTAGCAGACAGAGCATTGTCTTTCTCTGCAAAATCAACAAAACCAAATCCTCTTGATCTCCCACTTCCTTTGTCGTACGCAATCCTAACTGAGAACACATTTATATATGAGACATTAAAGAATACACAAAAGTTATAACCAAATACTCATTCAGACATTTCATCGAACACCTGGAAGAGTTTATAGATGACAATTATTACCTTCGGCAACCTCACCAAAGGAAGAGAAAGCGTCTTTGAGAGATTGCTCATCTACAGACCAGGACAATCCTGCATACAATACGGGATCGTCATTTTATCATCTAAAATATGTAAATTTGGGTACTTTTTGTTATAATACTAATTCGAACCTCCGATGAATAGCTTGGAGCTGGGCGACTCAGAAGAAGAAGAAGATGTGCAAAACTGAGGAAGAACTTGGAAGCTAGAAGAAACTGAGTGTTGAGATATCGCTGAAACTCGTCTCACCAGTAGCTCAATGCCATTTCTCATCATCATCAATTCACAAAACTTGTTTCTTCAAACGAAGCTTCGTTTTGTATTAGTTTTATTCCAATTATATAAGTGATTACAAAAAAAAAAAAAAAAAAAAAAAAGAGCCAAACATAAATAAATAAAAATATTATTTTTATTATTGAAATATCTCTGTGGATGAGGAAGGAGTAACCGAAACGGATAAATCAATTTCTTCTTCTTCTTCTTCTTCTTCTTCTTCTTCTTCTTCAATATCTTTTCTAAAGCTTCTACCTTTTCAATGGCGACGTTAGGCTTTAACACCACTCGAATCCAGACACCATCACTTCCCAGAATCCCCAAGTCCTCTTCTTTTACTAAACCCATCAAAGCCCATCATCATTTCTTCTCCTCCGATACCCTTTTGAAACGCTATCATTTCGTCTCCAGGTCGTTACCTGAGAGCTCACTGTCGATTACTAAAGAACAAGAGGTAGCAAATGAAGTAGAGGAAGATGATCCAACGTCCGAACTGAGTTATCTGGATCCGGAATCCGATGCGGAGAGCATCAAAGAGTGGGAATTGGATTTTTGCTCGAGGCCTATTCTTGATTCCAGAGGGAAAAAGATTTGGGAGCTTGTGGTTTGTGATGCTTCGCTCTCCCTTCAAGTCACTAAATACTTTCCCAATAATGTCATTAATAGTATTACCCTCAAAGACGCCATTGTTACCATCACTCAAGACTTGGGTGTTCCTCTTCCTGAGAGGATTCGCTTCTTCAGGTGCAAACACTTCACTTGAAAAGTTTTTTTCTTTCTCTTAAATGTAATCTAATAGGTTGAAGTTGGTTTTGCAGGTCACAGATGCAAACTATTATCACAAAAGCTTGCAAAGAGCTTGCCATTAAGGCAGTGCCTAGTAAACGGGTGAGTAACAGTTTTTGTCTACATGTGTTTTTCTATGTTAGGGACTTGGAACAAGTTGATAAACAAAACTAAATTTCTGCATTACAGTGTTTGTCTCTGTTTCTGTGGTTGCAAGAACGTTATGACACTGTGTACACGCGTCACCCCGGTTTCCAAAAGGGATCATTGCCTCTTCTGTCTCTCGACAATCCATTTCCAATGAATCTTCCGGAGAATTTGTTTGGGGAGAAATGGGCATTTGTTCAATTACCTTACTCAGCTGTTAGAGAGGAGATCTCAGACTTTGAGGACAAGTTTGTGTTTGGTGCTACCTTAGACTTGGATTTGCTTGGCATTGAAGTGGATGAAAATACACTGATTCCAGGTCTCTCTGTTGCTACTTCACGAGCTAAACCTCTGGCAGGTAAGGTGTTTGGTTTCTTGCTAAGCCATCCTTGGAACAAGTTTGTTTGTGGTTGGTTTTTGATTCTGAGTTTTATGCTTGATCATTATAGCTTGGATGAATGGGCTTGAAGTATGTTCGATTGAAGCAGACAGTTCCAAAGGATGTTTGATTCTAGCTGTTGGGATCTCAACAAGGTATGTCTATGCGACCTACAAGAAGACACCTGTTACTACTGATGAAGCTGAAGCTTGGGAATCTGCAAAGAAAGCAAGTGGTGGTTTGCATTTTCTTGCAATTCAAGATGACTTAGATTCTGATGACTGTGTTGGCTTTTGGCTTCTTATTGATTTGCCACCACCCCCTGTTTAATTTCCCTTTTGATATATGTTAATACCATATTTTGCCATTTAGTAACAGAAATTTCTCACATGCTTCAGTTAGAACGAATTGTTACACGAGTCTGCAAAAACTATGGACCTACCAAGTGACTAAGTGAGTGCGTTACAGGGAACTACCACCTTTAATATCACAAGTAATATCTACACAGTTTGGCACTTTTCGTCTTATTGATAAACAATCAAGTCGTCTTCATGACTCGCAAACAGAAGGTTAGTGACTAAAACGCTGCTCACTGGTCCAATCAGCTCCTCGACCTCTTTTGCTTTTGCGGTATGAAGCGGACGCTGTGCTTTCCAAGTTCAAATGACTTGATGCTTCCATCATCTAGAGAAACCGACAATGTGGATGTGTCACCAGAAACGTCTGTCACAGTTCCCTTATGCCTTTAACAGTAAATGTATTAGACATCTGGATTGGATACAATAAGCAGGCCAATCACAACAGCTTAATCAGTTAAGACGATCAAACTTACCATGAGTTTTGAGATCCATGGACTTCGACTCTCTTTCCTATTGAATCTTTACCCAACTTCTTCAAAATCCAGATAGCATCCATCAGCTCGTCGTTCCTTGAACTATCTTGATAAGAAGGTGTTGTAGCTTCATTGTCTTCTTCCATTGAAGCCATTTCCACTAAGCTTGAAGGTCTCTTTCTCTTTGATCTTTGGCCTTTTGCAGAACTCAGTTTTTCATCTTCAGACTGCGTTGTAACCAAAGATGTCTGATCTCCTGAATTAGGTTTCCTGAGTTTAAATTTCAGCAGAGGTCTTGCTTCTTTCTGTAACGATGGCGAGATGGATGTTTTGTCATCCACGTGATTTCCTTCACTTGTTGATGCAGGGAACTGTGTGATCGACCCAAATGTAGCTTTACTTCCTTCAGATTTAGTTTTCCCAAACCTTCCAGAGATCTTCAGGGTTCTTACTTCGCCAGTCTGATCAATTTTATCCCCTGCAGAAATACATCATTAGCAGAAATTTAGAGGAATTATAGACTTGTAAATGTTCAAATATTAGTTGTCCACTGTCCAGTACTCCAGTTGCACATGCAAAAAAGTATTTGTGTGGTTGTATTAATAAAAAGATCGCAACATACCTCCCAAAGTGGACTGGACTTTGTCCCTTGATAAATGAGAAACAACATTGGATTTCGAAGAACCACTGACATTTAATTTCCTTGCCCCCAGATTAATAACCAACTTCTTTGTCTTTACAGATTTCTCCTCCCTTGCATTCCGTAAGGTATCCTCGCTATCAGAATCATGAGGCTTGCTACACTTTATTCTAACTATCCTTGACGGCTTTTCTTCATCAGTCACCATTACATCATCAACCCTCTTGTGTTTTACAATCTTAGGTTCATGTGTTGAGCAAATTCCAGCTACAGAGGAATTCACGTCCGATTGTTCGTTTATCTGAAACCCCACATTATCAATTCTAGCACCACCTAATCGGCGTCTCTCAGATCCAATCTCCTGATGCACTTCAGACTCTAACTTAGTGTGACTACCTTTTTTACTAGCATGCTTTTTACTTGAATTCTTCCCATACTCCTTGCTTTTCTTTGGGGATTTTTCCACCAAACCTTTAATAGAAAGCTTCAGTGAGCGCCCAGATACGGGTCCATTTTCTTCATCATCTGAAAATGGAGATATCGAAAATATTTCCTCCTCGGTTGGCAAACCAGCGGCAGCCCTTAAACTAGCAATCAAGTCTTTGTCCATCACATCTTTTTTCTTCCAAAGTTCTTGAATTGCATCCTGAGGATCCTTCACCTGAGAAGCCAAAGATAGAATTTGAAAACCAAGAAAACTTATATGATCAACACACTAGCAAATTGCACTATTAAATCCTCTTCCCATTGCAAAGGAAAGCCCCCAGCTCTACGCGCAATACTTATATCATAACAAGAACCAAGAAGAATGATTGACAGACTAAGAAGCGAGGGTACTAACAACAAGAACAGACATACCTGATAACACTTCCCACGGCATGTGGCACATTTATACTGCAGCTTTCCATCAACTTGAAACTGCTGATATTTCTCTTCACTGCATGACAGTTTCCAGAGGCAAACAATTCCAGATTTAACATATGACTCAAATACATTTTACGATGCATATCTAAAATATGACAATCTAATTGGTAGTATAATCATATGGCAGATGCAACAGAGATAACAATGTTTGCAACAATACAAATTACAATGAGGACGAACCTTATTCCATCGCAATGGCAATGCACCCAGCGTTGACAGATATCACAGCAAACCATTGGAGTTGATTCTGAATCCCTATACACCTATACAAGATAAGCAACTTGGTTAATGCAACACCAAAGAGGCGTCATGTTTTGCTACAGGAATCTCGCATTAAAAATAAAGGCCATGTTAATGCTATTGCTAAGACTTGTTTTGCTTAATAAAAAATACAGTACCTTCAAGCATACAGGACAATAATTTCCCTTCACAAACAATCTGCCACAAGCATCACAGCAAGTATATGATAAAAACCACCTGTTACATTAGAAAACACATGAGAACAAAACTGATCAACAGAATTTTTAATAGGGAAATCCATCTGCAAATCCTAAACTGGCCAAACAAAGTAAATTGTTCTGCTCACTTGTAAGACTAACCTACCCCGCAAAAGACTAAGGATGTATACCTGACACTTAGGCCATTTCCAGGGACTGTAGAATCACAGCTGTGGCATCTTGTATGCTTTGGGCAGAGATATGGCCCAGAACTTACATTCTGTGCGGTCATGTCAAATAAATAAGCCAAACTACTTTAGTTAAAAAAGATAATCACATGAAGGTAGCTATCTGTCAGGTACCTTGTGTGGTGGATGTTGGCAATAACAATGGTAAGCAGCATCACACCTTTTGCAGAACATGAACTTGTTAGGATCTCCTGTTCTACGGCAGACCTAAGGAGGGTAACGACTCAGTGAGGCAGGTTTAAAGATCTAAAGACACTCTCTATAGCAGTTAGGCTAACAGTTTTATATCAGTTTGTTACTTAAGACAACTGGTTTCGTTAAATAAAAAAGAAACATATGTTTTATTATCAATCACTTTGCGAGCAATTGGTAGTGCTAAGATGCAATAGATATTACGAACAAGAAAAATGAGAAACCAGAAACAAACTACGTACCTCACAAACCCGGCAAGAGGGACAACTCCATGAACTCCAATGAAATAAATCTGCAACTTACAGCGATTAGACCTCAAAGACTTAGCAAGCCAGGAAAAAGGACAGCAACATTGAATGTAAGTAAATACCTCTATGTTGGGCCCAAGACTTTAAACAATTCTTGTGGTACTTCTTTCCACAGTGTTTACAGGAAAGCATCCTCTTTGCTCTGTCACTTCCCTCACCTTCTCCTAGGAAGCACATTCTGCACATTATATTCATGCCGGAGTGAGCTACTTCATCACCAGCAAGGTCTCTTGATGAAAGCTGTACAACAAACACAATCAAAGATACGTCAATACAGGAAAAAAATGGCTTCGGAAGTAAAAGATGACATTTTTGAGGCAACAATTGTCAACGAAGAAGAATCAAACAATTCTCCCAATTTTGTATACACAAACTGAATACCAAAGCAAATTAAGAACAAAAAAAAAAAAGGCACTCACCTCATTGACACCAGATTCAAACCTGCGAGCATAATCCTCAGTAGCTTCAACCGTAACAGCAGCTTGTCTCTGAAGAGCAACACGTTTCTTCTGAGCCGAAGCTTCCTCCGCCAATTCATCAACAACTCCAACACCATCCCCAACCCCCAAAATCGAAACAGAAGAAACCGTCTGAGGAGCAGGAACAACCTTAGGAACCCTAACCTGAACCGTGCATCCATGAACAACATTAGAAGAAACACGAGGATCCTTGCGAAACTCCTCCACTTGATTAACCTTCTTCAAAAACTCGTCTTCGCCATTAGGTCTTCGGAGATCCCGAGAAAACCCTA
This sequence comes from Camelina sativa, assembly GCF_030686135.1. Lineage (NCBI taxonomy): Eukaryota > Viridiplantae > Streptophyta > Magnoliopsida > Brassicales > Brassicaceae > Camelina > Camelina sativa. The sequence continues at coordinate 3,089,791 of NC_141880.1, forward strand.
AGGAGCAATCGCAGATCCGACGACTGCGAGAAATAGGATGGTAAGGAGAGATAGTGAAGCAAATAAGGAAGAGACGAGAGATAGATTAGAGAGATACCATGTAATTGGGCAAGCTACGTGAAAGGCCATTATAATCAAATCCCACCGCAACCAAAAATTATTCCTCTCGCCTCCAAAATAAAAAATAAAAAATAAAAAGAAAAAAAAAATTCGAGATTTTGATTTTAGAGATCGCTTCTCTCTTTTTTTTTAGTATATTTTTTTATTTTTTTAATTTATTATTATTATATAAAAAGAAAATTTAAGGATTTATTATGTAATAAATTTATTAATGAATTTAATTAGTAGTAGTAGAAACTAGAAAGAGTTAAGAGAAAGGGTGGGTCGTCTCTTTTGTGCGCTCTGTGAGAGTTTTTGGGGTTTGGACGCAGAGATAAGAAGATGCTTTTTTTTTTCTCATCTCAACCTTAATCAACGGTTGGTTTATTATAAGATGCTGCCAAAGAAACCCGAAAGAGTACTCTTGTTGACTCCTCCAATTAAATGCATCCACGTCGTCACACTCCCAACTCTGTTCTTTCAACTTTGGAGTTTCTCAATTACAGTATAGATGAGATATGTTTGCTTAACTAGAGTAGTAGAGCAATAAAAAAAACTTTTGACTTGGTAAATTTATTATATTGACAACAGACGCGGATGGTGGTGATTGGTGACATTTTAACAACAAATGACACATAAAATATTTCTTTCACGTGTAGACTCATCAATTCAATCAACAACCAAATAAGATGAGAGACCAAATGCTTAAACGGTAGCTTTGTTCCAAACATGTTAATGTCATTAAACCAAATACTTCTCCACTAATCACTTATAGATACTTCATTTAACTGACTCTTACTATCCATCAAACACTTAGTCCTTATTTTTAATATATTTATCCCAAGTCATCTGCTGATCATGATGATCATCACCTCCTCATCCATAGATAGAGTCTTCTCTGGTGCACATGCTGAAGCTCCAGCACTGGCCCCTGATATTGATTTGTGCTGCTTCTCTCTCTTTGTCACCTTGAGCATCGTTGAATTCAAGTCTCTGCAGATCCATGTCAAGAGACTCAAGGTCTGGCTCATCAGCTTCTGCCAAGAACTGCTCAGCTTTCTCTTGAGGCATTGTTTTACTAGCCAATACCAATAAGTAACCATACTCAGATTCTTCAGCTGCGTCAGATGTTCCAGCAACAGCACCTTCGACAAGCTTCTTCCCCAATGGTGTGAATCCTCTCTGCCTCAACTCCTGAACAAGATGAGCTTTCTTCTTATCAATCACTATGATTTCTCCACTGATTACTCCGCCAATAAACTTGACCTTGTTTTCTAGTATCAGCAACTCATCGTCAAATTCTTCATCTGCATCAAAATGACCAGCAGGCTTGGCCTTGTTCGGAAATGGTGTGAATCCTCTCTGTCTCAACTCCTGACAAAGATCAGCTTTCTCCCTATTGTCCACAGTGATTTCCCCACTAACAAACCTCAATCTGTTTTCTAGTTTCAGTTTCTCAAGTTCCAACTTCTTTATCTGAATTCTCTGTATACATTTTTCACAAGACAGCTAATGTTATTAAGAAGACCAGAATAACTAAAACCTTTATAAACTGACTGAACCAAAAAAAAGTTATAAGATTTTTCTAACCCTTCTCAGCTCACAGTATTCAAGCTTGAGCTCTTCAAGGACTGCAACAAACAAGGTGGGATCAATTAGTAGTATATCATACAGAAGATACTGAACCATTTGGATCCTTAGAACAATAAGACTCGATTTGTTTATCAATTCAGACCTCAGAACCACCATTAAAATCAGCCTAGAAAAAAAAAAAAAAAACAAAAAACAAATATTTACCTGCACTGCAATTTGAAGGAGGATCCTCCAAGAGATCCTTGAGCTCCTTAAAAATCCTCATCGTTGCCATGCTTCGGACACGTCAGAAGGTAGAAATTAGGGTTCTCTACTTGGGAGAAACTGGAACTGAAAGAAGAATCTTTTTCGACCAGCCAAACTAAACGAGAGAGAGTCGAAAACAAAAATATTTGGACTCCTAACTGGTTTTGGGCCAGCTTACTGTGAGGTATTTTGGGCTCAAAACTTTTATCCATTCTTATAACTTTATAGGTGATGAATTTACTAACAAATCTTTGATGATTGTGTGACAGTAGTCTAAAAATATAACTAATAAGATTTTTTAAACTCTTGGAAGAATATTTTTTTTGTTTTCCTTCAAACTAGGTTATACGGTATAGGTCTGGACAAATAAACTGACCCGAAATACCCGAATATGACTCCGACCCGAAATAACTGAACCCGACCCGAACCGATTCTGTCTAAATAACCAACCGATTTTCGTTTTCAAATAACCACATGTATCGGGTATTACCCGACCCGAACCCGAGGAACCGAAAATACCTGTTTATTACCCGAGAACAATTATACACGATATCCCTAACATTATCACATATGATTTGCTTTCATCAAACCGTTTCACCAAATCTTTCTTTCTTTCTTTCTTTTTTCTTTCACTAGACAAGTATTATCAGTTTATCATTATCAGTTTCATTTGTTTAAGATTTTAAGTCATGCTTTTCTTTGTTGGGATGCTTAGACATGATATGTGGTTTGAATTGTTTTGCGAGACATGGTATACTCAGTTTCATTTGTTTAAGAGTTCATTGTTTTTTATTGAATTTGTTAGATTATACAACTGTTTGTACAGTTATATTTCAGGTTTTTCGGGTTTTGTAGGTACATTTCAGGTTTTTGTGGGTACTTTGGATACATTACAGGTTTCTTAAAGTCAATATCCAAATAATCCGAACCCAATAGGAACCGAATCTGACCCCAACCCGAAATTATATGAACACCTGTTCGGATCCTATATTAGTAAACCCGAAAAATCCAACCCCAAATTACCCGAACTTGAACCCGACCCGAACACCCAAATGCCCACGCCTAATACGGTATATAACTTATACCACACACTCACATAGCCTATTCATTTTAAAAACTTTTGTTTAAAAAGGCCCACATTTGATGTTAGATGTGCTAAAAAAAAAATAGAATCTGGTCCTAAAGTCCCATACGAATAAATGGATATGGTTGGGGTTTGATTACTCAATTTACTCAGTGTACAAACTACAAAGTGTCCTCAATTTTAATTTTGTGAGGTAAAAGAATCTTTAGACTCATCTTTGGTTTTAGTTTATTTACTAATATTTATCAGAAACTACTAAATTAAATTGATTATATTAATTAAATAACTTACAACAATATTTCTTTTCCTAAGGTTTATTATAATTCCGAACGAAACACATGTCTAATAACATATCTAGTGTTAGTGTGTTTGCAATAGTGATATGTTAGCATCTCTATATGGTTCCAACGATATAATACGATGAAATAAAAAGTGCTGCAAGTGAGGGAAGAAAACATAACCATTCGTAATTAATAAAATTGGCAAACATGGAGCAATCGCGACCGCATGGGGCTGTTAAGGCATCGAGTGGATAACATCAGTAGATAGAAAAACGCAAAAGGACCCACACAACACGTAACTTAGTGATGTGTTTACACAATTTATTCAGCTGATAGTCACATGCGGTCGCTGACTATATAACAAACCTATAGTCATAATAGTATTATTGCACATGCCTCTGATTTTGTATAGATATTAAAAATTTCCAATAATTGTTGGAACCAGCCAAAGCCAGAAATTGTCTACACCCTTACTCTCTCTCTAGCTCTCCATGATTACAGTTGCATCTGCCGCAACTCCCGTTTTAAGCAGATCAACTAAAAATCCCACAATCTGATGAAATCTTGTACAATCCTAATACGATATTCTCAAAGTATAGACAATTTCAGAAAAAAAAAATCTGATTTGTGACTTGGTTGTTCATTATTGATGTTTTGAGATTTGTAAACTAAGTTAGACATTAAAACAGTTGTTTTTATAAAACGCGTATTTTTGGGTAAAAAGTTCATGTTATAGCATATAATGCATGTACTATTCGGTAGTGAAGTTTTGAGAATAAGAATTCTGTTATGGCTCTGTTACCGACTTAAAAGTTTACTAAATACTCCATTAGTGTTTCTAAAACAAGTAAACAAACAAACATAAAACTTAGTCGGTTTTTTTTTTCATTTTAATAAAACTTGACATCATTGTTTTTGGCTCCGTTAGTTAGTTACTTGAATGGTGGAAAATCTCAAAAGTTATCGGATCGATGATTTTTTGACATCAGCCATTTGTCTACGCTTTTTACTAATACATTTCCAAGATAGTTTTACCATCGAAGAAGACTACTCCCACTAGCTAGCTTTGTTGTGACGAAACATATGGTATCAATGAAGAAAATTGTAATGTAAATTGCTTTATTTTATGGTATCAATAACATGTTTCAATAATTGTTAACAATCCTTACAAAATTTACCAATAGAAAACTATAGAATCCAAGTAAATATTAGTTCTATCTTCTTCAAGTAAACAAGATTGTGGGAAGAGTGAAGGAAGAAAGGGCACAAGTGCCGATACGAGATTAGAGAGCATCAATTAAGGAGGAAGTCGGTTTCAGTTCAGCAAGACAGACAGACAAAATCCATCAATGTGGTCCCATTACCATTACCTCTTTCTACGTGATTTCCTCTCTCTCTCTCTGTCCCAGTCGCGTTTAATCCCCTTTTCACTTTTTCTTGTATAAAGTCGTAGCATCTCGAGATAGTTTTCCTCAAATTCTTTGAACCCTTTCATTCTCTCTCTCCTCTGAAGCTCCTCTCTCACTCACTCTTCTTTGAGGAAGAAGAAAAAAGAGTAAAAATGGCGGTTCCTAAAGCCATTATTCTACCTATCTTGCTACTCATCTGTGGTGCTGCTCTTGGAGCTCCTGCTTATGAAGGTATATATGTAAAATCACATTCTCTCTGGTTTGCTTTGGTTTTGGGAAGATGGGTCTTCTCTGCTTAGCATTCTAAATCAAGATTTGGTGTTTTTGGATCAAAAAGATTCATTCTTTGTATGTAGATCTAAGATTTCTTTCTCTCTGTTTGCTTCTTCTTCAGGGTACCTTCGTAATGGAAACTTCGAAGAGTCACCAAAGAAAACCGACATGAAAAAAACAGTTCTCCTCGGCAAAACCGCTTTGCCCGAATGGGAAATCACCGGTTTCGTCGAGTACATCGCCGGTGGTCCTCAACCGGGAGGTATGTATTTCCCTGTTGCTCACGGTGTTCACGCCGTGAGGCTCGGAAACGAAGCCACGATCTCTCAGAACCTACAAGTCAAACCAGGTTCTCTCTACGCGCTCACGTTCGGTGCGTCGAGAACTTGTGCACAAGACGAGGTTCTTCGAGTCTCTGTGCCTCCTCAGTCCGGTGACTTGCCGCTTCAGACGCTTTACAACAGCTTCGGAGGTGACGTGTACGCTTGGGCCTTCGTTGCCAAGACTTCTCAAGTTACTGTGACTTTCCATAATCCTGGAGTTCAAGAAGACCCTGCTTGTGGTCCTTTGTTGGACGCTGTCGCCATCAAAGAGCTTGTTCATCCATTGTACATCAAAGGTAAGCTCTCCGGTTTGGTTCCAGTTCACTTTTCTAGGGTTTTTAGTTTCCGGTTTATTGGATAGCAGAGCCCGAAATCAGTTGAAAACCAATTAAAATTTTGATATGATTCAGATTGGCTTTTAAGTTAGATTCGGTTCAATCTTGCTACCGGTTCAGATTCAATTTGGTTCGGTTTGGTAATAACTCGGGGTTTTCGACAAGTGCAGGAAACTTGGTGAAGAACGGAGGGTTCGAAGAAGGTCCTCACCGACTCGTGAACTCTACACAAGGAGTCCTTCTCCCACCTAAACAAGAAGATCTCACATCACCTTTACCTGGTTGGATCATTGAGTCACTCAAGGCAGTGAAATTCATAGACTCCAAGTACTTCAATGTCCCCTTTGGTAAAGCTGCGATTGAGCTTGTTGCAGGCAAAGAAAGTGCCATTGCACAAGTCATTAGAACTTCACCTGGTCAAACCTACACCCTCTCCTTCGTCGTTGGAGATGCTAAGAATGACTGCCATGGATCAATGATGGTTGAAGCTTTTGCAGCCAGAGATACACTCAAAGTGCCACACACTTCCGTTGGTGGAGGTCATGTCAAGACTGCGAAGTTCAATTTCAAGGCGGTCGAGGCAAGAACTAGAATTACTTTCTTCAGTGGTTATTACCATACCAAGAAGACTGATATTGGATCTCTGTGCGGTCCTGTCATTGATCAGATTGTGGTTACTCATGTGGCTTAGATCGAGTTTACTCTTTTATCACGACTGCATCTTGTGTTCTTTGCTCCTTTTGGAATTAAGTGATAGCCTTCAAGTTAAAATGGATAATGATATATCCCATTATTGTAATATGAGATGTTTTGAGTTAAACCAAGAGTAATAGTTAATAACAAAAAATTAGTAGGTTGGAGCAAAAACTTGTTTTTGATCTTATAACATACTTTAAAGTGCAAGGATGAATAGTTATATTAGCTATTGAAGTATAAAACTTGGTCAATCACCGAAGTTGAAAATTTGAATTAAAGTTAATGTGAACTAAAGTGTAAAAATTGATTCACCAAAAAGGTGGAAGATATGAAGTAGTTGAAAAACTTTAGAAAATACTTTTAAAGTGGAACTAATTACAAGAAAAAACAAATCTAGTGGTTTCTTAAATTGAATTTGGAACCTCAGTTTGGGTCTTTTAGTTAACAAAATAACTATGGTCATATTTTGTTTAGTAAAAGGATAAAAACCATTTTTGTAACCAACACCTAATAATAGAATCTGAGACTTCTTTGAAGTTTGAACCAAACAAATCTATTGGTTTCCTTAAATTGAATTTGGAACCTAATATTGGGACTTAATTCAGATAAATCTATGGTCAGATTTTCTTTAGTAAAAGGATAAAACCCATTTTTTAATGAACACTTAACTATAGAATCTGAGACTTCTTTGAAGTTTGAACCATATAGTCTAAGCAAATGTATCCATACACAAAGAACGTTCTCTTTAGATAGAAAAGCCAGCGAGGGCTCCATATATTAATAACTTAATTTGCATTATAGAAACAAAATATGAAAGTACTCTTGATCCAATTATTTATGTGAAACTATTACAGACAACGGTCTCTCGAACAAAATATGAGAAAACAAAACACAAGAACTAGAAACAAACAAACAAAAAGGAAGAAGGAAGAAGAAAGAAGAGAAGATGCAACTCGTTTATAAACTAAGTAAGTCCTAGGAAGATGATGAGGATCGTCCACGCAAATACCTCCACGGTCCGGTTCCCGTTGCGATCCTGCATAAAATTCAACAGCAACCGAGTCAAAAGACTGATTCTACTATAATGGGCTATATAGTAAAGGCCCGTTAAGGACCCAATTCAAATACCTGGCAATCCCAGTGATAGCTCGGAGAGCCATATAGACGGTAAGAGCTATCCATATTCCTATAAAACCATGGGTCATTGCCATATATATTACTGCTGCAATGCTTATGGCCGCCACTCCTACCTGATATGTCAGAATTAACAAATAATAAGAAAAGAGTCAAATTTCAAGAAAATGTGAAATGAACACGTGGTCATTAAGCATTGCAGATGTAAGCAAAGAAGGTGTGTGCGTACCATGGAGTATGCAGTGTAAGCAAAATCAGATGCTCCAAAATTGACTCCATCCAATACAAAGGCGAGTGAGTTTATTGGCTGTGTTGCTGCTATAAACTGCATATATATATATATATATATATATATATATAACATCTTATTAGTTATAGTCTTTTTAAAATGTTTTTTTTTGTATAATAGTATAGTTATTGTTTAATGTTATTATTAGTACCGGGATTCCAATGGCCATGAGGTGAATAACAGCAGGATCCTTGGAGAATATTCCGGCACCAAAGTAGAGACCCAATCCGACGAAAACGGACAGTCCAAATCCCAACACAAAACCCATCTGCACACCAATTTCATTCATTTTTGGTTTTAGTCACACAATTATTTCATTGTTTAAAGAGAGGTTTTATATAATGTGATTTGAACCGAACCTGTAGAACACGGGATGCAACAGCCGACACTTTGGTATAGTCTTTCTCAGCAAACGAACAAGCCAGAATCGCCTATAAGATTAAAGACACATCAAATGATCATTTCCATATACAACTTGATCAACCGTATTAATTATATACAGTATACGAGGGTTACAAATTAAAGATGAGATTAATTTAGTAAAAGGATTTTACCTGACCCGCAACGGCAAGACCATCATTGAGAAGAGAAGAAGTTAGCCAGACTTGTAAGCAAATCTGAAAAGCTGCCATTGGTGTCGCACCGAGTCGAGCCGCCATTGCTGCTGCTAAGGTCTGACAAAACGTCACAGCTATGGTCCTCGCCAGCAATAATAGCCCTTTCATTTTTTAATATTACTTGTTAGATCACATCAACATTTCTGTACTTTGCAAGGACATCGGACTATATTTAAAATATTCAGTCTTTTTAAATACAGACCTTATTTAATTGAAATTCTAGTACTACATAGATTTGTTATTTATTTTTTCTTTCACCCAAAAATATATTAAAAAAAGTTTTTTTTTGATTCTGTGCAGTAGCTAGCACCTACGACGGATCTTGTGCTTTGATAACTGCAAGAAAAACAACTTTTAATGAATATGCATCCACACGTACCATTTTTAAGGAACCTTCCAAACTGCAAATCCCCGAAGTTTGGTGGCATCAAGTTAACTTCCTTTGCGAGGAAGATGAACAAAATTAGAGTCATAAAGTACCTTCACGTACACAAAAGAAAAAACAAACATTAGTTTTAGTTTCGTAAGTCTTTTTTTTAAATAAAAAAGTTCATAAGTCTACATTTAGTTGTGAAAAAAAAAAGATATGAGCCTAGCAATTATCAGTAATGATCAATTCTGCATGTGTGAAAAAAAGTTGAGTGATTTTTCTTACTGAGAAATGACATGGGCAATGGCTGCACCGCTGGTCCCGAGACGAAGCACAAAAATGAAGATTGGGTCGAGGACGATGTTGATGAGATTTGCCACGACTGTTTCATGCATCAAGACAAATATTATAGCAGATAGAGTGACGATCTGGTAATATATCAAATTATAAGAATAGAGTGGTTAATATATTTTACCAGTGGCAAAGAGAGGAGTTTTGGTATCCTTGAAGCCACGAAAGACGCCTTGCATAGCAAGAGATAGAAGCAATGCAGGAGCTCCTAAAGCTCGTATGCTCAAGTACTTGTGCGCTGGTGATAACATTGGCGAATCCTGTTATCAAAAAGTCAACTCAAATTAGTCAATTATTTTGGTTCTAATCCAAGATTATGTGCATGCATGTCAATGTATATTTCTTTTAACTCACTGATTTCACTCCCATGAAGCCTAGAAGCAACTTGGAACTGAAAATCAAGAAAATAGCTTGGGCAAGGCCGAGGATTAACCCCAAGATCATGGCTGTTGATGCTGTTCGTATAGTCCTCTTCCCTTTTTTATTCCCTTTGTTTTCGCTGTTTGACTTTGTATCCGATGCTACTAATTCACAACAAAAACAACAACAACAACAACAAAAACACAAATTCAAACTAATGAGTTACCACCTTGGATGCAATTGTTTGAAAAGCTATAATTTATGTGTTGGTTTTTATAGGTTTTGATAAAGCACTGTTTAGAATTACAATTTTTTCCCCCTTTTTCCAAATTTTATACTCATACACCAAACATAAACATATACACAGTCTGTTTACGTTTGACGTAGTTTGTAGAAATAAAACATAAAATTCCGTTTTGGATACGAAGAATATATGGTTTCATTTATTTTTATTTTTTTGACAACAAAGGTTAGAAATATGGTTTAATTTAAAAATGCCGACATAAACTGAACATGAATTAAAAAAAGAAAAAAAATAATAATAACCAATTCCAAACTTTTATAAAGTTCTGATCAATGTTGAGTGAGATAGTATGATTTGGGGAATTTACCAGGTGGTTGCTGTGGCTGGTTGGGAGTGTTACTTGTAGGTGAAGAAAGGCCCTTTTCCAAGGAATCTTGAACAAGTATAGTTTCTGCATGAACAAGATTGGCTTTGTTTGCTTCTTCTTTCATCTTCTCCATCGTGTCTTCCTCTGCCACAAACGAAGTTGTGATGCTCACAAGTGGGAATACCGTTATTCTAGAAGCTTGATTGAATATGGCAATGGATACTCCGACCGCCGCTAGCTGAACCGCTCCCAAACGCCCGATAAAAGCGGTATCAATTAGAGAGGCGACTGGATCAGAAGCCAAAGCCAAAGCTGCTGGAAACGCCATGCCTAGGATCTCTCGCCCGATTGTATCCAGACTGAATACATGTCTGAGCAGTTTCATATGAATTATTAAGTGTTATCAGGATGAAACACCTCTTATAAAATATTCGTCACCATGATCATAAATACATAAACACGCACCTTAAATCTGTGAAGACAACCAGAATTGGGATTGGCTTGCTCACGCTGGTTGGAATTGTAGCAAGATCACCATTTTCCGTCATCGATATTTTATTCTTGCGTAACTGCCTCTGTAATTAATTGCTTGAGTCTGAAAATATCATTTAAGTGTTTCGAAGAATCGGAGAAGCAAAGGGAACGTTTATAGTAGATTCCATGTACAAATGTATTTGTATTTATAGACACGTAATGAGCATGCATATCTTTGCTTATTTAATAAAGGAAAAAATATATATTTCTTTCTTTTTTCTTTTATTTCATATGTTTGTTGAAGAAAACAAAGGTTTCCTTCCCTAACATCTTTTGGTTTGCTTTTTATTTCCGTCTAAACTAAAGACACCAACAATAATATGAATTTCCTCTTTTTACTGAAGGAAAAATAGGTAGGCATAAACATCGTAATGTGCTTCTATTAATTTCAAAATCCCATTATAACTTATTAGCTTGTCCTTGTTAATTATAATAACTTCTAAGGTTTGTTTAATTAATAGGAAAACTATGGTATTCGTGAACTTTAACAAAAATTATAGTACTGAAGCTGACTGTGAAAGAGAAAGAGTCTTCTATTTTTCTATTGAGTAAATAATTTTTGTTGTCATGAAAGTTTTCTTACTTGTATTCATCATAGTGGGAACGAGTTTATTTTCTTCTAAACTCCTCATTTATTTTTTGATATCTTCCACTTAAAAAAGTGAATCTTTTTGAGTAATTGAAATTCACTAGTTGCCAAAAATTTGTTATTTTATCATTAAATAACATCTAATTTAATAATTCAAAAGCTTCTTTTTCTTCGGCAGTTATAAAGACTTTTTCAAGTTTTTTTGTTATGTTAAATCAAAATTCTGTGTTAATATTGTATATAATGGAATTGAAATAGTTTTCTGTTTTGATAATATGATTTCAATATTACTATAAATATAGTTTATCATTATGATGAATAATTAATTTGTAAGTTTTCTTTAAGCACATCTGAATTTTCGGTTCTTTCCATTTTAAATAAAAAATCACTTTCATTTTAGTTTACCATAAATAACTTTTTTTTTTGTCAAACAGTTTACGATAAATAACTAAAAGACAAAAATATCATTTATAATTTAGGCAGCGGCGTTAAAATATTCAGCGCCGTTTTACTTAGTACAACTAGAAAACAAAGGGAAGACAAAATTTATCAAGAATATAAAATTTTGATGAAAATACCGATATTCATAAATTATGTTAAGAAAGTAATGTTGTTTTAAAAAAGTAACATATACTACGGAAATTATTCCTTCCATAGGACCTCGGTTCCAAGATTGGGACGTTGAAAAGAGTAAGTTATATAAGTTGTAACATTACTTAAACACATGCATGTTTGTGGAGCATTGTTAAAAGACTTGCATAACGGTGTTTTCTTTTTTAGGGAGGGAGAGAGGGTGAGAGGCCGTTTAGTTTTATCACGATTCAAAGTACCTAAGATTAAATTGGTGTACCTAGTGTAAAAATCTTTTTTTTTTTTGTATTATTTGTGTCATGGTCATTATAGCAAACTGTAATTAACTTTCTATTATGATTTATGAACACCCTTAGAAAGATAATATTAGCTAAAGGAAGGCGACAGTCGGAAAACAATAACATAAAAGATGGCTACACAGACCAACACAGGTGAGTTGTATATAGTGCGTGTCGTGTATGTAATTGTTTGTTCCGCAAGATAAGGCCATCTTTTCCAAGCTATCGATTTCTATTTCACTACCAACATTGCCACTTCCCCCATTCATAACAGTATATAATACATATTACTTAGTTATCGTAGAGCTAAAACCCGTTTTATAAACTATGTGATTAATGACGAAATTAAATTCATAACATGAAATTTTATAATTTTACTGTTGTTTAGCTTGCTTTTTTGTTTCCAAATAAAATTATCCCAAAACTAATTTAAAATCTTTAGATCAGTACATAAGTATATTAAAGGTGAAAAATTGATTATGTAATATATGTGGTAGGAATCTGTAGTGTTTATACCAGCTTTTTATGTTTCTAATAAATAAAAGAAATAATATTTCTATATGTAAATTGGAATGATTACTTAAAATATTTAAGAAGTAATCAAATATCAAACTAATAATATACTGGTATTGTCTTCTTATAAAAAGACTCAAAATGAGGATGAAGATTGATTAATAGGAAACTGAAAGATAATATGTAAGAACTAAAAAAATTGGGAAAATTAATTAAGAAAAAAAAGATAATTTTGGTACATGGAAAAACTAAATTCTGTTCAATTATATCTGAAATGAAAATTATGTTTTAGCCTCTCTATAAACTTAACAACTAATATTTTGTTATATTCTTTCCCTCGGTTCATATATAATACAACCATACACACTACCTACATACACAAAGAACTGTCCTGCATGTTTGTTGATATATCCTTGTAGGATGGAGAATATATATGCAATTACTAAAAAAAATCGCAGAACTTATGAGATATATGGAGAAAATATCTTACCTTTTACGTAGCCAACGCTTATATAAGTAGTCACGTGAACTTGAGATGAGTAATAGTCAGTCAGTGAGTATCTAGGAGTGTTTAGAGAACTTATAGGCGTGAGTAGTAGTCAGTCAGTGAGTATCTAGGAGTGTTTAGAGAACATATAGGCGTGTGCCAGTACTTGGCTTCAATTTAATGAGTGTGTGCCAACACTTGGCTCCAATTTATACACACACTCCATTAATATTTATTTTTGTCCATATGTTCTCCAAACTTTGCTTTTATATATAATGCAATGGATATCCTGCCTTTTCTTTTACTTTATATTAACTTTTGTTAAAAGTTGGGAATTTACTTGTGGAAATTGCGGAAACTGCAAATATATGTCAGTTACAACGTTCTTGTATATAAGACAACAATATGCGTAATCTTCTTCTTTTTTTTTTCTTTTTTTTTTCGTTCTTTTTTTACGAATTGTTGAGTATATGTAATATGTTGAATATGTTGTGTGAACATAATTTTCAGGTTAAAAATGAACCAACATAATTTTCAGTAATGAGTATGTCTTTATATCTTGCTTTAAATCGTTTTCTCATAATCGAAATATGAATGATGAATCGAAACTATAACACGATACACAGCTCATTTCATTACAAAACAAAAAAATGTATGTACAATGCATCTAAATTTTCAGAATTGCAAATATATGTTAAAACGTTAATTTTACAATACGACATAGTTTGTCGGCTTCGTCTAAGCTTCACTCTTTCGTCTCTCAGACGTTGCTTATATTTAGGGATAATCTAATTAGTAAATTTTCATTAATTAATTATTTGGTTAATTGATTAGTCAGTTCCTTGCTCAAATCCAGTAAAACACTTGTAACTTATTCGATTTGTGTCTGAAACCAAAATGATTCGATGAACGAGAAACTTATGAGAGACGTGACGTAGTGGCTGAAGTCACATTCAACGTAACAGTCACAATCAACGTAACAGTTTTATACAACAAATGTGGGCTACGTAGGATTCCCAATTAAATTGTAACAAATATTAATTAACTTACCCTTCATTTTTTTTTGTTTTCTCATTCTTTTTATAAAAGTAATATTTTTTTTTTTGTTCCTTTCTATTGTTATGCGCCTTCACCTTACCTAATTTATCCATCACGATACCCATTGAACTACATTTGATACCTCACGTTTCTTATCATCTCCTTTCATAAGCTATCCGCTGTTTAATTAATCATTACCATCTAAAAACTTAAATGCATGTTAATCATATCATTCGCATCTCCAACATAATTGTCAGAGGATATGCAAATGGATTCGTGGATGAAATTGTTAGATATTATTTTCTGATTAAGTTAACGTTTAGTTATACGTAGTGCGCACTCTAATTTCAAAAGATGCAATTATTTGACAACACACACAATTCATTCTATAAAGAGTACATAAAAAGTACAAGTGTACCATGACTCAAAATATTTCATAGAAAAACACTTGACGTTTAGTTCAAAAAAAAAAAAAGAAAAACACTTGACGTCTCTCGGAAATGATTTAATTACAAAGACATCAACACTTGAGAATGACTCCATTATGTCTACACGCACATCGGGCACGAGCCACTATTTTTATATTGTCTGGTAGCTTTATTAGTGTCATTTAAAAAACTATTATATATCAATTTTTGTATATACAATCCGCATTTAGATAAATTCTGTGGCTTCGTAAAGAGGAGGGTAGGATGTCCAAGTTTGTAAGAAAACCAATCTTGGATAGTCACATCATTCAAATAATAATAAAAATCAACTATTGGGTGGATTTGAAGAGCGGAGCCAATGAGGTGGGATTGTGGGAAGAACTTTATACACCTAGATCCGCAATTGGGTCTATCGTTTTTATAGATGAATTGATTAATTGGTAACATGAAACTATGAGCTATGGGCTATGGGCTTAGGAGAACCAAATCTTTAAACGCATTAAAGCTTTGGAATTCTCTTGTTTCACTCGAAGATTTTTATTTCCCTCAACCCACTATAAGAAAAGCTGGGGGCGTTACTGTGCACTGACTGCCACGTTCCTTCTCGTTATTGAAGTGTCAGATTGGATTGTTGGAGTTATGAAGGAGAAACGAGCTATTTCCCCCCAAGATCTATCATATCTCGCTCGATGGAGCCCGAACTTGAGACACAATCTATATAGCTATGTAAACTATGACCAATCTCTATGTCCCCCCAAATTAAAAGTTCTACACCTATATCCCCATGAAAATGAATTGCTTCGGTTTATCCGGTGAACCGCATACCAAACAATATAAACTCAAAATTAAACCAAACCAATTATGACCCGATCCCTACATAGTCACGACCCGATTTCTTACCCACAAATTCCCAATTTTCAAATATCACGAACCCTAAATCAACTTGACATTGTTCTTCTTCTGTCTTATTTTCTGGGTTCCCATTATCGAATTCGAGCTCCAGAATGAGCAATTTATCAACAAAGTCGACTGGAACTTCCAGTTCTCGTGCGAGAGGAAGAGTTTGCGGTGTTCCAAAGAGATGTTGGTGCGGGGAAGCTGTTGTGGCATTGATCTCGAAATCTGATCCGAATCATTACCGGAGATACTACCGTTGTAGTTTTGCTGCAATAAATAAGGTAAAAGTTTTGTTTTTTTCTTCTTGTTTCATGATTTTGGTTGGTTCTAATTAACGGGAAATTAGTAGCTTCGGAACAATGAACACACGTTCAAGTGGGTCGATGAAGCTTTGCTGAATGAGGTAGATGCATTGATCTCGAGGAATGCTGGACTTGAGCAACAGCTGAAAGAGCTTAGGACAGAGAGGTTGGAGTTTGATACTATGGTTTATGAGAAGATGGAGAAAGAGGTCTTGGAGAAGGTTGAAGATGGTTTAGGTGAAGCCAAATCATGGAATAAAAAGATGATGAGTGTTATATTGTTAGTCTGTATGGTCATGATTGGACTAAGCAAAGTAGTTGGTTGAAGATGGTGTATGGTCATGGTTGTAACCTTTTGTGTTAAGACATTTGTATTACAAACCTTTTGTGGTAAACATGAAGCTCCATTTGTTTCAAACATGAAGTTAAACATGAAGCTATGCTTTCATACAAAATAATACAAAAGAGATAGGGAGCAAAGAGATTAAATTCAATGTCATAAACGTTAAAATAGATCATACAAAAGAAACTAAGCGACCTAGGGAAAGACAAGAGTTTATGTGGTCGAAAAATACATTATAGGCAACCACAAAATTAGCACCCTAGTTAGAAGTAGCTACTTGATCATTCTTGAGTTAGTGAACCTTGACTTGGTTCAACTTGAGAAGGCTGTCGAGAAGGCTGGAAAAAAAATAGAAATTTAGTAAAACCATCAAAGTTAGAAATTTAAACCATCAAAGCAATAATGCATCATACCATGGCAAATTCAGCCTTATGGAACCTAGAGTTATGGTTAGCTTCCCCACAAATGCCACAATGCATTATTCTTTTCTTCTGTTTTGGTTGCTTCTTAGTAGGTGACTCATTCACACCCTTCTTCCTTTTCTTGTCAGCCTTGGTCTGGTTTTCTTCAGGTGGTTCTGCAAACACTTTATTCCCATTTGTGCGAGGCCAAAACGTTGCACTCCTTTGTGGAATTAGGCCTTCTTCATAATTTCTCCTCCATATAGCTGTTCGGAACCACTGACAGACGTAGTCTTCAGCCTTTGGCGTCTTCTGAATGATGAGACCATATGCATGCTCACATGGGATGCCACACATTTGCCACTTCTGACACGTACAAGTCATCTTCTTTAGACAGACACGGTGAGAGTCTCCACTGACTTTGACTTCAAATGTGCCATTTGTGCTTGTTGATACCTTAGCCGTAGATGCTAGTTTGTGCTCATCCGCAAGAAACATAACAACATATGGAGTACAGATCCCTGCAAACATTTGTGAAAAACATGAGTAGTATAAACAAAAAAAAATTACATAAGTAGGAGAATATATGTTTTACCTGTGTGAGAATGAGATAAGGCAGACCTCTTTGCAATTCGCACCATGGCCAGTCGTCTTATTGCCTCTAACATGGCAACAAAAGGCTTTTCTCTTGCCTTGTTGATGGAGCTGTTAAATGACTCAGTCGGGTTATTTTCGACATCTATGCAGTAATTACCAACCTTGTGGAATGCCCTACACCAACTCTTTGGATTTGTCCTCATTACATCACTGTAAACGCGAGAATCATAAGCAAATATCCTCTCCAAATGCCGCAAATACTCTGTCTCATTGTAGGACCATGCCAAATCCCATAGTAGTGGCTTCAATCGAGTCTTATTTCCATGAACCTTTTTCAAGTTACCGTAGATGTGTTGAACACACATTCGATGCTCTATCTTTGGTAACTCCTCAGAAACAGCCTTGATCAATCTCTGTGATAAAAGCATAAGTCAAGTTAAATAAGAGAAGCCAAAATAAAAGCATAAGTCAAGTTAAATAAGAGAAGCCAAAATAAAAAAGCATAAGTCAAGTTAACTTGCCTTTTGCCTATCGGACATAAGGATGAATCCATCACCATCGTTTAACCCAAAGTCTTCTTTCATCAACTTAGCAAACCATAGCCAATTGTCATAGTTCTCAACCTTGACAACTCCCCATGCTATTGGATATATACCATTGTTTGCATCCCTGCCTAAAGCTACCAATAGCTGACCCTTAATCTTATTCTTCAAAAAGCAACCATCAATTCCTATGATCGGCCTACAAGTCGCCATCCATGTTCTTCTAATGTTGTCAAAACAAACATAGAACCTGTTGAACATGTCCTTCCCTTCATCGTCCGTAATACACTCGACCTCTACATGTGAATTCGGGTTTGATGCCATAATCTCAGCTGCATAATCTCTTAATCTATGGAACTGCTCATCATACTCCCTCTCAATCCAATTTCTAGCATTCTTCCTAGCAGCTTGACACTGAGGCCTAATGATACTAATCTTCCAATCTCTCATTACGATTTCCTCAATCTTCCTAGGCATGAAGTACTCGGGATCATCTTTAATCTTATCAACAAACAACCTAGCTATATGAGGCACTGTTAACATCTCACACTCTCCATTTGGGATACAGCTATGCTTATCAACAAATTTATTGATCTTCCATACCCTATCATTTGACAGAATCGACGCATAAACCTTCCACTCACATTTAGATCCATCCTCATCATTAACACCAACGCATTTGTACCCTATTTTCGCTTTATCATACATGTACTGCTTCAGATTTCTCCCGGTTTTGAGAACATAATCGAGAACTGCCTCCTTGAATGCAACTCCATTAAAAAACGCCTGCTTATAGAACAACTCCCCATTCCCACGCCTCATATTCGTACGAGCTCTTGCTGGTCCGTCTTCATCATCGTCTTCACTCTCTGGGTACACATCGTGGCGGATTGGAGGTTCGTCGCTAAAATCCTCAACTAGCTGTTCGATGTGAAATTCGTCTCGATCTTCACCTTCTTCGTCGTAATCACCGCCGGGATATCTCTCAACTAACGACATCGTCTCTCAACTCGAAAGAACTCGAAATCGGAGTTTTTAGGGTTCTTCAAGTTTTGGGGACTTTTTCGATTTAGGGTTTTGTTGAGAGAAATTTGGGGATTTTCTCGATTTAGGGTTTTGTCGGGTAAAATCATGTTTAATCTGGTCAATTTTGGTTTAGGCTATTCGTTAGACGGTTAAGCAAATAGTAAACCGTCACATAACCAGGTCTAGGTGTAAATAGATATAGAACTTTTTTTTCATGGGGATATAGGTGTAGAACTTTTAATTTGGGGAGACATAGAGATTGGTCATAGTTTACATAGCTATATAGATTGTGTCTCAAGTTCGGGCTCCATCCAGCGAGATATGATAGATCTTGGGGGGAAATAGCTCGTTTTCCCGAGTTATGAACACAAAATGTGTCCGGCCGTTTGAAATCTACAGAAAAAGTGATTAAAAAAAAATTTATGTATAAATTATCCATATAGATTTCTTATACAAGTTTGTTTTTAGTTGTATGGAATTCCCATGCATATATTACTAGAAAAATATCCATATAGAACCTGAAAATGTTATGTGTAAGTAAGAGTCAAATAACAATATATAACTCTGAATACAAATTGCGTCCCCCTTTGAATACAACTCAAAATATGGACCGATCCGATATAATGACCTTATAAAATTTCGATTCTCCCCGAAAAAACTTTGACAATATTACATAAGTTAATCATGGATCTATTATTATGTTTTTCCTGCACTTTCCAATGCCCTTAGGCTTTGGATATAATCTCTGATTAAGATACCAATCTACATTTTACTTTTATCATCGTAATCTCGATGTGCAGCTCGTTGTAACCAAGGAGCAATAAACACTCGACCTTGTTATGGTACTTAGGGTTTATAATATTCCAGACAACTGGAAAGTCGGAAAGTATGCTCATCCGCAGTATTAGAGGCAATCCAGCTCTCGAGTGAAGCATATCATCCATCTCTCTTCCTGCCCCATACATAGCTTGGTTCTTTGTTCCTATGTATAGCTGAAACGTTGTCGACTCATCGCTCAGCGCATATAATTTAGGTCCCTTTAAAAACAAAAAAACAAAAAACAAAAAGAGATGCATGTAACTTAAGTTGACATTGAATAAATATATATATCTCTAAATTCATATATATATATAAGACTTACTTGCGCCTTTGCAAAGTTGAGTGGGCCAAAGAATAATTTGATAGATGGAGGATGAATGTGAAGGCCAAAGACATTAGACTTGTTATCTACTATGAGCTTGATAGAGCAATTGCAAGTGAGGAACTTAGTCGACGCTCCATGTGAATCCACACCTTCTTCTAACATGAACTGATTAAACCTTTCAATCTGTAAAAATACATACATTTTAGGTAGAGTATGCAAGCCAAAACTCAAGGTCATAAACAAAAATCCATCCATTAACAAAATTTGATACTAGCTTAGTACGTAGCTTATTAGGAGAAGATGCATATTACTCGAAAAGAAATGTTAGGATGAGGAGGCTGAGTAGCAATGTAGAAGACAAGCAATGCCACTCCTAAGCTAAACAAAAACCTCCAACCTATTTGCAAAACGATCCACCAACCCGAATTGGAGCTCCGCAATGGCACCAACATCTTCTCATCGTCCTCATACAAGAATTTGTTTTCAGAATTTCTCAAGACATCCGAGTGCCTCGGGAATTCATTGACGCCGGATAAGACCAATGGCGCTGAGTCAGAACGAGTCGACGATTGGAATTCGGATTCGGGGTCATTAATAACCGTTGAAGGTCTTTGGACGAAGTAGTTTGGGTAGAGGTCCTCTCTTTTCTCCATTCTATAAACTTGCCTGAGTATTTTTTTTTTTCCTTTTTGTTTTGTTTGGTTTTGGGATGTGATGAGAGAAATTATATATGATTTCATATATTACGAGAGAGAGATGAATTACATGATTGGTGTCGACTTCTGAAATGATTTATTGATGTGGAGTAAATTAAGCATTATAATAGCTAGCGTTCAATTATTAATTTCATGGTGGAGAAAATTATAATTACACAAGTCATGATGTGGGTTTGTTGTTCTTGTAATCCAATTCCCTTCACGCTTAAGTTTAGATAGGTAATGGCCACTTAACCAATCATTCAACCTAGGTAGCTCTATATTTATTTATTCCAAACCATATTTATTTTCCTAACTTTATCTTACTAATTACTTTCCTTTATATATTTAGTTTGGCTTCGAAATTCATTTATTTTTGTCCAATAATTGAAACGATTTGTAGAACCTCGGAGGCTCGGAAAGCTTTCATAAGCAAAATATTAATCCTCTTTTTGTGATGCTTTTGTGGCCGTTTCATAAGTGCTCTCTCAACACGAGGGAAAAAGACATTGTAGATGGTGTATGTTTCTTAACGGCTAGGTTCAGTAGCATTAAAAAAGGAATCAAACCGAATTAACTTTTCTTAACCGAAATTTAATTTTAGACCAAATTTGATATTATTATAAATAGAAATCAAATCTGCTACAACCGGAACGAACCGACTAATAGGTTAATTTTTATTAACTTTTGTCCATCACCACCGAACAAACCCAAACCTGAACCGAATAAAAAGATTTCCAACAAACCAAACCGAAGAAATCGGTTTCTCATTCAAATTTCTTCCCGACGAAACCAACAAACCCAAAAGGCCAAAACCTAGCCGAACCAAAAAAAAAAAAACTGAATAATCAGGCCTTAAAAGTTTTCTTTCTGCAGGCTTTCACATTGGCCCATAAACTCAATTCTATACGGAGACCTTAAGGTCCATCCATACTAGAACTCAACAGTATTCGCAAACGATTTTTCCTTCAATTATGGCGAACATTAAATTTAAGGGTTTTAGTCAAAACATCATTTTGTTATATCTGTTTCTTTAAGTATACGTTTTGAGTGTTTTTTCTCACATTTTTTTTTTGTTTTTGTAACGTAATTATTCCATTTTTGATTTATTCATATTTCACACCAATCGAAGTTAATAGAAGGTAAACGGAGATGAATATGCTCTATGACTCTATGTACTCAGTTGCATTGCTTACAATTTCTTAAGCAATATATTTATAGATTGTTTTTTTGGTCGGATTAACTTTAGTTTTAGGTAGAGAGAGGAATGATAATTAAGATAATGCTTTCTTATTACGAAACCGTGTTTTACACATCAAACTCAGATTTGTACAACAAAGAATTTGGAAAGAAAGAGAAAACTATACAAATGAACCAACTAATCACCTCACTGGCTGTGTGGGCCATTATTTTAAGTACTTCCTCAGCAAATAAAATCTCAATGAACCTTTCTATTCACATTTCATGTACTAATGGAACCATGCATGGTGATTGGTTCCTCCACCTATAGATATAAACTATGCATATCTCTCTCGTTTCCATGAACAATATTATTGTGAATAATAGACATATGCTGGGAAAATAAAGGGACAAGAAGAGAATAGACCACTTCTGTTTAAAAGAAGTTTTTTTGCCAAAAATAAAATAAAAATGAGACTCTAATAGAATAGAGTGGATCAACTTCATGTTCGTGCTCCGGGGTAGGGGAGAGTACGTAGCTCCAGTATCCGGTCGCGTGAAGATGTATTATGTATGTATATTAATGGTAAGGTTGACAACTGAGTGATGAAAAAACAAGTATATAAGAATGAATGAGGAGTGAGGAATGAGGAAGAGAGAGAGATATTGTCAATCGACTTGGAAATCAAGGAAGGGAAAAGAAGAGTTGTTATCAATGAGACCATCTAAATCCCAATCTCCGATTTTAGGGTTTTCTATTTCCCATGAACCATTCTCCATCTCCAACATATTCCCTACCTTGAAGCTTTCTGAGTGACAAAGATTTTTGCTATTGAAGCAAGGATCAAGGACTTGTAAGTTTAGGTTGTTGCTTGTACTACAAGCAATGCCATTGGTACTCTCCGGGGGAAGAAACCAATCACCTTCTACTGATACTCTCTTGCTAGTTGGATCAAGAATTGTGCTTCCATAATATCCTAAACCATTAACGTTGAACACATTCCCTGTGTTTATCATTTGGTGATATCGGTTGTCCGGCACTGATATCATCAAGGGATCATCAATCTGGTTTAAGCCCACACTATTAACCATTGGTGCAAAATTAAATGAGGAAGAAGAGTCCATACTCATGGTGTTCCCCACAATCATCATGTTTTCATCATGATGATATCCATCCATCATTGACGTTGAGTTGCCTCCCATGTCCACATGTTGTTGATCTCTTGGGTCCAAGGAATTACTATTACTATTGTTAGGTGATGATCCTGGTGAAGTATTGTTGTTGTTGTTGTTCTTAAGCCTCTTCTTCAATGTCGAGTTCCAAAAGTTTTTGATCTCGTTGTCTGTCCTACCTGGAAGCCGAGTAGCTATTTGAGACCACCTAATGATAAAATGTAAAAAGTTAATTATGCACAAAAATCATTTTAGTACCAAATCGTTTCAAATCTGATGAGACTCATTGTATATATAGAGTTACCTGTTACCAAGAATGGAATGCAAATGGAAGATGAGATCCTCTTCTTGAGGAGAAAAAGAGCCGCGTTTAAGATCAGGCCTCAAGTAATTGATCCAGCGAAGGCGACAACTTTTGCCACAACGTAAAAGACCAGCATTTCTAGCGATGTCACTCCAACATCCTTGTCCATTGGTCAACATGTATCTTATTAGTTTCTCGTCTTCATCAGGCGACCAAAGTCCTTTTCTTAGCTTCGGTTTGTTGGTATTACCACCACATGCATGATTTGGCTTGCCCTTGTCTCTGATCGTAGTGATGTCCGGTTTCCTCATCATCATTTTGGACTGGTGGAGCCTTTTTGAAGAAGCTTATACAGAGAGAGATAGAGAGATTTGGAATTTGGAGACTGTAAGAAGCAAAGAAAGATGGAGAGAGGATGATATGATTTGTGGGGATTGCTTTGGAATGATATGAATATGCGTAATGGATATGACAAAGAGAGAGACAGAGAGAGAAAGAGAGAAAGAGAGAGATAAAAAGTAGTGTTTGTTGGGATTGATGGGTAGAGTAGAGAGAGTCTATAATAGAGAGAGACATAGAGGAGAAGAAATGGGGATGTGAAGAAGAAGCAAGAGGTGGGTCGTCTTTTTTCTTTTTCTATGTTACAAAATGTAATAAAATAAAAGAAATGATCTTCGTTAAAAACATGATGATAGACTTGTGAGTGAAGAAAAATGTATCGAAAAAGACTGGTTTAGAGTCAAAGACAAGAACAAGACCAACCTCTTTACCCTTTCCCTTACTCTCTCTCTCTCACAGCCCCGCACCACACACGTGTGTTTGAAGTATCAAAGTATGCAAATTAAATACATTAGTTTTTCGTTTACGAGTGTTTTTTTTCATAACTAATCTCGTTTTTCTTAAAAAAATATTATTTCTTTCTAAACGACAACTAATAACCCAATTTTCACTATCAAAAAGTCATATATTGTACTATACTCTTGCAAGGAGGCTTATTTTGAAGTAACTTCCATTTTACGACACAATCAACCGAATCTAAATAAAGAATTCGGATTTTGGATCCTTTGACAGAAACATAGAACACTATAGAAATTCAGAAATTAAAAGATCGATGAGTCATAAAAATCACAGCATCAAAAGCCTAACACTAACACAATCTAATCCAAACTTAAGAATACGTGCAAGATATATATATATATATATATATATATATAATCACCGCTTTATTTTTTAATTCATTTACACATAAATTTTTATGTTATATCAAAAACTCCAAGCTAGAAAGTATATAAACCAATCCCAAAACGAGCACAATTAATTACGAATTACCAAAAATAAAAGCATCATCATCAGAAAAATTGCGAAATGAAAACAATGTGCATGCAATAAACGTTTGTAAATAATACATGGCTTATTACTCAACAGCTGATAAAGAATCCATAATAGTAAGTATAGTGACCGATAATAGCAAGTAATGATGGGAGCACGGATCATACTCCTTAATGAATGAATACTAAATCAATGTAATCATCATACATCACGTAGGGAGGCTAACTAAATTCGATTCTCTAATATAACCCTTTTATCTCTTTTTACAAATCACGGTGTTGGACGAAGTCTACCATGAAATTACGTTATGAGTTTTCTAACAAACGAATTCCTTTTATAACAAGAAGATCACAGATCAAAATCTAGACTAAATTTTAGAAATTACAATAGCGAAACCCGAATCTATAAAATCAGGGACTATTCGATTCTTCGACTTGAACGAAGGGTAGGAAAGTAGGAAACCATCGGCTTCAAAACCCTTTGGGCCTATAAACTCTCATTGGGCTCATTGTTACTATTGGACTTTTCTTTAATTGTACGTGTATTTTTTTCATCAATACATTTATGAGTTTCTTTAACTTGGTCTATCTTTTTCTTCAGAAGAATATTTCTAAATTCTTTCAAGCATTCCCACTATGCTTCATATTAGATTATATCACAAATATTAGATGGGTTTTGTTCTTGAGCTTAATAACACTCGTTGACCAGCAACAAAATGTGGGTTCTTTGAAATGAGCATATATTAACCTTATGCTCTTCACGTCCCCACGTACGAACTCCTTCTTTCCCTTATAAAACAACATTATTATTGGTAAAGCCAAGAGACATAATTTGTTTTTGAGAGGTAAACATGGCTTCCCAGAATCAATACACAGCAATGGCTGTTTTCGCCACGGTGACGCTCTCCTCTGTCTTTACCGCCTCCGCACAGTATGATTCAGAGTCACAAACTGGAGCCTCTTGTTTTCCAGGAATGTCTTTCATCATGATCATTTCATCTTTCATCCTTTCTGGATTTGCCATTCTCAGATGGTAGATACTTTTTATATGTTCATCTGCTTTTACCCTTATGTTTTTTGGTTGTATCAAATCTCAATAATGGGAAAACATCATCTCTGTTTCTACCCTTTTTGCTTTATCAAATACACCCAACAGATGTTTTACTGCATAGAAAGAAAGAAACTCAGAAATTTTATTATCTCAAAAAATCTTTAACATGGATTGTTCTGAAAGCATTATTTACATTATTTGTTGGGTATATTCACACTTATTTACATAATTGTCTAGTAGACAATTTACCTATCTAATTATTATTACATTGAGTTTCTTCTCTGTCCTCCTGATATCTCTATGTAACTATTATCCTCTCTGAGCATGTCTTCATATCTGTAATAAGAAGATAGATTGAATCAGCCTACAAGGACAATTTTAGTAAGATAAATGGAAACAACAAAGATTTGCTTCACCTTATTTAAGAGGATTGTCAA
Source organism: Camelina sativa (assembly GCF_030686135.1). Taxonomy (NCBI): domain Eukaryota; kingdom Viridiplantae; phylum Streptophyta; class Magnoliopsida; order Brassicales; family Brassicaceae; genus Camelina; species Camelina sativa. Next base: position 3,115,739 of record NC_141880.1, read on the forward strand.
AACTCAGAATTAACATGAGTTTGATTAGAAAATAACTTGTCATCACCACTTTGTGTTCTGTGTTGGACAAGAAAGAAAGTTAGTCATATTAGAGAACCAATAAGCAGACTTTTCATGGATTTCAAGTTTTCATCAACACATGAAAGAACATCTATCTCTGATAATAGCTATGGAACTTACTTTCGATTATCCCGGAAAGAGTATTTTAGAAAATCTGCAGGCCACCAAGTAACTCCGATAGCCTGATGATGATAGTAACACAGTATTAAAATCAGAGAAAAAGTAAGGGGCAATATCAAATGAAGTCTAAAGTTGATCATACTGGGACAAGACCTGATATTGTCTCCTTCTTGAGTACCAAGATGCCGTAAAACAACTTCTTCCAAGTGACCGTCAGAATATGCATGCTATATACCAAGCCCAAAAATTGATATGACTAAATCATTCGTCTGAAGCTTTGGTAAAAGTACATCATTTATATATACCTTGTAGAAACAACTTGCTCCAAATGGACAGCTTCCATTTCCAAAGTTGAAATGCTTACAGTCGATAGATCTGCAAGATTGGAATAGAACACAATGAAGAATCTACTAAGCATATCAAGTTAGCAGACAGCACAAAAATCAAGTCTTCGCAGTTAGTAAACTATATACCTCAGTTTTGCCTTGTATATATCGATAATTTCCTTTTTCTCTTCAGGAGTAGAGTACCAGACAACACTAGGGACAACAAAGTAAGAGAGTTTGCGACATATAGGACAAGCTCTCAACGTACTGTTCACATCCATTCCTGAAACAGGAGCACTGCTACGCCAATTACGAATGCACTGTATACAAAACGGATGATCACACTCGGTCAAAAGCCCAAACTTCCTTTCCCCTGGAGTGGCCTTTGACAAGACACGATCCAAACACACGCTACACTCGATATCTTGGCTACGTTTCAAAGCCTCGATGTGCTTTTGCTTCTTCACGCATTCTTTAGTGTGCTCTTCTCGTTCTTCAGGTCTAAAAGGATGCAAACACTTCTTGCCACAAGTAGCGCAGAGGTCTCCATGCATATGAGGACACTGGTTACCTCGCGGGCAATCACCAGCAGCAGCAAATGAGCAGATTGGGTAATCTCTTGGATTGATACAATAGACGTTAGAGGATTTTTCATCGCCTTGTTGTTGTTGCAGATTCCTCCTAGAGGGAGTGGTGGATGATAAAGAGCGATCAAGAGACTCAGAATCAGAGGTAAGAGGCGGTCTAGGAAGATTGGAAGAAGCTCTGACATGATCATATCTACATCTACTCCGGTAATAGCATATCCCTTTTTGGTAGAATGTGCAAACCTAATTTTACATATATAACCAAACAAGTTCAACAAATTTTTGAGACTCATGAATCAAAATTCAAAACCCGCATTAAAGAAGAAAGAAAGAAACAATCTTGAGAAGAGATTATATTACATTATTCGGAGGATCCTTGGAGTCATGAGAAAATTCACAATTTTCCCCTTTCAAGCAAGATCCATGGACAAAGAACTTGCACAGTATCCTAAAAAAAAAAAACAAGAAGGGTAAAGAAATCAATTGAACCCTCCAGAGAAACCAAACCAGCTTCAAAAAGCATCAACCTTTACACCAATAAGATAACCCAAAAGCAAAAAAAAAAAAAAAAAAAACACAAAATTGGAAGAGGTAGAGTTAGGATGAATCGAGAAGTTTACCTGTCGGAGGACATTTGGGGATTGTGCGGAGAGAAAGAAAGAGGAAAAAAAAAGATTCAAAAGGCGGAAGAATGAGAAGGAAGAGAGAGCTTTATGTTTGAGTTTTGTACGGTTTTCAATTGTTGAGGACACAGAGGAGGAGAATGAGAGAGTTGCATCATTACATTAACCCCCAAAAGTTTTTGAGATAGAGCGCGCTTCCACCACCTCTCTCTCTCTTTCATTTACTAAAATATCCTTTTCTCATTTCTTTCTTTTTTGGAAATTTTAAATAAGGGTTAAGACCATCATTACCGGCAGTAACTCTCTCACGTTACTTTAAAAAAAAAAAATTATTATTTTATTCATTTATTATCTTTTATTAATTGTAACCAATATGTGAATGACAGCTGTTAATTATTTGAGAGTATCGGTTCTTGCCATAGCAATCTGAGCATCGATTCTTTCCTTATTTTCTTCTCTCTCATCACTATATTAATTTTTTATCAATGAGTCACTTGCTTAGTAACTTCCACTAATAATGCCCTAATAGCTCTTTTTGAGGGTGTGATTGGTTCGTTTATGGGATATGGATCAGTGAGATGTGAATCTTGTGATATACTATCACATTGTATGTAAGAGCTTTCTTTTCAAGCTACGCTTCTTTCGGAATGAAAATCAAACAAGTTTTAAAACACAGTCGTTTGTTTACACATAGAACAACATTGATGATTCAACAAGTATCTTACTGTTACAGTCTAACACGAGACTACTACATACATCATAATAATACAACACACGAGACAAGATCGTCGTCGTCTCTCTCTCTCTCTCTTGCCTCTTATATGTACATAATATTATTACACACAACAAATCAAGCAGATTCTCTTCCACACACACTCACACTCTCACTCACTCACACACCAAATCCTCCAATTCGAAATTCACAAACCCTGTGGTACTTAAAACTTACCCGACCAGTTTTAAATGCTGTATCTCAATCGTCACACAAACTCCACCCTCACGAGAAGCTTCACAGATTTGTACTTCTCCCCTTTCCGGTTATGTAAAGGAAATGCTCTTATTCCTTCCTGTATCTCCCAAACAGGCAAGCATGTCTGTCCTCCAAAATCATCTTTCTCTGACATGTCATACTCATGCACTTCTAATCGCAGCAGAGCCAGCTCTGGAACGGTTAATGGGAACTCAAATACCTCATCCCAAGCTGGGATCCAGTTATCCTCCAATGTCTTCGTCTTCTTCATTATTGTATCCCCTGGAACTCCAGCTATACCAACCTGACAATGTATGTATCAAAGCTCAAATTATATTGCAATCAAAAAGACAAGGAACAATCCTATCTCAAAACATTGACGTGAGGTTTAAGGAAATCGAATTTACCCTTGTATAGAAGTCAGGCGGTGAATATTGGTCGAAGTGTGTGTGGCGGAAATCAAAGTACCAGCCCTCTCCCATGTATACAGTTACCTAAGGATAATAAAACCATTAACTTAACCGATTTTGTATTGGCAAAGGAGAGACCATACAGAGAATCAGATATCTCACCCTAAGTGTTGTTTTTACAGGTAGAGTAGCTTTTGGGTCAAAGATGTCATTATCCGAACCACCTTTCAGCAGAATATCTGGTTTCTTGATGTAGCCGCATCCGCCATTGGCTCTAAACATTCCTTGCATTAGCCACAATGATCTTCCATATCCCTGTGTACATGAAAAAAGGGATTAAGGTTGATGTCTTGTAAAGTGAAGCTTCTCCAAAATAACGAAAAGTTTTACTATTGTGTAAAAAGAAGTTGATACCTGCATATTGAAAGCCACCATTTGAGCACCGTGGCTCCAGGCAACCAATGGGTTGTAGTTTGATGAAGTAACTCTAGTTCCTTTTGGGTAAATCCTCAGCAAATTTTGTTGAGTAAACCTGCGCACACCATGATTAACAGGATTCATAAGAACTACAACTATTACTTTGAAAAATCAAAAACATAATATGACTATCATTTATGGGATTACCTCACAATCTGTTTTGCATATTTTTCAGCTGCCTTTTCAAGTTGTTCCTCGCTCAAACTAAGGCGTCTTACCTTGTCAGGATCTACCTTTAAACACTCAGTAATCCCACCTTTTGGTTTCCCAGCATGGATTGCAATCAAATGTTTATACTGAGGTGGTGCATTCTTCTTAGACTTATCTTCATCATCATCATCATCGTCTTCATCCTCGTCATCATCATTTCCATCTAAGTCATCCTGCACCAAAAAAGAAACTAACATCTTTTGAATATGAACAGCAACAGAACTGAAATGAAGATGATTTGTCTTGATAGACACCTTGGCATCACTTTTGTTCCTATCAATAAAGCTCGGAACTTCTCTCCCCCAAGCTTCTTCATCACCCAAGGATTTACCTTTCTGCACCACTTCCTCATCTTTACCTTCCTTGTACTCTTTTGGGGGTTTGGTTGAGATGATGATCCGTCTTTTTAAAGAGTTTGGCGATGGGAACTTCTTCAAAGATTCTCCCACAGGAGGAGTAAACAGAATTTCCCCAAATATCTCAGTAACCATCTATCAAACAACACATCTCAGTATTAATGTAATCATCAATCAAAGCGGAAAAACATAAAAAATCTCAAAACAGAAAAAAAATGCAGAAAGAGGTTACCTCAGCAACTTTAGCCTGAAGTTCTGGAGTAAGATGATCTTCAAGAGTTACAACAACAGGAAAGTCGGATACATCAAAGGCATGTGCTCTGATAGCTTTTAGACATTTGATCAACCCCACAGGTGCAGTGAGAGTCCTGTTTCAAAATAGTTCAGTAAGCAAAAAAAAAACGACAAGCATAAAGCACCTAACCTTGAATTCATTCGATTGAGTTCTAGGAGAATATCAAACCTTCCGTGAAGAACATCAATATCATCTTTGTTGGAGTTAGGCCATATATCCAATTCAATCACTCTCACACCTTTCTTCAATGCATCGATGATAGGCACCTCACTGCAGTCACTGCTAAGCTGATTGCCAGTTAAATATGAATTATGACCAGTGAATATGAAATAATGCGATATAGGAGCATCCATGTCTTGATGCACCTAAACAAAAAGGTCAAACAACAAATTCATTAGAGATAAGTCTAGAATCAAACAAAAAAAAAAATGAAAGCTAGCAGCTTAATTAAGTCACACAATAATAACATATGATGTATAGCCGGAATTGTAAAAAGTTCAATAATTGTATCATGGATTCTTGAGTCAAGAGTTCTTAAAAGAGTAACTGTCACATTCCTATTATGTTGCATTCTGAACTTTATTTTTACAGTAACTAGTAGACATAAAAAGAAAAACCATTATATCGCTTTAAACTCTTGTAGCCGACACATATAAAGCAAAAAAAAAAGAAGTTAATGGCTTCGAACTATTGAAATCAGTCTCTACGAAACACCCAACAAGACTAGTATTCCAAAATATCACTATCTCAGACCATATCCTCGGCTATCAAACAAGAAGAACGAAAATTCCCAATCCAAAATCTGAGTTACTGTCATATCAATCAAATCATAGTTGACTTAAAAAAAAAATCCTGAACTAAAAAAATCGAAACAAGAGAATGAGAAAAAAAGAAAGAAAACTACCTCATGAAGAGCAAGAGGAGGGTTGTTTTCACCAAAAAGGTACTTGAAGAAAGCATCAAGGTGAAGACCATTACGATGAAGGAGAGATGCAGAATTGATGATTGACTGTGCATCTTCCCTGGTAGCTTTGTCTTGCTTCTGAACATCAATCAGAAACCTGTGGAGGTGATCAACGGTCATAACCCCATTCTCAGAGTACTTTTCGAAAATGGTCTTGATCTCACGGGGTGCCTCAGATGCAGTGTAACGAAACCTCCGGCGAAAGCAGAAACACACTCTGTACGTTTGCTTCGACATGAGGTTTGTTTAACAAGAGAGACGGATCTTTGGGTTAATGATTGGGGAAGGAAGGAAGGAAGGGAAGTAGGGTTTGTTTGTGTGTGAGAAAAAGAATTAAATCTTATCGTGTTTTTGAAATCAGACCCAAAAAAAAAAAAAAACGAAACCAGAATCGTTTTATTTTTTGCGTGTCGCTTCTGCCAAAACAAGATTAGATTTTTCTAGTGAATCTCCTCCATGTAAATGTAAAACTAATAAATCGATCTTGTTGAACCTTGTCGGAAGTGATCTTCTTCAATCTCTCTCTCTCTCTAGTCGCTGTCATTACGAATATCCCCTCTGGCAAATTCTATCCGTTTGGGTTTTTTTTGTTGGGCCTTTTTGATATAAGATAGCCCATTAGTCGAATTTGGTTTTTAGGGTTTTTGTTGTTGTTTAAAGGAGCAATAAGAGCGTAACCTACAAAATCTTTCCTATCATCTCCTCCGCCGCTCCTCCTTTCTTGTAAAAAACCTAAACACTACTAGTCCGAGGAACGAAGAAGGGTACAGCTTCCGGGAATCCAGCATGAGAGCCAAGGTTAGTTATGGGGTTCTGATTTTTATGGATTTTGATTTAGTGCTGAGAAATCGAAGTAGTGTGTAGGATCTTTAATGGTCTTTTGTGTGTTTGGTTGTTACAGTGGAAGAAGAAGCGTATGAGGAGATTAAAGAGGAAGAGACGAAAGATGAGACAGCGATCTAAGTAGTAGATTCGGGTGTTTGTTTCGTGTCTTTTCTTCTTTTTGTGAACCAACTCTTCTTGTGGGAGTTTTGTTGGTTTTGCTATTTGAATGTTTTGTTGGACCAAATCGAATCTATGTTTTTGTATTAGAATTATGTTTCATTACATGGAATGATCCACATGAGTTCCTGAATCTCCGTTATTTTCTTCAATCTGCTTAGGTTAACTGTCTGCTTAGGATGAGATTTATCGTGGTGAATGTCGAACATTTGATATTAGAAACGATACGTGAAGTCGTTATAGATACATAATAGGGAAGCTTAATTGCAGTATGTTATCCAAGAATTCTTTATAGTACAGTCTCTAAACGACGTAGGTGAACGTGGGGTTTATCGAATCCTGTTTTCCAAAACGTCTAGTACGTGTGGGAATATGTTTTACTTAGGCATTGCATTTCTTAGTTTCATGTCGTTAAGGTTTCTATTGACAAAGTAAAATATGGATTGCCTCTGTATATCATTATCTGTCGAGGAAAATGAGATTCAATCAAAGTAAAATATCAACATGATTGTGAATAGGGCAAAAGTTGTTATACTTGCGCAACCAAAAAAGATGACAGAAACTCTTATTTATTATTTTTATTTCTATTTTATTTCTTTTGGCACAAAAATTGCGATCGTGTGTGCATAGACGCATTGTCACAATGAAAATGTACTAACAAGTCCATTCAATTATCTCATATTAACTACAAACAACAAAGGTGCAACTCTCAATCGGTTCAAGGAATCGAAAATCAAATGGAAAGAAATGGAGAAAGAACGTACAACTACAAACTCATACGAGCCACTCTCCTCCCAAGATAAATGCCAATGGCTTTCAACAACACAAAAAAAAATGACTCATCTAACCACCACAGAATATTACAACGAAATTGGGTTATTATCCACATTATTCCCAGACAAAATTCTGGTCAGATATTGTCTAAGACGAACACCTCCCTAGAAAATTGGGCCGACTATGCGTTTCTGATAACTCTCTCCAAATGCGGATATTAAAACATAAGTTCTTAGTAACCTCCCATCGGTGGCATTCCATATGCTGGCATGGGCGGCATTCCTGGCATACCACCCATTGTTGGTGGCGGACCATACCCACCACCACCTCCCATTCCTGGCATCGGTGGTGCAGGTAAAGCAAGTGGCAATAGCTGGGCGTACATGTTCTGTTTAACAAAAAAAAAAAAAAAAAACATAATACTCCTTTAAACTGTAGTTGTCAAGAGAAACAGTCCGGGTGATCGAGTGTAGCTGTGTGATTATTACCTGTTGGGACATGACCTCCTTCTCTTCCTGCTCTTTGGCCTTAACTTCTTTTTGTGCCTCTATCTTGTCCTTTATTAGCTCATCCACTTTGCCAGAGTATTCTCGGATAAACTACAAAGAAAAAAAGGACACGATTAAAAGAATTCATCATAGCGTTCAAATAATGGTTCCATCTCATCCAATAGAGAACTAAAAGAGTGTATTTGAGGGTAAGATAGATCACCTGGAGGAGATACGGGAAGGCAAAGTCCATCATATTGTTGATCCAGGCAAGTTCTAGAGCCACATCTGGTCGGATTAAGTCATAACATACAAAGAGACATGTGGCAAAGCATTCCTTTTTGCCCTGTATAATCAAGCACATCATAAAAAAAGGATATTATTTACCGATTATCTTTCCGTTCTACTTGGCAAAATAAATGGCTAGCGGTAGCATCTCTAAATGCTTAACCATCATCATACCTGTTCAATGAAATACACCAGTAGTTGTTCTGCAAGTTCATGTTCGCCGGATTGTGAAGCAGTTTCCATACAGTCTTTGTACATGTTGTCTTTCTTTGATAAAGCAATTGATTGCTTCCATCTACCCGCTTTTTTGTAGATATATGCAGCCACACGTCTCATTTCAACAAGCTCGTGCTTCTCGATCTGTTCGCATCATTCACAGGAAGATTATATTATCGCTCAGGCCATCGCTAATTATATTTATAAAGAGAGAAGATATTAAAGGTGTAGCAGGTTTTAAACTCTACCTTCTGAGCAAGGCCAATCTGGTCAAAGCTGTCATGTAAATCAATAGACTCCCGCAACCTATCATAGTCTTCTTCTTCCACGTATATCTCATTCAGAGCCTCATTAACAGCAGAGACATTGTTGCTCTGAACTGCAATCATGTATGGCTTGATAAGTTTTAAGTGACCAGCCTGAGATAAGAAGAAACTGACTGTTAAGTAATGCTTAATTGTTTTTGGAGAAAAAAACAAAAGTTATCGGTCAGCTTCTAACCTTCCGCATTATATCAACAACACGAGTGTGGTCTAGCCGCAACGCAAGCACGTTGAGAAGATCGTTGATTATATCAGGATGCTCTTGCAAGTAGAAGTGCACAGCCTTGTAGTACAATTCAACATTTGCTACCTTGGCAACAATGTCTTTAAACTGCATGTGCTCCCAAGCTTCAGGAGAATGGTTCATGACAGTGGTCGCAGCATTATCAAACTCATCATATTGAATGTACAGATATGTAAGTTCCTGCCAGTGCTGTTGCTCATCACAGGCCCGTATAAGCTTGGGAATATTGAGGCGAGTTGAAAATAACTTGATGTGTTCCATAAGTTTCTCATAGCGATATCTAGCATAGAGTACACCCAACTCGGTAAAGATACCCATGTGGGCACGTTCCAGCCCAAGTCCACTCTCCATAAGCGAGATTAATTCATTGAAGCACCCTCTGTTCTGGTAGTACTCGCTGACTTCTTCCAAGTCATCCACCTTAATAAACCAAAAGACCGAGTTATAAATGAGATTCATTGGGGTATATCATGGAACTTGGTATCATACACGATTGAAATCTAAAACTCATAACATGGAACTTTTGTATTAACTAAAGTCAGGTATTTATTCACCTGAATGATAATGTTAAGACCACAGATTTGGGCCAACCGGAACTCCTCTGCATCAACGCAAGCAAAGCAGACTTCCTTCCATGTCTTTGCACTGTTTGCTTTCCTTGCAGCGTCAACAGCACCTTGGAACTGTTGCAACTTCACAAGTGTGACAGCTAACTTACCCCAGTTTGATATGAACGCATAGATTATTTTTGCAGCCTCATAGAGAGCTTCATCATACAGGCGATCACCAACATTTTGTAGATTAGCAACGTTTGGCATCAGAATGAATTCTTCAATCTCACCTAACCTATCTATCTTTGCATATGCATAGATGAGCTCACTGTCAACCTTGGGTTCCTTCACCTTCTGTCTAACCATCAGAAGGTATTTGACCAAGTCATCATAGACATCAGTATCTTCAGAGACACGAATGACCTCCAAGAAATGAGTGGCATCATCAGCGCGGATAAAGGACTCAATTGCATCACTGACGAGTCCTTCCCTGAGTTGCGCCTTAGCTACTTGGCTCCAAACAGAATCTTCTTCGACCCGGAAAGCAAACTCAACTGCACGCTCAATGCTTTTGACGTTATCCAGCAATACATTGACAGCCTGAACATTTAAGTTAAACTTCTTGAAGATAGCAAATGCTTCCTCATACAATTGGGCTTCAACTGCGACTTCTCCAACAGCAGGTCCATCAAAGTTGTCCAGCCTATTAATGTAATCCATAACTCTAGATGGATCTGCCTTAATAGCAGTCAATATAAGCAGATTTTGCAGATTAAAATTCCCACTGAAGGCAGAATTTTGAAGAACGATCTTTTCAAGAAGCTCAATAAGCTCGTGTGGCAAATCAGCAGTCATGAATGCTTTAACAGCTGCAGAAACTTGCTCCGGGCTCTTGCTTTCAGGTAAAGCAGTAGAAACAACTTGGTCAATAAGTTGTCGTCTATACTCATTGTTTTCTTCGAGAACCTTATCCCAGAGATCACCATCCATCCTCTCCACTACATACCTACAATTGGAAACTCGAGTATTAATAATCTACAGAGACACCAGTATTTGAAAAGTAAGAATTTTCATAAATAATGATAAAATACCTGGCTTGTAACTTGAACAAAGAGTTTTTGTTAGTGACATTGATGAGTTCCTCATCACATTGTCCTCTTCTGTATGCCACAACCGCCAAGGTAGGATCACGTTTCTCACAGTATTTACCCACCACCTTAGAGTCGTAGTAAGGGTTGGTGGTCAGGAAATGCTCAGGGTTGTTGTTACTGTCTATGATAATTTTACCCAAGGCATTATGGACATGCACGTCTTGGCTTCCCTCACTAACTAGATGCTCCAAGAACTGAGTGAGGAGACGAAGTCGATTTCTGAAAAAGCAGAAACATATTAGAGTTTCCTAAACAAACAGATGTATGAACGGACACCAGAATGACCAAAAGGATTCACCTCTTCTCGCATTCCTCCACAAGTGGTTCAACAGGAAGCAACGAGCGAACAGAAAGAATAAGGCCTTTTATAAAATCTTCAGGGCATTCATCATCAAGCAACTGTCCCACAACTAAGGGAGCATTCGCAGGGTTCACCTTTACACGGAATCAGACATATAAATATTTTATTTAAAAACTGAGCTCCAACGCATAAAAATAGTGCCAAGAAACGTTATACCTTTTGTACGTAACCTTCAATGTAACGAAGCATGTTGTTTGTGTAGAGGTAATGAGTAAGATCAGGCACAAAGCCGAAACGGTCGCAGACATTTATCAAAGGTCGTGCATCAGGCAGCTTAGCTTCCATCAAAAAGTTTTTCGTCTTTTCAGCATCATAGAAGTTAGATTCTCTAGTTACACGCTCAACCTCCTTTATTTGACCAGTCTTAGCAGCAGCTTCAATGTACTTGAAGTGAATCTCCGGATCCTCACTAAACACAGAGAGAAAATATTGTCAACATGAGCATATAAATACAAGAATCATGCTTGTTTACAGGAACGAGACCAGATTTTATATAAATCACCTCATACTCAAATATGAACCTAGGAAAAAGTATAGCCCTTCGTATGACTTGAACTGCTCAAAGAGCTTAATACATGCATCAACACCTAGTTGCTCACAGTACTCCTTGCAAGCCTGCAATTGCATGGACTCGTTAGTGTCAGAATAAAAAATAAGATTCATCATATCATACAGAATCACACACCACTTGCCTGAACGATTATCTGCAGATTGCCTCTCAGGTTGACCAGCAACAGATCCTTCATGCACTCCATAGCCCAATCGCTAGAAAGAGTGCCAAAAAACTCAACAAGAGCCTGCATATTAAGCAGAGTATTATGCAACAACTTGACCATCTAGGAGTTTAGCAACCAAAATATATTTCAGAGGCACTACCTGTGGCTCGATAGCATGTGTGTTCACAATTACACGTTTTATATCAGGTAACTCTGAGTAATGCTGCACAAATCAAAAGGAAAAGAAGTTAAAATATGAAAAGATAATACATCTATTTTGGCCTTGAAAAAAAGGTGAAAAACGAGCACCAACCTTCAAGGATTGGATATAAAGCCCAGCCTTTTCACAAAGTTGGGCAACACGAGGCCGGTCATAGTGGCTGAACATTCCATTTGCTAATATCGCATCAGCCACATTAGGAAAGGTTACCAAATTGATCTCCAGAACCTGTGTTGACAAATGATTTAAGGAAAGAAGGTGAATCAAGAAAAGACGGAAAGATACAAAATGGCAACAATTTTCAACCTTAGTTTGCAGAAACGCATGCTCAGGTAAATTTGGCTTCAGCACATCCAGAAGGAAAGCAGTTGCTTCTCGGATCAGATTTCTCTGAAAAAACAGATATATTAGCACACGTTGCATCTACTGTATACAGTTCTGTATACAGGAGCATAACAAGTAATATTAGTGCATACAATACTTGTTCACCTACCTGAAGAAAAAGATCAGTGATGGTGTTGTAGTCAACTGGACAACCTCCTTCCATTTGAGACATCATTAATGCAAAATTTACCGCTCCCTGCAAATACCAATTAAAAGACTATTAATACTAATACATGCAAATCTTTTTTCATTCTATATAACGTCAGGTCAAAATTATTTAATGTTACCCAACAAATATCCAGTAAACTACGACCTTTCATAGTTTAATATGTTGAAAGTATCAAGAGTGCACCACACTAACCTGAGGATCTGTACGGAGTATGGTTTGCAGAAGAAACAGGTAATCAGGTGTGTACCCAACCTGAAGTCACAACATGAAACAATGGTACTTCATGAGCACAATAAACTTCAGGCTAACCATAGCAGAAGAGGCTAAACTACAGATCTTGTTGCTTACCTGCTTTGAGTAAATCAGTATTTTGTCAAACTCCCGTCTTTCTGCAAAAGCTGCTACAACTTTTGGAGTCGCCCGAGCTTTGATGTATATTTTCAGAGCAAGATCATTATCCACAGTCTGGAATAAGAAGGTATCGTTACAATAGGAGATATATAACACAATTTAAAGGAAAGATTCTCCATTTCAATATTACCTTGACAAGGTCTCCAAGTTCTTCACTGCATTCTAGCTTATCCTCTGCCAACCAGTTTTCCAGGAGGTTCTTTTTGTTTTGGTTCACAACAAGCCGAGATAGTTCCAGCGACTCATATGAATTGAGCTTCCCTCTAGTCAAAAGAGTCCCAAAATATTGTAACAGTGGAGGAGTTTGTCCAGCTTGTACAGGAACACTCTGCAAAATTATTAGTGCGACGTTGTCATTTCGAGTTAATATTACCTACATTTAATAATAAATATAAATGTTCACACATAGGTGCGTAGATATGGAACTGATACCTGAAATTTGGCCACTGTATCAGGTGTCCTTAGAATTCCTTGAGGAGATTCAGCAGCAAGCTCAGCAGCCTCCTTGTACTTTGTTTGAGCGAACAACTCTTGGAACCGCTGGACAACCTACAACATCCAAACTGAATATGAGAAATTTCACATTACCAAATGACATTCTTTTTCTTCAGCCTGCTATTTTTCAAGTAATCACCAAGACAACAGATCCATATAAAAATACGCATACCAGATTTTCTGCACCTGGGAGGTTCCCTCGTTTAGCAAGATTGACAGCAAGTTCCAAATTGTTCAACTGCGATACAAAATTATAGATTTCTTAGCATGGCATGATGATATGGGTAGCTTGTAATGGGAAAACAGCATAAAAGATTAACATACTTGACCACTAATAAAAGGTATAATGGTAGCCTCGTTTACTGTAGCCAAAAGAACTTGTCCTCGCCTATTAATGGCATAGAAACCCCCAACTGAGGAAGCTTCAGAAGTCAAGAAAATTGGGTCGGGACTAATCCGATTTCTGTAGATAGCAGAAGCAGTCTCTAGATCGTATACAAACAACAGGCCAAGCTTGGTGATAACATATATCAAGTTAAATTTGTGAGAGACCTGTCAGGAAAAGGAGAAATTAGTGCCAAGAAATTTTCACTAACAACTTACAAATATAACTGATATCAAGCAACAACAAACCTGCATGGCAACAGGAAAATCATCAGCAAAATCAGGGGGAAAAAAGAGATCAGCTTGCTTTTTTGTAAATGATGGTTTTCCTGGAAAATAAACGCCAACCTTTAAAGATCAGATGAACGCCAAATAAAAATGTTACAAAATACACTAAATAACTGGGAAAATATAGTTTTGTGTAGAGGAAGCTAACCGGGTTGGGCACCAAGTTCAATGACATGCAACTTTGATGTTATCTGCCCAGCATTAAAACTCTTGCTTGCAAAGGATATAAGAATAGAAGGATTCTCATTCCCAGGGACCTAATATTAATAATGTTGCAAGTCAAACTACAGTTCAAGATTAGACCACAGAACGAACTCGCCAAAAAAAACAAGTAGTTACCTTAAACTGCGCAAATGACGCAGCATGTGCCTCAAGGGCCTGGCTCCGCTGTTGATCCACGGAGAAAAGCTGCATATTTCCTTTTACTAATTGTTGTCTCTACAGAATATGATAATAAAGACAAGATCAGTCAGGAATTTGCAACATGACTGTAATTTTGATGTCCTTATTTAACCTAATATATGGCACAGTAAACCTACCTCAGGAGAGCCAGGAGCAATTCCAATTAAAACCAACCACTTCTCATTAGGAGAGCACTTATAGTTTATAATTTGATTGTTGGCTAAATTTGCCGTTCTATCAAACATCTTAACTGGCTCAGTATCACCTAGAAAACATCGAAACAAAATTAGTAACAGAAACACATGATATGAAAATTTTAACAGTATGCTGAAAGATAGACAACCTTCAATTGACCAATGATAAACGGAAGTCTGTGTGACCAGCCCCAACATCTTTGGTGTAATCCATTTCCAAAAGACAACCTGTAAAAACATGAAAGATAAATATTCAAAAAGAAAAAATTGACGGGAAAATGAGAGTACATGAAGTGCAACAGCAAAGATAGTGGGTTACAATATCTTTGCATCAACACTCACCTGCTCAGGCATCTGATGCGATTTCAACTTTGCTTTTGCTTCGATGTTAAATATCTGTAGATGATCCTGAGTAGTTCCTGGAACTTGAGCTGTAGAAAAATTAAACAGAAAAGTGAACGACAAAGTAAGGAAGAAAAAAGTAATATCCAATATACGGAAACATCCAACAAACAAGATTTCTATTCTAATCATGTGGTTTTAAGATACGATCCAATATGAAGGCATGAATACAAAGTTGAGAGCAAGGAAAATTAACAGATAACCGAAATAGATAACATATGTCGCTAACAAGACGAAGAAGCAATGTTGGCTCTAAGTAACACTTGAAAGGCAAACTCGAATGGGTGTCATGACTATAATCACGGAACAGCGATTTTTTCAATAGAAGGAAACAATTAAAATACCTTTTAAGGCAAGGATCCTCGAGTTTGGATTCATAAGAGCAGAATCTGCAGTAATAGGCCTTCTTAAAGGCTGCATCGGCATATTCATATCTATGATTACAACACTGTTTTGTGGTGCCGTCTCTCGTACACAGATATACTTGTCGGACTCCATAGTAACATTGGTAAACGTGATGAATTGCTGATTGATCCCGACGCTCGGAAGCTGCAAATCAAAAAAAAAAAAAAAAAATCAAAAATGAAGCGTTGTGTCACATTGTTCCATATACATAGTAATGAGATCCGAGTATATAAGCACATTGCACACTACACAACAACATAAAAATTCGGGATTGTAACACAGATCTGAACATATTTAGAGAAATTGAATCAGAAACATGCATTCCCCGAACCAGCAATCGGGTTTAAAAATAAAATAATAGAAGGTAAAACAACGATCCATCAGAATTCAGAACAATAGGAAGCTGGAATCAATAAAACAACAGTTTCAGCAGAGCTTAATTATTAGAGATGAGAGGGTAAAGCTACGGAAACATCTAAATCGAACAAAACCACGCTCGATCCAATGAGATACACATATATTTAAGAGTGATAAAGGAAAGAGAACTCACCGTCAGGACCTCCTTCATCGTGATAGGGGCGTTGGCCGCAGCCATGTTTGACCACTGATCGCGGTAAGAGAAAATCCGAGGTTAGATATAATCAGATCCACAGCCGAGAAGGAAGCACCAACGGCGAGGAGAGGGAACGTAGACGAGAGAGAGGGAGAGACCGGAGGAGAAAATAAAATCGCTCGCTGCCAGTCAGATCTGAAGGCAAGTGAACGAGAGTAGGAGAAAGGGGAGAGAAAAAAAAATGGTCTAGTAATAAAAACAAATATATAGGTGTAGTAAGACTTACATTGTAAGAAATAACGAGAAGCTATCCGATCTTACATCTATAACCAGGCCCGGCCTGGATTGTACCTTAATGGGCTTCACGCGTCTACGTTTTTAAAATCCACGATACTAATAATCATAATATGATTATTGTCTAAAATTATTAGAAAAAACGAATTCTAATTTAGGAAGGTCATCTTATTATATAAACCTTAGTTTTGAAAGTTAGTAATTCATATAGTTCGTGACATATGTCTAAGTATATCGATTATATTTTGACATGTGTGAAAAAAAAAATTATTTAATAATTATTAGAAATATTAAAAATCTTAAAAATAAAAAGATTAGAATTAATATTTTTAAAAAATATATAAAACCAAAAATAATCTATTATATCACTACTTTTAATAGGAAAGTTATATATTAAATTACTAATTTCAATAGGAAAATATGTGAAATTAATAAGGAAAATATGTGAAATTAATAAGAAAAATATTTGCAATTTAATTGCAATTATTATTTATTATAATCATATAGTAAAAAGAAATTTATACAGAAAAGTGATTAAAGTATAAAAGAGTTTAATGTGTTGAAATTATTTATGCTGAAAAAAAAAGTGTCAAAATTAGTTATTAACATAATATAAGAAAATAAGATAATCATTATCACAAATTAATGTAATTTTCTTAAGTTTTTCAATCGGTGAATGATTTGAGAACATATTCAATATAATGTTATCATATAAATTTTAGTTTCCAAAGTTTGTAATTTATGTGATTGCGACATGTGTCAATTTTAACAATTAAATATTTTGTCATGTGTTATACAAAAACATTATTTTACATATTTGTAAATTATAAAAAATTAAAAATTTTAAAAATTGAAGAAATATAAAAGATAGTTCATATATATATATATATATTTCAGGTTAGTAGGCAGCGGATCCACAAGGGGAGCAAGCTCTGGGGGCGCCGGCAGCACCTCAAGCGAAAGCATAAACGTGGAGATAGGAGCTTGGTGGTGGAAAGTAAACGTCTCACTCTCACTCTCATGAAATTCGGGATAGCTAGTCATGGACAAGACCCAGCTGGTTGTCTTGGCCAACGACGACATAGGACACCGATGCTGTGGCCATATCCACACGCGGTAGAAAGCAGAATGGACTCCGACACGCCGACCAAACGCGTCGATGATCCGAACCTTGTATGTAGTCGTATGCGGTGGTACCTGAAGCTGAAGGGGAAAGAGAGTTAGAAGGGTTGAAACGACGATCAAGAAAACAAAATGATTTAAAAATGATTCTAACCACTGGTTTTCTTCTTCATCATATTCATCGGAATCATTTTCTTCATGTTGAAAAACTAGAGCTCTCTCTTCTCTGAATATTATAGTTCTCTGAATATTATATATATAGACATTCATGTACACTAGGGAGTCTAAGGTTAAACTATGTATAAATTACTAATGTAGTCCCTAATTAATGAATCTATATCCTTACACTCCCTATTGTAGTAAAATATGCATGTTAACGCATTCTTAATTAGATTAATAAATCAAGTGGAGCTAAAATGATCTTTAAAACTTAGGAAAAAAATATCAGACTTACAAATTGCAACATTTGGAAAAACTAACTCTGATAGCATATATAAATAAAATAAAATTTTGAGATCACCAACAAATTAAATACAGTGTGATTTTGTATTGTAGAACTAGTTCATTGATTTTGAAAAGAGTACAAAGTGATCCGAGCCCAATTACACCAACAGCAGAAGCCCAATAATCAACCCAATCAAAATTTACAACAAATGAAATCATTAGAAAAGACGAATTTTATTTAAGGAAGTGCATAATATATAATAAGCCTCGTAAATGAGATGAAACGTGTAAATGTTTTAAATGGTGTTCTCTTAATTGTTAAGCTACATAAACCAAAAAAAAGTTTTGTTTCAAAATAAATAAATAAAACATAAAATAAGCAAGAATAGAAGAAGATCTCCCAATTTTTTATTTTATTATTTAATACTATAATAAAGGAGATTTTTTGATTTGATGATGAGATACAGTAATAGGGTTCAAATTCAATTTATCGATTAGATCTCAGAATCAGTGACAACCAAACCAAAGTACAAAAAACCAAAAAAAACAAAACCAAAAGAAGAAGAAGAAGAAGAAGAAGAAGAAAGATCTCAGAGTTGAGTCGTCTTCTTCCTCCTAAACTTTTTTTTTTTTTTCTGTTTCAAATTGGAGGAGCTACTATACTACACCATGAAATCGACTCACCATCATAGAGCTCCACTGATTTCATCTTCATCATCATCATCATCATCTTCTTCATCAAACCACTCTTTCGTCTCTAGGCTCCTCCTTCTTCTTACATTACTTCCAGTTTCCCTTGCTTGTCTCGCCTTTATCCTCCAATGGCGAGGCGGTGGTTTAGCCGATCCTGCCTCTGCTTCTGTTCGTTCCGCTTCGTCTGTTCCTGGCGGCTCCGATCTCAATCACGAGGTCTTTCCCGGCATGGAGACTGTTTCATCTGTCTCCCCGAAGGCTCACCAGTCTTCCTCCGACTGCTCCAATCTAGCTCGCAGCTCTTCTCCTTCCTTCCCTTACTATGCTGATTGGAAGTTTGGTGTTGATACTAGCTTAAAGCCTAAGGTTATCTCAAATCCAACTGCTTTAGAGTTTTTTTTTTTTGGATCGATCTGGATTCTATTGTCTTCTCTTAAATCTTACTCCAATGTCTAATCTGGAGCATTGACTCATCGTTTGTTTATATAGCCTGTAAAATGCTCCAGGACGAAAGTTATTTTCTTTTTGATCAGATCTGTCTTTGTAAAATACCTCCTTACCTTTTTGTTCCCAATGTATATATGATTCTGACATTGTTATTGTTACAGATATGTATTACGACTAGCACATCAGCTGGATTGGATCAGATTCTACCATGGATGTTCTACCATAAGGTTCTTGGCGTCTCTACATTTTTCCTTTTCGTAGAAGGGAAAGCTGCTACTCCAAGTATTTCAAAAGTGCTGGAGTCTATTCCCGTGAGTTGAACTACCCTATCTTCGGTTCCATTACTTACTTTTAGCTGTATAGCTCCTAGCACGTTAGTCCTGTAGGCATAAGTCGACTTAATGTAGTCCGATGTCTCTTTCAGGGGGTTAAAGTAATATACAGAACGAAGGAACTTGAGGAGAAGCAGGCAAAGAGGTTAGTAAACTATGCCATTGCATATTTGCTGAATATCTTGAGCTCTGGGAGGCACTAAGTACATGTTCTGTCTTTGAATGTTCTGGGACTTGTAGCATTATATTGTGATTTCTGCTACTGATCATTTCACTTTCATCCTTTTTTTTTGCTTTGCTTCATCAGCCGGATTTGGAATGAGACGTGGCTGTCGTCTTTCTT
Organism: Camelina sativa; assembly: GCF_030686135.1. Lineage (NCBI taxonomy): Eukaryota > Viridiplantae > Streptophyta > Magnoliopsida > Brassicales > Brassicaceae > Camelina > Camelina sativa. The sequence continues at coordinate 3,135,233 of NC_141880.1, forward strand.
TTATAAGCCCTGCAATTATGAGTTATTTGTCAAACAATCTCTCAACATGGAAATGGCTATTGTCATGGCAAGGGTAAGCAATTTTATTCATGGCAAGGGTATTTAGTTGGCTTTTGTTCATGTCTCATGTAATATTCAATGACTAATTGTTCTAACTACATATCAGGATGCGAGTATGGATTGGATACTTCATCTTGACACAGATGAGCTAATATACCCAGCAGGTGCTCGTGAGTACTCATTGAGACGGTTGCTGCTTGATGTTCCTCCAAATGTAGACATGGTTATATTTCCAAATTATGTGAGTTTGACATCTGATTCACATTTCTTGTATCGCTTATTTTCAGCTAGTGTTGTGAGTGTAGACTTCCTTATATGATCTGGGCCTGGCTCTGCATGACTGTTTTGGATTTTGTCTTTAGGAAAGCAGCGTAGAACGAGATGATATCAAGGATCCTTTTACAGAGGTATAACTCAGTTTTTAACTCTTTTTACCTAAGAGCGTAGATTAAACTAAAGTATTGTAGTGTCAACAGTTTCATTTTTTTGCTTGTTATGTTAGTATCACTTCTGAGATATTTTTGATGCAAGCAGGTGTCAATGTTCAAGAAGAATTACGATCATCTTCCAAAAGATACATATTTCGGAATGTACAAAGAAGCAACACGAAATAACCCAAACTATTTTTTGACTTATGGTAATGGCAAATCAGTTGCTCGGGTTCAAGATCACCTTCGTCCAAATGGAGCACACAGATGGCATAATTACATGAAAACTCCCAAGTATGTATATTGTAGATTGAAACATAAGGAATTTTTCTATTGATTGAGGAACATGATAAGACTTTCTTGTTAGTCTGCTGTCTACTATAGAAACGTGCAACTAGCTTAAGGGATTTAGCAGTGGAGTGTAGCTACGGTTATCAGCTTAGTTAATTTTCCTGTCTATGAAGCCAAATCGTTTTCTGTATATATTAACCTGATAATTTTTGTTAGTGAGATCAAATTGGAGGAGGCTGCTGTCCTACACTACACATATGCAAAATTTTCTGACTTAACATCCAGGCGTGATCGATGTGGCTGCAAGCCTACAAAAGAAGATGTGAAAAGATGCTTTATGTTGGACTTTGATAGATCTGTGAGCATCTTTTCTTAAAATCTCTAAATATCCTTAGTCATAATAAATATCTATATTTCAGTTCTTTTTTACTATTTAATGATGCCGTCTGGATAATGAACATTGTAGGCATTTATTATTGCGTCAACAGCAACTGAAGAAGAAATGTTAAGCTGGTAAGAGCCTCACCTGAAGAATTGCATTCTTTCTTGGGTACTTGTGCGATTGAAAACTTTTGACATTCTTTAAACAAGTTAGAAAGGTTTTGAGGCAATATCTGGTCTTGACACTCTTTACAAATTATCTGGTCTTGATACAAAAATAATGTATCCTGTTTAGGTACCGTGAACACGTTGTATGGGGAGACAAAGAGGTGAAGACAAAACTCCTTAGGAAGGGTATTCTGACTCGCATTTATTCACCAATGGTAAGTATATACCCTACAATTCATTATACCAATTTTCCAAACACAAGTGTCTGAGTTCTAGGTTCTAGGTTCTAGCAAGTCAATTGTAAACCTTTATTACGGTGGTGGTAAAATGCAGGTTGTTATACAAGCTTTAAAAGAATCTGGTGTCTTCAGCTCGGTTGTCTCATCAGTTTCCACAAATCTTTCAAAGAAAAAGTTCTTATCATCAATGCACAAAAGCAACTCATCCAGGTCTACTGCATCTGAGTCCCTTCCAGCAAAGGAAAACAAGTCTGAAGGCATCTCTGCAAGGCACCTTCTTGGGGCTGAATCAGCAGTCCCTCCTTTATCGCCACCTGGGATGGAACACGCTAAATTTTTCACAGAGGAATAGCAGGTTTTAGTACCGAGCTGATGTATTCGCTTTTACTGATATCGATACTGGGTGCAATATGAGTGCTGTGTAGCTTTAGGAAGCCAAGTGAAGGGATTGGGACAAAGAAGAGTCAAGAAAGCGGGTTTGTGTGATTCTTACGATCATCTTGAGAGACATAGGGTCCTATTATCTCATTTTACTCTCCTGCAACTTATGATAGATAAGTTTGCAGAATATTTCTCTTGCCATTGTTATTTCTATGTAAGTTTATTACCATGTACAGAACTTCAAAGCGCCAGGCTTATTATACTCATCTTTTTCTACTTACATCATATAACAACACGAGTGTTATGGGCAAGATTGATACCAAACATATTTTATGTCAAGTGTTTAATCAGAATCAATGAAACTAGGCCGAACTGATAAAGACCCAATACACACATCTAATCATGAGGATGACAAAATTTGGATTGCCAAAAACAGGTATGAAGAAAGAGTCAATGGTCCATGAAACGAAGATTTGGCACCAAAAAGCGGAGACACCTCAACTTAAACATAAAAGCATCGTACGGAGGTTGGTTTTGATGTGATCGTTGTTGTCTGAGAGAGACAGAGAGAGAGAGAGAGAGATGAACGATGCGGATGTGTCACAGCAGATACAGCAGATGGTCCGGTTCATCCGGCAAGAAGCAGAAGAGAAAGCAAACGAGATCTCCATCTCCGCCGAGGAGGAATTCAACATTGAGAGACTTCAGCTTCTTGAGTCTGCCAAGCGTAAGCTCCGTCAAGATTATGACCGCAAGCTCAAGCAGGTCGATATCCGCAAGCGAATGTCAGCTTTTTTCTCCCCATCCTTAGCTTCCTCTATCTCTTCCTCCTTTTACTAGGCCATTTAATTCATTCATTCCATATTTGTTTCTCTCTTCAGCGACTACTCCACGCAACTGAATGCAAGTAGGATCAAGTACCTTCAAGCACAAAACGACATTGTTACCTCCATCAAAGCCTCTGCAGCTAAGGATCTTCTCCGTGTCTCCAACGACAAGAACAATTACAAGAAGCTTCTCAAGAGTCTCATCATTGAGGTTTACATATATATATATATATATCTCTCATCCTTTCTCCCCTCAATATCCACACGTCTTTACCATTATATTATACATTACTGCATACAGAGTTTGATGCGCCTGAAAGAGCCATCAGTATTGCTGAGATGCAGAGAGATGGACAAGAAGATTGTTGAATCAGTCATTGAGGATGCGAAAAGACAGTATGCGGAAAAAGCCAAAGTCGGGTCTCCTAAGATCACCATCGACGACAAGGTCTTCCTCCCTCCACCTCCTAATCCTAAGCTCCCTGATTCTCACGACCCTCACTGGTAATACTTCTTTTTCAATCTTTCTCTCTCGTTTCTTCTCCACCATATATGTATATATCTGAACAATGGTTACGTGTGAATGGTGAAGCTCTGGCGGGGTGGTCTTGGCCTCTCAAGACGGCAAGATTGTTTGCGAGAACACTTTAGACGCACGCCTTGACGTCGCCTTCAGACAGAAGCTTCCCCAGGTTTTGGTCTTTTCATTTAGGGGTGTTCTTGTTTCCCATCATTCCTAACCTCTACCATTAACTCTTCTTCTCATCTCTGCAGATCAGGACGCGCCTCGTTGGAGCTCCTGAAACCTCCAGAGCATGATCCTGTCACCCCCAAGTTTACATAATATATTGCTTAGGCCACAATAAGTGACACATTTTGGCCTTGTGATACTGTCACTTTTTAGCAGGAAATCAACAGTTTTTTTTACTCTGTCCCATCCTTTTCATCTTCAAAATGTTGTGAAGAGAGAATAATTGCTGAAAAAAATTATATAGAAAATCTGAAGCAAAGCTATTAAGTTATGCTCTTTTAAAGTCAGTTTCCTATAACATATGTTTGAGAAATCGCAATCCAATACTTGCAAGATTTGTTACGAACACTACTAATGAATCACAGCCCATTTTCATTGCATACAGTATTTACATGTACCCAGCTACCTAAAACATAGACTCTATTCGGCTCCTACCGGTTTTTCTCTCCAACCTCGACCTAGATTTGCGGTTAGCCTTCCGCCGCTTCTCTTCTGTAGGTCCTCCACCAAATATCGAAATCTTACCAATCCCTTTGGACAGAGAGGTCAGCAATGTTCCACCATGACCTGGCTTCTCCATCATCCCTTGTTTCATCAAAATCTGCTCCTTCTCTAACTCAGTCAGCCTCACTCTCACCCTCGAGATCTCCAACTTCAGCTCTCTGTTCTCCCTCCTCAGCGATGCATAAGTGTCTCTCGGAGACACAGCTCCGCTAGGGTTCCCGCTACTAAGTTTCTGAGACGACAGCAATATCCCTTCTCCTGAATCTCCGGACATAACATTCTTCATACGCAGCTGTTCTGAGTAGAGGACTCGTACCACCATCTGCACTGGCAGACGATCGTTCTGAGCCACGTGGTTGCATGCTTCCTGTGAAAGTTTCCGAGTGTCTATAAATTTGCAGAGACTCTTGCATTCTTGCTCGTTCAGTGATGGATGCCCCTAACCATCATCACATAGACAGTTCCCACTCTTATCAATACGAAATATTCCAAAAACAGAGACACAAAGGTTTATAAATAAAACTTTACCTTGAGAAACATATCAATAGCTCTGTATAGCCCATCATCCATGACACGTGCATAATCCGGCAATATCTCTACCAAAGCCATGAACTTGTGCAGACTCAGACACGGGTCTGGTGCGATCTCTGTCAAGAACGCATCCATGATCCGACCCACTTTTAATAACGAGCTATGGCACGTAGAGCCAGTAAGATTCTCGGTCTCATTCTCGTAACATTCATGATCTTCGTCATACTCCACTTCATCCTCTATCTTCTTGAGAAAGCAAACGAGTATCCTATGGACAGTGTCCACATCATACATGGAATCTCCCTCTCTGAGAACAGGTATGAGTAGATCATCAAGTGACACTGTTTCCAGCTGCTGAGCTATTCTCCGCTCGAGCTCAAGCCTGCAAGAGATGGCTACGTCTATGCTAATCCCAACTCTCAACATTCCAAAGAGGAAACTCAATGGGACTTTGTCATTAGGGAAAAGGCTAACAATGGCTTCAAGGACATTCCTCTGCTCGTTCTCAATTGTACCTGAGTCGAGCTTGGTCCGCTCCTTGCAGTTTCTAATACCTTTCAACGATTCTTGAGCGTAATGCATCAGAGACGTGATGATACTCTCTGACCGCAAACCAGTTCTCGCCATCGCAGATACAACTCGTGCATAATAGTCAATCCTCAGAGCAGATAGGTCTTCAATCCACCACTCTGGACAATCTCCTCGCTTATTTTCCCCTGACTCGTTGCCTCTGTTCAGCCGTGATAGCCCCAACACTAACTGCTCTCTGCAAGCATTCACAGCGATGGCCTCCACACACCTTTCAGGAATGTGGGCTGTTTCAGCAATGTCTTGAGGGTTAAGAGTTTCACAAGAACAGAGGACTTCCACAGACTTCTCAAGACTGCGAAAGGCAACTTGCTCGAGGTAAGTCTCAGTACGTGCGATCAAATTCTCTTCTTTAAAGTCTTCCGTCATCTCAAGATAACCAGCTCCACAGCGGAGAGCGACCACGTTGGTGATGGTAATCTCGAAGTTGATGCCGTAGCAGAACTTCATGGCGAGTTCAAACGTCTTAGACCCACCTGGGAAGTCTCGGAGCTCTGTATGCGAGAGGTTTGAGGATGATTCCTTCATCTTTGCCACCATTTTCCTAATCTTTCCACACCGAGCCACTAGCGGAAACTGCAACACAAACAAATTCCGAAACTCGTTAACTAAATTTCATCGAACACTTTGTGTAATGTTAATAACAATGGGAAAAAAAAACAGATCACTACTATTCACTAACCTTGTGGAGTAAAAAGGACTCTCCATCGACAAGGATTGTGATGTCTCCCTCAACATCTGAGAATATGCTGCAATTTCATATGGTAAAAACGAATCCTTGATGCATCAGACAAGTAACAATGCATAAAGGAACAAACTTTGACATAGGTCTCTGAAGATAGATAAGAACAAGAGAGAGAGAACAGACCGAGTGGAAAAGGAGCTGGAGAAGATGGAAGGAGCAGGAGGAGTAGAGGAGGAAGACGAGTTGGATTGAGAGCTGTCCGATATAATACCCATTGTGACCTTGACGAGGAAGAAGAAGACTCGGAATTTGAGGAGGAGCCTTTCAAAAGCATAGGCTTTGAACACTTTATTTTTCGTCGAAATCGGAATTGTCTTTTTAAAACCGCATTAGTGTTTTTATAATTGCAACTTTCAATTTCGTAATCTTGACTCCAATATGAAAAAGAAGAGAAAGAGGTATGCTTTTTTAGTGATTTATGTTTCAGAAACACGTGAGAAAAGCCGAGAGGGGGTTTGTGTGGCACGGAGCTCCATAAAGACTCAATTATAGTCTCTTGGGGACACACATACACACACTTTCACTTTACTAATTGAGGGCTCTATTACAACCTCCACTCCACTCCACTCCAATTTTCTTTCTTAATCTCTTTACTACACTAACCACCTATGAACCCTACCTTTGTTACCTCTACTTTTGCTCTATTTTTCTTCACCAAACATATGACATGGTGAAATGATATGTGTTATCCCTGTCGGAGAAATATCCTTCCAATGGCAGCAAACAAATGGCAAAAGGACAGAGTCAATAGATGGATCATGAGTCACTAACACATCAGTCTATTTCTATTTTATTTCAAACCTTGCGGAAACACCTTTTGTCAACTCAAGTCTCTATTTGGTGTGTTCTTATTGGAGCTTCTTTTGCTTCACTTGATTTATATCAATGTTCATAATTCCAAATTGATATGCAACTCTATCTGTTCCACAAAAGCATTCAGACAGATCTAGAAGAAGAGATTGCTTCCTAACTCTTATAGCTTTCTAACTTTCTTATGTACCATGCTTATAGAGTAACAGAACTTCAAATAGGTTTAGGAAGGGAAGTGGGAAAAAAAAAGAGAGAGAGCGAAATAGAGTAACAGAACTTCAAATAGGCTCAGATTGGTTCCTCAACCAATTTTTGAAATTTTCACTCCTGGATTATTTCTATTGCCACTGTTTACTCCTTTTAACAGAACTTTAATTTTTCTCTACCAGGCGACTACTCGATATTTAGAAACTTAGATAAACTACTCAAGGTAAACTACTCAGATACATATTGCAGATAATTATAAAATAAAGTAGTAAAAAAGGCAGTAAAGGAAATAAAACTCAACAAATCCAAAATTCTTTTAAAATCGAAGAGTCTAACAACTCTCACAAACATGAATTATTCCATAAGTACGCGTCAGAAGGATATAAAATTTGGTTTAGGGCTCATGCCTCCCTAAGTCTTAAGCAAAAAAAATTTCATCAACATCTCAGTTTCTTACGGGTCTTAAACCGCAATTAAAATCGAAAAAGGAGGAAGGCAGAAGCACTTAGGCACCGCCTGATCCGTACTTCTTACCGAAGACAATCAGCTGCAATTTGTCGTAACCGGAAAGCACACCAGCACCTGCAACGGCACGTAGAATGTTGGCACCAGCTCCCTTGAAGAGTGACTTGGCTCCTTCGTTCTTGAGGATCTGGGCAAAGGCGTCCATGGAACTCTTGTACTTGACAGCCTCACCTGACGTCATCATCATTCTTCTGCGGACAGTGTCAATGGGGTAAGATGCAAGACCAGCACCATTGGTGATGACCCATCCAAGAGCGAAACTAGCAAAGAAACTATCCTGTAATAACCAAAGGAGAACAGTAACATGTCAAAACCAACAAGTGATAAATAAGTAAGAGAACACACAGTTCAGAGAGAAAGACAAGAAGACGAACCGACAAGTCACCAGTGAGGAGAACAGGCTTCACAGAGTCATAAAGTCCAAAGTAGAGACCACGGTAGACAATGATACCAACACAAGAGATGTTGAATCCACGGTAAAGACCAGCAATTCCATCAGACTTGAGAGTCTTCCTGTAAACATCGACAAGACCATCAAACTGTCTACCACCACCTCCTTTCTTCGCAGCCTTGGCATCATTGGCAAGACGGGTACGGGCGTAGTCAAGGGAATACACAAACAGAAGAGAAGAGGCACCAGCTGCTCCTCCAGATGCCAAGTTACCGGCAAACCACTTCCAGTAACCATCTCTGTCCTTCTTAAAGTTGAAAAGCCTTTTGAAGTAATCTTTGAAGGCAAAGTTCAAGGCCTAGACAAAAAAAAACGAGATTAGCACAAAATCAAGTTGTTTCGAAAGCTATAAAAAACAAGTGTAAAACTAAACCAACCTGGGTGGGGAAGTAACGGATGACATTGGCGGTGTTTCCTCTCCATAGAGAACCAAACCCTTCATCCTTCACTGTCCTGCCGAAACAGTCACCAATACCCTTGTATGGTTCAGAGAGCCTGCCAGCTTTAATCATCTCATCCTGGTTCTGGATCAAAAGCTTAACACGCTCAATGGGAGCAGCAGCAGTCTTTGAGACGGCAGCGGAAACACCACCCATCAAAAAGTCAAGAGCAAAATTGGTGAACCCTTTCTCTCCTGGAGCCTGGACAAAGACTGGAGATGCAGCTGTGGCCAACATCCTGGATGTGGGAGGAAACTGAAATGCAGCATTAGAGTAGTTTCCATAGGTTGCATGCCTCTGGTACATAGAAGGCCTCTGGTAACCAACATGGGCGTCGTTGGAAACACTTGAACGGATGAACTGCCCAGCAGCTTTCTGAGCAATAGTGGGGTGCTGAACTTGATCAACCATTTTGAACTCTACAAAATTACAAAACCAGACGTAAGTATCACATGTAAAGCAGTAACTTATATCAAAGAATGCTTTAAACAACACAAGTTTAAAATGTAATTCTAGTAGACTAAGATCTACCCGGAATAAAAGTCTAAAACAGTATCAAAATAGCAAGCAAAACTGAAAGATCATATCACAGAAAACTTTTCAAACAAACTAACCCAAGATTATTGGAAACAACAGTTGTCAATTCAAACGTCTGGAGTGATCAAACCACGATTACTAAACTAAAGATATAAAAACACAGCAAGATGATACAACTAACAAAGATTCACTAAGCACATATGACAAAGGTAAAGATCTGGTAGATCATAGATCAAAAACTTAATCAGGTTTCACCGCAATCACAATTTCCGTAAACGGCGTCGCAACTATCAGATCCAATACATTTGAAACTAAAGTCAACAGATCCAAACCATTTAGATGAATAATAGATCAGCAGATCAGAGAAACTCACAAAAAATAAGCAGATCTATAAAACCGATACATCAAAGATTCGGAAATGAGCTGAATACATTCCGATCGGGATAAAAAAGGCAAACAGATAGCATCATTTCTCAATAGAACAGTCAGATCTACGGATCGAAACATCTCATTTACCTTACAGATCTAAGAAACGAAACACAGATCGAAGAAACTAAAAATAAAAATGATTCGAAGAACAACGAGATTAATATATAAAGAGTAAACAGATCTGAGAGAAACGAGTGTTACCTAAGAGAATCGATGGATGAGCAAAATATCTGGAAAGAGAGAGACTCCGCCTTTTTCTCACGGATCAAAAGCGATTCTTAGCCCTTTTATCGTCTCGAAAAATAGGGTCGCAGAGGTTGCGTTCGTCACTCTGCCCAGTGGGGACGGGTTTCTATCAGATGCAAACAAAACTATTTGGGCCTTGCTGCTTCATATCCGTTGGATCATTCAGACTGAAACACGAGGGATTGTTAACCGTCGATGTCGTTTACTTCTTTAAAAGAATAGGTTTTTAATTGATGGTACGACTCTGCTTGCTAACCGTTAGATCTTGAGCTTGGAATCTGGAACGTTATCTGGCGTTGTTGAGGGGCAACTAGTGAATGGACGGCTGGAAGGGCAGCGTGGAAAATTATTTTGTCTACCATACCGGACCAGATCAATTTGCAAAATTATTTATTAAATAAATATTGAAGTGTTCAATTGTTATTTTTATTCGCAGATTGTTTTTCAACTTCGTATTATTTTTTACTATATATATAAAGATTGAATTTCGAATGCACAAAAAAGGCATGAAAAGAATATAAACTGATATCTTTCTATGTAAACAACTTGACTACATGAGATATAATCCTATTAGCGATATTAATTTCTGTTTTCAATATGAAAGTTTTCTTTTCAACTTTCTTTAATATTCTTCCATGTGTTCGAATGTTTGACAGCTGCCCTCAAATTCTCATACCTCTTAATTTACATGAAAGGTTTCTTTTTGTAATTTGTTTAGGAACTCACAAAACCTTATAAATCAGATTATGTTTTAGCGAAATACAAAATCGAAATGTAGTTTGCAACGTGAACAACATCGTGAGAGGGCCAGCTAGGATAAGTATGGCTCCCAAAAAATCACGAGCCTTATTAGAGAGCGGTGAAAATAGTAACTTGATAGAAAATCAGAGTCTAGAGAGGCTCAGGTGGGACTATTTAAGGGAACTACAACCAGAAAATCATCACTTGTCGACTACTTCAATCAGACTTGTCTCATAGTCGCTCGGGGCTACAAATCCATGGAGATTCATCACTGTCGCGGCTACATTCGCAAGCCCAGGTGTTTCAATATCCTGTCTGAACCTAACTCCTGCTGACAAGCCAGGACCTCCAATGGCAATTGGCACCTGCACACAAACACACATCATTATCCAAATTTCACATAAGACACAACAACCACCTGTGGTAATAAAACTTCTCATGCTTAATCTATGCTAAGCAGCAACTTCCAAGTTCTGATCATAACCCAAAATTTTTCAGTATTGCTAGAACTTACTGGTTTCAGGGTGTGAGAGGTGAGAATCTGAAGCTTCCCTTCCTTATCAAGAGCAGGCTTGCCGGCTTTGTCTCTTTTGACCATGTCCTCAGCATTTCCGTGATCAGCAGTCACAACATATATCCCTCCTACCTTTTCTATGGCATCAAGGATTGTCTGCAAACCAGAGATCAAAAACTCAGTGAGTCATTGCTACTAAGAACGATTTCTAAACATTCCTATATCACAAATTTGATTATAACCATACCCTCACAGCAAGATCAGCAGCTTCACAGGCAACAACGGTTGCGTCAATATCACCAGTATGACCCACCATGTCTCCATTTGGCAGGTTAACACGCACCTAAAAATTCACTCACAATAAAATTCAGAAGCCGAAATTTTTAGTGTGTTGAGACAAATATGATAAGAGAATACACCTTACCTGGTCAAACTTGCCACTAAGGATAGCATCCCTTGCTTTCTCGGCAATCTCCAGTGCTTTCATCTTTGGCTGGACGTTGAACGATATTCCACTATCACTTGGAATCTCAACGTACTCTTCTAGCTTTTCATTGAAATATCCAGAGCGGTTGCCGTTCCAAAAGAAGGTGACATGGCCAAACTTCACAGTCTCACTGTTTCAGTGAAATAAATTTTCAATGTAAGTTACCATCAACTGTATAATCTCATCAAGAAAAAGACAGCTAGTACAATTTCGCTACTTTTAATCAGCAAGAAACCTCAAAGCATGAAATAGAGAGAAGACAGGACTAGTTCTATCACAGTTTCATTTCTAATTCCAATTCCAGCAAAATAAATAAACCAGGAAACAGCAAGCAATTGAAGACAATACACAAATGGAAAAGAGAATATATATATGCAGAGTTGAAAGATTCTAAATGTTAACCTGCAAGCAAAAGTACGAACTCCATTGTGTGCCAGATATTCACCAGAAGTTCTATCGATCAATGGTGGGGAAACAAGATAGCGGCTAGGAAGCTTTAGCTCTCCATCATATTGGAGCATTCCTGCATAACGTATCTTTGGGACACGCACGCGATCAAACTTATCGAAATCTTCATATTCAAGGGCCTTTGCATGCATGACCATTCGATCAGCACGGAAATTGAATGTAACAACTGCGTCACCATCAACAATTGGACCAACAGCCTTTCCGCTGTCATCAACAATGACAAACGGAGGCAAATACTGGTCATTAGCACCAGGTTCAGCTCTCAGTGTCTTAACTGCTTCAAGAGCGCTTTTAAATTTGTGGGGAGCTTCTCCAAGGACTTGAGCATCCCACCCACGTTTCACAACAGTCCAATCATTCTGCAAGAGATATAAACAGAATACAATTAAAGCAACAACAGAAATTCAAATCCAAGCCTAATCTAGTTCCGAACTATAAAAAGATCATAGAAACTTGTCAATTTATCTAAATGAAAGTGAGTTCACACCTCATAACGGTCCATTGTGACATACATACGACCTCCACCAGATGCAACCTGAGCATCAACACCTTTCGAACGTAAAGCAGCAAGGTCAGCTTCAAGAGTTTCAACAAAGCCAACACTAGAGCCATCCAAAACATCACGACCATCAGTAAGAATGTGAACGCGGATTCTCTTAGCACCACGTTCTGCGAAACCCTTTAGCAGCAACTGCACAAACAAAACAAAAAGCAAATATTCAAGAACATTAACAAACGCCAACATTACAATAGAAATTGTAGAGCAATGTGTAAAAAAAAAGAGTAGAGTAATGGGTACCTGCACTTGATCGAGACGAGAGTGAACTCCACCATCGCTTAAAAGACCAATAAGATGCACGGTACCTTTCTCGAAAGCTTCAGAGATGTATTTGAAACCTTCATCTTCATAGATTTTCCCAGAAGCAAGGGCGAGATCGACAAGCTTAGCACCTTGAGCGTAAATTCGACCGGCTCCAAGAGCATTGTGGCCAACTTCACTGTTTCCCATGTCGTCTTCGCTTGGAAGACCAACGGCAGTACCGTGGGCTTTGATCAACCTCCATGTATCAGGTTTTCCCTGGAGAATAACACAAACAAACCGTTGGAATCCATAATCGGAATCTATCGTCAATATATATGGAAACAAAGAAAAAAAAAAAAAAAGGAAACATACGTTTTTAAGAGAATCCATGGCAGGAGTTGGGGCTTTATGGATGCAATTGTATTGATCAGGATCAGATTCACCCCATCCATCGAGAACAATTAGTCCGATTGTTTTACCCTTAGGAAGCTTGGGGTGGTCCTCAAGTTTCCAGTTAACGTCGCCGGAACTACCCATAATAATAGCTGTGTGTAATTCAGATCCACTCGTCGGTGAGAAATCAAAGGCTAAAAGAACAGATCTAAGAAGCGAGGAGAGATGGAAACGGAAGCTTACCAGCGGAGAAACAGAGGAACGAAGCTTTCTCTCTGAAAAGAGTCGTATGGAGATTCGCAGAGAGAGAGAGTCGAAGGGAAGGGATGATGTGGTGTGGTATGGTAGGTTGAGCGAGCTATCACTGACATAAATAATATGGAGTTTATAAAAAAAAAATAGAAAAGTAAGTGATGACGTGGTTCGTTTTGAATGGGCTTAACTTTGGGCTCAAGTAAACTTTGTCAAGCCCCAACAAATAAAAAAATGGTAGGAAACGAATATTCTAGTATGTCGAATGTTCTAGATCATGCCGTCACAAATAGTCTCAATGTGTCGGCTCAATGCGGTATGTAAAAAGTGGGCAAAAGAAAGACGAAGTGGGTAGTGGGCTATAAAAACAATTTATAATGGGCCAAAGACTAAAGGATAAATGGGCCAAGGATAAAGAAAGAAAAAAACAAAAAAAAGGAGGTAGAAGAATGAATGATACAGTGAGTAAATTTATGTATGTGGGAAAAGATATACAATACAGATACAGATAACAAGAAGGGGGGGGGGGGGTAGACGGACAACTGTTACGGCGAAATTGAATGCCGCAATGTATCAATTTGATTGGTCGAAAAAGAAAAGTAAAAAAAAATATATATTATTATTATTATTTTTATTTTTTAATTGTGGGGGAAAAAAGGAGAAAAACCAGATGAACAGGCTGTATAGTATAATTTTTTTGTGAACAAATGGGACTGACGACAACACTCTTCTCTCTTCTCCCTTTTGTCCTTTTGGCTAATCTCTCTCTCTCTCCTCCCTTCTCTCTCTTTTCCACCGGCGACCATTAACTCTCTCTCTCCTCCGCTTTGCCCTCCCCCATTGTTTACTAACCCTCGATTTGTTCTTGTTCTTTACTCCAATTCCGGTTTTGCCCCTTTATTGGAACTCTTCTTCTTCTTCACACAAACACTCAAGAGACGTGACGGCGACTCTTTTATTACTGAGTCTCACAGCTTCTTGCCTCGCCTCCTGGGGACTTTTTTTTGCTCCCAGAGGCGAAGAAGTAAAAACTTAGCTAACCCAAACAACAATGGGGTTTCTCTGTTGTCTCCAGGTGCTGCTTCTGTTTCTCTCTCTCTCCTCGATTCGTCTACTAGCTCAATCTCCTCCACCACCCAATGCCTCCTCGTCTTCTTCTTCTTCTTCTCTTGATGCTCTTCTCCAAGATTACTCTTTTAGAGCCTTTGTTCGTCCTCGTACCGGCATTCTCTACGAAGGTACTGTTCCTTCCGATTTGACTGGGATCAAACTCGCTGCCATGAGACTCAGAAGCGGAAGCTTTAGAAAACGCGGACTCACTCCTTTTAAAGAGTTCTCTATTCCCACCGGCGTTATCGTCAAGCCGTATGTGACAAGGCTTGTCCTTGTTTATCAAAACCTAGCTAATTTCTCTCACTTGTATTACCCTTTGTCTGGTTATGATTATGTCGCGCCTGTGTTGGGTCTTCTCGCTTACGATGCCAAGAATCTCTCCGCTCTTAATTTGCCAGAGCTTGATTTGAAGGTGTCTAGTGATCCCATCAGAATCGATTTCTCTGATCTGGAACGAATCCCGCAAGGTTCTAGTGCTAAGTGTGTTAGATTTGATTCACAAGGTGTTGCGAGTTTCAGCGACTCGATTCAGCCTGGGAACACATGCGAGACTGAGCATCAGGGACATTTCTCAGTTGTGGTTAAATCTGTTGCATCTGCTCCAAGTCCAGCTCCTCCAGGGGATGAGGATAGGGAGAAAGAGAAGAAGAAGAAGAGCTCTGATTCCAACAATTCCAAGACTTGGATCATCGTTGGGTCGGTGGTTGGTGGATTGTTACTGTTGGGGCTTTTGCTGTTTTTGGTATTGAGATGTCGGAATTACAAGAAGCAAGAGAAAATGAGGGAGATGGAGAGAGCTGGAGAGACAGGGGAAGCTCTGAGGATGACTCAGGTCGGTGAAACTAGAGCACCTACAGCTACTACTACTCGTACACAACCCATGCTTGAAACGGAATACGCAGCTTAGATAATCTTTGTGTACATCATCATCATCATCATCACATCTTCTTGATCATCTTTGTCTTTTTTTTTCCTTCTTCAATTATTCTTCTTTTGGTAAAGTGTTTTTCTTTTCTGATTATTTTTTTCTTTGTGGTTAGCAAGTTGATACTTCCACATTCATCTTGTTTCTCTACTGGTGATAAGGAAATAAGTAATATTGTTTTCTTTTTTTTTGTGCTCTCAAAATCAAAAAAACTTTGGTGGCTCTCTCTCTCTTCATGGGAATGAAAAGTGTTGGATTGCTTCTGGAGTGCACTCACTTTGTTTTCTTCTAACTACTTTTGCTGTAAAGCTTTGATCTTTTATTTTGTAATAATGTCAACAACATCTTTTGTCTCACAAGCAGACAGTTGAGAAGAAGATGATTATCTCATCTATACTCAAACTCTGTTACTTTGAGCTTAGCATTCTTTATAGAAGAAACTAGTTTGTTCTTAAGATTCAAGTGTTTGTTACTCTAGTTGTAACATTTGTTGTAGTTATATGCTTCATGCAACTTGTTGACCCGAACTATGTCTTATATTAGAAAAGCACCATCAAAAGAATATCTTTTTTGGAACATTGGAGGATGGATTGCGTTTGTTCTGTCTCTTCTTTAGAAGATGGCTTGCAGTGTTATACTACTACAGAAGCTGATTTATATTACAACGTTTATGTTTACATCCAAACTGTCTCCTTTGCTTACTTTCTATGAAAAGTAAGCACGTTCACATGGATATTGCAATTTGGAAAAACACTGTTTCCCAATTCCCACTACCAGGTATGGAGTTAATGTGAATACATGACTAAGTTACCCTGGCTTGGGACTTCTTATGGCGTCTTGCTCATATCAAGAAAAATGCTATGACAACAATGTAAATGGCAAATTTAACATTGCAGTATCTTCTCTGACCTCTGCAGATAATCAGGAGATGTTATTTGTCCCATCATTTCATAAGCTAAAATGTCTGTGTTTCGAAATGAAGATGAAGTGCACTGTTATATAAATGCTCCTATTAATTGTGTTTTATGTACTACCAAATAATTGCCAGTCTTTTTTGTTAAAAGGAAACTACAATTGTAGAATATTCGTCTATTTTCTTCTTTTTTCTGTTATCTGTTCTATGAGAAAGCTAAAGAATTCTACTCATCAAAGTCAGGTTTCAACGGTAAAATAAAAAACAAGCTTCCTTTTCACTAAAGAGTAAAGAGAGGATTCCTCTCAGGATTGGTTTTTCCTATTTTTCTTGCTTATATTCAGTTGTGGTTAATCGAATCTTAAAAGATCTAATGGATGGTGTTTCATTAAAATAATAACCTCAAAGATTTAATGGATGGTATATAAAAGAACAGAAAAAATGATTTGATTTTATAAGTTTTCAGAGAATCAAGAGCTTGTTTGTGAACACATGAAAAAAAAAAAAGTAAAGAGAAGAAGAACAACTATCTCTCTCTCTCTATCTCTGCGCCTGAGGAGCTGTAATTTGGCAGAAGCTTGTGTCGTTTTAAGGAGAAATTAGAAGTGAATCTATGTAAGTCATGTTGGTTGGTAAGATCGATTTTGGTGACATTAAAGAAAAATTCCTTTGAACAAACTAATAAAAAAAGAAAGGGTTTAGGGACCATTTTCAAGTAAGAAAATTTAAGAGACGAGCCCACTTGAAAGGGACATAACGAAGGGACCCCATGTGAATTTGCAAGCAGAGACAGAGGCTTTGACCGTTCTCATTCACCATCCATCCTCCATTATTAGCCAAAGTCTTAAACCATGTGATTCATCATCACAAGGCTTCGTTGGACTCTCCTGTATCTTACACAGTCTCCCCTCTTTCGTCTTATGCTTTTCTAACAACACACCCTGTCCTATTTTCGTTCCTACCAAGCAACAAATCCAACACCTGAAGATGATAATAATCCTTCTGGAAGTATAACAATGCATGGGATGAGCTATCTATCCAGATACGCATTTATTCACTCACACAGCAAGAGAGTAGTACAGTACAGTGTATCATGCAACTCAAAAGCATACAAAATATCACAACAAATAGAGAAATGTTAATAAACCCCAAATGTCATTACGGTCTGATTTCTGAAAACTTTTAATATGTCCAAGGAAAATCAAATGGGAATGAAAGTCTTAGATCCCCCAGCTTCTTCTTCTTCATCGTCTGAAATGCACTTTATTTGTCAGCCCCAAGTGTTCATCTTAACCACCTATATCACATCAACATGTTACTCTCAGAGTTAGCATCGCAAGCCAGAGGAAGAAAAAGAAAGCAGTGGGAGGATTTCTTATGCATAGAAGACAGAACATCACTACCCTAGAGCTTCACATGACAGAGAAATAAGAACCATAACCAGGATCTCAGTCATTCCTAGACATGACAAACCACCATCCAAAAGCTTCAAGTGGCAAAAAAACTTAGCAAAGGTGCCTAGGATAATCTAATCTAGTACCCAGGACTGAGGATCTTATTCGTTTCCTTAAAGGACTTCTACACAGAATAACAATCAAACCAGTACACTAATGCTTCAAACTGACAAAGAACTCAGCAATTGCGCATCTGCTTATTGCTTAATATAACTGATACAGAAGCCAAATCCACAAGGTATCTTACTAAAATCTTAAAGTATTTCCATTTTCGAAATCCCAAAAAGAAAACACAGAGCTTTTCCAGTGATCACACATGTAGCTAACCTAACGAAAACAACAGAAGTGGTCTACTGATTCTCATCGATACATGGACGAACGAAAGCTGTATTGGCTTTCCATAGTAAACAACAAGCAATATCATAGCTCTATCCAATAGGACTAAACTAAGAAAGAAGCTCAGAGAAAGCAGATCGAATAACCTAAGTAGAGAAGGAACACAAACCTGAGTGACACAAAAGAGATATAAAAACTGATCATGAGGAAGGAACTGTAGCTTTCTCGACGACCTTCTTATCGCGTCGTTCCATAGCTACATCCCATTCATCGTGGCCGATGTGCTTAGGCTGCTCAATCCCAAAATTCAAAAATCAAATCATCAATTCAAATGCTCACTAAACTTAATCGGATCAAACGGAGCAAACCCTAGGAGAGAGACGCAATGTAAGAAAAAAGGGGGAAAAAAATCTCATACACGGCCATGGTAAGCTTTGTGGATGTAGTACTGAGAATTTCCCGCGATGCATAGCATTC
Organism: Camelina sativa; assembly: GCF_030686135.1. Taxonomy (NCBI): domain Eukaryota; kingdom Viridiplantae; phylum Streptophyta; class Magnoliopsida; order Brassicales; family Brassicaceae; genus Camelina; species Camelina sativa. The sequence goes on from NC_141880.1 coordinate 3,153,647, forward strand.
CACCGATGATTCCGAGAGGCAGCAACGCTTCCATCCATACCAACGACATCTTCTTCGTCTTCTCTCTTTCCTTTTTCGATTGTGGTTTCTTTCTCTGTGTTAAGATCCAAAGTTAATGATTGAGAGAGATGAGACCTCTACTACTGAGGAGGACTCAATTGAGAAACATTAATGGGCTTTTTCTTTAATAAAAATGTTAATCTTGAAGCCCAATACATCCCAATAAAAACGTTTTTTTTTCTTTTGATTGTCTCTCAGTGGTAAGTGGTAACAACTCGATAACCCACAGTACTTGGTAGTACCATGACTCCAAAGTTGGTACTAGGTACAAGACTACAAGTAAATAAATGCTTGGTTTTCACTTTCTACAGCTTTCCCTGGTAATAACAGTTTAACCCCAACAAGCTGAAGGTGGCTGATGAAGGCACTAAGGTATACTCTTGCAAGCAATGTTTTATATAGAAGATCTTAAACACGATTGATTTAAATGCGACTAAATCAAGCAACATATGAAGACATGTAATTATGTAAAAGTAAACTCGTAAACTACAAATTGGGTATTTAAAACACAAGATACACAAAAAGAATTAGAAAATATGTACAGGAAATCTCTAAGTCGTTTTATTTGTCAGATACGTTATAGATTAGAATCTCTGCTTATTGATGATATATTTATTTTTTGCCTGACACGGTTTGTAGAGCGTTAAAGTCAGATTTTGCATGAAGAAAGTAACGCCACAGACGAACCGGAAATTGTGGCCATAAAAGCTGCGAAAATTAAAGTAGGGTTTTGGTTGTAAAAAACGTGACTCTAGAGTTAGATTTGAAACAAAAGTAATTAAAAGGAGGTAAAAAAGGTTAAATATAGTAGTCTCATAACCTATGCAATTGTTTTGTTACTAAATAAGAAATTCAAGGATAATTTTGTGTTAACTAATTTTACAAGAACAAAAAAGTTTGTGGATGTTGGCTTTACAATTTTGTTGGTGTTTTGAGTTATTTAGAGCAAATTCTACTAAATGTATTTGCACTGATAAGAGATGAATGATAGCAAACCAAATAAAGATTGAATGATAATGATGGTTAAAGATAAGTATTTTCACAAAAGATGTTTGACAAAATCCCACGTTCGTCTTCGGTAAGTTTCTCTTTTGTTTTGTTTTGTTCTTTTGTGTTTCAAACTTTTGTCTAGTTCTTTTATTTATTTACACACACACACAAATCAAACCCTTCTTTAATCGAATGCTCCTGTGACGACTCTGTTTACTTCTTCCTTCTCTTCCTCGGCAACAACAACCAACACCCTTCTTCTCCTCACTCTATCCCGCAAAATCTCTCTCTCTTCTTCTTCTTCTTGTTCTTCGTCTTCGTCTTTTTATTTCTAATAGCCGCAAAACACACAAGCCACCAAGCATGTCTGGTCTGTATAATTACAACTTCTCACCTTCTAGAGCCGCTTCTCCCCAGATTAGAACTACCTCCGATGTTGACAGGTGTTTCTCTTTCGACTTCTCCTACCTCTCTCTTATTGCTTCTTTGATCAAATCTCTTATCTCTTTTTCCTTTCTTTTTTTTTTGTTGTTGCTTGTCTTCTGTAGTCAATACTTATCTCAATTGTTAGCAGAGCATCAAAAGCTTGGACCTTTCATGCAAGTCTTACCCATATGTAGCCGACTCTTAAATCAAGGTCTCACTCTTCTCATTTCTTCCTTATTAGATCTACAATATTTTTTATTTAAATTGAAGTTGATGTTTGCTGTATATTTATCTTGATTATGCAGCATTTTTCTCTTTGATGACTTGTCCTAATACTCTCAGTCTGAATCACACAATTGGATCTTTGCTCATATTTAAAAAATCACAGTACTTTTATCAGCTGTCGATAGTTCATGCTCCTGAGTCTTGATGCTTATTAGTTGTATTATCTCAGTTAAAAATGGTGTCTTCTCCGTGGTCAGATAATGGAGATAGGCATTATTGTTGTTTTATGTGGCTTTGCTTTGATAGCTTTTGTTGTTTTGGTCGTAAAGCTTTCAGCTTTGTTAACTATATTCAAATGTAAAGTAAAATTTTGAGATGATCAAATTGAGGAACCATGACTACATATGTATTTAGTTATATACAGTCCCAGTGGGTGATATGATCTCTGTTTAATTTTGTAAATCCTGAAGTAGATGTTGTTCTGTCTTTCTTACTCGTTATTTTATTGGTACCATGATATTCTCTTATTTCTTTCTCTTTTGGTTATGCAGAAATTTTCCGGGTTTCCGGAGTGATGCCCAACCAAGGGTTTACCGATTTTGATAGGTTGAGGCATCGAAGTCCTAGTCCAATGGCTTCACCAAATCTTATGTCTAATGTTCCTGGTGCTGGATTAATTGGTTGGAATGGTCTTCCACCAGAGGTAGCCCTTTTTCTTCTTAGTATCTTTTACAAAACGTTTATGTTAGAGGTTCTCTTGATCTGTTTGTTTAAGAAGCGTCCTTTTTATCCCTTAATAGAACATAGAAAGTTTCTTAACTGAGGGTTGTGGTTGAAACCCACTTCCACATGAAATATGTAGGGATGGCTCATGTATTCTTTTGTTGGAGGAGCCTAATATTCCTACTGCAAGGAATATAAGGTATGAGTTTAGCACTCCATCTCCTTGTTTGAATATGTGGTGCCATCTGTAGCCTATAGTCATTACACGTTCAAAAGTTAGAAGTTACTGTCTAGCTATTAGAAAAACCCTCTGGATCTCCAAGTAGAACTTTTTTTCTTCTTGTAGAGACCCTGCGAACCCTTGAACTAGACTGGGTTGGTAAACCAGGTTTCAGTTCCAGTTACTCATTTCAAAACTATTCTAAAAAATATTAGTTTTCTATTTCTTGTAGAGAATAGGTGGTCCTCATGGAATGGCAATGGAGTGGCAAGGTGCGCCTGCTAGCCCAAGTTCATACACAGTGAAGCGTATCTTGCGTTTAGATCTTCCAGTTGATACCTATCCGAATGTAAGTTTTGCCGATTTTTTTTTTTCTTTTGAGACAATGGAAGTAAGGTGAATAAGCATTCTTTTGCTTTTGGTTGTTAGTTCAATTTTGTGGGAAGGCTTCTTGGTCCTAGAGGGAACTCATTGAAGCGAGTGGAAGCAACTACTGGTTGCCGTGTGTTTATTAGAGGGAAAGGATCAATTAAGGATCCTGACAAAGTAAGGGATGCCTACCACTTGTTCTGTTTCCCAACGACCTTCATCAAAGATTTTGTTCATATTTTGCTTTTATATGTTTGCTGCTAGGAAGAGAAACTGAAAGGGAAGCCTGGCTATGAGCATCTCAATGAGCAGCTACATATCCTCATTGAAGCTGATCTTCCTGTTGATATTGTGGAATTAAAGCTGCGGCAGGCCCAAGAAATTATCGAGGAGTTGGTCAAACCTGTGGTGCGTCTTTTTAACATACTTTCTCATTTTACTTTTGAAAGGCCACATTGCTTTGAAGTTTGGCAACAAGTTCATTAATGGTTTTTTTGTTTATTTTCTGTGGTAAATGCCTGTTTTAAGTATTAGCTAGGCAAGGTTTAAGTTCCCAAATATATAAGTCTCAGTTTTGGGGTAGTATGTAGTAACTAGGGAGGTGGTACCAGACCTTACGCCAGTTTAGTTGAGAGCTGAAGGTTTGAATGGAGAGCTAGGAGAAGTTCGTTTGGGAATTCTAAATTGGTCGAGATCTTGGTTTGGTCATTGGTCAAGAGTTAGAGACTTTTTCTTTAATCAAAGTCTATTCTGTCAGATAACTTAATATTAGCCACATAACATGCTTACATATTTTTTACAGGATGAGTCACAGGATTACATCAAGAGGCAGCAGTTGCGAGAGCTCGCGTTGCTGAATTCAAACTTGAGAGAAAACAGCCCAGGGCCAAGCGGTAGCATCTCCCCTTTCAATTCAAATGCAATGAAACGCCCAAAAACAGGGCGCTAAGACTTAGCCATTGAGAGGTAGTGATTAAAAAGAGTATTGTCTATGTGTATAACTAGCCTAGTGGTGTTAGTTGCGTCTGATCTTGGTCCTCTTCTGCTTACCATCTTAATCTGCACTGATGCTAAAAAGCACAATGCACCAAGAGAAGTCCCGTTGTTTCCTACTTAACCAGAGATTGATGCATTGTAACCATTAAGATAGATAATGTGGATTTATTCATGTGTTGAAGTAATTGTATTCTTGATTCTGGAATGGAGATCTAGTAATATATATTTGGGGATAGACGCCTACCAATTCAGGAGGAGAATCAAAATGTAATCTTCTTAATTTAGGCAGCATAAGTTGTGTTTTGGTTAGCTAGTTGAGCACAGAGGAGAGAGAGAGTACAAGACCAAACAACAGACATAAACTATGTTTTTTTCTGCAAAAAGACATAACCATGTTTGTGTACTGATTTCTGAATCGGGACATTGGGGTGGGTGAAGTAGTTGACTACATGACACGTGGTACTCAGAGAGAGGCTTAGGTTTCACTGTGAAAATTGCGCCCGACTGATTTTTTTAATTGTTTGTTTTGTAAGAAAAGAAAGAAAAGGTTTCTTTAATAAAAAAGTTGGACGAGATTCCCAAATTTTTCACCAGAGTGTGACTCGTGATTCCGTCTAAATATCTTCAGATTTCAGATCTCAGATCTCTCAAGTTCAACTTTTCTCATTCATCACGAATCTTTTCCTCCACTCCCGTGAGTACAGAGGAGATGGCGGCTATGGTGGCAAAGCTTCGTTTATCGGCGAAACCGGATCAGAGCAGTGTGCGATTGCCGAGAGTGATCAACCTCTCCCGCGATCCAACCACTAAAGTCTCGTTTCCACGAAATGGATCGGTTTCTTCACTTTACACCAACACCTCTTCACCAAACCTAACGTTTCCAAGCGCCGGAGGTGGTGCTGGAAACATAGGTAATCACGGCGGTGGAAGCGGAGGAGGAGGTGGTTATGGAGGTTCAGGGGGTGAAGCAGAAGAAGAAGGATCGTCTTCATGGGGACCAATAGGGATGTTCTTACAAGGATGGAGATCACGAGTTGCAGCTGATTCTCAATTCCCTTTCAAGGTACTAATGGAGATGCTGGTTGGAGTTAGCGCCAATGTGCTTGGTGACATGGCTTCACGCCCTAACTTCGGATTGAACGAGCTAGACTTCGTCTTCTCCACACTCGTTGTAGGTTCGATTCTCAATTTCACACTCATGTACCTCTTAGCTCCCTCTGCAGTATCTCATGGCTCCTCCAATTTGCTGCCTGGAATCTTTAGAAGCTGTCCTTCCAGCCATATGTTTGAACAGGGTAGCTTCACCGTTATGAGCCGTTTTGGGACTCTTGTGTACAAAGGAATGGTTTTTGCGACCGTGGGATTAGCTGCAGGTCTTGTTGGAACTGCCATCTCTAATGGGTTGGTTAAGCTGAGGAAGAAGATGGACCCGAGCTTCGAAACGCCGAACAAGCCCCCTCCGACGCTGTTGAATTCTTTGACTTGGGCAACGCATATGGGAGTGAGCGCCAATGTGAGGTACCAAACGTTGAATGGGGCTGAGTTCTTGCTGGAAAAGTCGTTGCCGCCATTGGTTTTTAAGACAGGTGTGATAGCTTTGAGGGTTGTGAACAATGTTTTGGGAGGAATGTCGTTTGTTGTATTGGCGAGGATGACTGGATCACAGTCGGTGGTGGAGGAGGAGAAGACAGAGATGGCAGAGAAGGAGAAGGATGATTGAAATCTCTTATAGAGTTTTTTTTTGTTGCTATGTTGTTACTGTTGTTGACAGGTGGAAGGCACAAGATGCATCTTCTTGAGTTTGAAACCTTTTTACACGTTCTTACAAAAGCAAAAGACATTTGTTCTGGTGTGTTTGTGTGTGGGAGTCTAATACTTGTATGTGATTGGTAGGGTCAATTTTGTTGTTTTCTGTATCGACACAACCGAGAAATAAAATTAAAAAACAAGTTATTACTCACAAATGACGATTGAATGGTTTACTATATCTGACATGTAAACTTCATTTTGACAAAAAGATCCATTTATGACTATCTGAATTCCAAAGAACAGCTAGTAGTCGAACATATGAATGAAAGCAAAGAAGAAACTTAAAAGCAGTGGAAGAAGAAATAGTTAAGGTGGTCTCATCAGTCAACATTTTATCAGATGGAATAGAGAGAGGTATATCGGAGACTGCTTATTTTTTTACTGCTTCAGCAAAGTGGAAATGTCTACTGGTGGGTTCAAACTTTAAGTTCATCTCCCATATGAGAATGAATGCTTGGTATTCTTTTAGGATGAGTGAGATGAGTCATTACACCAAGAAGCAGCGAGAGCTCACTTTGCTGAAGTCCAACAGTATGGGGGCCAAGCGGTAGTGTCTCCCCTTTGAATTATAATGCAATGAGATCCCCTAAAAACAGGACGCTAAACAGAGCATGAGATACCGAGACAAAAGTTTGTTTGTTTGTATGTCGGTAGAGGAAAACGTTAAAGACGAAAGAAAGAAAGTGAGTATATCGGTAGTAGTCTAGTAGATGGTTGATGCATTGTAAACCATTAAGATACATTCATTGGATTTATTCATGTTGTGCTATTAATATTGGCGAAAAAAAAGTTGAATCATTCATCTAAAAAAAAAACATTGAAAGTTCAATGCTAATATTTTTCAAAAGATTAGTGAATCATACTTTAGTTAGTATAAAAGAAAAAAAATCAACAATGGTGGTGGTCAGCTAAAAATATGTTTAGTTTTAAGTTTAAGTTGGTGAAGTAGTTGAGTGATGCGGCCACGTGGGGGCTCGGAAACAGCTTTAGTTTCGCACGTGTGATATTTGGGCCGATTGATTTTGATTGTTTGTTAAAAAAAAAAAACTAGGGTTTTTAAAGCATTAGATGATGAGGTTACACACGACTTCACCAAAGCCAACAAAAACACAAACACTCAAGGAAGCCATTTTTGATTTCTCGGAGAGGATCGCAGATCTTTCGTCCATTAACGGCCATTCTCGATAAAGATGGCGGCTATGGCAGCGAAGCTTCAAATATCGGCGAAATCGGATCAGAGCAGTGTTCGATTGCCTAGAGTGATCAACCTCTCACGCGATCTGACGACTAGAGTCTCGTTTCCAAGACAAGGATCGGTTTGTTCACTCCACACTAATTTCTCTTCTCCAAAACTCGCGGTTCCATGCGCCGGAGGCGGTGATGGTGGCGGAAGCATCGGTAATCACGGCGGCGGAAGCGGCGGAGGTGGTGGAGGAGATGGTGGTTCAGGCGGTGAAGCAGGAGAAGAATCGTCTCCGTGGGGACCAATTGGGATGTTCATCCAAGGATGGAGATCACGAGTTGCAGCTGATCCTCAATTCCCTTTTAAGGTATTAATGGAGGAGATTGTAGGACTTAGCGCTTGTGTTCTCGGTGATATGGCGTCACGCCCTAATTTCGGATTGAACGAGCTCGATTTCGTCTTCTCCACTCTCGTTGTAGGTTCGATTCTCAATTTCGTACTCATGTATCTGTTAGCTCCCACTGCAGCTACTCTTGGCGCCTCACAGACTTTGCCTGGAATCTTTAGAAACTGTCCATCTAGCCATATGTTTGAACAGGGTAGTTTCACCCTTATGAACCGTTGTGGGACTCTTGTGTACAAAGGAATGGTTTTTGCGACTGTGGGATTAGCTGCAGGTCTAGTTGGAACAGCTATATCTAATGGTTTGATCTTGCTGAGGAAGAAGATGGACCCGGGTTTCGAAACGCCGAACAAACCGCCACCTACTGTGCTGAATTCTTTAACTTGGGCAACGCATATGGGAGTGAGCGCCAATGTGAGGTACCAGACGTTGAATGGGATTGAGTTCTTGCTGGCCAAGGTGTTGCCGCCATTGGTGTTTAAGACCGGTGTAGTGGTTTTAAGGTGTGCGAACAATGTTGCTGGAGGAATGTCGTTTGTTATATTGGCGAGGATGACTGGATCACAGTCCGTGGAGGAGAAGATAGAGATGTCAGAGATTTCAGAGAAAGAGAAGGATGATTAAATCTCATCTTAGTCTTTTCGATGTTTTAGTTCATCTGTGTTTTTCCGTCCGTTCATAGGCATCTCTGAGTTTAAAACCATTTTCCGCAATACGACTGTAGTTCTGGTTTGTGTTGGAATAAACAAGATGAGAATCCCTTCTTATTAGGTCCATCCTAATGATTTGGATGTCATTGTTAGGCCAAGTTTGCTATTTTCTTTATCTACTACCATGATTATAAACTCAATAAAAGGGTTATAAGTACGAATAAGAATTGAATGATTTGTTTCTCGGACATTAACTTCTTTTATGTCAGAGAAAGCTTTCTGCTTACTATTCTAAGAAAACTGGTAGAAGCAAATGACGTGGTGACGCTTGTTGTTGTTGGTAGACAAAAGTTGCGGTCAAAGTAAACACAAGACTTGATCAGTTTCAATGGACTACGTAACTAATGATGCGTCTTTCATTATGATGGCGTCAACTAATAATGGGTTTATTGTGTATAATTGGACATATGATGATGATTGTCAAGAAAACGAGAACCACTTGCAAAATTCACCACAATAAGTTTCGTATTGTTTTGGCCATTCTCGGTAAATCGCACCCTTCATAAGAAAAATAAAATAAGCAATCTATTGTCAAAAGCGTTGTTACATTCCAGTAGATTAGAGCTAAAGAAAGCCCCCATCTACTTGATCTCAATCCAAACATATATTTAGGTTAACAGTACAAGACACTCTCTTTTCCATTCAACCTACCATCCAACAAGTTTCTATAGACACAAGTTAAAACCAGAGTATGAAGTATATATCTTACAACATGGAATGAAAGAGAGAGTGTGTGTGTGTTCACAAGGAATCATCATCTAACAGCCTCAGGTGCAGAATTGCAGTAGGGCGTGTGCAAGCACACGAGTCTCGTGAAAGTCAGACACACAACAGCACACGCTAGTCCCAGCACCATCCCCACACTGCCTTTCCTTCTCTCTAACCTCACCGCTCTCTTAATCACCTGCCAGAAGCTGGGCAGTAATCCACCGCATGCCACCACCATTACGTGGTCCAGTCCACTGTAATCTATCCCGGCTAATATGGATCCTATGGCTGATATGGGTCCAACAAATCCTATCAAAGCAGCCGCTGCAAGAGCTGCGTGCCAACTGTCAGTAGCCCCAAAGACACAGCTTGCAACCGCTGTCCCTCTAGGAAGCCCGTGTAGGGAAACCGGGAGTACCATGTGTCTGCCAAGTCCATAAGCATTTGGAGCAGCTACCCCAAGAGCAAGCCCCTCGGCTAGTGCATGGAACCCAACCGCTCCACATGCTAATAATGATTGGAGTGTTATCACACTGGTTGGAAAATTGGTTACAGGGTTTATTAAACTTCCTGCCCCAGACTTTTTCCGACAAGTTACATTCAGGATGGACGAGCTAGTAAAATGGCTCAGCCCGGCTCCAACAGCAAGTAGACTAAGCAGAGGGATGAATCCCATTTTAGCGGATACCAGTAGTTGAAGCGGACGCCAAAGACCAAGGACAAAAGCAATGCCTGAGGCTACTCCCATGAGAAGGGCGTGCTGGAGGCGGAAGGTGACTGCCGATGCGACCAAAAATACACCCCCAAGCAATGGACCCAGACCAAAGAGGAGTGAAACGAAGAAGCCAGAAGCATCCTCTGAGCTGCAGATTGGAGAAAATGAAGCCTTAGTTGAATTTAAGAACCAATATATTGGAACAGCATATAACTTTTACTTGAACTCAGTAGTTTTACTTGTAATCATGTGTGAAACTCTCGAAAAGAGTGCTAAGAGCTTCCATGGAAGCTACTGATATTGTGGCTGCAGATGCCACTTGCGACGGAGACGCTTCCTGTCGTGGTAACAATGAATAGAATTTAATGCAGTATACTAAGTGAAACCCGCATATCTCTCAAATACGAACATCAACATTGATTTCATTAATCAGGACATGAAATTCACCTTAAATGCATCAGGAAGCACTTCAGCAATAACCATCCAAATCATGCATCCGGCAGCAAATCCAGTGCAAAAAGGCAAAAACTTGCTAAACGCATCAGCGCATAAAAAAGCTGGCACAGCGACGATAGGCTGGTAAAAAATACAAAAATGAATCAGTAACATGTTATGCAAACAAAGACATCAAATCACAGAACATCATATGATTACCTGAGGTAAGGATGTTATTATACTCCAGAGCATGGCATTTTGTGGAGAAACACCCCTTGATGCCAGCACCATGCTAACAGCCAACCCTTCTGGAATGTTATGAACAGCTATGGCCAAAGTGACCAGAAGCCCTTGACTAAAACCCTTTGAACCAGCGAACGATACACCAACCCCTGATCCTTCCCCGAAAGAATGAAGTGTCATAATTCCTATGACGAGAACAACTTTAGTTGCATCTGCACCTTTAATATCCAGCATGCTAACTTCACCATATTGTTCAAGAATCTGTCCAAAATACAGAGCCTTAATGAGTGAGTTCTCAATTCTGAGATTTCATGCAACTTGGCAGGCAGCTAATGTAAGAGGAAAGAAGAGAAAATAAAAGTTTGTCTCGGCATGTGAGTCTAAACATTAAGAGTATACAGCAGAAAAGTAGGTTTCTGTCAACTGTCAACACATGAGATTTTGAATTCAAAATACTGAATAGTAATAAGGTGACTGACAACCAAAACACTCAGTTGCATACCTTCTTGCAGAGCCAGATGAACAAAGCACCGGCTAGAATCCCAATAACAACCCAATTACCAGAGCCATGCTCCTGCCCTTCCTTTACAAGATCAAAGCTAGCTGCCAACATCACACCAGCCGCCATGCCATTGCATATTCCAGCCCATTGAGGATCAAGCTCAACAAAGAAAAAGGGCACTGCACCTAATCCAGTGGCAGCAGCCATTGCCAAGGTGAAAAAGGCAACAGTGGAGACAGAAACTTTGCTGTGACTGACTCTCTTGTCACCCATTCCAATGTCATGTAAGGTTTTCTCTACACCGCTTCCGTCAATAACATTCCGTCCCATGTTTTCATGGGGAGAAGCTCTAACTTTATGTGAAATCTCCCATTGAGAATCTGCGCCGGTGTTCCCAACGAATACGACGAAGAATAAAAATAGAAGCGACAGAAGTAGTCGTTTGCAGCCTGAATGCATCATTTTTGATGCTGAAAGATCTTCTTCAGGCAAGTTTTCTCCTTACAAGAGATTTGAGAAAACGCTTGATAAATTAAAGGGAATACCAAATAAACAATCCAAGGCTCTGTAGGAATCAAAACTGCATCAATAGGATGTAACTGTTCCCTGTTGAATAAATCATAAGAAATAAATATTCAACTTAGAAAACTGTAAAGAATAAAACTTTCAATAAGCATAATAGTACCCTTGTTAGCATTACCCGTTTTAATAGATCACAACGCACATAATTAACTATCTTCCCTACGCACTAGATGGATCTAAATACCGTGTTTTGGTGATAGAGAACAATATGAACGCATTAGATAATTTGCTTTAAGAAAAAGAATAATATAATCATCCAAACCTAAAACTGAAGTCTCTTTAAGGGAACCCAGAACTACAAAGCAACATTATTTGCAAAAAAACATCACACGTATTTGGTACAGAATCGTTCCCCATCTTTCAATGGACAAAATCGATTTTTTTAAAACTCTGATTTCTAGCAATTCAAATTACCTGGTTACAATTCGCGAGCCAAATTTCAGAAATTTAGGGTTCGATCTACACGATTATATATCCATAATTCTCTACCAGGAACCTAGATCAATGCCAACGGGATCGCAGAACTTACCAGCAGAGGAAAAAATTGGAGCACGAAAAATGTTGGATCGGACGTACATGAGCGATTACAATAGATGAAGAAGAATTAGGAGAAGACGTGATGAAAAGGAATCAAATTATTTGAAAAAAGAAGAACCCTACTGCGACGACAAAATCCCTTCTTGGTTTGGAGGAGACTTTGGGATAAAATCATGCAACCCAAAAAAAAAATTCACAGGAATATCCCCTCTAATTTTAAATTTTTCTTAAGTAAATATGTTATGAATTTGTGAATAAGACCCTCAAGTTTGCAAATATCCCATAAAGAGTCATAATTAGGAAATAAATTTAAATTAACGTCCACAATGTTAGGTTCGAGTCTTCTTCTTATACATATGGCAGTGGACATATTATATTGTTTATCATGTGAATTTATTCGTGAGTTCACGTTTGTTTCTGCATTATTTTTCTACAACCAATTTGGTTTTCTTTTAGATTTTGGTACAACCTCGACAACTAATTAAGTCAAGCAAAACTTCTAATAGCTTGACAAATTCAGACACCTATTCTATGTTCGATTCAATCACTTGCAAGTTCCAAATGATCACCAATACGATTAATTATATAAGATCGCATTTTTTTCGCGATTGCAAAAGATAGTTTCCGATATTTAATAAACCAAAGAAAATTTATATGAAATATATTTGTTTGTTTGTAGTTTGTACCCTAACAGTTAGCGAATTTATCTCATTAAAATATTATCATTACATGGATGTAATCAACACTTCGTTACTCTAGCTCAACGAACATGTTGCGTGGATAATTATCGTAGCTTAATTTGTTGATGCTACTATGCGTTTAACATATTTTTGGTGACTGTTGTGAGTCAAAAGTCCGTTATGCTGAACTAAAACAGACAACATCCTTAGACGTATCAACAATGCTCATAATATGAAAACAACAATGATAAAATAAAAGATAATTAATATAGAAGCTATAATGCGCCACCAATCCCATGTCCTCGCACACGCCGAGCCCAGTATCTCCTCGCACGTTGATGGCGTGTGCAAGGAGATTGATGCTTGGTCGATTGATGCTCTCGATAGGGATGACTCGGCGGAGGTCGGGATCAGAGGTGGATGCGAGGACGGCCAGAGCGTCGGTCGGTGCGTTGTCGCTTCGGGGAATTTTGTTCAGCTCGAATATCTCAAAATTGTTGGACATATCTTGGACGACTCTGAGGTAGGCATCCATGCGGTCGTTCTTCGCCTCGTAATCGCCGCTAAACTGGTGAGTTACCAGCTGTGAGTCACAGAAGACTTGTATATTTTTCACCCCAATTCCACTTGCCAATTGCATTCCGACGATTAGGGCTTCGTACTCGACCTCATTGTTCGAGGCCGGAAAGGCGAGCCGGAACGATTGCTCGAGTACTTCACCCGTTGGTGAAACGAGGTGAATGCCGATCCCGGAGCCGTGTCGAGAGGATGCGCCGTCAACGTGCAGTGTCCACTTCTCCTCTCGCGGACAACCGAACTCTAGCTCGGGGGGGGAGTTCGATCAAGAAATCAGCGAGCACCTGAGACTTTGCACAAGTGCGGTTTTTATATTCGATGTCGTACTCGCTGAGTTCCACTGCCCATTTCGCCAGGCGGCCCGATTGACTGGGGCTGTGGAGAATGGTTCGCAGGGGTTGGTTGGTTAAGACTTCAACAGTGTGGGATTGAAAATACGGCCGAAGCTTCCTGGCCGAAATAACTACAGCGTAAGAGAGTTTTTCTATCGTGGGATATCGGAGCTCGGCTCCGTCTAAGCTTTTACTCACATAGAAGATTGGGTGTTGTTCTCCTCTGTCCTCCTTGATTAGTACGCCACTGACCGCCGAGCCGGAGACAGCGATGTACAGATATAGAGTTTCGCCCTGATCGGGCTTTGCTAGGACAGGGGGAGTAGCTAGGTAGTGCTTGAGTTCTTGGAAAGCAGACTCGCACTTATCATCCCATTCGAATTTCTTGTTGCTACGAAGCAACTGGTAGAAAGGCAGACACTTATCGGTAGATCGTGAAATAAATCTGTTCAGAGCAGTGATCTGCCCGGTGAGGCGCTGAACTTCTCGGGTGTTGCGTGGAGATGGGAGGTTGGTAAGCGCCGAAATTTGTTTCGGGTTAGCTTTGATACCTCTCTTCGTGACGAGGTATCCTAAGAATTCTCCAGAAGTCACTCCGAACGAGCACTTGGCTAGGTTCAACTTCATCTTGTATCGGTTTAGCACTTCAAAACACTGAGCGAGATGCAAGACGTGATCAACGGCCTGGGTTGACTTGACCAGCATATCATCGATGTAAACTTCCATGGTTCGTCCGAGCTGCTCGGCAAACATGCGGTTAACGAGGCGCTGATAGGTTGCACCAGCGTTCTTTAGGCCAAATGGCATAACCTTGTAACAGTAAGTTCCCTGATCGGTGATGAAGGCCGTTTTCTCCTGATCGTTCTTGTGCATCATAATCTGGTTGTATCCTGAGTTGCATCCATGAACGACAAAAGTTCGTTCCCCGCGGTTGCCTCGACTAGTTGGTCGATTCGCGGTAAGGGGAAACTATCCTTTGGACAAGCCTTGTTGAGATCGGTAAAATCGACGCACACCCGCCACTTGTCGTTCTTTTTCTTTACCACTACTGGATTGCTCAGCCAGTCGGGATACTTAACCTCACGGATGGATCCAGCCTCGAGCAGTTTCTTGACTTCCTCGTTAACGGCGGCGGTAAGCTCAAAGCCCGAGCTTTTGTCGCCTTTGTTTGATCGGCTTGAACGTCAATTCCACATTGAGCTCGTGGCAGGTTATGTTGGGGTTGATGCCGGTCATACTGCTCATGCTCCATGCAAAGGTCGTTGCGTTCTGGCACAGGAATTTTACGAGCTCGTCCTTGATTGGCTGTGGTAGGTCGGCACCGATTCCCACGCATTGAGTTGCGTCGGAAGAGTCAATGTTTACCTGGATGATTGATTCGGAATTAGGGCGAACACGACTATTTGGGCGCTCGGCTGAGTCCGAAATGGTGAATGTCCGGGGTGGCGTTGTTGTCGCTCAATGATGAAGCAGGTTCTTGCTACCAGCGGGTCCCCTTGTAGTGTAAATATTCCTCTAGGAGTTGGGAACTTTACGCACTGGTGGTAAGTTGACGCCACGACCTTCATCTTATGCAGCCAAGGAGTGTCGAGGATGACGTTGTATACGATCGGTTTGTCGACGATAGCAAAGTTGATGCAATGCATCGTCCCGCCCACATAAACTCGTAGCATGATCGTGCCTTCCGTCATCACCGTGTCACTGTCGAATCCGGTGAGAGGTTGAACATCGTGTTCGGTGGTCCGCAGGTTGATTTCCATTTGAATGAGCACGTCTTTGAAAATGACGTTTACCGAACTACCTATGTCGATCAAGATTTTGGTAACCATGCTTTCGTCGATCTCCATCTCGACCACCAGTGGGTCGTTATGAGGTCCAGTTAGACCGGATGCGTCGGCCTCTGTGAACACGATTGGATCGGAGTTCGTAGTAGGTGGCGTGCTTTGAGCTAAACATCCTCGCTTGACCTCTAGTCCCCGTCGATAAGCTTTGATAGAACGGACCGAGTCGCGGCAAGTCGCCAGACCACCCATGATCATGTTTATCTTTCGGCGCGGAGCCGGAGCGTTCGCATCCTCAGTTCGCTCGGGATTCCTTTTAAGGGTTGATGGTGGGGGCAGAGGTAGGGTTTCGGGTCTCGGTTGTGGCGCGAGAGCGGTGTTATATTGCTTGCTTGGGTTTTTGTTCTCAGGATTGAAAAATTGGTTATCCCTGTGAACGACTATTTGTCGTCGCTCGAGATCGACGTCAATTTGGCCCTCTTTAAATTTGTCAAGCAATATTTCTTGGAGGGTGCGGCATTCTTCTGTTGAGTGTCCTGCTCGTTTGTGGTATTCGCAATATTTGTTGCCACCCTTTCCTGATGGGTCTCGAACCCACTTGTTATTCCAGGGCCTCGATGAAGATGCCTTAGGATCTTGATTGCTAACTGCAAACGTTTGGACTTTCTTTCCTTTGTCCAACTTATCGGCGTATTCTTTGTCAAAGTGTTGACGAGGCTCGTGATGCTCGTCTTGTGCTTTCTCTTTTCCTTTGGACGATTTGGGGGCCGGGGGTTCTGGACGGTTTGTCCTTGATGCCTTCTCTTCGTCTAACACTATGTATCTGTTAGCACGGTGTAGTGCGTCATCCAGAGTCAGAGGCTCGTGTATTATTATGTCCTCCCTAAATCGGGAGCCGTGAGTGAGAGCATTTCAGAGAGCTGATATTGCCGTGTCGTCGGCAATCGAGAGCTTCGAGACGATTCTTTTAAACCTCTCCATAAAGTCTCGGAGAGATTCGTCGTTTCGCTGGAACATGTTCCAGAGATCGGCGTTCGACGCACCTCGAATCATGAATGTAGAGTGATGTTGGAGAAAGGCGGTGGTAAGCTCGTGATAGCTCCCTATCGAGTTCGGCGGGAGCCGGGAGAACCACCCTAGAGCCTCATGGGCTAAATTCTCAAAGAATAGCCGGCAGCAACCAGCTTCGTACTCTTCGTCACTGAAATGAGCTCGGCTGATTGCAAAACTCATAGACGTCAAAAATGGTTTTGGATCGTCTAATCCGTTGTACGGGGTGAACTTAAACTTGTTTACATAACGGACTTGAATGCGGGAGATTCGTGCCGTAAACGGTGAGCGCTGGACTTCTTCGAGCACTCGATCGAGGTTGGGAGCAGAGCTCGTGGCTCGATGGACTCTGGAAGAGAGTTCGTGGACCATCGCCTCTAGGCGTCGTATGGTTTCATCCTTGAGATCGGCCTCGGGCTGTTGGATCGGCGGGCTACCGCTCCTTTGGTCTTGGCCGTCTCGCAGCTCCTCATTTGGCTCCTCTCTACTGCGTCGATCAACGGATCCTACGATAATGGACGTCGGGCGGCGTCTGTGGCCGTCGTATCGGTCCTCCACAGAAGGTTGCGCTGGGGGAGGATTCTCGTTCACACCGGCAGGACTGCTGTCGTTTCGGCGTTTGCCCCTCCTTCGTTGGAGCTTGCTGATTTGGTTCTGCGAGGCCTCTTGTGCGGCTGCAATGGCCTCGAGCCGTTCGTTCGTTCGTGTTTCCTGGCCATCAAGACGACCGAGAATGACCTGCATCATATCGTCGAGTGTGTTTCTTTGTACAGGTAAGGGGAGAGTGGCGCTGGGGAGAGTGGTAGCGTTGGTGAGAGCGGCGGTGAGGAGAGCAGCGGCGTTGGTAACCAGCTGGTCTGCGGCAGGTCCGGCTTCGGCGTGTGCTGCTATGGGAGGCTCGGAGGACGCGTCAGGCGCCGGCGGAGAGACTGTGCTCGGCAGTGGGCCTTCGACTAGGCTCGGCAAGGAGCCTTCGGTTGGGCTTGGCAGGGAGCTCGCCAGGGAGCTCGGCAGGGAGCTCGGTGGGAGGACAGTTCATGTTCTTGTTCGCCCCCATCGCTGCCCCGTTGGCTGCTCCGTTGCTTTGTTGAAGTTTTCGCTGGGGTTCGTCATGACTTTTGAGACTTCGAAGAAGTGAGGATTGTCGGTTTTGATTCGTCAAGAGAAACGCTTTACTCTTGCCCCACGGTGGCCGCCAATTGTTTGTACCGGGGATTACGCAGTTTAATCAAATAAAGATTTTGTGGGAAAGAGCAAGCAAGTTCTTTTATTAATCGGGGAAAACGTGAAATCGTCACTTAAAACAAGTCGGATTAGAGCTTGTTAATCCACAAACGAACTAGTAAGGTTAAAGTGACGAACTGAAAACAAGAACGAATTATACGAAAGACAATAGCAGTTTTCGATGCAAAGTATTGCTCTCTGGGTATTGTCCGCGGGTCAGGATGATAATCCCAATAAATGCTTTCTTCTTTTATAGGGAATTGTAGACCTAAGGGTGTCTAGGGTTTTCGTTGCGAATTCCCGAAATTGCCCTTTGCGGGAGTTAGTGGACTTGCTCCCAATCTAGTTGGGCCGAGATTGTGATTAATGAGTCTTGTTGGGCCGAGTGGCATATTGGGCGTAGCCCATATCCAACAGAGTCGTCGTGGGTTCTGTCGCCAGGGGTACAAAGCCGAACGGTTTTGCCAAGAGACACATATGCATCGTTGAGGAGAGAGAACAGAGATCTGAAGCAGGAGATATCGAGGATGAGGGTGAGAGTGAGTGAGTTAGAGAAAGAACACAATTTGATGAAACACGAGATGATTGAGAAATCTGGTAATAACGGTGGAACCTTCTTGACAGCTCTATCCAAAGGGATTGGGAGGATTGCGATATTCGGTAGAGAAAACCGGCGAATGAATAACCGGAAATCGAGGTCGGTGTCGGAAAGAAAGCCAATTAAAAGGAGGGGTAGTTAAAACGTCACCGTTTGAAGGGGTTGCTATCTCTAGGTCTATATTACAGAGACAAGTCATGTGTAGCGGGGAGTAAAATGGGCCGGAAGGAGTGTGAAGTAGGCCCATTAAAGAACAAAGGAGGTATCGTTTTCAGCCTATAAAAAACAAGGAAAACATGGGAGTAAATGGGGGTTGAGCCCGAGCCGTCTTTGTCCGTAATCCGATAAGGAAAAAAATAAATATAAATATATGTTTGTTTGTTTTAAAACCAATAAAATATGTTGTTAGTAAGTTCGTTGTTACGGTTTGCCAAAGTGATAAGGTAAGCAATCTACTACTACTAGTACTATGGTTGTTTGTTAACAGTTACTAAAAGTCTTAACACTTGCAATACGGTAAATTTTGGGTAGGTTTCCGGAAATAGTACGTCACCTGTAATAACAAAATGATTTTGGTTAAAATATCAACTTAAAAAAAAAAATTACAAATATAGAAAGAGAAGAGCACGTGGGGGGTCTATCTCATACACATTCATAAAAAATAAAGTTCTTATTATATTACCAAGAAATAAGGAAAGTCGGAAAGTACCTTCACATCTCCGCCTCATAAATAATTATATTATATAGTTTTATAAAAAGAAATATAAAAAGGGGGAGTATGATTGATGAAAAAAAAGAAGGAAGATGAACATGCATCGTGATAACATTAGATGGTTACAACATCCCTCACCAACTTGGAAGTGACACAATTATACAATTTTCACTAGTAGATCTGAATCTCTCTCTCTCTCTCTCTCTTTCTTCCTTCTCTAATGGCGTAATTTGTAAGCAAACTCCTTCTTCACATACAGCCTCGACTGCTTTTTTGCGTCCTTTTTTTTTTTTTGCTTGCCTCTCTCTCTCTCTCTCTCTCCTCCGACGACAATGAATAAGAATCTAAGAGAATCTCTTGCCGGTGGGAGGAATATTCCGGCGATGTCTCAGTTTCGTAGAGGCAGCAGCAATAACAACAACAACATATCTCAGAACGGTTTCGCTAGAGAATCCGATGAGAATCTGGATCTATTCTCTAAGATCCGTCGCTCTTTCCCATTGGCTTCATCCGACGAATTACCCGACGGTTCGTTCCAATTTTTACCCTCTCTTTTGTTTTTGGGTGGGAATCGAGTTCGTTGTGACTAGTCAAGTTTTCTAAAAAATTATAAATATATATAAATGAAATCTGGGGATCTTCGAATTTGTTGCTACGAGACACAGTTGTCAGATTCAGAGACGAAAACGATGTTCACTCTTTTACTCAATTTATGCTGTGGTCGCTACTACTACCCTAATTTTTTTTTGTTTTGTTTTGTTTTTTCAAACTGTCTTCGTCTTCTAGATTCGATCTCTTTGCTTTTCTCTCGGTTATAGTGATTTGTTGAGCGACAGTGCCATCTCCAAAAAAGTACCCCTTTTTTTTTTTTGGGGACCAAATGAAGAATTTTGCTGGATTTCTGGTTCTAACTACTTCATCACTTTTGATCTGTTTCTTACATTTGACACTGATAAATCTCTGCACACGACTTCTTTTTGTCTACAGTTTCTGCAAAACTCGGGAGACTCTCGGTCGGATCCAAACCAGCTCCCAGAGTCAAAGGTGATGATCTCTTGTCTTCAGCTGAAGGTGGAAAAAATGATTATGATTGGTATGTTTCTGCTGCTTCTTTCTTTGCTCTCTTGACTTACTCTCTCTCGAACAGTTGCCTATTTACATGTAGTGTTTGCCTTTTGGCCACTCTGTAATTAGAAATTGCTGATCTTTTGGTTACCCTGCACTTGGGAGTGTCCAATTTTGTGTTAGGAAGGTTAAATTATGTATAGGAACTTACTCTCTTTTCATCTCTTGGCTCATTTATGCTATCTCTAGGCTTCTTACTCCTCCTGGAACACCTCTTGGAAACGACTCTCATTCATCATTGGCAGCTCCAAAGCTTACATCTTCCGCTAGAGCTAGTTCTGCATCAAAGGCTTCAAGGGTACAAATGGCCTTTCTTCATTGAGTTTTCCTTTTTCTCCCCTCTGGTTCTTGATGACACATTCAAGAACTTCAGAAACTTTGCCTTCTTTGTTGTCTCCATAACTTCCTTATTCATAAACGAATGTTGTTATTTTCCTTGTTCAGCTTTCAGTTTCGCACTCAGAGACCAGTTACCATTCCTCACGTCCTGCTAGAAGTAGCTCCGTGACTCGCCCATCCATTTCCACCTCGCAATACAGCTCATTTACTTCAGGCCGTTCACCATCTTCCATCTTGAACACTAGTTCTGCTTCAGTCTCATCCTACATCAGACCTTCATCCCCAAGTTCCCGTTCTTCATCTTCAGCTAGACCTTCCACTCCCACCCGTACTTCTTCAGCATCACGGGCCTCAACTCCGTCGAGAATCCGTCCTGGGTCATCTAGTTCATCCATGGACAAGGCCAGACCGTCCCTGAGCTCAAGACCATCAACTCCAACTTCTAGACCACAGCTCTCAGCAAACTCCCCAAATATAATTGCTTCTAGACCAAATTCTCGTCCTTCGACCCCTACCCGTCGCAGCCCATCCACCTCGGTGTCTGCAACGTCAGGATCCAATATTTCAAGTGGACGTGCTGCGTCAAATGGTCGTAGTGCACCTTCATTGTCTAGGCCAAGCTCTCCTGGACCTAGAGTTAGAACCACACCGCAACAGCCAATTGTGCTACCAGACTTTACTCTTGATACCCCACCTAACCTCAGAACAACTCTCCCGGACAGACCAATATCAGCTGGCAGGTCGAGGCCAGTCACTGGTGGCAGCACGGCAAAGGCAAGTCCAGAACCCAAAGGTCCAATCACAAGAAGGAATTCATCTCCTATTGTGACGAGAGGAAGACTCGCGGAGACCCAAGGAAATGGCCGTTTTGGTGGTAATAGGCAGCATCTTACAGATGCACCAGAGCCCCGGAGGATTTCAAACGTTTCTGACATAACTTCACGGAGAACTGTGAAGACCTCGTCAACTGCTGTCACAGACAATAACAACGGACTTGGCAGGTCATTCTCAAAAAGTTCATTGGATATGGCCATTAGGCACATGGTACGTATATATCTCTTCTCAGTAGGCGCAAGTAGGTTTGTACCATGCTTTAGATATCTCAACATGTTTGATGGTGTGTAGGACATAAGAAGCGGGAAGACCAACGGTTGCGCACTATCAACGACAACTCTATTCCCTCAGAGCATCAGACCAGCTTCATCGAAGATCCAGCCAATCCGTTCAGGGAATAATCATTCGGAGTCTATCAGCAGCAACGGCACAGAGAACGGGAATGAAGCAAATGAGGGTAGAAGACTGATGGGGAAATTGAGCGACATGGACATGTATGAGAGCTCGAGGTATGATGCATTGTTGTTGAAAGAAGACGTAAAGAACACAAACTGGTTGCATAGCATTGATGACCGGTCGCCAGATCACGGACTCATATTTGACAATGGAGGATTCGAGTTGCTTCCAGAGCCCTTTGCTCCACTATAACACACACACACACACCACTACACCAGTAAACAACTTTTTTTTTTTTTTTTCTAAAACCGCATTTCTCTCTTTTTTTTTTTTTTTTAATTTATCTTACACAGTTTGTTTGCTTGTCAATGGTGGAAAAAGACGGAGTATTGAGATATAAGTGTCTAGTGGTTCTTGGTTCTTTGGTAACTGATTCTTGATTATTGGTTTTCTTGAGTGAGGTTTGTAACTTACTAGTTATAATAATATTTGAAGAGATGGTAACGTAATGTGGTGTGTCGAGAGTGTTGTCACTTGGTGGAATTGAATTTATCATGTAAACAAAGATCCTGAACGAAACAATTAGAATGTGAAAGAGGAAAGAGACAGAGAGATTCACGCGCCTAACGTGAATCAATGACAGAGCTGAGTTAATATAATGTGTGACAGCGAAGTTCAACCAACAAAGAGCCAGTAGTAGTGTTTATGAAAAAGAAAAAATAAAAATTCCATAAATTGACTTTCATTTCATGTCATATTTGGTACTAGTACAGTATTTAATAAGAAGATTTTCAATTTTGTAATTTTGTTTGTATTTTATAATGTTTACACACCCCTTATAAATACCCTCATTTATGTCACATACCAAACTTCTCCCCATCCAGGGGTCCATTGTTAAGAAAGATACCCGAATTATCATTAAATAAAGTAAGCTCAATTTGCAACATAATAATCAGTTAAATATTCCCCTACTTTTGTTGCTTCCCTTACCCATCTTTTTTTTTTTTTTTTAAACAATCTTGAAATATCCTTATCGTCGCCATTATATAAAGAGAAACAGAATTATCCATTTGATTTAATAACTAATAATATAAGAAGCATATATTCACATTAGCAAATTTTAAAAAATTCTCATTAAAAGAATCCAATAGATTAATTTAATTATCTGACTGACTCATTCAATACGAAATTTACTAGTCGGTTTTATTTAAGAGAATTAATTTGAATGTAGGGAAGTTTAGTTTCAGTAAATGGCCTTTAATAAAAGCATATACTAATTCGTTGAGAAGAAGAAAAAAAAAAAAAAAAAAAAAAAAAGAGAAGAGAAATTAACAAAAGGACAAAAATAAAATTTGGCTGAGTAAATAAAAAAAAAAATCTAAAAAAATCGGAAGAGAGTCAAAGCCCAAAGGAGGAGGCAATTAAGCCAACCAAAGAGCAAATCGGAGGAACAACAGAGAGAGAGAGAAGAAGAAGAGAGATTTGGAATCTGAAACCGAAACATCGAGATTTACGTTTCTCTCCGTTGGCGTCACGCCGAAGCTTCTTCCATCGCTCTTCTTTCCCCAGATAACCCCCCCCCCCAAACGTTTCTCTCTCTAAATCTCTACAACAAACACACACTCTCTCTCTTCTGACTTTTCTATTATCACTTTTGTCACTGAATCTGCATCAATGGCGATTCCAGATTCCTCACTCTTTTCTGCTTTTCTTGCTTTTTGCTCAATCTTCTTCTTCACGAAATGCCGTTGTTAAAAAAAAAAGTGATTTTCTCCACTACACACCCAAACCCCCTTTCCTTTGCATTTATTCCACTCTCTCACTCTCATCTTCTTCTACGATCAGCTTCTTCTTCTTCTTCTTCCAATGCCCTTCACGACTCCTCTCGTCTGAACCCACCTACAAAGGTCTCTCTCTCTCTCTCTCTCTCTCACTTTCGATCTTCTTGTTTAGCTCATTCCTACAAATTCAATTTTAATTTCTCTGTATTGGTTTAGCTGAATAAACCCTAGTTCTCTAATGCTGTAGATTTTACAGATCTGGGTTTACATACATTTCTCTTACTAATAGATTCTAAATTTAGTAACTTTCGTAATTTGTTTTTTTTTAGAGATTTCATCATATAACCCATGAGAATTCTTCACATTGTGCATAAAACCTTCAGAAATTTATGATTTTGATTGATAATTGAGTAAGTGTTGCATTGGGTTTATCGTCATTCCCATTATGGTTCTTGAGACACAAGTCGTCCAATAGATTTTTGCCTTTTTCACTTATGGACAAGTTCATTATATACTTTTTCTTACCACAGATGGTTGTCTTATTTGTCATTATTATTAAGGAAGCTTTCCATTATCCTGATACCTTTGATGTGTCGGTGTCCTTCTTGTCTACTTATTTACTAGTTAAACTTTTATGCTGTGGCTCTGAAACCCTAACATGATGTGTTTTGTGTTCTCTTGCAGTTGTTGAATGAGAAAGCTTTAATGTGAATGAGCCTGAGAGTATTATAACAAAAAGGACTGATTGATGATGATGAAGATTGTTGCGGCCTTCCTTTTCCTTTTGATCTCTCCTTTTGTTTCCCGTTGTTTGTCTGCAGACATTGAGTCAGACAAGCAAGCACTTCTTGAGTTTGCGTCTCTTGTTCCTCACAGTCGCAAACTCAACTGGAACTCCTCAATTCCAATCTGCGGTTCTTGGACCGGCATCACCTGCTCCAAGAACAACGCTCGTGTGACCGCACTCCGTTTGCCTGGATCTGGACTTTATGGACCCTTACCAGAGAAAACGTTTGAGAAGCTTGATGCCCTCAGGATCATTAGCCTTAGATCCAACTATCTTCAAGGGAACATTCCATCTGTCATTCTTTCTCTTCCGTTTATCCGGTCACTCTACTTTCACGACAACAACTTCTCCGGTACCATCCCTCCCACTCTTTCCCATCGCCTTGTTAATCTTGATCTCTCTGCCAACTCGCTAACGGGAAACATTCCGGCCAGTTTACAAAACCTTACCCACCTCACTGATCTCAGCCTACAAAACAATTCTCTTAGTGGGCCAATTCCTAACCTCCCTCCTCGCCTGAAATACTTGAACTTGAGCTTCAATAAACTTAACGGGTCAGTTCCATCTTCTGTCAAGTCCTTCCCAGCGTCATCGTTTCAAGGAAATAGCCTTTTATGTGGTGCTCCTCTTACTCCATGCACAGAGAACACCACTGCACCATCTCCTTCCCCGACTCCACCAACAACCGGCCCTGTTCCAAACGATACAAACAAAAAAGTTCTCTCCACTGGAGCTATTGTGGGCATTGCAGTTGGAGGTTCAATTTTGTTGTTTATCCTTCTTGCCATCATAACCCTGTGCTGTTCCAAGAAAAGGGATGGCGGGCAAGACAGCACTGCAGTGCCAAAAGCTAAACCCGGGAGGAGTGACAACAAGGCCGAGGAGTTTGGGAGTGGTGTGCAAGAGGCGGAGAAGAACAAGCTGGTCTTCTTTGAAGGAAGTTCATATAACTTTGATCTTGAGGACTTGCTCAGAGCCTCAGCTGAAGTTTTAGGGAAAGGAAGCTACGGCACAACGTATAAGGCCATCTTAGAGGAAGGAACCACGGTGGTGGTGAAGAGGCTGAAAGAAGTAGCAGCTGGGAAACGGGAGTTTGAGCAGCAGATGGAAGCCGTGGGACGGATCAGTCCACACGAGAATGTAGCTCCTCTCCGTGCTTATTACTTCTCAAAAGATGAGAAATTACTCGTGTATGATTACTACCAAGGGGGCAACTTCTCCATGCTGCTTCATGGTAATATGATGTTTCACATGTTATTCAAAAGATTATAAAGAAAGTGGCTTTGAAGTAACATTTTAGATGAATTCTTTGCAGGAAACAACGAGGGAGGAAGAGCGGCGCTGGACTGGGAAACAAGGTTAAGGATCTGTTTGGGAGCTGCAAGAGGAATTTCTCACATCCATTCTGCAGCTGGTGCTAAACTCCTCCATGGAAACATCAAATCACCAAACGTCCTCTTAACCCAAGACCTCCATGTCTGTGTATCTGATTTCGGTATAGCACCACTGATGAGCCACCACACCTTGATCCCATCGAGAAGCTTAGGTTACAGAGCACCGGAGGCCATAGAAACCCGGAAACATACCCAGAAATCCGACGTATACAGCTTTGGTGTACTGTTGCTAGAAATGCTGACAGGGAAAGCAGCAGGGAAGACGACGGGGCATGAGGAAGTGGTGGATCTGCCCAAGTGGGTGCAGTCAGTGGTGAGAGAGGAGTGGACTGGAGAAGTGTTTGACGTAGAGCTCATCAAACAGCAACACAACGTGGAGGAAGAGATGGTGCAGATGTTGCAGATAGCAATGGCTTGTGTGTCAAAGCATCCAGATACGAGGCCTTCCATGGAGGAAGTGGTTAACATGATTGAGGAGATTCGACCTACAGGTTCTGGTCCTGGTTCTGGTAACAGAGCCTCCTCGCCTGAAATGATTAGAAGCTCTGATAGCCCGGTTTAGATTGGTTTTATCTTTTCTCAAATCATTATTTATTTTGCTTTTCCTTCTTCTTCTTCTTCTTCTTATTTATAATAAACCGTTTTCCTAGTTCTATCATGTCTGACTTCATAATTTGTTCCAAACATTATCAGGAAAAGTAGTGTAATTGAAACCCTCACCATGAATGGTTTGTAGCTGTTAGTTTGGTTTTAATTTTAAGTGTGCGATTAGTTTTCGGTTTGGTTTTTTTATTTTATTCAATTTTTCAATCACCCAAAAAAAGACTCTTGTGATTTGGATTTTGAACCATTCATGGTGAGGGTTTCAGCTACACTACTTTAGAATAGTGCATGTTCTAAAATGCTAATTAAGTTACAAAAACGTACTAAAATGCAAACTTACCCATATATAAATATAGGTCAGCGTGCTGACAGAGACTCAAGACTGACTTGTTTGGATTCTCTCTAACTATAATAAAGAGACAAAACTAGGAGTAGAAGAGAAGCTGTAATCCAATTCCACCATCTCTCTCCGGTAAAACCCCTAAATTTCCTTAGGATTAGCTTTCAGGTTGGTTGTCCAAAAAAAAGAAAAAAAAGCTTTCAGGTTTTTCTGATCACTTACTCTTTGTGCTGTTTGGTTCGGAATCTTCGTCTTACTACTCACTGATCTCTTGTGTCCGCAGTTTTGGTTGTGTCTGACGCATGGCTTCGGCTTCGAAGCGGATTTTGAAGGAGCTCAAAGATCTGCACAAGGATCCTCCTTCACATTGCAGCGCAGGTAAAATGTCTCACTTCTCTAAACCATTAATTTCGCACTGGAGACTGAACTAGATTCGTTAATATTTCACCAGTTTGATGTTAGGTTTATATAATATAACTTTCATTCACCGAATCCATATTATGCTTCTGAGAGTTCTTTTTGGTAAAAGCTTCCATTTCATGTCTCCAGAGCTCAGTTTATGTCAAGAATGTCTCGTCTTGTACCTCTTGCTAATATGTTCTCTACTGATCTAACTTTGCTCTCACATTGTATTAGGTCCAGTGGCTGAGGACATGTTTCATTGGCAAGCAACTATCATGGGATCCCCTGAAACCCCTTATGCCGGAGGAGTATTTTTTGTTTCCATTCATTTTCCTCGTAATTATCCTTACGACCCACCAAAGGTGTTTGTTCTGTTCTGTTGCAGAATGAAACATTCTTAAGATCATTGTTTTTTTTTTAATCATAGATCTTATGTATGATGATGTGTATACGATTTAGCAGGTGTTTTTTAAGACTATGGTGTATCACCCAAACATCGATAGGAATGGAAGCATATGCGTTGATAACCTGAAAGAGCAATGGACTCCCGCTATTACCATATCCAAGGTTTGTGTTTTGTTTGTATCCCTAGCGTACTACCATTTAAACACACTTATGTTCGTATTTTGAACGCGAGTGGTTGATGCTGTTGAAATCAGGTTTTGTTGTATTTTTGCTCGCTGCTGACTGACCCAAACCCTGATGATTCTCTTGTGCCGGAGATTGCTAATGTATACAAGACAGATAGATCCAAGTATGAGTCGACTGCGAGAAGCTGGACACAAAAGTACGCAATGGGTTGATCAGTTAAATGTGGTCTGGTCTCGATCGAGACAAGCAATGGAACTCTGTTATTGCGCATGGAAATATATATAAAACTTATTAACAAAGACACTGCAAACGGTATCATGTGATTGTAATCGTAAAACTTAGCTGTAACCTACTCTTCTTCTGTTCTGATCACTATTAGCTATTATTTATTTCGATGGGTCTGCTTTTTTACTCTCTTATTTACTCCTCACTTGGTTGCATTGTCTGGATTGTCTGGTCCACACTCATGACAGAAGACGTATGCATCACATAATGTCAGCAATTACAGTCACATTTGAAGATTTCTTGATTGAATCTTGAGGAGGATGAGCTTCATCTTTCCCCATGAATGCTGAGGAGAATGATCAATAGACTCTGAAATGTGGATGATGATGATGATGAGAAATTCCTCGTCTTTAGGTTCTCAAGAAAAACAAACCGGATTAATCATTTCATCTCATCCTACGAATCTTGAAGAGGTGTTATTTAGATCAATTGATTTCTAGGTAATGTTAATTTAACACCTTTAGTTTAGTGAAAATACTCCAGTTTGATCCAAATTTAGCAATTAATTGCTAGATTAACACTCCATTCTATCTCATTACTAGAATGACACAAATTTTATGTAAAAATACTAAAAACCCTTCAATTTTTTTTCCAACTTTTTAAAAGAAAAAAAAACGAAAAACAAAAAAAAATATAATGTCTAAAAATATAATGTTTAAAACTATGATTTAAAACATGATTTAAAAATTAAAAATTAAAAATATGATTTTAAAAAATAATGTATAAAATAATATTCAAAAATTTTGATTTTTAAAATTTTATTTTTAAATAAGTTTTATAAATTTTAAATAAGTTCTATAAAAAAATTATAATTTATGAGATATAAATAAAAAAAATATAATCTGTAAAATTTTATTAAAATATGATATATGAAAATATAATAAAATATATAAAATATGATGTTTAAAAATTTTAAAGAATAATATATGACTTACAAAAAACAATGTATAAGAATATGATGTTTAAAAATACTAGGAGTATATGATTATAAAAAAAATATAATGTATAAAATATGATTATAAAAATATAATTAAAAATATTTTGTAACATATGATTTATAAAAAATATAGTGTATCAAATATGATGTTTAAAAAATTCTTCAAAAATATGATATATAAAAATTTGATGTATAAAAATATTATTTTTGTAAGAAAAAAACTGTCATAATATAAAACAAATATGTTGTCACTATATTTACATCTAATAAATCTGTTATCAAACATAAGATTTTCTGAAGCAAAACAAAAAAAACTGTCATCCCGTAAATAAATCTGACATAATATAGGTCTTTTGTAGGTTATTTTAGCAATTTAAAAAAAATATTAATAAATCTGTTATCAAACGACAGATTTTTGTTTAAATAAAAAAATCTGTCGCAACTTAAAACAAATCTGTTGTTAGTAGATGTCAAATTAGTAGTTAATTTTCTATTAAAAAATCTGTCACGTTATGACAGATTTTTAATGAAAAAAAAATCTGAAATAACTGTAAAAACAAATCTGCCAGACATTACTTACCATATATTATGAAAATCTGTTGTATCTATATAAATAAGTTTGTCGTGAAAAATAAATCTGCCACTAATTATAAATTTGTCGTAACTATCATTAAAAAAAATCTGCGTCCAAAAAAGTCTGTCATAATAAATCTGTCATGCAAAAATAAATCTGTTGTGCACAAACAAATCTGTCGTATAATCACAAATCTGTCACAACTAGTCGACAGACTTTTGAAAATATTTTGATTTGTTTTTTTAAATGCTGGGAAAGTAAACTTGACTTTCTTTTTTTTCTAACAAAGCACAAAATGACATTTTAGGCAAAAAAATAA
The DNA here is from genome assembly GCF_030686135.1 of Camelina sativa. Classification (NCBI taxonomy): domain Eukaryota; kingdom Viridiplantae; phylum Streptophyta; class Magnoliopsida; order Brassicales; family Brassicaceae; genus Camelina; species Camelina sativa. The sequence goes on from NC_141880.1 coordinate 3,183,143, forward strand.
CTCATCTACCCCTCACAATTTATGAGTTAGTTTAGTAATTAACCTCTTAATTTGGTTATCAACTTTGCATAAATAATTTTGTAACTATTTTCTATTTTAACTGATTTAAATGTTTTCTATTTTAACTGATTTTTTTTTTCCTCTGGGCTTTTCAATATGATACTTCCAAATACTACAAGTTGTCTTAGCCATTTGACTGTTGCAAATACAGACGTTCAAGATTTTTCCATCCAAAAAAAAGCTGAGATACAAGTCTCTAATCTCACTCTTCAATCCAAGAAATCTATGGAAACTTAGTCTTAAACTGAATGAGTTGGTTTGTTTCCAGTGCTCTATTTCTCCTGCTGCTCATATATCTGCATGCTTCCGATAGTTCTACCATTTGGGAAAGTGTCTCTGCAACATGTAAATCCTGCATCTCGTACCATAGTTCTTGTGACTTCCTCTGCACAAAGACTCTGAAGTACCCATCCTCAGGCTTACCATCATGTACAATGTTAGCGATTAGATTATACTTTGAACACACCTTCTCGCCTTTAGGGGCTGTAGGCAATGATGGTGTGTAATCCCTCAGCCCCATGTCCTTCACTGGGAAGTTAACCAGGGTAGGGTTCTTCTCCTTGAAAAAGTTATTCTTCTTGAACCGAACCATATGGAACATCAAGTAAGGAGGCGATCTGGTTACACGATATCTCATTCTGGCTAGCTTTGGGCGAACCACCTCTGTCACAGTTTCTCCATAAAACATCTTCAATAAATCGAATAGAGCAACCTGCGGAATTATGTTTTTCTCCATCTTTGAAAAGAGGAGGCGGTGGCAAATCTAGCCCAAGCACCAGAAAAGGCATCCTGGAGCTTTCTTTGTTTTCATTGCCTTGATACTCTTTCACAACCTCCAACTCACCCTGGAAGCACTGGTGGATGATACTGCTGGCGTCCTTTGAAGGCCTAAGATCCATGTGCAAAGTTTTGAGGAGCCACGACATAAACTCAACTGGATCTGACTGTTGGCCTATCCTAAACCGTTTCTTGCTGGCCTTCATGACAGCTTGCAAGAATTCATGTGGACTCACCTGTCCTTTAAAGTTCCGAGCATGCCAAATCTTCCGAATGAGTTCTCCAAAACGGTGAACAAGAGGAGACTTGCAATGTTGATAATTCTCAGGAATGAGGAAGAAGTTCCTTAAAGGAGTAACTCTCATCAACGATTGGATTGTAACATTCACAAACTCTGTCGTCTTTTGTATGTTGTTCAATCCCACCATTCCCGGAAGATAGTCAGAGCCATCAAGAGCCCTAGACCAGTACCACTGCCTATTCTTGTCGAGCTCTTCTACTTGAGCCCTACTAAACCTTGGGTTTAAAACATGACGAATGTCATCCAAAGAAGGGTCATTGATCTCGTAACTATCAGGAAGACTGTAAACCTTCTCTGTGAGAAGATTGATGCAAACGTGGTGGTCTGCTTCCAAACTATGCGTATAAGCATGAGACTTCTGGCTCCTTCCTTGGAAATACTTACCGCAGACGAGACAAGCATACACATTCAAATTTGACAAGGACACAGAACAAAACCTCTCGAAATCAAAATCCAACACCTGACGATTAACAGTATCAAGATAAGGACAGTCACGACGAACTTCAACATTGCGTGAATGCATTCCTCTCCCCTTAAAGGCATCATCATCATCATCTTCGTAGTCATCGACCTCTACTTCTTGAGCAGCTTTGTTACCGTTCCCTTCTCCTTTTACAACTCCACGAGTTTGAGATTTCTTCTGCTCGTTCTCCTCCTCATCATCATCGTCGTCATCGTAAGCAGTAGCCAACGGCAAAAGAGGGTTATTAAAACCCAGTGGTGGAGGTGGTGAATCAGACCTCTTCCTCTTCACCTCTCTCTCTTCCTCAGTAACACCATTCTTAACTTCTCTCTCACTTTTTCATCCTCACAACAACTTACTTGCTTCAAAAAAAACACTAGAGTACACCACAAGATCCTCAACCAGACAAAAACTAGCACCGATTCTTCAAAAATTCAACTTCCTAGAATCGATAGTCGTTGAACCTACTAGAACAAATCTGATCTCATTCCCAATTTTCCCGAGATTTTAAATGTTTTTTTATTTTCTATTTTCAACTTTTCATAAATAATTTTGTTCCAAAAAATATAAGTAAGATTTCCAAATCATATTTAGGACATTTTACTAAACTTTTATTTAACTTATCAGAAAGTAGAAGTTATGAAGTTTTATGATGAGTTGATCACTTTAGAAAATAGACATATTTGGCACGAGAATTAGAAGCTTCCAGACTGACTCTTAGATTCTCTGGCTATATATAAATAAACACAAGGAGACCCTCCCCCTTTATCTCTCACGCTCGCTCGCTGCACTCCGTATTTTTTTTTAGATTCTCTTCTCTCGTCAGTGGCCGTCAAAGAAGCTTCGGTTGTGGTACTCATCTTTCGAACCCTAACTGATTATCTCTCGAACCTTGCTCTCTCTGTTTTCTGGTTTCGCAATACTTGTAACTTGTTAGTTAGTTAGGGTTCATGCTCTTCCTCTATGATGCTCTTCCTCTATGTTACCTGCGTCTGCGTTGCTTGTTTCGGAATCATGCTCTTCCTCTATGATCTTTTATGTGTTGTTAATTAGTTGAATTGTTTTAATTTTTCTCCTCTTCTCTCCATAAATACTCATTGCGTTGCCTTGTCTTGTTGCAGTTTCCGCAAGATTTACGTGTCTGAGAGCATGGCTTCAAATCATCGTATTGCGAGAGAGCTCAGGGATCTGCAAAGAGATCCCCCTTCAAACTGTAGCGCAGGTAATCTCCCTTTTCTTGGCTGATTTTTTTTTTTTTTAGCCGATTGATTCCTTTATGTTTGAGTTGATGAAGAAATATTGAAACGTGGTCATTCTTTTATTAGGTCCTGTGGGTGAAGACATGTCCCATTGGCAAGCAACTATCATGGGACCCCATGACAGTCCGTATGCCGGAGGAGTATTTATGGTCACCATTCGCTTTCCTCCAGATTACCCTTTCAAGCCACCAAAGGTATTGTGTGTTTTCACTAATTAATCATCTCTTGTGACATGAATTTTTTTATGATCAATCAGGCTTATTAGCGATGCGTATACTATGTTGTAGGTTTCTTTCATGACTAAGGTGTTCCACCCAAACATCAATAGCAATGGAAGCATTTGCCTTGATATCCTGAAAGAGCAATGGAGTCCCGCTCTTACCATATCCAAGGTTTGTGTGTTTGTATGTTGTGGTTTTTTTTTCAGTTTTTTTTTTGGGTGCTAATGGGAGTGATCGATGTTGTGTTCTTAGGTTTTGCTGTCGATTTGCTCGCTGTTGAATGACCCGAACCCGAATGATCCTCTTGTGCCGGAAATAGCCCAGATGTACAAGGTAGATAAACGCAAGTACGAGTCGACTGCGCAAAGCTGGACACAGAAGTATGCCACGGGATGAAAAGACAGAGCAAAAAGGTTCTGTTATTTTGCATGGAAGTGGAAATTTGAAGAACAAAAAACATATGATTTTTTTGTTGGGGTTATTATTAGCAAACGATATTATGTCATCATAATCGAACAACTTATTAGGTGATCTTAATTATCTATATTCACCTGATCTACATTATGATTTTCTCTCAAACTTAAAAGAGTCTATAGACTCGTTTTCAAAAGTGGAGTTTTTTTTAACCTACAACAATCTTCATTCATCCTTTTTAGTATTTACCATCAAACTATTTTGGAGTAGCATATCGAGAATACTGTGACATACTTTTAAACAAAAAGTGGTAATATTACTCATTAGTGCTCCTAAGAAGTTCGGAAATTTGGCTTTCTCATATTATAAACAATACGTAAGATTAAGAACATTGCAATTAATGTTTTTCTTTTTCAACAATTGGTATTAACAAAAGGGAATACTAGTAGTACAAATGTACAATGTAGTAGATGGGAAAAAATTGAGAGATTAGATCTGTACAATGGGTTGACTTGTCTTCTAACTTGAAAAATAAGCTTTAAAGTCCTCTATATGGTGTTCTTAAAAGATAACCCTTTTGTGAAGCTACGTAGGTGTTCCCCTTTTTTCACTATTAATATGCTTTATATATATATTTAAAGGAATATCTGTATTAATCACTAAAAAAAATTAGAGGATTGTGGTATCAATTAACTCATCATACTTATTATTATTCTAGTAGTAGTCACAAATTAGATAATTGTGGTATCGAACTATCGATTCACATTGTTTGTTTCGGTACTTTCTTCATTGGATGGGTAACTGCAATCTTAATTGCTGACAAACTACAAAAAAAGTACATAAAATAAAAATTAGAAAAAAAAAAGAGAATTAGGAAAAGGAAGTATACAATTTCATTATATTTACTCGAATTTATTAATTAAAGCGTTAAAACCAACTAATAAAGTGAATTCTGAAAAAAAAAAAAAAAAGTAAAATTCTGGAAAAAGGAAAAAAAGGTGGGACGGACAGAGAGGAGAAGAGGAGGGCGAAGTCGTAATTTTACAGAGAAATAAATAGAAGTTGGGTCATTAATGGGATGGGAGGAGGAGGGAGCTTCTTCTCCAATCAACGACTCTTCTAATTTGGTCTTCTTCCTCTTTCTCCCCCCCCACCCCCTTCAATACGACTGCGTTTTCTTCCATTTTCTTCATCATCCATCATCCTCATTCAACACCAGATTATACAACACACAAAACACAAAAAGTTTAGGTAAAAAAAACATATCTCAATTCTCTTCCTTCTTCTCCTTTTTCTCTAAAAGTTTTAGGCTTTTCAGCCTCTCTGATCGTTATCCGATCTCAAAGGTCCGTTCTTGCCGTTTTATTCGTGTTATTAATTAAAGTTTTAGGCTTTTCAGCCTCTCTGTTTTCAGTTTTTCGTTCGTTTATTCGTGTTATTGAAAACCCTCTTGGCAATTCGATGAACTGAAAGTTTTCTCTTTTCTAATTCCAGGAAAATTCCAAAAAAAAAAAAAAATCCATTTTTATTTCAGGCGAATTCGTGTTTCCAGAAAATTTCAAATGGGTAGCTGCGTCTCTAAGGTAATGAATTAAAACAACAAAACCCTCTTTGGTTTCGGTTCTTTGTTTTTTTTTTTTTTGTCGCATGTTGTCCTGATTGTATTTGTTGTTTCTGCGATGATAATGTAATAAAAAAAAAAATCCCTTTTTTTGTGTTGTTGTTTGCTTTGGTACGTAGGGCAAAGGAGACGATGATTCCATCCACAACGTTGAGTTTTCCGGTGGCAATGTTCATCTCGTTACAACCAAAGAGATCTGGGATGACAAATTAGCTGAAGCTGGCCGTGATGGCAAAATCGTAATATTCTCCTCTCTTTTTTTTTTGTTCTTCTCATCGAGTGTGTGTGTGTGTGTGTGTTTTTTCAATCTCAATCCCAATCTCATAAATAAGCCATATTCTTCTCTATAATTCTCTGTAAACAGGTGGTTGCAAACTTCAGCGCGACATGGTGTGGTCCTTGTAAGATTGTGGCACCATTCTACATCGAGCTCTCAGAGAAACACCCTTCTATCATGTTCCTTCTTGTAGATGTTGATGAACTCAGCGTAAGTGTCTCTTATGATCGTTTCCGTGTTCTCTCTCTCTCTTTTCATATATGTATCTTTAAATGTATTTGTGTGATGATTCTGCTTCTGTTGCAGGATTTTAGCTCATCATGGGACATAAAGGCAACACCAACCTTCTTCTTCCTAAAGAATGGACAGCAAATAGGAAAGCTTGTTGGAGCAAACAAACCAGAGCTACAAAAGAAGATTACTTCTATCATTGATTCTGTGCCTGCTAGTCCTCAACGATCTTGACTCTACTATAGCTGCCTTTTGTTCTTCTGAGGTCTGTTCTCTGTGTCTTTTTCACCGTGTGATCAATTTGGTTGTGTAATGTAAAATGTTTAAAAAGGTCACTAAAAACAATTTGAGTTAGAAGAGCTTCCTGTTTTTATATAATAGTATGCATCTTTTTCAATTCGCTCAGTACTCAATATATCCTTGAAACGTAGCAAACTAAAATGTTGCAAGCCACTACTTTGATTTCTTCTTTGATATCATATACACACTTTACTAATGAAAGGCAAATCATCCAATGCCTCAGTATTTATGACATCTCGATCCTTTATCTTAAACTTGCGGATATTTCGTTTGTCCACAATCGAATTCTTATTTGTATACTACTACCTTCGCAAATCTCTCAAGCAGAGATCGAGATGAGAGAAGCCTGAAGTCACCTTATTATGGTCATGGATAGGGCTTGGACGGTTTCTAAACCAGATAGAACCAGCACATATACATGACTACAGAGAATAAGGCCAAAAAAATCGGAGCTAAAATATTGTAACTAGTCTGAAATCTGATAGGAGCTAATATATATTACAAGTGAAGAAATGACTCTTCTTCAAAATCATCAACATATAGGGGTTTTTGGCCAAGAACAGAGAGTTTGTCAATAATTCTAGGAACTATTTGCAATTTTCAAATTGTATTGCAAGTTAAGAGACTCAAAAGAACCATTTGATTTTCACTTGAACTTTATATTTAAACTAGAATCTAATTTATAAAGGTAATGCTAACTACTAGTCTGGTCCAAAGAAACATCTTTATCATCTTATTTACGTTTTTATTCGTTGAAGAAGGTCAAAGGTCAATATTAGCAGCTCTGGTTCAATAATTTAACTATCTCTTCTCGATCAAAACATTCTTTTTTCATTAATTTTAATAAGATATCATAAATCAAATACTATAAAACAGGTTTTTTAGTCAACCGTAGATTTTTTTACATGTTCATATGTTTCAGAAATCGAAGCAGGAGTAACATGTTATCAAAGTTTATTTACAAGTTGGATGTGGATCTGTGAAGAAACGAAGGAGGAGGCCTCACGTATGTGAAGTTGGTAAATGGGTTGGCCTTAGGATCCGAACTGGGACTGCTTGCTGGAGAATCAAAAACAGACATTTCAGTCCAACACTTGTCAAAATTTGCTATGCATTGTCTTCCCGAAACCTCCGGCTTGAAACTTGGTTGTACTTCTCTAGCTTCCAGCTTCTTCCAGTTTATTCCCCTAAACCACTTGTGCTTTTTAATCTCCTCTGCTCCAGTCGGTCCACTTCCCAGTCGCCTTTCTGGCTCTTTTGCCAGCAGCTACATATTCATTACAAAGTCAGAATCAGAATTGCTCTAAATCTAATGCTTCAAAGTACAAAAAGATTGTAGAAGAGTCTTCTCATAAGATGAGAATGTTTACTTACCCCTTTCAGTAAAGCATGAGCTTCATTAGACAGAAACTTCGGAAGCTTGATCTTTTCCTTTACTATTCTCTGCTGTATCGTTCCTTTGCTCCCTACAAAAGGCGGCTGCACAAGGAAAACAATGGCATCACAACACAATACCACTCTGTATGCAACAAAAGAAAAAAAAAAAAAATACTCCGGTTTTTACCTTGCCTGTGAGCATCTCATAGAGAAGGATCCCTACGCTCCACCAGTCGGCAGCCTTATTATGTCCTTTACCGCGAACAATTTCAGGGGCCATGTACTCGGTAGTTCCACACATGGAGTTTGATCTTGTGTTTTCTTCAAATTCCTTTGCCAAACCAAAATCTGTTAACATCACGTGGCCATCAACGTCCATGAGTATGTTTTCAGGTTTAAGGTCTCTATGCATTATGCCTTTCTCATGGAGGTGGGAAACTGCAGAGACGATTTCTGCAGTGTACACACGAGCCAAGTCCTCTCTGTAAAACAGTAAAAAACAGAACTAATTAAACCTTGCAGAATTCTTGACGAAACTCTAAAGATGGTTCAAAGAAAAAGAATTTTACACTAAACCTGAAAAGCCCTTGGTGATAAAGCTGGAAGAAAAGATGACCTCCGTTTATAAAGTCGAGCACAAGATAGAGCCTGTACTTGGTCTGCAAGGGAATGTATAACACTGTAAGTTAAGAAGTAGTGAAGTAAAATCAAAAGGATGCAAAACAGAACAAAAAGTGGAAAATGTACCTGAAAAGAGTATTTAAGTTGTACAATGAATGGATGATCGATTTTGGTAAGGATATCGCGCTCAGCTTTCATGTATTCGGCATGGTTCTTCTCAACAATTTTATCTTTTCTCATGACCTTCATGGCATATATCTCAGATGTGTCTTTTTTCCTGACTTGATACACTTTCCCAAATGCACCTTGTCCCACAACCTTCAATACCTCAAAGTCCTCAATGCCTACTACACCTGAAACCTCCCCTAGTTCTCCATCTAGAGATTTATCACTGTCAGTGTCATCATTACCAGAGAATTCATCGATTTCTTTTATGGCTTCGCTTTCAAGACACTCTTGCTCCACCAAGTCAATTGAGTTTTTAGTCTCTAGTAAGGTAAGCTTGTTCAGGTTCAAAGAAAGGCTGACGACAGAAGATGGGCCAACCAATGAGTGGGATCGGCTGTAGACAACAGAAGGCTCGTCACAAAGAACAGCACTGGGGTCTCCAGAGGAGTTAGCTTCAGGCATTGGACCAAAAACATCAGAGAAGTCGAGCTCAAGGTTATCATTGAAGGCAGGTTTTGGAGGGCTGATGGATAAATAGAGGTGTTTCTGAAACGGCTTGCCAGTCAGGTTTTTGTTGGCAACAACAGGACACGGAGAAGAAACCATATTTATAAACAATCGTCCAAAAGAATGGTCACAGAGAAACAGAAGCTTCACAAGTTCACCCAAATTGGCTACGGATGGAGTGAGTGAGGTGAGAAAATTTGGAACAGCAGACCAAAATCAAGGAAGAGGAGCTCTTCTTGTTTCCCAATTTGAAGGAAACAGTTGTTGCTGTACAAGTGCCCAAATGCCATCAAAGTGCTCTAAGATCTGCAGTTTATAAAAGTTGGGAGGGTTAAGACATACATGATCATGTAAATTAAAAAAACTCAAGCACATTAGTTATTGACCAAAAACAATGAAGAGAGACGGATACGGAATTAAAATAATAAGCAAGTGGAAAAGATTCTTTTTTGAATTACCAAAACAAAAGCTATAATAAAGTCAACATATTTGACATTAAAGAAAACACCACACCGACCTAATATCTTTAGATGATCATCCCACACAAATAAAACCCAGACGTTTTAGAATTGCCTTAATTCAGAATCGGTTAAAAAACTAAAGCAGCTTCTGAGGACAACAAAGAACTCTAATATCTGTAATTCAAATCTAGTATGAGAATCAGGCGAACAGGCGCCGCCCCATAACAGAAGCAATTTGTAGAACAAAACTAGATAAACAGAGGAAAACTATGAGCTGTACCTAAAAAAAAGGTTTCGTGTCGTAGAAACAATAATATGAACTTACGATAAATTTAAATCTAGAATAACAAAAGGAATCCAAACACTGCGAGAGAGCTAAAAGTCAAAGATGGAGAGAGAGGGATTTTACCAGCGAATATGCTTTGAAGAAGGAGAGAGACGAGAAGAAGAGAAAGACAACTTAAAAAGGAAAGAGGTGATTGCCAAACCCACAAGGAAAAGGTTTCAGAAGGCGCGTGGCTTCTTCTTTTATTGTCTTTCGGAAGCATCGCGGATCATGGGGTCGGGACACGTGTTCGTATTTTATTGGGAAACCGTAAACTCTCTCTGTTTTTTTGGTGGGCCGGCATTATATAAGCCCATTGCAAGACGTTCAGACAGACACGTTTTCAACGTTTTTCTTTTTCTTTTTACAGAAGGGTCGAAAGGTCAATCGTTAGTTGCTCGACTTCAATAATTGGTTCTCAATCAAAACATGATTCAACTATACTTGCGTAAGATTGTAAGATTCTCATAAACACAAATATAAATTAACTCTTAAGTCAACCGAGATTGTTTTCATGTTCATACGTTTGGAGGAAAACAACAACAAAATAAGTTGGAATAACATAATACATATAGTTCATCTACAAATTGGATGTGGATCGTTGAAGGAATGAAGGAGGAGGCCTCACGTATGTGAAGTTGGTAAATGGATTGGCCTTTGGATCCGAACTCGGACTGCTTGCCGGGGAATCCAAAACTGACATTTCAGTCCAACACTTGTCGAAGTTTGCTATGCATTGTCTTCCCGATACTTCAGGCTTGAAACTTGGTTGTACTTCTCTAGCTTCCAGCTTCTTCCAGTTTATTCCATTAAACCATTTGTGCTTTTTAATCTCCTCTGCTCCAGTCGGTCCACTTCCCAGTCGCCTTTCTGGCTCTTTTGCCAGCAGCTACATATGCATTACAAAGTCAGAATCAGTATTGCTCTAAATCCAGTGCTTCACAACTCTTAGCACACATTCATGTTTACTTACCCCTTTCAGTAAATCATGAGCTTCATTAGAAAGAAACTTCGGAAGCTTGATCTTGTCCTTCACGATTTTCTGCTGTATCTTTCCTTTGCTTCCCATAAACGGAGGCTACAAAAGGAAATCAAATTGCATCACACAACACATCACCTTAACAAATTACCAAGACACGGGGCTGCATGCAAATTACAAAGAAGGCGGCTTTTACCTTTCCTGTGAGCATTTCATACAGAAGAATCCCTACGCTCCACCAGTCAGCCGCTTTATCATGTCCTTTTCCTCGAACGATTTCAGGTGCCATATACTCCGTGGTTCCGCACATGGAGTTTGATCTTGTGTTTTCTTCAAATTCCTTTGCTAAACCGAAATCTGTTAACATCACGTGACCATCTGTGTCCATGAGTACGTTTTCAGGTTTTAGATCTCTATGCATTATGCCTTTCTCATGGAGATGGGAAACTGCAGAGACAATTTCTGCAGTGTACACACGAGCCAAGTCCTCTCTGTAAAAGAGTAAAAAACAGAACTTATTAAACCTCTGGTGAACAGAACCAAATTAAACCTTGCAGAATTCTGGTGATACTTGTTAAGTAATTCAAAAAGGTATAATAGCATACTTGAAAAGCCCTTGGTGATAGAGCTGGAAGAAAAGATGCCCTCCGTTTATAAAGTCAAGCACAAGGTACAACCTATACTTGGTCTGCACAAAAAGGTATACATTAGAACTCTCGTTTATGAAATCAAACTATAATAACAGCAAACAAAGGGAAGATGGCTTTTTACCTGAAAAGAGTACTTAAGTTGAACGATAAAAGGATGATCAATTTTGGAAAGAATATCGCGCTCAGCTTTCATGTATTCTGCATGGTTCTTCTCCATAATGTGATCTTTCCTCATGACCTTCATTGCGTATATCTCAGAGGTCTCCTTTTTCCTGACCTGGTAAACTTTCCCAAATGCACCTTTCCCAACAACCTTCAAAATCTCAAAATCATCTTTGCCTACTACACCTGAGACTTTGGCCAGATCTCCCTCTAGAGCTTTGTCACTGTCACTGTCGTCATTACCAGAGAATTCATCGTTTTCCTTTAAGGATTCGCCTTCAATACATTCCACCAAGTCAATAGAGTCCTCAGTCTCACGTAAGGTGAGCTTGGTGAGCTTCAAAGAATGACTATCGAGGGAAGAGGGGCCAACCAATGAGTGGGATCGACTGTAGACAACAGCAGGCTCGTCGTAGACAATATCATTGGCCTCTTCAGGGAGTGGACCAAACACATCAGAGAACTCAAGTTCAACATCATCATCTTTCAAAACAGAATATGAAGGGCTGATGGATAGATATTGCTGTTTCTGGATCTTGTTGGGGACAGGACGCTGTGAGGAAACCATAATGTCCACAACAACAACAAAAAAGATCGATACAGAATCACTGAGAAAGATTCAAGAGTGCACCACAAGCCTGGTGAGGGATTCTGTACCGACGACAGATATTAATGAGGAGAAAACTGACTAAAACAATTGCTAATCTGGAAAATCTTGGGAAAAGGCAATCCGATAACAAGGAGAAGAAGCTCTTGTTGTTTCCCGATTTTAAGGAAACACTGGATGCTGCAGAAGTGCGCAAATGCCATGAAGGTTTTATATGCTCTGCAAAAGATCATTCACAGATTCAACAGAGGCTACCACATGTACATATCAAAATCTTTGAAGATACAGCAGCAAAATCTAAAGGGATAATTTTTCACTTTAAAGAAACAATCTTGAATAAAACCCAAAGCCCTACACAATCTCCGGATTCAGAATCGGTATAAAAAAACCCGAAATTTCGATAATTCAGATCTAATGGTAAGCAAAATTCATGCAAATCGAGATCTGTGACCTGAATCTAAAAATACGTTTCGTGGTTTAGAAACAATTCATGAATTTTGATAACTTATATGATCAGGAAACAAAAAACAATGAATCTAAACTATGTTAAAAAGGAAAGTCAAATGCGAGAGAGCGAGAGAGGGGATTATTACCAGAGAGGATGGCTGAGGGAAGGAGACGAGGATGGAAATGAAGACGAGAGGAGAATTTAAGAGAAGCATCGCAGATCCAGGGATCTAGACACGTGTTCGTATCCTATTGGGAGAACGTTGACCAGTTGTTAAATATGCGGCGGAGGTTTTTTTGTCCACTAATTCTTTCTTTATTATGGTGGGCCGCCTCTCATCCAAGCCCATCATTTAGAACGTCCTGATTCTTGTTTTTTTTCCCCGGATTATGTGGATTTCGGATTTCAAATCCACGGTTGGCAATAGCTAAAACTCAAACCGTGAGATCAAATACATACAGTATATACGTTGTGATAACTTTCCGTTTTCAGAAGATTACAATCGCATATTCCATCGAATCTCTCTAACTTGAACCTTCTTCAACTTTTGTAGTTGTTTATGTAACAACTTATTGGGTTACCTGACTCTTTGACGACTTCACTAACAACGTTAAGAGTTGTTTATACATGTTTTAACCAAATTATGTTATTTTGTGTATGAAACAATGTGGGTTCTGACGATGAATTTGCTGTTTTTACTCAACTTTAAATATACTTACACAAATTTCTTATGTAATCGAATAATTGTCTCCGGGTGTTCCAAAAAAAAAAAAACACAAATACTTGTCCTCGGATTCGAATTTCGAACATACTCACTCATACACGCAAAAAAGATTTATCATTGCCTCCATATTTAGTACCCAACTTAAGTTAGGTGTAGATCCGCTTCATGCCCGGTTCATGTATGCACCGGTTCTAGTGTCCACCAATATCTCTTCACCTACGTTAATAAAGAGCGGTACAGTAACTACTGCACCTGTTTCCAGTGTCGCTGGCTTTGATCCACCTATACATCCATCACACAACTTGGTTCAGGCTTGTTTAAACCAAAACACAAGGACCATTCTCTCTCAGCAAAAGGTTTGTGCAACATTATTACCTTGTGCAGTGTCACCGCGAAGGCCAGGATCAACGTCAACAATTTTCAACTTAACTGTAATCGGTAGATCGAAATCGATAACCTTGCAATAATCCAGACAGAAACAAGTTAGCATCACCGCTTAATCCTCCTGTCCTGTGAACTACTTACATTCCATGTTAAAGTGGGGTACCTTGTCTTTCCAATAGAGCAAAATGCAATCCATGCCTTCTTTCAGCCATTTCGTCTTGTCACCCATATCAGATTCGTTAAGACGTGTTTCTTCGTATGTGGTCTACAATACAAAAGAAGATTTGATAACCAAGAAGAAAATCATAACATTTTTAGTACTCAATTTTTAAAGGTATCCCATGGCTTCATCAGCGGGTAAGAGAAGTAAAGATCCATTGTGACATACCAAATCCATGAAAACAAACTGAGACCCATCTTTGTATGTGAACTGTTTGGTTTCTTTGTATATGTTAGCTTCCTCGACCTGTAACATAGAATGATCATATAATCAAGACAGTGCAACCAGAATCATTCGCCGGATTAAAATACAAGAACCAAAGAAAAGGATATTACAGAAATCCCAGCACGAAACGTTCTCTCCACTGTGCTGCCATTAACATAATTCCTGATCTTAGTCCTCACAAATGCCGCACCTTTCCCTGGTTTCACATGAAGAAACTCTACCCCCAAAACATAAACGAGAAAGAAAAAAAAAAAAAAAAAAAACTCAATAGACTAGAAAAGTACAAGCATCAAAACCAAAACAATGGTTAAATAAATCCTCATGAACTAATAACAGTGCTATCTACAAATTCCAGATAACCTATAGTCAGAAGAGCGAATTGAGGAGGAAGAAGAATACCAAGAACACGCCAAGGAGCACCATCGACTTCGATATTGGTTCCGGCTTTGATGTCGTTAGCAGACATAGAGCAGTTAATCCCTGCAATTCAATTATACAAAAAATAAAAAATAAAAAAAAATAAGTTCGAAATCAATTGCATAGAGTGCCTCGAATTTGTAAGAGATGCGGAGAGAAATTAACTGGGAAATCTGTTGGTTCGGGGAGAAACCCGCACAGGGAGCGCCAATCGAGATAGTGAGATCGATGAAGATGAAGCAGCTGAATAAGGTATGCACAAGGATGGAGATGAAGTTACTGGATATATCGCTCTTCCCGCCATTTTAGTTCTTCCGCCGACGAGACAAACGGAGTCGCTCGCTCAGTGTTGGCTGTGCTGTGGATAAGGTCCTCTAGGGAAGAAGCAAGGGACTCGAGGAAACAAGTTTTTTCAACTCTCAATTGAACCAACCTTTGAACCCACAAAAAACAAACCGAACCGTACTTCGGTTCAATTCAATTATTCGGTTAAAAACCAAAACCAAAACCAGAAGTCAATTTCATTTTATTTTATGAATGATATGAACATGAACTTGTCAAGATCGTAATACCAAAACCAGAAGTCAATTTCAAGAAATCTGTACAGTACCGTAGTTGACTACAAATTTTCAACTAACACAAAAGACCAACAAAATATTACACAGAGCCTTTAAGAACACGAAACAGCACTCATCATATCTCTACCTCTTGTTCCTCTGTTAAGGAATAGGAATCAGACTTGGCACATAAACATAGCTACAAATAAACGGATCATAGTAGTCATACTGTCTGTGTCTTGCTGTCTCGATTTGCTTTGTAATCCCACCTTGATCATATTCGTAAAACTTGATGCGAATATACCATTTATCATCTTCATCTTCTTCTTCTTCTTGTACACTTGCCTCACACCACAGCATTATATTCTTGTGCTTGCCAATGGAGTATCCTGGCCGAGCCATTTCACTATGAATATGTAACGGTGGGAGATCAGGGCTAGTTACATTGAAGTATTGGCTAAACGAAACAACCCCATCAGTCAAACTGTTTGTCATCCACACCTCAATCCCCGCTGATTCTTCTGCTTGTAGTAACAAAGAGAGTTTATCTCCACTGAAACAAGCCAATCGAGTCACCCAAGAAGAAGGACAAACGCATATCTCCTTGAATGTTTCAACGGAGAAATCAAAACTTACAATGAAATGTTCCTCCTTCTTCACAGCAATCCAATACATATTACCCATCACAGACACGCCGTTGCACTTACTAAAATCTACCTCCCAATCAAACTTACGACCAAGCGTTCTCCACGTATCAGATTTGAATTCATAGATCTCACAATCTGGATCTGAATAACCATCTTTACGAATACGCCAAGGACCAACAACAAGCCTCAAGATTTTGTGGTTATCACGAGATCCTACAGTATTGTCGTATCCAAACCCGAAGTAATCAGTGATCCGGTAAATATCCGACGGTTCGATCCATTTCATATTCCTCAAAACCAGATTCCAAACTGCGAGTTTTGCGTATTTTAACTCTCTCTTATTCCGTTTTTCACACGTACACAGCAAGAGTCCATCACAGTGAACCATAGAATCTATCGGATACGACTCGCGGAACTCCTCAGGGATTAATGCAACTGAGAGTGTTCCACTCACCGGATCCATGATCTGACGGTCATATATTCTTATGAATCGTTCCGGAGAGTGATCCAAGTGACTGTACATGAATCTTTTGTCGCTGGTGATGAGAGCGTACCATTTCTTGCACGTCGATTTGAATCTGATCAAGGATTCGGCGGGAGTCCTGTAAAGTATTTCTTCTATCATCTCGAGTGGCAGCGATGGCAACAACAAACGCTTTGAGGAAGCCATGCGACGCTCTGCTTACTGTGACAAAAAAAAAAAAAAGATTTGCGTCGAATCAGAAAGATTGATTCTTGAATAAGGTTTCTTTT
Organism: Camelina sativa; assembly: GCF_030686135.1. Classification (NCBI taxonomy): domain Eukaryota; kingdom Viridiplantae; phylum Streptophyta; class Magnoliopsida; order Brassicales; family Brassicaceae; genus Camelina; species Camelina sativa. The sequence continues at coordinate 3,199,299 of NC_141880.1, forward strand.
TTCTTTTTCGTTTTCTCAGTTAAGTTTTAAGATTTGAAGGCGAATAAGGAAAAGGAAAATATAATGTGAATCTTTAACGATCTAATCTTATCTTTACTGAGAAAGTTAATAACGTTACTGGTTTTATATCCATACACAAAACATTCCATAAACCGTACTTTTAAAGAATTGTGTTGAATATTATATTATTATGTACAAAGGTTTGATTATTAAATCTAAAGACGAAATGTTGATTATTATGTACAACAACAACAGCATAAACCCTCTCTCGATGTCCGGATTTATAAATAACGCAAAAACAAAAAAAGAAGAAGAAAAAACTTTTTTTTTTCTTTTTAATATATTTGGAATCCAAAAAAAAAAAACAAATCAACGCCAAAAATATAAAAACAAATAGGAAAAAGAAGAAGAAAGAAGAGAGAGATATGAACAAATCAAAACCCTTCCAGACTAGTTCTCCTACCACTGGCTGACGACGATCTCCGAACCTCTTCCCTGGCCATCTCCTCCAACGATGAACAAGCTCGTGGCGGAAACACTGGTGGGAACATGACCGTTCCTCCCCTTGTGGGTGAAATCGACGGTTGTCGTGGTGGCGGCGAGGGTGAGAAGCTCGACCTTGGTGGCACTGAAGCTGGGGTCCAAATAATGGTGTTGAGACTGCTTGATCTTCCCATATGTTTCCTTGCAGCGACCGGTGCTGGTTCTATTAACGGAAACCTACACGAGTACTTCATGTCCTGTATCACCTTGAGTTGATCCACAATGTTTCTCATGGTTGGACGCTCTGATGGCTCCACCTGCAGACATTTCTGTGCTATATCCGCTACGCTCCTTGCTGCTTTCGCCGGAAACCGACCTTTAAGCTGAGGATCCATGATAAGTGAGAGCCTGCAGTCATCTGCTAGAAAAGCTCGGCTCCATTTCACCAAGTTCCTCTCTTCTTTCGGGTAAGCACCGTCCATGTTTTTCCGCCCCGTCAGCAGCTCAAGAAGAACTATACCGTAGCTCCACACGTTGCTCTTCGGTGTCAAAAGCCCTCTTTCGATTGTCTCGACCGAGAGATTCGCAAGTGCTGAACTGTTTGATGTCTCTGTCTCTGGAGCATGGCCTGCACAACCGTATCCTGATAGCTTGGCGCTGAAATCTTTGTCGACTTGGATATTAGCAGTAGAAAATTCATTGTACATTGCCTGTTTCATTCAGAGGACGAAAAAGGCTCAGTCACCAATATATGTTATCATCCATATTCACAAATTTTTGATAGATGCACCAAACATGTTATCAATACGAAATAGGCTCATTGACCAATATATGTTATCATCCAAGTGCACAAATGTACCTGAAACGGGCCTTCTTCGTGCAAGAAGGTTAAACCTAGAGCTGCGCAAAGAGCAATCTTCATTCTAGTGTTCCAATCAAGTGGAGGACCATCTGATCTCCCATGCAGCAACCGGTCCAAACTACCGTGAGCAAGCCTCTCGTACACCAGCATTCTTGTGTCCAAACCGTCACGGGCATGATAGCCTACCAGTTTACACAGATTCTGGTGTTGCAGCGAGGCCAATGTGTTCACTTCATTAATGAACTCTCTGATACTCTGTAGAATAACAATATTAAGGAAACAAACACATAAATAAATATCCTCAATAATTAAAGAGGTAACAATAACCACAAAAGATTTTAGTTACCTGAGTAGTTACGTTAAGTCGCACAACAGTTGCGTCGACCTTCTTTAAGCCAGAGTTCGAAGCTTCATCACCAAAGGAAGCCATGTACATAACAGATGAAAGACCTTCCAACACACATCGGTCAGAGTAAAAAGCGCTACACGCAGCAGCCACTTCATCATATGAGAAGCTCCTAACAGACGCGCTAGGTGGCAAAGGCAATGGTCCAGAAACAGCTCCGGATGCGGATAACCGACCGCTGTTTCCATTAAAGGACTTGAAGCTTCCCCAATTCTTCAATGACGAGCCAGTCTTTGGCGATGGCAGGGGAAGCGGTTGAGGACTAGATTCTTTTGTAGAAGGACGAGCATCTCTTGGTTGGTCATCTTGCTCGTCATGGTAAACTCCAGCAAGAAGATCCCGTTCGACAGCACCGTGAATGCTTGAGGGAGCAGACATCACTCTTGCCCGGCTACTCATATCTCCGGTTCCACCATTAGTAGAGTGAATTGGCTTCACTCGTGTTCTGAAGCTGGGTGGAGCCGATTGTAAACTACGACTTGCAATGTTGGGTGGCTGAGGTAAAGCAGTTGGCTTGCTTTCTTCAGGATCAAACCGCTTCATAGACACGGAGCCTCGTTTCTTCTTGCTCTTCAAAGGGAAACAACCCAAAACCATCTTTTCCCAATCTTTTAATATCTGTTTGTGATTCTAATCTATATATAATCCAGCCTTGGAATGCATATAATACTCAGGAGAAAAACACTATTTCACCTGAAAATGATTCAAAAGATAATAACTGATTAGCAAATCACACAAAAAGTCACACTTTTTAGAAAACCCAGATCCGTTTTTAATTGTGTGTGCATGTGTTGGCCATAGAAATAAACAATTTTTCCAGTAGAACTGGATAAAAATATCCGTTTCTACAGATCTCGTGGTTGAGAATTTTAGAACTTGAAGCAACAACAAGCAAAAGGACAGTTACATAAACCCTAATTCAATAACAGTGAAACAGCAACAAAAAAAAAAAAAGAACTGCAAAGATTATACTAATAATCTTAGAAGACGATTAGTTTAATGACGATATCCAATTAGATTAAATTCGGTAAAGAGACAAGAGACAACGACAATTAAATCCAGTAATACAACGAACTTCCCTTTTTTTTTTTTTTTTCTAAAATCGCATTATCATTGGATAGATATTTTTCAATTCAAAAAAAAAAAAATCAATTTTTCACTTTTGAAAGTGAGCTAATTGATGAAACCAAAGTTGTCATTTACACACAATCTTAGGATAAATCAAAATCTATCCCTGAGAAAGTTCGTTATCCGAACACAACAAAAAAAGACATGAAGTCGATCTAGAAAAATCAAAACAGAGATGGAAGATAGAAGAAATCAGTTCAAACCTGGAAGAGACAAAGAAAACCCAAGAAAATTCTATGGAGACTGCGGCTACAGAGAGAGAGAGAGATATGCAGAAAAAAAAAAAAAAAATGAGAAATTTCTGGGAAGAAGAAGAAGAAGAAGAAGGGGGAGGAAAACTAAACAAGTCTGTCTGTTTGGGAAAGTGAGAGAGAGAGAGAGAGTCATATAGAGAGAGAAACACAAAACTGGTGGGACCCAAAAAGAGGCAGTGGTCAAAGTTCAAACCAAAACAGATATCCAAAGATTTTTTATTATATTATTATCTTTTTTAGAGTTTTGTCCAAATCTTAATTCAATTCCTCAGCTAACTAGTTTGGAATTTTTCTCTTACTCTACTTTTTTTATTCTTCTTTCCACTTTTTGTTTTCTTTCTCTCTATAACCTCGTCACAAATATATTATACTACAAATCTACCTCATTCACATTTTATTATTATTTTCTCATTAACACAAATGAAACAGCTCAAAAAGATATAACTCTACATGATGTTGTTCCAACTAATAGCCTTTTATTAATAGTTTTTTTTAACCTGTTTGTAAGAAAAATATAAAAGATAGAGAGTAGCCTTCAAAGTTCTTTTTGCTATATCATATATCATTTTTTTGGGAAAACTCACATATCATATGGAATACAATCACTATATCAAAAAATTTAGGTATATTGTATCTATTATTTTATTTTATTTTTTTATTTTTAAAACTTTAAGAATATCTAAATTACTATCTAGTTATTTAACTATCAGCTTATTATTGTTTTATCGAATTTTATTGATGTTATTATCTTATAAAGTCTTAACGATCAAATCACTAAATCTAATATTGTTTTTAACTAATTTATCTTTAAAAATATTAATAATGATTTAATTTACTACTTAATAATCAACAGTATTTTCTTAATCATTGTGATTTAATTTACTATTTAACGATGATATTGTATCTATTATCATTTTTAACTTAAATTATATTTTTAAATATCAATAATCGAATGAGCTAATTTATTTATTAACGATCTAACTTTATTAACAAGTTGTACCGATTGTAATATCACTATATATTTTAGGTTTGATTTAGGAAATAGCCATTTAAATGTGTATCTAATAACTAAAAATTAAAATAACAATACAAAAAACAGATAAGGTAGGGAAAACTGTAAAATCAGGAGGAGAAAGCCTAGATTTCCAGTAAAGAGGAGGGCCTCGAGAAAAGCGACATCTCAGTCAAACTTGGAAAACTAATTTTGTCCTCTTTTTTTAATTATAAGTAAGTATTTTGTCTTTGCTTGTTCAATAAAAATAGGGAGGCCGTATCTATTCTAATGACAGGCAATCTTCTTCTAATTGGGTCAAATGACTAAATTTAAGATAGGTTTGTTGACTAAAACATCGTAACCGTTCATATTAGAAGATTTATCAACCAACCAACGGTTCTTATTCAGTCACTTCCTTGCTAATGTGGGACCCGCTGACATCGTTTCTTTGGAAGATTTAAATACCAAAAAAGATTTCTAAGCACACGCGCTGTGCACGCGTGCGACGATGAAACTCTTTATCAAATTCAGATAACAGAGGACACGTGGGGTCCCTTCGAACCACTCTCTCCCAATCTCCTCCTCTACTTGCTGAATTTTTTTACCTACAGTTTTTAAGTTTTAACACTATCATCATCATCATGTGTGGTCTTTTTTCTCGAGTTTATGATAATCAAATGGAAATTTTCACAAATTCATTTAATAAGGTTTTTGATTTTTCAGTTGGAACCTTTCACGTATTCACTCACTTATTACAATGCTACATAGATAGAAACTTTAAGCTAATATATATTTATCCGAGTTTTATGTTTTTTACTTGACTTAAACTCCAACTCATAGTTCGTTCGTTCCTAAAAGTGTTTTCTTTATTCTTTTTTTTTTTTTTTTTCCTATTTTGGCGGAGCTTCCTCTTGGTCTTTGCCGCTTCTTTTCTCGGCATTGTTTACTGCTTTGGGCTTTGACCAGCCTAAGTTACATCATCATTTTTTCCCCCATATGTTAGACTTGTCCAATGATTTTTTTTTTTTGTTGTTGTAGATGCATTCTTTCGCTTTTGTAATACCATGTGCATGTGCATTACAAACTATAGTGACATATATCTGAGCGTTCGGCACTTCAGCTATCCAAACCATCAGGGGCCAGTGTAAGAATCACAAAAGTGGTTATAGTCAGTTCATTTTTGAAAATGGGCTTAATTACATATAAAAAAATTTTGAAAATTTTTTTTTGGTCTTAAAATACATGTAATTTTAATATAGTCCCAACGCATTTGCACATGTCTATCATTGGCCCTGCAAACCATATCGTATGGTAAGCCACTAATTTGACAATTTTGGTGATTTTTACCAAGTGAAAGTTACTTATCATTCAAACAGGATATTTTTTTTCTCTATTTTGTAGGTAATTTATATAAAAAATGATAAAACGTAGTACCGTATAAAATAAAAACTTATGAAGATTGAATAACTTAAAATATTTTTTTGAACACTAGCAGGCACGTTTTCTATGCTGTTTTTGTTGATATGCGCAATTTAATAATGTTCTGGTATAGGCGTCTACTTTTCTCCTTATGTGTAGAATTTTTTCTTTTTAGTTGAATTGGAATATATAATTATGGTTTGAATAGGGGTCGGCTTACTTTGGTTTGATCTATGTTGAACAAGCCACATAACAAAAAAAGAAATGATTTTCACGTTTGACTAATTATTACAAGTCATGAATATTTCACTATTTCTACAAATTTTATTTAAAATATATCGTACTCTGTAATGATTTCGTGCTGTGATATTTGAACAAGTTTCGAACTTTGAATAAATGTTGTTAAGGGTTTTTCTATCTTTACTCAAAGTATCTCATCAGTTAATGATGTGTTTGATTATATACATATATATTAGTCATATATATATACGTAAGAAGTTTTTTTTTGGTTTGTGAGACCAATCACCAAACTAAGAAAAAGATATCTATCAAACAAAATTACTCTTTGGTTGGATTAGATGAGAAGAGAAGACTTCAAATTAACAAAAAAAACTATACAAATGAACTGAACTTGTTAGGCCCATAATGATAGCCCAGAACTGAACCAAATCATATCATTATTTATTTCAAGATCATATCATTTTCTGTTGCAGGATAACTTTATACCAAGAACACGACGTTTTTTCTTCACGTAACTGAAAATACAAATTGTGTGTTTGAAAAGTTAGTGCCGTAAGAAACTCTTTAAGAATGAAGCTGCATATGCAAAATTTGCATGCCAAATATTTTTTTCTCTTTTTGTGACCAACTTATAAACAATTAATTACATTTGATAAGATTTCAGTTGTAGCCAACTATTTCATAAAAAAATTGTTTTAATCTTTCTTTCTCATTTATCAGTTCGGTTGAAATATTTGATTCCATTTTTCAGATATACAAAAAAAAAAAACTATTAAAATACTACTTAATTTGGTTTTAATTAAAGATTAAAGACTGACAGACATAAGTTGGGCTACTTAGCAATTCGAACAAACAAAACTCTAATATAATATTTGCACAGATAAATATCACCAACTCAGTTTGGTCTTAAGAGTTTTCGGGTGCAACATAATAGTTAAGTAATATTTGACCGAAAGTAATATTATACCACCACTTTAATATCCTTTAATTTTCTGAGCTTTTCCAAAAGTCGACTTGCCGGATTAACTATATATATATATATATATATATATATATATATATATATATATATATTTTTTTTTTTCTCATATTAGGTTTTGGGGTTTACAATATTGGAATTGCTATATTTAACAGAAACAAAAATATCAGATAGGTTTACTTTATGTTCTGAAATTTCTGATCCATAGTTTCAGTTACTGAAGCTAGTAAATGTAGTTCGCAGTGAAGTCTATGTGTAAGGATGGGAGCTAGCATGGATTTGGTAGAATATCATAGGAATATTGGTAATATATTAAAAACATTCGAGAATGACGATACATCACTGATTAAATTAGCAACTAGCAAACCATGCCCTCATTTATTATTGGGTTCTTAGCTCTCCTAGTAGTAGCTTCCTCCATGATTTTTCTGCTTGTCTCAGTTAATACTGTAAAAGAGAAATAAAAAGGAGTGAAGTGGTTTAGATCATTGTTATAAGCTCATTAATCACAAGAGAGAGAGAGAGAGAGAGATGTGTATATTACCTGTCGCAGTTGGTGGAAGGGCTGAACCTGTAAGGGAGATTGAGTCCACATTTTGAAGGCAAAGACAAAGCATTGTTGAGGTTGTTAGAAGTGTAAGAGACTCCTCCAATAGCAGATTTGATGCAACGGCAGACGCTCTGACGGTCCGCAGAGGTTTGAGCCTGACTGTTGAGCGCTTTGATACCGTTGCAGCAGCTTTCTGGGACGGTACCGCCCTGAACTATGTAGGAGACGCAAGGGTAAAGCTCAGCAACCGTCGTGCTGCAAGACACGGCTGCTTCACCACAGCGCAAAGCAAGAACCAGGCACACGGCTAGTAAGAGGGATTTCATGTTACTCTCTGTTTTTTTTATGTTGTTGTGTTGTGGTTAGGGTTATAGTATTGAGAGGTTATTTATAGATGGAAAGAGTTTGGGGTTGGTAGTTGAGGAGGAGTGATTGCTAGGAGAGGACACGAGCGTTAGTGTTAGTTGTGGATGAATTTAATGTTTACCTTCAGCCAATTTAAGATCCAACCCTCCGGATCCAATTGCATCCTATTGAACAATTTCTATTAAAATACTAGTACAATATATCGTTTTTAGCTAACTAATTAAATCTATTGCTTAATCAATTCAAATTAAAAGGCCTACTAAATTAAATACTGATACCAACTATAGTAAGAAGTTGAGTAATCACTAATCCATCAAAAGAAAAATGGGCATCTTAAGTTGGTTTATTGAAGACGGATTGTAAATAAATTAAAAAAATGTATCAAAAAGACGAATTAGCAACCGATGATGAACGACTAATATGTGACAGTAATATTCATCCCAAATATGTCTAATAACTAGTATTAGAATTTAACTCGATCAACATCGAAATATTTGTAAATAATATAGTGTGTGATGTGTTGACCAATTAGTTTGAAAAGCTGTTTGATACATAGCGTATTCTTGTATATGTTTTTAAAAGTTCAAATATTTACAACCGCTTTTTGAAAAATTAATGACACTTACTTTACTGCTCCTGCATCAAAATTTTGAAGACGGTGTTAACTCCTGTATAAAAAACATTGACGATGACAGATCGAAAATAGTAACATAGCGACAATTCTTAGGCGATGGATACCGAGTAGTATGGCAGCTCATACTGCATTCAACTCTAGTTTGGTTCGTACGTTTTTGTCTTTAGAAGTAGTTACGATAGAGCAAAGACGAAGGAGCATCTTCTAGTAAACCGTTATCGTTGGTTTCCAACAAGCAACTAAAACCTTTTCTATCTTGACTTCTTGAGTAGTGGTCCCAATTTTGTATGGTTTAGCCGATCCTTAACCAAAAACCTATTATCATCTCTCAAACCGTGCTTTTATGAAGCTCAAATATGACTTTTATCCACTCCAGTGCTCAAAGATGGAAAAGCTACTTTCGTAGTATTATTTTTCTTCTCTCTAGCCACATCGGAGTGTTTCTGTACCTTCTCTACCAGTTGGTGTCAATATGAATATGCTCATTTATAGAAATCTTGACATGAATCAATCCCACTCTACATTGTTCTCCTCTAACAAAAACTAGCCATAGAAGGAAACGAGATACCTTGTGACAATCTAGCCAGCAAAGGTTATAACAAGGAATTAGCTAAAATGTAATACAAAATGTCTCCTCGGTTATTTAAGGAACTTCGGTTTGAATACGGTTCGGTTAGGTCGGTCGGTCGGTTATATTTGGTTACTGATTATTTTTGCCCAGCCCTAATTCAATTTCATATAGCTTTTCTATTACGAAGAGCTTCTTCTCGCTCGACGAGTTTGCTTTTCACGAAGTCCATCAAATTATCAAGTAATGCTTCTGTTTCTGGGAATCTAATTCTAATTTGATGATTCGGTTTCTGTGAATTGGATTTTAGAGAAGAATAAATTGGGTTTTAGAGAATAATCAAACTAGTTGCTATTTCGTGTCGAACACTCGTGGATGATCTTTCTTAGAAAATTAGGGTTCGAGTGTTTCTGTGTCGTTTGTTTAGGAATTGAATTCGAGTTATGGGGTTACTGTTGTCTGACTAATTTCTTGTTTGCCTAATCCTGTCAATCGAATCCAGATCTCAGTTTTGTGTTGCTTTTTCATATGTTAATTTTTCATAGAGTGTTTCTGTTTGCCTGGTTTAAGAATTGGCTTCGACTTTGGGGTCATTCTTCTCTGATTCCAATTCGAATTGGTTGGTTGCCGAGGGTTTTATATTTGGTTGTTTTAGTAACATGCTTCGGATTTGGTTGTCTTGAGATGTTGTTGAGTTCTCTGTTTTCTTGTCAGATATGGTGAAGAAAGTTGTTGATAAGGTGAAAGCTGGCTATGTGTGGATGGGTGTCAAAGCCAAGACGTGTAAAGCCTTTGTGGCTGCTAACAGTGCAATACAAGGGGTGAAGAATGGATCAGCATGGGTTGCTGTCAAAGGCAAAAAATTCAAACGCTTTGTGGAAAGACAAATGGAGGATCCCGATCAGGTGATACAGGGTGGTGCTCTCGGCCAATTAGAGGTGACGTTGTCCGGACAAGAGCTAGCTTTGAAATGTGTGGTTTCGCAAAAGAAACTTGCTGCTGAGACAGCACAACAAAACAACTTGGAATTGGTTATGAATGAGATGCGCGTGAAACATCTCCATGGTGATGGGACAGAAATTACAGACCCCATACTCATACAAGACCTTTACCGTCTTAGAGAGGAGATATTACTCCGCGCTGCCGTCAGGGCCGGTCAATTGGATGCAACATTTGAAATGGTTGAGAAGGCCAAAGAACATATCCCGAAAAGGTAACTCCTTTTTTGTGTAAAAACGGCAAATGCTTGATTTTAACTTAAATAGTTCCTTTTTTTTTTTGTAGCATCCTTGATGCAAGGAAGGTCACGTCATCATCTGCTTTTGAGAGGCTTATAGCGGACGACCTAGCAGCCTTGTTCCAACGAGGCTAGCCACTTGATGGTCATGCGGCGACTTAGTCTGGTTCGGGTTTGGGGTCTACATGTTTAGGATTCGTTTGGGTACATTCTAATATTTTGGGTTGGATTCGGGCTCTCTCTACCTAATTTTCAAAAAACAAATTCTTTGATGTTAAATCGAATGAATTGTGTATGCATAGTTATCGTAGAGGTCAAGTGACCGACCTTGACTCTACACGAACTTTCTTTCTGCCTGAATTTTAAAAAGCAACGACGTCGTTTGCTTATAGACAATATCACATCTTGGTGACACGTGTCACTGAGCCATCCTCCCCCCCCGGCCCTCCCAAACCCTACTGCACAATTTAGTTAGAAGCCCTAAGAATGATTGTTGTCTGCGTTAGGATTGAGTAGGAAGAAGCAGAGTGTTTTCAAGAATGAGCAAGAAGGTTGATTGAAAACGGTGTCAAACTGAGACACCGTTCCATTTTTTTGTAATCATTGGTGACAAGTCCCGTGACCAGGTATGAATATGCTCAGTTATAGAACTCTTGACATGAATCAATTCCACTATAGATTGTTGTCTGACATGAACTCTTGACATGATTCAATTCCAATTCCACTTCCACCTAGTAGTAATCCCAGTGTCTTGGGTTGCTACAAGGAGTCACTTGACATTAGCAGGTTCGATTCTTAATCCCAAAATTCTCAAGGCTTTAGATGATTCTGTTGCAGCTCAAATCTAGTTAACCTTCCTCTCGAGAGTAGTGAGGACTTATACTTACACTGAGAATTGAGTTGAGGACCGCAAATGTAGAATGGAATGGGGTGTTTATTTATTTAATGGTCCTTAGTGAATAGATCTTGATAAATTTGTAACTCAATGTTAGGAGCCTGTTCCTATATTGCTATTTTATCCACAGTAGAATTCTCCTACAGAAAATGATGGCCCTATGTGTCTCTTCTCTCTACAACGAATTCTCGTAATGATCTTCACTGCTGGCTGATGCTCCTGCTCATCATTTGTATCTGCTATCAATCTGTTATAGCAGATACAAATGATGAGCTTCTTCACTATCCAGGTTTGTTAATCCCTCAGTTAATTCATGGTCCTCAAGTTGTGATTTGAGTCCATCTCTGAGGTGTTCCACGATCTTTGATTTCTTCATGCAGTATATACAACCGTACGAGCATCAGAAGCTCTCACAAGTAGAACCGTTGGTTATTGATGAAGAGGCAGCTATTCCTTTGCCAGTGTTGAAGTCTTTGCTTGGTCCTTATATAGTTTTCCTATCGTTAACTGTCAGTGGGTATGTAAAACAGGATTTGATGCCATTTCCATAATATTGGAAAGTTGTTTACATGTTCTGGTTCTAATTCAACGATATAATTATGCAACTGAATTTTGCCCTCTTTTTTTACAGCTATGAAGGCACTGGGAGATCTTTGTCCCTGAAACTCCTCCAACAATTAGATGAACATAACCGGACTCCTCCTGCTACTAGTCTTGTAGGGTTCTCTTTCAGGTATTTAACCGCTGCACCATGCTTCCATTCTTGGATATAAAAATAAGTAGGGAAATTCTATCATTTGTTTGAACCACTGCATCGTTAAAAAGATAGACTCATCTTTCTTAGAATCATCGCTGAGATCCCCCTATCTAGTAAGGTAAAGCCTAGTGTTTCCAGCATTTGTTTATAAAATTTCATCTCGTGTGTTTAGAAAATTTGTTTATAAAATTTCTTGTTTAGAAAATGCTTGATTTGCCTACAAGGCTACAACATCAGCTGACTTAAACAATTCCTTTTTTTTTTCCTTTTCTTGCAGCATCCTTGATGCAAGGAATCTAGCCACTTCATCAGCTGGTTTTGAGAAGCTTATAGAGGACGACCTAACAGCCCTGTTCCAACAACAAGGCTAGCCACTTGATGGTCATGCGGATTTTGGGGTCTACAAGTTTAAGATTCCTTTCGGTACATTCGGGCTCTCTCTACCTAAAAAAACAAAGTCTTTTGATGTAAATCTATCATTCGGTATTGTGTATGCGTAGTTCTCGTAGAGGTCAAGTGCTCAACCTAAAAAAACAAAGCAAGGACGCCGTTTTGGCTTATAGACAATACCACATTGTTGGATTCAGGCTCTCTTCAAAAAACAAAGTCTTTGTATGCAAATCTATCATTAGGTATTGCTTTGATCAAAAAAAAAAAAAAAAATCTATCATTAGGTATTGTTGTATGCAGAGTTATCTTAGAGTTCAAGGGTTCATTAGATTCTGTAAGTCTAACTAAGTTTTACTATGCTTATTCTCAAATAACCCATGGTTATTGAGTTGATGTTTTTTTTCTTTTGTAATATTGAGATTTCGTCTGGGAGATGAGCTACACTGTCAAAATCATCACACTTTGTAATTCCATATAAAGTGAAGCTACAATCACTTCAAACTATTTTTTTTCCCAAAACATTCCACAAAAGATTTTGTCACCAGACACGACCATCACAAGAATCTTTCTTTTTTAATCCTTTGGTAATCACTAGACAACGCTGATATGTTTTTTAATGGGAACATATGGAAAAATATTTTTTTGAAATATTTTATAATCATGTTTTAGGGGATAATTACTAAATTTAGTTTTTTTTTTTGTAATATGATGAATATGGTGAATAGTTTGCAATAATTTTAATAACTGACAATTTCATACTAGTTTTTTTTAATAAATCTATACTAAATAAGCTTTTTAAGACCTTCACATTAAATTTTAAACAATCAATAATGATTTAACATGTCAGCATTTAACATTTCTGTTTAATTTTGGTTGCTTTTTCTTTGTTAATCATGCTTCGGATTTGGTTGTCATGTGTGAATTGAGATGTTGTTGAATTCTCTGTTTTTTCTTATCAGAGATGGTGAAAAAATTTGTGGATAAGTTGAAGGATGGCTATGCTTGGATGGGTGTCAAAGCTCACAATGCCGTACAAGGGGTGAAACATTGATGCAAGAGAGTTAAGCGTTTTGTGCAGAGGCGAATCGAGGATCCGCATAAGGTGATACAGAAGGCTCTCGACGAATTGGAGGTGACCTTGGCAATAATTTGGTTCTTATTTTGAACAATCAATAATGATTTAACATGTCAGCATTTAACATTTTTGTTGTATTTTTCCACATATTATTTAAAACAACTAATATGAATTAGACATCTCACTAATTAACATTTTTGAAAAAATAATAATTTTCTATATCATTAAGTTTTTTTTTTTGAAAAAAGAAGAAATTAATAAAAGAAATATGTACAACATCCCACATCAGTTAGAATTTTTTTTGACAATGGTTTAGAACTATTATAAATAAGACGAATATGCTTCCAATTACGAATGAGCATGAAGCTTGATTTATCTGACATCTAAATTTTTTTTATTTGGTTTAATCTCATTTTCCATTTGAATAAATTAAAATTTTAAAAATTTTCAAAAAAAATCTGTATTAAAAAAATTAGAAAGGTTTAAAATATTATGAATATTGAAACATCTAAAAGTTTATTCTAATTTTTAAGTTTTTTTTTTAAAGTTTAAAATATTATAAATATTGAAACTTCTAAAAGTTCGTAGCTTTTATTTTTTTTAAAAAATAATATTCTATTTAAGTTTTTTTAAAAATTTAAAAATATTATAAATATTGAAACTTTAAATCTCAACTTTAAAAGGTTCAAATACTATAATTACTTAAAAAATTAACTCTAAATTAAAAATGTTATGAATATTTAAAATACAAATAAATTTTAAAATATTATAAGTATTTAAAATCTACTTAAATTTTAAAAGTCTAAAAATTTTGAGTCTGGAGAAAAGAAGGACCGATGACAAACATCATTGGTTAATGTTTGTGCTTTTTCATATTAAGACATTGATTTGATGTTATTTGAGATCATTTTTTGATTTAAAGAAGAAATGATTTCCATCAGAAGCAGAGCTAGTTTTTATAAGAACGAGGAAGAAGGTTGATGAACGTATCAGGACTCTAATTGAAAACGGTGTCAAACTGAGACACCGTTCCATTTTTTGTAATCATTGATGACAAGTCCCGTGACCAGGTATGAATATGCTCAGTTATAGAACTCTTGACATGAATCAATTCCACTATAGATTGTTCTCTAACAAAAACTAGCCATAGAAGGAAAACGAGATATCTTCTGATCAAGCACAATCTAGCCAGCAAAGGTTTAACAAGAAATTAGCTAAACTGTAATACAACATGTCTCCTCCATATAAATTCCAATTGCGCCATAGCCAGTACTGTACTGTACGATACCCTTAAGGTAGAGAGTTCCAACTTCCAAGTATATTAATACACTGAAAAAAAACCTTGAAACAAGAACAGAAACTCAAAAGAAGCTTCATCGCCCGATTCTGGCAACCCGATTTCTCAACTTCCGATTGTGTTTCTCCTGAAAGAAGCAAGGAATATATTACAATTTGTGGCATTATAAATTTATAATGATTGGCTTCCTAGACAACCTTTGTGCAGCAGCTTAAACTACTCACTCAGGAACAAACAAATATATCAAATTTTAGAAGTTCCTATAGCTTCAAGGTGGTTTGGTTTATTAGTACCTGTTGAAATACGAAAGCCGAGCTCGTCTCAACATCCGAAGCCAAGCTTTGGATCTTGGCCAACATTCTCTCATACATATCTTCAATCCCGCCAGTGAAACTCGCAGCTTCAGCTCCAACCAAACGTTTCAAGTCTCCAACTTGTAACCCTTCTGCCAACGCATCGATCTCCTTCTGATCCTTCGCTGCTTGCTTCTTCGCACCCAAGGAACCATCATCCCTATCCACGACCATGGCTGAGCTATCCAACTCGCAGACCAGCGGCGGAAATCCCGATTTCGGGCTGAACGAACCGTAGTGGCCTCGGAACGCCGGTCCAATGTTGACTATACCAACAGATCTCGGTTCGAGCCGTTGTTTCGAGGATCGGAACTGGTACGCACGGTACTCGTGCGTGTGGATGCACTGATCAGTCGACGGCGTAGTGAGAAGGAAGAACACGCAGGAAGCCATGTTCGTCGATTTAGGGTTTTGCGAATCCTCGATCGGCAAGTGAAATTGAGATGAGAGAGACGAAGTGACGGCTGACTCTCTCATTGAGGGACGGTTAGCTGTTTTCCGGCGGGCGGAGAACCAGCCAATCAAGCGGTCCGGCGAGTCGACTCGTAGGGAATCGACTCGACGCGAGTTAACTCGGCCAAGCGGATCGTAGAATGAGACGGTCTTACCGGAGCAGACGAAGCTGGTAACGGTGGCGACAACTTGATCAGACGAGGAACTCGAGGCGAACGAATCCGCCGGGGAATCGTCGGGGAGATTAGAGGAAACGATGCGGTGGATTTGGCCGAAGATCAAGCCATCGACGTCACTGGGAGAGGAGGAAGCTCGTTGAATCAGCGACGCCAATATTGAACCCGAAATCTCGATTTTCTCAAGTGAGAGATCGTCCATGGCGACGAGAAGAGAGCAGCACAACGAGGGGAAAATGTGACGTCACTGAATTCTCCGTGCAAATAATAACAGCATCTTCTTCAGGACATGTTAAAGACGGCGTGGCGTTTCGCGTTTCAAAGAGCGGTTAGCGTGTCGTTATTTTGTTAAGAAAACGGGATGAGTTTCCATAATCGAAGCCCGTTTATTCACTCAACTAAAGGCCCAATTAAATAGAAAGAAAAAAAACATTTTTAATATGAAAGGTCAATTAGTATGAAAGGTCAATGCAAAAACGTTTTGTTTATACGAAGCCGCCGAACTTGGGGTTTTCTTTCAACACAAGTTCGCTCCAATGGTGATCCCTCCTCTCTCGTCTTCCCTATCACTTCGAACTTTGGGGAAAAGGAAGAGACAGAGAAATCCCAACAAGTTTGAACGTGATCCGGTTCTAGGTACGTTAGCTTTTGTTCATTTCTGCAGTTGTTTTCAAATTGTATGTCGAGATTAACTCTTTCTTTGTGTCTTGTAGACTCGGAAGTAATGGTTTGTTATAGAGAACCCACAATGTATGATAATTTGCTGGAATCTCTCGGTTTATCGACCAAAGTTGTTGCCCGTATGAAAAAAAGAAGGTAACTGTGTTGCCAAGTTTCAATCATTTAGTTGTAATTGTTGTTATTTGCATCGATGTATGTGCACTCGTTAGTTATTTTGTATATTTGCATTTTTTTTTAACAGGCACATGGAGGAGGAAGGTAACAGCGACACAGAAGGAGTTGAGGATGAGGAAAACAGTGCGTCCGCAGAGGTTGATATGATTCAAGGTATGCTTTTCCTTATCTTGTTGCCAGTTTTCTCTCTCTCTCTCTCGTTACTCATCACGGTCCTTTTTGTTGTATTTGTTGCATTCATCGTTCTAGATCATACTTCTTATCTTGTCTTTATTAAAGGGGCTGGTCAGGAAAGTCTCGGTCCTGTTACTAGGAACACAGAGCAGGAGAATCGTAATCTTCATCATGGGGAAGAAGAAGATTTTGAAACGGATGATGAGGAGCATGAGTTGTGTACCAATGGCCAATCTTCATCTACTAGTGCATTTAGAGAGCACCTTAGTCACATATTATCAACTGAAGAAGTAAATACTTTACCAAAAGGCAACTGGAAGTTTAAATGGGAAGCACCTGCCATTGGCATGCCAAATTGCACCTGGAGAGGAACCAGACCAAATTTTCTTCATTTATGTATTGTCTGCTTATAACATTGTCCAACAACCAAAATATTGTTGCATACAGAGTTTGCCTTCCCTACACTTACGAATCACAAGTAGCCCTAAAACCCTCCTTTTTTTACAGGTTGCTCAGAGTGATCCAACCTATGGTCTCAAGCCTAAGTTATATAATCACTGGCTTCAGCTATACGAGAAATCTGGAGGAAAAGATTTTGGCTCATCTAACAGAAGAAGATTCTTCTCCATTTGTATGTATTGGATTCTGCGAATCACCCCTTTTTATTTTCTTTTGGTCTTGTTATATATAGATTCCTCATATTGACTTTAGTATTTGATATTTTCTAGGCAACAGCTATCTGGATATTTTTCATTCTAACAAGAAACCCTTTTACAATGGAGGCCGTAGAGAAGACACCAGTAACATGGACGCATACCTTATGCATTCTGTGTGTGCATACTTTTTTTTTTTTCTTTTTCTGTTGATTGCTTTTCATTATTCCACTTGGCATTTCTCCGCTTTATTGAAGTCAGTTTGTCTTATTGCAGTTGAATCACATATTTAGAACTAGAGATCTTGTCAAGAAGAATGATTGTAAAATTTCCAATCTTTCTGAAGAGGAACTTCTCTCTTATGATGGATTTCGAGACCAAGGATTTACTCGTCCAAAGGTGATCTCTTTAATTTGTGATCAAATCTGTTGCTCCTCGCATTTGACAAATTGGTCTTACATTTGTTGTATGTGTATCAAGGTACTGATTCTACTTCCATACAAGAGTATTGCTTTTCGCGCTGTGATGAGGCTCATTCAACTAACTCCAGAATCTCAGAGGGTATATACAAATTTTTTTCCAGCACACGTGGTGAATATCACTGATATTGTCTCAGTTACTGATTATGTCTCGAGTTGCCCTGTATACATTGGTTTCAGGTTAATGTAGAATACCTTGACCGGTTTAATAAGGAATTTGGATGTAATGCGAGCACATGGGAAAATGGGATATCAGAGAAACCTTCTGATTGGCAAGCCCTTATTGGTGTTGGGAACGATGATGATACCTTTATGATAGGCATTAAGCATACAAATAAGATCATTAGGCTGTATGGTGATTTCTATTCCTCGGACATGATTATTGCTTCACCCGTTGGGTTAGTTCAAGCCATTGGTAAAGCAGAAGAGAACAAGGAAGATGATGTTTATTATCTTTCCTCCATCGAGGTAATTTTGTTTATCATTGATGCCAACATGGATCAGTTACATTAGACTACCATTCGTCTGTTTCTGCCTGTGGTTGCGAATATTGTAAGTCATATTTTTTGCATCTCCTTGTTGAACTTACTAATATTTCTTTCCTTTACATTTAGATAGGTTTTGGCTATCGATCATGCAGATGTAATGTCTATGCAGAATTGGAAGCACGTTAATATAGTCGTCAAACAATTAAATAGATTGCCATCAAAACCACATGGTACCAACGCATGCGAGTCCGACCGTTGTATGTAGTTCTTTTTCTAACTTGCAACTTATTTTCTCTAATAAGATGTATATGTTCCACTCCCCAACTATGTCAGAATCTCTCAGTAAAATCAGTCTTATGTTTAGGTATCTGGATGGACATGCACGGTTCTATCGGCAGTCAATAATTCTAAGCTCTTATTTAACCGCAGGTTTTGTTCTGCCCACTGCCTTTTTTTTTCACATGTGGCAATATTCCATTTTTGTCTGTGCTTTTGCTATATATTTCCATAACCCCTGATTATGGTTAAGTTTTCAAACTCGTATCACTAACCCGGAGAATATTTCTTTGCAGAAATGAATTCTCTATTCAATCATCATTGCTTGAACTATAAAGGAAAGGTGGGTGTGGGATTTCTCTTTTGCGGGTATATTTTTGTTTCTTGCGTTATGAGGGTATTAGATAGATGATTGACGGGATGGCTAGGCCAGAGACTACTACCTACTACTACTGTAGTTTGAATTGAACTATTATGTCTCCTCCAAACCAAGATTGCAGTTTTTATATAAAAAAATTTCCCTTCACGGGATTAGTTGAATCAATGCAGATGAAGCTGGAGTGTGCGTACGATGGTGTTCTTCAGGAAGTGTTGTGCAATGCCACTCAGGTATAATAAATATATCATCTTAGTAAAACATAAAAGTTGTAGACATCTTATCTCTTTCGTCTTTGTTGCAGTTTTTTGAAAGATTTGATGCAACCTCCATGGTCCATGCTAACGATGCACGTTTTGAATATTTTACCAAAAAGGTCTAGTTTTGATTTGTTACATGTTCATGGATAAAGAAAATATATGACGGATGATACTTTGCATTGCCACATTTCAGTGTTGAATTTTTGTTTCTGTACCATTGAAAGTAGTGTTACTACACAGATTATACTTTTAATGTTTCTTCGTTAACAATTGCTAAATACTGATCATCTTCTTCTTTTTGGTACAGGTGTTCCTAAGGATAAGAGATTCTGTTCAGGTACTCCCATCATTCAAAGTTTGAGCAATTTTGATGTCCATACTTTATAAAGTTTCCACTAAAAAAGATAATGGACAACAACATCGGAGTGGTCTATACTAAAAAGACAGCCTTGGTATCACGTAAATTTGGGAGCTTGATTTGTCGTATTTTTTTAATCATGTTTGTAGGGTGGAGTAATGATCTTTATCAATTCTTACTTCGAGTTCTACATGCTTGCAAAGTTTCTGAATTCGCAAAATGCCTCTTTCTGTTTTCTTGACGAGTGAGACCATTTGTTCCCCTATTTTGAAGCATTGTGTTATCCGGAATTGTTTCATTTGATTGGATGGTTGTTAATCGTGACTATCCTCCACTTCTCAGATATGCAAGCATAGAGGTTAAATCCGGTGCACGACAACAGTTTTTTGACGGGAGTAAACAGATCATCCTTTACACTGAGAGAGCATACTTCTTTTGGGGATACAAGGTTTTCTTTTTCAACTTTTGTTTTAGGTTCGGATTAAATAACTATTTCTGATCAATGTCGGCTTCTCTGGTATCAGATCCGCGGCATAAAGAAATTAATTTTTTATTCTCTGCCGGAGCGGAAGGAGTTTTACCCTCGGATAATGAACATGCTTGAAGAATCAGATGACATGGAGTCCATTGTGCTTTTTTCTCGTTATGATGTGCGCCAGGTAGTCTTCTGATGGTTTTTTACACAATGAGAGTCATACCTTGTCATTTTGTGTCCTCCATCGATTCAACTACTTACTAGTTCCTCAACTCTTAATTGGAAAATATTAAGCTTAGGAGATCAGTATTTTGTTCTTCTCTTAGTATTATTTTCCTATATAACAAACTCTTAATTGGTTTTGCTTGTCATTTTGTTCACTCGGTCTGATGCAAGTGTTGTTTATATGGATCCAATGTGATGTTTGTTTGCAGCTGGCAAGGATCGTCGGGAATGATAAAGCAAGTAGATTGATCAGTTCTGAGAGTAGCATCGTTGCTTTCCGTTAAGGAGTGGAGACTGGAGAGTGATCAACATGCCCATCCAAAGCTTTTTAATTTTGATTTTGATTTTTCTGTCAAGTGGAGGATTGAATATTTATTAATATCACAAAATTATTACAAAGAGGAGAACAGGCAGAAAATGAAAGGATACAAAAAGCTAATTATTACACACTAATAATATAAAGGCCACCAAACTATTACGACCTCATTATACGAAACAAACCGGATTCAAGAATCTATATCGATGATTTTTAAGCTTACTCTCTCAGGTAAGCCAAACTGTCAAGACAAAAGAAACCGGATGATGGACTTGTAAAACCGTAAAACAGAGTTCTTGAAGAGGTAAAGAGTTAGAGAATATGAAAAGTTTGACGTCGAAAAATTGACTAGTTTCTCAATTAGATTATGAAAACTCGTTAGGTTAGTGCAGTCGACCCCTAACGTATCCGCCAAGATTTTATGAACATGGTTCGCCACACATCACACGGTGACCTTTTTTCCCGGATAAACACTTGCCTCCATTCAGTAGCTTTCGTAACAAAGTCTCGGGTTTCGTGATGAAGAATAACATGTCCATATACATCTCCAGCGTGCCGTGCCAAGGTCCGTAGAGGCCTAAGACAAAATTTTAAAATGAACTTCACATATTTTATTTTTAAGAGAGATTTATAACCAAAAAGAAAGAAATATTTTTAACTTTTAAAAAAAAAACTTAAAATGTTGAGATTTATAACCAAAAAATAAGATATAATAGCTTATGTAAAGGAATATTGAGTTTTGTTTCCAAAAAATTTCTAAGACGCTACATAAAAATGTTCAATCTAGTTTACAAATAAAAATGTGGCCTGTGTTTGATTTTTTTGTTTTTTTTGTGTGGCCTAAGGCAAATGCCTTTTTTTAGCAAAGTATAAGGCACCGCTCTCCAGCCTGACAGTCTCGCATGGAAGAATCCAACTCTACTGTTTACCGCATCTTCAGGACATGTTAAAGACGACGTGGCGTTTCGCGTTTCAAAGAGTGGTTAGCGTGTCGTTTTGTTGTTAAAAAAAACGGGATGAGTTTTCATATTCGAAGCTCGTTTATTCACTCACCTAAAGGCCCAATTAAATAGAAAAAAACGTTTTAAAGGAAAAATATGAAAGGTCAATTATTTCCTTAATCTTCTGCTTTGACGTAGCAACGGTGTTTACAAGTGTCGCCGTATTATTTTCTAGTTGCTAATTAAGAAGAGCTAATAGTTTTCTTGTTTTGCCATTACGAGGAACAAAACAACACTTGTCTTAGTTCGGAGTTTTGAAAGACAAGAGGAAAAAAAACGAAGAAAGATGGTGCATCCATTGGTTGATAGGGCCACAAGTGACATGCTCATTGGCCCTGATTGGGCAATGAACCTCGAGATATGTGACATGCTTAATCATGAGCCTGGGTACGACCTTTTTTCACTAAATATTTTTCTATGATCGGAAAATCCTCGATCTTGTCGATCAGAAACAATGTTCTAAAGGACAATCGTAATAGTTGAACTTATGATGTCCTAAAGAGAAGACATGCAATTCTTCTTTTTGATGTCTTAATAACAATAGTAATGGTATTTTGTTTTTGTAAATCCTAACATGTTATACTAGATTTGTGTTGATCATTGAAGTTTTGGATGGTTTGCATTTAATTTGGTTTTGATTTTTCTTTTTGGTTCTATATCATCGTTTTTGATATGTGAGTGTGTTTGTAGGCAAACAAGAGAGGTAGTGAGTGGCATAAAGAAGAGGCTTACTAGTAGAACTTCCAAGGTTCAGCTGTTGGCTCTTACAGTAAGTTCTGTTCAATTACATAAGTAAAAACCAAACTTCACTTTCAGTTTGATATGCAAACAACCAATAGTCTTTAGATATTTAGTTTACTTTATTTCTTTTTTTCAAATTAACTAAACATGTATTTTTGGGATGGTTACAATTGTAGTTACTAGAGACAATTATGAACAATTGTGGGGAACTTATTCATATGCAAGTTGCAGAGAAGGATATACTTCATAAGATGGTGAAGATGGCCAAAAAGAAGGTCAGGATATTATATGATTCTTTGTTTCTTTCTAACTATTGTTTCATCTATGATAATTTTTTGTGTCACACCAAACTTATCATGTTGATTTTGTTAAAATTATAGCCTAACATCCAAGTGAGGGAGAAGATATTGATACTTATAGATACTTGGCAAGAGAGCTTTTCAGGTCCCCAAGGAAGACATCCACAATATTATGCAGCATACCAAGAACTGTTGGTATGTTTCATTTTTGCTGTAATAAGCATGGTTCGCATTTTAAGATTTCATTTATTTTCTTTATCTATTTGCAGCGTGCAGGAATTGTATTCCCTCAAAGACCTCATACCACACTCAGTTCAGGACAAACTGGTCCTTCGATAACGTACCCTCAGAATTCTCGTAATGCTAGACAAGCAACTACTGATACTTCAACGGAGTCAGAATTTCCAACTTTGAGGTGTTTATCTTGATATTAATGTGCCCACTGTTTTCTAGGAATATTGAAAATAAAAAGATTGATAAAATAGCATTGCTTGGTTGAAGTTTGACAGAAATTCAAAATGCTAGAGGAATTATGGATGTCTTAGCTGAAATGATGAACGCAATAGATAAAAACAACAAAGAGGTATATCTTTAATTTCCAAATTCTGAAAAGAAGGTATGTAACATTTTAGTAACATTATATTGGTGCCACCTTTGCAGGGGCTTAAACAAGAGGTTCTTGTAGATCTCGTTAGCCAATGTCGCACTTATAAACAAAGAGTAGTACACCTCGTAAACTCCACATCGTAAAGATCTAAAACTTTAACTTCGCAATTGTGTTTTGAAATTTATAACAATTATGACGGATACATGATTACTATATGCGTTTTGGTTCATGTGTCAGAGATGAATCATTGCTTTGCCAAGGCCTAGCCTTAAATGACGATTTGCAGCGCTTACTTGCGAAGCACGAATCCATAGCCTCTGGAAACAGTATGATAGAAAAGGAAGATAAATCTAAAAAGGAAGTTCCTAAGGACACAACTCAGATCATAGATGTTGGTTCAAGGTAAGAAACAGCTCTAGTTATTTGGGTTCTTGACTAGCTTTGACTATGACATTCTAAAAGATATAAAATTTGTTTTGCAGTGAAACCAAAGCTAGTAGTGTTGTGGCTTCTGCAACAAATGGTCCAAAAATAGACCTTCTAAGTGGTGATGACTTTGAGACTCCGAATGCGGAAAACTCATTAGCCCTTGTTCCTCTCGGACCTCCACAACCAAGTAGTCCCGTAGCAACGCCAGATAACTCCATCGTCTTGATCGATATGTTATCAGATAACAACTGCGAAAGCTCTACTCCTACTTCGAATCCACACGCACAGAATCAGATGGTGCAACAACATCACTCAAATGGATTTGGACCAGCTGGCCATCAAGAGCAACCTTTTTATGGACAAGGGTCATCTGGTCCTGTTTGGAATCTCCAAATTACCCAACAACACCAACAACCATCTTCTCCTGCCTACGGAAACCAACCGTTTTCGTCTAACTTTAGCCCGCCCGCCTCTCCTCACTATGGTATTACTTTTGGACTGAAACTCAGACTGATATTGGTACCTACAAAGACTAGCTAATTAGTGTACTAACTTGTTATCTCTTTAAATTGTAAGGTGCACAAAACAAGAATGTTCTAGCATTACCCCCACCACCATGGGAAGCTCAATCTCCAAGCTCGAGCCCTCAATACTCTCCTACTCATCCAATGCAAGTGAC
Source organism: Camelina sativa (assembly GCF_030686135.1). Lineage (NCBI taxonomy): Eukaryota > Viridiplantae > Streptophyta > Magnoliopsida > Brassicales > Brassicaceae > Camelina > Camelina sativa. The sequence continues at coordinate 3,223,506 of NC_141880.1, forward strand.
TCAAGTGGTCATCACCACACACACTCATCAACCTCTCGGTTACAACCCTCAAGGCGGCTCCCCTCATCCCCCGAACAACAACAACTTGTTCGGAATGTTCCTCCGTCCAATGACAGGAGGCCACATGCCACCCTTTGGCCACAACCCAAACATCATAAACAACAACTACAATCCCGCCATGTACGGAGGAGGCTACGGAGGAGGACAAGCTCAGCAACCACAACAGTATCTTCTAGAACAACAAATGTACGGCATGTCTCTTCAAGACAATGGAAACAACAACAATACAAACCCTTACCAAGTTTCTTCTCATCATCAACAGCCTTTGGCTCTTAACCATCCACCAATGATGAAGCCTATGAATAAGAAACCAGAAGACAAGTTGTTTGGTGATCTTGTTGAACTCTCCAAATTCAAGAAACCCACTTCAGGACGAGCTGGTAGTATGTAAAATTTCACACCACCATTTTTTTATTTTTTTACTTCAAAATTAGAGATTTAAAAAATGTTTGACTTTTTATTTTGACTTTTGATGAAGAACACCTAAATATTTTTAAAATAAGGGGGTGGTATTGGACGGGAGAATGTGAAAGAATTTATTAGACATTTGAATTCCAGTGTTATTGGACTAAACATTTTATCAAGTTTTTTAAATTCATCTGTTATTGGATTAAGTACTTTTAAGTAGTCTTTTAAGAATCTAGTGTTATTCAAGTCGTTAACTTTTCATTGCTATTAAATTCTGGTGTTATTGGATGTTATGTATTTTATAATAGCAACTTGATTTAACTAGAATGTTAAAGAATTGTTAGTGCAAATTATGAAGAAAAAAGTCTGACCTTTTAACGTAGGATTTGGATAATACTTTACACGTAAAATAAAAAATGGCCAGAAAACAGACTTCTTCAAGAGTAAAGAGAGAAGCGTAGACTCCTTGGTAGCATTAACCGGCCGCTTTGAATTTCTTCACAGTAATACCATTATTGCCATTGACATTCCCATCACCCATCTGTCTCTTTGCAACCTTTGCTCTCATGTATCAGCCATCTTTGCGACCTTTGCTCCTGTATCAGCCACCACAGCAGTGTCGTTCTCGCTCTTATTTGAGACACCTTTCATCTCTCTCAGCTTTGCTTTCTTCTCTCTCAGCTTTGCTTTCTCCTTCTCCATCTTCTCCCTCAACGAGCTCACTTCCTCTTTTGTACCGTTGCGTACAGAGCATACTATTGGACCATGTTAGAAGACCTTTCCTTTATCGCTTAGAGTTACCATTGTATAGCACGTATGTAATATTCTCGTAGGGCAACATATCCCTCTATGTATATATATCGTTTGGTGATGAATGAGGAAGATATACAATTCTCTGCAGAACCTTTGACATAGTATCAGAGCAGAAACATTAAAAAAAAAAACAGAGGAAAAAGGAAAAGAAGAAGAAAGACGAAGACAATTGAGAGATGATGACGACAACACCAAGTGCTCGTATGACGGAAGAAGCATCTCTCTCACCACTTTACCTTCATCCTTTGGATGGTCCCGGAAACTTCACCGTCCAACTTACCACTTTACCTCCATCCTCCATCCTCCATCCTTTGACACATACGTCTTTTAAACATCGAGATATTGAAAATGAGACTATTATTGTCAAATGAGAGACGTTATTAGTGTTTGTTTTAATTCAGATTGTGATTTGGTAAAAGTGTTATTGACTAAATATTCTTTATGGATATTCTACATTTTCAAATTTTAAATTAACATACACTCTTATCAATCATATATCATAAAATCCCTAAAAAGTAGTATTTGTTACACTTACTTCTCCTATATAATATTGGAGATCCTTTCACTTCTCAAAAGCAAAACAAACCATCTCACGAAAACAATTTGAAGTCATCTTTCGTAAGTTCTCTGTTTTAATTTTATATAGTTACTTACACTCCCATGTTTATTCATTTCTTTATGTTTTTTTTTGTTTTTGTTTTTTTGCTTTTTCTCTTTAGAATGGATACCGGAGAAGGGTCGCACACAAAAACAAAAACCAAGAAAAATTCATATAATTCTTGGACATATGAAGAGTGTCAAGAGTTGCAGGCTACATTAGTTGAAGCTATCAAACGGGGGTGGCGTGACAAAAACGGTTCGATAAGTAAAGCTACGGTAGAGACAAAGATACTACCAATGCTAAATAAAAAGCTTAAATGCAATAAGACTTACACGAATTACTTAAGTCGAATGAAGACTTTAAGAAGGGAATATAATGTGTATTCTGAACTCTTACGCTTTAGCTCTGGTTTTGGATGGGATCCCATCAGAAAACAATTTACAGCTCGAGATGATGTGTGGGCAGCCTACTTGTTGGTAACTCTAACTTTCCCAAATTTAAATATATTTTAATCACGATTGATAAATAATAATTAATGTATGATGTTTTTTCAGGGGCATCCAAGGCATGAAAACCTGAGGACCAACACTTTTGAAGATTTTGAGGATTTACAATTGATTTTTGAAACTGTTATAGCAAAGGGAATCAACACGTTTGGACTTGGTAGTGATTCAAATGCTGAAACTTTTGAAGACGAAGATGATGATCTTCAAGCAAGAGATGATTTGGGGGATGACGACGAGGTGGATGAAGTCTCTGTTAAACCAAAGTTACCTACTAGGAAAAGAGCTAAAACCAGTCGTAATGGAGATCCATTAGATTTAACTAATAATCATGGTGAGTCTTCAGAGAAGGTATTAACTGAAATGGTTGGAGTTAGCACTCAGATTATAAGTCTGATTCAACAAAGAGAAGTTGAGCTTAGAGAAATTCAGAAAAAAAAGAATAATGTTTGGGATGCTGTCAAAGAAATTCCTGATTTGGAAGATCATGTCCGCTATGATGTAGTAACCAAAATCCATACGTTGAAAATGAAAGACGTATTTGTGAGCATGTCTGTCGAAGACCGCTTGGGCTGGATTCTCCGTAACACTTAGCGTATTATTTTTTTATTTTCTGTTGAATCGAATAAAACAATAGCTAAGTTTAAAATAATTATTCTAATAATAGTTTTCTTTTATTTTAAATTCTCACTTTTCAATGTTGCTTTTTTCCTTAAAAATCAGAATAAGTGCTTAGTTTTGAAGTTTAAATAATCATAATAATAATAATAACATGTGTTTTTGTTCACCTCTGGATCACATACGCTTTACACGAGCTAAACAATTCGTGCATCAAAAGACAAATTCGTTGACAACTGTTATTATTTACAAGCTTACACGAATCAAATAATGCAAATATCTATACATGGTCGAATGTGTGATTCCTTTAAAGCATATATATATGTGAAAGAGAACACGTAAATGAATCCTTGCTAAGTCAATGATACCAAAAGAAAAGTCCCCAAAATTAGGGAAACAATACACGTGTATTAAGATTTAAACAAACATTCAAATTCAAAATATATAACATATGATTTTTTCATACTATATCTCATAAGAATCCCTACATATTAGTCTTATTAAGATTTAAAATTTCAGCACTTATATATATAACTTTTCTTTTCTGTTTCTAGATCAGTCGACTAACATTTATATTTTCAAAACAAATAGAAGAGAAGAAGCCCACATCAACCAAAAGCTGTTCGTAAGCTGTTTCAAGAGGTATATATTTGTTCTTCTGAATCGTTACTAGTTCTTGTTGTTATTGTCACTGCACCCAGTTGTGCTGAAGATATATTTGTATTATATGGGAGACATGGTCATAATTACTAATTTGTTTTAATAGGTTACTTTTTTTGATGGATCTAAATGACCATGAAGAGGAAGAGGACACAAGAGTGCATGAAGACGATGATTTTGATGTGGACGTATCTATAATGGTGGTAATGATGACGGTAGGAGCTCAGATTCATAACACACGACAGCAACTCACGGGTGGTGATTATATAGAACGTCCCATTCGTCGACCAGTCACACAGCTCGGAGAAGAATATATACAAAAGGTATTAAAAGATGATCCCGAAGATTTTCGGGTGCTGTATCGTATGATTCCAGATATGTTTTTGAAGCTGTCTAGGATCATCAGAGACAAAACTGGTTTACAAAACACAAAAAAAATATCTGTCGAAGAGATGCTTGCTGTCTTCATGCTCACAGTTGGACAAAATGCAAGATATGGCTACGTGAAAAACACATTTCAAAGGTCCAAGTTTGCAGTGAGCACAAGCTTTAATAAAATTTTAAAAGCTCTGCTTATTATAGCTCCAAGTCAGATGGTGAAACCAGATGGTTTAGTGCCACTGAAGATCAGAGAAAGTACACGATTTTATCCATATTTTAAGGTGCATTATTTCATCTTTTGTTTAAATTGATTCTTTTAGTTTTTTCTTCATAGAATTTGACTCTTTTTTTTTGCATGTATTATAGAATTGCGTTGGAGCGATAGATGGTACACATATACCAGCAACAGTAGTTGGGCGTGAGGTGGCAAGCTATCGCAATCGAAAAGGAACAATATCTCAGAACGTTTTGGCTGTATGTAACTTTGATCTGGAGTTTATTTACATTCTGAGTGGATGGGAGGGTTCGGCCCACGATTCAAGAGTGTTAAGTGATGCGTTAACTAGAGGAACTAACAAGTTCCAAGTGCCCAATGGTAAAACATTTATAAATTTTCTATAGATCATATGTCTTATATATAGTAACATATATCATCCAAATTTCAGGAAAATTTTATCTAGTTGATTGTGGATTTGCGAATCGTCTCAGCTTTTTAACTCCATTCCGAGGTGTTAAGTATCATCTACAGGAATTTGCTGGTCAAGGTCGTGATCCTGAAACTCCATATGAGTTATTTAATCTTCGCCATGCTTCTCTGAGAAACGTGATCGAAAGGATATTTGGAATCTTTAAATCTCGTTTTGCTATTTTTAAATCAGCATCTCCTTTTTCTTACAAGAAACAAGCTGGATTAGTCTTAGCATGTGTAGGGCTGCATAACTTTCTTCGTAGAGAATGTCGATCGGACGAAGGTGTGTTCCCTAATGAAAATAATGCAGTTAACAATGGAAATAATTCTGTCAATATAGATGAAAGTGATAGAGAAGAATCTCTCGAGACGCAAGAGCAAGACAGAGAAAATGCAAATAATTGGAGACAATCTATGGCCGAAGACATGTGGAAAGATGCTACGATTTAAAAGTTCATTGATAGATAGATTTTAGTTTTCAAGTTTTGCATTTAATAAAATTGCTACATCTAATAAACTATTGTAGTGTTTGTTTATGTTGAATTTTAAACTCCTAGCCTTCGTGGATAGAGGATGAAGGAGCGAACTTATCCATTTCAATTTGTTTCTGTTGTTTCTGTTGTTTTGAATTCAGTTCTTTGTTTTGTTTCCTGCAGTTTTTGATTAAGGTGATATTGGTTGTGTCATGTCATGGTGTTAGCACCTATCTTCTTCTCGCCTCCGTTGCTTGGCTCTATCTTGTCTTTTCTTTGCTTACAACTCTTTAACGATTGGGAATACAACCATCAGTGATTAGTGTTTTCCTCACGTCGTCCCTTCCAGCTCTTCTTTTATTCATGCGTTTTCTACAACCATGACATGCTGGATCAGAGACCCGTTTGTGATTTCCACCACTCCGCGACGTCTCTTTTTCTCTTCAACTAAAACGACGACAAACGGCAACAAAATAACTTCGGCTCAGTCTCTTTACTCTCATGAACGAAAGATGACAACGTGTTTGCTTTTTTGGTGCCTGCAATTTCTGCTAAGGTTGTTGTGTGCTCGTGATGCTCAGTTTGCTTTTTTTTTTTGTTAACGTGGTGAAAAAAGAAATAGAGAAATTAGTGGAATTGATATCTTTTCAATTCTGTTAAAAACTCTCTTTTATTCTATTAAAGTGTTGCAAAATATAATTGATAGAATTAACGAGAAAGATTTGAAAACTTTTAGAATACTTGAAAATCTATTGTTTATGTCTTCAAATCTATTCAATCAAATTCTTTCATCCAATACCCCCCTCTTAATATCAAACTAATAATCTTTTTGTCGCCGCCAAATAAAAATTGAGAAATTCTCACTTCTTCTTCAATGGAGGAAGACGACGACTCGATCTCTGCTGAATCAATCTCTCTCGACACTCTAGCTTCTATTAGATCACTCATTATCAACGCCGACACTTCCGACTCTGTAATTTCCTCGGTGTTCGATTTCCTTACTGATCTTCTAAGTCGAGGGGACTCGCCGGTTCTTCACCACATCCTCAAGCTACTCTCCGACCTTGCCTTCCGGCGAAAGGAATTAGCACCAAAGATCTTCGACTCGGTCCTTTCCAACTTACTCCGCCTTCAAAACTCCGCCGCCGTGGAATCGCTTGCTGTGCTGGCGTCGTTATCCGAAAGATACCCTAGCATAGCCACCGCGCTTTCCAAAATCGACGGCGAGGTAGTTGCGTCGATTTGCCTCGGAGCACCTGTATCGTCTCGGCTGTGGCTACTTAGGAACGCGGAGAGGTTCAATGTCCCGTCATCCGTACTTTTCACCTTGTTTTTAGGGTTTACCAAGGATCCGTATCCGTATATCAGAAAACTAGCTCTGGATGGATTGATTAATATATGTAAGGCTGGTGACTTGAATCACGCTCATGCCGTGGAAGGTTGCTATACTCGTGCTGTTGAGCCTCTAGGCGATGCTGAAGATAGCGTCAGATCTTCTGCTGTTCGTGCCATAAGTTTCTCTTTGATTTGATGAAATTGCGGTTTAAAGAATTGTTATAAGCTAATGATCTGATCATATCTAATTGGGGAGTTGGCAACTTTTCGAATGTTCAGGTCAGTGTCTGGGGAAAAGTGATGATTGCATCTAAGGAAGAAGAGGTGGACAGAAGAGAATGTACAGATGCTGTGTTTCTCCAGGTAACTAGCTCCTCTTTGGCTTGTGTAGCATTTGAAGTCCTTGAAATTACCAATTTCGTCTTTGGAGCTGTTATATAGCTAGCTACGAATTGGTGAAAACAGCTTTGTGATATCCACTATATGAAATAACATGCTGAAGTTTTAAATTGTATTTGTATTTGCAAACGAGCTTAAATAACCAAATGTCTGATGTTTTCTTATAAACATGCTTTCAGCTTTGTTCTATTGTGAGAGATATGAGTGTAGACGTGAGGGTTGAGGTCTTCAGGGGATTTGGGGTTATAGGAACTGCATCAGAAAGCATTATATCGCAAACAATTTCTAAAAAAGTATTGGGAGCCGGGAAAGGGAAGAAACCGCGGAATCATCTTTCGAATGTATCAGCTGATGTCGCTGCTGCAGCTGGAGTTTTCATCCATGGTTTTGAAGATGAATTCTACGAGGTATCCTTATAATAAATTTCCTTTTTCGTTTTGTTCTGGTGCCTTTATGTGCAATCCTGTTAAGTAAGCTCTGTAGAAAAGAATTTAGTTGAGTTTTTATTGTTTCTGGACTTTTATAAACAGCATTTATATGCATCATTTTTGAAGGTACGGGAAGCTGCGGTTGACTCCTTCCACTCCCTCTCAGTAAATTCTATCAAATTCCCAGATGAAGCTGTTTACCTATTGATGGATATGCTATACGATGATTATAAGGTTGTCAAGTTGAAAGCTTTAGATGCATTGCATCATATAGCAGACTTGGGGGACCTGAAGATACAGGAAACTTATATGCCCGCCGTAAGTCACCATATTCTTCTGCCTTTTTTCTTTCTATTGTACTGAGTAGGCAAACAGCTAATGAGAATGCAGATGCAATGCTTCTCTTGCTATCCTTCATAAGTTTGGTATATTGTCTCGTGTGATCCAGGTTTTATGCATATAACCAACCTCGTATGAGTTTAGGCCAACTGAAGTAGCTTCATAATTCTTTGCACTCTAGGGCCTAATGCTTAACGAGACAATAAGTGATTTGGTACTAAACTAGCCTCGCTGACACTGACTCCATGATTGTTACTTGGTTCTATTTGGCTATATCTTTGCTACGAGTTTTGATAAAGACCTTCTACTTGACTTTGCAGTTTTTGGAAGCTATTGTTGATACTTCTGAGAACATAAGAGTTGAGGCTAGAAACATTCTTAAACTGGCAAAGCTGCCTGATTTGAAGCTGGTCGACAAATGTGTTGATGGTGTCCTAAAAAGTTTAGAGATGTATCCACAGGTTGGTACAGTTATCTACAGAGATGAAGTAGCTTCTGATTTCATCAATTCTTTCTTTTTCTTTTTTCTTCTTCTGAACCTTAAATTTCTTGCTATTTCATCCTAGGACGAACCTGATACCTTGTCTGCCCTGTTCCATTTCGGACAAAACCACGCAAAGTTCTTAGCCAGTCTGGTTAAGAGATTTAATGAAAAGGTAAACGAGAAACTTTTTATCACTCTTTTTTTTTGTTAACTATAGGCATATAAATCATTTTCTTTGCTTACTCTTGCATACTCTTACTCTTGCATACTCTCCAGTTAGGGACAGCTTCCGGAAATAAATCTGAATTCAACAGCCGACACTTATCTGCATCTCTTATGCTGATAATCTCAGCCCCTCTCTCAAACAAACAAAGCATCACCTCCATACCACCCCTGGCTTTTTCATATTCACTTGCAATGCTGGGGAAATTCTCTCGTGGCCTTCATGAAATGATGGACCAGGATACGCTTTTGGCTTACTTGACTCATTGCACTATTCTTTCTGCTTCTTCGGGTACAGAATTCCACAAAGGAGATATATTTTTTCATGCATATAGGCACGGTAATGCAGATTTGGCTGGAAACCCTGTCTTACTACCAAGCAAAGATATATCTAATGAGAGTAATCAAGCACTCAAGTTTGTTAACTATATACTGTTGAAAGTAAAGGCTGCCTGGTTGTTGTCACAATCAGGGTGCTCGAAAGAAGCACTCCGAGCGTTGAGGTTTTACAGCTTACAATCTATTGAAATTCCAGCCTCTGAATCATTGTTTCAGGTGTACGCTAACTAATGTGTTTATTGTCTTCTTGTCCAGGGCTTGCAAACGGGAGTTAGCAATTTTGACAGCCGATTCTTCAATCTCCATTGGTGCATTGCAGTTTATGTGTCAGTACATTCACGTAATAGAACTTCTCGCTCAAGTATGCTCTCATTTCGAATACCCAAGACACATCAGCACGTCTAGATCTGTAGAACCGGAAATACTGATGGAAGAGGTAGAGATCAAACTGATGGAGATAAGGTGTAGATTCACAGGCTTGTCTATGGAGGTGTCGTTAGTAATGGAGCTAGTAATTTTTGGTTCCTTGTTAAGGCTATATAGATTTGAGACTTGCTGCCGCCTTAGCTGCATGGAGAAGCTAACTTCAACGATATCTCAATTAGAGCTCCACCACGAACAACAATGCACCAAACCATCAGATTTTCTAACTGAAACTAAGAAGTCATTGCTAGAGATTGGGAGCTCTGCTAATATTAATTGCTGTAGACTGCTTCATCTCATCAAGATATTTAGTTGCTTCTCTCCGGAACAGTTTACGTTCTCTAGTAATCTGCAGTGTGTGAGCGCAGAGCTAGAGGTTCCTGGTAATGGTCCTTACAGTCCGATTTCGTTTTTGCCTGGTCTCCCAGTGGCTATTCAGTGTGAGATCACGCTGCTTAATGTGCCAAGGAATACCTGTTTGTGGCTGAGAATATCCAGAAGCGATGAAACTTGCCAGTTTGTGTACGTGAATCCAAACCTCTACAATGGAGATGCGAGAGAGAAGAAGTTCATGTTTAATGCAGTAACCTACATGACCCCGAGGGCTGCTATGTTCACATTGCGGGTCTCAATAGGCATAGAGTGTTTGTCTGAAGACATTTGTTACAGGAAAGGGCGTCATGGTCCCAAGCATCCAGTGGCCTATCTGTGTAAGGAAAGAGAAGTTCACCTTAACCTTGTTTCAAGAACCTAAGGACAAACAGTTGACATTTTGTGAATTATGCAAAAGTTAGAGATTCTTGTTTTGAGAAACTGATCAGTGTGAGATAACTATACAGTGCTAACTGTTAAAGCTAAAGCATATGCGTTAGTATTCCAACAATATAACCAGAATTCAAATGGGAAGAATGGAGTATTATATATCTTCAGCTATCACCTCAAGATTCAAAGTTCAGTCTAAATACAAGTTTAAGGTTAGATGGCTGCTCGACTCATCGGAGACACCAAAGCCTTTGAAATACATCCGACTCACCAGAATCTGCAAATTGACGGCTTTTGCTACCCTGAGCGTCCTCGAACCACCGGGAAACACATTCTTACACAACCTCCGACAACTGTTTTGCTTCCTCCAACTCCGCCTCCTCCGATTCCATCTACTATCTATCTTGTGTTTAGACATGTGACGTGTCAAAAAAGGTATATTCTGTCTGTGCCAACTTTTTTAATAACCATCAACTCTCAAAAATGTATACAAAAATGTCAAGCTCTGAACAATTAAATTAAATGACTAAGTAAAATTAAATTCTGCCGTTTTTCACCTAGTGGCCTCACCAATAGTCATTGCAAGAACAAGAGCCGTTAGTAAAACAATGAAACCTATTGTTGTCTCTAACAACAATTTCTCGTCTAGTGATCTTCGATATCAACTTCATCACTTCATGGCAATCTCCACATACCCTTAGATTCTTCACTACCCGAATCACTTGGCCATGATCCGTACTGATCAGCCCAAACGCAACAGCAAGCTTCTCGCTGTGATACCCCAAGACCCTTTCCTTTTCTTCCTCTTCAACATCGAACATAACAAACTCTGTCGTTGGAACAAAACCCATAAGCCTCATTTCATTACCCAACTCTTCTAGCTTTCCATATATCTTGTCGCTAAGAGGATGAGATTTCTCATCTGCTAGAAACTCATGGACCGTCCCTTCCAATTCTATCCAACTATATCCCGGGATCTTCTTCAGACCTTTCTTGTTCATTTTGTCCCTCACTTCAGCCGCTTCGTCCCATCTGCCGTTCACAGAGTATATGTTGGACAATTGAACATAGTTTCCTGCATTCCATGGCTCCAAAGCGATGAGTTCTTTGAGAACAGTTTCTGCTACCCGCGTATCTTTGACCAGTCTGCATCCGCTCAGTAACGCTCCCCAGATTATCACGTTTGGCTTTAGGGGCATATCGCAGATCACACGGTATGCGTCATCTAACATCCCTGCTCTGCCCCAAAGATCCACCATGCAACCATAGTGTTCAACAGTGCGTTTCAAAGCGTAATCACAGCTCATGCTGTTAAAAAACCGAAGCCCGTCTTCAATTAGGCCAGCGTGAACGCACCCACAGAGCAGTCCAAGGAACGTGGACCCATCAGGTGAGATACCTAACTTCTCTGTTTGTCCAAAAACCGCAAATGCGAGCTTAACGTGGCCATTCTTGGCCAGACCAGAAATTGCAGCATTCATGATCACTATATCTTTCTCCTTCATTTCTTTAAATACTTCGAAACCTCGAGCCATAGCCCCACATTTCGCATACATGTCAATCAGCGCATTGGCCATAAACAGATTGTTCAAGAACTCATGCCTATCTATTAAACTGATACCCCACTCACCTAGATCAAGCGCTCCCAAGCTTGCACAAGAAGAAAGAAACCCGACAATGGAGAACTGGTCCGGTTTCAGATTTTCCTGCAACATCCGGATGAAAAACTCAACCCCTTCTTTGGGTAAGCTGTTCGATGCATACCCTTGTATCATAGTGCTCCAAGTAACTATATCTTTCTCAACCATCGAGTCAAAAACAGAACGAGCTTTCTCCATATTCCCACACTTTGCGTAGAGATTGACAAGTGTCGTCCGCACATATGAGTTCTTCTGCATCCCCATCTCTTCCATGAACTTAACAATCCATTCCCCGCTGTCGAGATCTCCTACGTGAACACAAGCAGATAAAAACTTAACAATAAAGTAGCTATCCGGCTTCACACCCATCTCCACCATCTTCCTAAACAAATCAATGGCTTCCCTGTGCTTCCCCGCAGTAATATACCCACTAAAAAACGCCGTCCAAGTAACAACGCTTCTTTCAGGAATTTCGTCGAACACTTTGTGGGCATCATTCAAACGCCCCGTTCCAGAGTAGATAGAGAGCAGACTCGTCATAGCCCCTACGTCGTGATCATACCCACATTTCACGACAAGCGAATGAAGGTTAATCCCGAGTTTGAGATTTCGGGATCTGGTGCAAGCCTTGAGAACCAGAGGGAAGGTGAAGCCGTGGAGGGAGAGACCGTGTTTGCGGATGGAGAGGAAGAGATCGAGCGTTTCTTGGAAGAGATGATTGTTGACGAAGCCATTGATGAGAGTATTGTAGAGGAAAATGTTTGGGAACTGAGTATGAGAGAAGAGGAGAAAAGAGTAACGGGTCTGGCGGAAGTAGAGAGTTCGCTTGAGGAGGAGGTTAACGAGGAAAGTGTCGTGGTGGAGATGGTGGCGAATGAGAGAGGCGTGGATGTGTTTCAGATGGCTGACGGCGGATGCAACGGAGATTAGGGTTTTGATCTGCTGGGCTTTCGATGTTGGCACGGTGACGATGCTCATCTCTCCCGCCAATTTATCACCCTTGAATCATTGCATCGCTTTATACTTCTTTATATTTCCAATAATATATTTTTACAGTATATTTATTTATTTGTTTGTTTCGAAAATAATTAATTTTATACCGAACACAAATAAGATAACCATTGGTATCAGATTTGATCTTCATTCTTATGAAGTTTGCTTTTCTATCAAAATAAATCTAAATTAAATCGCTGAAACTGTTTCATCTCATGTTGTTCGCATTGCTTTTAATATTCCATTTTGAGTCATAATTTTTGTTGAATCATAATTTCATAAATATACTTGTTATGATAGAACTCAGTCTACTAAACATCCAAAAGCATGCAAATAATTTATAAAATACACCGATAAAAAAAAAATTCCAACTGGAGATCATAAATATGGAAGCCACTAAAAAAATCAAAGGCATATATATACATGACTTGTTTATTTTAATTATATATACAAAGACTGTGTATTTTACTATGTACAACACCTTCTAAACTTGGGGAGAAAAAAAACAAACTCACTTGACTCTGTGTGTAGCAAGATGGAGCAGAGTCCGAAAGAACTGAGGAGGGTACATTGGGGGCTGCTCTGCTAATGCCTTCAGGTTTTAAATCCCAAAACAAAACAAAGAAGATGTGTTTTATGTCAACGTCTCATGAGCAAACTTTCACGTACACAAATCTAAAGACAAATAAAACATGGTTCCAAAAATCGATCTATCTCATCTTAAATTGTTATTTCAAAACACAAAACCAAGCACAACCCAAACTTATGTTCTTTGATACAAATTTGGACTAGTGATATATCAGTTATTTTTGGTAAAAGTTGCATTGTATTTTTCCGATTGCCATTTAGTTGTCATACTTCCTAAACCACATACATATTAAAACGATTGCAAGATGGAACAAATATGAATGCAAAAGTCACCTGTTGGATTAAAACAGTGGAAGGAGTCATTCCAGGAACTGTGTTCACCTCTATAACCAGTACCTGCACAACGACCTTGTGAGATCACAGAAATTGATTTTGGAACGAACGATGAGAGCAGACATTAGTATAGTGCAAAGTAATTCTCTGGGTCCCTATCGTACCTCTCCGGTTTCAACATGCACAAAAGCATCGATCCGTGAAAACCCTTCTAACCCGAGAGTTTCTGCAATCAGCTCAATGCCTTGTTTGCATTTCTCCAAAGCTTCCTTACTGAAACTCACAACTTTAGTCATCAGCTTCTATAATCTTTTTTCTCTCTCTGTTCTCTTGACTAAATCAAACTGATCAAAACCGCACCAAACCAAAGAAACCGATCAATGTCTTATTTTGGTTTTACTTTTTCTATACCCCAAAAACAAAAACGAAACTCACTTTTTGATAATCTTTATACTAACAGTACATTTCAATACAAAACCAACCCTAAGGAACTAAATTTGGTTCTAAATTAATTTATAGTTTCCTCAGACCAAGAGACCTGAAAACCAAAGCCTGGATTTGTTAACTGTGACAAGCATAGCTTTTCTAAAGAACTTCAAAGAGCTTTCCAACAAAGTAAAATGCTCTTTTTCATATACAAATCTATTCCATGTACTTATAATACCCCGATTGAAGCTTTAGACAAACCTCATGATTGTTGGTGGAGGTGGAGTAAGATTTATGCCAGTGCCGCCTATTAAAGATATATTTACATATGCCATAGTAAAGACATTTTAGTACTCTCATAAAAAGTAGAAAGAAGACATGAAGTGGCAAAGAAAGACAAGTGGGAGTACCTTGAAACTTCTCCTCGAGTGACAATATATCGCCACTTTCCTTGACAGTAAGACTAGTACTCAGCGAATGCATTGGCCCACGCTTCCCAATAACACCCACAGTTATCTCAACCCACCGCCTCATACCTTTCCAAGAGAGCTGCTTCTTGGCTTTGTATGAAATTATGATTTCATCGGTTTCAACAAATGGTTCAAAAATCAAGAGCTCTGGAGCAGGATTTGGCATCTCAATCATTCCATGTGTCTACACACACAAAGTTGAGATAGGTTTTTGGATAATCCTACTTTATGAATGGAAGCTTTACGGTTATGCTAATAAAATTATTTTGTTTTGACCTTAGAAAGAGTGTTTGGAGGAATCCTTGGTAGACAATCTTTTAAAGCTTGTACATATACAGCAAGGTCTTCATAGGAACTGCAGGAAAACCCAAATGTTTACTCTCACACACAAAAAATCTTAGTGGTGACTATTGGAAAAATACTTTTGAATACGAGTTACCATAATCTTGCAACACCAGTGGAGCATCCATCCTTTGCTGGTTTAACACATAGTGTGAGACACCGAAACTTGTTGATCAATTCATTCCAAACATTTGGGATGGTCTCATGCATTATATCCTCTGTTCTTTTCACATCTTTGCTTATGATATGAATTCCAAACTCTGAAAGCTAATGATTACGCAAAACACAAAACAAAAAGTAATTTGTTACAATATTACTCACATTTTCAATATATCACCTTGAAGAGTATATTGAATGGTTTCTATACCTGACTAAGAGCCTGAGATGTCGTAACCTTGTCCATGCAAGTCCTTGAGGCTAGTACGCCTGGACCTTTATTTAAGAACAAAAAAGGAAAATTAAACAATTGGGTGAACATATTCTATGTGGGGAAGTAAATAAAAACCCAAAAGGTACATCATAAGTTGCAAGAAACTCCTTCATCCTCCAGCAAGGCCTGTAGGGTACCATCTTCCCCAATTCCCCCATGCACTGCAGTTAGCATTTCAAAAATCTAGTCATAAAAACATTGCATAGTAAGTATATAGCGACTAAGGCAAACAATATAAAACCAAAACTGTTTAAGGGTGAGCTGCATACAGAATGGAAGTGCTTCTGGAGGAGTATATTTCGGCAAACAATATAAAACCAAAACTGTTTCAAGATCCCCAGCTCATGCAACTAGTCTTTCTAATTTAATTTGTTGATAGCTTTCTCTCAAAAAGTCACAATCTTATATTTCCTCATGTTTCATACAAAATTGGAAACATTGTAGTCTCTCAGTTATTAGACTAACCTCCGATGAAAATAGTTGCTTGAGCTTCCTTGGCAAGCTTGATCCACTCTTTCAACGAGAATTTTCTGGGTAGATCGTCTGTTATATCAAACCCTGCAAACCAGCTTTGATTCCCCAAACCATCCATAAGATCCTCCATCACTTGCTTCTGCAGCAAAGATGTAAATAGAGCCCGATCAGGCTCGATAGCTTCTAAGCATGCTGCAAGAACTTCCTCAGCAGTGTGCCTAGCACAACTGAATAGCTGAGAACAAAGAAACTCATTAATGATGTTGACGGATATAGCATTAAAAATGAGAAATTTCAAAAAATTTCATACATCCATATAAATGTTATACCATTTTTTCCCCTCTATCGTATGGGAGGTCAACATTTGTATCTATGGGTAAAGATTGTAAACCTTATTTCAACTCTGAGAATATACTTACGGCAAAGCCCAGACTTCTTTATTGTCCAAGTTTGAAGATGTTCTTGACGAGTTGCTAAGTGAGGGGGAAAGCAAACAGGGAGTTACATTAAGCTGTAAAAACAAGAAGATCATTAGAGTCAGGGCAATATCCTATTGCACCCACAATTTAGCTATTATAGCTTAACGACAATGCACACTGGAATTAATGATTTCATGATATGTATAATTACACCTCAAATGATGTAATGATGCGTTCTTTTAAACTTACATCTACAAATCTTTGCAAATTGATCCAGACATTCGTTCCACTCATGACGGACACCTGCCGCTCTGAAGTATCTCCTCCAAATATGACAAACACTTTCTGGACGTCCCCAGAGATTTCCAGGGTTGTTGAACCTTCGAGTAATTGACTATACCCATTATTATACCAAGAAAGATGGGTAAACCTCGAGCTAGCACGGTGGACGATTGTTCGTAAAATGTTTGAATGAGAAAACCCAACCTGAATGTAAGAATCGATGATCTAAAATCATGTATGGTTAATGCAAACATCTAACCTTAATGTTCGAATGAACTACGCATGAATGAGAATATAAACATAAATGAACAATACATCACAGCTTAAACTTTCCCAGTTTCCCTATTACCTTACAATTTACTTACAAACTATCAATGAGAAGACTAATTGCTGTCCAAAACAAGAAAAAAGATAGTTGGGAAGAAAAATTAAAAGCGTTGCTGCTTATAAAATCATTTCTTAAAGCATCGACAATACTAAGGAAAAATATAGGATAAATGCACACATATTTCACAAAAATATGAGAAAAAGAGTTAAACAGAGTAGAGACAGCACGAAGCACATTTTTCACATAACCATCAATGTACAATATCTTTAATAACCTTAGAAGCCTGCTGGAAGAGAAAGCTAGTTTGTTCCATGCCACTTATCTGTAAAAGCAGTTGAGATATGCATTCACGTGTTACTTCTAAGAACAATGCAATGTATAGTAGCAGCTTGGCGTAAATTTGAAGGTCGTCAAATTTGCAATAGGCTAACCAGGTTGATGTCTGTGCATATAATATCCCCGGACTCGGGTCCTCCAAGCCTTTCACTTGCAGATGATAATAAATTTGAGTTGGAAGCCAGATACCATCCATCAATGCGAGCAAAGTCACGTAGACCAAGCTTTTGAAATATAAGAGATGCCTCTTCACGAATCCTTTTGATAACATGGATAGGGAAACGGGGAGGAGTGTGATAGGTGACCTGTTTCAAATACACTCATTGTGAGGGGAAATAAAGTTCCTAAAATTTAGAACTCGATATGCTGAGAAACCGATAAAATAACCTCTGAAAAATAGAAAGAAAGATATCTTTACCTTTTTGAAATACAGAGTTAAGGTTATAAAAGCAATCAATTCGTTTCAGACACAGCTTTCACTATTGGTTACGGTAATTGCAAGAATCACCTGCTGTGTCGGCAGATACTTTCTCCGATAGTCAAAGATTGCGTCTTCCTTTGGATCACTACTGCCATGAAACTGAAGTTGCACCTGATCACAGGTACATAACAGTAAGAAACTAAACATGATTATTAAGGGAAAGATCTAGTCCATATACATATTACTTTAAATGGATATCTCATGAAGTCATCTGACCTCAATGCACAAATAAGTTAGCCACAAACAATGACATTCAGCAAACTAAAACTGTTCGTCCTGAGATCTGCTTCCTATTTAGTGTAAAAAATAACGGCGGCTAAAGTTTCACTAGTCCAATATTAATATAATTCATGTAGTCGTGGTCCAGATATCAGCTAAGATAGAACCTCAGAGAAAAAAATAAATATATGTGGCACAAGCTTCTGTGAAACTCAGAAAACAAATGAAAATGTAATTACCTCAGTAGGCATCAGTACAACAGGTTGGCAAACAGAACCAGAACCTACATCCAGGACGATGGCAGTGAACTCATATGCATCTTTAATGAACACCTCAACAACAACCCTATCATCAATTCCCTATCCGACAGAAGAAGAATAAAACAAATTGCATGTAAAGATGATATAGTTTGCCAGAGTTTTCCATTCCTTCACTTCCACGTCCCTACTTATATATTGTTCAAGCCTCAAAACAAAGGATACCTCTCGGATATTTCAATAGCCTTTTTAATTGAATCATTTACGCCAATAGCAACTTTGACACCAATACTCGAACCTGCATTAGCTGGTTTGACCTGAAACAGACAGACATGAAGAGAAAAAATAAGTGAAATAAATGAAGGAAATGGGATCTCTAGACAACATTTCTATGACGAGGCTGAGAAATAGCCAGATGCTTACCACGACTTTTCCCATGTTGAGATCCAGCTGGTTATCTGTAAACCATTGTGCTATTTCACTTTCGTCTACGTCAGTTCCCTGAACGACATTTTGTTTATAGGTAATTTATCATTAGCTGAAAATTTGACTGCAATGTTTTGATAAAATTTCTCTGGAAATGAAGTAGAAAATGAATGCAGATAAAGAGACATGTCTAGACAATATACTACCTGCACCAAGTAGTTTGGTACTGTCATGAACCCATAGTCCCTGAGCACCAAAGAGGCTTCATACTGGAATTAGTTCACTGGACTTAATCAGAACTATAACAAATACATATGTAAATGCAAATCTCACAACAAAATGACAGTTAACTAACTTGGATGTAAATGAATATCTGAAAAAATTGTTAATCTAGACTCATTAAACCTTGTCAAAGGCTCGACGACATTCACGGGATCCGGTCCCCACAAATGGAATGTTGTGACTTTCCAACAGGTCCTGGATAGCATTAAATCAACAATATTTAACGTTCCATAGCACTAAGTACTTCCAGGAGAAAATAAACCCCAAACTTTTGTACAAAACAAAAACCTGAATGCCACCATCTTCACCAAATCGACCATGAATTACTGGAAACACAATGTCCACAGCGGAAACAAGATGCTCAGCAAATTCGGATAATGATGAGAATCCCTGTGCAAGACTACAGTACGAAACAAACTAGCCACTCAGCTAATTTGGTCACTATTATTGTTCCTTAACCAAATTTTCACGCCCTTTTTATCATATACCTTACCTCTCCAGCTTGAAATCGAAATCTGCCGGAGTATTCGAGTACAACTGAAATTTTTCACAAACATATAAAAAAAGAATAACAAATACATACAGCAGAAACTTGTCAAAATACACCTAAACAAGAAGCTAGCAAACCTGGGCGGAGGAAATTGCAAAAGCTTTGAGGTCAGGATCTATATAATAGCAGCTCACGCTTATACCATTACCCTGATGACAAACCATCCCAACACAGTCGAAACGCTATCTCAAACTAAACTGACTAATAAAGTACAAATCCAAGCTCAATTACTCAGGAGAAAAGAACCTGAATATGATCGAGAACTGATCTAGCAGAGTTGAGAGAAATCCCGCGCTCCGCCGACGGACCTCCGCAAATGAGTCCCACTTTCAGATTTCTCCTACTCATCTCATCTCCGTCAACAACCGCCTTCGAGACGGTTCGTATAGCCCCGGATCCCCGGTACTTCTTCATCCCCAAAAACCTGCATGTACTTCTGATTTAGCTTCAGTGTTGTCCGTGCCGCCGTCGCTACTTGATTCACGTCATCTTCTCCTCCTCCTATGCCGCTAGTTATCGAGAAACTGACGCCGAACGCCATGGACGCCATCTCTAAATCTCCGTAAAAGCATTCGTCGCAGTCTCGCACGCGGGAGCTTTGCTTTGCACTTGTTTGTATAAAATTGCTTTGACAAAATTACCTAATACTATACTATTATCCCTTGATTGATGATAAGTGAGAACAATCCAAACGCATCTGTACTTGCTTAATGAGTTGTTATTTGGATTATGATAATAATTGGCATTTAGACCAAACGTAGATACGTACGTAGCATGAAAATTGCAATCTAACGGAACCCAACTTATCGAGATCAACTTGAACAAACAACACACAAGTTTTCTATGCATTATCTTTGTAATAAATATCACGAAACTGCAAAAAAAATTTCCACCATTAATTTTTCCATTTTTTTACACATGAAACAAATTAGGAAACGAAAAGACTTAAATAAAGATTAATGAAAAGCAAATCACACACCCAAGAGATGAGAAAATGAAAAGCAAAACAGGGAAACTATTTACAGACACCATTTACGTGCGTTGTTGCATAGCTAGAGACAAGAACTTCTTATTTGCTGAAGCCTCCCTTCTTTTTTAATGTGTTAACTTAGATCTTCTTTTCGACGGAGGCTAACGAATACTATATAAACCACACCCACTTTACCCGACACAAAACCCACCCGACCTGCACTGATTTTTTTTTATGCTTTTCTTTTTATCACAAGAGCAAATGCAAATTGCAACATATTCACTTACGGTTGCGACTCATCTTGCTTGAGTGTTGTCGTGGGTGTATATGGAGACGAATGAGTCAGCAGCTCCAGCTGCTAGCAGGACCTGGTACGGATGAAATGTGAGGCAACTCACTGAACCAATCTTCTGTGCCATGAAGGACGGGTAGTATCGGATTATCCCTAGTTGTTCCCCTTGAAGGCTGAACACTTTAATGAGCTGTTTTGCAGATCCGCTCGCGATGATTGGAGCGTGTCTGTGAACAGCTAAGGCCGTGAGTGAACCCCTGTGTGCATCAATTGTGAGGTATGTGTCCCTTGTTACTCTAAGGTCAAGAAACTGTATGTCACCGGCCTGTGATGCACTCACCACCTGAAAGAAATTAAGAACAGATATTGGCCCCGGGAAAGTGACACAGAATTATCAAACTCTTGAAAATTAAAAACCAAGCCAAGAAGAAACATTTCATACTGGAACCGGTATGTGCTGAAAAATATTGTCTTTTCATTACTTTTTCATACCATATTGAAAAACAGAATGCCCAAGCCTAGTAAAAAAGTAAGAAAAGCTGACAGTTCATAGATAAGTTTTGGTTTGCAACCTTT
The DNA here is from genome assembly GCF_030686135.1 of Camelina sativa. Lineage (NCBI taxonomy): Eukaryota > Viridiplantae > Streptophyta > Magnoliopsida > Brassicales > Brassicaceae > Camelina > Camelina sativa. Next base: position 3,244,556 of record NC_141880.1, read on the forward strand.
GCGGGGTCAAGTCCAGGCTGAAAACTGAGTCCAACCACCCTTTCAACTTTCTGATGAGGCCGAGTCGCGCAGACAAGCCTTCAATAGAAGAAATGATATTAAGTTATGTATTCGAAAGGTGGGTCATTTTCAATTATTTGAGGAGTTATATTCAATTTTTCTGTTCAAGAATGAACTATGAAGCAACTTACGGTTCAGGTGATCGAACATCATAGAGTCTCAAAGACCCATCGGCAAAACCAGCAGCAAGTTGACCCCCGTGCACTTGAGAAGCGGACTACAAAGATAACATAAGTAAGCAAAATTTCCATGTTATGTACTTCTCGACCAGTTGGGAAGTATTGTTAGTTTCTTCCTGCTCATTCTAAGTTTGAACAACAATTTGCTAAGAATCAAGACACCTACATAATTTTATTCCATGTAATAACTAAGATCAGCCCAACAGACAACCAATGAACACAAGGCTACATTTCTCTCAGATTAACTATTAAGGTCAGATTCTCTTTCGTTAAGATCCTGGAAAGATCTTTGATCAAGGAAAAGCATGATAACCATGAACTTGCAATACAAACAAAAAGAACTTTAAGGCAATCACTCGGGTATATTACTTCTTGGATTCATCAAACCGATTTAATAGATCATAATAAATTGGTCGCAAAGCATAGCATCCTAGTGCGTTTCTAAGTTGTTAAAAAGAGGGTTGTTCACGCAGACTTACAAGTGCTGTAACTCCACACTCCGAATCAGATGGAATAGATCTGACAAGCTGTTCTTTCTCCAGGTCCCAAAGTGTGACCGTTGACACCTCCCCAGAAGCATACTGTCAAATACCAGTAATCCGTAAATAACAATAAACCAATCTTCGTAACTTGGAAAACAAAGAAGAAACACTGTACATAACGTGATTGAAGTAATAACATACCAGGTAACCAGACTGTTGTTGCCAGTCCACGACTGCGTTCAAGTCACGTGCACCGGGCTTCTGACCCTGGATTGATGAAAACCCAGTAACAAGCTTTTGTTTACCCTTTGTTGCATAGTTTTTCCATATCCGGACGGACCCATCGCCTACCCAAAATTCGAAAAAGCATGTGTCAGACATAAATGCCATCACTCAACAGCCATATTCAATCAACTTGCAAGCATCTGAAGACTTGGTGGCAAGAGTTGTGAAAATTCGAAAAAGCATGTGTAAGACATAAATGCCATCACTCAACAGCCATATTCAATCAACTTGCAAGCATCTGAAGACTTGGTGGCAAGAGTTGTGAATCTTACATGACGCAACAAGTAGCAGAGAATCGTCAAGTTCATTAACCAGGCAGAGCTTTGAAATTCCTTTGTCAGGAAAATCATGATTGTCAAAGCCATTGAGAAGAGTTGCTTCCTCATAGTTCCACACTCTGAGAGCAAATTACAGTGAAATACTTAGGTGCAGTTGAGGCTTCTCGATAAAATATGTCGCAAGAGAGAACATCAAAGTTTAGGAGCTTCAAAAGAAGCTTTTCCTAAATGACTATACTAAACAAAGAGACCTAATCCAATAGATCATGCTTAGACAGGAAACACCATCTCTTTTGTTCGGAACTAGCCTGAATTTTTGCCTAACAAAGGGTTTATCTAAATGCAGGAAGTTGATTTAAGATTCAATTTTAGTGATGCTTAGATGAAACTCGCGTACCTGATCCGTTCATTCTCGTCTGCAGCAACTACAATAGGAGAGAATGGGTGAAGGAGGGCCGTCTTTGTTCCCGTTTCGAACCTCGTATCCCAGTTGGCAATAGGATTATTGTTGAGCTTGCTAATAGCTAGTCAAAGTAAACTGTAACAAGTCAATTCAGGTAACTAGTATAGGTATAGAACAAACCAGATATAACAGATAAAACTGTTTACATGAGTGCTGGCATTTTGCAATATGCTCAAGTGCAAATTTTTCTTTTTCTTCTCTTTTGGCTGCAATTTCTTGACTAGCATCCGCACCACCAAGAAGCGGTTTAGAAAAGTGGCCACAACTCCAGCTGTAGATAGTTGATAGTGGAAGCAAACTTCGTTCAGATCCACTGACGCCTAAAAGCGGATCAGCCAATCCTGAGTCGGGTGAACCCAACAGATGAGGCCTGAACTCTAACGAACAAACTCTCCTCAGTCCACTCAGATAGTTTGTTCTAGGAGGGCTGACCGGGGGAGTCCTAAAACTTAAGGGCAGATTACCTGTCGTCAACAACAGTCTAAGATCAAAACTCACTAACATTCAGTAGTGAACAGCATTCTTAAATTAAGCAAAACTTTGCAAATTTCTACATCAACTGATGATCATAAAACACCCCATAAAATAGCTACCTGCATGCATATCAAACCAAGAGGATGAACGAGCTAGCCCAGCAAGTGGAGTGTGAGATGTCGTTGCAGCTTCCCCTGGTCGGCCAGTGGGTTTCGAGGGTTTCGCAACAACCTGTTCGATTCCAATAATAGAAAGAACACGCCGTCCAAGACTTGCAATACGTGGAGATGGATCTTTAGCTAATGCAAACATAGCTCGAACGCATTGCGAATAAACAGCATTATCCAACAGTCTAGACTGATGGACAGCTCCATTGCTGACATTTTCATGCATAATTCCAGAATCAGAATGTAACGAAGAATCATCAGATAATGGAGATCCATGCATCAGCCCAGAAGAGCCAAGAGGGCTGCTTGAGATCCTAGCCTCACGAGCCACTGGTTGGCTATCAGTGCTAGCTCTGGTCAGAGGACTCATGTGTAAAGAAACAATCGTTGCACTCCCAGGATCATGGAATTTAGCTATTGAAGGGAGCGAAGTAAGCAAAGAACTTGACTGAGGCTTCCAATATGAAGCTGCGGCTGACTTTAGGTGCTGTTTGTGGCCAAAGGCAAAACGTGCAAGAGCTGTAGAGACATTAACAACAGAATGACTTGGGGATCAAATAGGAAAAACTAAATATAAGTAAGCTACGCTTCAAGATGAATATGCAGAATGAACAAAGACAAACATTTGGAAATGCACAAAACTTATATGAAGTCTCTAAACGAGAGACAATATGATTTAAAGATTGTATTTAGTTAAAAATGACATTCTCTCCAACTAACGCATCATAAAAATTTGGGTTTCTAACTATATTGGAACTCACAAAGTTGGGCAAATGATATATTAAGAAACAGGATGTAGAGCTGTATCTAATCTCATTAGGTTAGAAATATTTTACTTTGACGTAAAACGACTCTGACGCTAATTAAGAACCCACAGTCCCACGATCATTAATTTTCAAGAGTTGCATGCTTTGCGTACCTACGGCAACCTCTGCTCGGACAAGTGGACTCCCATCTGAAACTACATCTAAGAGACTTTTAATGATAGCATCTTCGGCTCTAATCTTTTCATCATCATCAAATTCATCCTCCACCACACTTTTATTAGAGTCAAACCCAATGTCAAGTAAGGTACCCAGGGCAAAAACAGCAGCAGCCCTTACCTGCAAGAGAATGTTAAGGTCAGAAATTACACTGCCACACGAAGGACATTATACAGAAATCTGAGCTTCACCTCAGGTTGGGGCTCGGAAAGCAGAGGTGCCAACTTTTCAAAAGCATTTGCTTCCCTGCCCATTATTTGGGCCTCCATAAAATCTTCCCACAACTTTCCAAGACAAAGACAAAGCCATTGTAGAAACAATGGTTCTGGCTGTGGATCACTTGGTCTGGATGCTTCAAGGTGCCCCAGACAAACACCAATTAAATTAGCTTCAAGACATGCTTCCTGGCCTCGTCGATGTCCGTCAACAATGACAGCCAGAACAAAAGCAGCCATAGCTCGTTGTTCTGGAAATGCACCCGAGCTATCTAGAAATCGTATGAAATATATATGTCCCCCATCCTTCACAAGATCAATTTGACATGACTGAAAATAAAGAGAGACCAATCAGTGTCGCAATACTCCAAGACTGAAACGAGAACGCTTATGCATCCCGAAAGTGTGATGGCCATAGATAAGCAACTTGATTTGATGTCCAAGGATATGATATAAAAGATGCAGAGAAATATTAGGTGGTAGATATATGCCATTCAGAATTCATGTCAGAATAAAATACAAACACTTTTTCCCATCAATGGCATGCTCAGTAAACAACAGATGTACACTACGAAGATAGCCACAAAAAAACTAGCATAAATTTGCAGAATAAAAAGCAGACGCATGACAAACCAGCATCGTTCTCCCAGAAAATAGCACATGGAATATGAGACTCTACCTTATCAAGTGCAAGTATTTTTGTCCATATGAAAACCAGAATCTGTCTTAGCTCATTCGTTGTTGTTTGCAGAAGCTTCAGCACGTATGGGAATATTCCAACAGACAAGGCCTAAAAGAATTTTTACTTCACATGTAAAGACATACACATGATAACAAAGAGAAACTCTTTGTAAGCTTAAGGGAAAGAGAATTAATTTAAGGAAGTATACCAGATCCACAGCCCATGAACCCATATCAAGAAATCTTCCAAGAAGTACAAGAGCACGAAACCGATGGCACTGGCTAAGTAACACCTGAAACAAATCAGATTCTATAAATATGCTAAAATGGCAATATGCAAACAAAACTATTCTAGAACGTCCTGAAGGAGGCCAATGAATATTCCTAAACCATATCCACGCAAAACCAAGAGTTCGAAAATGATAACTGAATATGGATCTCTCTCTCAGCAAAAAGGGAAATGGGTACAGAAATCTAGGCACCTGAAGGACAATGGGCAACTGCTCCGGTGGCTTCTTATGCTCAGATCCATGATCAAGCCACACCTCAAAAGCTGTCAGTTGCTCAGTAAAAAAGGGACTTGGCTAGAAAAAGGATAGGAAAAGGTATTATCAGCAAGACAAGTGCCGTCTTATACAATGCAAGGAAACTCTACAAGACAAACAAACCTGGAACTCTGCGCTTGGGTCCACAACAAGTTGGGGAAGGTGAGAAAGACAGATTTCAGCAGCCATGTCCCATGCATCCCTGAAGAGCATGTAACGGCTAGCTGAGGCAAAATCTAGACACATAACAGTTTCTATAACAGAGAATCTGGTTCTTGTTGAATACCACATATGATGTTGATGCGTAGGAGGCAGCATAGGGTGAGATATTGGATTACAGTTTGCAGACCGCATTATTCTCTCAGCAAGTAAGAAATTTCGGAAAAGGCTAGCGACCAACAAGTCCTGTCTGAATAATCTCTGGAAAAGTTCTGCAGGGTAAAACTAACATTCATGAGGAACACGGTAAAGAAATCGAATTACAGATGTTTGACCTTGATAAATTATGCAAAAAAATTTGACAAATACCATGAGGCAGCACATTCCATGCAATTGTATCCGTCACTGCTGTGAAAATCCAGTTCAACTCCCCTAACAACGTCTTACGGTCATTTTGCCGGCCTGGAATCCTGTCAATAAGTGATTCATCGATGATTTCTTTCAGAAGAGAACGCCTGCAGAACCTGCAATGGAAAGCCTCTTGTGAAAGCTGCAAGCTGAACTGAACTGCATTGTTCAAATCAACAGCATTCAAGATAGAACAGTTATCTATTTAGTGGAAAAAGGGTTAAGAAGAAGCCCAGAATTGAAACTGCACAGCCACAGTAGGAATGAGTTATAGAGTAAGTATTATAGAAAGAGAAAACTTCAATCAGAATGATATCATGAATCATTTGGTCTCATCAGAAATACTTAGCCAAGACCGGAAAAAGCTGTTAATATTTCATCAGTAAACTTTCATATGCAAAGTATTTTGGCAGCTAAAGGTAATTTTCAGTCCTGATTATTTCACAGTTCTCATGATATGCTGCTTTACTCACCGCACAAAACAAAAACATATGCATAAGGTCTTCTAACTAAACACTATGATCCATCTTCGGTCTCATCGGAAACACTTATGCCAAAAAAATTGGATGTTACCTCATGTGAAGCAAGGACATGCTAGCTAAGATTCTATAAACTAGCTAGACGGAACTTAAACTACGTTTTCTAGCAAAAAAACATGATATCTGGGTACGCAAAGACAGTCAGAGATGGAAAGAGGATTTACCATTTTAACGCCATTTTAATGGGCGTTGTGAGGCAAGACGTAAAAACATCAGCTGGGAATTCAACGCTCTGAGGAAGTGTCTCATGTACATCACAAGCAGCAAGTATAATGCAGTCCCTTGAGGATCCAGAGGAACCAGAAGAACCCCAATCATGAAGCTGCCATAAAGAGTAAATGAATTTTATCATCATATGGAACCACAATTGCAGAATCAAGTCCTAAACTCGACAGGAAGATATGGTATATGAGTAAAGTGGTTGTGTCCTTTACCTCAGCAAAGGCATTAAGAATCATCCTAGCAGCAGAGCAGTCAAAAACGTAGATGGAGGGTGTCTTCAACCAAGAATCAAGCTCACTGATTGGCAAGGGAATGTACTGTGTATAACTCTGCACAAACACAGGATCAATCAGCATGTGGTAACAGACGAAAAGGAAAAAGAACATGGTAGACAAAAGAAACCGTTAGTAAAAGCAGACCTTGTTGAATACCCAAATTTCACCATTAGCTGTAGGCTTTGGCACACCATGCCCATTATAATGGAATAGAACTCTCTCGGTTTTTGCATATTTCCGACAAGTCAAGCACAGCTTCCTCACCTCATCTACCGTCGGATCTAGTTGAACCTTATACCGAGCCTGAGAAAAATCATAAAATAAATATGGAAAGCGTAACTTCACAAAATAGCAATGGAAGGGTGCAGGAAAATAAAGCATTACCCTTGGTTGCCATCTCTCATACTGAGTGCTCAAGTTCTTTCCAATTGTCTCAAGAGCTTTAGGCGGTGCCATGGAAAATGGATCTGCCATCAGGGAAAAAAAAAAGAGAAAAAATATTGAGTGTGGTGACAAAGAAAAGGATAAACACACAAAAGAAAGATTGTAATAAAATTGAATTGGCCAAGGGTTCAACCTATCCAGGCCTCGATTCTAGCACATGGAGATATCTTTATAACATCCGGCGGATCAACAGTGATGTTCAAACACAGAACTAAAGCTACACATCCGGTTTTCATCTGCAAAGAAGAAGAATTTAAGTGTATAAAGAATATGAGACTTGCAAGGATTCCCCTGGCAATCAGATCCAATTAATGAACGAGAAATAAAATAAACAAATAAAGCTGAGGAGACACTGAGATTGAAATGAAACGAAAACATGTATCTTTAAGGTTCATCTCCGCAATAAAAACGCTAACATAACCTCACTCCAATAACATCACCCAACATAGTTGGGAAACAATAGCAGACTCTGTATCATGAATTCTAGATAAATGTAGTCCTTCAATGCGCCACTCACATCATCAGTTGCACTAAACATAAAAGAATCAATACACAAGCCTAGCCTTATCATAGTTGCAGCTAACAGCAATGTTGGATCGAAAACTTACTCGTTCTTTAAGCCGCCATTTGGGGATAAATACAATCTCCGAAGTCCCCAAGGGAGAAGAAGCCTCGGATGCGTCATGTCGAAGCTCGCAGAGCACAATAGTCTGAGGCAAGTAAGCCATGCTGGTGGCGGTGGCGGCTCTCTCAGTTGTACCATTCCCGTAGCTACTGCTCTTAGCCTCAGAATCCTTCCTCCGTGAATCACCGTCATCGTGACTAGAGACACAGTCGTCGTCGTATCGGTGATTAGAGACCAAAGAAACAGAAGATTGCGAGAACCGAGACACCATTAAGTCTCCTAATGCCATCCAAATCGGAGAACACACCCCCGAATTAACACACCCCCCGCCCCGGAATCACGCAAATCAAATCCTCAGCCCTAGCTTTTTTTGTATTGGATTGGGAGAGAAGCGACAATAAAAATAGAAGCGAAGACGGGAGAAATCCAGATCAATCAACAAAGCCGCTGCACCAGCGGCGCAGGAGCAGAGAATCCAGCTCGAAAAAAAAAACCCTCCCAGATGAGACAGAGAAGCGGCAGCAGAAACCCTAAGAATCTAGAGAAGCGGAGGATGGTGAACGATGATGGCTACAACGGCGATTGATGTGGAAGCGGCGGCGAATTAACAACAGTGGTGGTGGTGGCGGCAGAAGAAAAAACAAAAAAAAAAAGGAAAAGGAGAGAAAGTGAGGAGGATGCGAAAATTGGGATTTTGTCAAGAGAGAGAGACAAAGGGAAAGTCTTCAATGCATATTTGCGTTTTCTTTCCACTTCTCTTCTCTCTCTCTCTCTCTCTCTCATTCTTTTTTTCTCCTTTCCGTTTTTAGTTTTACTCTCTTTGAGATGAAAAATATCCACTCTAATTAATTACAAAATTTAGTGTTATGTTTAAGAATAAAATTTTATACTTAAAATTTGTATCCTATATATGTTTTTAGGTAAGAAATTTGGAATTTAAATTTGATATACTACAGTATGTATGTTAAATATATGACAAACTGAAAATTTTGTATGCATTATGGAGAAAATATGTAAACATGAACCGACTAATTAATTAACGTGATCATTGCAAATTCAATCTGAATTTTTATTACAATGCAACTTAAACCTGATTTTTGTTCTGATCATTATGTCCATATATAAAAGTTAAAAAAAAAACTGCCAAAGAAAAAGAACTCTAAAAGTTATAGTTCTAATCAAACCTTAACTCTCCCACCGTCACTTTAATGTTGTGTAATTACAGTGAGAAATAGATTCAAAGTGTAGCAGAGAAACGACACAAAGTACAACTGAAACGTTTCAGAGAGAAAAGTACAACTACATAAGCTCTGAATTGTAGTTGTGACTTTCATCAGAATCTCTGTTCAGTGTTACGTGTGACCTTATAACCCTCATAAACTCTTTGAATAACCCCCCCCCCCCCCTACGGGCTACGATAGAACATTTATCATTCCGACCGTATAGGTACAACGGTGCAAGTAGAGATCATCATGCGTGCACAAACTTCGCGAATCTACTTATCTGTGAAAACAAGAACCATCGCTTCACAAGGACAAATTTATTTTTATTTTTATCTTGTTATATATATATATATATATTAATTTCTAATTTAGCCAAAAAGGACAAATTGTCTATATTTTTTTCTAAGTGATCAAACATTTCCTGCTTAGCAACTCCTTGTATTGAAAACATCCCAAAATACAATACATCTATAAAAAATAGCCTACTAGGCTACTACCTTCATTCCTATAGGGAGCTTTGCGAAAAATACCTTACACATCAAAACACCGATATGTGCCAGTTTATATTTGCATCCATTCAAAATTTGTGAAATTTTATAGATTTAACGTATTTTTCTAAACATCCACGATCTGATATTTGGTGCTCAATTGAAAGAATCGACCAATATTTCATTTTCTAGAACATAGTTTATATAAATCATATACAGTACATAATAAAAAAAAACTTTTCTTTTTAAAAAATAGTTTATCTCATCATGTTAATTAACAAAAAATTCATGTCATCATTTAATCAGTTAATATTTTTGATTCCGTCCTAATGATCATTACTTTTGTTTGATTTTTTCTAATGACCATTACTACTTAAATATAGCATTTAATAATTACTACTACTATCTAGTAGTACTATAAATGAAGGGAAGTAAAAGTTGAATAAAGAGTTTAAAAGAACTATAATCATTTTGTTTGTCTGAATAACAACATCAAAGGCCAGCTGCAAGGTCAGTAGTAAAAGACCACACATCTCTTTCGCTCTCTCCTTGACTTCGGAATCGATAAAACACATATATTCGATTTTATGGGAAAGTAAGACACTGAGCTTACTTGAAGAACTCAACTTCGTGCTGACAAGTCTAGCCTCAGCGATCACGGCAACTCTCCGGATGTCGTCTACCTACTCCGCCGCAACTCCTGTCCTGTCACCTTGCCTTTGATAACCAACCGCTTTGCTCCACCAGTTTATCATTTAAATTTTACTCAAAACTCGAAATGTCGGATAACTATGTCTAATATATTGGCGCGCATATCATTCGGATAATATAACAGCGACTTTTAATTTATAGGTTCTACCAAGTGTAACAAGTAGTACACTTGTAGGATAATTTTGGTAAAAACCAATTGAAAGATTGTAATTTACATTTTGTATTGTGTTATTTATACACAAGGGTGAATGATCAGATAAAGAGAGTACATCACATCTTCGACATAGCGTGATCCATCACATCCACAAGGAAATCTACAATAGAAAAGGTACTAAAGATAGTTAGGATATAGAAGAATGGAATTGAAGAATCCTATTTGAACATCAAAGTCTATGGAGCTAACCAGCGTCGGAGAGGGTAAAGCAGAGAGGAGGGGTGATTCTGAAGACGTTCCCATAGAATCCACCTTTACCCACCAACACTCCCATTTCTTGTTACCAAAAGATTCATATTCAATGCATAAGTATCTTCGGATAGGATGATCAGTGATCAATATATTTACAACTTTTTTTTAATTGTGGTAAGAGGAATAGTCACCAAATCTATTATGGATCGGACCGGTTTGGTCTAGTATTGAACACAACTAACCTCTCAGTTGATCCATTAAATGAAGGGTCTCTGTTTTAGCAGGAGTTTTTAGGTCACGGTCTCTGACAAACTCAACTCCAAGCATCAATCCTCTTCCTCTCACGTCTCCGATGACTAAAACACATTAGAGAAAAGATATAAGATTTCAACCAAAACAAAAAAAGAAGGAACAAAATTAAACATATATGTGTTTAGTTTGGACAAGAAAGAACTCACGTTCGTGTTTATTTTTGAGAAGTGTAAGTCTACGTTTGAGATGTGAGCCAACGAGCAAAGCGTTCTCTTGGAGCTTCTCTTCGTGAATGACTCTAAGGACTGCGTGTCCTGCTGCCGTGCACATTGGGTTTCCGCCGAAGGTATTAAAGTAACTCCGACGGCTTAAAACGCCGGCGATCTCCGGTGTTGTCACAACCGCTCCAAGTGGTATACCGTTACCAATACCCTGTAAATTCAAATTAGAATCGATAATGATAATGATGATGCATGAACCATGATGTGGAATGATCATAGTGGTGAACCTTAGCCATGGTGACGATGTCAGGGACAACACCATGGGACTGGAATCCCCAGAAATGGGTTCCGGTACGAGCGAAACCGGATTGGACTTCATCGGCAATGCAAACTCCTCCGGCTCTCCTCACAGTGTCGTACACCGCCGGTAAGTATCCCGGAGCTAGCTCTACTATTCCTCCAACTCCCTGTTTCAAAACATTAGCTACATTATTACACATACATGCATATTTAAAACAATAAAGTATTTTCGTAAAAAATGCATATTGATCTCGCCTGGATAGATTCGCCGATGAATCCGGCGACTTGGCCTGATGTTCCAAATCGGATAAGGTCTTGTACGTCACTTGCATACTTTTCACCGTCGGATCCAAATATTCCTCTGTAAGGATCTGGATTTATGGCGTGATGAACTCCACTCTGTTACAAAGTTGATGATTTAGCGTATTTTTCATACTAATTAAGATACTTACAAATGAAAATATGTAGCCATGATGCATGAAACGGAACGGAATTGAGAGTTCCATTGTCTTTGTTAACAATTTTGTAGATTGAAAGGGAAAAGAACCTGAACGACGTTGAATTTCCAATTGGACTGAGCAGTGGCTCCCATAGTGGCAGCGGCGTTTCCATGATAAGAGTTCCTAAGCGAAACGATGTCATTACATCCTGTATACAACCTAGCCATCATCATTGCCAGCTCATTCGCCTCCGTACCTGAATTCGTGAAAAACACTACCTACATAATAAACACACGGTTATATGCCTTTACCTTGCTGGTGAAGTCATCGATCAACCCTACAAGAAAACCTTAATTATTACTATTAGTTACACAGCCCAAAACTATTTATACTTTTTTTACCTTGAGATCTCCGGGAAGATTGGAGACGAGGGCTTCAGCAAAATCGGAGATGGTGTGGTTAAGGTAAAGGATTGTGGAGTGTTGAATAAGCTTTAGTTGTTTGATCACGGAGTTAACTACTTCTGGATGGCTATGGCCGCACGAAACAGTCGCTATGCCTCCGAAAGCATCTAAATATCTCCGCCCCGTCTCGTCGAACACATACTGCATCTTTCCCTCCACAATGTTTAACTGTTATCATCAATAGTCCAAAAAAAAAAAAAAACAGAGTAAGCAAACCTAGTCGCTGGAAAACAAAAGGGTTTCGTTTTAATGAAGGGAGGTTAAAAAGCGGCGTCGTTTACGGGTGTGTTGTAGAAGTGAAACAGAGCGGGGCTGAGGAACTCTCGCCGCTTTGCTATGATCTCTGCGGTGGAGGGACCTTCGTAAGGCGGCGGAGAATAATTGAACGGGGGCATTTTCGGAACTTTTGTCTCGGTCTCACGATCGGAGGTTGTTCTCTGAGCAACTGTCTGTGAGAAGCCATGACGCTGAAGAAGATAATTGTTCCGTTTCAGTAGTGAATTAACCGCCGTCAACCTCCGCATTTTTCACCGCCGTTAAAACGTCTCCGGAGATCTTTTGAGAGATGGGGAGAGAAGAGATACAGAGTGAGTGAATAATGGCAGAGTTGGTGTTCTATAAAAAGGCGTACTTGATTTGATATAAACAAATTTCATTTGTTATCAGCTGAAGCGTGTCCTCTTGTTTAGGCATTGTTTGAGAAAATTAATTATCCCAGTTTAGTATTAAACTTACGTATATCTTACCCAAGTTCTTTAACAATAATTATAACAAGTTTATAAGCAAGTACATATGAAAACTATACTTTAAAAAACTCCACTTATTAAGTAATTATTAAAATCATCATAGATAAGATGACCAACTAAGCACATTAATTAACCCAACATAGCGTCAAGCTATTATTATAATCTTCTTTAGTTTGGTTGGCGTAATTCACTCGTAGGATAGTGATGATAGTCTGCTTCATGGTTTTATAGAAGGAATCACGTATAAAACAAGATGCACGGTGTATCCTGAAGCATATAAACACGTATCAGATTAACAAAACAATTGAATTATAAATTTGTTTTTTTTCTAATACAAAAGGTTGTGTTTGTTATGAAAATTCAGTAATGTTCATAACGAAATCATTGGTTATTCTAAACGCTAGCCAATTGCAAATTTCTACGCTTTCTTTTCAGATACACGTTTCTAATTATTGGCAGCCCATCATGAACCTGGACACAAACTGAGGTATTGGTTCGTAGTTCACTTGTCGTTGTGTTATGAAAGTGAAAACCATCGACCTACCAAGCTCATATCATAATAATTTTGAATCGCTTCTTCAAATAATTAGGCAATCACAATATTTTTCTTTAGTATTTTCTATTTCCTTCTCTTGAAAATGCTATAAAAACGATCCAATCAAGCTGTTACGTATGGAAAGAATATGGAACGGACGGACATGTTAGTCTTATCTTCTGTCAATCTCATTTCGTAAAGTCTCAAATATCAATCTCTCATCGCATGCCAGGTTAGGTATTCACACTTTAATTACATCAAAGTTTAAAGAGAACGAGTCATCATGTTAGGACTTTATCGTCTTTTTGACATGTCACCAATCAAAGTCGTAGTCGACTACAAAAGCGAACTAAACGGAATAATGTAATTTGTTTTCATTGGAATAAGATATTTGTTTGCTATGTGAATGAAAATTTGTACAATCAACCCCTATATTACTCATCATAATGGGTTCCACTAGACATAATCGACAACGCATCGATATATATACATCTGAGTTTAAGATTTTCAAACTAAATAAGATTGTAGTTCGTTCGTTCCTTAGCATTACTTCTGTTTTAACCATTCCATTAGTTAAAATTGTTACACAATTTTCAAACATGTGAAATTAAGATTGCGCAACATCAAGCGGTAAGTATTAAAGACCATAACAAGTTAACAACGTCTCTGTTATTTTAAAATCAAGCTATACTAGAAGTGCTATGCATAATTAAAACTATATACCAGTACTAACGATATGAGCTTGAAGAGACCTCCGAGCAAAGACGAAAAAGTATTCGAGGTCGAGGCTCTATCGGATGAAACATAAGCTACAACACTTATTCCAAGATCATCCCTCGAAGAATCTGAGAATCCCCAATTTTCATCAATCTGTGGAACATCCTCTTCGCCGTTCAAGTATCTAAGCACCATTCTCATCGATGGCCGAGATTTAGGTTTCTGATGGCAACATAGTAGTCCAACAAGAAGAGCTAATTTAGCCTCTATGCCATTGAAGCTAGATCCGAGTTTCTGATCCATGGCGCTAAGTACCCCACCATTTGTGTGGAACTCCATGACCCAATCAGCTAAGAAGAAGTCCCCTGATGAGTTCGTTGGTCTATTCCCACAAACGATTTCTAACAACAAAACGCCAAACGCGAAAACGTCAGACGCCGTAGAGCCTTTGCCGTTACGTGTGAGCTCAGGCGCCATGTAACCTAAAGTACCAACGACTTTCGTGGTTTGCGATAGCGTTCCGCGTTCATAAAGCCTAGCGAGTCCAAAATCGCCTAATTTAGCGTTCATATCTTCATCAATAAGAACATTGCTAGCTTTCACGTCTCTATGAATTACAATTTGTTCCCATTCTTCGTGAAGATACAATAGACCCGACGCGATTCCCTTTATGATCTCGAAACGTACGTCCCACGGAAAAACGACACCGTTTCTTCTCGGCGTTTTGTACAGCAGCGAGTCGAGGCTCCCGTTGGGGATATAATCGTAAACTAACAAAAGGTCGTTTTTGTGTTTACACCATCCTTGAAGATTCACAAGGTTCTTGTGCCCTAATCTTCCCAAACTCTCGATCTCTGCTACAAATTCTCTAACACCTTGTAAGCTATTTGAAGTTATCTTCTTCACTGCGATCGGACCCGAAGAAGATAGGTTTCCTCTGTAAACAATCCCAAATCCTCCAGTACCAATGATCTCACTCTCTTTGAATCTCTTCGTTGCTAAGTAGAGATCTCTGTATTTAAATCTATGAGGATAATCAATCTCCCAATCCTCTAAAATCTCATCCTCTTGGATTTGCCTTTTGTACATGACAAATACAAACAGTAACACAAGCAAGACCACTGTAACGATCGATAACGCTACAATCAAAGCAACGACTTGAAAAGCGTAACCTTTCTTGTGACGCAAGCTTGTATTTGGAGGTGGAGGATCAGGAAGTTGCTTGAGATGAAGCCAGTCCGCCTTTGGGTTTTCTCCACAGCTAGCAAAACTCCAACCCATTACATAGTGAGCACTAGACTGGTCTTTCCCAGTCGCGGCGGTGAACCCTACGTACATTTCCTCCTCCACGATCCCCGTCAGCTCCGAAACTCGCCGCGAGATCAGAGGCTTTTCGGGTTTTGACTCTAGTCGCGTCGGATAGATTGTAACGTTTAAGATTTCGCTGGATCCGTCGTAGTCGACGTGAACTCTGATTGGTTCGCCGCTATCGAGATGAAAATCCTCTTTTCGATCAGCGGTCTCGTAATAGATGAGCGGCTCTTGAACATCGGAGGAGAGATTGTTGAAATTAAGACCGATGTGGTTTCCTCTTCTGTCGGCACCGTCTTTAAATCCTTGTACCGTGTCGAATTCCAAAGCGAACACGTGATTGGATTGGTTCCCGTTGTTGTATCTGTTCAAAAGCCCTAAATACTGTGCTGCTTCGGCTCCGGGACGATTCGGGGTCGGAGAAAGTGTGAACGTGAATCCAAAACCACCGTTTCCGGGACTTGAAGGGATTATGACAAAGACAAAAGAGGAGCTAAAGGAACATACTTTGTAGTTGGTTGAGTTGGTGTAGGCACGCAATCTAATCGGTTCACGGTAAAACGCTGTTCCAGTGGCGTTGTGGGTCCGATCAGTTAGCCTAAGAAGACCACTGTCGTGTTGGATTGTCGAAGCTCCTTCTGTTTGAATTGCCGTTTGGTTTCCTTTGAAACCTTTGAATGTGAATTTTGCTGCTGTTGTGGCCTCAACAAGAACAGAACATTTAAAAACGTTTGATGACAAAATTAGAAAGAGTAAAAGCATGAAGGAGGTTATGAATCTTGATATGCCCATGGGGAGTATCTTGAGCTTTTGAGTTTTGACTTTGATTTTATGAAGTAAAAGAGAACATTTGAGTTTAAGGAAGTCTCAAGTATGGGCATGTTTTTATGCTCTCTCAACGAATGAAGAAGTAGAAATGTTCAAAGTCAAAGTTTTTTGGACTATTTGTGTGGTCGGTTTTCGTGATTTTGTGTGGAGGAGATGACTTTCACGATATTCACGTAAATGCGTATCAATACTTTGACAAGATAAAGCTGACCAAAAAAAAAAAAAAAGTTGACTTATGTAGTGAAGTTTTTTTAGCAGTGGAGTTGTATTTCAGATTTAACTGATTTTGAATTAAACAAAAAAAAAAGTTAAATCAAAATTTCAGATCTTTCCCTTCATCACCTCGATTCAATTATTTAGTTCTTAAGGCCTTGAATGGTAATAGATTCTACCATAATTTTTGGATTTTGTTTTCCAAAAATCCATTTTTTCTCCATTTAAGATTTTAAACTAAATAAATTTCCAAAAAAAATAGAGAAACTAGTTTTTAGGTTTTGTAAATAGAGAAACAGTAAGGCCTTCTCCATTTTTTTGCTTTTGTAAATTTTAAAATTTTAAAAACTAATATCTATTGTAAAAACTAAAAAACCAAAAACCAAAAACCATAATCTAAAAAAACATTTAAAACCCAACAAGCATTCAGTTGTGATCCACTTCATCTGTAAATTTTTACAAATTTGACAAAACAAAAGAGAGGGTTAGGAAACTATAAATCAAGAATATAAATTTTAAAAACAATTTGGGCTAAGGCCCAACAGGATTTAGAGGTAAAAGAAATTAAAGGCACATTTCACCCTATTTAACACCCCTTTTGATTTTGAAGCGCAGAAGAAAACGGGCAGACGAGGAAGAGCAAACCCTAACTAATTGTGTCCCGAGTATGTCGCCGTTGAGTCACCTGAAATCTGTCGCTGCGCTGGCAACACGCGGAGGGAGAGGGCTTCCCTCCCGCCGCAATTTCTCTTCGTCCACCGTTAGCAAAGGTAAAGTTAAGATGGAAAGCTTTGATTTTTATTTTCATCGGTTTTTCTGATTTTTTTTTTAATGTTGTGATCCTTTTGTTATCTGTGATTGTAGTGGCCAATGGATTTGGGGAATTATGGATTGATTGTGTTTGCGGAGTTTCTTAACCTGTTGCGAGACTCACGGCGGGATACCTAATAGGTACAGAGAGATATATAGAGAGATTTCTTTTTTATTCCTTTATATTACATTAGCCGGTCTGGAATTAGGTGTAGCTATATTACCATCTTAATCTATATTCAGTTTAAATGATGCTTAGTTTTTGTTGATCAAACATTTTATTTAATAAAAAAATGTTGTACGTTAAGGTTATGTCGTCCTTCACGATATGACTACAGCGGAAAGGGAGATGTGCGTGAAAGAGGAGGTAGAAAAGGTGAAGAATGAATTTCAGGTGAAGAAGGAATTAGGATTAGAATAGTAAATGTTTGTGTAAGATCGGAAGAATCAAAAATAAGAAGTGTTTGTTTGTGTTTCATTTTGTTGGGATATGTAGTTAACAACGTATGGAAATTATTATTATAATTCGAGTTTTCAAGATCCCATAAACCAAACTAGATTGTGTCTCTTTTGGATTGTCGAAGCTCCTTTTGTTTGAACTGCCGTTTGGTTTCCTTTGAAACCTTTGAATGTGAATTTTGCTGCTCTTGTGGCCTCAACAAGAACAGAACATTTAAAAACGTTTGATGATAGAAATAGAAAGAGCAAAAGCATGAAGGAGGTTATGAATCTTGATATTCCCGTCGGGAGTATCTTAAGCTTTTTTGACTTTGATTGTATGAAGTAAAAGAGAACATTTGAGTTTAAGGAAGTCTCAAGTATGTACATGTTTTTATGCTCTCTCAACGAATGGAGAAGTAGAAATGTTCAAAGTCAAGGTCTTTTGGCCTATTTGTGTGGTCGGTTTTTGTGATTTTGTGTGGAGGAGATGACATTGATGATATTCACGTAAATGCGTATTAATACTTTGACAAGATAAAGTCGACGGACGACAAAAAAAAAAAATAGAGTAGTCGATTTATGTAGCGAAGAGACCGCTAAATCTGACCCTTATTTAAGCTTTGATTGTTTTCTTTTATTAATGTCATTTGTTTTTCTGATTCCGCATAAAATCTATCATTCTTTTTAAAAAAAAAAATGTTTTGATCTTTTTGTTATTTGTGATTGTAGTGAATGTTCGCGGACTATTCAAACCAGTTGGAAGAATGGAGGATACAATTAAATTTTACGATTTCAATTTGTATTTAGATGAAATACATTTAAAAGTTTATTATCTGTTTGACCAAAAAAAAAGTTGATTATATATTGTTCCAACAAAAAAATATTAAAAATATTTAAATCCAACTGTTTTATTAACGTTTGAAATTCGTACGAGAATACTCATTTAAGTAATCTATACTAATAGATTATATTACTCAAAAATTGTTTCTTTTTTTACTAACTGAGTGTTACAGAAAACTGCAACAACCATGACTCAGTTTGGTCTTTTCATGTCAAGCAAATGCCACAAATGCTCCAAATGTCTATACACTGGTGAGGATTACAGAGTCATCAACTCATCCTTGAGTTTGATGAAGGTTGACTTTGAGAAGTCACAGTCCAAAACAGAATTGGCAGCGTATAGGTTAATCTAGGGCTAGCGGCTCTCTTCAGCCAAGATTTTCTGAAAATTATAAAAATCAGATTTTGGAAGATTTTGATAATTACTTTATAAAAATCCAAAAACAAAAATTAATCAAGTTACAAAACTAAAATTCAAGATTTTGCAAAAACTAAAATCTACACCAAAAATCAAAAAGTACAACAATCCAAAAATTAAAAACCAGATTTTGGAAGATTTTGACAATTAATTCATAAAATCCAAAAACCAAAATTAATCAAGTTACAAAACTACTCCCTCCGTTTCATAATATAGGATGTTTTAGAAGTTTTTTTTTTGTTTCATAATATAAGATGTTTTCAACTTTTTAAGTAACTTTTAAGATTACTTTTCTATTTTTTATTATTTGTTTTATGCAGTCTTGTTTATGATTGATTGAACTTTTTTAAAGTAGTTATTTCTTAATATGAGTGTTTTCACTCAAAACATCTTATATTTTGAAACAGAAGGAGTAAAATTCAAAATGTTGCAAAAAAAATCTACACCAAAAATCAAAAATTACAAAAATCCAAAACCAAAATCCAAAAACTAAAAACCAACAATCATTCATGGCCTAAATTCTCCTTTAAAAAAAAAACTCAAAACACTAAATTCCCCTTTATATATTTCTAAAAAAATCCACTCACACAATAAATAAAATTTGAATTTTTACGAAACTAAATCCAAAATTTATTTCTAATAAGTAATAACAATCAAAGTCTCTTTTCTTTTTTTCCATTCTTACAACAGTCGCGGAACGATAAAAGCCCATTACGGAAAGTGAAAAGGAATGGGCTAGGCCACTTCATCTAAAGTCTAAAACAAACACTGATTTCGAATTAAAAAAAAAAAAAAAATCAAAATTCAGATCTTCTTCTTCTTCTTCTTCTTCCACTTCATCTCTCTCCCTCCTCTCTTCGTTTCAATTTACAGAGGCAATATCACGAACGGCTTGGTACGTCCGTCCTCGAAGTTACGGTTTTGGAGGTGCGAATAATCCTGAGCATAAGGCTTTACTTCTTTGGTAGTGGATTTGTCTGTCATTTGCGGGCATCAGCAAATGGGAAACGAGTCGGAGAATTTCGATATTGAGGATCTGATGTCTTACGGAGACGATTTAATCAGTTTACTGCGTGTTAAGAATGGTTTTGATGAGATCTCTCAAAGTCCCGAGCAGTTAAATTCTCTCAATTTCGCTTGTGACGAGGATTACACTGACATACATGCCTCTATTCAAGGTCAGTTTTTTTTTCCCCGATTTGGTTTTCCCAGATAATTTTATAAGATGAAGAACGTGGCTTTATCTAGAACTCGTTTGGTGTTAGAATTAGTGAGCAATTTTGGTTTTTTTTTTTTTTTTTTTTTTTTGGGGACACAGATTGTAAGAAGAAGCTCGATGTTTGTAAGAAGAAAACGGAGGAAGCGTATTTAGATGTTGCGGCTGAAGATGAGACTGAACGTCTTCAGAAAGAGCTTGACGAAGAGATTGAACTGGAATGCCAGCTAAAGAACGAGCTTAGATAAGTGAAGTTATTCTAGTCTAATGATTTGGAGTGAGTGACATGAAAAATATAAATTTTGTTTTTTTTTTTTGTTTTTGTGTCAATACAGTGGTCGCTGATGAACTCAGTGACCTGAATGCTCAGTTGAATTCAATTGCTGAACATAAGCAATCTACAAAGAGAAAAGCGCGGGACAACTTGAGAGATGAGTAAGATCCACAAACCCCCATTGTTGCTATTGCTTTGTTGTGAATGTTGGTTACATTTTTTTTTATCTTCCCATTCTGTTTTTCCTGCAGGAAAAAGCTATCTATGTATGCTTCTGTCACGCAAGTTATACCGGACATTGATGATCCTTCAAAGATCTCAGGCTGTATCCTTCTTCTTCCTTACTCTATTATTCAGTTGTATACTATGGTGTTTTAAATCCTTGATTTAGGAGAATATTATAGATATGGTAGATCGTGAAAAGAGGGTCATTGAGAAGTTTCAATTCGAGACAAATGAGATGACGGCCTACGAGACATGTAAAAGTATCTGGAGCATCATCAACAAGCAGTAGATAGACCTTGACACCAGTTCGTTTGTATGATATATCTCTGTTTGATCAGTATTGGTTCTAGCTTAGCAACCAAAAAAACCTCTCTACCTACACCTACAGTTCCGTAGATGTAAGCACTTTCTGTTTAGTTATCATCAGCTATTTGCGATTGGAGTGTGAATCTTCCTCTCCTGTAACACTATCATCAATTTATGTATAATTTCCCTGCAAGTTTTCTTGGAATTCAGTATGTGCAGATACCTGTAAAATCCACAATCTTTAGCTCTTGTTGCAGCTGCTCCTGCCGTTATCCTGATCGTTTGTTCGGTGCATATTGATCTATCTGACTTATCTCAATAATATTGGCTACAATAGTGTTCTAGTCGTACTCATATCGTAGTTTCAGATTTGATCTTCATATCTTCGGCTTTCAGAGGAAGCAAGTGCACATACTATTATTGCAACCTCTTCGTCTTAACAAAACATGTACCTTCTGCAACTTCTTGTTTCACTAATGGCTTTAGATAGATTTGGGTTCTTTAGTTCTTTTTTAGGGACCACATTGGAAAAATTAGACACTTATTGATTAAGCTAGCCACTTTACTAAAGTAACAAAACTATCTTCAACACAATTCTTAAACCTTAGAACAGCTTCCAATCTATCTAAGATTTCTTTCACAACCTTTAGTTTCTCAGCGTTGGTTAAAGGTTTAGTTTACAGAAGCCTCTGGTCAAAGTGCCAAACTCAAAACTCAGTTGTGATCCACTCCATCTTCTTAATTGTTAAACATTTTAACAAAACAAAAGAGAGGATTCTGATTCTGATTTATACCTATGACTGTTGCCAACCATCCTGAGCTCAGTGAGTGTGGGTGATGTAGTCTGAGAACTTCTTGATGGCTTCCTAAGATCCGCTAGATCAGTCTGAGGCTTTCAAGGCTCTTATTCTTTTTTTCGACAATCATATTTCATTAAAACCCCAAACTGGGCAAAGATACAGTGGTGAAACAGAAGTCCAACAACATAAAAAGCCCATCAATGGTCCAACAACTTAAATTACAAAGAGAATCGGTTGGCCTAAAATGGACACGTGTAGAACCACGTGTGTCGCGCAAGTTGGAAGGTGGAAGATGCAATCAACTCGTCACCGACTCATCCTCGACTCGTCTAGGACTCGTCACCGACTCAGTCTTGACTCGTTTTGGACTCGTCACCGCCATCACCACCATGGCTGACCGTCGATCGAATCCAGAATGGATTCTCTGAAATCAGCTACTCTTCGGAATCACCACCTTAACTCCTTTTGCAGAATTCTCCGGACGTGAATAAATAGAGATCCAAAAACCAACAAGGTTGAATCGCCGGAACCGATGACAAGGCAAGAGGTTTTAGACCCAATAGCAAAACACGCTCTCCTGAATCTGTTTTCACCAGCCATCAAGTTTCCAATCATCCCGATCCACGAACAAAGAAAAAGGACCTTCATCCTAAGCCGATTACGGCACCAATATGGTATGAAGGATTTATCCTTTCTTGCAAGGAAATCGAGCAGTTGATGATCTTTTGAACCTCTGATTTTCACTCTCGGGGTTTGTCTCCTTCACTTGAAGAGATTTTGTTAGTGCAAAAAGGGAAAAACCAAAGAAAATAGCCAAAACGGCTAAAACAAAACTCATACTTAGACGAGAGAGAAGATCCAGACTAGGCTGGATAATATATTACAACAAAAAACCATATTAAAATCAAAGAGATTTCGATTTTAATCTGAAGAGAACTTTCTCTCCCTCTAAAAGATTCGAGAGAGATAAGAGAGAGAAAGTCGGCTCTTATTCTAATCAAGACAAATGAAAACATTAAAACAATAAATATAAATATATATTGTTTGACAGCAAAATAAAAATAATTTATTTTTGGTTTTCTTAATTTTGATGGTTAGTTCTGCAATCCATATCCCACCTTTCTCATATTGCTACGTGTCAAAATATTATTGGATATTTATAATGTTAATACAAAGTTACGAAATTAAATGAATCGGTGATAGAAAAAAAAAAAAAAAAAGACACCTCCGATCTCGGGCGAGAAAGAGAGAGAGAGAGCGAGACGATCTGTGAGAAAAGATACGAAAGAATGGATCAGATCTTGAACAAGGTAGGCTCTTACTGGTTAGGTAAGAAGGCGAACAAGCAGCTCGATTCCGTCGGTGACGATATCAACGTACGCATCTCCCTCCCTCTCTACTCTACTCCTTCACTACTTCCACTTTTATATAACCAATCACTCGCGAATCATTCATCAATTTTGGTTTTTGAGTTTTGATCTCGATCCGGTGCTTTTTTTGAGAATCTTAGATTCATGCTTTTATACGATCTATGGTTATGTCGATCTTTAGATTAGGTGAATCTTGAGGCCGTTTTGTGCTACTAGTGTTTTCTTTGGGTTTCTTGAGAACATGATTTGTGCAATGTTGATCTTTCTATAATCTGTATACATTTCTTTGTTACAGTCTCTGTCTACGAGTATTGAAGGAGGAACAAAATGGCTAGTGAACAAAATCAAAGGTTAGCTATTTCTTACTCACTCATTCTTGCTGTTTTAAGGAGCTACATCTAAGTTGTTGGTTTATGATCTCGTTATCCAGGAAAAATGCAGAAGCCATTGCCTGAGTTACTAAAGGAGTTTGGTTTACCTGTTGGGATCTTTCCACGTGACGCAACCAACTACGAGTTCAATGAACAGACGAGGAAACTAACCGTTTTTATTCCATCAATCTGCGAAGTTGGCTACAAGGATTCATCAGTCTTGAGATTCACCACAACAGTTACGGCTTTTCTCGAGAAAGGAAAGCTCGCTGATGTTGAAGGGATGAAGACAAAAGTCATGATATGGGTTAAAGTCACAAGTATCTCTGCTGATTCTTCAAAGGTACATTTCATGGCTGGGATGAAGAAAAGCAGAAGCCGAGATGCTTATGAGGTTTTAAGAGATGGCGTTGAGATTGATAAATTCTAGCTCTGTTTTTGCTTGGTTATATTACCTATTCTTTTATCCTCTTTCTCCTTTCTCTTAAGTTTCAAGCTTCTCTTTGTTTGACAAAAATTGGTTTTTGTATATGCTGAGCTTCAGTTCTGCTGGAGTTCATGAATTTGATAATCTGAAGAAGATGGTAAATCAGTACACCAAACGATGTTCCTATGTCCTTGTGTAGTACTTACTGAGTTACTGTTTAAGCAAATGACCAGAGCTATAGTCCTACTGTACCTTTAAACTTTTTAGTGCTGAATAATTTTGCTCTCAGATTAAGGAAAAGAGGAATGGTAGAAACCATTACACCATTTTTAGTCACTGGAGGGACATCACAAATACGGATGACAAGAACTATAAAAAACAATAACAATTCCAAATATAATAATTGTGAGAAACAGAGAGGGTCAAACCCTCATTTCCTAGTAACCAACCGTCCAGTACCATTTGCCTTATTCAGTGACCTTCTGTTTTAATCATTTTTGCCCTTTGGTGCCTTGGCCTTGGCCTCGGTTCCCTCTGCGGAGTTCAGCTCCTCCCAAGCTTCGATCCATGCGACCATTCCAGTCGCAAGCTTGATGAAGTAAGGATCAACCTTCCCAAGTTTCTCTTTGACGAGCTTGGCCAGCTCGAGATAGCATTGCTGAACCGAAGTACATTCTTTAGGAAGAGTCACAGATTGAAAGAACGGTATCGCCTCTTCCTGCCAGAAGATTCCGTTGTATTCTTTTTTCAGGTTCATGAATGGGTTGCTGGCTTTGCTGTGCCATATATAAGGCAAACCCGTCTTCACTCCCCATCCCATATGGTCGCATATCACCTATATTTTTGGTTAAACGAAAAAGTATTTTTAAGTTGGTAGACAAATGTAACGTATCTTCCATTTAAACCAATAATGGATATGTAAATAAGAATTGCATTTGACCATGATATGTACTCTAGTGGTTTGTTCTAGCAGGTATTGAGTAACCATGCATGAGTTCAAATCCGCATACTAATGCATAATACTGTACATGTAATTGACCAAAAAAAAGGTAAGAATTTGGATTTACCTTGACACACCAACCAGCCCACATGTCATCATAGCGTCCAATTGGCTGTCCGTCACCCATAAGGCCAAAGTACATGGCCGGACCAATCAGCTCGCGGTCAAAAGCAAGGTTCATACCACACATGGGAAAAAGAGTTCCTTTGGGAATGGTCATGACTGCATCAACATACCTGCATGTAACCAAGAACTAATTAATAAGCTTTGCTTCATCGTTTACGATTTCACAAAAAAAAATGTCTAACAAAATTGGTTGCCTCAGTGAGAGATCAAATTTCCTGGAATTTCGTTCAAGAGGTTTCACAAGCTGAGTGGGAGCATCATAGTCAGGAATGTTGAGCCATAGGCCATGAGAGACAGCAGTTATGGCACCTTCGCGCATACTAAAAGGGTAGCCACGAACAAAGTCGGCTCCATCTCAGAATGGATCATAAAGTGTGTTAAAGAAATGTGGGGTTGATGGAGATAAGAGGTTCTTGATATGCTGCTCAAGAGCATTGATCTCTTTCCCAGATGGATCTTTTGCAACCTACATTGCACATATATTGTCAACTTTGAAGAAGACTATAGTCTATAAGAGCCTTTTCACATAAGAATAAATATAAGAGAGCACGTACAAAGCAATCATCATCAATGGTGTAGATGTACTTCTTTTTGGAAACCATGTAACCGAAGCAACGGCAAGCAGAGTCCTTGAAGGAAATGCAAGAGGCCCTGGGACCCAAGACTCGATTGATGTCGTCCCTGTTGTAGAGCTCGTAGTCAAACCCTTCTGGAATCTTGATGGCTTTCGAAGGCTCACCATCTTGAACAATGATCAAATGGTACTGTTCAAAGAAAGGTCGCCACATCTCAAGGAAGTCTAGGTTTCGAATCGTAGGTATCACAATGTCTAGCTCATCTTTCAACATTGGCGTGGGTTTCACGGAAGAATACAATTGCGCCATTTGAAACGACAGGGAAGAAAAGAGTAGATAAGGTTAACCAAAGACAAAGAGAGATGTAAGATAATGAGGATGACTTCTTTGGTAATTTATAAAGACGAGATGGACATAAAAGTTTATGCGAAAACATGTTTGGTGTTGTTTCTTTATTTTCATGTTTTCATCACAACCCATATTCACGACTCTCACCACCTCTAACTCTCTGAAACCCAAATCACGTGACCATCGTCTGATTGTGGAAGACAGTTAGAACTAAACCTGAAAATTTGTATTGATATGTTTTTAATCAAAATAATTACAGGAAATTACTTTTGTTGAGCTTGCATAAGAAAGAATGCAGGAGCTGGTGCCATACATAAGTGTTTTTCTCATTTTTGTATTTTAAAGAATTAGAAAGCTCTTAACAAACTAAAGAAGTAAAAAAAATCTTTATTTGGTTTTCTTCCGTCAGTCTAATAACAATTTAAAAGAGATAAACGAAAAAACTCTACTATAATGTTAAAACCTCAAACCAAAAGCGTTGAATGATGTTGGTAGACCTCAATGCGACATCGCTTCATGACCCAACAATCTCCCAGCAAACACCCACACGGCCACAATCCTAAGCACTCCACAACGACCAAGCTGATATAACCGAAACCAAACGTAGCGGTAAGAGAGAAAGAGGGGTGACTACGTAGACGAAAACATTCGTTTGATTCCAGATTTCTGCTCTGTCGTTAGCCTTGACGGGAACTTAATGCTGAATTTGATTCTCAAGTTCCCTTTTTTCGATGGGTCTTTAGGGATTGGCATGCCTTCTCCTTTCACCACTTCTTCATAAGAAGGACTGATCACGCTGTTGATCGGAACCGTGACTGTTCTTCCATCCAAAGTCGTGACCTGAGCGGTGTAACCCGTAAGTGCTTCCACTAGAGGGATCTTCTGTGTGATCACAAGGTCATTCCCGTCTCGCTTGAAAACAGCATGTGGCTTCTCATCAACTATGAATACAAGATCTGACGGTATAATTCCTCGCTGCTCATTCCCTTTCTCTGGGAAGGTTATCTTTGTCCCTTTCTTCCACCCCGGCTTGATTTCTATTGTCAAAATCTCCTCAACTGTTGTCGGTCTCCTGCATCAGACCAAAGAATGCAATTTCAACTTGCATTACCAATAACAAGAACATCGAAGCACAAGAAGCAACTCTAATGTCCTCCACCTAATATGGATTATTCTCGGATGCACTCACTCTTCGTTGAATATACTTATTTATGTGCCCAAACGGAATTTACATAACCTCACTATATATACGAGTCCAACAGAACTTATCCAATGGCTAATGGCTAATGTCTACCATCACAAATTCCATGTAATTGTTCAATTCCAAATCTTTAGGATTTAAAACATGGCACAGAGAACAACACTAATATCGAACCTAGCAAGAAATTTGATGTTTTGGAACTTTAGATTCATAAGAAGGTGATTCTTGAGACTAAAATACATAAGAAGGGTGATTCATAAAACTCAAAACAAGGCAATGTAGGTGAAAAAACTGACCCGCTTGAATCGAGGACGTCTCTAGAGATCTTCATCTTCTTAGTGATTCCTTTGTAAAGATCCTCCAAACTACAAGGAAGTTGTCTCTCGATAGGGGCAGCTTTCCTAGGTGGAACATTCACATTCGAAGCAAAAACGTCTTCCGCAAAGCGAAACCCACCACCAGAGGGACCTGCACCACGTGAGTCTCCAAAGGAGGGTCTTGAGAAGCCAAAGAACTCCGAGAAGATGTCGTCAGCGCTTCTTCCGTTAAACCGGAATGAAGCCCCTCCATCTGAACCACCCGAAAACCCGCCTGCTCCTGGAGGCGGAGCCTGGCTACTTAGACCTTCTTCTCCGTATTGATCATAGATAGCTCGCTTTTGAGGATCACTCAAAACCTAAAAACGAATCCATAAGGAATGTAATCAAACACCAAAGATGATCAATTGTATTTACTTAATAGGCAGAGAAGCCACCATTACTGAATTGAGAAAAAACTACAACTGTTCGAATTCAAGCAAATAAAAGAATAGGAGTTGGTATAAGAGAATTGTACATCGTAAGCTTCAGAGATCTGCTTGAATTTGGCTTCGGCGTCGTTTTTGTTGTTAGGGTTCTTGTCAGGATGCCACTTCATGGCCAGTTTCCGATAAGCTTTCTTCAAGTCGTCGTCTTTTGCGTTCCGATCCACCTGAAGCAGCTTGTAGTAATCGACCCCCATTGCTATTACCTCTCCCTTCTTCTTCCTCTCTTCTTCTTTTGATTCGCCTCTTCGTCTTGTAAGTTTTCAATCGATGATGATCTTCCTCAATGGGGTTGATCGTTCCGTACCGGTTCGGATTTATAACGGAGAGACATCGGAAGATTTCCCGAATGGTTTGGTTCTTTTGTTTGGTCTTCACCGGTTTCTTTCGGTTCGGTATACCAATCTCACATAAAAATACAATAACACGGTGTCGTTAAGATAAAGTATTTAATGCCCAGTCAAGCTGTAAAGGGTGCCAAATAAATTATGAAATCTCTGAGGACTTAAAACGGAAATAAGTGTTCTTTATAATTGTCTAATTGGCAAGCAAAAGAAAAATATAAGAACAAACTATGATTGGTTAAATTTATCAAGAAATCCAAAAAAGTAAAGAGATGATGACACTTCTTCTTCCTTCTCAACCAAACCATATCCACAAGCCACCACTAGTACAATACCGACGCCTCCGAAAACCATACAGATTACCAGTAATCTCCGCCGCGGTGTCAGGTAAGCAGCTGATACTTTCCGGCAAGGTCCGGGCGGTGGAGCCGAAAGAAGCGAAGGCGGTTGTGGCGTCGGAGGGTTACATGCTCTTAGACGTGAGGCCGGCTTGGGAAAGAGAAAAGGCATGTGTGAAAGGGTCCTTACACGTGCCACTGTTCGTGGAGGATACTGACAATGGGCCGATTACGTTGATGAAGAAATGGATCCATTTGGGGTACATTGGGCTTTGGACAGGCCAGAGATTCACCATGTTCAATGACGAGTTCACCCTCCGTGTTGTGGAGGCTGTCCCGGACAAAGAGAGTAAAGTGCTTGTCGTGTGCGGTGAAGGACTCAGGTAACATAGCTAGAGATGTTTCATTTTGGTTTATCATTGACTTTGGTTAAGGTTCTGAGAGAAACTTATCAAACTTAAAATAGTGTAGTTAAAGATTCGATTTGATCATTAGAGAGTCTTGTAAATAGGCATTTTTTGGTTTAGGATTGTTAACATTATCCAAAATCAAACTGATTCAAATATCGGTTTGGTGTTGGTTGATTTGATAGAAATGATGGTTTATTCTTCATATCAATATCAGGTCGTTGATGGCTGTATCAAAGCTCTACGGAGAAGGTTACAAAAGCTTAGGGTGGTTAACCGGAGGGTTTAACCGAGTAACAGAAGGAGATTTTCCAGAGATCGAAGGAACCGAAGAGCTTCGGTTCGCGACGATAGGAGGTGCATCATACTATTTACTCAAACTACTTGTACTGTTGCAGTCTCTTGGCCAAAAGAGTAGTTAAAAATTGGTTATTGGAGACACTTTTTGTCCTTTAAAATTATGTCTGGTTTATTTAATTACAGATGTCTTTTTCACATTAATTGAAATATTTTGTCGGAATGATTTGCTTCGGACAGGACAGCTAATACAATCAATTTACGATTACACCCAAAGCCATTGCACTATTCTTCCCATGCAAATTATAAGTTTATAACACATAAATGAGGGTAACTGCGTAATTTACAAGAACGTTCATCTCCCAGTCCCAGGTCCCTCTTTCTCCTTCCTTCCCTCGTCTGGGTTCCGAGAGGGAAAAGAAAAACAAAAAAAAATCCAGATCTACTAAAAATCCCCAAAATTCAATATTCAAATTTGAAACTCCGAGAAAACCCTAGATTGTTTCAATTGGGGTTGCTGCATCTTCCCAAAAACTTCGTTACGGGATCCAAATCTCTCGAATTGGGGACATCGTACATTGCACACGATGGGCGATTTCAACCTCGCTCTCGTGATTGTCGCGATCGTTGCCTGCGTCATCGTATTCATCTCAAGCATCTATCTCCTCGTGAACTACCAGCATCCAGATGATGCAAACCAGGCTTATTTCCCCAAATTCGTCGTCGTTTTTGGCCTGTCGATAGCCATGATCTCGATTCTCATGTTACCGGCGGATGTGGCCAATCGGCATGCTTGTCGACATGCTATTTACAACGGCGCTTGTAATCTAACATTGCCAATGAAGGATCTTTGGCTTGCCATTTACATTGTTGACGCTATTCTCGTCTTCTTTGTCATCCCCTTCGCTATGTTTTTCTATGAAGGCGACCAGGATAAGTTCGTATTCTCGATGGAAATTGATTTTACTCTACATATTGTAACATGTTTTTGTTAATTGCTAACAGTTTTCTGTGTTTTACTCAGGACTCTAGGGAAGAGGATAAAAAGTGCCTTGCTTTGGGTGGTAACCACGGCTGTTGTTTGTGCTCTGGTGCTTGGAATTTTATACGGTTAGTTGTTCCTGTGTTGTTATATAACTTGTTTAGCTGGAGTGGTAATTGAAACCATTAGTGAGCTTGTAACATGGATGACTCTGATGTTGGTCACTACGATTTGACATCTTTTGTAAAGTTATTCCTAACACATAAATTTTTATTTCAGCTGATAAATTACCTGATTAGGGCTTGGGTTTGAATTTTGTCAGTCATGTGTTAGGAATAGCTTAGAGTAATTTACAAAAATAGCATCTTCATCTTACCTACAGAAGTAATCTCATTAACTTTACAAGGAGCCATTCATGCTTGTGTTTAGTTTCATATTCCTTGGATTTTCTTCTTCTTCTTATATTCTTTTACATCATATTAGGTGTCATTGGAAAGGTTGACTTCTCTGTCAGGCACTTGTCTTCTGCCACATCCACTTTCCCTACTTCGTGGCAATTTTCAAATACTCAACCATGCATCGGTAACACTGCTCGACAGGTAATGTTTGTCTCTTGATGGCAGAATTAGTATATCAAGAGTCATTAATGTCATAGAGAGTTTCAGCATGTAACATATTTCCTCTCTCTGGCTAATCAATGCAGTGCTCAGCATTTACAGCTAATCCCGCATCTGAGAAAACATGGACCATGCGTACTACTTTTCCAGAATATGTTGTTGCCCTTGCGACAATTGTTGGCTCAGTTCTTTTTACGGTATGAGCATTGTTCTATCAAGTTGAAAAGTGCATTGTTTGCTTTGGAAGGATATATAACCTGTCTTATATTGTTGACTTCTCATTGACTAACCACAAACTCTCAACAAATGAAATGCATGGCAATCTCTAATTCTGTATCCATTGAAGTATTATGATGTTTGATTTATACATTCCCGTAGGAAAAAAATTAATTCTTCTCTCAAATATTTTTAGATATTTGGTGGTGTTGGTATTGCATGTCTACCATTGGGACTTATCACTGCATTCATCAGGCGTCCAAAAGCTGTTATCACTAGATCACAATATATAAAGGTCTGGTTTTGTTCTTCTCTGGAAGCATCTTTTCTAGATCTTGAAATCCACTGTCTCTTGCTTGGTTAACTCCATAACTGTTATACAGGAGGCAACCGAACTAGGTAAAAAGGCAAGAGAACTAAAGAAAGCAGCTGATGGACTTCATCAGGAAGAAAGGAGTGGTGCTAAGGGCAAGAAATGGAGGAAAAATGTGAAAGCAGTTGAAAAGGTACATTATTTATCTCAAGTTTCAGTATCTTATTTAAATTTGGTTTTGTATGTAGAAACTTGGAAAGTTTGCCTATTGATACTGCTCCCTGACTTGTAAAGAAACTTTGGTTGTGTGTGGAGTTATGGGAAATGACAATTTGTAGTGAAAAGCTACTGAGATAGTAGAATTGGTTATGATAGTCATTAAATACTTTGCTTGATTGTGGATTTAATTTGTGTCCCCTCAATCCTATAATTGAATGTGGTAACCTTGCAGGAGTTGCTCCAATTGGAGGAAGATGTGAACCTCTTAGAAGAGATGTATCCACAAGGAGAACAGGTAAGACGAGTGTACCTTAGAACTTAATCTATAATCTTTTTGTTGTTCAACTATTTTATTCCCTAGAACTTTATTCCAGGCAGAAACAGCATGGGCTTTCACTGTGCTTGGATACTTGGCCAAGTTTATTCTTGGAATCTTGGGGTTAGTGATCTAAGCAAAGAATCTTGTTTGCATTTTTTTTTCAATACAGCCTTATTTGTTAACTGTTATATCATCATGCGTAATGCATACAGTTCTTGCATATTTAGGTTTTTGCACTCTTAGCGTCTTTTCAAATGGCAATTTTTTTTTTGTCTTTGTAGATTGATCGTTTCCATTGCTTGGGTTGCACACATCATCATATATTTACTCGTCGACCCTCCTCTCTCCCCTTTTCTTAACGAGGTTTTCATTAAGCTTGATGATGTCTGGGGTAAGTTCTTACTTCTGTTCGTGTTATCCTATATAAGGCTAATTTTTTATATATCTGACTGACTCCATGCTGGGATGTGTGGAAATCTCCAGGTCTTTTAGGCACTGCTGCCTTTGCTTTCTTCTGTTTCTACCTTCTACTTGCTGTTATCGCTGGGGCAATGATGCTGGGTTTGAAGCTGGTCTTCATTACCATTCATCCAATGAAGTAATTTTATCTCACGAGTTTAAGTGTTAAAACAGTCTTTGGCTGTTTTCTAATGTCATTCGTAATCTTTTTCTTTGATTTTCTGATTGGCCATATCAACATTATTTCAGATGGGGAGCTACTCTAATGAACTCTTTCCTCTTCAATGTCGGGCTCATTCTTCTTTGTTCAATCAGGTAGGTCTCTCCGACCTCTGTATTTGATGGGATCAAGTTCACTCTGATAAATGGATTTAGAGCAAGCGTGTTTACGTACATGCATTTACAACTCAGTGTTGTCGTGCCATCACCAAAACTAATCTCCTTTTTGCCTAATGCCTAAATCAAAGTTGATAACTACTTTACTCATGCTCTTCGGTACCCTTCATTGTCTCTTGGACGTCAAACCAAGACATTTTGACTAAATTCCAGCTCCCACCTTCACAATTATATTTTGTTAATCCTCACAGTCTGAGTAATGCGGTTCATATAAAATGCAGTGTGATTCAATTTTGTGCCACTGCATTTGGATATTACGCTCAAGCCACTGCTGCCCAGGAGATCTTTGGTCACACATTGCAGTCCCTTAGAGGAATTAAGTACCTCTACAAGTAAGTAGAAATGGTTTAGCATATGGTAGTCGGATGTTGTTATATTCGTAACTAGTCATATTGAGCGATCGAGATTGTAAATTTCAGGTACAATGTGTTCCAAATCGGGTTTGTTATCCTGGCTGGACTAACCTTCCTATATTACATTGCTTTTGTAAGTCTTCTTTGATGTTACCCCTCAGTTTTGTCTTCTGTATAATTATCTGAGGAATCATATCTTCTTTTGTGTTTTGGCAGGGATGGAGGAGAAAAAAACCCAGCGGCCGTTTCCAGCTCTCTACTTAAAAGTATAACTTTTTCTTTGCTTAACATTTGTGGTTATTCGAGATTTTCCTTCACCGAGATCTTTATTGAGTGCTGTCGACAAAGTTTCTGCTTGTTTCCGGATCATCATCGATTCCGGAAGTATCCGGAGACTCTGCTTCTGAGATTTATATTCCCTGAATGTATTTTTATTTTACTTGTGTTTGTGCAACAGTACTAGTTGTCCTGTCTTGGTCTATTGTACTGTTTTGGATG
The DNA here is from genome assembly GCF_030686135.1 of Camelina sativa. NCBI lineage: Eukaryota > Viridiplantae > Streptophyta > Magnoliopsida > Brassicales > Brassicaceae > Camelina > Camelina sativa. The sequence continues at coordinate 3,278,203 of NC_141880.1, forward strand.
CGATTAATGTAATCATATTTTTCTAATGAGAAGCCATGTTCGAATTTCACAAGACGTCGTAGCCCAGCCGGAGACTTTATTTGTGGTTTGAGAGAATTGTAAACCGTATCAATTGTTTTGGATTAGGTTAAGTTAACCGAACCGGATTATCAAAATTCAAAGATTATAGGGTGATGATAGGCAAGGACAAGTGGACTTGCGTTAGGGACATTGTGCAGCTGAAGTGACAAGTGGCGTCGTATAAGAGTGGCCAATAGCCTCTTTTGCCCAATCAGCTTCTTGCCTCATCTAAACTCACTCTCTCTGAAGATTCTTAAAAGACAGGGATAGATAACGCTAGCTTCTTAACAAGATAAGGCAGAGTTTATTTCTATCCGTCAGATGGATTTGTTTCCCCATCCAACCGTCGAGATACGTTCTCTGAGATCTCCCAAGTTTTCATCTGATCCCACACATATACAGGCCACTTAAAAACTCCATTTGATTTGTAATCTTTTACAGAAAAAAAAAAAAATCAACACACAGCAAAACAAACGACGCCGGAGATGGCCGCCACTTCAACAGCCGTCGCCGCTGCTTCTTCTTCAATCATGGGTACACGGGTGGTTTCCGACATCCACTCCGGTTCAAGCAGGTTCACAGCCCGGTTCGGATTCGGAACCAAGAAAGCTGCTCCCAAAAAGGCTAAGAAGGTTATCACTGACCGGCCTCTATGGTTCCCAGGCGCACAGTCCCCTGAATATCTCGACGGTTCGCTTGTCGGAGACTACGGGTTCGACCCTTTCGGTTTAGGTAAACCGGCGGAGTACCTCCAGTTTGATCTCGACTCCCTGGACCAGAATCTTGCCAAGAACTTGTACGGAGAGGTGATCGGGACACGTACCGAGGAGGTGGACCCCAAATCGACGCCGTTTCAGCCCTACAGTGAAGTCTTCGGGCTCCAGAGATTCAGAGAATGTGAGCTGATTCACGGTCGGTGGGCTATGCTCGCCACTCTTGGTGCTCTCACCGTGGAATGGCTCACCGGTGTTACTTGGCAAGACGCCGGCAAGGTATTGCCTCTTTCTTTCTTTCTCGTCGCTTTTTTTTTGGTAGCGTTTGCGTTTGGACATTTTGTGTGATTGTTATTGTTTTACCAGGTTGAGCTAGTGGATGGGTCGTCTTACTTAGGACAACCATTGCCCTTCTCCATCTCGACATTGATCTGGATCGAAGTGTTAGTGGTCGGCTACATTGAGTTCCAACGAAACGCTGAGCTGGACTCGGAGAAGCGTTTGTACCCAGGAGGCAAGTTCTTTGACCCGTTAGGACTGGCGTCTGACCCAGAGAAGAAGGCTCAGCTTCAGCTAGCTGAGATCAAACATGCTCGTTTAGCCATGGTTGCCTTCTTGGGTTTCGCTGTTCAGGCTGCTGCAACGGGTAAAGGACCGCTCAACAACTGGGCGACTCACCTTAGTGACCCGCTTCACACCACCATTATTGATACCTTCTCTTCCTCTTGATGTGGTGGCTTTTAGCTCCTATTGTCATGTAATGGTGTAATGTCGTTCTCTTAAAGAAAATTTGGCACCTTTTGTAATGTATAAACGAGTTCTGATATCTCTCACAGTTTGCGTTTGAGTAGATGGTCATTGATGAGTAATGAGCGTTTATTTTATAATGCTGTCGAAATTGATCACCGATAAGTGGATGATTCCATTAACCGAAAAAAGAAGTTTTTTTTTTCTTCTACATAGTAAAAAAAAATAAGACACGGCTTCAATACAGAGATAGCAACGAGCAATATAAAAGCAATTTCCCAAAAACCCCCTTAACCACTATCCCACATCATTCGACAGAGGAAAGAGGACGACCCATAACCATTCTTTGAACCTTTACTCAAAACAATAACGACCGAGAGAGAGAGAGAGAGAGACGACACGAGTAGTGATGATGAAAAGGCATACAATTATGACGAGATCATGAGCCTTGCGATCATTCCTTGAGTCCAGCGTGCAGTGACCTTGAGATCTTCATCCTCTGATTGGAGACACTCATTGAGGAACTCACCACAGAAGGTGAAGTTTCTGAACAACTGCTTTGTGTTCTCTCCTACAACATCCGCAAGATCACCCATTGCTGCAACCGCTGCTTTTGTCACGCTCTCATCCCTGCTCCCAAAACATACCACAGCAATAAGTTTAAACGGAGTACTGAAACCAATAATATATAATACAAATTGATTATCTTATTGAAAACATACAGTACACATTACCTTAGGGAATCTTTGGACACTACTTCAACAAACTGCAAGAGATGCTGAGCGTAGGGTATCATGAGGTCGGCTTTTGTGTCCTTGAACCCTTGTAGTATCCCTGAGTATGCCTCAAAGATGCTTCTCCGGAGTTGGCTCGCATAATCCATAAGCTCCTCGTCAAGCGTGTCCATCTGAGCACACACCTGAGCAGCTCCTTGCATGATTTGAATGGCTGGAGCTACATACCTTTCAAAATGAGCATCAATCGCCAGAGCAATATCTCCGAAGCATGAGAATATTGGAGGCTTCACCGATCTGTGGAGTGCATCACTTTGAAGGTTTTGGATAAGGAGACCCATGATCTGATCGCAAAAAGGTAGGACTTTTTCATCCAGGGCACGGCAAATGTCACCAATCACTCCTACGGTGATTGAGCAGACTTGGTATTCTTCGAAATTCTGCAGTCCCATCTGGAGATATTTGAAGAGCTCAGGCATGTATTTCACAAACTCAGCTCCAGTCGCGTAGGCAAGAGCACCAATTGCAAGCATGGCTTCTTCGTGGACACTTGAACTATGGCATCCGAACACCCTTAGGAACAGCCTCATGATGTCATCTGCGTTCTGCATAATGATGGGTCTCGTGTCATCCGAGCCACTCAGCTTCTGGATTATGACTTGGAGAACACCACAAAGAGAAGCCTGGAGTTCTGCTTGCTTCTCACGGTCATCAGTTGATATTATAGGGAGGTCCATCGTCTCAGCTAGTTTTTTCATGATGGCAGGGAGGAGATGTGCTATGATACTCGAGGCCTCTGAAAGGTTTGAACACCGGACAACCTCGTTTAAGGTTTCATACGCAGCACCTCTTAGCTTAGACTCCGCCCCATCGGTACGCTCAGCCGCTGCAAGCAGATGTGTGATGATCTCCGTAAGATAAGGAGAGAGAATAGACGAACTTGCTCCAGAGTCTTCATATCCCTGTGCAAGATTGTATATTGCTCCACACACCTTCTCTGCCACATTTGGCACATCTTTAATCGATTCTAGTAATACACCCACAATTCTAGGGAGGTTTTCGGGTGATATAACAGAGAAACCACTTTCTGGGGAGTGCAAAAACTCAAAGATACGGCTCAGAGTCCAAGCAGTTGTGTCCCTGACATGGTTATTACCATCTTTGGTTGCGGTAAGGAGGAATTCTAAGCCAGCAGCAACCATCGGGGCAAGTTTATCAATTGTTGGGCCCTCCAAAATTGATCCAAAAGCATAAGTGGCTGCCTCCCGGCTTCGCCAATCTGGCGAGCTTATGTTTCTCTCAACAAAAGGCATCACAAGAGGGACTACACCATCTCCAACCGTTCTGGCAACGAGGCCAAGGCATGTCCCACCAGCCATAGATATGTTCCAGACATCGTCGTCGTGATCCTGATCCTCTTCCTGCTTTTGCAGAGTTTCTAGCAACATTTGAACTAAATGGGGAAGAGCCTTCTCTATGAAACAAGAATGGGGAGGGGATGAGTCACCGCTATCAGGACTGTCATACTCTTGACGGTCGATCTCTTCATCACAGATGGAACTCCAGAACTCGATTGCTTGGAGGGCAACACTCTCTTCATCTCCTTTTACAGCATTTGATGTGAGCTCAAAGAGTGTTTGCATGTATTGCTCCAGCACCTCGTAGTATGTTGATGCAATGGAGACAAGGCACTCGAATGCAGCTTGCCTGATCTCTGCCTCCTTGGAGCATGCAGTCTCGCATACCATCTTCATGATGTAAGTTCTCTCCATTTCATTCTCAAAATTAGTTTGGGAGAAATCCAGGGCATTCAACAGTGCCTTTGTTGCTGCAAGACGAACTTCTGCGGTATTTTCAGACTGGTTCATGCCCTGCACAACTGCTGTAAGGACAGAATTCACTTCATCTTGCACAAGATCATGATGTGATATCTCTTCACAGACATAACCAAGAGTTTCTAAGGTTGACTGCTTCAAGTGTGCGGGACTGCCTTGCTGGGTCATATTGTTAAGAAGCGATCCAACAAGTTCAGGCCACTGCTTCTGAGGAATTTCGATGGAGGCTACCTTAGCAATAACCTGAGCTGAAGTATGCCTGGCCTCAAGGATAGATGAGCCAAGAGTTCTTAGCAACTGTTCCTTGATCTGGGATTTAAGAGCAACTTCGATAGCAAACCATTGCTTCACTAGATGATCTTTTGTGGCAGAATCTTTAGCATCAAGAGAATTCTTTAGCAGGATGCCAGCAAGTCGACGGGATTCAGAAGGTTTATCATCGCTAGCAAGCTCAAAAGACAAGGATAGTAAGAACTGCGGCAAGTTCTGCTCTTGGAATTGCCTGAGACTACCCTCTGCTTCAGTACGGATCCTTGCATCAGCTGACTGGGCAGCCAGTAGAAACTGAGTGATCTCCATAGCCATTATTCTATCTGCGTAACAAAGACATGTACAAGAGAATCAGCGGCAAAACATTGTAAATAGAAACACAACGCAAAACAAAAGTAAAAGCTACAGAACAAAGTAAAGGTTAACTATTAAAAAAGGCAATAGTACTATACAAACCATCCCTCAGGTTCAAAATCGAAGAGCCCAAACAAACAACAAGGTTAAATACGTTGAACCATATGTAAAGTAATATCCATACTCTTGAGAAAACAAATCCCAATTAAAAAAAAAAAAAAACCCAAACCAAAGTTGACGCAGCGTTTACTTAAAACTCAGGAAGAAGACGATGTCTATTAGAATTGAAAGAAGGAAGAAAAAATGAGTGGCGAATCAAAGCGAGCGAGCGAGTAAGTAACTAGTTTCAAAACCCTAGATGTAGTGACACCCAAAACAAAATCAGAAATCATAGATCTATTGAGAAAATAAGCAAAATCCAGAACTCAATACACAGTTCAATCAAGAGACTTACACGGAAATTTAAGGTTTTATTCGCCTGTGAAAACGCGTAAGCGCTAGGGTTTATCGCTTCAATCCAAACCCCTCTCACTGCAAATTTTTAATCGAGGAAATAAACTTCTCCAAGACGCCGCTCGAAGCAGGGGCAAAAACCTCTGGATCAGAATAACCCTAGAGTTGCGGAGAGAGAGAGAGTACTTTAGAAGAAAACTGGGGAAGGAGGCAGAGAGAGAGAGATATGGAGAGACTGAAGAGAGATGAATTTTCGAATAAAAGGAAGGAGCGGGTGGGGAGGGGAAGAAGGGCAAAGCAAAAGCTCATTACACCTTATTTCTTAATTCACCCCATAATTATTACTTATTTTAGCGTTAACCCCTGAAGTTTCCAATATTTTTGTTTTGTTACCTTAAACTTTAATAAATCATCCGTCTTACATCTCAAAATTCTTTTGAATCGTCGGAAACTTGTGGGCGTATTTGCATTTGATACTAGAGTATAAGCATTCCATTTAATTTTAAGAAATTATATGCTTATATTAAAATTTCATAATGTTTGTAAATTAAACATAACCTACAACCGTTAAAAACTTTTTTCTTTTCTGAATGATTTCCTTGCTTGTTTGCTTATTCTCATTGTTTGCTTTATTTAGTAGATAATATTTTGGTCTTGCTACTGAATTACAAACATCATTTGTTCAACCTAGTTTAAATTCAAATTTATCTATTAATATATGTCCTTATGGAATGATCCTAAATCACACTACCTACATACGACGTATTTGTGCACTAGAACATGGGTGCAACGAATCAATGTCTACGGACATTAATCTGAAATAACCGTCTTAGGTTTAAAATAATTTGTTGTAGTTGAATAGACGCCCAACTTAATCATATACATGTAGTCTGTTTCATATTTGTTATATCCTTTCAGAAAAGTCAGATATCCTGATTAATTTTTAAATAAGAACGTTTAGTAAAAATTAATTAAAATAATTATAGATTTAGTCATGTAAACTTAAATATTAACTTGGACCTATGACGGTTATTTCAGATTAATGTCCGTAGACAAATAAAACTAGCATGCATTAACTGAATAGTTAATGAATTCAATAACATGAACCAAAATTAATATGAATTGAAATAAAATAATAATAACAATATATTGTCAGTTTTTCTCTGAAGATAAAATAGAAAGAGGGCGAATGTAATATTTTGTTGATGAGAATAATCTATTAATCCAAATAAGGAAAAAATCGGAAAACATAAAAAGAAAATAAACTACCTAAAAATAAATATAATGTGGATGTAAGAATTTTTTTACTCATTATATACATATGAATAAAATTATTGGTATCACTTATAAGGTAATCAGAATTATTTTGGACAATTAGGTTAGTTGAGATTAAACAAAAAAAACCAACAAATGTTTAAAGGGGGTGATTTCGAAATATGGTAATTTACTAATTTGTGTTAGCCTTTTTGCCCCTTCCCCACCCGCTTCTTCTCTGTATTCGAAATTGAAATTGTTTCTTTTTTCATATATCTCTCCTTCGACAGTTTCAAGCTCTCTCTCTCTCTCTCTCTCTCAGCAACTCTAGGGTTTTTTTTTCCCCTGATCCAGAGGTTTCTGCTCTGCTCTCGAGCGGCGTTTTCGAAAAGACTTCTCGTCGATAGAATCTGCAGTGACAGGGACGCGGGGTTTTGGATTGCAGCGATAAACCCTAGCTCTTACGCGAATTACCCAAGAGCGAAACCTCAATTTCCGTGTAAGTCTCTTGTTTGAACTGTGTATTGAGTTCTGGATTTGCTTATCTCTTGATAGATCTATGCTTTCTGATTAGGTTTTCGTTCACTACTCCTAGGATTTTTAACTTTGGTTGGTTACTTCGCTGTGATTTTGCCACTTTACATTCTTTGATTTCTTTTACAGAAATAGAAACTCGTGTTCTTCACGACTTCTATAGGCATAAGCTTTTTCTTAAAGGTCAATTTTGGTTCGGATTTTATACTTGGATTTGTTTGTTCTCAGATAAGAGATTCTCATATAGTTTTCTCGGAGTATGGATATTAATTTAGTACCGCTTATGTTCAAACTCGTAAAGTTTGCTCTTGCATTCTCATTGGAACCTCTCTGAAGTGTTGACTTTTCCCTCCCAAAAAACGCGACCCACTTCCTTCTTTCCCCACCTTCGCCGATCTCGGCGTTGGCTCCCACCGGCCACCATGGCCAAAAAGAAGCCTAAACCTAAATCATCTAAGGAGATCCCCACTGGATCCCTTTCGTCCACCGATTCCCCCAAAGAGATTTCTTCATCGCCTGTCCCCAAAAATACAGCCGGTGCTGAATCCTCCCAGATCCGCTCCCCTAAGTCATTACCTGAGTCTCCGGTAGTCTCGGCTAATAAAGAAGTTTCCGATTCCTGCAACCCCTCTCCCAAAGAGGATACTGTAGCTGAAATCGCAAACCCTAATTCCCCAAATTCAGCTACAATTGACACACCTGTTGTGGCTGCTCAAACTCAAAACGTTGTCGTTGCTACCTCTAATGGTACGGCCACAGACAAGCCTCTTCCGGGTACCACCTCGGATGCCCCGGCCAACACCTCATCTAAGTCTGAATTCCCTTGGAAAGACCTGGTCAACGGAAGTACGAAGAAGTTGGAAAAGAAAGGTACGCCATTTACACTCGATTCTGGTGAATCCTGTGTCACAATCCCAAACTCTGTTATTGAAAAAAACAGGAAAGCTTGGGATAGTTTTATTCTGGGTCAGTTCTACGAGGAGTCACCACCACGAGGGGCTGTCCAAGCGATTGTAAACGGCATCTGGAGTCGCCAGCGTAGGGATATCACTGCTTCAAAAATGGAAGGAAACTCCTTCCTTTTTCGGGTCCCTTGTCCAAACGTGAGACGACGGATTCTTAGCCAATGTCTTTGGCAAATTGATGGACAAACAATGTTTGTCGCAAAATGGTCTCCGGAAGTAAAACCTACTAAGCCCGAGCTCTCTATGGTACCAGTTTGGCTTGATTTTGTGGGAGTCCCTTTGGAATTCTTTAACAGAGAAGGTCTGGAATACATCGCGGGTCTAGTGGGCCATCCAATCTGTCTTCATCCCCAAACGGAAAACTTGACAAACATTGAAGTTGCAAAGGTTTACACAGTCATTGATCCAAGGAAACCACTTCCAGAAGCGGTCAATGTAAGATTTGAATCAGGTCAGATCAAGAGAATTCAGGTATCTAGTCCCTGGCTCCCATCCCTTTGTGCTCATTGTAAAAAGGTGGGACACACTATCTCAAGATGTTCAAAGGCCCCTGTCACTTGCACTCTTTGTGGTTCTGCAAAACATCCCACCCTCACTTGTCCAAGAGCAAAAAAAGACAAACAAGACAAACAACAAGGGAAGCGGCCAATAGAATCTCAACTCCCCATTGTTGGTATTGGTCATACAAACCCTCTTCCGGTTGCTGAGAACCATAAAGGAATCCCTCCAGTGATAACTAAACTACCAGTGAGCTCCTCCGTTTCTCTCCCTGAAAAGGCGGTACCGCTGGCTTCAAATCTGCCTCCCATCCCTCCTAAGGAACAGTTTTCCAATAAGCCCCAATCTTCAACCCGCTCCGAAGGGGACCTTTGCATCGATCTTAGATCAAACCTATTCTCCCATCAGTCCTTTAAAGAGCTAGATCCCGATGGTGATAACTCGGTCTCTAGTCAAGACAGTCACTCGGACGACGATGACAACCCTGATGCAGAGTCAGATAGGTTTCTGAAGGTTGTCTCAAAGCGTATGATGCGACAGAAACAGTGTAAAGCTAGGGCTGGAGGCCCTCCAAACCTCTAACTGTTCCTCCTATATGGATATTTTTTGTTGGAACATTAGAGGTTTCAATGACTCTGTAAAGCGGCGTACTTTTAGGAAATGGTTGCGTAATAATCAACCTCTTTTTGGTGGGCTTATAGAAACCCATGTCAGCCCTTCGAACTCGCAGCATATAGTTTCAAGCGTTTTCCCTGGATGGTCTTTTGTCGGTAATTATGAATATTCGGATCTTGGTAAGATTTGGGTTATTTGGCATCCTTCGGTTCAAGTAACCATTCTCAGTAAGTCGTTGCAGTTGATCACTTGTCTGGTTAAGCTGCCTTTCGTGTCCCTGGATATTGTGGTTTCTATTATCTACGCTTCTTCAGTCAGTAGTGCCGCTAGGAAAGAGGTGTGGCAGGAACTAGAAGACTTGGCTTCTTCCACAACTGTTGCTAACAAGCCTTGGACTGTCCTAGGAGACTTTAATCAAGTCTTACTGCCTCAAGAACACTCAAACGCGGCTCCTCAATCCTTCCCCAGTGGTATGCAAGACCTCACTAGATGTTTCACAAATTCTGCCCTTTGTGATCTCCCCTACTGTGGTAATACTTTCACGTGGTCTAACAAGCAAGATGTGGGCTTCGTGGCTAAAAAGCTTGATAGGATTGTTGTAAACGATGAATGGCTTTCAGTTTTCCATCCTCTTTGGCCGTCTTTGGGGAACCGGGTTTCTCAGACCACAGCCCCAGCTGCCTCTTCCTTGATTGTCACAAGCCTAAGAGGAAAAAGCCGTTTAAATTCCTCACACTCCTAAATCAACACCCGAATTTTTCCTCTTTGATCAAACTCTACTGGGAAGGTCTAGATTTTGAAGGGACAGAAATGTTTAAAATCTCTAAGAAGCTTAAGGAGTTAAAGCCAGTTATCAAAGCGTTCAGTAAGGAGCACTATTCAGAGATTGAGAAGCGAGTCAAGGAAGCTTATTCTGATCTGCTGAACTGCCAACAGAAACTCCTCTCTTCTCCCTCCCCGAACTTAATACAGCAGGAAAAAGATGCGCACCACAAATGGTGTACCCTAGCGTTAGCGGAGGAAGCTTACTTGAAGCAAAAATCTCGAATATGTTGGCTGGAGGAAGGGGATAAGAACTCAAGATTTTTCCACAGGTCAGTTCTCACAAGACAAGCCCAGAATGAAATAATTTTCCTCCTTGATGAAAATGATCAGATTGTGGATACTAGTCAAGGGATTCAAACCCTGGTAATTGAATACTTTCAAAAGGTCCTTGGTGAGCAGCAGGCCCATTCAACGGTCACTGTTCAGGATTTAGCTGCCATAATCCCTCAGCGTTGTTCAACCCTCACAATCCAAGCTCTCTCCTCGCCTGTCACCGCAACTGAGATTAAGAATGTTGTTTTCTCTCTTCCTAAGAATAAAGCTCCTGGCCCAGATGGTTACTGTGTAGAGTTCTTCACAGCTCACTGGGACACAGTAGGTCATTCTCTCACTGCGGCAGTCTTGGAATTCTTCCACACAGGCAAGCTCCTGAAGCAATGGAACTCTACTATCATCTCCCTAATCCCAAAGTCTCCAAATGCTCAAAGACCTTCTGATTTCCGGCCTATAGTCTGTCTCAATACCGTGTACAAGGTTGTTTCAAAGATCCTCGCAAACAGACTGAAAAAGCTCTCCCTGACCTGATTTCAAACAATCAATCGGCTTTCATTCAAGGTAGGCTGCTTGTAGAAAATGTCCTCTTAGCAACAGAACTCGTACAGGGTTACAACCAGAAAAACATATCCAACAGAGGGATGCTAAAGGTGGATCTCAAAAAGGCTTTCGATTCAGTTCATTGGAGCTTCATAATCAATACTCTCGAAGCAATGAACTTCCCAAAACATTTCATCTCGCTGATTAATGAGTGTATCTCCACCACGAGCTTCTCAATCTGCATAAACGGGGAGTTGTGTGGATATTTCAGGGGAGCCAAGGGCTTGAGACAAGGAGACTCCCTGTCGCCATACTTGTTTGTGATTGCCATGGAAGTCTTTTCTCAGATGCTCTCAACAAACTATGGTAACAATCGCATAGGAGTTCATCCAAATGCCAGTGATCCGCAGGTCACCCACTTGGCCTTTGCTGATGATATCATGGTATTTTTTGATGGTATGAAGAGCTCGTTGAGTAACATTGCTGCAGTTCTGGAAGATTTTGCTTCCATCTCAGGCCTCTCCATGAATATTACTAAAACTGAGCTCTTTATTGCGGGTGTGAACCAAGTTGAAGCTTCGGAGATTGCATCTGTAGGCTTCAAGATTGGTTCTCTTCCCATCAGATATCTCGGTCTGCCCCTCATGCATCGTAAACTTAGGATCTCTGAATACCATCCGCTTCTTGAAAAGATATCAAACCGGTTCACCTCCTGGCCTTCCCGAGCTCTTTCTTACGCTGGTCGAGCACAATTGATATCTTCCGTGATCTATGGTACGATCAACTTCTGGATGTCAGCGTTCATCCTTCCCAAAGGCTGCCTTAAAAAAATTGAAAGTCTATGTTCAAACTTTCTTTGGTTCGGTGATGTTAATAAAAAGGGTTCAGTCAAAGTCGCTTGGCAAAGTATATGTCGTCCCAAGCAGGAGGGTGGGCTCGGGTTTAGATTACTCACTGACTGGAATAGAACTCTTTGTCTTAAGCTTCTTTGGAGGCTCTTCTCAGCAACAGACTCTCTTTGGGCTTTATGGCTGAGAAACACAAAGATCAAAGAAGATATCTTCTGGCATATTGACGCTAAAAAGCAAACCTCTTGGACTTGGAAATTTATCCTCAACCTGCGTCCTCTGGCGCGCCAGTTTCTTCGAGGTGTCTTGGGTAACGGTAATTCCTTGAGTTTCTGGTTTGATTGGTGGACTCCCCTTGGACCACTGATTGACTTTATGGGAGCATCAGGGCCTACTCAGACGGGGATCTCCCTAACAGCTAATGTCTCGGACGCCTGTAATCATGCAGGATGGAACCTCAGACCAGCTCGCTCTCCTCTTGCTGAAGCTTTACATATACACCTGACCTCCATTCACCTCCCTCTCTCATCGGAGTCTGACTCTTATGTGTGGAAGGTAGAGGAGACTGAGCTTATCACTTTCTCCACTAAGCGGACCTGGGAAATACTACGTCAACGCTCGGCTTCCCAACAGTGGACTGATCAGGTTTGGTACAAAGGTCATGTTCCGAGGCAGGCTTTCATATTTTGGTTGATGCACCTAGATAGACTCCCCACAAGAGCAAGGCTCGCCAATTGGGGAATGGAAATTGATCCTAGCTGCTGTCTATGTGCCTCCTACTTGGAATCCAGGGATCATCTGTTTCTCCACTGTGAGGTAAGTGAACTACTCTGGAGGATGATAAACGTGCGACTTGGTTATGGTCCGATTACCTTCCACACTTGGGTAGCTTTCTCGACATGGCTAGACACCAAAGACAATACGACTCCTCGCACTCTGCGTAGACTCGTTGCTCAGGCCACACTTTATGCAATCTGGATGGAACGAAACAGTCGATACCACAATACTATTTCCACTGACGCTCTAGTCCTATTCAAAGCACTAGACCGACAAATCCGGGATGCGATCTTGGCAAAACAGTTTCGCAGGAACTTCAAAAATCTCCTGCAAATCTGGCTTAATTATGATTAGTTGTTCTACTCATTGTCACAATAGATAGACCCTTCCTGTTTTTATTTTTTTGGGCAAGGGATGGTCTCAAGTTTATAGATCGATGCTGTAAAACACTGCAAAAGTTTCATTTAATGAAATTCACAGTTTTACAAAAAAAAAAAAAGTTTGCTCTTGCTTGTGCCATCTCATTTGAACCTGTGGACGGTTTGTATATAGTGTTATTATTGCTTCTATATTTATAGCAAATACTTTGTTCAGTAGCTTTTTACTTTTTGTTTTGAGTTGTGTGCTGGTTGTATTCTGTTTACAATGTTTTGTCGCTGATTCTCCTACATGTCTTTGTTATGCAGAGAGAAGAATGGCGATGGAGATCACTCAGTTCCTACTGGCCGCCCAGTCGGCCGATGCAAGAATCCGTACTGAAGCAGAGGGTAGTCTCAGGCAATTCCAAGAACAGAACTTGCCGCAGTTCTTATTATCTTTGTCTTTTGAGCTTGCCAAGAATGATAAACCTTCTGAATCCCGTCGACTAGCTGGTATCCTGCTCAAGAATTCTCTTGATGCTAAAGATTCTGCCAGGAAAGGTCATCTGGTGAAACAGTGGTTTGCTATTGACGTTGCTCTTAAATCCCAGATCAAGGAACTGTTACTAACAACTCTTGGTTCATCTGCCCTTGAGGCCAGGCATACTTCAGCTCAGGTTATTGCAAAGGTAGCCTCCATTGAAATTCCTCAGAAGCAGTGGCCTGAACTTATTGGATCCCTGCTTAACAATATGACCCAGCAAGGCAGTCCCGCACACTTGAAGCAGTCAACCTTGGAAACTCTTGGCTATGTCTGTGAAGAGATATCACATCATGATCTTGTGCAAGATGAAGTGAATTCTGTCCTTACAGCAGTTGTGCAGGGCATGAACCAGTCTGAAAATACCGCAGAAGTTCGTCATGCGGCAACAAAGGCACTGTTGAATGCCCTGGATTTCTCTCAGACTAATTTTGAGAATGAGGTGGAGAGAACTTACATAATGAAGATGGTATGCGAGACAGCATGTTCCAAGGAAGCAGAGATCAGGCAAGCGGCATTGGAGTGCCTTGTCTCCATTGCATCAACATACTACGAGGTGCTAAAGCAATACATGCCAACACTCTTTGAGCTCACATCAAATGCTGTTAAGGGAGATGAAGAAAGTGTTGCCCTCCAAGCAATCGAGTTCTGGAGTTCCATCTGTGATGAAGAGATCGACCGTCAAGAGTATGACAGTCCTGATACTGGTGACTCATCCCCTCCCCATTCTTGTTTCATAGAGCAGGCCCTTCCCCATTTAGTTCAAATGTTGCTAGAAACTCTGCAGAAGCAGGAAGAGGATCAGGATAGTGACGACGATGTCTGGAACATATCTATGGCTGGTGGGACATGCCTTGGCCTCGTTGCCAGAACAGTTGGAGATGGTATAGTCCCTCTTGTAATGCCTTTTGTTGTCGAAAACATAACTTCGCCAGATTGGCGAAACCGGGAGGCAGCCACTTATGCTTTTGGATCAATTTTGGAGGGACCAACAATTGATAAACTTGCCCCCATGGTTGCTGCTGGCTTGGAATTTCTCCTTCTTGCAACCAAGGATGGTAATAACCATGTCAGGGACACAACTGCTTGGTCTCTGAGCCGTATCTTTGAGTTTTTGCACTCCCCAGAAAGTGGCTTCTCTGTCATATCACCCGAAAACCTCCCTAGAATTGTGGGTGTGTTACTGGAATCAATTAAAGATGTGCCAAATGTGGCGGAGAAGGTGTGTGGAGCAATATACAATCTTGCACAGGGATATGAAGACCTTGGAGCAAATTCGTCTCTTCTCTCTCCTTATCTTACAGAGATCATCACACATCTGCTTGCAGCGGCTGAGCGTACCGATGGGGCGGAGTCTAAGCTAAGAGGTGCTGCGTATGAAACCTTAAACGAGGTTGTCCGGTGTTCAAACCTTTCAGAGGCCTCGAACATCATAGCACATCTCCTCCCTGCCATCATGAAAAAACTAGCTGAGACGATGGACCTCCCGATAATATCAACTGATGACCGTGAGAAGCAAGCAGAACTCCAGGCTTCTCTTTGTGGTGTTCTCCAAGTCATAATCCAGAAGCTGAGTGGCTCGGATGATACGAAACCCATCATAATGCAGAACGCAGATGACATCATGAGGCTGTTCCTAAGGGTGTTCGGATGCCATAGTTCAAGTGTCCACGAAGAAGCCATGCTTGCAATTGGTGCTCTTGCCTATACGACTGGAGCTGAGTTTGTGAAATACATGCCTGAGCTCTTCAGATATCTCCAGATGGGATTGCAGAATTTCGAAGAATACCAAGTCTGCTCAATCACCGTAGGAGTGATTGGTGACATTTGCCGTGCCCTGGATGAACAAATCCTACCTTTTTGCGATCAAATCATGGGTCTCCTTATCCAAAACCTTCAAAGCGATGCACTCCACAGATCGGTGAAGCCTCCAATATTCTCATGCTTTGGAGACATTGCTCTGGCGATTGGTGCTCATTTTGAAAGGTATGTAGCTCCAGCCATTCAAATCATGCAAGGGGCTGCTCAGGTGTGTGCTCAGATGGACACACTTGACGAGGAACTTATGGATTATGCGAACCAACTCCGGAGAAGCATCTTTGAGGCATACTCAGGAATACTACAGGGCTTCAAGGACACAAAAGCCGAGCTCATGATACCCTACGCTCAACATCTCTTGCAGTTTGTTGAAGTAGTATCCAAAGATTCCCTAAGGTACGAACTGTATGTTTTCAATTTGTGTTATATTATTGGTTTCACTATTCAGTTTATACTTAATTACTTAGGTTTTGTTTTGGGAGCAGGGATGAGAGCGTGACAAAAGCAGCGGTTGCAGCAATGGGTGATCTTGCGGATGTTGTAGGAGAGAACACAAAGCATTTGTTCAAAAATTTCACCTTCTGTAGTGAGTTCCTCAATGAGTGTCTCCAATCAGAGGCTGAAGATCTCAAAGTCACTGCACGCTGGACTCAAGGAATGATCGCAAGACTCATGCACTCATCATGATAAGCCTTTTTAAGTCTAGTCTTACTCTCTCTTAGTTGTCAAAAGATTCGTTTTGCTACGGGTCTTGGTCTTCTTTTATCTCGTCTCCATCGAATGATGTGAATAGCGGTTACAGGGCTTATGGGAAAGAGTATTTTTTTTTTGTTATTGCCCTTAGTCTTAGGCCATCTCTGTCTTGAGGTTCTGCCTCTATTTTGTTCTCTTGTGGAAAATGTTATGGCAAACTCTTTTTAAAGCAAGTACTGTATCAATCACATATCGGTAGCCGTGTTTGAGTCAATTGGGTCTTATTGACAAGAGAGGTGCAGCTTATTGCTATGTTGTAAAATATCTAAAACCAAAGTGTTAGATTCTAAACCGGTTCAATGGGCTGTCTGTAGCTTGTAATTATCGATCCACTAATAGGCTTATCGATCCACATGGGCTTTAATATGAACGCTATGGTGTTTGTATCAAAGGCGTGCGGAAACCTTGCCGTTATTTTGTAACGGTGTCGTTTAATTGTAGAAGGTTTTTTTTAACAGAGTTACTAAAACCTCTTTGTTCTCTCTCTCTCTCAGATTAAAAAACCTCAGAGCTCTAATTTGTGAATTTCTCAGAGAACAAATCGGTCGTCAATGGCGTCTGCTCTATTTAGAACCGCAAGCCGTCTTCGTCCCGTTCAACTTTGCCGTCGGATTCGCGTCTCGAGTGATCTACTATCGACATCGTCTCCTCCATCTCCTGCGTGCATCTCCGACGCGCTTCGTCATGGATATTGCTCTCTCCCTCGATCGGTTCGAAATTTTCTTCATCATTTTCCCAATTCTGTTTGATTTTTTTTTTAGCTCTGTAATTTGATGCTTCTTTTGCAGTTTTTTACATTTAATTGTGGAATCGAGCGGTTGAAGATGGATCAGAGACGTTTGATGAGTACTTCTGCTTCTGATACTACAACCTCTAAATCTGACTCCGGTAAATCGGAATCAAAATCTTCCGATAAGAATGAGAAATCTGAAGGATCAGAGAGTTCTGACGGTGGCTCAAATCAGAAGAACGACCGTGGTTCTGGAAAAGACGTTCGTGGAGCGGTAAATGAATAAGTCTCTCCGAACAAATTGCAGAATAGTTTCTTTAGGATAAAACTCTTGTTTTGGTCCTCTGATGTTTGATTAGGAATCTATTTTTAATTGCAGCCAGTTTCATGGATGAGCTTCTTCTTGCTGCTTGCTACTGGAGCTGGATTGGTCTACTATTATAATGAAGAAAAGAAACGTCATATTGAAGGTACTCTTTTATGGTGAGTTTGTTTATGAACATATCTACGTAAAAACGTAATACGAACCTGGTCCTGTAGACTACTGTTACGTGATTTTGCTCTACATAGCTCCCATTTTTTAGTTTGGATTTGCAAGACTGCTAGTATTTTGAGCGAGCTCTCAGTATCTTGCATCCTGGAGTTCTGAAATGTAATATTGTAGAAACTCTCCTAATTCAATACATGGTTTGTACCTTAATGATCGCATAACTTAGCCCTTAGCAAACGATGTCTGAAACAATTTGAGAGCTCAGTTAAAACAACTGATTTGGTTAGTGATAAACTTGACTATATAAAGGAGCTGATCACTTCAATCACTGAGCAAATGCTTACTGATCATTTTGTGTTGAATTTTAGTATCTTGTGAAATCTTATTGGTTATTTACTTATCGCCATTCTTCTTTGTATATTGACTCGGGTTCTTGTTTGTTTAGATATAAATACAAAATCTATAGCCGTCAAGGAGGGGCCATCTGCTGGAAAAGCAGCCATTGGAGGACCATTCAGCCTTATAAGAGACGATGGGAAACGTGTGACGGAGAAAGACTTGATGGGAAAATGGACCATCTTATACTTTGGCTTCACTCATTGTCCTGATATCTGTCCCGACGAGCTTATTAAGTTAGCTGCTGCCATTGACAAAATCAGTGAGTTACGGACATCTTTTTCATTTGTGTGATTGATTCCACAATTGGAGATTTTTCTTTCTTTCTCTAAGGTTCTATTACCTTTACACAGAGGAGAAGTCGGGAGTAGATGTGGTACCAGTGTTTATCTCTGTGGATCCTGAAAGAGACACAGTTCAGCAAGTACATGAATATGTCAAAGGTAGATATTTTTCACACCTAAAGAAAGATGCATTCAGTTTTTGAAATGAAAAACTCATGGAGTGTGATATTTCTTGTGTAGAATTTCACCCGAAATTGATTGGGTTAACTGGGAGCCCTGAAGAAATCAAATCGGTGGCCCGATCTTACCGGGTTTACTACATGAAGACCGAAGAGGAAGATTCAGACTATCTCGTTGATCACTCTATAGTTATGTGAGTAAACTTATTGGTCTCTTAAACTTGATTTTTGTTAGTAAGATTATAGTTATGGGCAAAAAAATTAGTATGCAGATTTACAAATTGTTCATGTTGATATACACATCAAAATAGAAGAAATTGTATCTATCCTCAAATTTCCGAATTCATATAGTTATAGTCATGTATATTTGTGTTTAATCTCTTCTATATTTGGTGGTTGGAGTTTTGATTAAAAAACATGTTGTGGGTGAAGGTACTTGATGAGCCCGGAGATGAATTTTGTGAAATTCTATGGAAAGAATCACGATGTTGACTCGTTGACCGAGGGCGTTGTGAAAGAGATCGGACAGTACCGGAAGTAGAGAGGCTTCGAAGAACAACAAACACTTAATTAATTAGGTGATTAATTTTTTTACATTATTCCCATTTTTGGATGGTCACCCAATTAATAAGAATTTCACCGTGTACGGAGCTTGTGTTTCCTTGAAAAAACCATCAAAGTTTTGTTTTGGCCGAGCTTGCACACGATCAAACACAAATTAAGGGATTTTAAAGGATATGTATTGAGTCATGAGTTAGTAATTATTACATGACATTTGGTTTGGTTTTCCTCATGAAGAAGAAGAAAACAATTTTCAAAAATAAACGAGTGGTAAAAAAAGAAAAAAAAAAAAGAAGTCAAACCCTACTTCTATCTCCCTTCTATGATCAACAAATGGAAATCAAGCAAAGCTCTCTATCAAATGTAGTTCACTTTTAATTCTACCAATTTTAGTTTTCTTTTCTATAAAAAAAAAATGATTGCCAGCTACCTAAAATACGCCAATACATGGTCACACATGCAAACAATATAAATGTCTTGTTAACTAAGTTAACTATTGACATCACATAAAGACATGCATAAAACATAGTTTATGTGTACAACACCATAAACATTTAACTCCAGTGTTTTGTTGGTCAGAATTCGGCGTTGACCAGTGTTGACTGGCATTGACCGGCGTTAACCAGAAAAATATTTATTTTTTCCTAAAATAATATTTGTTTTTGTTTTTATGTATTTCTGATAAATGATTTGTATAATTTTACAAAAACAAAATATAGCAACAAAAAGTTATAAGATAAAAAATACAAGAAAATTGTCTACCAGACAAAACATTAAAAATTATATAACATAATCTTATAAATAAGTAAATGTTTAAACTCCCACATTTGAAAATACAAAAAAAAATTAAAGGAATTTATATTTTGTTATAGGTTTATAAGATTATGTCATTTGAAATATATACAAGACATTGCCAACTATTTTTTTTTTAATAAGAAAATGAAAGAAAGAAAATAATGAAAATTCTATTTATTTACATGAAAGGCATATATCTAGAAGATAATTAAAAACCAAAGTTGGTTTTGTAAAATTAAAGGTTGGTTTTGTAAAATCAAAGAAATAGTTGGCAATGCCTTGAATATATTTCAAATGACATAATCTTCTAAATAAGTAAAATGAACAAAAAAAAATATTTAAAACCCCCACCTTTGAATATTTAAAATTAAAAAAAAAAGATTCTTAAAAGGAAAAGGTATATTTTTTATAGGTTTATGAAAAAAGATACTACACATAAAATTTGGTGGTATAATTTTATTATATTATTTTTGATATATTTTCTGTAATAACAAAATTATTTAACTAGATATATCACAAATTCTGTTTGTTATATAATTTTTAATTTTTTGTTTGGTATATAATTTTCTTGTATTTTTTATCTTATAAATTTTTGTTGCTATATTTTGTTTTTGTAAAATTATACAAATCATTTATCACTTTTATTTATTTATCAGAAATACATAAAAACAAAAACAAATATTATTTTAGGAAAAAATATATATATATATATATATATATATATATATATATATTTTTTTTTTTTTTAATATTTTTCTGGTCAACGCCGGTTAATGCCGGTCAACACTGGTCAACGCCGGATTTTGACCAACAAAACAATTGAGTTAAATGTTTATGGTGTTGTACACATAACTATGTTTGTTTATGCATGTCCTTATGTGATGTCAATAGTTCACGTAGTTAACAAGACATTTATATTGTTTGCATGTGTGGCTATGTGTTGGCGTATACTTCAGGCAGGTGACAATCATTTTTCCTTCTATAAATCTACACGAGCATTATTATTTGTGATTTCTTTTTTTTTTTCATGGTTTATGATAATTAGATATGTTGATTCTTAACACAAACATTCCTAAACCCACCAATAATTCACACACATAAAACATGATTGAATCTCTTTATTCAACAAAAATATCAATCTCAAGAACAAACTAATGATATGAAATGACAACTAATAGTGGATCCATTTATACTCCATTTTAGGTGTTTCTTTACCATGCGTGAAGTAAATACCATCTTCTCTAGCGTCCCAGAAATTCGTCTTACCACCACGATGAGATAGGAGACCACCACCTTTGTATGCCATGAAATATGCGTGACCATTTTCATTCATTCCAGATTTCCCTAATCCACAATGAATCTTGGTCGGGAAAATACCATCATAAAAACTAATTTCGTAAGTTTCTCCAGGATTCAAAGATTTGTTGCCTAAATCTTCTTTGTTCAAATCACATCTAACCCAAAGAAAATGTCCTTGACGAAGAGAGCTTTTGAAGTGTACAGAGTTTTTCTTCCAGATTGCCGAGTTACCCAATCCAACACACAATACAAATACCATAACAAACAAAAAACAAGAGAGTTTATTCATCGTTTATAAATATAAAGATATGTATTTTTTTTCTAATGCCAAATAAAAGATAAAAAAGCCAATTTATACAAAACCCTTTTACGAGGTCATGTTCATGCATTCAGTTATTGCTCTTCATTCGCTTACCTTTTTCTGAAGATAAAAATTCAATGGTTGTTGACCAAAAAAAAAATTCATATGTTATGGAAATGTTACGAATTCAGTGAATGTTCATCACAAGTAACATCTATCATATGTTGCTTTACATTTATCTCCTAATTAAGTAACTTCCTCTGTAGTAATTTTCTTTTGAGTTACTTGACTTTTATTTCCCTTATAAATTCAGAAAGATTTTCTTCTTTTTCGGGTAGAGCAAATCCTAATGGTGAGACACGAAGAAGGACACGAAATTAATGTTATGCCTCGAGGAGCTCCCCCTATACAGGCAGTGAGACAGACAAGCTTGTGGTATATATTGACTAAAAATTCTTTGCATGGTTTAAATAATATATATGTTCTTTGAATATAGTATTCTACATTGTTTTCGAATCTTTGGAAGTAACGTAGAACATTTTAGTATAATCGCTATTTAACTGTCCAGCTCGTAAACTATATATATATATGGAGTCAAACAATAAGGTTATCAATTAAATTATTATATACATGTATGGAGTCAAACAATAAGGTTATCAAGGAACGAGTGAAATTCTTGTATGCATAACATTACAAGTGCATTAAGGGATCAATTGAGAGTTTGAGACATTCTGATTTCCCTTGTCAAATAAATTGATCTCACGTCTTCATGTCTCTTAAGGCCTAAAAACTTGACAGTGCGACGAATCTTGTTGAGTAAAAGAATCAACAAGTACAAAAGTACCCCAAAAGAAAAAGAAAAATCAGTAAAAAGTAACGAATGTAACATAATTTCGACCTTTTTCCCATCATATATGTTGGTAGAGCTCTTGAACTCAACTTTCTTTTGCTTTTTTTTTTTTGTTTTTTTACTGTAACATTGAGACAAAAAGGTTGTATTGAAGAATGAATTGGCATATAAAACTCAACCAAAGAAATACAAAAAGATGTCGCCTCTTTGTGTCCCTGTAGGACAAGAAAACAAATGGGCAGCTAAAAGAGACACCGCCCCTCACAACAGATATGTACGTTTTTCCTCAAGGCTCAAACCACCAAGGTCCCAGAGGAAAATGCAACACGCATGCCTATGTAACACATCCATCAAATCTGAAGAAAAATACACTCACCTGAACAGATATGAAGTGACGAGTCAGACCAAATGAAGATTCATCACCATATACACATGTCACTACATTACTCAATCTATACATAAAACATTCATTGATGACATCTAATTATATGTGCAAATATATATACTGCATTTGCATTAGTAGCCTAACAAGCATCAAATATGCAACTATATAGTATTTCGTATCTCTATACTTACATGGGCATAAATTTCCTACGACAGTTGTAATTATGTCTTTAAATGTATGTGCTGATGAATAGGCAGACAGACACAATTGGAAGGCTTTTTATTGAAAGATGCTGAGAAGGGAGAACGAGGAATCAGAAACTCACTTGAACACTGCTTCTCTTTAAGTGATAAGGAAACACACAATGAAGAGGTAAAAACATTTGATCACGGCAGCTTTAAAGCTTGCTTCACTTGTGCAAGCGCCGATGGGTGCATCCTACTTATGGCAGAATTAAAGGCATCTCCATGAAGTGTAGAACATGTCTGAAGGTTCTCACGGGTTGAGTTCTCTAGTGACATTTGGTAGATTGGGTCGGAAACTTTGATCTTAACAAGATCCAAACCCCACCAAAAAAATGGGTAAAAATCAGTGGTTTTGTAGGAAGCTGTTTTGTTAAGAAGACCATATTTTTATGAACATTTACCTGACTTTTCCGTAACTCTTTGCTTGGTGGGGTTTCTTCTCCTTGAGACCTGCTTGAACTAATGTCACCGCTGGAATTATAAATTGTATGATTTCTTAATACTTAGTGTTGTCAACTGTCCCATAACAAATTACTAACGTGACTTAATCATGTAAGCAATTGATAGAGTGTCTGACCTTGATTCTTCTTCTGCTAAATCTTTGTTTTCACCAAGGATCACACTGGTGCATGTACTGTTTCAAGAAACACACAGATCAATTATATCACAAAGATGAATTAATCAAATTGTTAATATTCGATTGTGGAACATGTACCTTAGTATTTGATCAAGCTTATCAAGAACTTGAGGCATTCTAAGAGTAAGTATTATGGAGAGAGCCAAGCCGAATGTCTTCTTTTGCATGGGAGACGCATGGTCAACCTGCACGAGTAGTTCAAGACCGAAGTGTGTCAGATAATGAAAAAGAAACACGCATTTCAACATGTAGAGCAGTTTGAAAATGAGAAATTTCGAATTCAAAAAACAAGACCATTTAAAAACAAGATCCCTGGAAGCCCACTGTAAAACAAGTTTAAATTCCAGAAAGCTGTGCGAACAAGCAGTTATTTTTCAAGATATGTTATCCACTGACCTTGTCGAGCCAAATGTCGATGAGGCAAAGGAGTACATTGTCTTCGACTGGGACACCTGCCTGTTGGAGTAACACTGAAAGAGATGAATCAGATGTTAACTGGGCCAGGTAAGTGGTGTTCATCACCAGAATCCTTGCCAGGATAGCCGCTGAAGACACTTTAACTGCAGTCTTGGATGGATCGCGATCATCTCCTCCACTCAAGCAAATAATCACCAATTTCTGCAAGGAACGAACAAACCAACTCCATCAAGAGTATTAAGGATGGATTTTTTCATCTATCAAAAGAAGACTGAAATTCACCTGCAAACAGCTGCTGATGAGAGGGGGCACTTCCACAGGAAAACACTGCTCAATACACAAGCACATGTTCATATGAAGAAGTTAAAACTTGGCACAATTTCATGCAACACAGTTATAAACAGTCATGACCTGACAAAAACTCTCCATAATAATTATGCCAAAAATTCCATTATTGGTCAAATTATCTGTATACCAAGAGATGAGGTTATGCAATACAAAAATCAATGCAGTGTAGCTAAAAACTTAACAGCAGATCAATAATACCATCACAAAATAGATACGACCAATGAAATTTAGTTACAGACGTCTGTGCGAGAGAATATAAACATACAACTTAGAATCAAAGAATCGCTAAAAACAAAATTTTAGTTAACAGGGTTACATACGTGCAAAAGGGCTCCATATGGTAATGGTTGCTAATCACAATGATAAAACATAACGACCATGAAAATTTGTTGCCTGTCGGCACAAAACTGGGAAAATGAGAAATTATACTCACCTGAACTAAGATGTCAATCACTGGAAGAATCGAGAGTAACCCCTTATCATTTACATTTCCAACAATAAGATCAAGAATTTTTGCGACACTTGAAGCATGCATATTTAGAAATTCTCCTCCATCCAAAATGATATACGATTCCATGATACTGACAGCAACCTACCATTTGGTTAAGATGTTAGTCAACCTTTTTGGGAGCATATGGTCATTGGAATGTCTCAAGGGATTATTGACGTAACATGTTTCAGTAAATCTGAACACACATATATTATAGGTCATTAATGAATCAGAAAACTCCTTGAAAACTTAAACACTAACCTGTAAATGATCAAAACTTCTTTCAATGATCTCCACCATATAGGGGAAGCATAATAATAGCTGGGGCACCATCATCGGAGCATAGGAAAGTGTGGTTTGCCATAACTGCAAATGTAGAGTAGTGTCAATTATATATAGCGCATTTATATCAGCAGAGAAAAAGGAAAATATTTTATAGAGTGAAAACTTACTGCCATGCTATCCTCCAGAAGGTTGAGTGCATCAGGGCTATTTATGTCAATGCCCTTTTGGAGTATTGGGAGCAGTATACTATAGCAAATGGGAGACTGATAACCAAGTGCAATCACAAAATTCCGCAGTGCGACAAGAAGCTGAATCTGTAGAAGGCTTTCACCAGAAGATTCCTCCCAAACCTGCTCTTAAGTCAAACACATAGATAGTAAGACATTTGTGCACCAAGCAAGAACAAACAAACCCAGAAAGAATGCTATCATACCTTCTGGAAGAATTGCACCAACTTTTGTGCGTACGGAATGACTTCACTAACATGGCCAATCAGAGTAGAAATCAAGTTCAGAACTTGAACCTGAGAAAAAGAAAGGATAGTTATAGGTAAAGAGAAAGAGTTCTATGAGTCATTAAAGGAAGCATGATGGCAAGAATGGAGTGCTATAATGACTTTGAGGCAGCTGCATCAAGTACCTTTGAATCAAATTCTTGAACTTCCTCAACCATTTTAAAACATGATTCCCAACAGACAGGAAGAAGATCAAGAAAATTTTGCTCCGAAAAATTCGCATCCTCGACATGTAAGCATAATGACCTACTAGCTGCCAGCTACATAAGTAAACAGACGATCTCAGAGGTCGTCAACACAGATAAAAAGGAAGGAAGAGAATGCGTCCTTAATGCAAGAAAGAAATACAAAAACAAAATTACCTTGACAGCGAGGTCATTGTCTTGCAACAATTTGATCAACGAACAATAAACTGCTCTTTTTGTGTCTTCTTTAATCTGAAAGGTTGTTATCATGAACCATATACCATTAGGCAACCATTTTTCAACCAAAATATAATTTAACGAAAACTAGGGTAGAGAAGATAACATATAAACCAACAGGTTAACTAATCCTAATAGCCATTTGTTACAATTAACCAATAAAATTCTGCCTTTTAGATGATTACCCCTCATTGAATCAACTTATGGACAAGATATTATGTCATTTACAAATTATGTTATAATCTGATGCAATTTAATTAAGATACAATTTCCTCCGAAGCCTCTTGTCAAACTTAGCTGCATAAACACGGTAAACCGGAGTAAAACAACAGTACCTCTGAAACCCAATGTCCCAATATCA
The DNA here is from genome assembly GCF_030686135.1 of Camelina sativa. Taxonomy (NCBI): domain Eukaryota; kingdom Viridiplantae; phylum Streptophyta; class Magnoliopsida; order Brassicales; family Brassicaceae; genus Camelina; species Camelina sativa. The sequence continues at coordinate 3,303,958 of NC_141880.1, forward strand.
TAGCAACTTTTCGGTGGATGATACGCCTATTTGGATGGTCATTTGAGAGCTCAAGGGATAGAGCACCATTAAACCTGCAGACAAATCATCCGATCATTAAGAAGGGCACAGTAATTACTTAACTAATCAAAAACTTCTGTCACATTCTGCTGGCTGGCAATATGAAGGTTCAAGACACAGCAACGTTAAGAAGAGATGAAAAAAAAATCCAGACATTAGAAGATCTAGAGCATACCAATCTCTGAAATTAAGATAATTCGAGAGCTCATAGTAGACATATGCAGTAGCAGCATATGCCGCATCTTTAAGAAGCAGTGCAGGAGTTATTTCAGTAACTGAAGGGGGACAATTATTCATTGCTTCTTGAAGGATGGACACAACAATAGGTCCTAGCAGCTGCTCGCAATGATGGAGACAGAACGAATAAGCATCATTTATGACGCTATATCAATTAGTAAACTTTCCAGAACAGGATTATTTGCTACTTACTTGGCTGTAGTTCTCAAACAAAACCATATATAGAGCTTCAGCACAAGGCCTCAATTTCTCTGTCCACTGAATCATGTCCTGCTCATGATGAAAGGACTCGGGGTTCTGGTACCACTCCTCTAGGTCACTTGCTGTTAGAACAAAATACCTGTTCAAAAGTTGATGGTTATATTTCAGCAAACTTTTCTTCCATGCATCATTCATGCAATGACCAGAGAATCAAGAATGGTGATTGAATGGAGGTGTAACTACATGACAGCATCACAGTTCACACTAAAACAAATGACTTAATGTATGCAAATATATATCAAACTAAATCGACCAGGTCCCAATGGTAACGCCTTCTCATATATTCCATGCTTAGCAACTTTTAGGCGAAGAGACGGAGAACAGAGATACATAGATGTACAGCAACAAGATCCCTATGGGTACACAAAATTACCCCAGCTCATTATTTTTTGGATTTCTGTTCTATCAAATTAGCTTAAAAATAACTAAGGCATCAAACAATATGAAATTGACAGGGCCACAGTTTGATAAGTAAGAAAAACCAAATAATTTGAATTCATATGTCTTATCATTGGTTAGTGTTACCTTCTCACTAGTATGTTGCACAAAAGAACTATCCTTTCATTGGGTAAAAGTGAAGTCACAATGCCACTAACTGTGCTTGAAGCATTCTTCTTCCTCTGCTCAAATGTAACTCCATTTTCATCCATCACACGACCAGTTAGACTTGGCTTGTATTCTTTACATTCAAGCACAGATTTCACCATCACCATACACTGAATAAAAAAATCTTCAAACGGCAACAATTCTTGTTCAGGGTCAGTTATCTTGTTTAAGCAGAAATCCACTACGACTGGAAGAGAACATTTATCTCCAAACGAATAAGGATGTCTACTTTGAATAGCGCCTAACACCTTCATCAGCTTAACACATGCCTTCTTTACAAACTCCCAGAATTTAGGATCTCGATTCCGAAAAGATGAATCTGCATGGAGACTCCACACAAGTTAGCAAAAGCATATATATGTGTGGTGACAGGATGAAGCGAGGAAAGGGATAAAATTTTCCTCGATACAGACTTCTAGGTGCTTTTGTCATATGCATGAAAAAAGAGTGTCCAACACTACAAAAAACTCACAATATGGAAGAAAGGACTGAACCGCCTTCAAAAGCGCAGGAGAGACTTCTTTCACTGGTGGTATCTCCTGAGAGAAAAGAGTTAGCTGTATATTAACAAAACACATACTTGGGTGAAAATATACCATCCATAGAAGAGACATAGCTGAAGGTGAATGTAATAATGAACTAATGAGTCAAGAAAAAAGAATAGTGTATCAACCTGTATACATTTGGCATCGCTTTGAAATCCTGAAATTATGAGTTGCCGCACTATTTTCAAACATAAAAACCACCTCTCGCAAGTCAGAAAAAGCTCATCGTGATGCTGCTCAGCATTATTTGAACCATAGCTCTGAGCCATTGTTGAAAAGCCATGTATAATTGTTTGGACATCAGTTTGCCAAAGGTGCCAACTAAAGTCGAAGAATTGCGACGAGATCTGCCAACAAATTAAACTGAACCTTATCCTTTACTAAAGCAAAAAAAACCAAGCTTTGGTCCAGCAATAAATTCATGCAAGAGGAGAAAGAAAATTTGATAAGGGGACGATGTTAGTAGCAATCACACCTCAGCAAAGGTTCTCTGATCTGCAGTGAGACGTTTAGTGGACAATTCCTTTAAGGTTCGAAAAAGAATCAGAAAGATTCTGTGAGAAGCAAGGACGTCAGCTGAGTGAAGCTGTTGAGCTAGTACCGAAAAGAGGTCAGGCCTGACATCATGAAGCATGAAAAACAATTTATTTTGCTAAGAGAATCAATGCAAAAACTCAGAAAATCAAGGAAGATACTGTGCAGTTAACATAGATTATGAAGTGAAAATGCTGACCATTCCCTAGGATAATCGAAGCGGGCTATCTTCGATATGAGAACAGCCAACATTTCCGCAATCTGCCATAAAGCAAACAAATTCAGATAGATACGATTACAAAATACATGTCTTTCGATGGTGTAAGTTAAGGAAAACAAATCAGAACCAGTAATCAACAAACAAAGCAAAATGTTACATCACCTGGTAGTTCTCTTCTCTCAAGTGAGACAATAACTTCTGCCTCAGATGACTCTTTTCCTCGTTGCTCATACTGCTGCAAAAATTGCCAGAAAGAGTGTCAACACCTACCAAATAGGGCAGTAACTTTGCAGAGCTAGCACCATTACAAATCTAAGAATTTAAACCAGCCAGCTAATCAGAATTATCAGAAAAATTCCCAGAAAGAAGCTGAAGTTACCATGAATTTCGTCTGCTCTTCCAATGACGGTTGATACTGTTCTTGAAATATACAGAGGCCATCAATCGAACGTCCACATGTGAAACCAAATCCTTGGATGCAATCACTTCCTACAACCAGACCGAGAGAGCAAATGAGCGGAGTAAAAATCAAGCGACATTAGCAGAAACCACAAGAAACATAACAGATTAGAAACGATACCATGAGGCAAGAACAGAATCCAGGTCTACTCTCCGACTGAGATAGAGCCGCCTCCGCCGGCCGTCGAACATTCTCGTCACCGCTCATTGAATTAGCTAGTAGCGTGTACATAGCCGGCAAATCGGAAGCCGACAACGCCATCAGATCCGACGAAATCCTTGACCTAATCAAGCGTCGACGATGAACCCTAGGGGTTTGTTACGAACGACGATAATAAAATCTCACGGCGGAGGAAAAAAAGCGAAGCTAGTGTAAAAGACAGAGAAGAGAAGGAAAAAAAGATCGTCTGCTTTCTCCGTCTTTCAACCTCTCTCATGCTCTTCAAAACATTAATGTGACAGTCAACAGGGAAATTGTTTTCTTCTCTTTTTTTTTTTTCACAGCCGAAGAAAATAAAAATACTTACCGTCGTCTGATCGGACTCCGATCACGTAACCGGAGGCTTATGTTTTTGGGCTAATTACAGCATGTTGGGCCTGATAAGCCCAAACTATTATAGCGCGTGATTTTGATGGCGCGCGTGAGCACAATCGAAACAAAGATCGGGTTCGCTTGCTAAAATCTTATTGGTCGAGATACGTGGGAATGCATCAAATTTGCCACGTATGATACCCCGCCTTAAATTGAGAACGGGAAGCAACCATAATTTATTTTCTGAAAATACAAAATAGCCCTAATAGTTTTTGTAGTGACTAATTTCCCCCATCAGTTTCTTAATCTAGATAACGAATATTGATTGTCATATTGTACAAATAATAAATATGGGAGACATTATAAATTATATAAGAATAGAAAGGTCACTCTAGAAATATCTCTTTTCTTCTTTAAAACCAGTGAACCTATTTAATGGGGAACGTTCTCTTCTCGATATTTCCCGAAGCGTCGAGCTCCGTGGATAATAGAAACCGCTTAGAAGAAGACGAAAACGAAGACGAAGATCCGTTGACAAAGAAAAAAAGAGAAGAAGAGAGATTCAGAGGTTTACACTTTCGAAAATGGTGAGAACAAGATTGGCGATATCTGTTGTTCTTGTTGTGTCAACACTTTTGTTGTTGAATGCGGAAGCGAAAAGCGCTGATCCTTATAAGGTACCAGCATTTTCTTTTTTTCAATTTCATGACTTGACTCTTGGTTAGGGATGGAGATTGTGAATTGGGCCTGGTGATTCCTAATTTAATTGAAGGTTTCTGTCTCTGTTCGCTCTGACGGGTTTCGAGTATTAGTGAAAATCGATGATCATTCTTTTTTTTTTAGAGAAATCGATTGATTGATTAGGTTTTGCTTAAGTCTTTCACCATTGTTAATTTATTTCTGCAGATAAAATTTATACGTTGTATTTGTATCTTCTCAGGTTCTTGGAGTATCTAGGGATGCAAAGCAGCGTGAGATCCAGAAAGCTTTCCACAAGTACGCACCCTTGTTTTTTTCTAGTCATTGATTTGAGAAATTGAGTGAATGATCAACACAAGTACTTATGTAGCTTGTGATTTTTTTCCTTTGTAGGCTATCTTTGAAATATCACCCAGACAAAAACAAAAATAAGGGTGCTCAGGAGAAGTTTGCTGAGATTAACAATGGTGGGTATCTAATTTCAGTCCTAGCATCTCCTTTGTTATTCCATGGATAAATATCTTTTGTGTGTTGTAGCTATATTGCTAATGTAAGTTTGAGGGCTTCTGTAAATGAATCTTTTTCTACATTATATAAGACTGTTCTTGCTTTGTGGTCATGTGTTAGTTTTATGTTCTTATTTCTTTGAAAAGCTTTAAACTGACCCTGATTTTTGTGTAACAGCTTATGAGATCTTATCTGATGAAAAGAAGAGGAAAAACTATGATCTTTATGGAGATGAGAAAGGACAGCCTGGATTCGACTCGGGTTTTCCCGGAGGTAATGGTGGTGGCTATTCATACTCCTCAAGTGGTGGGGGTTTTAATTTTGGAGGGCCAGGTGGTGGTGGATGGCAAAATATGGGTGGTGGGGGAGGCTCCAAATCGTTTTCTTTCTCGTTCGGGGGTCCTAGTGAAAACTCCTTTGGGTTTGGGATGGATGATATCTTTAACATGTTTTCTGGCGGTAGTTCTAAAGGAAAGGATCAGTTTGGTGGCTTTGGCAGCTCATCATCCAAGTCTGAATCTAGATCAAAGAGTGGTACGGCAGCAACTATCAGAACAATAAATTCTCAGGTCTATAAGAAGGAAGTTTTGGACCAAGGGATGACTTGGCTTGTGCTGTCGTATCTTCCATCTCAAAGGGGAACTCAGTACCATGAATCGAATATAGAGGAAGTTTCTGAGGCATTGCAAGGAGCTATAAAGGTAAATCAATTGTCGAGTTTCTTGATTCCTGTTTTTTTGTGTTATTGGTTTTAGAAGTAAAGGTTAATATGGTTATTGTGAACATGATTGATCTCATGTTTTCTGTTTTGGGTTGTTTACGTTGATTAATTTTTATGTTTCAGGTTGGGCGTATAAATTGTGAAACAGAGTCCTCTCTTTGCAAACAACTTGGCATAGTTCCTCGTAGGGCTCCAAGGTTGTTTGTTTATTCATACACATCAAGTGGCAAAGCTACCTTAGCAGAATATACTGAAGAGCTTGTTTCAAAGAAGGTGAAGAGCTTTTGCCAAGAACATCTGCCGAGATTCTCAAAAAGAATTGACCTGAATACATTCGATGTCTCTGCTGTTAGCTCTGAAAGGACTCCTACAGTTATGCTTCTGTCAACAAAGAAAGACACTCCTGTCATTTGGCGTGTTCTTAGTGGCTTGTACAATGGACGCTTTGTCTTTTACAACACAGAGGTTTGTTATATTTTGGCTATTAACTTCCACTTATATCTATATTCCTACCGTTGTTGTTTCTGTAAATCTGCTGGTCCTAGAACTTATGGGTGATCCGCGTCAACAGATTTAAGCTTCATTATGTTTACTTGAGGGAAGAGTTATTCTCTAAAGCTTAGTTTTTCCATGATCTTGTAGGTCCATGATACTTCTGATCCAAAGATTCGTAAGTTGGGGGTTGACGCCTTTCCAGCAATAGTTGGCTGGTTATCGAATGGAGAGAAGCAAGTCCTGAAAACAGGTATCACTGTGAAAAATCTGAAATCAGCTGTGCAGGAAATTGGTAAATTGCTAGAAGGATTTGAGAAAAAGAACAAGAAAGTCTCTTCTAAAAGTCAGTCCAGCCAAACAGAGAACGAGTCTTTAGAAAGGGTACCTCTTCTCTTGAGATCAAATTTTGACTCCATATGTGGGGAGAACATTCCTGTTTGTATCATTGGTGCCTTCAGATCTTCACATGGTAAAGAAAAGTTGCAGTCAATATTGTCCCAGGTAAGAATATTTTCTTACCTTTACTTTATATATTCGGCCTTTAGCCTAGTATGATAGCTGAACACAATGCTGGGGTAGTGAGCAAGTGGAAACAAACTACTTGAGTTGCGGTGTTTTCTTCAAGCCGTTGCTTTTTTGGTTCTTTGACTTGAAGGTCAATAATTCTGTGGTTCTATTCGTTGTCCAGGTATCCCAGAAATCATTGTCTCGACGACAAGCTTCAACCACTGGTTCTCAGGATACAGTATCCTATTCGCTTGTAGACGCAGCAAAACAATCGTCGTTCTTGAGCTCACTTGACAAATCAGAGTTCAAAACTTCCGATAAACTCCTAATAGCGTACAAGCCTCGACGAGGTAAGTTTGCTACATTCAAAGGCGATATGACCATGGAGGAAGTTGAGAAATTCGTAGCAGCTGTTCTTAATGGAGACATACAGTTCACGAAGACAAGACAGAAACCTCAGATCAAATGAAGGGTCTTTTTCATCAGTCATTAGTTTCAGAGATGTACATCATTTCGGAGGAGAGAAGACGGTTCTTTTTCACGTTTCCTGTGTTGCAAGCTACTTTTGAAGATCAATTATTGTACGTGCAGTCTGCAGAGAAGTGTATTAACAAGATACAGTAAATATAGTTTTATAGGGCTCTAATTAAATTGCATATTGTATCGAGTTCTATGTAATGTAATAGCATAAAATACTCTCGTTACCTAAAACCACAAAAAGCCAGCTGTGTAGAAGAGATAGAAGACACCAAACCAGTGTAGCCAAAAATGTATATAGTATACACAATCAGGTCTTAAAGCTTTTGCATAAGCGAAATATTCCAATATTCAAGTTCACAAAGTTTTTGCCAGAGATATTAACACAGGAAGAAACCATCGAGCATCCTTGAGCTTAACACACAGATTCATGTTTAAAGTCCTCCGGAGATAAATTGAGTTTGGTTCGATACTTCAAATACCAGGCAGAGTGTGATAACGCAAACCATCACATATTGAGAATTTGAGAATCTACCTCTCTTCTTTTATATGCTCAAGCCTCAAGTTGGGTTAGGGACTTTAGACCGAGAATCCAACGATCGACATTAATAGTGTTAACCAGAAAAAAAAAAAAAACCACATAAAATCCGCGACCCAAATTTCTTGGTCGAACCGGCCGGTTTATGGTTTTAGCTAAACCTTGTAGACAAATTAAAAGCGAGTGTTGATTTTTGAGCAAAAGAGAAACCCTGATTCTTCTTCGCATTGGGTCGCGAGCTCTGGTTCTGCTGTCATACTTTCGCAAATTCGATTTGCAGGTAGCTGTGTCACACACAGGTCTCATTTTCTTCCTCCAGGTTTTCAAATTTAATCCTCTCAGTTCCATGAATCGATTAGGTTTAGTTCACTTAGATCAGCATAGATTAAGATTAGATTCACAAGATCGGTTCATGAACTGCTTGACAAATACTATGATTAGCATAGCATAGATTAGTCTGTCGTGTTTCAGTTTGATATAATTGTATTGGGTCTCGTTTGGATTGGGAATTATACAAGATTATTGTAAGATGCAATTGATAGATTATGTCATTTTGTATTGACAAACATTATATTTAAAAGGTCTATCAACTCTGGAGCAGATGGTTCTATGCCTGTTGCTGAGAATCACATATTAAGGTAGGCCATCTTGGACATGGGAATCCAGAAACTGTTATGGGAAGTGGCAAAGAAATCATTCGCTGGAGGTATCATAGGGCTTACCATTTCAGATAGATGTTGTAGCGTTGTTCCGGTGAGAGGAGATTCCATGTCTCCGACAATGAATCCCCAGAAAAATTCTTTTTTAGGTTAGTGTCCTTTTGCCAAAACTGGTTTAAAGTAGACTCTTGCATTTTTTTGGCCCATTCTTCTTTTCTAATTAGATGTTCAATTGTTGGTGCAGATGATTATGTACTTGTGGACAAATTTTGCCTCAAGGATTACAAGTTTGCGCGTGGTGATGTTGTAGTGTTCAGGTATGTTCCTTCTAATGGCCAAACCACTTTTGAGTCATCCTTTGACAAGAGTAGAAAGCTATATAATGAGTATTAGTTGATTACATGTTAGTCTCCTATTCAATCTCTGGACATGGCCCTAAGAAACTGTACTTTTGATACAATGTAGTCTAAATATTTGGCTATGATATTTTTAACTCTTTGGATTCTCGTCTTTGTCTTTTGCTTCAAAAGGGTCAGTTTTTCTGGCTCTTTTAAGGTCTCATTTTTTTTTCGTAATGTTCCTCTGACATTGTGTTCTACGTGTTTTAAGGTATATATTTTGACATAAATCATTGAGCTCCTGACAATGTAAACTGCATCTCTCTGGCAGCTCTCCGACAAATTTTAGGGATAGATACATAAAGAGGATAGTGGGAATGCCTGGCGAATGGATAAGTAGTTCTCGGGATGTGATCAGAGTCCCAGAAGGTCATTGTTGGGTAGAAGGAGATAACAAATATTCCAGTTTAGACTCACGAACCTTTGGCCCTGTAAGTCCTCTGCTTACAGACCCCTAACATATTAACGTAGAATTTGAATGTAGATGATGGATATGATGATACTGATGTGGATAAACTTGTTTGGCAGATTCCTTTGGGTTTAATTCGAGGACGGGTCACCCGTGTGGTGTGGCCTCCTCAAAGAGTAAGCAAGATTGGTCGATAAAGCTAATTGAGAAGAAGAAGGAGAATGAGAAGGTACGTTTCTTCATCTTCCAAAAGAAAACTCCCTTCTTCACTGTTGAGGAATCTGTTTTATACCAAAGAATGGTTAAACAAAAAGATTGAAATCTCGTTTTTTTCACCCTTTGTTTTTAATACAATGTAGGACTCCTCCTCGTTCACAAATTTGTCTGGTGTCTCAATTGGGATCTAGTCAGAATCCAAAATTCGTCTACATTGTTCCTCAAGATTCTTTAATGAGGAACTCTCAAAATTCACATTTTTCTCTTAAAAAGTTACATATATATTTTCAATCTCAAATCAGAATTAAAGTCATCACGTCTCAATGATAACAAACAAATGAACACATTCTTGTATTGGAACAATGGTTTTAGCTCATACAGTACTTTTTAGCCTGATTGTGGCTCCGGTTTGCTAGCTGGCTCGAACACTATCAGTGAAAAACCTAGACCCATCTTAAAGACTCTGTGGGAATATTACTATTGCCACGGGTTAACTGTGTGATTAAATTCCTTAATTTAATTTCCCTAGAAGAATAAAGGCCATCATGGGCCGTAGAGCTAAAACTAATAGTAGCCCCCTTGGCTCTCTATTTTTTTGTCAATTAAATTCAATTTACTAATATATATATATATATATATATATATATAAATAAACATAAATGCATGGAAAATTCGAAACCTTCCCTTTGCTCTCTCTGTCTGGCGTTTCTCCTCCTTCGGGGTAAGATCAATTCCACTTTCTGGGATTTTTTTTTTTTTTTGTTGATTTCTCAAATTTCAGTGTCGTACGAATTTTCTCTCTCGTCTTCTGGGGAATATATATTTTTTTCTTGGGCTGGGAAAATCTCTGGGAGATCTTCTTCGTCTCTTTATTTTCGTTTCTCTCTCCTACTTTTTTCCTCCACTGGGCATCTTGCGAGCTACGCAAGTTTCCTAGTTACTACTACTATTTCGATTTCGTTACCCTTTTTTTCCATTTGACATTTTGATCAAAGCTTTTTTTCCGTCTCGAGATTAACGCTGTCCTCCTTTTTTTTTTTTTTTCTCCATTTTATACCAAATATTTAATGTTGTTATATCGTCAAAGGCAAACTATTTTCTGGTAATTTCTCTTGATGTTCTTCATCAAGTTCTGAGAAAATTTCTCGGTTGTTTGTGGTTTTGGTTTCAGTGTGATTTTTTTTTTTTTTTTAATTTCTCTGTTCAATCGATGTCCCTTTACATTTTTAATAGCCTGTTGGGATCAGAATCTTTCAGTTGTTTGTTTTTTTGCTTAGCATCCTTCAATTGATTATTGTCAAGATCTGTGACGGAATTGGAGATCTGTTGGTTGGTATTAATTTTTCAGGTAAGGTGGGTTTGTTACGAAATGGGAAGATTATTTGTGATCAACCTCGAAGGACTGGTTTATAGCTGCAAACATTGTCAGACTCATTTCGCTCTTACTAATGATCTTATCTCTAAGGTTCGTTTCTTCTAACCTTTACTACTTCCTCTTTTGCACGCACAATTGATGTTCCTACAGTTCAACTTTGCTCTAGCTTGCTTTGCTCTAATACACTTGTGTTTGTAGAATATACATGTTTTCAGAGGTTATGTTTTTGTTCTAAAATTTGAGTGACGATCAATTACAGTTTCATACTGATAATGGGAAATGGAAATTTACCAGTCAGTTACTAATTTATCAATTCATGCTCTTGTATTGACATGCTAATTCTTGTTTTGTAGTTATTGAGTTGAACTGATCAAACACACCATGATTTGTGTCCATACTTGTGTTTCTACTGTGCGATTAATGTTCCTTAATTGATCAAACTGCTACCTGATTTGTGTTTGTTTTGTTTCCAGTCATTTCACTGCAAGCATGGAAGGGCTTATCTTTTCGACAATGTGTAAGTACTACATATAAGGATTTTGTTCATACAAGGAATTGTGATATGGTTTCTTTATTTATTTGAGCAAGCCCTTTTTGAATTCCTAGTGTCAATGTGACTGTTGGAGAGAAGGAGCATCGCGTAATGATGACTGGTTGGCACACTGTTGCTGACATCTTCTGTGTTAGCTGTGGCTCTCTTGTCGGCTGGAAATACGTACAAGACTCCAAAACTCATACTTGTTAACAACTTACTTTCTTTATGATTGGTTCTTTGATCCCTAACTCTCATTTTCTCCCGCAGGAAATTGCATACGAGAAGTCTCAGAAGTACAAGGAAGGAAAATTCATCATAGAAAGGTTCTATTTTTGACGTCTTAGTTTCTGTCAAATACCAAATACAAATACAAAGAAAAATCACAGAATGATTCAAGTGATTTGGCTTAATGGGGATGTTGTGTAACCAATGTGGCCAGGTTTAAGGTGCTTGGACCCGATGGAGGTGGATACGACGTGGACGAGGACGAGCCTATGATTGGAAGCGACGAAGAATAAGAAAATGGATTCTCTTTTAATTTTGCGGCCCCATGGGAACTACTTTGGCTAGTGGTCATTCCCTTCTTATAGACTATCGGTGACCAGCAAACTCGCTGGGGATTAAAATCGACATTTTTTCGGGTAAGCGTACAAAAAGAAACCAAATATTCATATTAATATAAGAAAGCTAAAATAGTTTTTATAAAATTTGAAACTTGATATTACAATGCATATCATCAAGTTTATAATCGTTTTAGGAAAATTGTTTTGTGCGATTAGAATTCACTGATATGACATGTCTAACAAGTAACAACTCATACATCCCCAAGTTAAACACACCAATTTTACTATATGCATATCTTTTACTTTCATATCATCTCCTCGTAACAAGATACATATACTATAAGAATAAACACTAATGAAAGATAGAGCTTTTCTAGCCATTTTATCCTAATTTATTCTGAAATCCTAATTACAAGAAGTTACTTCCACTGGTGGTTGTCTGACATGCTTTTACTGTCCTACCTACTTCTACACTTGGATTCAATTTCACCGCATCTAGTGTGGGAGATAAAAATGTCGAGTATGTGTATTCTTAATTAATATTTCAAATTTAGCCAGACCGTTACAACAGTTTTAACTTTAAACCATCAGCTAACCATAATAACTTTTTTGGAACACAAGTGGCTTTTTCGTAATTAAATAGCATGTTCATGGGTAAACACTCCACACGTGTCTCGTGAGTTTTTCTTAGATCCTCTCCTCTGCGTTTTGAGCCCTATGCTTCGTGTTCTGTTCAAACTTTCAAAAACTATATTCAATTATTTAAGAGGAAAAAAACAAGAGATGTATATGGTACGACCAAGAGTTGTCTGGTTTGAAATCGGAATTTTGTATTAAAAAATTGAACACATTAAACTAAAAACATCTCGTCGAGAAGCATAGAACATCTACCCCACTCTCTTCCCTTCTTCTTCTTCTTCTTCTTCTTCAACTCTTTGAATCAATTTATTAAAAAAAAAAACCGTTTGGGTCCTTGTCCTTTGTTCACTAGTGCCTCCTATTATCCTCATTGATGGCTGTTCAAGTTTTCTCAAGGGTCCCTTTAGTGTGGTGATCTGTTCCAGATCTGATTGATCCCTTCTTTTTTATTTTATTTGGAGACTTTTGTTGTTGTGCAAGTTCGGACACGAGACCCAGAAAGCTTTTCAATCTCAGGTTTCAAATATGTTGACTCACGACAGAGACGAAGAACTCTCTCTGTTCCTTGAGATGCGTCGTCGCGAGAAAGAACACAGAGCTGATTCTCTTTTAACAGGTCCGTTTACCATATATCTCCTATCTCTTTACGTATACTTATTTGTGTGTGTCTTGGCAATGGTGTTTGAATCTGGTTCTGTCTATTTTAGGATCTGATAATGTTAGTAGTATCAATGAAACGTTGAAGGCTGCTGCGGCTGCGGCTGCGGCGCTTTCTGGTGTCTCAGAAACGGCGTCGTCTCAACGTTATCCTCTCCGGAGAACCGCCGCCGAGAACTTCTTGTATTCTGAGAATGAAAAGTCTGATTACGATTGGTAATGTTTCCATTTGTGTTCCCTTTTCTAAAAAAACGATTTAAGGAAAATTCCAAGTTTTTTTGTTTTTGCTCATTCCAAATTTAGAAGAACAAAATCCTTATTTGGGAATATAGTTCTCTAGTGATTGAGTTTGTCCAAATTATATTGAAATTTTTACGCATAGCTAAGGTTCATTTTACATCATGATTTCTTGTTGTACATCACCTGAGCTTAGTGCTAGAGTGTAATGTCTCCTTCTTCCATGGATCATTGGTCCGATGTTCTTGTCTCTTGTTCAGGCTTCTAACTCCACCAGGCACGCCACAGTTCGAGAAAGAGTCGCATAGAAGCGTAATGAATCAGCTCGATGCTCCCACTTCTCGCCCCACGGCTCTTAAATCTCGGGTATGAACAAAACGTGTTAGATAGAACTGGTCCAAGCTTACGTTTGTCTTTGTCATTATAAGCATTGAAGCTCTTGTTGGGTTCTGTTTCTGTAGTTAGGGAACTGCCGTGAAGAGATCGTCTCAGTGAACCATAATAAGCCCCAAACGAGCTCTTCTTCTGTAGCTGGACTCAGGCGACCATCATCCTCTGGTAGCTCAAGGTCAGCGAGCAGACCTTCCACACCAACAAGAAGGTCTACAACTCCAACCACCTCTACAACAAGGCCTGTGACCACCAGAGCTTCAACCTCTAGATCCTCAACACCCACCTCACGTGCCACCTTAACTGCTGCACGTGCTACTACCTCCATGGCGGCTTCGCGAACCACTACCTCGTCGGCTCCGCGAACCACTACCACGTCTACCGGTTCAGCGAGATCAGCTACTCCAACTCGGTCTAATACTAATACTCGGCCATCTTCTGCACCTTCTAAAAAACCAGTATCAAGGCCAGCCACACCAACCCGTAGGCCTTCAACCCCGACTGGTCCATCAATAGTTTCCAGTAAGGCTCCGTCCCGAGGGACGTCTCCTTCTCCTACTGTTAATTCGTCCAGGCCGTGGAAACCGCCGGAGATGCCTGGTTTCTCTTTAGAAGCCCCACCGAATCTGAGGACGACTTTATCAGACAGGCCGGTCTCAGCTTCAAGAGGCAGACCTGGAGTAGCCTCAGCACCAGGTTCAAGATCGGGTTCCATAGAACGTGGAGGTGGTCCTACCAGTGGCAGCGTCAGTCATGCAAGAAGGCAATCTTGCTCGCCGTCCAGAGGTCGGGCTCCTATAGGGAACACCAACGGGAGTGTAACAGGTGTGCGTGGTCGAGCTAAGGCAAACAACAGCGGAAGTGATAGCTTGAGCCCTGTGGCTATGGGTAATAAAATGGTTGAGAGAGTGGTGAACATGAGGAAACTAGGCCCACCGCGGCTAACTGAGAGTGGCGGTCGAGGAACAGGGAAATCTAACTCCGCTTTTAACAGCCTTGGATATGGGAGAAACCTCTCCAAGAGCTCCATAGATATGGCCTTAAGACATATGGTATGATCACGTCTTAAAATATTTGGTCAAGTTTTCTGTTTTTGGCTTAGCACCGAGCTTTTGTTCACTGTAACATCCACCTAATCTTGGGAGTGAACAAAATCCTCAGTTAAGAGTTTCTCAGAAGCTCACCATATAGATAAAACATTGGCCCAAGCTCAAGGATTTGACCTGCAAAAAAGTGCTTGCTCAAGTTCTTTCCGGTAATAATTGTGTTAACTTTTGGTATTTCGTGTGTAGGATATAAGACGAGGCATGACGGGAAATCTCCGGCCGCTTGTGACGAAAGTTCCGGCATCATCAATGTACAGTGTGAGAAGTCGGCCGGCTAGTGTCTCAAGCTCGCCCATGGCCACAAGCAGCACCGTGAGCTCATCTGAACCGAGTGTTGACAACATCAACATTCTATGCTTAGACGGGAACGAAGCTGAAAATGATGATCTTCTCAGTGAGAGAAGCTATGCTTCTCCGCGAGATCAGTTCCCCAAGTTCACATCTTGACCCATGTTATTATATATCCTATGTTCGTGTTTTTGTTCCAACACTTTTGAAACTACGTGTTTCTAAGTGATCCGTCAAATTTATGAAACTCAGGTATCGTCAGATGTCCTTTTTCCTTCATAAATGTTTTTCAGAAAGCAACTGCTAAAGGGTGTGTCTGAATTCAAGCCTTAATTAAGCTTTTAAAAACATCTTCACGATTAGAGCTATAGAAACAAGTGGGAATCGAGAAACAAAACAGAGCACAGGAAAAATGGGAGACACGAACGATTTAACCACAGCTGAACTTGGATCCTTGAGTTTCCTTGGCATATTCACTTTGTTCATTGACTCGCTCTAATTAGCCTTTTGCATTGAATATTACACAATTCAAATAAAAGCTACCGGAGGCATGACCGCATGATAAGAGTGTTTCACATACCCAGTCCTTTGTTCTAGAAGATGTATATATAAACATATTTAAAAATCCTAAAAAGCATAATTTTGGATGCAGCTAGACATGTATAAATGGTTTTGGCCTTTTGGGTTTTTCTTAAGGGAACATCTGCATAACTTGTCTCTTTAGGTTTATGTTAGAGTCAATTTACATGATGACAAGTCCTTGTGACTTGTGAGGATTTGGATTTGGGTTTAGGTGAATCGTCTTCACGTTCAGATATGAAAAGATCAGAACTTACGTGTGAGTCGCGTAATCAATGAAGTAGTTACATGCCACAACTTCACCGAAATCGTATACTTTAATACTAAAAGTTTTATAACGCTGACTGTGATTCTAGGAAAGATAGTATGAAATATATGGTCAACAACGTGGACTATTTCAATTTTGCATTCGTGTGTGGTGCACATACACATAAAAGAATAATGGCGCGTTTCGTGGAATGACGATGATGTCATTTGCTACCAATCGGAAAGTCAATTTCAGACTGAAATCGACAACAAATATTAAAATATAAAATACACGTAAAAGTGAAATCAAAAAGCTAAATATATGTTTTGGATCTTTCTCTTTAGGGATGATCTAATAACAGCGTAACGATGATGTCAAGTATATGGTAGTTTGATGACGTCTTCTTTGTTTTTTATTTTTATTTTTTTCCACCAAAAAAAGAAATACCTCACATTTTTTTTTAAGAGAAAAGAAAAAAACAACGTAAATGCACTGTACTACCACTGTAGTGTATGAACGGCGAGTGAGTGCTTCTTCGTAGTCAAATTAATTAATGTGTGCCGTGTAGTTTGGTTTGGTAATATCAAAAACTTTATTAGTTAAATTACTTTATCAGCTGCCACAAGCGGGAAGGAGGGAACAAAAAAGAGAGATCAGAAAGCAAACCCAATCAATCAATAAAAAGTCTCGTTGTCGTCGTCGTCGTCGTCGTCGTCGTGTGAAAAATAACATAAATAAATAATTTAAAATTTAGTCTCGTCGTGTACCTGTCACTGTCCTTTGTAGCAGCAGCCAACAAATTAAATACGAGAAACAATTTGATTTACACTTTTTTTTTTTTTCTTTTGGCGTTTTTACTGTTCTGTTCATATAGTTTCTGGGTTTTGTTTTTTTGTATGTTCAACCATTAAGTTTTGACATTTTTACTACTCTCCTCCACACAAAACCCAAACTCGTTTGTCTTTCTCTTTGATTCACTCGATTTGAAAATTTCCTCCACTAGCAAATTTTTCAAATAAACAAACCCTCACTTTATCTTCTTCTTCTTCTTCTTCTTCTCTACAATCTCATCGTTATTATTAACCTTCCAGATTCAGTTTTTTTTTTTGAGGAGACAGGTCATATCTGAGGTTCTTTATTTCTTTGGTTGGGTTTTGATTTTGAGTTTCTTTATGTGAAATATTCCTCTGTTTTTTTCGGAGGATTTTTTGTTGTCTGTGTTTGTTGTGATGCGTTGTAATTGCTTTGGACTTCTTGATAAGTGCAAAGGCAGTGACCGTCTTGGACAGAGAGAAGCTGAAGGTATATATATATACTAATACTGTACAACGATTTGATGAATGTTCACTTTGATTTTTAGGGTTTTGAATTTTGATCTCAAATTTGTTTCTTTTTGGCTTTGGCTTCCTTGTGCAAGTTAGTTTACCTGTCATCATTACTCTGATACATCGAATCTTTAAAATTCGACAATGGTTGACCAAATCAATTTGCTCGCTTCCTCTTTGATTTCGTTTGCTTTAGATTAGATTAGAACATGGACACTGAATTTGATTCTCTCTCTCTCTCTCTCTCTCTCTCTCTCTCTCTTTTGGAATGAATCAGAGATTTGCACCGACAATGTGAGGGTCTTTTCTTATAATTCGTTAAGATCAGCCACAGATGGTTTTCATCCAACCAACAGAATCGGAGGTGGTGGCTATGGAGTTGTCTTCAAGGTGTTTAAACTTTGATGATCTTCTCTTTACAGTTTCCTTATAAAAATGTTTGATATATATATTGTGGGGATATGTTGAAAACGGTTTTGAATCTTGTAGGGAGTTTTGAGAGATGGCACACAAGTAGCTGTGAAATCATTGTCAGCAGAATCTAAACAAGGGACACGCGAGTTCTTGACTGAGATTAACTTAATATCCAACATTCATCATCCTAACCTTGTTAACCTCATTGGCTGCTGCATTGAAGGGAACAATCGGATTCTTGTCTATGAGTATCTTGAGAACAACAGTCTTGCTAGTGCTTTGCTTGGTAATGAACTTTTGTTACAAACCACTATCACATTCTTGTCTACCAAGTCCCATTCTGTCCTGTTTTTTTTTGTTCTCATTTTGTTTGAGTGTGAGTAAGTTTTGTAGGTTCAAGGAGTAAATATGTAGCACTTGATTGGTCTAAACGAGCTGCCATTTGCGTTGGGACGGCTTCAGGTTTAGCTTACCTTCACGAGGAAGTCGAACCTCAGGTTGTTCACCGTGACATCAAGGCCAGTAATATCTTACTAGACGGAAACTTTTCTCCCAAGATTGGAGATTTCGGGTTGGCTAAACTTTTTCCAGACAATGTCACTCATGTCAGTACCCGAGTCGCTGGAACAGTGTAAGAATCCTTCTATAAACATAATCGCTTTTTTTATCTTTTCCTCTACGGATAAATTTCAGCTGATGAGAGTGAGATTACAGAGGATACTTGGCCCCAGAATATGCACTTCTTGGTCAACTGACGAAAAAAGCAGACGTTTATAGCTTCGGGATACTTGTGTTGGAGGTCATAAGTGGTAGTAGTAGCAGCAGAGCCGCCTTTGGAGACGAGTACATGATTCTCATTGAATGGGTAAAGAGCTAAATGATCTCATACCTAAACACACAATACATACCTCTATGTTTGATTTAGTGTTTTTCTTACAAGTGAATAATAATACATTTTCAAAATGTAAATGCAAACGCTGTGGTTTCTTTTGAGCATTCAATTAGATAACATGTCGATGTGAAAACAAACCACAATTAACAGAGTGGCTATACATTTTCTGTGGTTTTTGGCAGGTGTGGAAGCTGCGAGAAGAAGGGAGGCTACTAGAGTGTGTGGATCCGAATCTAACCAAGTTCCCAGGAGACGAAGTGACCCGGTTCATCAAAGTGGCTCTTTTCTGCACTCAAGCCACGGCGCAGAAGAGACCAAACATGAAGCAAGTGGTGGAGATGCTATGCAGGAAAGAGCTTAACCTCAACGAAGCTGCCTTAACGGAGCCTGGTGTCTACAGAGGTGTCAACAAGGGACGCAACCACCGTGGCATCGGTCTTGTAGGCGGCAGTTCACAGGAGAGCTCGTCAACGCAACGTCACAAAGGGAAAAGCTCAGCCAATCCTCAAGGGTCGACGTCGACGTCTAATATTTCCTTTCAGAGCATCACAGAGATGGCTCCTAGATGATTTTTTCTGTTAATAGAGGTCAATTATATTCTTGAGGATACTAATTCGTTTCTGATGTATTAACATCTTTATATATGTATAGTAAATCAAATGTCATGAGAGAAAATGTTAATAACTCAGTATAATAATATGATGATATCATCGTCTTAGATTTTAATTGCTTTGATTGCAATAAGTTGTAACTTCGAACTGCTGAATGATCAATAGAACCAGCGAACACAAAACACAGACAAAAGGAAGAATACACAACCCGCATTTACAAATTTTGAAATTTCAAAATGAATCTACAATCTCTATAGTGTCCTTTGAGAGTTTGAAAACTTGAAAACTTATCCAATCATAACGTAGCAAAGTATACAGAGTTAAGTTATAGCGACTTACAAACTCAGTTTGCTCTTTCAAACCAACTGGTTTGGCTTGTCTCCTTCACTTTCAAATGAAACATTTCTTCAAAATTCCAAATGAAGCATCTTCTTTCGTCATTTAGTGCTCTCAGTGAGATACAAAGCATGAAACTTGAGTGCATCAAAAGAAGTGAACCAAAAAAAAGCTCAAGAATGTATGTGTATATATAATGCTTAATGCGTAATTCCTATACTTCCAATAGCTTATTATGAATCAGAATCACCAAATATGCTCATCTGGTCAATAGCAGTTGTTTGACATTTCCCTATTGTGTCAGAGCCAGAGGGCCAGCAATTTTAAATTATGATTGGCATGATTTGCAACATTCTTAAAACAGAATGATTGATACTTACTGTATTAACTTCTTTTTTTGTCAACTGAAACTTATTAACTTACTAACCATCGGCAATAATGAGATAAGTATAATATTGGGAAAAGATTTGTATGCACCTAACTATGCTTTCAATCGTCAAAGTCAAGATGCTTCCCTAACTTGACAAGTTGTGCGGATGAAAAAAATATATGTAGGACTTATTCAAACATTAAGTTCTAATTCAATTACTTTGTACGAGAAATTATATATTATTAAGGATGGATTAGACAGTTTTGAGAGAAATAATAATAGGAACCCAACAAAATTAAACTGGATATAACAAATGGATCAACTAGGAAAGTGCCTCACACATCTAAACCTTGCCTTTAAGGTGCCTTCCTTCTTAGTTATAGCAACGAAAAAGATAATTCAACGTAATTATTGTTTTATTTATCAGTCAACTATGAAGAACACAAGGCGTTTATCATTCGCGAGAACTTTTAAAAGTAATACTATTGCATTAAAATTCCACAGACAGCCTAATAATAATTATTAACAATAATTTTCAAAAGCTATAAGATTAAGACCATATCAAAAGAAAGATTAATAATTTCCTTGTCCTTACAATAAACAAATTATGAGAAGATTCTAAAGATCATCAACTTGTAATAATAAAAAGATTCAAAATAATGGATAAATCAGCTGTCGTCACTTAATTGATATATCCAAACGAGCCAAAATATTTCAATCCAAAATTCTAACCTCAAAAGTGGAAAAGGGTTTCATCTTTCTAAATTTAAAAAAAAAAAAAAAAAAAAAAAAAAAAAAAAAAAAAAAAAAAAAAAAACTTAAACGAAATCCAAGTTTTTTTTTTTTTTTTTTTTGTTAATAAATATTGATTACAAGCTATATTCAAGCTGGATCCATACTTCAACCGATAAAACAAACCGAATCAAAACCAAACGAAATGAATATGAACAGTCCTAATGGATATAGTCAAAGAGATGATAAAAGAAAAGTCGTCAAGAGATTGAGCCCTTACAAAAAATTAAGCAAAAACTAAATGTGGATATATCCAGATGGTCGTTTTTTTAAGCGTATGGTCCCATTTTAATTACATAATATCATATTGAAACCTACGTCCAAGTCAGCCTTCTTTGGCTGCTTAAGAACTTTTCAAAACTCGACACCTTCTTCAACCCCAAGGAAGCAAGAAAAAAAGGTCACAACATATTATAAGACCCCAAAAAAAAAAAACAAAAACATAAAAGACTTCACTTCTGATTTCTTCTCCTAACTTCTTCCTTTCCAAAAATATGGATCATGAAATAACCAAGAAAATTACGGCCATGTTTGATAACCGGCGGTTAAACCGCTCCGGATCATCACTATTCACAGCGTTTGCTTCCACAGTGGTAGCTCTGATCGTTTTCACGATCATTCTGGTCTCTAATTTATCGGTGGGAGATTACTCGGCGAAGGTGGTGACAATAGAGATCAAGACAGTTGTTCCTTACTTGCCTCTAAGCTCAGAGAAGGATTTAAGTGAAGAGTCCAACCACAACTATTCTATCAAGCAACAAGTCACAGTCAAAGAGGTTAACAATCTTCAAGTTATCGAAGTTTTTGGAGGCAAAGGCGTGTCGGAGAAGTTTCAACAGAGAGCAACAGAGTTTTTGAGAGATGATTGTGAGGTCAACTTCATGATGACATGGATCTCACCAGCGGAAATGTTCTGTAAGAGAGAGGTTTTTTCTGTAGAGAGCGTCTTTAAACATCATCCTCGAGGTTGTTTGACCATTTTATCATCGACAATGGATTCTCCTCAAGGTTTCAGAATCTTGAAACCGTTTCTTGATCGAGGTTACAGAGTTAAGGCGATCACGCCGGATATGCCTTTTCTTCTCAAAGACACAGCCGGAGAATCGTGGCTTGAGGAGATTCAGACCGGTAAAAGAGATCCCGGAAAGATCCCTTTAGCTCAGAATCTGTCAAATCTCATGAGACTCGCGTTTCTGTTCAAATTCGGAGGTGTTTATTTGGACACGGACATGATTGTTCTGAAGAGCTTTAAAACTCTTAGGAACGTGATCGGTGCACAGACCCTCGAACCGGTTTCAAGAAACTGGACAAGGTTGAACAATGCGGTTTTGGTCTTCGACAAGAACCATCCTTTCTTGCTCAAATCCATTGAAGAGTTCGCGTTGACTTTCAACGGAAACGTTTGGGGTCATAACGGACCGTATCTTGTTTCTCGAGTGGCTCGAACCGTGGAAGGAACCAGTGGTTATAACTTCACCATCATGACACCTCCTGCGTTTTATCCAGTGAACTGGATTGAGATTGAGAAGCTATTCAAAGTTCCAAGAACAGAGAAAGATTCTAAGAGAGTCCAAGTCAAGGTTCTTGAGATGCACAAGAGAAGCTATGGATTGCATCTGTGGAATAAGTTTAGCAGCAAATTCGAAATTGAACAAGGAAGTGCCATGGATAAATTGGTTTCAGATCATTGTATAATCTGTGATCGTGTTGTCTCTTCATCCTAAAGACTTCATTATTTATTTTTTCCATTTTGTAAGTTAATTCCATTGTAGAATAGTTTTGTAAATTAACAATGAAACCCTCAACCTTTTTAATTTTCTTCAATTAAAACCCTAATTAAATTTTATGTTTAAGCTGTTAAATATCCAATACTGATTGGCCCAGGCCCATATAAATTGACTTTCATCAGTTATACAAATCATGTTTCTTATTCCCACCCACAGCCCAATTGGCAAAAAACGGTTCAAGCTGAAATCGAACGAAACTCGAACCGGACTGTGATGGTTTCCGATGGCAGCGAGCGAGTGAAGCTCAACGTCGGCGGCGAGATCTTCGAAACCAACGCAACGACCATTCAATCAACTTGTCCAGACTCTCTTCTCGCTGCGCTCTCGACTCCAACATCCCATGGATCGATCCCTGTGTTCATCGATCGTGACCCTGAGATTTTCGCCGTCATTCTCAATCTCCTCCGTACTGGTCGACTCCCAGCTAATTCCTCCGGCGTTTTCTCGAAGCAAGAGCTACTCGATGAGGCTCTGTATTACGGCGTCGAATCACTCCTCCGGTCGGCGATGTTACCGCCGCCGCTTTTAGGTTTCGATGCGTCTCTCGTCACCACAATCGCACCGGCCGCTGACGGAGTTCCGTCTGCTTTAACCGCCACAGCTGGAGACGTCTCTCTCTGGATCGCTCACGGCGGTCAGATCTCCGTCTACGATTGGAGTCTTTGCCACGCTGGAACCGTTCGTACGCATCTCAGTGATATCACATCGATCTGCCGTGTGTGGGGCGAAGCGGCTGCAGTCGGATCTGGATCAGCGTCGGGGCTTCATTTCTACGATCTCTCCGGAGGTCGATACGTCGGATCTACGCACTGGACTGATCCGGAGGATCCGAGAATTCACAAGGCACGCGTCGCCGCGGTTGCTGATTCTGACGGTGGAGTATTCGCGTCCTTTGAGTGTCTGCACAGAGAGAACGGCGTTCTCCAGATCGACAAATCCACTCTCCAAGTCGCCGCCGTGATCGGCCAGCAATCCGGAAGCTCGGCTAAAACCACCGTACCGGAGAAACTACGGTGGCTGCCAACGAACGGTGTTTTGGTAGGATCCGCCGTGCAACGTGGAGCGTTTGGATGCTCCGGTTACATCCGGATTTGGGACCCGAGGTCAAGGAACATAGTTTGGGAAACGAACGAGCCAGGTTCGGGACGAAGCAGTAGGTTCGGAGACGCCTTAGCTGACATGGACGTGGACGTTGAAGACTCGATCATCTTCAAGGTATGTTCTAAGTCAGGAGACCTTGGAATGGTAGACATCCGTAGATTAGGTGAAGATCCATGGGTATATATGTCAGATGAGAATCCTGGTGCGTGGAAGGCCGGGGACGGTGGCGGTTACAGCGCTGTACATTGTTATAGAAAGCAAGTGTTGGCTGCGAGAGGTGGTGCATTAGAGGTATGGTCAAGTGTTAATGAGAAGACGAGTGGTGATCCAATTCGCAGAAGAAACTTTGTAGACAAGGAAGAAGATTCCAAGAGAGGGATGATTTCGAAAATTGAAGCTGGAGGTGATCGGCTCTTTGTTTCTCGGGAATTTATGGAAGGTGTTGAGGTCTGGGAAACTTCTAGTTTCTCAGGGGTAACATCCGTCGAGTAATGGTGTCCCCAAGAACGGAATGGTGATCACGCTCTGTTTTCCCGGAAAATACTTTTGAAACTTTCATGAGAAGTAGCTGAACATCATCAAGATTCAAACTTTATCGGTGTAGAAATCACTAGAAGAGACCTCATCTGTTGTAAATGGATGCATAGATTTTTGTCTTTGTAAAGTTTTTGGGTAGATAATTACAGTCACAAAGTTAACTAATGAATCCATTTTAGAGACAGAAGATAGAAAAAGACTTTGTAGTGTTGACTTAGTGGTCTCGGTAAAAGGAAAAAATCTTACCTTCATCTTCTTCATTGTATCTAATTGATGTCTATTGTTTAACCCCTTTTTTAAGTACTCAATATTATGTCAGCGTAATGATTATGTATCTTTTAGTATTCAAAGCAAGTTTCTGTTGTGTATAGAGAGATAAGCTAAATTCAACTACTCTTTTGTTTTTCTTTCTCAACCTACTCAACCTAATACTCTTCTTTCTTTTTTGATGAAATACCTTTGTGAACAAGACAAAGAATCTTTCTTTATGTCTTTGCTTTCTTGCCAATGTAATAAAAACCTTTTGTTGCAACTTCTGGTAGTGCATTCCACACAAGGTCTTGAGAGGGGAGGAACCCAACATTTTTTAAAATGTAAGTTCTTCCTTGGATTCTTTAGATACTATTTGATACGTTTTGTTTTTGTTAGGTCAGGTTTTGGACCTACAATTTCCGAAACACTTAAAAGGTTTGTCGTGATGATGAAATTAATTTTGTGTTTTTTTTTTGTTGGTCTGAATCATCCTTCTTTTAAGAAAAATATTGGAATTTTCCTTTTGTTTGTTTTGAACAAAGAAATATTATTATGAGGAATGAATGAGGTCAAAAAAGAAGAAAGAGGCAAGTGGGGTTTTCCCATGAGCTTTCTTGTCTATATGGTCCTTTGAAGTCGACCCCTCCTTTTGAATTTTTAGACCTGGCTGGCTTCTCTCTTTTATTCTTTTTTTTTGGTCGGTACATATTAAGGAAATGTGATTATTTTCCCGGTTCATCATATTTAATACTATTAACGTAACTGGTTCACACAGTGGACGTTTTTAAACACATTAGATTAGTGTCATTTTATTTATTTAAATTTTAAATCTATGGTTTGTGATAAATGTTGAATAGAAGATCAAGGAATAACTATTCAAGAACAAAAAAAAAAGTTTCTGAATCCAAAAATAAGAAATTAAAAACATTCCTATACAATGTTCAATGATCAATTCTCTTAACATTACAACAAAAGATCAAAGAGAGTGGGAGCACTATATTCGATTCTCCGACTCAGATCCAAACCGGGTTGGTCAAATCAAGAAGACCACGTTGAGACAGAGTTTGATCTCGACAGAGAAAAAGAAGAGTTCAAGAACTCGATGCAATCTTCAATAGCTTCTGCTCGGTGAGACTCTGTCTCGTTTACGGACTTTGACCTCTTCATATAAATAGTCGAAGAAGAGGACGACGAGGAGTTCGACGAAGGCAACAGAAACGATGACGTTTTTTTATCGGTCGTATTCCTTCTGAAGGATATGAAACGCCACGTTTTGGCGACTCTAGCACCAATACGTTGGATCAATTTCCTCGCTGCCGGCGAGCTCCTAAGACCGAAACTAAGAATCCCGACGAGAACCACCCTTCTCCGGCTGTGATGTGTCGAGTTTAAACCGTCGTGTTTTGGGAATATGGGTTCGTCTGTGGCTTCTGTGTTCGGATTAAAGCTTACTCTTTTGCATGCTCTTCGTGACATTTTTTCTTTTCTTTTTGGGTCTGAAATTGCGATGGAAAGAGAGAGAGAGGAAAGAAGAAAGAGATAGAGAGATGTGTCGAAGACCAAAAATACTAAAGAAGAGACTATTTTATGGGGTGTGTGTGTTTTATATATGACTTATTATGACTTAGAGGGTTCAGTGAAAATGTAAAGAGATGATGATATAGAGGGTTCAGTTTAACAACCTTATTAAAAATTGAAACTTGTAACTCAATTTTCCCACTTTATAATTGTAGTATATCTATGAAATGGATTTATTGGGTTATGTCTGTTTCTTTGGTGGGCTTAGATGATTAAATTTCATGTCCATAGATTACTTATGTCTGTTTCTTTGGTGGGCTTAGAAGTTACATAAGTAATCTATGTAAAATCATATAAGATCTTGTAGAGAAAATCATGTTTCAGATTTTGGAAAGTTGCCTATAATAAGATCTTACGAGTACATTAACATATATATATATATATATATATATATATTAATTTTTGTGAGTCTTTTGGTAGCTTCCAATCCAAGTAAAGTATAGGATCGGCTATGGGGGAGAATCAAAAGGAAACTAGTTTCACGTTTGAGATAGATAACTTCTGGGAGAAAGGAGCTGCTGTGATACGGTCTCCTATATTTTTCTTTTCTTATAATTCATCGTCGTCTTACATGCGACAAGTTTATAAATAACTCGATTCTGTTACTATTGATTAGGTATACAAACCCTAAATTAAGCAGCTAGCGTTT
The DNA here is from genome assembly GCF_030686135.1 of Camelina sativa. Lineage (NCBI taxonomy): Eukaryota > Viridiplantae > Streptophyta > Magnoliopsida > Brassicales > Brassicaceae > Camelina > Camelina sativa. Next base: position 3,330,298 of record NC_141880.1, read on the forward strand.
AGTGATTAATCTGTTTCTCTCTATTTATTTTTCTTTATTTAAAGGTTTGTTAAGGTTTATCCCAAAGGATACGGTGATTTTAAAGATCACTTGTCTGTGCACTTCTGCGTTGCGAGACCTAGATCACTCAAAGTTGGATGGAAACGACGAGCTAATCTTTCACTCCTTCTGTTAAATCAATCAGGCAAAGAGCTCTACAGATCGCCAAACGATTGCAACTTGTTCTGCGCTCAGTTCTCAAGATGGGGTACTGATTCAAGGTTCTTGCCTCTTAAAAAGCTTAGAGAAGAGGGGCTTCTGGAGAACAAACTGATTGTTCAAGTCGAAATAAAAGTAGTTGAAATTGTTGATCAAGAGGATGCAACTGACAAGGACATGTTAGATGTCCATGGTTTCCAACTTCTTGATTCTCAGGTATATATCCTTCTTGTTTGGAAATAGTTGGTTTCTTCGTTGTTGTCCCTTAATTTTATGATTAACGTATATAATACTTACATCTTTCTCTCGTTGACAGGTTACTTCAGCGAGTAGGCTTTTCGAGGATCACCCGGACATTGCAGTAAATTTCATACCAAAGATCGCATTGGTGAAGACAGCGTACATGAGTGCCCTCCTCGGTCTTATCAAGACACTGAACAAGCCTCCACATAGCTTCACCGAGACTGAGCTAAAGAAAGCTAAGAGGGAGTTGAATGAGCTAACAAGAGCGGGGTTTAAGCTAGACTGGTTGGACACAAAGCTTGATGAGCTTTCTTTTGATGACAAGGATCAGAAAGCAATTTCTTATGTGGATCCACTGGATGACTGGATCAAATTTTTATTTGTTGATTACTCTTGGAATGAGTGGAAAGTAAGAGTGGGATTCCCTCATCTTCTTCCTAATGGAAAAATAAGACTAATTAAGCTGTCAAATTCATATCGCCTATATGTCTTTAATATTCAAAATAATATACTAACTTTTATCCATTTAGATTATTCGAAACATGTACATTGGAATGCTTATTTTACCTTTGACAATCACGAGAGGTTATTACAGTTGTGATCACCCATACCCAAGATAGGTTTACGAGAAACATAATTAACAAATTTAACATTAACGAGTTGTATTAAGCAAATAATATCTGCTTTCTCCAGATTACAGAAGAGGATATTTACTTTTGGGTCAATTTAGCCTCATAACGTCTTCCTCCTTCACATAAAACAAGAAACACACACTATAGTTCCTCTTCTTCTTGGAAAATAAGGAATTCATCGAATCCTAGAAAATTCCATTTAGAAGGTAGAGAAGTGAGATAGAGAAGAGCTCGTCTCTGTAGCCATTAAGTAAATCAGAGAAGAAATATAGAGAGAGATGTTTTGTTTCTAATATTCATCTGATCAATTTTGTTTTATTTTTCATCTGGATTTTGGTAGTCTTTCTTCCTCTACATCGGTTTTTGAGAGGTTGCCATATCCACAGGCTAACCAAAACTCAAAAGTCTATACAGGTTTGTGACTAATCTTTATTTATATTAATATTTCTTTATCTTATACCAATTCTCTTTAATTTGTTGATTCAGGTTGAAGAAATGAAAGATTAGAGCTCCAATGTTTTAAAGATAAACCAGGAGTAATTATTTGCATGGAAGTTATTCTCACGATGATAAGGTACACAAACATGAAGTTAAACCCAATTAGTTTGTTTATCAATTGTATATCTTCATTTATCTTAATAAAATAATCTGATCCAAACATTTCATAATTTATTTGAGATAGGAGATAGAATTGATTCGAGAACACCAAAAAATTACAGGAAGGAGAGTACGTGTTGTAATTTGAGTTTATTAACTGATGATTACTCATTGACGGTTGCAGATATTACCACCCATCCACGAAGTGCAAAACAAAGGGATAATTCTAGAGATGAGCTTGGAAGATCGAAACTGTGGAGAAGATAAGTGTAGTTAGATTTAAACAAATTTGTATATTTTTACAATTTGCGATAAACTATCTTCCTTATATTTTTTACATGTTTAATAATTTTACAGTTTGTTACGTGTATATTAGAATTTGAGTCCATCAAGTTATACAATATACCCCGGACATATTTAATATACCCGGGCTTGCCCGGGTGATAGTACTAGTTGGATATAAATTATCAGATAGTCTACTATACATAACCTTGAAAGCGATGTTGAATGGAAAACGATGCAAAGAAAAACTTAAGTATAGTAAGTTTACAATATAAATCTTGATCCAAATATGCAATAGAAAAGGAAACCTTATTAAGTTGAGAATGTTGACGAGGCACTTCCCAATTCTTCAAAGAATTCATGTACAAATTAGCACTCGTAACTTAATTATATAGCACTTCACTGGTTTGGTTGTTAGATCATTTTTCAAGAAACCATTGTTTTCAAAAATCCTTGTGTATAAAGTTTAAGACATATATAGTTCGACTCTTTCTTACGGCAAAAATATATAAACGCTACACTTTCATAGATCAAGAAAAAGAAAAACATTAATTTCCATGGATAATGATGATATCATCGATCAGATAGCGTAAATTGGATTAACCTCGGATAACGTCATCTATGTTTTTCTTTTTCTTTTTGGAGAAATTGATCTCCAAAATGTGAAAACGGTACAATTCCGGTTCAATCCCTGGTTTACTATATAACAGAAATTTATTGGGTTAATAATAATCATTATGTAAAGTGTTGGTTTGGTGTGGGCTTTTAACTCCTGTTACACGCGATAAGGGTTACAAGAGGTTCCTTATTTCAGTTGGATTACGATTCTGAAAAGCTTTTCATATATAATAAGATCATACGATGCATATGGGTGAATAGTTTTTGTGAGTCTTTGGCTAGAAACCCTAAAGAATCAGAGGATATGGTGGAGGATCAAAAGGAAACGACGAGTTTCACGTTTGAGATAGATAACTTCTGGGAGAAGGAAGCTGATGTGATACGGTCTCCTATATTCTCCAGCGGTGGTGGCTGCGAATGGTAAACCTATATACGATCTTTAACATGTGTTCTTTTTTTCTTTTTCTTACAACTCATCGTCGATCGTATGTATACATGCGACAATTTTATAAATAACTCGTATCGTATCTGTTATTGATTAGGTATACAAACCCTAAAATTAAGCAGCTAGCGTTTAGTTATTAATCTGTTTCTCTGTTTTTCCTTTTTTCTTTCTTAAAAGGTATGTTGACGTTTATCCCAAAGGATACGGTGCTGTTAAAGATCACTTGTCTGTGCACTTCGGCGTTGCGACTCCTGAATCACTCAGACTTGGATGGAAAAGACGAGCTAATACTTCACTCGTTCTGTTAAATCAATCAGGCAAAGAGCTCTACAGTTCGCCTAAATACTGCTATTTGTTCTGCGCTCAGCTGCTAAAGTGGGGTGATTCAAGGGTTTCCACTCATAAGAAGCTTAAAGAAGAAGGGCTTCTGGAGAATAACAACAAACTGATCGTTCAAGTCGAAATAAAAATAGTTGAGGAAGGGGATATAACTGGGAATGAGATGCTAGATGTCCGTGGTTTCCAAGTTCTTTACTCTCAGGTACCCTTGTTTCTTCTGCTTTTTGGTGATGATTCCCCTTTTTTGATGATTAACATCTTTCTCTCGTTGACTGCAGGTTACTTCAGCGACTCACCTTCTCGAGGATCACCCGGACATTGCAGTAAATTTCATACCAAAGATCCCATTGGTGAAGACAGCGTACATGAGTGCCCTCCTCGCTCTTATCGAGACACTGAACAAGCCTCCAGAAAGCTTCACCGAGACTGAGCTAAAGAAAGCTAAGATGGAGTTGAATGAGCTAACAAGAGCGGGGTTTAAGCTAGACTGGTTGGGTACAAAGCTTGATGAGCTTTCTTTTGATGACAAGGATCAGAAAGCAAATGCTGACGATGGGGATTCACTACTGGAGGACTTGTTAAAGGTTGTTGTTCACTCTTTGAATATGTGGAAAGTAAGAGTGGGATTCTCTCATCTTCTTCTTAGTGAGAAAATCGACTAAAACACGCACATTTTCTTTTGTTTACTTTTATTAATGAAGAGGAAGTTCCAGTTGTTTTCTCAATCTGGAACTGAAGCTGTTAGTTTTAACATGTAATATTCAAAATAATCATCATGACACTGGAATGGTTATATATATATATTTTTTTTACTTTGACAATCACTAGAGGTTATACAGTTGTGATTATTTGAGTAACAATTAGCACAGATGTGTAATTTCGTTCCAAATAACTAATACCGAGATTACTAACGTTTATTGACCCCAGAAGCTTTGGACTCCAATTCGTCTCTGGATTAGGTAGGAAACGAGCTCTGCTTTGGAAGTGGAAGGTTCTCTGCCTTGCTCAGCAAACAGTGTGACACGAAAAACCAACCTGTCCAAACACAAGATGGCATATCTGAAAAAAGATTCCAGCGTTGAACATAAAATCAGTTTACACAACAATCAATTCATAGAAAGCGCGCTAGCTGTATCATATTATACCCTTGCTGCTGCACCGCATATGTTCACCAATGCCTTCAAGTATATGCCTTGGCCATCGCGTGCATATCTTATAGCCCGTAACTCAGAAGCTGACAAAAGCCTGAAAATTTAAATATGCAACAACAAAAAAATTGTCTAAATGCAAGACCACAATAAGCTTTGAAACATGACACCGAATAAAAAATATAATTTATTATTTTATAAATTAATAAAAGTTTTTTTATTAGTTATTAAATTAATTAAAATACCATGACATTTTTTTGTAATATATCCTACGATAGTAGGTTAAACTGTATATAGAGATTATAATGTATCAGACGTAAAACAAATTGTATTAAGCAAATCTTTTCATAATTCAGACGGACTATAGATGTGATAAGTACTCTCTTATGATTAACGGAGCTACACAAGAGAAAATGTAATTATGTTGAATAAAAAAAATCAGAATATGTCATCAAAATGCATATAAACGACAACAACTCGAACACCCACTAAGACAGAGAGAGAGAGAAAGAGGGAAAGTGAGAGAACGAATCAACATCTCTGCTTTCTCATTTACTTTTGGGTCAATTTAGCTTTATAACGTTTCTTCATTCACATAAAACAAGAACACCACAACTTAAAAAAATACTCTCTCTCTTTATTAAAATATGCTTTCATAAAAATTGATTTTTGGGATATTTTTTTATAAATATTGATATTTTGTAAACTTCAAAAAGTAATTATTGAAAATATTTAAAATTTTAAATTGTTATTAGTTTAAAATTAAATAATATCTTTTTAGTCAAAAAAATATATTTAAACTCAGTAATCATTATTTTCTTAAAATATGTAAAAGATATTGTTTTCTAAAATATGTAAAAGATTCGAACTCAATGTTAGAGGGAGTATATTACTATTTCTTCTTGTTGGAAAAAGATGGAATTCATTCTTGATTCCTAGAAAATTCCATTTAGAAGGAGAGGAGAGAGAGAGATAGAGACATACGAGCTAATCTCTATAGCCATTTAAATAAATCAGAGAGAGTTCCAAGTTTTTAAGCTATGGCGATGTTCATCAAAACCTTATCCTTTTTGTTCCTTTTATGCTTTGAGATACTACATGGAACCATGTCTGCAGATGTGAATTCCACCTTTTCTTTCAATGGGTTTGTAAAATCTCCGAGCTTTGACAAGAGTGTTGCTCTGTTCGGAGATTCGAAGCTGGTCAATGACAGTTCTTCGATTCAGCTGACTGACTCAGTGAGTGGAAGCGTGGGACGAGTCTTTTACAGACAACCCATCAATCTTTTCCAAGGTAAAGAGAAGAACTCGAGATCATTCTCGACTCACTTCTCGTTTTCTTCCGTGTCCAGTGAGATTGGTGATGATGTCTTGGCTTTTCTTATGGTTCCAACTAGTTTCGATCTTAGTCTGTTTGGTAAGAGGGATAACAGTTCCTCTGCTTTAGGGTTTCTGTCACAATATGCAAAGAACGAGACAGTTGTTGCTGTTGAGTTTGATATCTCCAAGAGTGGAAACTATGCAAGAGTCTTAATTGGTAGTCCTGAATCTGTCCAAATTATAAACCTTTCGTTTATTGGTGACTTGATGATGAACAATGGAGAGGCTTTAAGCTGTATGATTGATTACGAGGCAAGTTCTAAGAGAATGATGGTTCGATTCAGAAAATCTGGTTCGATAAAGCTGTTTGATCCGTTCTTCTCTTTCTCGGTAGACTTGGCCGAGTTATGGGAAGATAGTCAAGTCACTGTGGGTTTAAGTTCTGCCAATGGAAACTCCTCCAAGTCACATTTTCTACATTCATGGAGCTTTGAGATAAGGCGTCCTCCTCCTATGTGGATGCATTCTGAGCCACTTGAACCGAATAAAGTTTCCACGGAGGAGAAAGAGGGTCGAGAGGGAAGTGAGTGTATATGGAAAATGCTTGGTGCTTTGGTTATGGGTGCAGCTTGTGGATCCTTAGGTGCAATGTTGGCTTTGTATCTCTGGAAGATATGCCGTGTTAGGCGGTCAATGGCGGTGGTTCCAGAGGAATGTGCTATTGAACAAGGCAAGAAGTAGTGACTAATTTGGTTTTGAAAACTTGTCCTGTGTTGTGGTATAAATGTAGGATCTATAAACTGTAGTATCCTTCTTTTATGACTTTTCATATGTAAGATCTAAACTGTGAGAAGATGTAAGCTTATTGATATGTTGCAAAATTAACTTAGTTGTTGATGTTGTTCTCGATCCATTTGGATCATGACTTGTGTTTTTATCATCTTTTCTGTTTCTGGATTGCAATGAAGAATTAGGACCAACTTTGTCTTCTTCTCACTTTGATGTTTTATTGAAACAGAGCAATGTGAACTGAGTACAAAAAAAAGTCTCGTGAACACAGATCAAATGTCTAGAAAACAACCCAGCATTCAAATGTGTCATCAGTTGTCACTTGTCATTTGCTTCTATGTCGCTAATATGTCTCCACCAGAAGAAAGAGACTGATGTATATAGTGAATCTAATCTCAGCATGGGACACAAACAAGAGGAAAGCAGATACTAAAGATCCAAATAAAGTGTTGAAGCTCTGTATCTGGTCACTGTGGAGTAGTTTACTCTAAACATATATTTATCATCTGCTTTTGTTTAAATGCCATTAATGAGTTTGATTTACACATGGTTTCTGATTTGTAAGTTGAAACTACTGGCTGTGGAGGGAGTAAGAGAATCTGTTTATATGTGAATGAATAAGAACCTTGGTTGATGGTTGAATCCTAAGAACACACCATGTCCACGATCCTGCCAACAACAAACAACACTGTATTGATACAGATACAATGTCTGTTCAAACATGAAACTTCTTCCAAAGGAAATTAAATTATATCACCTTTTGTGCTCGCCATGTCAAGTATTTGTACTGTGATTCACTGTTGGCTCTCACCTAAAATGGATCCTTCTGCTCCTTCTCGGAAAGTCATCTCAAGCGTCAAGCCTTACCTGCGGGAAAGAAAACTGATAATTTTTTAGTGTTATATCCTGTAAAACCTTGAGCTTTGGCAGCACGCAAACCCAGTTACCTGATAGTACTCGAGGAACACAGAGATTAAGCCTTGTTTTTCTTGGCTAGATGAAAACTTGGTCCCCATCACCAAAAGGCAAAAGAAACATGGTCGTATGTGTATGCAATATGAGTTCCTACTTTTGTATCTGATTTTGTGAACTGCTGTGGTGATCTTCAGCTCTGTACAAACGGTCAAGAAGCTTCCCACCATTAGTGTTTCCCTGTTGTTACACACAATCAAGAGAAGCTCGTTCCACGGTATCAGGATTGACGATGACATCATCTTTCACCAAATCATAAAGATCTTCAAGGAACATCTCGATTTTTCCTATATCAGGATGAGATTTATCTCCTGCAGCAAAAACATGTGCTTTCTGTCCCACATCAATCCAGCTACATCCAGGTACCTTCTTGACTCCTATGTCTCTCATGGCTTTCCTCAAAGCATTGGCCTTTTCCCAACGCCCCTGTGAGGCATATATATTCGAAAGAAGAACATAAGCTGACGAGTTTTGTGGTTCTAATGCAATGAGCTTCTCAGCAGCAATTTGTCCTCTAATGTCATCTCCATGAATCCTACATGCACCAAGAAGAGATGACCATAGTCTTGCATCTGGTTTCAGGTTTTGTGCTTCAATGAAGTCATCAGCTTCTTGAAGGTATCCCCATCTCCCAAGAAGATCAACCATACAAGCTACGTGATCTACACGCGCTTCAAGACCATATTGACCAATCATCATCTCAAAAATATTTTGTCCTTCTGTTACTTTCCCTGCATGGCTACAGGCTGTAAGAACACCTAGGAAAGTGATTTCATCTGGCATGATATGGGATTGTCTCATGGAATCAAAGATTTTCAGGGCATCATCTGCGTAACCATTTTTCGCACATCCATTGATCAAGGAGTTCCATGGGACAACGTTGCTTCTACGCCTCATTTCAAAGAAAACTTGTGACGAGCTTTTCATGTCCCCGCATTTAGCATACATGTCTATTAGGGTGTTAGAGGTTAACTCGTCCAAGTCATGGGCCAAGTGAAAGATAAGAGAATGGATAGCTCTACCTTCTCTCAAAGAGGAAAGGACGGAACACACTCGAAGAACAGTGACAAATGTTGCCTGGTCAGGTAGAGCACCATCATGACGCATTTCTTTGTAGAACTTCAAAGCCTCCTCATAGAATCCATTCTGACTATGGCCTGACATCATTCCCGTCCAAAGAACAATACTCTTAGGACTTGGTAACTCTGAGAAGAGAGCACAAGCCTCTGCCATTCTACTAGAATTCATGTACATGCCCAAAAGGGAAATCCCTAGATATTCACCTTCAGATGAGAACCCCCTCTTTATAATCTGACCATGAAACTGCGTTCCTAGAGTTAAAATTTCTGGTTTATGACAAGCTTCAACTATGGTGGCAAATGTGATTTCAGATGGGTTAACACCTCTGTTCAGCATTTCTTGAAAGAGAACTACAGATTCTTCTAAGTTGTTCTGAGAATAACCTGCAATCAGAGCATTCATTGACACAACGCTCCACTCAGGCATAGAAGAGAAAACTTTACGTGCATCTTCAATGATTCCACACTTGGAATACATGTCAATGAGCGAGCTGCCAGTATGAAGATCTCTGTCTAAGCCACATTTGACAGAGAGGCAGTGAACCTGTTTCCCTTGATCAAGACCATGGACATTTGTACAAGCCTTAAGTGTACTAGCCAAACATGCTCCATCAGACGCTATACCACACGAATTCATCCTCTTAAACAAGTCGAAAGCTTCACTTTCTTTTTCATCTTGGACATAACTTCCAATTATCGTGTTCCAGGATACATTATCACGATCACACATGCGCTCAAAAATTTGCCTTGCATCTTCAAGAGCTCCGCATTTTGCATACATATCTACTAATGCGTTTCCTACAAATAAGTTTTCTGTTAGCTTCTTCTTGATGATGATCGAGTGAAACTGGCTTCCTATTACTAGATCATGCGATGCAGCACAAGTGCTTAAAAGGCTTGTAAAGGTAAAATCGTCAATGTTATAACCAGAAGATTTCATATCCATAAAAAGTTCCATAACCTTGTGTGCTTCGCCGTTATGTGCATAACCCCTAATCATCGCATTCCACAAGACGTCATTTCTTTCCTCCAAAGCTTCAAATACTTTTGCAGCAGCCTCCATTTTCTCACATTTGGAGTACATGCTAACCAAAGAACTACCAACATATATATTGGAGGCAAGGCCTTGTTTAATAGCCTCTGCATGAACTACCAAACCTAAATCAAGATTTGCTACAATTCCGATGGCACTCAAAACACTTCCTAATGTAGAACGGGTGGATTTAACACCAGAGTTCCTCATATTGAGAAAGTATTCAATAGCCACAGTCTCACACCCTCTTTTCCCATGCCCTGAAATCATTACATTCCACGCGACCACATCTGGGCTTGGCATCTCCCCAAACAAAAGACGTGCATCCTTTAGCTTCCCCAAACTGATGTACGTATATATAACAGTCACAAAAGCTAAATGGTCAGGCTGACGGCCTTCATCACGCATCCTTTCAAAGACTTTAACGGCTTCTTCAGGCAAACCAGCCTTCACATAGCCAGAAAACAAACATGTCCAGCAAACTGTATTAGGATCCACTATCCCATCAAAAACTAGTCGAGCATCACCAATAAGGCCACACTTGGCATACATATCAACTAAAGCCCCTCCACAATACGAGTTACGTTCAAGCCCCATCTTTATCATACAGCAATGAATTAGTCTACCAAACTCAACATTAGTCTCTCTGGCACAGGTTGATAAAACAATCGAAAAAGTGAATTTATTTGGAAAAATCAGATTCTCAAACAATGATACGAAACTCCTCAAGACCTTCCCTGGCTGCCCAAGTTTGGAATACATGGATAGCATAGAGTTCCACGCCGTTACATCTTTTTCAAGAGAGTCGAAGAGCTTCTCAGCATAAAAAACTTCTGAACACTTGGCGTATAAATCCACAATGGCATTGCCTAACCTGACTTCTGAACAGATTCCAAGTATCAAGCTTTTGGAATGGACGGCTTTCCCAGTTCTCAAGGCAAGTGCGAGTCTGTGAGGCATTTCGTCGAACACTTTGCGACTCTTGAATAATTTGCATTGGTCCAGACATATTTCCACGAGACGTTGATGTATCTCATCATGGCTGTGCATAACATCTCCGTTGTAGATTCGTCGACCCAATTCCGTGGAATAACACAAACGACGTACCAAGGAGAAAGAACTGAACTTGGGCGAGGACGGCGTCAAGAGAACTCGAAAATACATGCTTCGACAAAAAATAAGAACCTCGCCGGAGCTAGAACAGAGGTCTCTACTCTACTCCACTTAACCATGAGAAACAAAAAGCATCGAAACGAAAAGAGTAGAGTCGTCGTGAGTAAAAGAATTCGAAAAGCTGGCTGTACTGTAGAGTCGTAAAAAACTTATTAGCAGGGAAAAATAAAAAGATCCAACCTTTTTCGGGTCGACCCGAAAACCCGCCGGTTTTTTTTTGTTAAACTCTGATTAGAAGGCGCGGATATATACTAGAGTTCTTCTCTAGTAGCTTTGCTGATCTGCTAATCTTTGTGCCAAAGAGGTTTGATTAATAATTTTTTGTGTGTGTGTAAGTGTGACTAATCATCCATTTCACATTTCAATAGTTGTGTCATTGAACCGCTCGCTCTGGTTTGTATTTGGAAGAAACGACGGTCTTGAAGTCAAGGTGGATAACACCATTGGATAGAGATAAAGAGCACTCCCCGACAGTGCCATTGTGAGATCATTTCCCTGCATTACTGATTCAGTATCGTGAATTATAAATAGTTTGTCACTTTTAAAAGCAAGCTAACATAAAAGCAGAAAGGGATCGTAAAAGTACCAAAAAGTATTCATTAAATTATTAAAACAACATTGTCTTTGAAATCACTTGCTTATTTTTTTAACTGACAAGTTTCATTCTTCTAGTTGGACTTGAACCAAACTTGGAACATAATTGAAAATAAATGGATACCACTGAAAGATTGTGAAATCCCCTTGAGGAGGATGATTGTATTCACAGACTTTAAATAGCCATAGAGGTTACAACGATGTCCTATATACTTGGAATACATGAAACAATATTAACAATATAAACAACAGAATACCTATATTCTATCAACCACCACTAGAATATGTTTGTAGGTTCGATATAAGTGATTTCTGTATAAGATTCTTCGTCCTCTCTAATAATGTAAACCATGTTTCTGCCGGTCACCAAAATTCCATCACTACACAAGGCCACTTTCTTCTCCTCGACAACTGAAAAACTGAAGAAATATGGAAACCATGCACCGCGGGTGGGTATATCCACTGTAAACGATTTGCTCCACTCCAACACACCTTTAATATCAGTATCAGTTTTATTGGTAACCCACATCGTTAATGTACTATCGCTCTGACTTACCACTGAAAGTTGTTTATCTCCAACAACTGATAGAGCCATCTGACCAACAACCAGAGGAAGGCACATAGGTTTAAATCTCTCTGCTGTAAAGTCAAAACATAGTGAAAATTGATTGCCGTTTGTATCATAAGCAAGCCAGTATCTATTTCCCTTCAGTGAGACGCCAATAAATGATAGCAGAAAGCAGTCGAGAGCGACAATATTATCAACCACCCTCCATGAATCAGAGTTAAAATCATATATTTCAGACCCATTAAGTTGGTATGGTAAGTCATTGTCACGTTTCCAAAACATCAGCATTTTGTAGCTATGGCCGGATTTCGTTTTTTCGTATCCTAGAGCAAACGTAGAGCTCCACTCGTAACTGGTTTTAGGTTGGATCCATCTGGTTTCGCCCAAACACGGGTTCCAAACCACGGGTCTACTATCTTCAGTGATGCATAGCAATAAACCTTCGTAATGAACAACTAAATGTATATCGTCTTCTTCTAAAGTAGAATGAGAATCCTTTAGGCCAAGGTCACCCTTAAACTCTAGAGATGGAGGAGCAATTTTGAGATTGAGGCTCACTGAAAAAACCCTATACTCCTTCAACATGAGAACCATAGACTCCTTTGGTGCTTTACTAAAGTGTTTCTTAGTAAATCTTTGGTTCCATTGTGTGCAAGTAGATCTTAATCGTTTTAAAGATGTGGCTGGAACCCTAGAAAGTATTTCCTCTACCATATCTAAAGGAAGAATTAGGGACATCATCATTTTTTTCTCCCAAGAAATAAGACAGCAACTTGTCTTATATAATGAACAATTCCTCTTCAATTCCAAGTAGTATTTTTCATTTTTCCTTTGTGGATTTACTTTTATAGAATATTTTTACTTTTTCATAATCATAGAATATTCATTATTTGAAAAAAATTAGGAAAATAAATATTTTTGAATAAAATCAGAGTTAAAATCACAGATTTCATTCCTATTTTAGATAAAGATAGTTTATTATTTATATATTATTTTCTTTAAAAAAATCTCTTCAAATATAATCTCTCTTTTTCACAAAAAGTATCATTTTGACAAATTTCACACAAATTAAAAAACATTTGAATTATACATGTTTATTTCTATTTAATATCCGATGCTATAACATTTTTTAATATAATAATAATAATTATTGTTATACTTGTTTTAAAAAGAAATTTTAAAATTAAAGTCTTTAGTTTTGTTATTTGCATTATATATTTTATACTAACCAGACCCGAATTAAAAAGTAAGAGATTCAATCTATAATAGTCTCACAAAAATAGAGTGTTTTGTGCAAATACTTTGAAACTCAATACTGGTTTTGGATAATGCGTAAACTAAAAAAAAAAAAAAAAAAAAACGAGAGGTGGGTTACTCTGAAACGAGCCGAGGACCTCTTCTTCTTCTTCAGTAACATAGAAGAAGATGATGAACACACTTCATGCATTTCAGACAACCTTAACACCAAACTTCCATGTTCTTTTCAATGCCTCGAGGCGTTCCTTTTCCAGACCCCAATTTCTCTGTCTCTCTAAATCGGGAGACGGAGCTTCAGATTCTGATTCTGATCCCGACCCTCCAAAGCCCGAAGGTGATACTCGGAGACAAGAACTCTTAGCTAGGATCGCCATGATTCAGACTTCCAAGGTCCGTTTAACTGATTTCTTGGACGAACGATCAGAGTATCTCACCAAGTTTGCTGAAGAAGCCAGTGCGGAGTTCGACAAGGTTGGAGAAGACGCCATGAAAGACCTTGACGAAGCAAGCACAAGGGTTCGTATAAGTTATAAACGATAACATTTTGAAATCTCGTATGATATGGAAAAGATTGAAACTTTTTGTCCTTCTTGCACAACGCAGTTTTAGAACAGTAGAATGTCTTGTTTCAATGGCATACCTTGATTCTCTGATGCAACTTGATCCATAAGAATTGTCTTCTTTATTGATCCAATTGTGATTTGCTCGATGATCTTGCAGCAACAGAAAGATAGATAAGCTAATCTTGTGTGTTTTCCGGGTTATTGAGCAGATACTGGAGAATATCGAAAGCAAGATGCAAGCTTTTGAGGAATCTGCGGGATTGAACAGATTAGAGATAGAGGAGAACGATAATAAGTTAGCTGACTTTGAGGAGAAGATCCAAGTAGACAGGAATGAAGGATTGTTCTTTAAAAGCTTACGTGACAAAAAACCAGTGGATATGGAGCAAGCTAAAGAGGAAACTGAGAAAATACAAGAGCTTACCAAAGAAAGTGCAGGATCAAAGTCAAGAAGGAATATTTACCTCGGGTTAATTGGGATTGTGGTTCTTGCAATTGCTGATTCCTTCGTTTCTGCACCGGATTGGAGAAAAGTCGCAATTCTTGGAGCTATTCTTATCCCACTGCTCACTCAATTTGTCTACGAGCAGACATTATTATCAGAAGAAGCAGATAAAGGAAAAGGAAACAAGAAAGAATGAACGAGAGACACAGAGAACTGGACTCCAATCGAAAGAGATATATATAGCTTGATGGCATAGACCCAAAGTGGGAAACTTATAACTTTTGGTTTGATACGTCAAGCTACAGTTTTTCTTTTGCATCAACAAATATCAGATCTCGATGATGTTTAACTCGAATCATTCAAACCAATGTGTTTTTGATGTATGTATAATGCTAGTTCATCAGGTGATATAGCTAACTTCATTCTTATCGACTTACTATGATTTACCTCATGTCACTTCCAGGCACGAATACATCAGAATTTAACCTCCGAAACTGAAATCCAGGGTCAGAGCATAATACCTTCTCACGGAAAACTAGCTGAGGTGGTCCAGAGAATTATACAGCAATATACAACAGATTAAGCTTTCCTTTGTTATTCATCACATTAGCAATTCACGACAGCTCGAACAAGTATGTTCCAGGTGACAACAGTTGGGAAAAAGCCATGGTTTCGAGCATCATCAAAGAATTCAATTGCGTCCGACACTCTGTGGCACATACACAGCCCCTTCAGTATAATATTGTAGGAGATAATATCAGGCTGCAAACCCATCTTGTACATGTAACCCCAAATCATTGTGGCTCTGTTGCTGTCTCTAACTTTGAAGAATCCTTCCATCAAAGTGTTGTAAGTAACGAGATTTGCAATGCAATTCCAATGCTCCATATTTGCCATGACAGTCATTGCATCATCAAGTTTCCCAACAGAGCACAGGCGATGAATTAGTATGTTATGAATCCTCACGTCAGGTTCTAGACCAGATTGAAGAAAATGGTGCCACAATTCTAGGGCCAAGTCGATCTTCCTGTCGTGACGAAGACCGTCCAAGAGTACACTATACGTGATCAGATCTGGTTTCCACCCGTTTTCAAGCATTTCTTTCACAAGAGTAGATGCTTCACCAAATTTCCCTGCTTTACATAAAGCATCAATAAGGATATTGTATGATACAACAGTCGGGCGACAACCGTTCTTCCCCATCTCTCTCAGCAAAAGGGAAGCATCACCAAGTCTCGAGTTTCGGATCAAACCACTTATTAATGCATTACAGACATGAGAATTCAGCTCCACGCCTTGCTTACTTATCTCTTTTACCAAATTTGCTGCTTCTTCTAATCTTCTCTCTTTGCACAAACAGTCTATAATTGACGAATATGCATAAACATCCAGATTCCCACCTCTGCTCTTCACATCTTGCATCACCCCCAAGGCTTTATTTACATAACCATTCACGCATAACCCGTGAATAAAAATACCATAAGTTGTCTCGTCAGCTTCGTATCCCTTAGCAGGCATAAGCCTCCAAATCATTGTTGCTTCATCGATCTTCCCACACTCCAACAACCCTTTTATCAAAATGTTATAACTCACTAAGTTAACTGAATTCTTCTGCTCCATAATCCTCCATAACTCCAAACTCTCCTTAATCTTCCCACAGCGGCAAAACCCACCAAGCATAGTATTGTATGTAACCACATCAATAAATGTCTTACTTTCGACCAACTCCTTGAACACACTTTCAGCCTTATCAACATTCCCTCCACCGCACAGCCCATGTATCAAACTACTATACGTATATAAGTCTTTATCTCTCTCATTCTCTTTCATTCTGTCCCATATCTTGAAGCAATCATCTACTCTTCCACATTTGCTCAAACCACTAATCATGATGTTGTGAGTCTTAACATTAGGATAAACAGAAGAGTCCACCAACAGTTTGCCCCACAGCTTCATAGCCATGCTGTGATCTCTTTCCTTAAGAGACCCATCAATTAATATATTATAACACGTAACGTCAGGTGCTAATCCTCTCTCAGACATTTCATCGAACAGTTGCAGTGCATCATCAACTTTTCCAGCTTTCGCAAGATCGTTGATCACAGTGCTGTAACTAAACACATCAGGCTTCAACCCTTCTTTCCACATCCAATCAAGAAACCCTCTCGCTTTCTCGAACTGCTTCATCTTGCATGACATCTTAATCAAAACGTTATACGTCTGCAGAGTTGGCGCCAAACCCGTTGTTTCGAAGTATGCGAACAAGGACTCGACTTTATCCCATTGTTTCGCCTCAACGAACGCATTGAGCAGAGTATTATAAGATCTAACCCCAGGCTCGCACCCAAAAATCTCCACCATTCGTTCGAATACATCAAGAGCTCGATCCGGCATGGAGTTCTTCCCGTAGGTTTTGATAACAGATAAAGCGACATCTTCGTCGCACTTGCATCCTTGTGACCTAATGAGCTCGACGATTCGAGTTACATGATTCACCATCCGCGCCTCTGAGAGACGTCGGAGTATATGGTGGTAGACGACGGCGGAGTGTGCATAGCCTGGATGACGAGTCGCCGAATCGAATAGAGTAAAAGCTGCGCGCGGGTTCTTCTCTGATTTCAAGAGCTTGAGGACGTGTTTGGGTGACAGCGATTTCGGGAACACGACCATGAAACAGAGTTTTCGGTGAAAGTTAGATCTTTTTTAATTTCTCCGGCATGTTTGGGGGTTTAAGCAGCTGCCCTCGTTGGCTAACTCAGAGTAATCGAACTTCTGACTAGCTAGTATACTAATTCGCCGGCAAAGCTGAGAAGATGAAAGAGCCGGGATATTATGGAAGACACTTTTATCCGGCGGTGCCTTAACAGAAGTCCTGAGATTAACAGTGACAAAAAGAAAAAAAAAAAAAAAAACTAATTTATCAATGTTGTGTGTTTAACCCAAAATCAATAAACTAAAATGTACTTTGTTGTTTATTGGGTTTTAACTTTTAAACAAACTAGACTAACAAAATTAGGTTAAGTAGAACCAATAATAGCTTGTTAAAGGCGGTTTATTCCGGTTAAAGTAACAAACAGCTTTTTTCTTCTTTTTTAGATCTAGAAATAATATTATGTTTTTTGTTTTTTAAATATTTTAAATTCAATATTTGCATTGCATCGATGCTTTATGTATATTAGCTATGTTTTAAAAGTTTTTTTTTTTTCATAGATCTAATTCAATATATTTTATATTTCTATGTTTTTGAATTCAATATTTATATAGATTCCTTCTGTAAGAAGAATACTGTAAAGTAATCAACCATAGACGACATTTGAATATGGGGCACGTGCTCTATATTAGTCTTTAAATTTTACCTGGTAATCATTATCAGATTAGAATCTTTAGCCCAGTTTGTAAATGTGCCCAAAATTTAGCCCAGTTCGATTCTCTACCTGCGGTTGTTCTATTGATTTTTTTTTTTTTTTTTAAATTACGTCAGCCATTTTCTTATTCCTTTTTCCTAAGTTCAAAAATATATGCTCTTAGTTCTATTTATATTTTTCTAATTACAGTTTAACTTTTAACAAATTAAATTCATATTTCTTTTATTGTAAAGTAGACATATATTTTAATTTAACAAATGTTAGTAATAAAATTATTAAATGAGTAACATTATACAATATTATCTCTTTTGTAGTAAATTTATCATTCTTAAAATTTTGAATTTGTCTGATATGATTTGATAAGTAATCATAAATATATTACAAATAATGAATTATAAGTTTATAACTACTCATTTTCTAATTAATAAAGTAAATGTGTATCTAATATATGTAATTAAGCATAATCATAAAACAATATAAACAATTCTTTCAAAATGTTTGGCTTATTTTCGATTTCAAGCTTTAAAATATATTTAAAAATACAAAATATACTTAAACATATCAAATCATAATCTCAAAACAAAAAAACAAAAAAAAAAACATTATTTGTTCATGTTTTACGGGGGAGTGACCTATGGCCGGTGGATATTGATGATACCAAACTCTCCATCGTTTAGATAAAAAATCACCAATGGCAGTTGTGGATGAACAAGAACTATAGTCTCTCAGTAAGGATGAGGGAACACAAATGGAGTTAGTTTAGGTGACGATTATGAAATAAAAACATAGACAAACCAACCTGGTCTGACTTTAAACTTTTGCTGCAGCGGGTGTCTTCGAGACACAACGACGATATCGTCTCCTAACTTATACCCTAACGTTCCATCCACGTTCAACAATCACCTGAAACCATATTTTTTAATAAAAATCCAACATAAATAAGAAAAAAACAACTGAGACATGTAAATTGTTTTGGACAATAAATGAATTTTATGAGAAAAAACAAACAAACAAAGAGCCTCATAATTACCATCTCAAACAGTGAAATTTTCTATTTAAGTACATTAATTAAATATAAATTAAAAATATATATTTATTAAATATTATTAATTATGAATTATATAAGCCCTAGACAAAATATTGTTCTAGATCCACCACTCATTGAACATAAGTTGCTCCAAAAGTATTGTATTAGAATGATATGCATAAATGTATTTAGTTTATGTATTTAGCATAAATATTTGGTTTACTAAGAGTGAGAAAAAAAAAAAAAAAAAAAAAAAAAACATGTACTTCGAACTCGACATTTGTAGCAATCGATTATTATCATTTAGACCAAGGATACTCGTTGATGTCTACCAAGGATACTTCTTAATGTCTACCAAATGATAATCCTTTTTGAGATTTCCTTGGAGAAAGTTGGCACTTAAAATTTATAGGAGAAGGTTAGCATTTTTTATTTCTTGAAGAAAGTTGGCATTTGAATTCTGAACCTGAAAGTTAACAAAAACTAACAATTTTTCTAATTACTTTTTTAAAAATGTCTAATACACTAATGGACTCATTTCTGAACTACTGCTATTATTCTCTTTGTAGTTTTGAATTCGAAACTTTCCTTAGCATTTTCGAACTCTTGCTATTATTCTCTTTCAAGTTCTGAACTCGAAACTTTATGGTTTTCATTATTAATGCTATTATTTTTCTTCAGTAATTCTAAAATGGATGCCATACAAAAAAAATCTGTGTGTTTGTTGTCAATTTTACGTATGTAGAACCAATAATAGCTGGTTAAAGGCGGTTTATTCCGGTTAAAATAGACAATGTCAACAAGTGATTCGTTTGAAAATGCCTCCCCCCCCCCCTCTTAACATAAAAAAAAAAGTAAACCAATTGCACCAAAATTAAACCCAACCCAACGAGAAAATAACAAAGGTTCAGACTGCATAGAGCTAAACCCCTAAACCATCCAATGAACAATTTGTTGATCCAATCAGTACAGCCTCATTACACTCCTCGCTATTGAATGCCCGTGACTATTCGCCCACCCTCCGCCACCACCACCGCCGCCACCTGCACCGCTCACTCTCCGGCTACCTTTCATAGTTGGCAAGTAAAACTTCAACATTCCGTTTTCCCCATTCTTAGGTGAGTACCTTGAACTCTTATTCCTATCCAACCCATGGACTTTCCTCTGTGATCCCCCACCGGTACTCCTCCAGCTCACATTGCTATTACTCCTCACCATCCTCGGCCCTCCACCTCCATTCCTCAGCTCCGGCCATGACTCCGACAACGATCTCTCCACCATTCCACCGTTTAATCTCCTATACCTATCCTCTTCCTCTTCTTCTTCCTCATACTTGTTAACACTCTTCCTGTAAATAAGTCCTAAGATGCTCCATTTCCCCCACCTCCTCGACTTCTTGTTACTATTATCGTTACTATTTACTTTCCTCTCGCCGCCCATCATCGCCGGTTCCCGGAAAAACCCGTTATCCGTGTTCTCCACGGCATAGTTATTATCTCTCATTGATCCTCCTGAGTAAGCATCTATTGATATAGCCGACGACACTGAAAGCTTTGGCTCGTCCATATCAGCCACAACCGCTGCAGCCGTTTTCCTCATAGAGCTTGATGACCTGTCGAGACTCTTCCGCCTCCGTGACGATGAGTCAGTGTAGTAGTCTCGGGTTTGGATTGACCCGCCCGGGATTACAACCGGGTCGGACACTCCGTTAGCTTGATTAACCACCGGCAGCGGCGGTTCTTCCACCGGAAACTGCATATCCGCTCGGGCTACGTGGCGGTGCACCGGCGGCGGCGCATCTTCCACCACCGAGAGCATCGACGGCGGAGGAGGAGCTCTCGCGGCGGGAGGAAACGCTGTCCGTCCGATCAAAGACCCGTCCCAAGAAGCTCTCGGCTCGTCGAACGAGTAACGAGGGTCATCAAGCGAGATCCTACCGATGTCAACGGAGAATCTTCCGGCGTCAAGAGAGAATCTTCCGGCGTCGAGGGAGAATCTAGGATCTGTATCGCACGATCTCCGGCCGAATCCATAATCAGCGATCTCCGACTGAGTATCACGGAGCTGTCTCCCAATCGGTTTCTCCACCGGTAATCTAGCTGATCCCGGCCTATGGTCGCCGCCGTTGCGCCGCTTCTTCATCTTTTGATTCTGTCTCCATTTCTGAAGCTTCTTGCTAAAAACAGAGGCCGCCGACCAAAAGCTCCGTCGCACCGATGGCTTCTTGGTTTGAGAATCAAGATCTATGTAATCCTTAATCGGCTTCAGCTCCTCTTCTCTTATAGCTTCCGTTACCACAACGACCTCTTCGATCTCTTCAACAATTTCGTTGCTTTGTTCTCTAATTAGTTCGCCGGAATCATTAAGAATCTCAAAGTCTCCAGCTTCGACGTAGTCCTCCTCTTCCTCTTCGACGTCGTCGTCGCTTTCAGCTTCTCCTTCATCGTTAACCTCTAAAACAGGCTCCGCAACGCTAGATTTCCTCGGCTCGACTTCAACATCATTGCCGCCGGAGACAGAGGTTAGAAGGTTTGGTTGCTCGTCTTGGCTAAACAAGTTCCAAAGAGAGCTACGGACGTCACAAGACCTACGTTGTGGCTCAAACACTCCTGAGAACCCTTCGTTGATTTTAGACGCTGAGAAAGATTTAGTACGACGGAGCTCAGGGAAGAATCCGGGTTTAACCCGGCCGTTTCCGCTGTTGTTTACACCGCCTACTCCGCTGTTACCGGAAGGCTTGAAAAAAGCCTTGAGAGCCGCAGCGGAGATGGTGGGAGGTTTCCGAGAAGAAGATGAGGAGGAGGCAGCGCCATTGTTGCTCTGATCTAAGACGGAGAGACGCTCACAGAGACAAGAAGGGCAGAAACCGGTGAAACGCTCTTCTGGGTGACGGTCGCAAGAGGTAGAGAGACGGTGAGGCTGTGGAGGTTGTGGAGGCGGAGCTAAAGCAGCTGCTGCTGATGATGCGGCGACGGAGACTGGTGGGTCAGTAGGTGGATTCATGACGGGAAATAATGGTTGTTATGGATTCTCTCCCTCTTGCTCATAGCTATATCGTCATCACTGTCTCTGGTCTTGGCTTATAGAGAGAGAGAGAGAGAGAGAGAGATTGGGGGAAGTATTGTCTCTGAAACTTGGTCTTGTTCCAACGGTAATTGAAAGAGAAAGGAGATTGAAGAGAAACAACAAAACTAAAGAATTATTATCAAAGCAGAGAAAGAACCAAAAACCAAAATAAAATAAATCAGTTTTTTCGAATAATAATAGTATAATGTTTTTAGTAGTTAGTATATGGTTTTAGCGTGTTTAATGTACGGTTATCTATAAATTTTGTCCAGCTTTATTGATGATATAAGCCAAGATCTTAATTTTTGTTGTTACTTTTATTTCAGACAAAAAAACATATTAAACCTTTACACTTATCAAACATTTTGCTTTTTTTTTTTTTCTTTTTCTTTGCTAATTACATGTTTCTTCCAAAACAAGTGGATGGATAAGAGCTAAATGGAGAGATAATGAAATGTCGTAATTGACCTGATATTCTTCTAATTTTTGTTTTGTCTCATGTAGTCATGTAATGTGTAATAATATTAATGATAAACCCGTCACTTGTTGGGTCGGTAGCAAAGTGGATATTTTTTTGCTTGCTTTGTCAAAAAAGCAAAATTTTAACTCGAAAAGAAAATCAAAATTTTCACACTGCTTTAGGACAAAATTTCAAAAAGGAAACACATGGTTTAGTTTTAATTTAAATCAATAATGATGACTCTAACGTTGATTCAACCAACGATACCAAAAACATTATGAAACATATATATATATATATATAATATATATATACCATACATATTCGTGTGTAAAAATGACAGTGGTGCGAGGCTCTCCGGTTTTGTATACAGTGCTACGGTAATGATCATTTGTCAATTATCGCATCAATCATATATGAAAATTACTGCTTTAATCAAAAACCACCACAGTTACAAATTTAGAGAGCCTCTCTCTCTCTCTCGATAGTTTAAAACCCCAAAAGAGAAAAAAGAAGATTCGGACAATACGATACGATACGAGAGAGAGCCTAGAAGAAAAGAAAAAGCAAAAATCACACTCCTAATTTCTTGTCTCTGTGACACTCGCTTCTTTCGCTTTCTCTCTTCTTCCTTTTTCCTTTTTCTCTCTTTTCTCTTTTTCCTTTATTATTTTTTCTTTTTTCTCTAAACATTATTTTGCAAATCAATCGTCTCGATATTCGTAGGAATATATTAAAACGAGAGAGAGATAGAGATATAGAGGTTGAAAATTAAGACCAGAAACTATAGTAACAAAATCAATAAATCTCAAAAAACAATGTTTTCGCTATTATATTACTTGCTAGAAGAAGCATTTGATATCCAAGAACAAAAACAAATTATGAGAAAATTATTCAATTTGAGTAGTTTTCGTTATCAAATACTGTATTATTTATTTGTGTGCTTCTTTTTAGCGATGCATTCTTTACCTTTTTATTTCTATTTTTTTTTGTTGCTTTATCTGATCAAATTTGTCTTGGCTTTTCTTTTTGTTTCTTTTCTTTCTCTGTTCTCTCCATTGATTTCTTTTAAGAATCTATGTATTCTCTACTGTTGGACGTGGTTGCATATATAGTATGTAATACAAATTTTTGAAATTTGATGTTTAATTGGACTGTGGAACTATATATTTTGATTTTGATATATTCTGTCCTGAACTGAGATAGTACGTACGGTCTTCGAATGTCTCTAGCATGGGAAGCACATCTTGTCCTTCATCTATACGCCGTCGTTTTCCATCGTTTTATGGGTTCATTTTTGTTTTCCTATACTATACCATCATCGTACGATATACTAATATATATACAAACGCCGTCGTTTTCCATCGTTTTATGGGTTCATTTTTGTTTTCCTATACTATACCATCATCGTACGATATACTAATATATATACCATTGTATTTTAATAATAGTTTGGTTACAATCTTACGTTTTTGAGATATATAAGGATGTCTTGCTATTTGTGTGTATATTATATGTATTCCCGGACGTGTGTGTGAGGGGTAAGTAATAAGAATCTTCCAACTAGTTCCCACGTAAGTATTATTATTCTTCATCATTGGTTGGTTCATTTGTTGTATGTATTATTATTACTAAAGGTATACTTTCGTAGTTAAATCGTAAGCATGGACTTCTGTTTTTTTTTTAAGGTCAAACCGTAAATATATCTTCTTCTTTTTTTGTCTGTTACGTTTAAATAATTATTTTTAGGTCGTGTGTTGCGTGACGCACTGACGTTCATTGCTGCCTCGTAGCCCCATGAAACCTCTCTCACGCAATCAATGCCATCAATGTGGGTGTTTATTAATACTGAATTTTACTATTATTACTACTAACTCACGTCTTTTCACTTACTTCTTTCTCGTTTATAATTCTGTATAGTAAATTTTGTAATATTTGCAAGAAAACTGATTCTCTATGTTAATAAATTTAATGATACTATTAACGATAGAGAAAATGAATACTTGTAATTAACGATAGGAACAAATTCATAACAAAGCCAAAATGTGAAAATAATACAAGCGCATAACAAAGGTTGGTAAAACATTTGGATAGTTATGATTAGTAATAACTGGATGAGGACCCACACGATGTACGGGTTTAAAATTTTATAAATGAAATTAAATTTATTAAAAATTTTGTTGTATATTATATATAAATTTTATTTTTGTTATAATACACTGATTTATATCCATTTATAAATATTTTATGTATGTTACTATTAAAAGTATATTTTTATACCTAAATGTATTCTTGTATGTTACAAAAATATTCTTTATCACTATCTAGAAACTGTCTATATAAATACATTAAGCCAAATATATTACTTTCACTTCTACATACTTTTTTAATTACTAAATTTGTTGGCTCAAAAAACATTTTGAATAAAAGATATATTACATAATATACTAATCAATGATGTATCATCACAATAATGTATGACCACCATGGAGAAAACATCAGCTCCGCCTTCATCTCTTATGGAGAGAACCTTGTGTCCAACCTCCTCCACCATGGAGAGAACTTTGGCTCCGTCTTTCTCCCTTATAGAGATAACCTTGCGTCCATCCTCCCTTGCGGAGATAACTTTGTGTCCAACCTTCTCTACTATAGGGAGAACCTCGGCTCTGCCCTCCTCCTATGTGGAAAAAATATGTTCACGTCTTTTTGCTATCTCAAAAAGGCTTGTTCCGACAACCAATGAAAGTAAAAACAATTTTCTAACTTCACAAAAAAATCTTTTGATAGTAATTAATGTTAAATTTCCGAATGTATTCGTCATAGTAACTATGCCAAAGTGAAAGTAAAATAGTTGGCTTAATGTGTTTAAAGATAACATTATATACTAATCAATGATGTATCATGACAATAATGTATGATTGTCATGGAAAAAACATCGGCTCTGCCCTCATCCCTTATGGAGAGAACCTTGCGTCCAACTTTCTCCATCATTGAGAGAACCTTGACTCTGTCTCTCTCCCTTGGAGAGATAACCTTGCGTCCAACCTCTTCCACCTTCCTTTGTTGGTAGATAACCTTGTGTCCAACCTTCTCCACCATAGAGAGAACCTCGGCTCTGCCCTCTTCCTGTGTGGAGAGAAAATGTTCACGTCTTTTTGCTATCTCAAAATAGCTTGCTCCGACGACCAATAAACGTCAAAACCTTTTTCAATCGTCACAAAATCTTTTGATAGTAACTAATGCTAAATTTCTCAATGTATTCGTGGAAATGTCTTTGACACAACATGATGTAGTCTCTGTCTCTGTAACGCTTCAACCGCCACATTGTTTAGTGAGCCCATATCTATCTCAGTCCATGAACCCACCTTCCCAAGTGGGCCCTACATCTATTCTCGGCTTGTGGACCAACTCATATTCGATGGCCGCTTTGTTACGTCTAGAAGTCATTAGAAACTTGATTACCGACCTTACAAATCAACAAATGATATTTTCTTGTGTTTTGTCCTCACTCGCACAATTTCGACAATCACTTCCAGAAAGGTCACCCATCATGAAGTTCTCTCAAGACCCTTGACTGAAAAAATAAGTGCATGTTGGTGACGTATGTGGCTAAATCAATTCTTTTAAACATTTCCGCAAATCAGGGTGTCAGAGTCTTTGAGCTCCTATGGATCTATCAACAACGATTTATTTTCTTCCAATCTATCTATCTATGTTTGTTGTACGCTTATGTTTGATTAGCCTATTTTATCAATTCATTAGGTTGATGAGCTTCTATTCGTTATCTCCCTTTGGGATTGAATGAATAATGGTAACAACTATGTTTGCAAAAAAAAAAAAAGATTTATGACCAAACAATCAAGGTTGAGAAACTGAAAAAAAATTAATTTGGCATAATTAAAGAAATAATAGAAAATTATAAGCATGTTAATATATGTATCCCAAATCATTCAAAGATTAAAATACAAATTAAAACAATCTAAAAATACTACAAGAAATTTTAAAATACAGTATTAAAAAAAGAAGACTCATATATTGATCTTTTTTTTTTGTCAACATATTAATCTTACCTATTCCCAACTGAAATAGGAGAAAGTAGTAAAAAAATTTAGTTTAAGAAAATAAGAAAAATTACCTTCCCATTAAAATATATTCCCAATTAAACAAAGTTAAAAGCAATGTTTTTGAATAAATTATTTAAATATGATTCGATCTTTGATTATATAGAAGTGAGTACAAAAATTAGAATAAATAATTAAAAATATATTTTCCTTAATTAAAAGTATATGAGGCGAACTTTGTTTTGTTTCTAAATTCTGAAATTTTTTATAATTATATTTTTACTTTATTAATATTTTTAAAAACAAAATATTTTATTTTTGTTGTAATCAAATTCTTCCTATTAAATATTTACATATGTCAAAATCTCAGACTACTTGACACATGTCAAAATCTTATTAATGACTAACTTTCAAAACCCAACTTTATATAATAAGATAGTGCCATTTAAAAAAAACATAATAATTATTACAAAGCTATATAATATATTATCTTTAGACTGTGGGCATTTAATCATGGATTAAAGATCATGATTGATTTTTTTTTTTTTATGGGTATTATTAATGGAATGAAGAAAAAAACATGGAAAAAAGACTTTGATGTTAAAAAGAAAAAGAAGTTAAGGTAAGTTCACTCAAACCATTTTATCTGTATTCAAACTAGTCATTAAGTCCACTAAACAAAACAAAAAGAGGAGACCCGCGCATGCTTGCAGATAACCCAATTATTCCCCAAGTGAGAACAAACCCTCAAAGGCTCAAACACTTGAGAGATACAAAGATACTTGAACTTTCTTGATTCACCTTACTTAATTTATCTCTCAGAAACCAGATTAATTTAAGGCCACTACAAATTTCTCTCTGATATTATATTAACAAAGATATATAAATCTTCAACATTATTTGTCTATCATTTTTATTCAGTTGTTCTTTTATTTATTGTGATAGAAATTATGAAAAACATTGGATCAAAGGTAAAGGAAAAAAAAGAGACATATAATCATTACGAGAGAAATAATGAGTTGGAAAAGGACAATCAAATATGAACCTTTTTGGCCCACAACATTCGACAACTCACAGAAATCAAAGGCTTTTTGGTTTTCCCAATTTATCAAGAAGAAAAAAAAACAACCCAACTTATTATTTTTCACTTTAAAATGAAAAAATGAATGGGAAAAGATTTAATATTTTACATAAAAGCCTCTATTTTGGACCCAACATGCTTGTGTATGTCATTCTATTCACATTTATGAAAGTCTCTTTAGTTCCTTTCTTACTCAGATACTCTCCTTAACTAATAAGTGTCCGTGTACTGTATCTCGTGTAGTAGTTTCTAATGTACACTACATTCGTATTAATCGTTTGTGCGGTAGTATTAAACACGTGATACGTTAGTGTCCTTTACAACTAACACATATTTTGAGTTTAAACCTAGTAATCAACCATAAAGGAGTATATTTTTTTTTTTTAAAACAGAATTATTAACTAATGAAAGATAGAATAGATGAGAAAGAGACATAAGAGAAGGAGGGAGCTAAACATATACTTTGAGATTTGTTTGTTACTAGAATTTAATTTTTTTTTTTTTTTAAAAGAGTGAGGAATCCCAATAAAGGAGGGAGCTGTTTTTTTTTTAGGCATGTTACTAAAGCAAGACATAAAAGCACTCAAAACAGGACAAATTTCTAGGCTTTGCTTTATTACATTTCTTTCTTCTTTTTGTGTGAACTATAGTGTTTTTTTAGATGTGTATAGTTATGTAGTATATGTATATATTGTAAAGATGATATTCGATTCCAAGATTATATAAGAAAACGATTAACTTAACATTTGACACATGAATCTTTTTTTATTCATGTTTGTTCCTCTCTCAAAATTAAGATGGGTTTTCAGAGTTGATCCAATATATCACCGCATATATGGAAAAAGAAGAATATTATCGTATATAGGTTTAGTACTGAATATGTAAAATATATTACTATCATAAAACAAGTCTATTATTAACTGAGTACCTGACCTAAAAGAAAAAAAAAAGTCTATTATTAATCGCCATGAAAATCAGCAGCTATAGTAGTAGTAGTAGTTCTCAAAGGAAGAGAGATACGAAAAAGGCATTGTTGAAACACTACTTTGGTGGATATCTTTACATTACTTTGCTGGATCCGTTTTTTGTAGATAACTGACTCGTATCGATCTTGAAACTTACAAGAACATACAAGTTAAATAACTAAGAAAATAATTACTTTATCAGAAAAGTAGTTTATACATTCAATGGGTTAACGTATGTACAATTATATGGAGTCTGAAATGATTTGAAAAGCAAACCAGTCAATGTAATTAGGACGAGCAACAGACAACAATCTATTATTTATTCAATTTTTGTATGGTTAAGTAACTGATAACTGTACAGAGGAGTTTTGATATAGTCTTTCTTTTTACTAACTGATTCGAACTAATTGGAGACAATTCTATCGCTGTTTCTATTTTCTTGCTCAAGCATTATCTTGGCAACAACTTCATTAACTTTATGAAACATTTCTGGGATCATCAAAGCTGCTTCATCAAACAACTGGGCTCTGAGTTCACCTGAGATTTGATCTCGAGGAGAAGCTTCAGACAATTCCGACATTGACTGGACAAAAACTCCAGCAGCAGCGTTTAAACCGTGTAGTGCTTGACGGCAAGAAGTTATCATTTCTTGAAGTGAATCGTCTGCAAGTGTATCATTGAATACTTCTGAAGAGGTCTTTTCCTGTGACATAACAAAACCACTGATTACATAAAACGTAACATTGAAACCACTTAACTACTATACACGAACATAATGTTGGCCTATAAATATATATAACTGTGTCTGTTTAAATCTGTGCTGTGTAATGTATAAGTGAGTTGATATTTTAGCAAAAATATGACTTGGTGAAACCTGTTCAGGATGGTCTTCTGAACTATGTGAAGATTGATCATTCACCGTATCAAGAGGGAGATGTTCTTGGATCGACCTCAAAGTCTTGTACCCTGATTTTTGGGAGGGCGTATGCATAAATTGTTTGGTTCCGCCAATGTAGTCTCTTCTTAGGAAAAACTGGGAAGAATATCTTCTTTGCTGCAATGATTTTTCGGCACCAACCTATGGTTAAGGAAAAAAAATTGGCCATTAAAATTTCTCTTGGTAACCTAAAACATGTCGAAGCAATAGGGACGAGAGCTCTTACCTCTTCTATCATTGACAAATTGTTATCAAACTGCTTGAGCATGTCCCCCTGCTCGGCAGAATGTTTGGTGAAGAAATTTTCAGGTTTCTGTTGTTTAATGAAAGATGCTTGGATGTTTGGAGAATTCAGAAGATCCAAACACACGTTGTAGATAGTGTTCCAACGGGTTTTTTCTTTCCTATGGCTGTTGAGAAGCAAAATTAAAACAATCAGTGTGGTTCTCATAAAAGCAGACAGAGTGATAAAGAGAAGAACTGCAGTAATGAAGAAAGCTTCTTACCTAGGAGCATCTCCTTGACCCACTGAAGTTTCAGTGTCGCTAGAGCTTTTGGATAGGCTTCCAAGGCATAATTTTTCGGTTTTTGAACCTTGCTTGGGAGTTTGGCATTCAACAGAAGAGCTTTCTTCAGCACTGTGAACAGTATTTGTCAGACTTTTATCTTCATGTTTCTGATGTGGAGGCAATAAAGACACACAATATCAGAAGAACTGAAAGCCTTTAGCTGAAATTTTGGGTCTAGAAAAAGCATTTTCTAATGATTCCCAGAAAGCATGCAACTTTTTGGGCTTGTACCTGGTTTGAAATAGACTTCTGACAAGTGGTAGCAATATCAGATGTTTCCACATAAACTTGAGCCCACTTAGGAAGTCGAGAAACGCTGAACTTAAATGAGGATGTCCATGGAGAGCGTAGCTGCACCTGATCTGCGTTTTCTTCTACTGGCTTATAGTTTGCAGAAGATGATGCATCTTTTGGATTGTCTTCCTCCAAATCAACTACAATTTGCTTGAACTTTTCGAGTTGGACCACAGTCAACCTGCCATTTTCATTTACTGCCCGTATAATACGTGTAGCCATTCGCAAAGGAAGTTTCCAGACAAATATACAGCCGTCACTTGCAACCTGACAATAAACATCAAAGAAAAGTTAAAAGAAAAGTTTCTCTCAGTTTTTCGCTTTCATTTGAGGCATACCAAGAAAGATAGATCCAGGTTTTCGAGCATAATAGGCTCTTTTGTGGAAATTCAATTCAATAGGAATGAGACATTGATCTTGACTTCATCCATAAGCCAAGGTTATTACAGTTGTAAGTAACAGAAAACTACAATTCAGAAACTTACTGAAATGATATGTTTGCAATCAGGTAGGAAAATAACACCAGTCACTGGTTCACTATGTCCTGTGGCCTGAGCAACCAGCTCTCCAGTGACAAAATCCACAAAGAAGATTGTCCTGTTAGAGTAAGAGCATACCAAGTAGTTGCAACTTGGGTCCAAAATGACCTGTGAAAGAGATCTTATTGTCAGCACTAGAACATCAAACAATGTTGAAGTCTAGTCAAAATGTTTGTTCAATGCACCTTTATGGGATCTCCATGGTCTCGGTCTTGCTTGAATGATCTGACAAGCTTTCCACTTTCCATGTCAAATATGTTTATCTTCTTATCCTGCAATCATGAGATATAACATCAGACTCCTTGTATGTTTAAACAGATGTTGGTGTACGAGTAATTGACTCAATGTGCTCGAGATAAGGTGGTAATATATTAATGTTCACCGAAAGGTACCAATACCTGTCCCACTGTGACAACAAGTCTTGATGTTGGATCTACAGCCACATCAGAGATGGTTCCCTGAGAGAGAGTTCGAGGAAGAGAAGGTGAAAGACGAACACTACTTGCTTTTCTGACAACGTCAAACAGCTGCAACCTGCAACAATATCAAAGATTATCTCATAAATTTCTCTAAAGTAAATATGCGGATGTAAAAAAAAAAAGAGTAAATATGCAAGTTTCGTGGTCTTGCAGCACATAAAACATTACCTATCTGCACCAGAAGTTATAATTTTCCGGCCATTACATGCGAATTTAACAGAAGTTACAGCAGCTGAACTACAAACACTCCCAACGGGATCAAAGTTCCTGACAACAAGAACATATAAGTTCGTATGGCCCTTGTTAGGGAAATCAAAAGACCATAACAAAGTTGTTCTTTAACACCTTTTGACATCATAAAGGTGGATTGCTCGGCCCTTTCCACCAGAAGCAAGCAAGAAATCGCTGCTTGAGGCATTTTCAGAATCAGCGTCTTCCATTCCAGGAAAGCTGAAGCTCAATGACTGAATTTCTGCTTCATGAGCATCCTGCAAGATGGTTATCAATAAGAGGCTTAGGAATATGATGTCTTGAAACCAACCACTGAAGACTAATATTGAACAACGGTGACTAATATTACCGTAAAGCATGTATATTCTGATTCTTGTAGATCATATATATGAAGATTCCCTCCACAGTCACCAGCTGCTAAGTACTTTCCATCTTCACTTACTGCCAGTGCTCGGAAACCAAATTTGCTACCACATGTCTCAAGGAGATCACGTTCAAAAATTCCAGCGCTAGCTGCATTATAATAAAAATAATGAGTGAAAATGACTAATTGAAAACAAATATGAACAGAAATATACTACAAACACTAATTTGTTTCAAATTCCGAGCGTATGTTACAATTACCTAAATGCATAATCCCTTGTGTTGAAGATTCTGAGGGATTGCTGCTTGCATTAGCTTCTAACGGATCCACTTGGAAAGCAAGATCCCACAACCTGATGGTTCCATCTTCAGAACATGTAGTGAAAGAAACCCCTTCACTGCATCCCCTAGCTACACATGCAGCTGTTGGACTGTGCATATTTCCACAAGAGAGGTTTTTTATATCCCAAATTCCGGCAGAATGTGATACCATCATCGAGCACCTAGTAGGCTGGAATAAGGAAGAAACGTTTCACCATATGCAGTTGGTGCTCTAAGCTTCAACAGGAAACTTCAGAAGTAACATTGGCGCCAGTAAGAACTTCAAAATCAACTAAATATCTACAGAAATACGTTTACAAGTACCTTGTTCACATCATTCACATCCCAAACATAGAGACTACGATCCCCATAGATGACAACTGTGAAGCCAAAATACTACCTTTTGTCAGAAGGAAATTAGAAAAGCAACGTACTGCTATTATAAGATTCTTCTACACTCACTGAGCTTATCTGCGGTAGAAAACTGACAAGCAACTGCGTCCGGGAAGATAACATGCGGAGACTCTACATTTTCGAGTTCTTCTGAATGAGACTGATTATCAATGGTGCTGCTTTTAGCATCTGAAAATTGTATTTTTCCAGCATAATCTAAAGTTTCAGGCTTAAATAGCTGGACCATTCCCTTGCTGCAAGCGCAGGCTATCAATCGACTGGATGCAGATAGAGCAAAACATTTTTCAACCTGACAGTTCATTGCAAGCCAATAAAATAAGTTGTTATGAAAAAAAGAAAAGCTCGAAAGCTTTGGATATGAATGTTCCACAAGCTAACATGAAAACTTATTCATGTCTGTCCACCTAGAGTCAACGCATACAAGTTAACCAAACTTATTGCCTAGGCTCACAAGGAAGATACAGTCAATGCGTCTGGGCTATGGGAAATGATTGTTTTGCATGTCTACATGATGGGGCTAAGCATTGTGTGATCCACTCATGGTATCTAGATTAACAACAAAAAAGAATGAAATGAAGTTGTTGTACCTTCAGGTCCACCGACTCCTTGATTAACATCCCATAACTCATGAGCATTAGAACACCTACAGAACACAATAAATTTACTACTTTTCATTCGAACGAGTATAAAAAAACTCATATTAACAGTTATAAGTGTTTTAGCGTTTACCTGCTTCTGTGAGAGCGTATAGTGAAATAATATCTTCAGTTTGTTCGTCACTGCCACTAGATTTCACTCTGTTGGGTGATATCACTGATACAAATGAGTTTCCGTTTTGGAAAACATCATCAGTTGGCTTTCCATGATAGACCAAAGATCCAACTTTACTTGAACGTGTCCTCTGAAAAGAACCCACTGTCCAGTACTTCAAGTGCTTGTTCCCGGAAGTAACAATGAATTTCTCATTGGATGAGAATGTCACAGACGTTATCTCAGAGCAATTAGAACTGGCTTTGATCTTCACCACTAAGATACTTTTGCGCCAGTCCCAAAGATATATATATGCTCCAACACTCACCAAATATTCCCCTTAAGACCAAAGCAAGGAAAAATGCACAAAACAGAAATGAATAAGAACCTTAAAAAGACGGTTCAAGCAACAAAAAGGAGAAATAAAAACTAACCATTTGGTGAGAAGGAAAGACAGTGAGCTCCATAAAGATGGCCTTTCAACTCCGAGACAAGTCCCAAAGTCTCACAATCCCAAATCATGACTGCAGAGAGATTCGGAGACTGAGGAAAGATCAAATCAAAAAACCAGAAAACCAAATCACGATACATAAAAGACAACATAATCTACATAAATGCATTGATCTTTAAAACTAGATCTATACGCAAATGGAAACAAAATCATTATTACCTCTCCAGCAGCAACGAACCGCCCATTCTGGGAAACAGCCACACAACTCAAAGGCTTAGGCATACGATGAGATACAACAAGGTGAGATTGAGTGCAGGAATCAACATCGTAGACCACCACAACGCATCCAGCCAAGTAAACACATTTGGAGCTGCAAGTAACAGAGGCCAATCCATTGGCGTTCTTTGTAGTCAAACCGATGATCTCTTGCAGAATCAGCTGGAAGAAAGCAGACCAAAACAAAACCCCAATTAAAAAAAAAACAGAAATCAAATACATTTGCCTCGAGATTTGGGTGAGAGCAAGTGATTGATAAATATGGTACCTTCGTGGATGAACAAGGCTTCTTTAATTTCTGATTCAGCTTCATTCCGATTAGGGGAAAAAAACCCTAAATTTCTGAGGGATTTGGTATCGGAAACCCTAGCGCGAGAGAAAGAGAGAGAGAGAGTGATTTTGGGGATTTTTCTGAGTGATGGGATTGTCGTTACTGTGTAGGAGGGAAACAATTTGTAAACCATTGATTTTAAAAATCAAATTAATTTCTTCCGTTATATCACCGTTAATTTCACCTTAAAAACTTGTTTCTCCTTCTAATAAACTCTTTTTGTCGAGATTAAATTGAAATTGGGCCCAAAATATACTTAAAAAGCCCGGTATAATGTGGGCTTTGAAGGCTCGAGAGAATATGGTTTTTAATCATTTGTTTAATTATTTTCATTTTGCTTCAACTATAAAAATCTTTGTTCGTTGTTTCTTCGTCATCTCTCTCTCTCTCTCTCGCTTTCACATTCACAAACGAAACCCAGAAGAAGAAAAAAACTCGAGAGATCATCAAAAAATCGAAAAATTTAGGGATTTTGATTGAGAGGAAAAAAAATATGAATTTCAGAAGCTTTGAGGAGTTCTGGCCTTTCTACGTGATGCAGCACTCGAATCCATCAACGAGGCGATGGCACTTCATAGGTATAATCGCGAGCCTCGTGGCTTTGTTGTGTTCGGTTTTGATCAGCTGGTGGTTCGTTGCTCTCGTGCCTCTCTTTGGTTACGGGTTCGCTTGGTACAGCCACTTCTTCGTGGAAGGGAATGTTCCGGCGAGCTTTGGGCATCCGGTTTGGTCTTTTCTCTGCGATCTCAAGATGTTTAGTCTGATGCTCACAGGAAGCATGGAGAGAGAGATGAAGAGACTTGGTAAGAGGCCATTGTTGCAGCTCTCTTGAAGATTGAAGATTTGTTTATGTGTATAAATATATAAATTGTTCTTCATTCTTCCCATTGCCTTCAGCGTTTGGGTTTAGACACTTGCTTAATTACTTTATGGAATCCTTTTTTCCGAATGAACTTGTGTTTGCGAACCATAGATCTTTGTATCTTCTTTAGTTCAAAAATGGACTCTCGACACATTTAAGTAGTGCATTAACTTTATAAAACTCTGAGGAGAGTTGATCTAAAACTAAAAGGCAGAATTACAGATTTTAGAAAGATACAGAACCTGAAAACTCTAGCACGAAATTGTCCCTGGATTCTTTAGATGAGCTCTATGAAGGATGTGTACATCCGGTTTACCAGTTGGTAACTAAGATCATAAGTCTGTATTGCGGGAAAAGGATGGGAGGGGCACCGCTTCTTGAGGCCGTAGAATCACGAGCAGACCAAACATCCCGAGCATCGGGAGGACAAGAAGCCATTTCAGAAGCTTGTAGTAATACATATGGAAAGTTAGTGAGAATTCGTCTGAGAAATGGAGTCCATTCTTATCTACCATCTCCACCATTACAGTTCCTGTTGTTCTCACTCCGACTGTTGGTAGTTTTATCCGGTATTTTCCAGGGCGGTCATAGATCTGGCTCTGTGTTATCCTCCTATCTCCCTGGTAATTGCCTGGAACCAACAGCGTCGTCTGTACATTTGAAAACAGCAAAGTTTAGTTTCAGCAAGAAGCCATTGCCCATCTACTGAGGTTTGAGGAACTTACAGTAACGTTGTAGGGTGCTTGTGAACCAGATGGGTATCTATATTTATCAACGATCTCGATCTCAGCCCAAAAGTTTTTCCCTTCCTCGTCACGGAAACCTCTGGTCGAATGCGTGACAAAAACGCCTTCACGATCATAACGATTGGCCTTATTGTTCCTTCCTTGATCAGTAGATCTCCAAGCCTGATGAAACAAGACTGAAATCAGTAATCTCGCACATTATAAAAAGAATCAAGAAGATGTTGAGCAAGACCCGCTCAACATAGTGTTCGGGTTGATCTTGCCTTAAGGGGATGGTGAGGAGAAGGCGTTGAGAAGCAAAAGACGTTTCCATTCATAGTTGAGACAACGAGATCGAGATCATCTCCACCGTCAACATTATCAGCCAAGACCATACTGTATCTGTAACTCGGAACACCCTGGCGGTCAAAATCCATCGGAAAACCAAACCTACTATAGATATTAATGTGCTGAGAGGAAGCAAAAGAGACTTACGAAGTTTCACCAATATCAACAACGTCAGTACACGAGGTGGGTCCGTCTATGAGATACAGGTAACCGTCAAAGGATGTAGTAACGATGGTGAGGCCCTTCTTCTGCTCACCTCGCTTGTTTAGATCAACAAGAAGAAGTTGGTTCATCACTCTTCCATGAGTTCTGTATGGGTAAGGACGGATTATCGAACCATCCTTTCCACTAAGAACGTATATGTTTCCTGATGATGTAGGAACCACAACGTCTGTGTGCCCGTCACCATCAACATCGCCGATAGAAGGACCCTGCAAGAGAAGATTGGCAGCAATCACTGATTGTGAAGTGATCAATTCAGAGACAGTGTTCATGGTTAAAAAAATTTAGTCTTATTCTGGGACTTAAAACGAAAAGTAACAACACACAGATCTCATGACGATGCTCCTACAACTGGTTCATACATAAGAGATTTCTATATCTGATGAGAATAAACGGTGAGTAATTTTTTACCTGGGGAACAAGACTCTTTAGATGTGCTTCCCAAATTTCCACTCCTTGCGTGGTCCATGCTGCTATATTTCCGTGGGAATCAGTAGTTACAAGTTCAATCTTTCCATCGTCATTTATGTCTGCTGCAACCACTGCCCCTTGAATTTCAGCCATTTCAAGTGGGAATTTTTCTCTGATATTTCCTGCAAAAAGATAACAATTTTAGAATCCAAACAAACATCGGGAAAAACTGCAAGGAAACAGCTACGAATACCCAGTGCAACAAAAATGTGTTGTAAGACGTGTGTATTGTCCTGAATATCATACTTATGAGAATAAACTGGAAGTAAAAAAAAAATCTCTCAATATGAATAGGAATCTAAATATCTAATAAGAGTGAAATGTTTGTCTTGCGGAGAGATGGAATATTCAAACTTAACATACAAATTTTGTAAAGTGTAGGCTTTACTGTGAAAGCTATAGAAGCATTAGCAGGAAACGCAGAATTGTCATCAACGGAAATAAATAAACAGAAGGAAGTAACAAGAGGTCTTACCACGATGATCCATGGCGTAGAACAAGCCAAAGGAAGTTCCGACAAGAATATCCAAGTAACCATCACCATCCAAATCAACAACCGTTGGGGAAGAATAAATATAAGCACGGAAGTTTGATTTATCCGTACTCAGATCTAGCTCTTTGATCCACTTGACTTGTTTAGTTTCCAGATTGAAAACCACAATTGAACTAGCAATATAATTTTTGATGTCAATACCACCAAGCTCTTTTAGATGTTCTGGATTATCATAGTACCTGAAAATTAGCTTATCGTGTCAGCTAACCTATATTCTGCAATGTGAATAAACTAGAAACGCTATTGGGAATATTAAGACCTCATGCATGCAATACTACTTATGATGCTTTTGCATTGACAGATCAGGGAACATTTCGAGCGTGAAAGATGAACTTACTCAGGATCGAAGAAATAGGAAACAGCAATAACCATCTCCTGTACTCCATCTTTGTCTATGTCAGCAATTACCTGATAAAAAGTGATACTGTAAGATCTCTCATGGAAGTAAGAAATCGAAAACAATGGTTTTAGACATAGATGAAACTCACCGGAGTGCACAGTATATGGGCGTCAATATTCACATAATCCTCTGAGTTCTCGTGTTGCCCCTCGACCCATTCCTCATCACCCCACATTTTCTCATCAACATAATCATCATAATCATAGCTGTATTCATCAGGTAGCTCATCATTATCACGCAACAACTCAAACGATGAATCTGCTTCAGCTTCTAAGCCACCATCATTTTCAACTGTGGCCATGCGAATACCCTCAGTGTTGTCTTTATTATCTGAATGGCCGTCCGCAGATTCTTTAGAGCCATTATCTTCCAGAAGTCGCCTCCCACTTTTGGTTACTGTCTCTGTCTCACTACTGTTTCCAGATGTCCCCTGAGTTTCTGAGGAATTATCCTTACTAGTATTTAATTTAATAACAGTTCCATTCTTATCTTCACTAATTTTTCTTTGGTCCACCTCATTGGTGGTTACATTTCCGTTGAGATTTTCTGCAGAGCCAACTGTAGTATCATTTGCTGCCGAATTAGTTGCTCCAGCATCCATGGAGGAATTATGTAGCTCTTGAGTAGGCTTTACGACAG
Source organism: Camelina sativa (assembly GCF_030686135.1). Classification (NCBI taxonomy): domain Eukaryota; kingdom Viridiplantae; phylum Streptophyta; class Magnoliopsida; order Brassicales; family Brassicaceae; genus Camelina; species Camelina sativa. The sequence goes on from NC_141880.1 coordinate 3,368,792, forward strand.
CTTCTGTTTGGTTATTCTCGGGTTTCTTTTGAGCCTCATGAGATGACACGTTAGAATCGCCGCCATGAAATTCTTTGGACATTGAGACTGTAACATTTGGTGTTGTGGTTGTAGCATTCGTTTCTACAGATAGGAGAAGTGAGAGTCACAAAGTAAACATTCATCAAGAATTAAACTGACTCTGCTAATCCATGTATTTTTTCTACCCTCTAAATACTGAAGATACTGATACGCAAGGTTGGGAGCCCCATCAGATCTAAAATTAAGAAAATATATGCAAGATACAAAATATAAAGATTCTTAAGATTAGCTGAGGCAGCTACACCAAGCAAAAACTTAGCTTTACACTTACAACTAACTAAAGCAAACAACCAATCATTAGCAGTTCAGTGTCTCTAAATCTAAAATTTGGAAGAATATAAACTTAACCAAGTGGATCATGTGGAAGATGGGCATAACTTAAGCACAAACAAGAAAACTGATGTAGAAAGTTTAATAAACTTACGATTGGTCAATGACTTCAATAACATAGCATCCTCCACAAGCTCATCATCATGGACATCAGGATGTGAACGGTCAACAGGGTCAGGATTCAGTCCTACATGCCAGTTCTTGTGCACTTTTCTACGTGGCACTTCTAGCTTATCTGACATCAGAAAGCCTGATACCCTGGAAATAAGAAAGTATCATATGCAAACCCCACAAAGTTCCAAGGATCATGATTAAAGATAAAAGTACATCCATCATCTAAGATAAACAATTACCTGAAAAAGAGCACTTCGCCATTGTAAGTAGCCAAAGCAATTTCTCTAACACCATCTTTGTCGATGTCGAATAGAAGAGGACTCGAATGCACATTTGACTGGTGAAAAGCAGGCCAACCTAACATTTTTATGAGAGCATCACTAACCTTTTTCAAAGTCCTCAATAATCTAACAGCATCAGATGAACAAAAACAAGAGAAAATTTTCAGAAAACTAAAGGTAAGAAGATAAGATATATCAAGTACCTGGCATCTTGTCTCCATCAGCTCCTTCAAGAACTTCGAGGTAGTGAACAAAAGATGGAACAACAATGTCAAGCTTTCCATCACTGTAACAAAAACCAAAATCCGGCTTTAAGCAACCAGCACTGATGATCCTCAACCAAAAAGAAAACCAATTCCAGAACGTAAACATCTAATCGTGAGTGAAAAACAAAACCATACCTGTTAATATCAGCAATCAAGGGTGTAGCATAAACGCTAGAAGTGACTTCAGTTTGCCATCGCAGCTCCAATTTCTTCGGGCACTGAGTATTCAACAAAGCATCTTCATCACTGCACAACGAAACGACCCAGAACCAAAAAAAGACTTAAATCGGAGAAACCAAACAGAGAGAGCCATACGAGGAAAGAAACATATCTCCAACAATTCGATCAAATTGGGGCGTTGCATCCTCTACACACGACTGACTCAATATAGATCGAAAACTTACATTTCAGGGTAGCCCAGTTCGTCATCGGTGGGTTTACGCTCTCTGAACTTGTTTTCTCCATAGGAGAGATTCGTTAAGGTAAGACAGAGCAAACAAACCAGCAGACACTGCCGCGCTCGCGATGATTTCATAGGAGCCACACTCTGCGAATACTAATTCTCTTGCACAAATAAAAATAAAAAATCGATTCAGGATCGAAGAACCTGAATCCGATTATGTGGATGAGATTTTGAAGAACCCCAAAAAATTGGGGTTTTGGGAATTGGTATGGGGGAGTGAAAGGGAGAGATCGACAAGGAGAATGAGAGACGAAGCCTCCTGATACTGTGTCTGTCTGTTTGTGTGTGTGGGGAGATCGAACCCGACGAAATCCAATGACGAAGGGAAGAGCAAAACTGCTTGTCGTTTTGATCTAAATAAAACGCATGATAAACAGCTCGCTGTTTAGTTACAAATATGAGAAACGTCAAATCGTTTTTTCTTTTAACTTGGTCTCAGTAGTATTTTAGTGCTATTAAACATATGAATCACTTTAGAAGAGTAAACCACATATCATCAGATATCCCAAACGGAATTTTGATTAATAAATGAAAACCCTAAAAGCTCCTCAAACCCGGGATTCTTTACGCCTTGGAGAGATGCATAGTTCCTTCCTTCTTTCTTCTTACGTACAATGTACACTGTAAAGCATAGAAGAAGCACCCAGGGAATTTGCAAAGAAGTGAAGTAAAAGTGAAATGTCTTTGTCCTTGAACATTCAGCTTTGTTGTGTATTGACAGAAACAAACAGACGTTCGGAGTACGGTCCCCACATACATAGGCTCACACAGTCTATCTAATCCCCTGGAAACGAGACCAAAGGCAGGTCGATGCTTGAAACATTTTCACCGCTCTGTTAATCATCGATTTGCAAGATGATGTGATTAAAAATAATTGTGAACGATTCATATCAAATGATTGTTCACACATACGAGACTCGGAGTGATATAAATTTGTCTATCAGTCTTTTGATTCTCAAGTAAAATAGAACCAACCAATAATAATAATATGATACTAATACTAAAAGATTACAACATTATCCCTTTCCTAAGTACTATTACAAACAGCTTCTCCATCTAAAACATATGATGAATCACCTTAGAAGAGTAAACACACCTTTTAGAGCTAAAACCATCATCACATATCCCAAACGGAATTTTGATTCATAATAAATCCTAAAACCTCCTCGAAACCGGGATTCTTACACATTCGAGAAATTGCAGAGTTCCTTTCTTTCTTCTTACGTACAATGTTAGTATAGAAGCACCCGGGATTTGCAAACAAGAGTAGCGAAAGCATAACCAGCGATCCACAGATGTCTTCTTCTTGATCCCAGCTTGTTGCATGTTTTGAGAGAAACAAACAGACATTGTTTCATCTGCGCCGCGCAGCTTTGCTATCCATTTGAATACGGTCCGCATACATAGGCAAACGGATGATCTCCCTTATTTCCTGCAGCAACACTTCCTCTGTGATGTTGTCCTTTATGCTTCTCATCACCTATTTTTTACATCCACAATGGTTTTAGACTTTGGTCATGGAAGATGAAAGAAACATACAAATTTATATAAGATGGTACACTGATATGTTAATTAGTAAATAAACTAGCTGAAGGATGTTTTTCAGTAGAAAAAACAAATAAGACAGCAAGAAACCCGTTAGATGGAATGGAATACGACAGAAACTCGAAAGACAGAACAAAATGTTAGCAAAGTATGACCGTCAACCAATTATGCAACCACTGGGGATATGAATTCAAAGAATACCATCGAGTATATATAAAGAGAGGTTATGAAAAGAAGTACTGACCTTTCTATAAGTGTTGATATCATTCGGCGTTGATTTATCGACCCTGACCCTCATGCTAACCCAGACTTTCTCTTCCTGATCCCATGAACACTCTACGATCTTCCCAGAGTACTCGGCAGAGTCCGAATCATCTGTTGCAGTTTCAGTATTAAAAGCTTGTAGTTCTTTAATGGAGTAAGTTATGATTGACAGTTTTTCCAACTAACTATAATAATAAGCAGATATTTCATCATACATAAACATACCTCCTCTAAAAACAACAGAATTCCCATCCATATGCTTCTTCTTCCCTCTTTCAAACAAGGATAGCATTCCGCGGCCACTCTCATCTTGCTCGTATAAAAAGTCAACCGAGTTCATCTCTGGATACTTCCACTTCAACAGACCTTCATGGGTACGGGGAACATAAGGATCATCCCAGCCCTGTTAACAGAGAATTCGACTTTAGATATTTTATTTTGAGAGACAATATACACTGCACTAAAACTAAAACTTCACATCTTTGCATTTGTATAAAAACAAACAGGCTTTTATGAGCGACCCTCTTCACTCTCATGGTTACCTGAAAGATTAGACCGTCGGCTTCATGTGAAAGTGATGGTATGAAACCTTTCAAAACCTTCTCAACCGCAGAAAGCAACCAAAAGTCCTTTCTCCGCACCTACGTAAGACAACAATTATCAGCTTCGTGAACAATTTATACAAGGAAAAAGATAAGTATGGAAAAAATGGCATGAGAAAAGAGTTATAACTCTTAGTACGCACCCTAAAAGGCTCAAGATCATATCTGTAGATATGACTTCTGGCCTTCTCATGATTACGGGGGTCTATCACCTCCTTCTCAAGCATCTTCCATCTTTCATAGAAAGGCCGCTGGTCCATTTTTGAATTGTGAAACTTTCTATTAGTATCTCAAGCAATTAACACATGATTCAGCAAGCCAAACACAACTCGTTGATACTATATACTACTGACAGATGTGTATGTTGGTAAACAGAATGTCAAGGTTAACAGTCAGCAACAAAGAATACTGAACAACTGCGAAAATGATGCAACTTATTTGCATGGAATAAGCATCACCGGAGTCAGATGCTCTAGCATAGGGATCATATATGTTCATAATTGCTAAAATATTTATTGCATCTCGAGAAAATCAGACATGAAAAACATCAAACACTCTAAGATAATCATGACAGGAAGCCCGGCCTTAATACTGCTTAATTTCTCGAATGTTCTAATATTCTATTATGAGGATAATGGAAGCTACAGTATTTACGATGTGCCTCAATACATACTCAGATCTTGAGAATAAAGAGCTTGAGATTCCAGTTATAATGAAAAACAAGGGAAACACCAATTCAACCATTATCGATCACAGAAATAAAATAATGACAGTTCCAACCTCTACAACTGATTGGCCGTTGATTGCTACCATATCATATATTAAGTATCTCCTCTCCTGCTTTTGTTTATCTGGCAAGGTATCAATTATCATTTCTCCATCAAGCAATGTAAAATGGTGCACTTTATCAGATATGCCCTGGCAACCAAAAACAAAAAAGTAAGGAAAATCTCTAGTTCTGTTTAGATTCAATACACAATTTCACCAACAAAGGTGGAAAATTACTCACTTCAGTTGGGTGCCTGAAGGGGAACCGCATCTGAACTCTCCGGAATCTAAAGCTTCTATCCACTAAGTAACATCCATCCATGGTTAGCAGCATCATATATCGAGTTCCATCAGCTTTCCATGTGGCATAATAGTACCGCTGCCTCAAGAGTTGCAAATTTTCCCTGTTTTACCATAAATGTCCAAAAAAAATTAAGAGTAAAGTACCGCAAACGAAATGAAGAAATTGATCCCGAACTAAGGGGATGCATTAGGTCAATCATCTCTTGACATGAGCTACAAACAGTTACGCAGAGATTCATACCTGTTTAAGGAGACAGGGTGTGAACCTGGAAATTGTGAACATCCTCTTCCCTAGATTAGATTGCGCCAATGAAAAAGAGAGAGAAAAATTAATAAACGAAAACATGAAACTTAAAGCATACTATACAAAAGCTGTAGCAGAAACCAATTCATAACGAAACCATAGTCAGTGGAAAAGTGCCTATTAGCCCAAGGAAAACTTTCTTTCATATTCAGCAAACAACGATGCCAAGATGATCAAGATGATGTTATAATTTCAAGTTACCACAATCTACTTCTGTAATTTTCTCAAGTAGCCTTATAAGGATGTGCAACAACAAAATTATGAGACATAGATCACAAGATAAAAGGCAATTATACAAAAGCGAATTGAAATTGAATATCACAGTGTTAGATATCATAAATTTAACTACATAATATTCTATGTGAACAACCTATAACAAGATTTCAAATTTCCTACCCCAATATTCAGCGATAGCATCTTATAAAAGAACTGCCGGTAACCTTCCTCCTGGTCAGGGGGTATTTCATCACCTAGAACGTCATCATTTGACATTTTGACATCCACCTGATGGCTTTCCTCCTGAAAGCATAAGGCAGTAAGACAACAATTATACATAAAACCACTATATAAGTACGAAAACCAGATGACCACTTTATGAGTTTTATCAGCCTTGGATAGACTCAACTGAACCCATCAATATGCACCAATAACTAAATTCCTGATAAATTGATTCGCGGGCTATAGAACCTACCTTAACACATCTCAGAGGTTATCTTTCTTAAGGCAAAATCATTATATTCAAAGATCACTATTAACGTAAAATGGCACAGAAACAATGATTGTGATGCTGAAATTTAACACTAAGCTACTTTCCAGATGGTTGCGCTGAGCTAACAAGGAAAGACACGTCTGAAGCATAAACAAACGTGCAAGAAAATCATTGGAATGACGGTTTATGTATATAAGTGATCTGCTAAATAAACAATCGTAAGTTAACACTGAGCTTACTTGCACAGGACCAGCCGGACCGCCATCATCATCATCATCATCTGGCAAAGCTTCACCATTTAAATCAAGCTCAGTAGACCGCTTCCACTCGGGAGTTGATGGGCAAATGACGCTTTCAGGTTTTATTTCGTGATAAAACGAGTATAGAGCATCAATGTAGTCTGGTTTATAGATCCCAGGTGGGCGGGCCTCGGAAAAGATTTTCAATGCCTGATAGAAACAATAATGATATAAGATCCTGATCCTTTTGCTCTTAAAAGGTACATATAGTGCACAAATACAACGAGAGAAGTGAAAAATACTCACCTGTGTAACATTCATCGGCCCAGATCGCATAAGATAATGAACTATCATAAACCCTGTCCGATTATGCCCATGTGTGCAGTGGACGAGAATATACTTTTTTGAGTGTTTTAGATTTAGGACAAACTGATTAACCTGAAGACAATTTCTTTAGTGAGCTACTAACAAATTGATTTTACAAGAAAATTATATACGACATCAGGTAAACATTCATGATTCATTTTGGCTACAAAAAATATACCTCATTGACAAACGTGTTGACAGACACATTATCTGGCACTGAATCACGACCCTTGCATGCAATCTACAAGCAAAGAAAACTAAAGATAAAGCAATCTGCTACAGCCGTCACAAAGGATATGGGTCAGACTAGTATGTAATCCGTATACCTTCACATGCTTAATGCCTTCTTTCTTTAAGTCTGTCGTCGAATAGTAACGATTTGTGTTTGTCAAATCAATCACCAGACCAAGCTGAAAAAGGCAGAGACAATACACGACAACTTAGATCACGGACATACCAGTGTTGCATAGACAATCAATGATACATATTCATATTTTAAACAAAGCAAGGACAAAGAATTCCACAGTTACCTTTCTCCCAGCTATCCTCTGGTTATGGATCACCTGTTTAAACGAGTATCTACTTCCAGGAGGGACATGATTATTGTAAGATTCATTCAGGGGAACTTTTGACGGAACGAGTAATCCTATCTCATGCCCAGAAGGTGGGCAATCTAGCCAACCTGTGATATCAGACAGGCTGTCAAAGAGTCACCTTATTTACAGTAATGGCCAAAAAGGGAAAGAAAAGAACACAAACTAGCTAAAAGTTTTTCAGCCAAAAGATTTTAGAAGCCGTTTATAAATGGGGAGTAAAGATACGTAATTAAGCATTTACTCAGCAAAGAAATATCACCTTGAGGGATCTTGTATCTATCATAAGCTTTAGTATTTCGATTCTGATAATATTGATCACGGAAAACTGGCTGAGTGTTATGTGTTGGCTTGTCATATCTCATTCGTTTCCTTCTCTCTTCACGTTCCTGAAACAATAAACACAAGAAAATCAATCCTCAGATAAAAATTATATACAAGTGGGGATCAATTATTAGAGACGCCACATAAACGATGACATTAGTTAATTGTTTTTCTAAAGTGTCCTGCATTATATAGTGACTAGATCAATCAATGTTGAGTGCTGCTGGAAAATCAATAGTACCCGTCTAGCGATTTCAACTGCAGACTCTATCCGGTCATCCCTGGAAGAATAGTCTTCTAGATGTCTGACATAGGGTTCGTCGTCTTCTTCGGGTTGGGGTGAAGCATTTAAGTCCATCGTAGCAACCATTCACGGGAAAATGAACAGCATTAACCTAAAACCTCGTTCCTCTGCAAGAAGCTACCTAAATCATATCTGAAGGCACGAGCAAAACAAGATATATCAGTAGCCGCGGGATAAAAGGCAAACTCAAAATCAATTTTCCAATTATCTCTATAGCGAGAAACAAAGCAGTAAATTGAAGGTCCAAAGCAGAGCAAGAGATCCACATAGTCTCTGTTTCTTTCTTCAACTTTACTCGACTACCACAAAATTGAAACAAACAAAACAAAAAAAAAAAACCCTAGAAGCGACGAATCAACGAAATCTCAGGCGGACATTTCAAATTAGTCCTCTACTCGAAAGCATCGCGACACCAAATCAAGGCGTAACACTATAACAAGTGAGAAAACTCACCCTAAGAGCATTCAAATATATCTGAGGAATCAAATCACCTAACGAACAAAAAGCTTCGGGAGAATCGGAGAAACAACATACAGGGGCTCTTTGAAACAAGTAAGCTCTCCGTTAAATCAACCTGAGATGGCGAAGGAGGGTGTGAAGGTTCAGTTCAATCGCGGGTTCAGTGGAAAAAAAAAATTGAAATCGAAACCCTAGAGAGAGAGAGAGAGAGAGAGAGAGGAAATACACAAAAGGAAGAGAGAGAGAGTAGTTGAGAAAGGTGAGAGAGAGAGAATCAGACCCAAGTCTTTTTAATTTATATACTGGTCAGTCGAAGCAAAAACTTATTTGGTGACCAAAAATAATGAAATGATACGAACTAATCCATTGATAAAATAAATGAATAACAGAACCTTTTTCACGTTTTTATGAGGATTTATTTTTACCATGGCTGTAAATGTTTTGGAGAATATACAGACCCAAATTTACTGTTTGCTTTTGATGCAAAAGTCCAAATTTTATTGCCAAAAATATATATATAATTATTTGGACTAACTTGTAACCATTGTGAATTCTCAAAAAAAAAAAAAAATGGTTTTCTTCCTTTGCATTTTTCTAAGTAAAATTCAGGAATGAGTCTGTGTGTGTCAAGGGAGATTACTAAGTAAAATATACAAAGAGCTGCAGAGCCACCAAGAACAGACACCATAGCTTTTTAAACCTTTGTAAAAAAAAAAAAATTGATAGTATAATTTAAGTCTTTAAGCAAAAAAAGAAAAGAAAATACAAATTACGAGTACAAAATTGATTAATTTTTCCCAAGTTCATATGGAAACTTAAATTCAAAACTTTGGTGAGTTACTGGAAAAACAAAAGAAACAGAGCCATTTTTATAGTTTGAACTTCTTAAAAGATTTCTTCTTGTATTTGCCACCTCTGTTACCTCCCAAGAACCTCTCACTCTCTTCATCATTTTCTCCCCTTCTCTTCTTCCAACCTCCTGATTCTTTCATGTCCTATATAACATAAATTGCCACAAACACATTAGCTCTACTATTAAATTCAAGTTAAAAAGCAAAAATACATCTAACCCTTTTTTACATGTAGTAGTAGTAAAAGTGCTGATGAGTAGATAGATATACCATTGCAGATAACCTTTTCGCTTCTTGAAGTCTCTCCAACAATGATAAAACTTCGCCTTCCTCAGCAGGATATTTTGGTAGCTCTTTGCCTGAGCATCGAAACATAGTCAAATGTTTGTATCCCATGAGAGAACAAAATAATTAATAAAAATGTATCTTGCAAGTTATTTTACTTACCAATGAGTTTTTCTATTTGTGTATACCATTCGATCTGATACTGGGTTACAAGTGATATCCCGACACCAGAACGTCCAGCACGAGCGGTTCTTCCCACTCTATGGATGTAATCCTATGAACCAAACAGTGTGTAATCTCAATATTCATGAGAAACAAGAAAGAAAGAAAAAATTCATATTCATGTGTCGAAAGAAAAGGGCTCTAACCTTTGAATTTGTGGGAATGTCATAGTTGATAACCACATCAACTGATGGGATATCGAGCCCTCTACTAGCCACATCGGTACAAACCAAGATATTACATTCCCTTGCTTTGAACTTATTCAAAGCTCCCAGTCTCTTTGACTGTGAATATTTCAAAAAGAAAATTGAGAGAAAAAAAATCGAGAAATGTTTAGAAATAGGACTACTGCTGCTGCATCATCATTTACCTGAGTCATTTGACCACTGATAGGAATGGCTCTAAAACCAAGGCTCCGAAGCATCAAAGCCAAAAAACGAGTACTGATAGGATCGAGTTTACTCTTTTAGTTATCTCCTTAGTAATAGGAGAAGTAGTGTCTCCATTTCCCACTTTCTTATTTCCTTGTTTGTAGGATCGTGAGCGATCAATGCTATTTGTATTTAAAGACATGTACTTCAACAGAGAAGTTATGAAGAGAAAATTGCAGTAACTTGTTCTAAAGTCTTTGAGAACCAAAGTGTTCTTGTCCTTTGTTCTTGATAACATTGATTGTCCTAAATTGGGACCTATCATTTGGTATCAGAGCAATTACTCTTGCTTTGAAGAGTGACCAAAATTAGCATCACTGCTAACATTTGGTATCAAAGCACTTCTATCCATCTTGTTGACGGCATTCTTCGAGAACCAACGTTCAACAAAACACCTTCAACTTTCTATTTCATACAAAAATATGGGAAGCAACATGGAGCTAACTGCTGATTTTGGGGCCAGTCTCGGAGAAGTACAAGATGTGCTCTTTCGTGAACTGCTTAATGTATTTGAGAAGATGAAGATCAATATGATGAATGAGATCAAGAAGGCGAGACAAGAAATGATGGATGAATTCAAGAGTCTTCAAGAGAGCATGAGTCGTCCGGTGGGAAAAACCAGAAGTCTCAAAGCTATTTGTGAAAGAGCCAGCAAACAAGACGAGAAAGCCGACACGGTCACGTCGCAGGTTCTGTCACCACTCAAACTGTCAGCGGTTTCACCACCAAAGTACCGACGAGTTCAAACAGTTCTGATCAAACGACACGGACGTCATACTCCTCGGGACAGAAAACGAGGAAATCACAACCGATGTAATTCATCTAAACACAAATCCAGAGTTGGTTGTGCCCAATCTCAGAAACAATGTCCACTTCCTCCATCTCCTTCCTTATGGTTGAGATTCCAAATCACAACTCATGTGCTATCTAGTGTTATCGAGAAAGTTTGTTCCTTAGTGTTTAGAATTGGCATCAATGGGAACCGACCGTTCGATCGTGGAAGAGGCTATATTCAAGAAGATGCACGAACATTTGTCAAGAACCTTGAGGACAAGGTTCTCTTCGAAGGTGGGTGTAATGATAGGATCGAGTTTACTCTTTTAGTTATCTCCTTAGTAATAGGAGAAGTAGTGTCTCCATTCTCCACTTTCTTATTTCCTTGTTTGTAGGATCGTGAGCGATCAATGCTATTTGTATTTAAAGACATGTACTTCAACAGAGAAGTTATGAAGAGAAAATTGCAGTAACTTGTTCTAAAGTCTCTGAGAACCAAAGTGTTCTTGTCCTTTGTTCTTGATAACATTGATTGTCCTAAATTGGGACCTATCAAGTACCATCGCATGTTCGGGTGAAAATCATTGATGTTGATTCAGGCATTTCACTTAGAATGTATACAAGATAGCAATCCTGTTATAAAGTGAATAAGCTAATTATAGTTGAAGAAGATAAAACCTCTTATGTGTTTGCTAATATCTACTATGATGTTTTGACATTTTCACAATTACTAAGAAAAATTTAAATTTTATATTTATAGATTAAATTTTAATAAAAAGAAAAAAAATATATAAATCCTTAAGAGAACATGCCATGTGGAAAACTCTTTTTAATTTTTAAATCTACAACATCAATCTTTTTAGGAACAAAAATAAATCTCAAAACATCAATTTATGAGTATTTTACTAAGCTCTGTGATGCAAATAAGATACCTTGTATTGCCCGGGAACAAACAGATACCACTGCTTAAGAGTATCGACTGTGGAATATTTGGAGGCAGCTTCTATCTGGAGGAAAGCAACGAACAGACAACTGTTATACCCCCCCCCCCCCCCCCCCCCCCCCAACTATGATAGCTGTGACAAACAAACAGAAAAAAAATCAAGTCATTTCGTGTTTCCATACCTTCACAGGATTCCTCAAACATGCCCTTTGAAGTTTTCGAACCTAGAAGGACAAAACAAATTCAGAGACTTTAACAATCAATGGTTCCTTTAAACAAATTCAGTTTGATCGATCAAAAACCACAACACTGTCAAGAAAGGTTCCTACCTTTGTAGTCATAGTCGCTGAAAAAAGAAATGTTTTACGTTCACGAGGGATCTCATCCAAAATCTGGTCAAGAGATTTCTCAAAATCTTCATTCAGCAGCCTATCTGCTTCATCAAGAACCTGTGTGAAGTAAATAACAAATTGATACGATCGAAGAAAAGACTAAACCAAAACGAAAAAGACCAATAAAGGTAAGCATTAGTATACGAGAAATTTCAAAGATTTCAGAGAAAAGCCTTTTGTGTCAGACATATGATCCCAGAGACGACCAGGTGTTGCAACCTAAAGACACAACATACCATAGTTAGTGGCTAGATTCACACTTACGATAAGTGCAGTTACCAAAACAAATGACCATAAGATTAGAACAGAAAACGTACAATAACATGAGGCCGTTTCCCAAGAGCAATAGTTTGTTGCATCCTGTCTATACCTCCAACAAGCTGAAAACGACGTATTATGTAGTTGTAAACCTATTCAACTATTGTGCTACAGAGGAAGATTTAAAATTTAAATTATGGTTAAAACATGAGCTTACCACAGCACACCTAAGACTTATATCAGCTCCTAAAGCTTCAAACTGCTCAGCAATCTGGATTGCAAGCTCTCTGGAGAGGAAGGAACACAGAAGAATTAAAAAATCAAATCCAACAAGAATGAGCAAACAAAGTAAGTAAGCGCTAGAAGAAACTGTGATACCGAGTTGGAGATAAAACACAAGCGAAGAAGGCAGGATCAGGTCTACGTCCTTTCTTAGGCTCAGAATCATAAACATACTCAAGAAGTGCTTGCAATATAGGAATCGCAAAGGCTCCAGTTTTACCAGAACCAGTTTGCGCGAGTCCAATCACATCTTTCCCTGAACGAACGAGACATTAAATAAACATCAGATTCAGTTAGTTGCATGATATAATAAACCCTAATAATCACAAAATTCAAATCTCGGAAAGACATAAACACAGAACTAGGAACCTCAAAACAATATATAAAACATCAATGAGCAGGAATCATCATCACAAAAGTATTAAACAGATAAAAAAGAGTGTAACCGCACAAAAGGCCTTACCATCAAGAGCATAAGGAAGGGCTTCGGCTTGAATTTTGGAAGGTTTCTTCCATCCCAATCTCTCACAAGCTTTCACAAGCTCCTCACGCACACCAAGTTCTGCAAATGTCTTCACCACTTCGTTCTCTTCCTTCATTTTCAATACCCACCGACAAATTCACTATCTCCTGGACCTCAAAGACTCTAAGGGAATCTCAAACGGCGTTAAGAAAAATCGCGTCTTCTAAGATTTCCGGCGAGATTCAGAACTTTAGATAAAATGATAAATCGAGATGCGTTAGGGTATATAAATCAGAAGAGACTCTCTCTAGGCTGAGAAAGAATGAGACCCAAAAAAAGAAAAAAAAAAAAAGAGACGTACGGGCCACGTTTATATAACTGTGGTCTCAAGACTCTCAACAAAAGCCCATCTAATTGCTCAACAAAAAAATTACATGGTCGGAAGTCGGAACGTAGAGAGCGACATGGATACTTTAGAGCCGAGTATTCTATTAACCAAACTCAACTAGAATGGATTATATGAGATCAGTAACGTTGAAACCTTTGCCAACTTCCCATGTGGACTAATGAATGCCAATCAAACGACAACGTTTGACATGAAAGAAGAAAAAAAACCAAAGCTGCTTCAGTGTTGTGTACTGATGATTTGACTCCATAGTCAAATCCGTTTCTCTCTATTCCTAGAGCTGTTTAATTAAGGTTACTATGGATATCATACAAAGATCAAAGTCCAAAGAGCAATCCATCCAATTCGAAGCATGTTATATCATAAAATAAAAAAATCCTTACACAAAGCAAATGGAGCACAACCAAACAAAAGGCATGTTCTCAAAGATTTTGCAGCAAAACAAGAAAACACAACACTTGCAATTTTAAGAAGTACGTAGCTACAGAAGCTGCCAAGCTTCATTGAGTTTGTCAGACTTTTGAATCTTGGACGTTGCTTGAGTTTCTTCTTTAGGAGCTTCATTAGGTTTGTCAGACTTTTGAATCTTGGACGTTGCTTGAGTTTCTTCTTTAGGAGCTTCTTTGGGTTTGTCAGACTTCAGAATCTTGGACGTTGATTGTGTCTCTTCTTTAGGAGGGTCCATCTTCGAGAGGTAGCTTGAGAGACCGTTGGTTAACGCTGAGGTTGTGATCAAGGAAGCTCTAAGTAAGCTAGTGGCCTGCATTTCAAAACAAATTGAATATTTTTCTGAAAAAACTATCAGGGAGTTGAAAAAAAGATGTAGAGGGCATCATACCTCAGCTTTGCCAACGCTAATTACTTGCTCCTCAATGTCACCAATGTTCATTTGCAGCTTGCTTAACAAGGAGATTGTTGATGAAGAGTTCATAGGAGTGACAACTAGATCATCCGACACTATGAAATTTGTTGCTCCCTTCAAAAGTCCAAAACTAGCAGAATCCGAAGTGCCCTTGGATTTTGAATCCACAGAAACTAACTTCGCAATTCTTTCACCGTTATAAACCACATTGTTGTCTATCTTTTTAAAGAGAGTGTTTCTGCCAGTACCGCCATAACTGTTAACCAAGCATTCATTTCTGGTGTTTCCTGGATAACAACATCTAAAAGTTGTGCCCCGACCCTGAAATTATAAAAATAAGAAAGCACGCATTTGGAATCAGTGGGTTCATTCTGCTTTTCAAAGCTCAAATCTTTCACGCTTCTGCAGAGATTACCAACGCAGCCCATATTCATACTGTCAACAGAAAGCTCCCAAGCAAACTCAAGCGGGATGGCAAGAAAAGTGAAAAGAAAATCAACGAACTCTTCTCTGCACTCAGCATAAAGAATCACCCTGTCTGTCTTTCTAATGTAAACTTTCAAAGATATGAGCTCATCTGCATCTTCTGCAACTTTACTTTCTTGCACCAATGGTGTGAACATTTTACGTTTCTTGGACATACAGTTTTTCCTCAGGAATGTGTCTGTTAAGGGAGACTCCGAAGTAAACATACAACCTAACAAAGTCAGCACCTGCATTTACAAACAATATATAGAAGAGACTTATTCACAAAGTTGTAATTAAGCAAGGTACAAAATAATACAAAAGAAAGACAAGTACCTCTTCAAAACCAACATCAATAACCATTTCTTGCAGCTTATCAAAACCATCATAGCCAAGGTCATTGAGTACGTTAAGAACAAGACCCATAGAGTTCAGTGCCACTTTCAGATCATCTGTGATGATAAATGACGTTCGGCAGCTGAGAAATACTCCATTTGATTTATCTCCTAAACAGCTATAAGTTTGTTCTCCTTCACAATGAAGCTCATGGCTCATCGAGCGTCCACAACAACGACACCTTGTGGAACTAATGTTGATGTAAACCTCACTGCATGGTTGAGTAGATACAAAATTCGGGCAGACAAAGAACTTGGTCACCTCAGTATCATCTATGTTCAGCTTTAGATTTCTGCAGTGACTCGACTTAGCACTCCGTGGATACAGCAGGAATTTCTTACCAGTTTGAGTCTCGAAATTGTCAACGTCCATGTCTGAAACACTTTTGTAAAGGTTGTGGAAACAACCAACGATTGAAGGCTGTGGATTCTGATGTTTCTCCAGCAGCCTTACAATGGTACCCATGGGGAGAGTCAAAAGACTACAGAGTACATCAACAAAATCCTTCCCAGCTTCAGCCAAAACAACTCTGTTTTTCTCCTCATCGATGATAAGTCTCAAGCTAAACTTCGGTTTTGCAGCGCTATTAGCCATTAAAAGATCAAGGGAAGAACAAAAAGGAAAGAAAAATCAACCAACTGGTGTTTAAGGTAATATGTTGTGTCTGAGTGACGATTCCAGTGATCTCCCCGTATTATATATAAATAAATTTTGAGATGTTTCACAACCTATATCTTCAATTACAATAATTATCCTATAAACCTTTGCGGTTTCCTATGTCCGCATGAGTTTTAAAGTATATATTTCCCATATACTGTGTATATTTTCCATAAAAATTACATCGATTAGTGAAGAAGCCGCCCATTTACCTCCAGTAATTTCAAACTTAGAATCTACGGCTGCTTTAATCACTGCATTGATATTTCCCCTCTCTATCCAATGCCAAGAGGGGTTGCATATGATGTGACAGTCAATAACCATTAATGAAACCAACAAAACAGAGAAACCTTTACACTTCCCCATGACCCGCATGAGTTTTTGATACATGTGCCAAGGATGTAAGCTTTCAAACAGAGTGCATCAATTAGGGAGAAAACTATAAGGTAACTCCTGAGAAAACTATCTGCATTCAGTTTGGGCTAATATTCTGGTTTTGCAAGTCTGTGATGCAGATAGTAAAGAAATAAAAAATGGTAAGACAGAACAAAATGTATTTATTAAAAAGGCAACGCTTAAAAGCCACAAAACGAAGTGCATACATACGAAAAGCATCAAGCTCAAACTAAAATCTGAAGCATTGTAAAAACAAAAGGATAGAAAATAAAGCTTGAAATAATGTTTTAGAATCCAAAAGATGTAAGAGAGAATCTTCAGAACAGAGGCGACTCCATCAAGACTCTTCAGGTTGTATATTTTTTTCATGTGGAGTTTTAAGTTTCTTCCTTCGGTTTCTTCACGAGCAAGCTTGAGAGACCATTAGTTAATGCAGAGGAAGAGATCAAGGAAGCTCTGAGAATGCTGATGAGCTGCAACAGAAGAAAAATTCAGAAACTTAAACAATTCCCCTGAGGCAAAAAAACGAATATACCAAAGAACAAAAGTAAAAGAAGCAATGCAATATTACAAGCATACCACTGCTTTAGAAATACTAATTTGATACTCCTCAAGATCGCTGATATCGACCTCCATCTTCTTTAACAAACCAATGGTTGAAGATGAATTCATGGGAGTTATGATAAGATCATTAGAGACGATGAACTTTGTATTCGTCTTCATAAACCCAGTCACATAACTTGCAGACTTTACTTTTTGGTACACTGGACACACACTCATAATTTTGCAAGTTTCTGGGAGCAGAGGTCTTCTAAAATACCTGGCGAATTTGTAACTCGGATAAATGCCAAGAGGAACTAAGCATTCATACGTTAGCGAGCTGTCACAGACATAACCAAACAGATTTTTGTTGTTACTGCACGTATAATAATCAGGAATTTGACAAAAATTGGATGCAAACGCACTTCTACACGGGCTTCTGCACAAATTTCCGACACATCCCAAAATGGTATTGTTATTGGACAATGAGCAGGCCAACTCAAGCGGGAGAATCAGAAAAGTAAGAAGAGATTCAATGAAGTCTTCATTACACTCAGCATAAAGAATCCCCCTATCAAACTTTTTAACAAAAACTTTGACAGAGTACACTCTGCTTGGTTCTACACGGTTTGTTTTTGGCACAGGTGGGGTTAGCATTTTGTGCATCCTTGGCAAGCATGGTTTCATGAGGAATGCGCATGATAAGGGAGTTTCCGAAGTGAATAAACATCCCAGTAGAGTCAGCACCTAAAATAGGATAAATATTTCGATATAAGAGTTTTATGTACTAAAATGAGAAAATAACAAAGATGAGAAAAAGCTAAAGTACCTCTTCGAACCCTACATCAAGTAGTGTTTCCCGCAGATCACTAAAACCAGAATACCCTGAATCATTCATAACTTTCATAATAACACCAATGAGTTCAATTTCACGTTCAGATCATCAGTCACAATGAATGAGGATCGGCAATTGACAAACACTCCATCTGCATTATCTCCTATCAGTTCTCCTACTTGATCTGCTTCTGGGATCTGAATCTCACGACTCATCCGTTCTCCACAACTGCATCTCGAGGTGCTAAAATTGCTATATTCCTTGGTGCATGAATTACTCCAATAGCAATGCGGGCACATAAAGAACCTTGTCGCATCATTAGTATCATACATGTTCAACTTGAGCCTTCTGCAATGGATCTCCTTAGTACTCTTCGGATAGAGGAACATACTCTTGCAAGCTTCAGTCTCATAATGATCAATGGCCATATCTGCAACACTTTTTTTTAAAGGTTTTTAAAGCAACCTAGGACCGTCTTGTGATTCTCAAGCAAACTAGCGATTTTACCCATAGGGAGAGTCAAAAGACTGATGAGTACATCAACAAAATCCTGATCAGCCTCAGCCAATACAACTTTGTTTCTCTTCTCATCAATCAGAAGTTTCAATCTAAACTTGGCACTTTTAGCCATTGGAGGTGAACGAAAACGAGTGATAAAAAAACAAACACAAGTAAGGAAGAGAAAAGTAATTAGACTACAAATTTGACAGTGAGAAGATGTAGAGACTACAATTTGCCTCTCTATATATATTGAAGAAACATCGGTTATGAATCTGAAGAGGTTTCGTGTAATCTGATTATTAAATGAAAGTAATGATTCAAACATCGGAACCCAGAAAGTTTTGACCTTTGAGCTTCCCTATGGCCGCGTGATTGACATACATGTCCCAATGACAGTTAAAGATTCCATTAATCTCCAACTGGGTTCCTCATCCAAATTGACACTAAAACCCTTATCACCCTCAATTTAGAGGCTAGCTTCTCATCGTTCATATTAACTTCCCGGAGATTTTTTTTTTTTTTTTTTTTTTGCCGGTGAGATGTGAATTTTTGAAAATCTCACCATGGAAGAAGCAGAAGCTTTGTAACAAATACATTAATTTATAGATTTATTATTTACACATGAGTCCCTGTATTTTATAGTCTTACATAAAAACATCTCATTATTCTTGTTTTTTACATTTTATTCCATGGAACTGTTAGGTGAGGTTAACAAAAACTTGGTGAACACAATAACAATGTTTTAGCATCTGGAACAATCCATCACAAGTAATTGACTCAGGTTCGATGAACTTCATTATTCACCATGAAGATAAACATGATGACTAATAGTTAAATTAGAAGATACTATATAGAAGAACATGATGACTACTTGGGAACCTCAAAAAAATATCCATATGGACCCTGATAAACACTGGCTTATCCTAATCCTCTTTCCTTAAGTTTTTTCTTTGGCCTTCTTCATGATTAAGTTCCAGAAGCAAGTAGTTAAACCTGAGGATGTCATCATTGAAGCTCTTAGCAAATTAATAGCCTGAAATAGAAGAAAGTTTCAATTTAAAAACTGATTTATTCCCTCGAGGCCAAACACTTAAATCACACAAAAAGAGAAGACAACAACCACACACCTCTGATTTTCCAATGGTGATCATTTGTTCTCTGACATCTTCCTCCGCCAAATGCAATGTTAGCTGTAGCAAACTAATGTTCGAAGCCGAGTCCTTCAATTTGATGACCAAATCATCAGTTACCAAATACCTTGCGTATCCACTCACAAACCCAAAACTTCTCATATCAAGAACCTTGATATTTTGGGTTTGAAAAGTAAGATAATCAGGCACCTTTCTCGTGAAACTACACCTACTGCGGCCAAAGGGATCAGCAGGGCTGGGAACAGAACATGTAATACTCCCTCTGTTTCAAAATATAGGATGTTTCAACTAAATCACGCAGATTAAGAAGTCTTTAATTTTAACAAGTTCAACCAATCAGAAACAATACTGCATAATATAAAATATTAAACTAATCTAAAAGTTGCATAGAAACTTGAAAACATCATATATTATGAAACAAAAAACTTCTCTACAACATCTTATATTTTGAAACGGAAGGAGTAATAAATTTGTCTTTGCAAAGTGACAACATCAAGCAACTGTTTTGGGCAACTATAATACGAAGGAAGCAGACACTTGGCAGACGACGAGGAATCATCATTTTCTTCGTTCAAACCCTTGAAGCTTCTGAACACGTTCCCAATACAACCAAGAGTGATATTGTCACCAGAGATGTCCCAGAGAGATCCAAGTGGTAAGGCTAGAAAAGTGAATACAAGATCAATGAAATCTGCTCCAGATTCTACACAGAGAATCTTACCGTCCACTTTTCTAACAAATGCTTTCAAAGTTATGGTTTGGTCTGGTCCTGCTCCAGATTCTTGCACAGTTGGAGTTAGCGGTAAACGAGATCTAGTCAGGCACAGTGAACTTTGCTTCTTTAGAAAAGTATCGGTTAATGGAGAATCAGAAGTAAATAAACATTCCAGCAAAGTGAGTATCTGTCAATCACACAAAACAAACACTCAACAAAAATGTAACTATACAAATGACCGCAGAAGTGTAATAATGACACTGAGACAGTACCTCTCTTAAACCGACATCAAGAACAATTTCACCGAGCTTGTGAGCATTTGCATAGCCTAAGCCTCTGAGAGTATTCAATACATAATCCATAGAGCTCAACGCCACTTTCAAGTCGTCCGTTATGACGAACGAATTCTCATAGCTAACAAAAATCTCATCGCTACTAGTTCCTTGAACATGCTCTTCTTCAAGTCCCAGAACCTCCTCATCCATCAAGCCACACCCACATGTCTCAGTGCTCGAAATGCTATAATATCTTCTGCAGGATTCTCCTCCATGGCGAAAACGTGGGCAAACAAAGTACTTGACAGCCTCGGTGTCATATATTTTCAACTTAATCTTTCCGTACTTGTCACGATTCACACTCCTAGGATACATTAGCACTTGCTTACATGATTCAGTCTGAAAACTCTCAAGACCCATCTCTGAAACGCTTTTGTAAAGATTGTTAAAACATCCTACAACCACTTGAGGCGATGTCCGATGTTTCTCAAGCAATCTGACTATAGTTCCCATGGGAAGCGTGAGAAAACTAAAGAGCACATCAACAAAATCCTTACCAGATTCAGCCAAGACAACCTTGTTCCTCTCTTCATCTATGAGAAGTCTCAGACTTAGCTTCACCGTCTCTGTACCCTCAGCCATTGCAGTATTATTCCTTTGCAGAGAACAACGCAAAGAATAGAAAACTCAAGAGAGAGGAATAGCAAACGTTTTGAACCTCACCGGCTTAAACATAATAAAGAAGAAGTAAAAAAAGAGTCTTTTGAGATTCCCCATTATTGCTGGTGGAACTAATTCTCATTTAATATATATTTTAATACAGTAGTTGGATTACTCATCAAAGTCTCAAATAGTCAAATTTCTCGGTTTCTCAATCTGGTTCGCCGTGTTTTTCTAACCTTTCATCGTCGTTGCGATATTGCGTTAGCTCGCGTAGAGGGGACACAGAGGAAGGAGGAGACCTTTAGTTGTCACAGTATGAAGAATTGAAGATAGTGGTCGAAGAGGGGACACAGAGGAAAGAGGAGGCCTTTAGTTATCAGTTTGTGAGTGTTGTAATGGCTTTATCAATAAAGTTTGGATTTTCAACTGGGTCGTGCTTCAAAGCAGCAAACCCACCTGTTCTCATCTCGGCAAGCCCTAAGAAGATCAATTTCAGTAAAAGATTCTTATTTAGAGTCTCTGCTGTCTCGTATAAGGATTTCGCAGAGTCTGCTCTGGAAGAAACCAGGAAAAGGATCGTTCTTGAACCTTCACCTCTCCAGGTTTGTGCATTTTACACTTTCGATTACTGTACAGAGAGGATTACCTAATCATCAAACTGTGAATTTTGGGTGAATTGTTATAAAAGGGCAAGTTTTCAAGTTTGCTTATCAATACCAAAGATTCTAGTGGTGTTAGTAATGGTCCCTATATACTTAGATAATGGTGTCTTCGTCTTATGCCAAGGTTCAAGGATACAGGGCACTGATTGGGTTGTGTTTAAAAAGTTATCTAAATCCTGTTTGGGGCATATTTTATGAGTGCTCCAGTGACTTCACTTTACAGGCTGCTTGAGTAAACCTTGGAATTTTTGTTTTGCTAATCATCAAACTGTTTCAGGAAAGGTATAGTAGCATTACAGGACTGGATGGGAAAACTGAACTTCAATTGCTTGCTTTCAGATCCCCAAAGATTAGACTTTTACGGAGCATGGCCATCGAGAATGAGACAATGCAGGTTTAACTGCAGCAGTGTGTACAAATTGATTGCTTTAGTCCTCATTCCTTACCATCGAATGATTGATTGATTGTTTGTATAATGTGCAGGTCTTTGACTTTGCCGGTTTCATGGAGCCTGAGTATGATGCGCCCATATTCTGTGCTAACTTCTTCACATCTGCTAACACGAACATAGTGGTGTTGTAAGTTATCTTCTTATTTTCTAGTTAGGCTGGAGTTATCAGGTCTGTATTGTCCAAACATGGACACTAGATGTTCAAATTTTCTACTGTATGCTCTTCTTTAGGGATCTCAATCCTTTGCATCAGTTAACTGACCAGACGGATTACCAGGAGAAGTATTATAACAAGATAATGTCCATATATCATAAATATGCTGAGGTGACCATTTAATAGAAACACTAAGTTACTCAATTGCAGGTAAACCTAATAACTTATATAAATGACTGATCTGAGGTTTTATTTGCAGACTTTCCCATGGGGAGGGAAATTGACTGGTGAATCCATAAAGTTTTTTTCTCCTTTGGTGATGTGGACCAGGTTTTCTTCTAGCCAAGAAAAACATGAGGCTTTGTTCTCTGCGTTCCTCGAGTACTATCAGGTATATATACTCGTGGATGTGTGCATCTAAAAGCTAAGGTTTTACAGGAAACATGACTGAGAATTATTACCACAGGCATGGCTTGAGATGACAATCCAAGTGGGGGATGAGATGGAACCATCTCAGGTGAGAGCCAATTGTGAAGCACAACACAAATACCTGACATGGCGAGCACAGAAGGTGATCGGAATATATCCTTTGTAATTTTGCATGTATGACCAGAAATTGTATCTGTATTTGTTAGAGTGAATCTTGTTTGGTGTTTGCAGGATCCTGGACATGGTCTTCTTAAAAGATTAGTTGGTGAAGCAAAGGCAAAGGTATAAAAAGATTTGATCCCTTTCATGTTTCAACTTGTTGCCCTGTCCCCATTAATTTGTGAAGATGTTAAGAAAATGATTTGAAACAAAATCAGGAGCTGCTAAGGGATTTTCTGTTCAATGGGGTCGATGAGTTAGGCACAAAAACATTCATTGATTACTTTCCAGAGTACGAAACAGAAGATGGAACTGTAAGTGACAAACGAAGCATCGTCGGGAAGTCATATGAAACTCGTCCTTGGGATTCAACAGGAAACTTTATCGGCTAACTTCTCTTGTAGCTTTTATCCATGATTTCTGTGAACAAAGTTCGATTTCAGCTTTTAGACATCAAGTCATCAACACAACATCAAGTGTACTCAGGGAAGTAGGAATAAGAAAGATCAGCATGAAGATGTATCTTCTGCTTGCAACTTGCATTGTAGTAAACCAATGAGTCAGCTAAAAAACCAATTTTCCAAGAATCAAAACATTTTGTGGATTTATAATAACAGAATTTTGTATTTTGAAAGGTAACATGTTCTGGAAAAGAAGAAATTCATAATTGATTGATTGGTCTTCCTTAACTCACAGATTGAAAATTAATTAAAATTTAGACAAGATTACATAAAACCAGAGCAGAAGAAAGCAGATCAACAAAAAACGCGTTTAAAAACGCAAACGGTATAAAATTGCGTCTGGCGTTTCCAGCTACTAAAATAGAGTACAGTATAGTACTTTGAGATTTGGACGTGAAAATAAAATCGTTCTCTCTCTCTCTCTCTCAGTCCAGAAATAATATTCCTCCGTCGTCGTCAAGAACATCAATTTCAATTGAAAATCAAAAATAATTGAAATTATCGAGAGAGATAAAAGAGAGAGAGTTTGAATCCTCCATCACAGCTTATGCAGACGCTACACCAGTCCCAACTTCTCCAGAACACGGCCGAGCCGGCGAACAATCAGTCGGAATCTGACGCGCCGCCTAAACAGGTGGCTCAAGCCATGGAACGACTTAATCAAGCGGCTAGGGTTATCGCCGATATCCGCCTCGGCGCTGACCGTATCCTTGAAGCAATGTTCGTTGCTTCCCAACCTCGTCACACCGATATGCCTCTTCAGCTCTTCCTCAGAGAAGACGCCTCCATGCGTCAACATCTTCAGGATCTCCGCTTAATCGGTGCTTTACTTGTGAAACCATAAATTGGATTATGTTATTAGTATTGATTTTGCTTGTTTGGTTCTCAGATCATAATTATGTTTCAGGGAAGAAGTTGGAAGAATCTGGAGTGTTAACTGAGTCTCTTAGGTCAAGAAGTAACTCATGGGGTCTTCACATGCCATTGGTTTGTCCAGATGGTGCAGTTGTTGCTTATGCTTGGAAGAGGCAGCTCGCTGGTCAAGCTGGTGCCTCTGCTGTTGATAGAACCAGGTATGAGATTGTTGCAGATGACATGAGATCATAATTAGTGTTTAGGTTCGACTCTACAATATTAGATTTGAAGATTCATTTTGGCTGTTAGTTCCTCCTGGAGGATTGTGGATTCTGTTTCCATCATTCCTTAATAGTCTCTTGGATCTTGAGGATTGATTGTGAAGCTTTGGTGGACCTATTTGGAGTTTCATTATGCAATTTCTGTTTTCCTTCTGGTTTGTTAAAACTTTGACGCATAGTATGTTGGTATGACTCTTAATGACTGTAGATTAGCTCTCAAGGCCTTCACGGATCAGAAAAGACGATTCTTTCCTCACATTGATGATGGATTAAAGATGGAACCAAGATCGAAAAAACTTTGTGCCTCCCATTTGCTATCAGAAAATGGAAGAGAGGATCCGGTTGATTACAAAACATTGCCAGATATACAATCTCGTTTAGAGAAGCTGGTCCCGGATGTGAAGGTGTCTACTTATGGACGCTTGAACTGGCTGAAGAGAGCTAATTATTTACCTGGGTCAACTAGTGATGATCCAACAGAAGCTTCGAAGCCTATTTTCCAGAGTTCCAGTAAGCTGAGATCAGGGATACAGAACGAAATTGTTGATAAGATTGCTGTGATTGAATTATCATTTCCATCTGTATTCAGAGCTGTAGTCTCATTGAATCCAGCTGGTTCCGTTGATCCAGATGCAGTTGCATTCTTCTCTCCAGATGAAGTAACTTCCAATCTCCCTCCATTAGAATATACTGATTCTCAAATGAAATGGTTTTAAGTACATATCTTTGCTTCATCCGTTCCTTACAGGGAGGTAGCTACTTACATGCGAGAGGATTCTCGGTTTATCATGTGTACAAACACATCACGGTAACAGAGACTGCAAATTGGTGTCATATTATAAATTTTCACAGAATTGATAGATTATGAACTTGCATTAATTAGATTTTCTTTCAGGAACATGCTGCTACAGCCTTGCAATATTTTCTCGGCTTTGGTACTGGAACAGCTCTCTATTCTCTTCTGGTAAAGCATTTTACAAAGACTCACTGGATAACATGAATAGTTTCTTTCTTTTGTTTCCATGGAAGTTAATTAAGACCTTTGTTTTTTTCTAATACAGCTATGGATATGCAGTTTTGAATCCCTTTTTAGCAAACCATGCAGGTACTAAGCCACTCTTTATAATTCTTCTGGAATACTAGAAAACAAATGTTTGATATGGACTAAACTTTTTACCTCGCTTCTGATGCAGTAAATGTGGAAGACTATTAGCAATGGATAATAAGTCTGCTTTGATCTTACCCCCTCTACACCGCACTTACCAGGAATTACCACTTGCGGTTAAAACTGGGGAAGTCAATCTGGATATTTGTGAAGCTTACCACTCCAGTTGTTCTCCAGATGATTCCTAGTTCTCCAGTAATTAGGGAGAATCAATTAAAGATTAGAATGAATCTCAAGTATCTGCTTTCCTCCTTGACGCCTCGTGTTTGTTATCCATATTGAGGTTAGGTTCATTGTACATCACTCTTTATCTTCTCTGGTTGAGACATATTAGGAAATGGCAAGTAATGATACATGTGAATGTTGTCGTCTTTCTATACATTTAATTCACGAGATGACTGAACGAAGACTTTTTTGTACTCAGTTCACATTACTCTGTTGCAGTAAACATCAAAAGTGAGAAGAAGACAAAGTGGGTCCTGTTTCTTGATTCCGTTCCATAAATAGAAAACATGTTAAATGTAGGACTCTTACAAACCCAAATGGATCAAGAACAACATCAACAACTAAGTTCATTTTGCAAGATCGCTTACAGCTTCTTATCATAGTGATTTTACATAGTGAAAACACATCGCAAAACCTGCAACGAAGGAGACAAATTAACAGAAACATCACAGAAGAAAGATAAGATAAACTTAGAGGGAAGAGGAAGACGAAGAAAAAGGCAAAGACCCTACATTTCCACCACACAACACAAAGACAACCTTCCAAAACACACACCAAACCAAACTAGTCACTACTTCTTGCCTTGTTCAATAGCACATTCCTCTGGAACCACCGCCATTGACCTCCTAACACCGCATATTGTCCAGAGATACAAAGCCAACATTGCCCCTAAGGCTCCACATACTACACCCAAGACCAAAGCACCAACCATTCTCCATGTGCACTCACTTCTCTCTCGACCCTCTTCCTCCTCCGTGGAAACATCGGCCTTCAAACCTTCATTCTGTTCAAGTGGCACTGGATGCAGCCACATCGGCTGACGCTGCCATGTTTCAATTCTCCAAGAATGGAGAAAATGTGCCTTGGAAGACTTCCCATTGGCAGAGCTTAAACCCACCATGACTTCACCACCTTCCCAAAGCTTCGCCAAGTCTACTGAGAAAGAGAAGAACGGATCGTACTCCTTTATCGAACCAGATCTTCTGAAATTAACCATCATTTTCTTATAACTTGCCACGTAATCAATCATGCAGCTCAAAGTCCCTCCATTGTTCATCATCAAGTCACCATCAAACGAAAGGTTTCTAATATTAGAAGATTCAGGCCTACCAATTAAGATTCTTGCACGGTTTCCTCTCTTGGAGATATCAAACTCAAAAGCAACAACTGTCTCGTTCTTTGCATATTCTAATAGAAACCCTAAAGCAGTGGAACTGTTATCTCTCGTACCAAACAGACTAAGATCCAAAGTACTTGGAGTCATTACAAAAGCCAAGACATCACCAATGTCATTGGGCATAGAAAACGAGAAGTAAGTCGAGAAAATAACCAAGTTAATCTCTTTACCTCGGAAAAGATTGATGGGTTTCCTGTAAAAGACTCGTCCTACGCTTCCACTCACTGAGTCAGTCAGCTGAATCGAAGAACTGTCATTGACCAGCTTCGAATCTCCAAACATAGCAACACTCTTGTTTTGAGATTTCACGAATCCACCAAACGAAAACGTGAAATCCACACCTGCGGTTCCATGTATCTCAAAACATAAAACGAACAGAAAAGAGATGGCTTTGAACAGCGCCATAGCTTAACTTGGGATTAAACTAAACGAAACGCCTCTGTTTCAATGGCTACAGAGACGAACTCTTCTGCCTCTCTCTCTCTTCTCCTTCTAAATGGAATTTTCTAGGATTCAGAGAATGAAGTCCATCTTTTCAAGAAGTATTTAAGTCTGTTGAGAAGAAAGCTGAGGGAAGAGATAAATATCATTAACTCATGCAGACGCTCTCACCATCTCTCATAGTGGTTGCTGACTAAGATTAAAGCTATTTCTGATACTTATTCAATATTATTGCACTCTCTTTTGTTCGCCCCAATTAGTCTAATGACATTCCTGTCCACTTTCTCCGAAATGGTTTCACGACAACTAAAGCCTAAGAATGCTATACGTTAAAAAGATTTGCACCATGACACTTTATGAAGTACCTACTCATCTTCAGTTCTCGTTCGATAGCGCTAAATCGCAATTATGTCATGAAACACATTTATTTACGTGCACATAACATAAATTGAAGCTAAAAAAATTATTGGCCAAATCCACATAAAAATAAAGAAAAAGAAAACTCCTGAATATAAAAAGACAGTAACATAAAAATCAGAATTGGCCAAAACCAAGAAAATTGAAAACCAGATTCTAAAAACGAAGTAACACTTATCAGTCATGACAAAAAGGTAAAACCTTGACAGACAAAATCTACTCTTCATCGAACAAACCAAAACCACCATCGTAGTCTTCTTCGTCTGATTCCTCTTTCTTCTCCTCTACCTTAGCAGCAGCAGGAGCTGCACCACCACCTGCATCCGCAGACACAGCTGCTACAGCAACAGCAAACTTGCTAGGATCCTGCATTCCAAATTTACACCCGAGAATTAATATTTACAAAATCAATGGACCAAGCATAAGAATTAACATGATAAAAAAGATGCACTACTATTTAATGACTAACCTTCAAGAACTCCTTCACCTTCTCAGCTTGTGGGAAGGTGTACTCAGTGGCAACAGCAATGGCCAAGGCATTCTTGTAGGCATTGATGAACATATGCGGTGCTGCAGCAAGGGTAGGGTAAGACACAGCTAGAGCCAAGGAAGTGACCATGGAGATACCAGAAGCAAACTTCTCAACAAGTTGATCTTCTGTAAGGTCAAGAACCTCTGGGCTGAAGACTGAACCATTGTCGTAAACCGACTGGACAACAAGACCATATGAGAACGGCCTGATGCCTAGCTTGGCTAGAAGGGCAGCCTCAGAAGAACCGACCTTGTCACCTTGCTTGATAAGCTCCACAGGGGTGATAATTTCAACGGTACCCTTGTTAATCTTGGTTGGGATGTTAAGCACCTAAACAATCCAAAACACATTGATTCATGTTTTAATAACTTCACACTCTGTATTCAAACGAATCCAGTCAAACATTCCAAAAGATGAATAAACAAACCTGGAAGAAAGATGTCTGGGACGGGTCGAGACCAGTGTTGCCAGGTTGGACAACCACATCAATTGGGGCAACCAAACCCACACGAGCAGGGGCACCAACCTGTAAATAATATGAAGTAAGTTACTTTTCAATCCAATCATATGGAGAAAATATCATACTACACAACCATATAAAGAAAATAAGATACTACACAATCATACTACATGTCATACAACCAATTAATATTGACGATACATAAACATATTACACAATCCAATACATTGGGATGTATCAACATTTTACACAATCCAACCACGTTTATGCAGATTAATGTAAAACTCTTAGCTAAACAAGCTATTCAGAACATCTATATGCGAAATCATAACCAATCTAAGCAGAAATGTAAGTTTAAAAACATTTCCTTTATGCATTAGATCCGATCAAAAGCCACAGTCCAACATTTGCAAAGCAGATTCAGGAAAATGAAACCAACCTTGTACTTAGCAACCTCCTCGCTCACTTCCTTGAGGTCACCTTTGGTAAAGATCAAACCAACGTTTCCCTAAATAAAGCACAGATCCAAAACGCAAATTATAATCTAAACTCTTCAAACAAAACAAAAAAAAATAAACATTTTGTGAAGCTGAAGAAACTGACCTGAAGGAGAGGAAGCAGATTAAGGATTGAAGTGTTTCCGGTGTTCTCAGAGTGAATCCTGACGGAACGCTTCATCATAGTGTTCTTTCCCATAAGCACCACAGAGTCACCACGAAGACCCTTTCTGATGTTCTGGAGCTGAGTTGATCCGACGTTGTCGGCCGCAACGACCAAGATCTGGGTGTACTCATCGATAAGCTGACACAACTTGGTGTCGTACGCGATCTTCTTCTCCGCCTTGGTTGCTTTCACCATTTTCGCTCAAATTAAGGATAAAAATTTCGAGACACAAACTCAGTTTAACTCTGTGTACAGAGGGAGTTTGACGTAAAGAAACTAGGGTTTTGGTATCAGCCTTTATATACTCGCCGAACTTGCCAAGAGATAAGGGAAGCTTTAGGGTTTTCAAGTGACCTTAATCTAACGGTTTGTATCTGTTTGCTTCACTCTGATCTGACGGCTACTGTTTATTTCAATGATATTGGGCCTTTCCCCAAAAGAGCCCAAGTCCAGCATTGGAAACATCATGCGTTCTGATGTGAAAATGTTAAAAACGGGACACAGTTCAGTTGAGGTTAATCAGAGTTGCTATAGATGCTGCGATTCATCTCTATGGTTTCCTTCTATCAGTTTACTTTTTCTTTCAGACTTAGTAGCTTTTTGACTGAATTATTTTCGTATGGCAAATTTAACAGAACAGATACATCAAAAACATGTAATCATGCATTTATTATTTCAAACCAAAAATTCACATGTAGTGAACAAACTAGTCTAAGATTGAATCTCAGGAACAAGTTCATTGATGTCAATTTCCACTAGTGTCTCCTTTCCAAACAAACTAAATCCCACCGTTGCCTGCAAAACCATCAACCACACAAGAGAGTCACTAAGTCAGACAGACATCTAAACAAAACACATTAGTGCACACACAAGGAGCTAAAATTGTACCTTTGCAGTTTTGCGGTTCAGTTTCTTTAAGTTGCCAACGAATTCTGCGAATGTCCCTGATAAAACTCGAACTGTAGAACCAGCTGCGAGTTTCTTCTTCCCTTTTGTTTCAGTAGCAAGTGTAGCTTTTCTCGGGGCTCGTTTCGGTTTAGATTCTGCTACAGTCTCAACAACATCTGGATTAGATGCGGCAAGCTTCTGTGAGGCTTCTTCTTCAGCTCTTTCTGCCGCCTCGAATTCACTGTCTGCTTTCTCTTGTTCTTCTTTTGCTTGTTTGAAAATGGCTTCCAAATCACTGTCGTCTACTGGTCTCGGTTTATTAATCTGTCTCTTGCTGCAAAAGAAAATGCAGATACAAATCAATTCACAGACCTTTTACACACGCATAGAATGAGAGTGAGAATACTACTCACGTATTACCAACTTTTGAGCCTATGAAACCTCCAACTCCATCAACTTCTCTTATGGAGTCATGTATCTCTTTGTTCAATATACATCTGATGAAAATGCAACCAGGGAACACAGGTTTCGGTTTCACGGATATAGAACCGTTCTTTAGCTTCCTCTTCACCTGAACAGATGGAGCATACACCTGGACAACGAAATTACACAGCAACTTGCTTCAAAACCAATTGTATGAATTCCCCACAACTTCTCAAGATCACACAATAACCCAAAATCCAAACTCAGTATCACACTAACCAAAAAATATACAATAAAGTTTCGATTTTTATAACAAGTTTTTAACTTTTCATCTCTCAACAGTGATCTAAGATACCATTTTGATCCAAACTTCAAAATCACACAAACAGAAGAAGATAAACCCAAATTCCATTACCGTGAATTCCATTTCAGGGAACTGACGAGCGAGAGCACGAGCTAAGATTTGAGCAGTCTCATGACCACGAAGTCTAGAAACCCTAACCACCCACCATTGCGGACCCGACTCAGCCAAAGTATCCAAATTGAGCTCCTCCGTCCACGTCGCATACCGTTTCGTTGGTTTCTGAATCAACTTTTCCTCAACTTCTTCTCGCCAGCTATACCCTGATTTGCTCTCCCGCCGCTCGTTCCGGAGCTGCCGTCTCTCCTTCGCCGTAAGCTGGTGGTTCCCCTCAATGACACAGGCGGAGATAGAGAATTGGGTTGTGTTGATTGGCGTGTAAATCGATGGGATTAAACTGCTACGACTCCATTGGAGAAGTCCCCCTTGCAGCTTCATCATTCTCTGTTTTTTTTTTTTTTTCTCTGTCCGCTCTGAATTTTTTAGGATAATGTTTTGAAAGTTTTTTTACCGGTAACCGGTTAACACCAAAACCGGTATTGAACTAAAACCAACGTAAGAAATTACCCGAACTACAGTCGTAACTAACTTTTTTTTTTTTTTTTTTTGTTATGAAAGTAGTAATTAACTTTGTATATTAAAATTCTGAACTGAAGTCTGATTAACAAAGATAATTTTCGTCAGTACGATAAGGAAAAATTTTGGTTTTGTATATTCTTTGCCAATTATTATTGGTTGAGAAAGAGATGCATCTATGAAGCAATTTTTTTGGTGCTTATATTTTGTAATGTTTGAATTCAAGATCACACTACACTACTGCGTACCCGGTTTTTTCTTTGTTAGGTATCAAACTATCAATATTACCCACGCATGGGTCGATGTGGCGAGAATAAGTAGGGAGATGCGAGGGAACACAAAGTTAATGGCTCATTGTCTTTGTGTTTCTTTCTCTTGAAAACAGATTTTTAGCTTGATTTGCTTTGATTTAGCTTTCAACTGACGTTCTTTCCACGAATATTAAAAAAAAAAAAAAGTGACAAAATTTACAAGAAAATAAACCATATAAATCACTGACAAGTGACAACGCACACAATTGGTAACAAAAACATATGAAGGGACTACAATTTAATTTGAATTACCGACTACATCAAAATAAATATGAGAGAGCAAATCAAACAAATCTCAGTGAGTGTTTGAGGCAAATTCTGTCCTTTTTTGCTCTAAATAATCTTCTTATTTTAAAAATATTATTGCTTAACATTTGGGAAGATCAAGTGGTGGCGGTGGCAAGGTGGTCGCCTTGGTCGGTCCGTTCTCAACCACAAATATCATCCCTAGTCCGAATGGCAAGTGAACATCGATATGACAATGCATAATCCACGCACCTGAACCAATATGTTATCCAATATTTTAGGTTTCGTGCATTGATTGTAAAATAGTATAATGAAAGAATTGGGACTGAGAGAGTTTTTACCTGGATTATCAGCAGTGAAACGGGTCACGGCCCATCCACCAACAGGCACAGCCAAAGTGTTACGGAATTGAGGGTTAACGAGATTGAACTTGCTCCGGTCACGGTTGGCGTCATAATTACCAAACCCTTGAGCCAAAACATGGAAATTGAATCCGTGAAGATGCATGGGATGACTCTCCGCCGCGATAAGCGCATGGTTCTGCAATACCAACTCCACCGTCGTATTGAATTTCAGAACCTTGGCGCTCGTTGTCTTTTGAGCGAGCAAAAGTCCCGGGTTTGTCTGAGTTATGTTCGGGTCAGTGTAATCGAACTTAACCGGAGGCTGGTCTGGAAAATCAGGCGTGAAAATCCCGTCGACGCCGTGGAACACAGCTTCCAAGATCGATAGCTTTTTAGGTAATACGAAAGAGTGGTTGCTCATAGAAGCTGAGAATTTTGGACACGTTGTGTTATCTGCGCATGCTTCTAGCCCGAGCCCGATGGTTACGAGCATCTCTTCATCAACGTGGCGAGGTACTGGTACGTAGTGAGGTCCATCGACTAAGCTATTGAGGCTGGAGTAGAATCTGTGAGCAGTTAACGTGTCGAAGAAGGAAGGTAGCTTAGGCATCAACACGCGCTTCGTTCCATGTGTTTTCGACGCGCCGGTATAGTGGATGACGCCTCTGGTGGTGGTGTTGGGGAAAGGGACGGAGGGTGCGCTGGCGTAAGGATGAGCCGCCATGTAGTAGGAGGTGTCGATGGACTGATCGGCGAAGAGTAGTGCGTCAACGGTTTGACCCGGTGCGATTGCGATGACGTCGGTTACGTAAGGGGCGGTGTAGACTGCGTCAGCGCCGACAACTGTCAGCCTGTGATTGGCTATCTTGAAAAACATTTGCATGTTCATTGCCGCGTTTATGATGCGAAGTAGGTATCTCTTTCCTTTCACCACGTCTAAGCTAAACATTCCTATTTTGATTTATAATGAAAGTATTAATTAGGAAAATGGTAAGTTTTATTCAAACAGTATGGTTAGAAACTTGGTTATTTAGTTGTTTTAATTTAGTCATTTTACTAATTAGTAAATATTTTTGTTTTGGGTTATTTTTAGTTGTTCATCATCTTTTGACTCACTGTCTTTGGAGCATGGATATAGGTTTCCGGGAAGGCCATTGATCGTATAAGCGTCAGAATTGTTTGGAGGAACTCCGGTGGCGATTGCGGTCTCCTCTAACGCGACTACATCCGTGTTCCACCATTCACCTGTTTTTAAAAAAAAAATATAAAAGTTAAGATATTAATATATAGTACTGTTTTTATAATAATGTAGAACATCGAAGACTTTGATTTGGCCAATTCCAGCTAATGATGTATATAGACGTTTGAATTTTAAAAGACAAGGACCAACACCCGTTACGTCATCATTCACCAAATATTATTTGTCCTAATAATATATATCTAGCTTATAATATAGTTAGTATATAATCGAGTTTTTTTTTTTTTTAAACATATTTTGAGACCTACCAAATAAGATGGGAACCTCTTTGTGAGGTTTGGGAAACGGGTAAGAGTGGCCGGATTTTGGGCGGATGATGATAGCACCGTATACGGTGGCGCGTAGGAAAGAAGAGTGTGCGTGCCACCACAAGGTACCTTCTTGGCCGGTGATGTTGAATCTGTAAGCGTATCTCTTGCCAGGCTGAATTGGGCACTGCGTTATCATACTTGGTCCATCTGCCCAAACTGTTAGTCTATGGAAGATCCCGTGCCTGCGTCGTCGTGTACGTACAAAATATTAAGATAATTAAACTTGTTGAAATTTTAACACAAAAATAAAAATAAAAATCGTTAAACCTTTTAATAAAAATCAAAACGAACAAAAAAACGTTCATATTTTAGATACTAGTATGTTTGTTAAAATATAACTATACCGTGATCATAATCTTAATTAATTTCGAAGGAAAAAGAAGGACCGAAGTGACTATACTCCAAATATGAAATATCTACATATTTATTTTATATTTCGAAAACAAAGTTGAGTATTTTATGCTAGAAAGGAAATAACTAAGAGACGGTGAAAGGCGAACGTCTATAGTAAAGCCAAAATACGAAAACGTAATCATTTACTTAGTTAAGCAAACTATTAATATATAAATTAAAACGAGGTTACCGTAATTAATTAATTGAGTACCAATGAATTGTGATGTTGTGTGGTGAATTGTTGAGGACGTGAATAACGAGCGAGTCACCCTCCTTAACGCGTATTGTTGGTCCAGGCAGGCTTCCGTTTACGACCGTTACCACTTGCCGTTTGCACAGCCGAGACACCGTTAAGTTTTGTACCTGGCAAAATCCAAGTATCTCTCACGTCGTTAGGGATATGACTGGTCAATGCTCGTACTATAACTAGTTAGCTAGTTAAATAAACTCATATTTCACATTAGTTATAGATTCACCTATAATCAAATACAATCACAACATTTGGCAGAAGCATGAATTTGGTTTTCAAATAAGTAAGAATCATCTTGTTTCAAGTTTTGAACCGATACAAAACAATTATACGCGTATCCAATATATATATCATACGTTTATAACATGCCAATAAAAATCAATTTTAGCGGAAGAAGAAGAGGAGGCAAGAATGCATAGTTACGTTGAAGGTGTGTTCGACAATGGCCGCAGAAGCTATTGAAGAGACTGCGAAAAGAAGTAGAGCACAAGCAAGAGAAACCCTAACACCCTCCATCCCTAGAGAGAGAAAGATGAGAGCTACCTAGCAGACAAAGAGAGATGTGTGTTATGGAGATGTTGAAGCGAAGAGAATTGTGGTTCTACTTAATAATTTATAGAATGCGAAGTGGTAACTAACGAACGATGATGGTAACTAGGGCTGTCTAAGATAACGGTTTGAATATACAAGTATATAAATCATGATTCTCAATATGGGTTTCTTTAGAACCTTAGCTAGCCACGTAAGTTCTATCCAATGTTATTGCCACATAGTTTTGATAGTTTTCAATTTTAAGAGTTCGTTTTTTTTTTCCTTGTATTTGTGTGCAGATATTTTAGATTGTTAAATTTAAAATACGATTTATATGGTGCACAAAAAAAAACAAAGATTTCTATTGTACACATACAAATTATACAAACATTACTGATAATAACTAGAATTAATGTATAATTTAAACAGTAAAATGTTTGATTCATTCTCCATTCTAATTTAAGTTTCTTAAAAAAAAGTATAATTTAGAACAAATTAAAAAATATTAGATCTGAGTTGATGGCTTGATGATGTATATCGATCACTGTTATAGCATAATCGATTAGGCGTGTATGTATTTTTCTACGTGTATGCATGTGTTTTTGTAGATATTGATATATTCTTTCTAGCGAAGCTATGCCAATAGGTAATTTTCAATCTGTTAGTAGAGACATCGTTCTCTAAATTTCTAACAGTTGATCTCTTTATTAGTTTAGTTTATAATTTTCCTTGAGAAATAACAAAAGTCATCCAAAATTTTTTGCGTCTCAACACAAACCATCTTAGCTCATTATAATTCGTATTACAAGTCCAATATAGACAACTACTTATCTAATTTGATATCTAAGTAACAACCACAATTTTAGCGACAGATTTATAATAAAATTGAACATTAAAAATCCGCAAATTATTTTCTCAAAACATTGTACCAATGAAGTTACAACTATTTAATTATTGATAAAGTAGAAACCAAAAACCCAATGGTCCTATTTTTTTCCATTTGTTACTGTTACTCGGATTTAAAATTTAGAGTAAGTAAAACATATCCAAGGATCATATGAGATCGTATATTTAAAAAGTGTGTTGGATTCGATATAATTAAGGAATCAACGAACCCATAAATTTGCTCTAGGCTTTATTTAAATGCAGAAATAAACATGCAATGCACTCCAGACACAGGCCGATTGATTTTGTCTCAAATTATATGACAAATTGGGTAGTATTCAACTACCGAGCAAATTCATTATAAAAAGGTTCCCACTATGTTATTAATTGGTTTAGTAATATACATATTTTCTTATGACTTGAAGAATTTTGATACGTGCATAGAAGCGGTCGTCCATGTGTTCAAGTTGAAACTTGGAAGCCTCTTCTTAGTCAACTTTACAATACCTTCGAGCAGTGCCGGTCCGGCATTTACTAGTGCCCTATGCAGAATTTAAAAACATGCTCTTTTATATATTACCAAAAAATTATAACCAATAGTATATAAGACTTTATGTTTAATGTTTTGAAATTGTACTAACACAAATCAAAGCCAAAGCATTAGATTTGATGAAAAAGTTTATCTAATAGTTTTACAAAGCAAACAATTAATCTCAAAAGGGAAAAAATCAAAACCAAAACTAACAATTAACATCAAAAACTATGATTTGCATTTATATTAAAGTCCACATTTTTATAAAAGTCTTTAGATGTATATAAAAGCTCTATAAAAAAATTTACAAAAAATATTCTAAATTTTTTGATGCCCTAATTCTTTGTTTTAGTTGTTTGGCCCATGGACCGGCCCTGCCTTCGAGAAACGTGTTGTATTTTGTGTAGATAGATATAGTTGTATATATGTACGTTTCACATAGATACATTTCATATCCGTTTGATTTTTTCGAGTCAACACATCATAATATATATGATACATGCAACAACTGTTTTTATCTTTTACCTAGTTGTTCCAGTTAATCATTGTTTTCCGAGGTGTTTTATCTTTGACCTAGTTGTTCCCCTTAATCATTATTTTCCGAGGTCGTGATATAGTATGTGTTTGTTTATTGTAAAGATAAAGTTTAGATTTCCATTAAATTGTAGGTTCATAAATTTAATGTACATTAGTACATAGTAAACGGCCGTTCTCGCCATAATCTGAAACCCCGTTTTAATTATATAAATAGTCTGATCTAAAGATTTGTTGTCAGGCAAAGGTCGCTCTCGATCGTGTAATAATATAATACGACTGTTTCTTGTATGTTCAAGAGTTGGCATGAACATTTTTTTTTAAATTAGCTTTCGCCATCTCATATCATAGGCGAATGGATTACCATTGACTTTTCAAATTAAAAACAGCATTTCAAAGCCTTTTCGTAGACACGACCAACTCCTTGATGATCTTGAATAACATTTTCATGAAACTCAAAATGTTAGTTGGCCAAATCGAATGTTTATTGGTTTGTGAGTTACTTTTAGAAACCTATCTAGATTTTAGAGATCTATCTATAGTTTTTTTCGGTGAAATGTTAAATTTATACCAAATAAAAAAGGTTACATTATACACTGAAATCAAAAAAATATGACCGAGCTCTTAACAGAAAGAGCGATGGAACAACAACAAAAGTTTTTTTTTCCTTTGTCTTACAAAAAAAGAGTTTTACCACACTTAGAGTGGGCTAAAAATACAACCAAAATAGTATTCAAGGAGAGAAATGGTAGCGTCTGTACCCTCCGGCGAAAAGGAGATGAGACGGCTGCGCATAGTTCGGTCGATTTGGATCTTAACAGAGCCAATCGAGGTTGGATCAGCAGAGAATATTCTGCGGTTTCTCTCCTTCCAAATCATATAAACTATGACTTGTAAGAGGAGTTTAAGGATCTTACACGCAAAACGCGGCGGTGTGGATTGAGTAGCCATGACCCATGAGGCGGCGGCTTGGAGGGAGGTAGGAGGGTGAGGTCGAACCCTCCCCGCAAGCCCCACCCACAGTGCTCTTGAGTAGTCACACTCGAAGAACAGATGGTCATGGGAGTCTACACCTGAAGAACAGAGCACACATTGAGGAGGGACACTCATTCCCCATTGACGCAGTCGATCTCTTGTTTTAAGCCTGCGCAATGTTGCCAGCCAGTGAATAAAGGAGAATCTAGGGACATCTTCTTTGAACCAGACTACTTTGTACCACGAGACAACAAGGGAGGGCTCGCAGATTTGCAACCAGGTACCATTGCAGGAGAATTTGTCCGTGAAAGAACCTGACGAAGTCCTCCATTAGTACCAGTCAGATCCTCTTGATTGTGATAGAGGATTGATAGCGAATAAGCAAGTGTGAAGCTGTTCTGCTTGTGGGGAACGAGCATGCGGTAAGTGTCACTGTCCATCCCTTGTGGCATCCCAGACTGTTGCATCACGGCGAATACGCAATTCCCTTGGCGCCGAGGTTCCAAAGAGGTCAATTAAGGGACCCATAGTGGTCCAAGAATCAAACCAGAACAACGCTTTCCTCCCGTTTCTCACCTGACATCGGGCATACTTTTTAAAGAAGGGTTTTAACTCCAGCATCTTCCTGATAGTCCAAGAGAGTCGCGGAGAGGATTCCATAAGCCAATAGCTCCTACGACCAAAGACATTGTGTCTAACCAGCACACCCAGAGAGAATCAGAGTTGGTAAATAAGCGCCAAACTTGCTTCAATCTAAAAACCATAGCAAACTCCTCCAAGGGCCTTACACCCAATCCTCCCTCACTTTTAGGCTTTCAGATATCAGCCCAAGAAACTCTTGATCCATTTGTAGAGGAGGTTGCATTTTTCCACAGAAATGCGGCAAAAAGAGAATCGACAATCTTATAGAAACCCTTGGGGAACACAAAGACTTGGCTCCAAAAATTCACCTTTCCATAAATGACAGAGACAATTAGACGAACCTGACCGGTATAAGACAGGTACTGGGACGTCCAAGAGTGTAACTTGCTTGTGATCTTCTGAATGAAAGAATGAAGAGTAGCCAATGATAGTTTTGTCGGCCTTAGCGGGAGGCCAAGGTACCTAGTTGGGAAAGTACCAAGTCTGATGCCGATGGAGGTAGATATCGCTGCAGCCTCCGTCTCGGTGAAACCCCCAAGGAAGAGATCAGACTTATCAGGGTTCATTTCCAGTCCGGAGAATGAGTGAAACTGATGCATGATTTCAGCTATTCCCCGTAGAGAGGAGATGGAGCCGTCTGAGAAAATGAGAAGGTCATCTGCAAATGATAGATGGGTCAGACGAGGAGAAATGCACAGCGGGTGTGCAGAGAACTTGCCTTGGACTAACCCAACATCTAGCATTTTCGAAAGAACCTCCATAATTATGATGAACAGGTAGGGAGAGATACAATCCCCTTGCCTCAATCCTTTTTCTCCTTTGAAATATCCTGCTAACTCACCATTGATAGCGATGGAGAACTTAGGCATAGAGATGCATTCCTTTATCCAGGAGCGAAAGAGAGGAGGAAAGTTCAGAGCCTCAAGGATCTTAAGAACGAAATTCTAGCATACAGTATCAAATGCCTTCCGGATGTCAACCTTGAGGAGGGAGCTCTTACTACAAGCACCACGTTCGTAGTTTCGAATGAGTCAGTTGCAAGGAGGACATTATCTCCTATGCTGCGACCACTGAGAAAAGCAGCCTGGTTCGGTGAGATGCATTGCATGAGAATGGGCTTCAGACGGTTTGCCAAAATCTTTGAAATGATTTTGTACACCAAGTTGCAGCAGCTGATAGGTCGGAACTCAGACATCGCAGAGGCCTCTGGCGTTTTAGGGATAAGGGTAATTACAGTTGCATTCATGTCTTTAAGAAGCCGGCCATTCGTGAAGAATTCTTGGATGGCTAGAATAAGGTCATTACCGACTATAGGCAAGGCTGATCAGTAGAACTCAGCGGGGTAGCCATCTGGTCCAGGGGACTTGTTCAATGGCATGGCGAATAGGGTGTTACGAACTTCCTCCTCTGTAACCTGACTCAACAAATCCTCTGCTTGGGAAGCTGAGCATCTAAATGGGAGGAGATCCTGTAAGAACTCAAGAGTAACAAGAGACAAGGGAAGAGTCGTGGAGCCTAAAACAGACTTGAAATACTCTACCGCATGCGATTTCATCTCAGATGGAGAGGAGACTTTCCTACCATTTGAATCGGAGAAGAAGTGGATATGATTTTGCGTGTTCCTCTGGATCACAACCTTATGAAAAAACGAAGAGTTCTTATCACCAAGGTGTAGCCACTGGATTCTAGACTTCTGCATATAGAACTTCTCCTCGGCAGTAAGAAGCTTCTTCCATTCCTCTGTAGCTACATTCTCCTCTCTTGCTAGTGATTCATTGGGGGAATTTAGCAACCTCCTCTGGAGCTTAGCGACCTCATCAGCCTTCTCCTTGACCCGAGTTGAGATCCCACTGTAATGATTTCTATTAAGCCTCTGCAAGCAAGGTTTTAAAAGTTTTATGGCAAGAGCAAGCTTGAACTGATTGGAGCCAATAACAGAAGCTGGAGTCCAATGCGTCTCAACCTCGTCAGAATAGTCTGGGTGATCTGTGACGTGACTGTAGAACTTGAATGGTCTAGTGTGTGTGTGCTGCAGGACAGGAACTGTGAACAAACAATGAGCATGATCAGATTGACCAGGTTCCAAGAACTCTGCAAAAGCATCCGGGAACAACCTTGCCTAGTGTTCATTGACGAGGGCGTGATCAATGCGTTTGGAGACAGGATCCGATTCCCTATGGTTCCACCAGGTGAAAGGAAGACCTTTGGCTGGAGCTTCAAAAAGATTTGAATCCTGAAGCGCTAGCTGAAAAGCATTGACTCCATGAAGATCAATATCCGCAGAGGGAAAAGCGGAATTATGTTCACTCCTCAGGATCTGATTGAAGTCTCCTACAACTGCCCAAGGACTTTGAGAAAACGGGATGGAGGAGTGCAGGAAGGCTAACTCGTCCCAGAGTGCAACCCGTTCTTCAACATGATTAAACCCATACACGAAGGACACTGTGAGATTGATGTTGTCTGCAAGAGAAAAGATACCACAGGTAATGACTTGAGCTGACACTTTGTAGATTACCACACATAACCTTGGATCCCACACAACATCTATCTATAGTTTCAATATTTCAAGATCAAACATTTGGACTTAAAAATTGTTATCAAAATAATGAGGTCTGCATACTTCATATTTAGCATTTGTTTTTATAACTTGGAAAGACTCCCACACTTCGTTGCACAAAAAAAAAAAAAAAAAAAGAAGGAAAGACTCCCACACACATTTTATCAAAATCAAAGAAAGACGTTTTTACTTTTCAATCTTCATCATCCACTGAATGGGCCACACGAAGAGGCCTAGTTTACAGAAGAATAGGCTTTTAAATAGGCCCAAAAGAAAGTACTTAGACCCCCAGATAATGAAAATTCCCGCCATAAGCCAGAGAAAGTCATCAACCTCCCAAAGATCTTCCGTTTTAATGAATTTACCTAAACCTCCCTCACAAAAGCTTGACCAAAATTTCAGAAAGAGGATTACGAGTGAGGATAATAATGTAAATGTCAATCACAAGGGCAAAAATGTAATTAAAAGGAATAAAAATGATTCCACCGAAACACAAGCCCTACGAATCTCTCGCGTGTGCTCACGCGACCGACCCCAACGAGAACGAGAACCCAAAGCTTTTACAGTTAAGTCCGGTGGGTGAGAGAGACGAGAACCGAAGCCCGTATGGAGGGAGAGATTGGGAGACGATCGGGATTAAGGGAGGTGCAAGAATCGGCGGCAATTGGCAGAGGAGATGGTGATGGTGATGGCGATGGCGACGGCGATGGTGGAGAAGATGCGGCAGGGTTCGTTGAGGAAAGGACGAGTGGGAGAGGAAGGAAAGATCGAGTAAAAGGGCCGTGGTCACCGGAGGAGGATGTTGTGTTGAGTGAGCTCGTTGAGAAGTTTGGACCGAGGAATTGGAGTTTGATGGCTCGGAGTATTCCTGGTCGTTCAGGCAAGTCTTGTCGTCTTCGTTGGTGTAATCAGCTCAATCCATCTCTGAAGCGTAACTCCTTTACTGGTATAATTTAATCCATTTTCCCACTTTTTGATTTGAATTTGGGGTTTTGATCTTTTTTTTAGATCGGATTGTTCCTGTGATCTTCTTCTTCTCTTTTCGAATTTTTGATTGGTATG
Organism: Camelina sativa; assembly: GCF_030686135.1. Lineage (NCBI taxonomy): Eukaryota > Viridiplantae > Streptophyta > Magnoliopsida > Brassicales > Brassicaceae > Camelina > Camelina sativa. Next base: position 3,411,481 of record NC_141880.1, read on the forward strand.
TGTAGAGTTGAGGAATCTAGGGTTTTTGTTTTTGGTTCTTTTTATATTTGTGCTGTTTTTTTTTTTTTTGGAGAGAGACTTGACTATTGGATCAGCTCTGTGATTTGCTTGTATGGTTGTGAAATGGAATTGAATTGGTGATTTTGGCTGAGACATCACTAGGGCGGTACGATGATGTAAAACTGAAAAAAAAACTAGAAAAGAAATGATCTTTGGATTCTGTGCTTCTTCAGGGTGTGTCAATTTGGGATCTTTATGGCTTGTGAACTTCTACTTGAATCCATAACGAACAACAAATTAGGTTGGATACCATTTGATGTTGTAGTTGATCAAAAACGACGGTTTGTTTGAGGATAGTAACTCTGCTTAGCTGTAGATTTTTTTTGTTGTATTTGGCGCTGATTGGTACGAGGCTTCCAGGGGCCTATGCATTACTACTAGTTAATTGTTCTCAAGTTTTGTGTTCTTTTCATATCAACTTTAAACTCTGTTTCTATATCATTTTCATAAGTAGCACTAAATCAGGCTACTTCGTTGTATCTTTTTGTTTGTTGGTTTATGAAGCGGTAGAAGACCAGGCTATCATCAAAGCACATGCCATCCATGGAAACAAATGGGCTGTAATTGCGAAACTCCTTCCTGGAAGAACAGATAATGCTATCAAGAACCATTGGAACTCCACTCTAAGACGTCGATTTATGGATGAAAAGGCAAAGAATATGGGAGCTGGAAGCTTAGTTGTCGAAGAAGATCCTGAATTTGACAGAACGGCAACAATAGCTTCGCCAGAAGGAATTTTATCTTCAGGGGATGCTGGTCATGTAACTACTCCAATTGTGTCTCCGGAAGGCAAAGAGGCTACCTCTATGGAAATGCCTGAAGAACAACAATGCGTAGAGAAGACAAACGGAGAAGGTATTTCTAGGCAAGACGGTAATCCTCCAACGCTTTTCCGCCCGGTAGCTCGGCTCAGTTCTTTTAATAATGCGTACAATCATATGGAAGGATCATCGTCTCCACATATACAAGACAAAAATCAATTCCAATCATCTAAACAAGACACAGCAATGCTAAGAGTGCTTGAAGGATCTTACAGCGAGCAATTTGTGCCTCCGACATGTGGAAATGGTTGTTGCAGCAACAATCCCGTTGGCCTTTTTCAGCAAGACTCATTGTTGGGTCCAGACTTTGTGGATTACTTAGACCCACCAACAATTCCGAGTTACGAACTAGCTGCTATAGCAACGGATATAAGCAGCCTTGCATGGCTGAGAAGCGGTTTAGAGAGTAGCAGCGTTAAGGCGATGGAAGAAGCAGCTGGCCGGTTAAGGTCTCAAGGCTCAAGGGCACATCAAGATCATTATCTTGTATCTGAACAGGGGAAGAACATAACCAATGTCTTGTCCACATAAAAAAAAAAAAAAAAAAAAAAGCAGAACAAAACCAGTCTCCGAGATTTTTTTTTTTTTTTTTTTTTTTTTTTTTCTTTCTGAGATTTCTTTACTTTATTTTTTGTATTTGATTTTTTTTATCCCTTGATCTCGGAGAGCTTGAGTTTTATTTGTAATCAAAGTTGTGATGTAACTGAGTAGAGATAGTTTATATAGTTCTGAAATTGAGCAGAGGCCACAGTGTCTTTCAACTTCCTTGTGACTCGTATGACGACTGCGTTTACCATGTGATGATATGGTTATTTCACATTGTAACATGCCTTAACAACAAGCCCACAATGATGATCTATATATCATAACACTGCTAAATAATGTGAACGTGTAGTTAAAAATCCACAACCAGTTAATTTCAAGGGAAAACGGCAAGAAAATCCGGTTTTAGCACACAAAAATTTCTGATGGTACACCAAGGTTCTCTCAAACCAAGTCAAAGAAGCAAACATGTATATGTGCTATGTGTGTATTCACAATTCTAAATATACGTATGCAGAGAAAGAAGCTGTACAATTCTGGCTTTTTTTGTTTGTTGTTGCTCGTAACTCTAAAAAGCTTCGAGAGAAGAGCCATGTCTAAGAGCTTCTTTAGCTTCAGCCTCCATCCCAAGTTTTAAGAGACAAGTCGCTTGTAAGTAGAGAGCGATTGAAAACTCTGGTGATGTGACCTGAGCTTGCATAGCGTCACTTAGAGCCTCGCGGAACATATCGTTCATTAGGTAACATAGACACCGTCTGGCTAATACTGTTGGTGATATCACTGGTGCTCCACTCATGAACTGTTCATAAGAAGAATTCATATCGTTATAAATAATGCATGTATCTTTGCTGGTAAAAGAAGACAGGTTCTTGATGATTCAAATTGATACCTCTGTGTAGAATTCGATTGCGGTTTCAAAATCTTTAGCACGAAATGCAGCATCTCCGTGCTTCTTGTAATCCATATTCTCTTGCATTTGACCCGTCCACATTTGAAATGAGAACTGCAATATTTTTGAACTCATAATGAGATATTGAGATGTATCAAGATATTTTATGTTTATCACAAACATATATACTATGATATACCTCGTTTGTGACCATCACATCGTCCTCTCCATATCCGACTTTCTCGAGTAGTTCGTGTATGCCACTTAGATCCATTCTCAAGCATGTTTCTCCAAAAGGAGCCAAGCGCACTTGCTGCTTGGTTTCAGGTTTAGTGTATGATGGACTCTGTCATTATTAAGTCCCACATGATTACATAAGAAAAGTCTGCATAACCCGAAACCTTGGAAGAATTAGTGAAGTGATGACTTACAGGGATGTTTTCTCCTTTGACGTTGGGCCAAGAGTCAGCTCGTTTCTCAAGCCTTGAAAGAGCTGACATGAGAAATTTTATGCTTGGCCTCTCGTCTGGTTCAGGCCGTAAACAGCGGGAAGCTAGATGTATTAGTTCTGTTCTATCCTCATCAGAGAATTGACCATCCAGAGCTGAATCCATTAGCACCAGATAGTTTTTGCCACGGAACAGATCAAGTGCCTGGATGACATTGCCAGATAAGTTAAAACTAATGAAACTCTCAAGAAACATTTATATATTATACAGATCATGCTTCTGGATACAAAATAATTATAGTACAAGTAACAAGAGCCAGCTCATCTACAAAGATTGACATTTTGACACCTTGAGGACCAACAGATATTTTGCTTTGTGGGAAGAAAGTTACATGGTTCGGTGGAATATGTCTGCCGCTCATGAGATCGAGTAACAAGGTCCCAAAGCTAAATGTGACACTCTCCGGTATCACAGTACCTAGCAGAGTTTAAAAGTTAAGTTACGAGTGGTTTCAGATGTTTAGAACTTTTCCCTTGAGAAGAGTGGTTGGATGCACATACCTAGACGCAAATATTCAGGAGGAGCAAATGCCAAGTTAGTGCTATAACTCTTCCCCTCTCGGCTACACTTCATTAGACCGAAGCAAGACAGCCTGGGATTCCCAACCTGTCATATACTTTGTGAGAAACTTATGATAATGATTACATTTATGGTTTTCAAAGTACTGCAGAAAATTTTAACCTTATCGAACAATATTCTGTAGGTGTTAAGATCATGGTACAAATCTATTCCCCTATCATTACAGTAATCCAACGCTATGGCAGTAAGTAACGCAACTCTCAGCCTCATCTCCCATTTCATTGGTCGTTTCTCCCCTGAAAACAAATTCATAGTCAAACAACTTAAGAGACAATAGTCAAACCACTTAGAGCATATAAACTCAAATAACAAAGAGTCTCACAGTGGAAGAGATGCTTTGCAAGTGTTCCACTAGGCATGTACTCAGAAACGAGCAGCCTCTCGTGACCTTCTGAACAACAACCAATCAAATTGGCCATATGCTCACTCCTACACCTCCCCACAGCTTGTGCTTCCTCCTGAAAAAAAAAACAAAATGCCACATTCAATAAATTTTCCTCTGCAAAAAACAGGTCAAGCCCAGAACCTAATTTGTATTATTTACTAACTCAAAAAGAAATGAAATTTGCCTCTTAAAACATACCAAAATCAAGAACATTGTCACATTCAAGAGAAGTATCTCGGAAAAAAATAACCAATCAAAAGTCAAAGACGATGAACAATCGGAAAATGGGGATCTAAGCACTAGTCAAATCTTAAGCAAAACCAAAGAAAGAAGAATCCAGAAATTTTAATCAGACCAAAACAACAAAAACAAAAAAAAAAAAACTAATTGAGTAAGTTATCAAATTCAAATGGGGTAAGAGACGAACGATGAATTCGAAAGAATCAGGCCACGAAAGCCTCTGAAACCGTTTGACGGCGATCAATCTGCCGTCTTTGAGCCTCCCTTTGTAGACGATATTAGGAACCCTCTCGTTGTGCTCCGACACGATGTTGCCGGCGGCGAATCCGTCAGTAGCGACTCTCAAAAGCTCCAAGCTAAATTCCCTGAAACTGGGACAAGTACTCCCCTCGTCTTCTCCTTTGTTATCTGCAGCGAAATTGTTAATTAGGTTAATTCCTCGATTCATCGTCTTCTTCAGAATTTAACGCGAATAGAGAGGAGTGTCTGGGAGAATTCGTCGGAATTTGTTTTACCTAGTTCGTCGATGACGGTGGAAGTAATCGACGGAGAAGGCGATCGACGCCAAGGTTTGAAGCAAATGCAGCCCATCGCCGGCGATGGGTAAGGTCGGCGACAATAGTTTCGCCGGTGGAGAAACTTTTTCAAGTGCTTTGGTTTATTAAACTAAACTCCCGCCTCCGGCCATTAAATTATATATATATATATATATATATGTTTTTTTTAAAGAAACAAATCTTTCTTTTTTGGTATCGAATATTTTCTATATCATAATTAAATACTTGATGAACAAAATAATGTATAGTATATTTATATTTTTTTGAAAAAATCAACGTTGATATTATTTAATATAAGAAAATTGTCAACATGATGTTGTAGTCTTAATTATAAATTTGTTTGCTTGTTCCATTTAAATTGTGAGCATATTGAACATTAAAGTTTTTATTTTATTTATTTTTATAAATAAAATCATCAGATTTGTTGAGTTTTGTCTTCAATTTAGCCTATATTCCAATGGATTATCTTAAAAAATGCAATTCGTTTTTGAGTCTTAATTTTTAACATTAAATTTCTCATTAAAATAATTTCACACATTTTTATTATAGTTCACCCATAATTTTAAAAACATTTAAGTAATCAATCTATCTATTATCTATCGTAATCAAATCGTTTTCGTAAATTTTGATCATTACTGGCAAAAAAAACACTCTAGAAACTCCAGTGTGGGACGCTCGTTTTGGTGACTAATTAAATTCATATCTTATTAAACAACACAAAAAAGAAGCATATTTGTTATAGCCCTAATAAATACAAAATTAGCTTACGCCTTAATGGACTATTTATGATGAACTCTGGGCCTTAATGTTAGGCCCAATATTTTAATCTTGGAGAGTCTAACTGAACAGTCTCTTTGAGTTTGAGTTTGAGTTTGAGTTTGAAGCTATCTTTTTTTCTTTGTTGAAAGATAAAAAAAAAACAACTTAGAAACTCTCTAATCGCCAAAATTTTCCGGGAAAGCTCTTTGAAAATTTGCGATTCCTTGTTAACAATGGCGCTTCATGGGTCTGGATTCTTATGGAAAGTAAGCTAAAATTTCTCTCCTTGAAAGACAGTACTTCCGGTTTTTTTTTTTTAACTCAAGTTCTGAAGCTTCAATCTATGGTTATAATCTTGGGGGTTTAGTCGATTAACAAGAAGAACCCATTGAGATTGGATGGGTTTATTGTTCATGGGCAGATTTTTATTCTTGTATGGTGTGAGGATTCTTACGGATTAGCTGATTAGGTATTCGTACTAAGATTAAACCCTAGAAGAAGTTTGGATCGATATGATCAATACTTACCTTATTTACGATTAGAAAGTGTATGAATTTCACCTCTGGGATGCAGCGTCTTCTTCAAGATCCGAACTTTGTTGTTGTCACTTTGAGCAATTTTGATGAATTTATTGTTGTGCTAGTCTGGCACTTTAATCTTTGGCTCCTTGATAGGTTTCAAGCTCAGTAGATGTCACTTCTCTGTTTGGTGGTTCAACGAAGCTGCTTCACTTGCCTAAATCTTATCCCACTCATTGCAACATGGTTTCAGCCAACAATGCATTTGGGTTGGCTCATCTCAAGCTGCAAAACAAAGAACCGTGTGAGTTCGAGCATCTTATCTAGTAGAAGATCTTGTTTTAGATGAGACTCCTTTCTTTAGTCTTGGTTTTGTTTAATGTTAACTTTTTAAAACATTTTGATGCAGGCTCTCGCCTTAGGCCTTGTCGAGTGAAACGCGAGGACAGTAACCAAACTGCAGATGTTGAAAGCATATCAGTGGATGAGAACACGTTGAAGCAAGATCTCGAGATTGCGATCCAGGAAGAAAACTACGTGGAGGCAGCTAAAATACGGGACAAACTAAAAGAGCTTCAAGAAGACAACAAAGCCTCTGTTTTGTCAGCTAATTCTAGGTTCTACCAATCTTTCAGAAACGGGGACTTAGCTGCGATGCAATCTCTGTGGTCAAAATCCGGAAACCCGTGCTGTGTTCATCCAGGAGCCAAAGGCATAACCGGGTATGATTATGTTATGGAGAGCTGGGAATTTGTGTGGATGAACTATGAGTTTCCGTTACAGATTGAGCTGAAAGATGTTGAGGCTCATGTCCGAGGCGAAGTAGGTTATGTAACGTGTATGGAGTTTGTGAAGACAAAAGGGAGTAGTAGTTGGGGAGCTCAGTTTGTTTCGAATGTGTTTGAACGGATTGATGGCCAGTGGTTTATATGCATTCACCACGCTTCTCCTGTTGATATTTGATCAAAATAACAAAGCAGCGTTACACAATTTCAAAACGTTTTCTTTAATGTGTTACTGTATTTGGAGATTGCGGTGGGATATCTTGGTGGTTGTTTTAGGGGTGATGAAGGACTGATCCGATCGATTCCTTTGTTGGATCAGTGAGTTTTTATTCAAGTGACTTGTACTTCGTTACAAAATACTCATGTTGTAAATTACAAATGTATTTGTTTGTTTTAAGATTATACTTGCAATATTCAGTTGTTTCTTATGTTTTGAAGGTAAATGTATAACTTCTGAACTTCACATAGCAACTTCTAAAAAGGATCGTTTATTATAAAACCAAAGGCTTTTGGTTTTGTCAAATCAATCAGCTACAGATCGAGAAATAAATAAGACGAAGAAGAGACACTTTTATTCTGACCAAGACCTCTTGAATCTTGGTCGATCACATACTCAAAACGTAAGATAGAAACATTGGACTATGAAACCAAATCCTCAAAATATAGCTCAAAGCTCATCCTTCTTGATCGCGGAGGGACGGACACCATTAGCGAGAAATTCTTTGTAGTACTTGCCCGATTCTTTCACATGACGTGTGAGGTTATTCTTGAAATCAATGTAATAGAGTCCGAATCTGTTTTTGTAACCATCTTGCCACTCGAAGTTATCTAACAACGACCATACAAAGTATCCAGTGACTCTCACCTTGTCAATGCTGCACATTTTTACACAAATGTTTCATCAAATTCTTCCATATATACAATTGTTAGTCTATGATATAGTATAAAAAAAGAAGTACGACTTACCAAATAGCCTCTTGCATACTCAAAAGATGCCTCTGAAGATAATATTTTCTATTATGATCAGCGGTACCAACTGCAACCGAATCAGTGGCCCCAAGTTCTTCTCCATATCCTAGGAAAAGAACATCAAGATCAGTATATTTGATATTTATCATATAATATAATCAGCACCAAAAAATAGTTAGCAGTAAAAAATAATATATCTAGTTACCATTCTCCATGATCATTATTTCCGGGTTTGCGTATTTATCTTTGATGTACTTCAAAAGACTTCTAAAACCTCTAGAGTAAACGTTCAATGCAGCGGTGAAAGGCTGAAAAAAATAAACAATGGTATCAGTAGACGACAGTATAATAAACAGTGCCAAAGTGGGAAAGTCTTAACCAAAACGCATACCTTGCTACCAATGCTGTAGTTTTGTACATTCTTGGCTGGAAAATTAAAGATAATAATGTTAATTAGTAACAATTATTAAGTACTTCTATACGTTCAAACCTACTCCGGAGACTTTTTGGTATCAGTTATTTTATCAGTTAAAAGGAAAACGAAAACTTACCTTCCCATTGAACAAGAGAATCTTGCAACCATCTTGGTTTAGTGTAATCTGGCTTCTCCAGATGGTTTGAAAACGCTGAAGTGTAGTAGTTGAGTCCTACGAAATCGGTAGAATCTTTCAATTTTTTCTTCTGCTCAGTGGTAAATTTAGGCAATCTATGACCAACAATGTCTTTCATAATCTGTGGATAATCTCCGAACGTAGTTGTGTCCAAATGCCTATATAAAATAATCAAAGTTCCATTTAATCAATAAAATAGAAATTATATACGATTATTTTATTTTCTTTCAAATATATATAGAGAGAGATTACTTACCATCCGAGCATAAAGTCAAGTGCACGGTCAATAGACGCACCGTCTTGTGCATCAGCAAAGTCATGTGGCTCAAACCAAGCCGGACTATGTGCGATTCCAACCTTCGACCCTTTACACTGTAGCCATAAACATTACACACGCAAAGAAAAAAGTAAAATTCTTATCAGATCTGAATCATGACTATAAGTAATTAATTATGATTTGTGTCTGATGTATGTACCTTTTCACACTTTCGTAGAGCTTCAACGGCCTCTGCGTGAGAGAGTAGGAGGTTGTGACTGACTTGATAAGCCTCAAAACCTGATCGTCCATCTTGGCATAAAGGATTGACGTAAGTAGAACAACGTCCTGGTGCCTTCTTTCCTACGTCATAACCGGCGTGAGCAAAGACCCATGGCTCGTTGAATGTGATCCAATGCTTTACTTTTCCACCGTATTCTTGGAAAACGTAGTCTGCGTATTCCCTGAAGTCTTTCCTGTATTTTTGCAAAAAAAAAAAGGGATATTAATTAAAATCACGTGGAGCGTGTCTCCTATAAGCTTTAACTGCGTCTTACGAAAACGTACACAATGTTTTGGCTTAAAAAGCCGCCATATTCGTCTTCTAGATCTTGTGGGGTGTCCCAGTGGAAAACAGTCACGAATGGAATAATACCTAATCACAAATATAAATATTTGTATTAGAGAAAAATAAGGGTATTAGCCTATTAGGTATAGAGTTTTTTTTTTGTTGATTAAATTTTATATATGTACATAAATGCTTTAAAGTATATATAACCATTTTTGATGAGCTCGTCGATGACGTCGTGGTAGAATTGCACACCAGCTTTGCTCACTCCCTTCTCCTTTCTCCCATCTGATTTTAAAATAAACATTAATTTGTTTAGTTTCATTAATATTCAACATGCATATAAATACAATAAATTCGATATACACTCACGAGGAAATATTCTTGACCATGCGATGGACATTCTGAAGGCGTCTGTGTTTAGACTCTTCATGAGCTGAATATCTTCCTACAAACATTTTCGCAGAGGAGACAAATTAATTTTCAAAATCTAGTATAATTAAAACGGACCAATCAAGGTATTCATTAATAGATACCTTGTAACGATGGAAGAAATCAACAGCCACATCGCCGGTGTCGTTATTACATCTCGCTGCAAATTAAGTTTAGTTAAATCAATATTCTAAGTTTAAGTTAGATTTAAGAGGTTGTAAGAAAAGAAAAAAAAAAAAGTAAATGTAAAGGCATTAGCTCACCTGGATATCTTTTACAGTAGATATCCCATAAGGCTGGTCCACGACAAGTTTCGTCAACTGCACCTTCAACCTAATGACATATAACAAAAAAAATAGGTGATAGGTTTAGCAAATGATATATATAATAAACACACATATATAGACTAATCTGGTATATAAATGACTAAATTTGTACCTGATAAGCCGCCGTAGCCGTGCCAAAAAGAAAACCTTCAGGAAAACTTCCTCGACTTAGTTTAGTAGACGGGGGACAAATGGGATCACCGGCATTTGCAGGAGAACCGACGATAACTACGAGCAAAAGCACCCCCAAGAGAGGAAACTTTTGCAAAGCCATCTTTGTTTTTTGTTCTTGTTGCTGTTTGTTCGCTCTTCAACAGAATTAGAAGTATTGATGGTTCTTTTACATCTCAAAGGCTTTCTTTATATAGTGATTTTCATTCACTTATTGATATCTCATTTTATGTGTTTTTTTTTAATTTGCCAACCAGGCATCGTTTATCATTTTAATATTTTATTTTATAGATCAAGATCGTGTTTTGGATCATACATTGATTGCTACGTACATGGTTATTGACGTCATAGCCTTTATATTATAATGCTTTTATATGTTTATTTGACTAAACTATCATACTGTACATGTTATTTAATACAGTATAAGGATGATTCATTGCATGATCACATCGTTTGTTTTTTCATAAAAATGTTTCTCAAAATTTACAACATATAATATTCCGCGTGTCCAACGAGTACATATTAAAATTAATAAAATGTGACTTTCAATCAGGCCGTTGTGTTTGTGTATCTCCAAAAAAATGAAGGTTCCATACATTATAACTATATGATACTGTATTGGCCCTTAATTAAGACCATTTAATATTGCACTGCACCTGCATAGAATAAGGCCTATTTAAAAAAAATCCAATAATCAACAGTGGTTTTTTTTTCTTCTCCTCTTTTATTTTCTACAAATACCGTTTTGTTTTCAGTTTTGAAACATTAAATAATACATCTCGTGTTTAACGAGCAACAATTTTAAATGCAACATGTTGGCTTCGATCTAAAATTCCCAAATTATACAAAGAAAAAATAGCATTAAACTGCAATATCGACGTTTCCATGTGGTGTAATATGATTATTACAAATTGCTCCATGAGTTAATTAGGTACTATACTAAATTCATATTTTTATTTAAAATTTTATATTCGTAAATAACTTATAATATAAACTTAACAAATAATTTGAGTCTATTATAGTTTGGCTGATAAATATGAATGAAGGATGACGTAAATAAGTTTTTAAATTGTGTAAAAAAAAAGAAGAATAAACGGAGTTTCAGGAGGACAAATGAAAATCCGTCATCATTAGGATTAGAGAAGCAAATGCAAATTTGATTAGTAATTTACTTTATTTGTTGTCATCTATTAGGAAAGGATAATATCAGTTAGCTAGTCCCAATCGTGCAACCTATTGGTTTATTATATGACTATATCTGAGTGATTAACTGACCTATCAGTACAATTCGGATTTTTGTTAAAAAAGTTATTGATATAAAATAGTAAATGGCGAATTTAAAATATAATCTCTAAGTTTTTTTTCTTAATTCTACTTCTTGACCCTCAAATAATAGTTTTGAGAGTGGATACTTATCTGAAGTCGGTACTTGATTATGTATACATCTATACCATCCATTTTTGACCATTGAAGACAAAAACTAGGGTAGCGGAGAGTCAACCATACAAGTTATGATCGTTCTTTCTTATTACACAAAAAAACGTCACACTATTCTAAAATAATAAAAATTTGAAATTGAAAAGGAAAGACACTATACATATCCATATTATTATTCAACGATATTCTCAAAATCGATATATTTAAACCACCAATGCTATAGGAGGAAATTAAATAGAACATCCGATCTCATTAAACATGTTAATTTTGTAACTGTTAGTTACGTTAAGTCCTGTTTGTCCTATTACAGTATTAATTACTAGTTCATTGTTGTATTTGTATCCTTCCATTACCCAAGAATTAATATGGAAGGCACAAAACACGTGCCCAGAAAGGGTCGTTTTTGTAATGTTATACGGTATACCTTATCAAATTTATACCTGGCCATTTATTTTGAAAGTTTTAAAGAATTTTTTAAGTTTTGAAGTCAAGGCATCGGGCCGGGCACCACGACGACTTTGGTGAGAGAGGAAGAGAAACTCTTTATTAGTTTTGTTTTTGTTTTGTTCTGTTCAACAAAATTCTTAATCATAATAAACTCTCTATTACAACCAAGACCTCATCACAGGGATCTAGTTAAAAACTACAAACCAAACAAAGAAGCTACAGTTTGAATTATACTGGTACACTCAAAGCTCGTCCTTTCTTGATCTTTGATGGAGCCATGGAGGTGTTCCTTGACTAAGGAAATGCTTGTAATACCTGGCCTATTCTTTGTCATGACGACGTGTCAAATTGTTCTTGTAATCGACGTAACAGAGTCCAACAATGAACTAGTAATGGAAGATTCTCAAAAATAACACCAAAATAAGTTATTTTTTCAAACTTAGCACAACATCTCTAAAATCTAAAAATAACACCAATCAAAGAGAATCTTCCAATATCAAATTTATACCTGGCCTATCCTTCAAAACTATACCCTAAAAGTGAAATTGAAAACCCAAACCTAAAAAAAAAATTCTAAAAATTAATTTTAAATATTTAAATATGTTAAATAGTGTTATTTTGAAAATTTATGGAAGGTATACCATACTTGTCCATAAAAACAAACTATTTTAGGATAGTGGATAATCCTATCGCATCTTTTTTTTTTTTGTTTCGTTTTGCGTCGGTCCTAACTCCTAACGATGGGACCATTTAAAAACCAAGAAAATGAATCTGAACGGGGTACTAATTTTGCGGTTTAGCCACTACGTACGTTGGAACACACTAAAAAATTCAGTGAACGTAGGAATGACACCTTAACTGTAAATGCGCAAGCCCAGCACAAATCATTTACATGGACCAAGCCCATTATTTTAAAGTGGCCCACTAATACGACTCAATTTTTTTGGAGTAAACCCATGATGGTAATTAATTTCAACCTATATACACTTGCTCTGAAATATGAATAATGACTACCAACCATTGTAATTAATTTCAATCAATATACACTTCCTCTTCTTTTTTTTTTTAAATAAACTCTTCAAGACTTCAACTCCATGAATAAAATAACCATTATAGAAAACATTTACTAAAAGTTTGACAAAAAAAAAAAAAAATACGACCTAGATAGTATGTAGATATCATTTTTCTTATTTGTAAGGTTTTGACGAGAGCAACTTTATTCTATTGTATGTATCAAACAATAAATAACGAGGGTTTTATACTTTTATTACGTTAAGTTTAGATGTAACACTTCCAAATTGGGCCTTCAAAAGAGCCGCGATCTTCTGCTTTGGCGGCAAGACTTCTTTAATAAAATCATTGCCGATAAAATCTTTTGACCTACGTTGAAGGTTTGGAAACTCCTCTGCAGTCATGATCGTGACGCCTGAAGCTTCTTGGACGATCCCTAGCCAATATCCAATGAAATCAGCCGCTATATCGACAAATCCAATTGTCTCTCCTCCGAAAAAATGTCTATCTCCAAGCTCTTTTTCTAGATATTTCAAACCCTCATAAGCCTCTTTCGTTTCTTTTTCTCTTTCGCTTTTAGGTCCCCAACAAGCCTTCCACATTGCTACCATTACCTGGGACCCCGAGACCAATACAAGTTATAAAATCTAATTAATATTGTACACAATGCTCTTTGATTAAGGCATGCATCTTTATTCTTGATATTACGTGAATACTTTGCTATTCAATTCCAAATTCATCATGAAAATTAAATCTCATACCCCTGATATAATTTGTTTGATTAAGATCAACATATATGTACCTTTTCATCCACATGCTTAGCCCAAAAACGGGCCATGGCACGCTCATAAGGATCTTGAGGCAATATCGTCTGACTTGTCTTCCACGTATCTTCGATGTATTCGACAATCACCAGAGATTCAGCTATTGATCTGCCATTGTGGACGAGGACAGGGTCTTTCTTATGGATGGGGTTGTACTTGAGAAGCATAGGACTTTTGTTACCATAAACATCTTCTTCATTGTACTCATAAGGTATGCCCTTAAGTTTAAGGACCATCTCTACTCTTTTGCTAAAAGGACTTCCCCATAACCCCAAAACCGTTACTTGCTCTTCTTGATTCATCTTTCCGGTTAAAAGTAATATACAGTCTGTTTGGTTTTCTTTTCTGTGTGTGTTTGTGTTTTCTTGAGCAACGCTGGTGAGCAGTTATTTATAATGACGTTGGACTTGGTTCAATGTATGTATAATTGTATAATGTTTAAGAACAGCTGGTCAAAGAGAAATATAATTATAAAATCTATAGTAGTTGGTCAAGTTCTTGACTCTTATAAAGGAGGGTAGTGGTTGAGCATGTATGGCTGAGATTAAATTACTAGATTCAATTGTTTTAAATTTCATAAGATACATATAATGTGCAAATACGAACAAATATTTTCATAAGAAGTTATCTTTCAGTAGTAGTACTAGTACCTTCAGAATTTTCAGAATTGTAGATTTTGCTCAAAATTACATTATCGTTTTGTAATTGTGTAACCTTAACATCATCGATACCGTCAGCCTTTGACGGATTACATTTCTGATTGGTTTGTTTGATTGTTTCTCAGTGGTTGACTAATTACGTAAGCAATTACGTTCACAAAATGTGGTAGAGACTTTTAAAACAGGCCATCATCTCTAGTAGGTCTGGGTGTTCTGAAATCCTTTCAAGTTGACGTCGGATATTTTGGATTTTGGGTTTTTGTGTTTAATGGTATAGGATCTCTTCACGTATATTTAAATTTTGGGTTTGGATCGGGTTCGGTTTGGATATTTCGGGTTCGGATTTGGATTAACTTAAGTTCTCAAAACCCAAAAATTTGTCTAAATTTTTCAAAATACATAATCAACCTAAAAATTTAGAGTATTTTTATCTAAATTTACTAAAAATAGTTGAAATACTCAAAAATATCTAAAATATCCAAAAATCTGAATATACTAAAAATAGACACTTACATTATTAAAATTATGTTTATTACTACATTACTAATATATATTAATATTGTGGATATATTTGGATAATCCGGATCGGATTTTTGGATCGAGTTCGGATCGGATATTTAGATCTGCGTATTTTGCGGATTAGGCTCAAAAGCAACGAATCATATAACATATTTAGCTTTAAAAAATCCCTGGGAAGGCTTAAAGCCTTAACTAGGATACGCATTTTTGATTAGGCTGATGTGAAACCAAATTTAACTGAAACCTTGTTAGGCTATTACCAAGATGGCCACAGTTTATATTCATTTTTGTACACAATTGAGTTAAGTTGTTTTCATTTATCAGAAACTATAGTTTATAAACCAAATTTGATTTATTTTATGTAGTTAGTTTTAGCATTTCGGTAATAAATTTTGAATTAACTTGGAAAACAAAAAAAAAACAGAGAAAGACAAATATGATAAGAATGAAGCTCAATTCATATCACTAAATACGAAAAGAAAAAGAAAAATCTATATTTTTTACATTACAAAAGTAAATAAACGAAAATTTTTACATAACATCTTTACAAAATGACGAAAAGAAAAAAACCATCTTTACAAAAAAAGAAAGAAAAAACTAAACTAAAACCTTAGGGGTCTCAGTCTCCTCATCATAATTGGGTTTGTGTTTCCTCGTTGCCCTTATATAGCAAAACACTGCTACAAGAAACGTAGTTGCTAAGCCTCCGAGAATAACTCCACCGCCGGCGACCGATCTATCCACCGTGGAATGGTGGTGGCCCCGCCGTACAGTCTCTACCAAATGTGAAACCTCCGGTGCTTCTACCTCCGCTCCTGGCCAGTTGTGCCTTCCGAGTTTCCTTGTTTCCGGAGGCTCAGCTTCCATTGATGCTGCCGCCATGACAAAGGTGTACGTTAGCAAGCAGCATAGAACTATAAGCTTTGCAACCATTGTAGGGTTTTGCCAAAACCGTTTTGGTTTATTAATATCTCTGATTTTTGTTTTCTTTCGTGGTTTACTTAGATGATTGTGTTAATGGAGTTATTTATAGGTCAATTTTTTTTCTTAGGATTTTTTTTTCTCTTGAAACAATTTTTCTAGTTTTCTTATCGGGAGACTATACAGATCGTGTGGTTGTCATATGGAAATTTCCGAGTGTTTGATTTCCGGGTAAATCGGCTAGATAAAAAATTATTTGTGTAAGTTTTTTTAATTAAAAATAATTATTGTTTTGTGTCTTCGATGGAGCTGTCGGGTTGGCCGGAGGAATCATACGGGTGTACACGTGAACATAAAAAATAACAATTCATTCAAAAAGTCTTCTACTGAACTGAACATACATGTATATTTTAGAAGTTGAAAGAAAACAAAAAAAAAGGATTTTGGATGAGATTAAATGAATTGATTTAATTAGTAGGAATACATATTGTAGATCTCTTTAGCTACAGTTTAAATTATTAGTAAATCAAAGACAGCGAGATCTATGGTGTGTTTATATGTAAAGTTGGTCTGCGATGTGTTCTGATTAAACAAGGAAGTGAAGCTTCTTTGTCTCTAGCTTCCTCTGTGTTTTGTATTTATAATTTAGGATTTGTTGGAGTTTTAGGACATTTATAAAACTTAATCGTGAGTTTGATACAATTACTATTTATGATGACAAAAAGTGGGTGTTAAGAGATAGAATTAATAAGAGATAGAAATTTATGTGGATTATGGTCATTTGGTGATTTTTACTTAAAAGCCGCCATGGATTTATTTGGGAAGAAAGAAGAGAGAGGGAAGAAAAATGAGAGAAAGAAACAAAAAATGGGTGGGACCATTAATTTTTTTTGGATATTTTTTTTTCTTCGTTTCTTTCTCTTTCTCTTTTTATATATATTAACATTTTTATTTCTTTTTCTTTTCATCACAATCCTTTTTTCCTAATTATTTAAATATTTATTAATATTTTTTTTGTTTCCAAAAATTTTCTACATACAAAAAATTATGTATTTTTCTTTATAATTTGATATGCATTTTGTTTAAATGATTTCAAATATAATTCAATTCAAAATATTTATATTTGTGTACAGTTCAAACCATCCAGCATGCCGTCCATCAATATTTGTGTATGGTTTAAGCCATCCAGCATATTTGATAGATTCAACCAATCCAACAATATTTGTGTACGGTTCAAACCATCAACATGTTAGATAGATTTAAAACGTCCAACAATATTTGTGTACGGTTTAAACCTTCCAACATATTAGATAGATTCAAACTATCCAACAATATTTGTATCCGTACATCAAACTATCCAACAATATTTGTATCCGTACACTTTATTAAGTGTACATATGTTTGTACACATTATTAATTGTAAAAATGTAATTTGTTTAATTCTTAGGGTTTCAGATGTCTTTACTGCAATAGTTGGTAAAAATTATATTTGCACACTTAATAATGTGTACCGACATATGTACACTTAATTATGTGTACAGACATCTGTACATTTAGTAAATTGCATACTTATAGTTAAACTCCCACCGGCCACCGGAAATGGTCTAGAAAGACCGAGTCCCTTTCGTAGTTATATCTTAACAAAAAAAATCACATCCAAAACGAATTAACTGAAAATTTCTCATCACGTAGGCAACCGTATAGTTTTTGTTCAAATCGAACTTCGGAAGACAAACTTGAGCCCAAATTCGGATTAAACATATGGTTTAGTATGGTTCGATTTTAAGTATCCCACAATTGTAAAGCGGTCGCCTTTTGAAGAGCCCATGAGAGCTAAACAAGCAAATGTTGTCTTTTCCTTTATTTCGACAAAGACAAACCTTTTATCCTCTTGTCCTAAGAGAAATTAAAGACAAACATCATTAGTTACAGAATTTATTCTGATAACCCTTTCTCATGATTAGCCTACTATTTTTATTTGGATGCCGACAGGCGACAGGTAACTTTATTCTATTTTTTTTTAAAAAAAATCACGAGTAAAAAACAGAGTTTAAGATGAGACAAAATCGGAAAATCTTAAAGAAAAAAATCCGAAAATTTTACGTATAAAATGTTAAAAATGTTCAATAGTAACTCAAAACTTTGTCTTCATATGGTGATTAAAGATGTACAAAACTTTTTCTCTCGCTATGGTATGTTTATCTCAAATGAGAAAACGAATTACTTAACAGAAAAACTCATATTCTATATAATTATTCAAGAACAATTAATTAACCTAAAAACTAAAAACACATATTTATTGATACTGGGAACCAATATGATTTTTTACACTCTAACCTATATAGCTAACGAAACCAAACAAAAAAAAAGAGAGGTTGAAACCCATATGATTTTCCCTCTATATGTACTAACGAACTAAGAAAATCAATAATTGTGAAGAGAATAAATAATGATCCGAGGGAAGATCTCATTGGCATACAAGACACAATAAGAATAAGCAAGAAAAGGCAGTCAAAAGTAGTCGAATATCATTTGCCTGTTAAAAAGCATAATCCTAAGTTCCCATTATTGGCTCATAGAGAACAAATAATATTTTCTCTAATGATTTGATGTCTCACACTCACTATTTTTACTTTTCACGCTCTATATGCCTAGTGCTTACGCAGAAAACACTCTGCGGATGGTGCATGTGGTTGTAATCTGTGGTTTTGTTATATTGGTCTGACATAAACAAACGATTTGTACATAAACAAACGATTTGTATACAAAATAGTTGCAAGTCTATAAACTAGTATGGGTTCATAAAATTCACCAGGCATTCAATTGATTAGATTTCTTGAAGAGATCCTGAGGAGTCTCGATCGTGTCTAAACAGGATGGAAATGAAGATTAAGTGTTTGGCTCAAGTATGACTAGTGGACAGCTACTCATATATATCTCTCTAATCAGATTCTTCCTTGTTTTTCGTTTTTTTTTTTTTGGCAGGAACAGTCTATTGTATTAAGTCTCTTGTAACTCTTACAAGTTTTTCATCTAATGAAAATTCACATATTTATAATAAAAAAAGGATGGAAATGAATATTATGTCCCGTATCAAAACTACACCGCATACACACGTTGTAATTATAAGTGCATGCGCCTCAAGATAAATTTGAGTTTCGATTTTAGATTTCACCAGCGATTGTAAAGCTATGTGTTACCGAACATCATGAAGTTTAGAGTACAAAAAAAAAGTTTAGTACAAAATCTCCATTCGCATCAATCCTGTGTAGATTAATCTAAAACAAAAGCTAATACATACGATCATATAAAATAAAAAAAAGGCCAATTAGACATACGGATGCACAAAATAAAACATGAACAATAAGACTTTGTTTTCCATGAGAGCATATGTTCTCAGAGCATTAAACCTTTCGAATAAGCATCTTCTCGTTAATATTTAGCCTCACGAGGCTTATAAATTCTCACATTCCTTAGTGACTTACCAAATTGTAAAAAATAACAAGAAGAACAACCATACATAAACCATAAACCATGATCAAGCAAGAACTTGTATCCTGAGATGAAGATATTGATGACTGATGAGTATTGGTAAGGATCGGGTAATCTGCATCCTGAGGTTTAAAAGCTAACTTACCAAGAAAATATGCTTACGTGTTAGTATAGCTTTTAGTCCTCGGGATGCGGATTACCTCGTCCTTACTCACAATACGTACACACGGATACACGATTACTCATCATCAAGAGGTTAATTTTTTTTCTTATTATTTTTTTTTCTCTCTTTTCCTTCTTTTTTGTTTTTTTTTTTGTTTTGGGCAAACTCTCTTTTCCTTTTAAATTTAACATCATTATATATCAAGAGGTAATACCATATACTCAACGTATTAGTATATATATATACATTATGCTTACCTGGTAACTGTTGATTACTTCGCACGTGCATATGCATGTATTAATATATACTACCAATCTTTTTGTCTAATCACAGTTTACGACGACTAGAAGTTTTAGTTGTAATTTTTTTTTTAGTTGTAATTAGTTAGTCATCAACATTGAACGCTAAAGATAACCACATTCGTATTAATATATAACTTCTTTTTGCAAATCATAGACTGAGATGGTAATGGTCATTAACAAGTGGAAGGTGCTATTCTCCATATAAATTGCCGACCAAAACACTATCGCACAATATATAAAAATAAAACAATAAATCCCTAGGGTTCACCGAAATTACTACTAGCTACTTGTTGGTTCACCAAGTTGGATCATCACTATCATAAGCTTTAATTTTCTGCAATTTGACCCATGTAAAACTCAGAATATAGAGTATAAGTTGAGCTATGTTACTAGCACATTATAAATAATTATGTGGCTTTTGTGATTAATTATTTCATATTAATTAAAGTTCTTTTTTTTTAAATAAAATTTCTGGTATTTTATAACTTACGGATGATTACAATAAAGAGTTTAAGTTTAAGTGTCTCAGCAACAACTAAATTCGGGTTAAACATGCTCGATACAGTAAAGAAAACAGAAAATTAACAAAGTGAAAAAAGCACAGAAATAGGTAAATTAGGCAGAGAGCCCTCAGAACCAGTACGCTAGCATGCCTCGTAGCTTCGGATTTGTCTCTCGTGCTAAGCAGGTGTTTCGGATATGTCTATCAAGATGCTAGAAGAGGCCTTCGACTGGGGTGCGTCGTGCGTTATCGCTATTAATTAAAGTTCTTTTTGTCAACGTACTAATAAATTTGCTTGAAAAGTTCAATCAATGGTAACGACTCTCGTATATCTTTGAATCAGTTATATAACTTGCTATTGACACTTAAACAAGTAACTCTAAACTTATATTTTTGCCTAATCTATATACAAATAGCGATAAAATAGAATGATCACAAGTTCACAACATATATAGTTTTATCTGTCGATCGATCAAAGGTCGTTTTTGACATATATGTTTTGGACTTGTGATTTGACATTTTGGTTATACTATTCATTTAAACTAACTGTGTTTATTCAGTTAAAGTTAGGTGACTCATTGCACGAAAACACAGATTTAAAGTTAATATAGCAAATATGGTGTACATACAAATTCAAAAGTACTCTGGATCGCTTTAATTATTTTAACGATTTTGTTGATTTATTCACTTCTCAGAGATGTCCAATACTGGTATAATTGTTGATAATTTCAGGAAAAGCACATGTTAAAATAATGGTAATAACAAAAACAAAGATGATGATGTGTATCAAACTACTAATTGCGCAAAGACAAAAACAAAACGCCAAAATGCTGTGATGGATCCTTTTTGTCAACTGCGTATCTATTATATTTTAATTTAACAAAACTAATAAATCCTTAAAACAAATTATTGAGAGCAAAAGCTAAAACCAATTATAGTCAATTTTCTTGAAATAAATTGAAACGATTAAATATATTTAAGCATTGAAGTTAATTGTGTCGTTTTGCTAAAGTTGAAACTTTGAAAGGCTGCTGATCTTTGTTCTTGTCATATATAAGTGGTTAGCATATATAGTCATCATATACATAGGGTAATTTTTCTTATCTCTTTTGTAAATGGGTATTAGAGTTATATTTCTCGAGTATGAACTGTATATTTTGTTGACCATACTACTAATTACGTCGATCTTAAAAGAATTACAAATTAAATAGTTAAGTTAATATCCATATTAAAATTCATATATTGACATGAAATCATTTTGGATTGTTTTAATAACGTCGGCCGTTTCCATTGTTTTAGTGAGATAGAAGATGTATTCCTTATAGAATAATACACGTACAAACAAGGACTAACTCTAGAAAATAATTGTTTTTCTCGAAATTTCAATTTACTCCTGGAATTAGTTTGAGCTTTGATAGAGATAATCCGGTTACAAGAACGGTCTTTTTTTTACAACCACCCTTGCAACTATTGTAAATGTTACGTATCCGTATTTTCTCTATAAGAAAACTGATTAAGAAAAAAAAAAGTAGTTTCATGTTAACAAAACTGTATAGAAAAAAATTGTGCAGATTTTTATTTTTTGTATAGTTAGTTGCGGTATAATGTTTTTAAGATTTTTATTTTTATACATGGGTGGAAATTATTTTTAATTATAAACAATTAATTTATTCATGTAATGACAGAGAAACAATTGTTTTCACTTTTCTTGTTTTGTCTTGGTGGTAGATTTTGATTATAAATATATAAGTGTTGATTAATTTAACTATTTCATAAAACAAATAAAGAAGCTCGAGTTGACCATCTCATTTCTTTGATGGAATACACTCTCTTTTCTTATCTTCTCTTCTTTCTTCTTTTCACAATCTTTGATCATCTTTCTCTGTATTCTACGGAACAAATTCCAAATATTATATGGAAAACATCAAAAACCCTAAAAACCTAGATGATTATACGGACAGCCCATCGAAAAATAGTCATCAAAGCGTTGATGATTCCCTGAACCAGTCAAGATCTTACATATGCAGTTTCTGCATAAGAGGCTTCTCAAATGCTCAAGCTCTAGGAGGGCATATGAACATCCACAGAAGAGACAGAGCTATACTCAGACAAAAGCTTATGGAAGATAATAAGGATGATGTGGTCGCCGAGAGTGATTCATCAGAAGTTGTCACTCTAGACCTCAATGAACGGCAACAAGAAGAAGCTTTGGCATGTGATGATCAAGACCATGATGTTGACAGAGATATAAGTCCTAATCGGAAATTAGGGTTTTGGGTTCAAGAAAGCAAGTTTGGTACTAATGATCACGGAAAGGTCACGGAGGTTAGCATAGATGGTTCAAGTTCGAGTCATCATCGTGAGATTGAAGGATTAGATCTCGAGCTTCGGTTAGGCCAAAGCGTCGTGGAGAAAAAGACAATGTAATCTCCGAATGATCAAAATCATATATTCATGTGATTGCATTGTATCAAGGAAAAAAAAAACCCTTGAAACATCATATCCTCGAATCTGTCTATTACAAATGGATTCGTGGATCATATTGTATCGAAGGTATACCTTATTATTGCTACCTTATCATTGTTGTATATTGATATTTGTTTCCTTGTTAATTTTGGTTTATTTTCACCAACAATCTTTGTAAATGACATACACGTCCAAACAACCATATATATAGAAATATGTATTTGATGTTTATTTTATAGTTCTTAATGGAAAATGAATTAGCTTAATTCAGTCAATGGTAGATAGCTAGCTACTACTCCGTATTATTCAATTTGTTCACTGAGAATTACAATGTTATCATTGACGTTATAGATATTGTACTAATCGCGAGATCTTGAGTAATTCTTTCCAGATAACTCATTAATTTTGACTGTTTATTATATTTCGAGATCACTGGTCCTCAGCATCTTAACATATGTACTTTTAAGTCGTTGGAACCGCAAAAAGATTCCATAATCTTTCATGATAATATATATGTAAACTGATGATACATGGTCCCGACCCATCCTCATGATCATGATAAATATAATTAGATCGATGCTTAACTAAACCAGCCATTCGGTGACGGTTGCAACGTTGATGATGACAGTGAAAAGAGCGAGAGTTCAATTTTGAAAGAGGCTGCACTTGGACTTGATGACGCCATCAATGACGACATTCCTTAATTAATGACGTCCTGGTTTGATAAACCAAGCAAATTCAATTTAAAAATAAATCCAAACCGTCCGGTTCAAATTGATTTGTTGGTTTATCGCCTTCTCATTCTCGGTTTGGCACTACAAATTATCAAATTTAGATCCAAACCGGAACTCGATACAGGTTTATCAAAGTTAGTTAATCGAACCGGTTTGATAAAATGCTAAAAATAATTTAAAAGAAGGGTGCCAACGAAGACCAGGCAGGTCCCAGCGCACACGATCCTAAATCCTCTGCATCGTCTCCATCGCTGGTCTTCCATTATTGACGAATCTCTTCTCTGTGCTTCTTCCTTTTTTTTTTCCGCCTTCTTAAACAAACCCATTTCGATTTCAACGGACGCCTCTTTCTCTTTCTCACTCACTTTTACGATTTGTTCTTTCGCCGGAGCTCGTAGTGTAGGCGGATCCGCGGGCGGGGAGAAATGGCTTCTAATGATCCTAAAAAAGCCGGTGGAGGCGGCGGAGGAAGTGGTTTCTTCGCTTCTCTTGCTTCCTCTATCTCCAATTTGGGATCTGTTATGACTAAATCAGTTAATGGGTGAGGTTTTTGAGATCTCTTTTCTTAAACCCGGATCTGCCACTCTGCTATTTTGGATTTGAAAAGCTGGAAACTTTGTTAATCAACCTGTTAGGATTTGGTGTCTCCTATGTTCAGATCTTCTTCTAGCTTTAGAGTTTTATTTCTGCTCATTTGGAATTGATGTTATACTAGAGCTTGATTCACACTGTTGGAGAGTTTTGATTCACTTCTAAACTGGGATTTTTTTGGCTTAAAGTTAAGTCCTTTTGAACGATTCGTTGTGTTTTGATTTGCTTCTCAGTTTGGTTCCTTATGAGGGACTTGAAGTTATCAATCCCGAAGGAAGTACAGATGATGCAGCGGAGGAAGCAAGCAGAGGAAGATGGAAGCAAGAGGTATATACATACACTTCTTCATTTACTTTTGTTGCTGTTATTGTTGTTCTTTGTTGATCTAATCATCTGAGAAACATACACAATTCTCAGGATCGTGATGGCTATTGGAAGATGATGCAGAAGTATATAGGATCAGATGTTACATCAATGGTGACCCTTCCTGTGATTATTTTTGAACCAATGACAATGCTCCAGAAAATGGCAGAGGTTTGTGCTTATGAATACATCTTATAAGTTGTTCCTCTCTGTTACCTTTGTAATTCTATGATGCCAATGATATGTGCTCTGTTTTTTGATAGTTGATGGAATACTCCCATCTGTTAGACATGGCAGACAAAACTGAGGACCCTTATATGCGCATGGTCTATGCATGTAAGCATATGTTCTCCTCATTGATTTCTTCTATGATCAGTATCTGTCCTGTATGGCTAAATTGTAGTTGATTTTTAACAGCATCTTGGGCTATATCTGTGTATTATGCTTTCCAACGTACCTGGAAGCCATTCAATCCAATCCTCGGTGAGACTTATGAGATGGCTAATTACAATGGTGTAAACTTCATTTCTGAACAGGTTTTGGCTCATTTCTTTTAGAACTCAAATAATTGTCAATGTTCTTTAGTTGCCAATTTCTTTCAGATTGTTGATACCAATGGTTTTGTTCTCAGGTCAGCCATCACCCACCAATGAGTGCTGGTCATGCTGAAAATGAGCATTTTACGTATGATTGTACTTCAAAACTGAAAACAAAATTTCTGGGAAATTCCATTGATGTTTACCCGGTAGGAAGGTAATACTGCGAACCACAGTACAGGCTGCAACTATATATACTTCATTCAGATTCTTCATTTGTACATTACCCTGAACCTTAAATGCCATGAATCTATGTTGCAGGACACGGGTGACACTTAAAAGAGATGGAGTTGTTCTTGACTTGGTACCTCCTCTAACCAAAGTTCACAACCTAATCTTTGGACGAACTTGGGTCGACTCACCTGGGGAAATGGTCATGACAAACCTGACCACTGGTGACAAAGTTGTGCTTTACTTTCAACCATGTGGCTGGTTCGGGTAAGTTTCCTTCACTGCAACCTCATCGTCCTGTTTAGATTTCCCATTTGAAGCTGAAATAATGTGTTTTCGTGGTCTCAACAGATCTGGTCGATATGAAGTGGATGGATATGTCTACAACGCCTCTGAGGAGCCCAAGATACTCATGACCGGAAAATGGAACGAGTCCATGAGTTATCAACCGTGTGACGGTGAAGGTGAACCTCTCCCAGGCACCGAACTGAAAGAGGTTGGCCAAATGTCTCTCTGTCATTGACTCAGATCCTATTTGCAAAAATCTCAATATGATGAGACATTCTGATACTATATTTTGTTTATAGGTATGGAAACTCGCTGATGTTCCAAAGGATGACAAATACCAATACACACACTTTGCTCACAAGATCAATAGCTTTGACACTGCCCCTAAAAAGCTGTTGGCGTCTGATTCACGGTTACGCCCGGATAGATATGCACTCGAGATGGGCGACATGTCCAAATCCGGCTATGAGAAGAGCAGGTATGATAACAAAAATCTTGTTATCTGAAATTGTTGTAAAGCTTGTATATTGTTGTAAAGTTAAACTTCTCCCTCATCTTTGCAATACAGCATGGAAGAGAGACAGAGAGCTGAAAAGAGAACCCGTGAAGAGAAAGGCCAAGGCTTTACTCCAAAATGGTTTGATATAACGGAAGAAGTCACTCCTACACCATGGGGTGATCTCGAAGTTTACCAATTCAATGGAAAGTACTCAGGACATCGTGCAGCTGCGGATAACTCTGAAGATAACACCGACCCTAAGTCGATCGAGTTCAACCCTTGGCAATTCCAAGATCTGTCTACTTAAAATGTATCGCTCCAAAAGACGAAAAATATCAAATCTTTTTGGAAACAGATGTTGTAATTCTTATTCCGTCCTAGTTACAACAAACTTTTTCTATTGTCTACTAGCTTTCCCTTTGCTTTCTCTAGTATTAGTTTACATACAACTTCCATTGTTTTTCTTACTATCTATTCAAAAAGTCTATCTTTGATCCTCCTCATCGTCATAGTTATCTTCTACTTCTTCTCCTTCTTCTTGGGGATGATTAATCACATTCTCA
Organism: Camelina sativa; assembly: GCF_030686135.1. NCBI lineage: Eukaryota > Viridiplantae > Streptophyta > Magnoliopsida > Brassicales > Brassicaceae > Camelina > Camelina sativa. The sequence goes on from NC_141880.1 coordinate 3,438,007, forward strand.
CCAAACCATCTTGGAGGATCGAATCCAGAACCACCAAGAGGATTGCAGCGGCAGAGTCGGTAAGTGGTAAGAACAGTGCCTTTGAGAAATCCATATTTCTTGTAAGCTTCCATGGAGTATTCGCTACAAGTCGGAACGTAACGGCAGCTTCTAGGTAACACTGGCGATATCTCTCCTAATTTTTCACCGGAAAACGCCATTAATGACCGGAGAAACAACAATCTCAGAATTAGATGAGGAATTGCAAAAGGAGGGGTTTTTTATTACTCTTGTAGAATCTCAGCATCGCTAAAGCTGCTTTGACTCCCACACTCTCATGCTCTTCTCCATCTGAACCCAACCAATTGGTTACAAAAGAGACAAAGAAATAAAAGAAAAAAAAAACTAAATTTGAGATAAGAGAAAGAGAGACCTTGAGGAGATTCAGGGTCTTGATTCGAAGGCGTCGATTTTACAGATAAGCAACGGAGCTGCAACCTGGTTCTCCGAGGAAGATGATGGAAGCTCAGGTGGGAAATTTTGGATTTCTGGTGAAGTTTAAGAGGGTTAGGGTTTTCAGAGATCAACGGTGTTGCATAAGGACGCTGGATGGAGACGACAACCGCCATTATTACAAAACTCAAACTCAAAGTTCTCTGTCTAAGTTAGATACTTTTATGTCATTGGTCAGGTCAATTTATTTATCTTACGGTATAAAAAAAATTATATTACAGTACAGACTAAGTTAAATACGACACGTGGCGAAATGTAAAAGGAAACGAACTCAGACACAGATAAAAGCATCTTCAGACAGAGCACATCCACAAAATTAACTTCATTCATCTTCATCTTTCTCTTGCCTAACAATAAAAAAGAATGGTGAGCTCGACGCCATTGTCGTCTTCTTTCTTACCTGTTCCTCGGAAATTGTCCGTTCATGGCCATTTTCCGAGCCAAACAACTCTCTGGTTCTCTCAGAAACAGTCGTCTCTCCGTGTTCGCGCCGCAAAACTCCCTGAAGGGGTAAATTAATAATATATATGGTCTCTTAAACACTCTCGACATATCTTAAGTTGTTCTGTTTTTTTTTTTTTCCTTTCTCTTACAATTCTCTTTATGAAGATGATAGTGCCAAAAAAGGAACCCGGTTTCAAGCCAGCTTTTCTGGGATTCACATATACAGCTGAAATATGGAACTCTAGAGCTTGTATGATCGGTCTCATCGGATCCTACATTGTTGAGCTGGTGAGTTTCAATGGCTATGGAAGTTATATATACAGACAAAATTAACTTAAACAGAGATGCCTTTTCTCTTTTTTTCTTCCAGATTCTGAACAAAGGAATACTTCAGTTGATTGGTGTTGAAATTGGGAAAGGGCTTGATCTTCCTCTCTAATTTTATTCTTCTTCTTCCAATCTGGTCACAAGAATCTTTGCAATACTCTTTTGGCTTATATCTCATGTAAACAAAGAACTTACAAGCTATGATTCTCCATAATTTATAAAATAAACAGTTAAACACATAATGAGAATGAGAACTGTCTGATTAAGAATATATGAAAAGCCTTTAATTATCTTACAATGATGTCTTTTCACCTGTTAAGTGTGGTATGTATAATAAGCATAATCAGCTTTTGAGTTCTGTATACACAAGCACAACCTAACTTACTTTTCCTTTTCGAGGAATCCAAAGAAAAAAACAGGGGAAGAGACCTAACTGATACCATAATTCACAAACGGATGCTCTTGATCCAGTTAACAATGATGAGAGATAGAGAACCTTCTTGTCAAGCAGAGAGCCTACTACTGACTAGGGGCTAGTTTTAGGTTCCAAGCTGAGGCGGCTAAAATATGCTTGAAAACGGCCAAGCCAAGGTGCTGTGAAGTTAAAAATCTGCTGCCTTTTCGATGGAACTCACCAGAGAAATAGGGAATATCTGATTTGTTCTTGGCTAAGAATTTGTTTCAGATGAAGCAGGGATTGAATCAAAAGCTGTACGAAAACGCAGACCAGAACCAATATGCCTCGATGTAGGGCAGAGCCAAGAAAGTATGTTCGGACCCAAAATCTGAAGAAGAAACAGATGTGAAACTTAAGAAAGAATAAACATTTGTCTGATACTGATCCTCCAAAGAATAATAAGAATTATTACCAAGGTTAGGTTTTCAAATGCGCCGATGTCATATGGATGCTTATATACTTGCCCACCTTTCTCTGCTAACCACATAGCTCTCACTCCTTCATGGTACTGCTCAGTTACCGGAAAATGATTAGCAGAGGAACAAAGCCAACCTAGAGCTAAGGAAATCCGTAATCTAGCAATTGAAATAAATGAAAACAAAAACACAAGAGAAAAGAAAAAAAGAACAACCTCGATAGTCGTTTTGTTTTGTAGAATGAGGTAGATGTGCCACCCAAGAAGAACACCTAATGCGATGCTCAATGGGATAAGAAGAAAAGCTGAAAGTACCTGAAAAGAAACCCTACAACCATTAGCAAAAATGATATCTGTTGGTAGTTTCCAAAACAGTACATCAATCGCAATCATTACATATATAGTTCTTAGATAGCTGCCCATCTCCTCCTCTTCATCTTGAGGTTCAACAGTAAGGCTTCCCACAAGCAAAACCTAATCAATCAAGGAATATATATATATAAAGCTCATATACTAAGCAACACAGAGAGATATACATTGAGCTAACAGAAGTTAGGAAATGTACCAAGGAGTATACACATGCAGTCACGGCATAGACAACAAAGACAAAGAAGACCTTGTAGTTAGTGTGTCCTACGCAGTTGTTGATCCAAATACAATGGTGGTCCTGCAAACCAAAGACGACTGGTTTAACATAATAGCACATGGGTTTGGGCGATTATATGTTCAGCTTCGCATGAAACATAAGTGTTCAGTAGAGCATACCATTCTAAGCACACATCTTTTGCAAACTCGACAATGGTGAGCTCGCGGAGGTTTGAAATGTGAACACTTTTGACAGTACCTCAAATCTCCTCCCTGCAAATAACATAACCAAAGTAAGCAGCGAAACAAAACATCACAAGTGGACTTTCCAAGAAATATCTAAGAACGGAGTTGCAAGTGAACCCCAAAGCCTCAAAACATGAGCTCACATATGGACTCTCAAAACCTCAACACCCAAAATTGTATCACAGAAGCCATCAAAACAACGTTAAAGAAACAAACAAACTACAAGAATCACCACTCTAGCTAATCCATATAGCGCAAAAGATGAAATTTTTAAGCAATCCCAAAGATAACTAGAAGCAAGGAACAAATTTGAAAGAAAAAAAAATGAAAGTTCTCTAGCAAGCCAAAACAATATCTCAAAGAGAGAGTCAACAATGTACAAGAATCATCATTATAGTCAAAGACTAAAAATTTAATTGATGTATACAGAAAACGACTACACAACATTGGACAATCCAGATCCTGAGAAATTAAAAAAAACAAACGATATCCACAGAAATCTTAGATTTATCCATAACCGGACAAAAAGCAGAGAAAATGGCAAATCTCTCTGACATTGAAATGAACAAAAAAACTGATCACAACATCCAAAACTAATACTGACAAATCTTGGAATTGACAATTTCAAGAACCGAGAAAGAGCTAAGAATGGATGGAAGAGAAAGAGATGACCTTGCGCTTAATCTCGTGAACAGGACTATCCGGATCTTCAACATCCGGCATGTAATTGAGTGGAACACGACCCGGATCCCTGAAAACGGCGACGTAGTAGTTGTAGACACACATCAGAGCCAAGGCCGTGAACGCGGCGGCGTTAGCGATTCCGGGAGAGGAAGTGAGGCTGAACCACCGATCGATGAAAGTGAAAACCGAAGAAAAGTATATGAAACCGATCACCAACATCACCACCGTGACGGGGAGAGAAAATCCAACTCCTTTCCGTTTCATATTTTTATTTTATTTTTGGAGCACCGGCGTCGAGACGACGGCGTCTCCGGCGAGTGTGGATTTTTAAATTAAAATTATTTGTCTTTTTTTTTTTTTTTTTTTTTAGCTTTGTCGATTGTTATTGTTGTTGTTGGAGTACGTCTGAAGTTGTCGACGATTTTGGAGATGTCTCTCTCGACTCGAAAGCTGCCCCCACCTAATTGCAATAATCCCTTGATTTTTATATTATCTCGTATTTGCCCCAAAGTTTTTTAATGTTACACTGAAGGTCCTCTATTAACATCTTTCTTAAGACACTTTTTAATTATACGTTTAACCGATCAGAACTTCAAGCTTAAGATATGTTTTAATGGCTTGGAAAGTCTTCATGATATATCTTAGGGTCCCGCGAGCATTTTTTTTTTCTGAGTTTGTAGGTACGCGTGTAATTTTTTTCAATGAAAAAGATCACAAATTAAAACACAATTTTATTATTAAATTCAAAATTCAATGTTTTTTTCATGCTTACAACAAAACCAATATACAGTACAACCTCAATTATACTATCATTACATTAAAAAAAAAATCAGTAATATGCGTATTTATGTTTACAACTGCACTATAAATCCATAAAATACTATATGGTCTAAATTTTCAAAATTCAAAATAACATGTTTTTGGTATTAGCACTAATTATAGAAAGCATAGTAAACTTATTCTAGATTGATGTATGTTATACTCTGGTGGAGTTTGAATTTGATATCTATTATAGATTGGAAGGTTGTGGATATAACCCCTTCTTTGCTGCAAAACATAAATAGGTAGAATCCACAAATTCAGTCATCCAAGTGGTCTCTCAAACACCTTTAGGTGGAAGAGAATATTCTGGACTTCTTGTAATATAAATATGGTAAGTATCGAGCAAACTCTAAAAATGATCTATTTTTTAGATTAATGTTCACCGGAAGAAAACAAATTCAAAATCAATATTAAAAAAAAAAGGTAAGACTGATAATATTAAAAGTGAGAATCTGTGTAAGCCTACCAAACCAAGAAATTCTAAGTAAATCTACGAGATTCAGTGAGATAATGAGTTAGGCGGTAGAGATGCATCAGTAGACTTCCGACTTTAATGTCAGATATATTAATATGTCTGAGCCCTAATACTCGGATGTCGACACATCCATCCAAAAACGTTCTTCTCATATGGGGATAATACAAATGTCACAAAATTTACCAAGTTCGACTTCTTAATTAAAGGTATAGATAGATGTAAATAATTAATTACTATGTTCATGTATGATATTAATAACCTTGTCCTCATGAAATGTCATCACAAGGCATTGAGAAATAGCCTTGTTAAAACGTTTAAATTGTATAAAACGATTTAACATAGAACTCTCTTATGGAATCAATCAATTTTATCAAAAAAAGATAATATATTGTTTCACTTATCTTGAATATAATTTAACCAAAATCAGTTTTGTGTTAACCATAATGCTTATTAATAGTTAGTACGTCAAGTACTTGGCATTTGTGTTATATTTGTACAATCCATGACGTTAAAAAATTGGAAAGTAATGGTAATGATAAACTATTGAAAGATACAAGGTCAAGGTGTAAGGACTATTTCTTAACCATGACCATTAAGATAAAATAAAGATTTAATTACTCTTTATGTTTTAAATACTACACAATTAACTTGAATTGTATACTTAAAAGCTATTAGTCTATTCGGCTTTCAAAATACCATCAGCATGACGAAGTTTCCAGATTAAAGACCAAGTTTCTCGACAAACTTCAAGAGTTTTTCGATAGAAATCATCTAAAAATCTTCTCCTTTTCTATTATTTTATCTAGCTATGTAATAAATGTTCAAGTCTAGAACCTATAATCATGACTTGCAAAAAAACTTCATGATATCTCTTATTAGAGTCCAGTGAGCATTTTTAGTTATATACTCATACATAAATTCATTGATTGAAAAAGATGACTACAAGTTAAAACAAACTTTATTAATGTATTAAAATCAGTCTTATGTATAACAAAACTTGATTACTCTGTTAAATTTAATAAAACTTTACTACTTCCATTTATTGTTTCTCAATTCTAGGTTGGTTCATTGTTCATCAGTGTACCATATCAATTCAATTCTCCTATTAATCTTACAATGGCGGAGTAAGTCCCACAACAACCGCTTACAACGCCAACGATTATGATGAAAATGCACAATCCAATCTGTAAAAAAACCAAATAATTTACGGGAAAAATTAATGTAATTGTCATGTGAAAATCATATACTGAATCAAAACAATAACCACTTTATGACATAAATAAAACAAATTAATATATATCTTACTTGTGTCTGACTCAATCTACTCTTCAAGATACTGAGATAACAAAGACATGGAAGGATAAAAGCCTGCATGATAAACAAAATATAATCCTTTTTAATTTGCCTAAAAGAACTGAAAAGCTAAAAATCTGATAATGTGTTTATTTGTAAAAACAGTTTTTTGATTTGGATAAATTTTGCATTCAATTCAAACAAAAAATAAAGCTCTCATGAAATATTATGTAGCGTTTTGTTTAATCTTTATCAAATACATATTATCCCAATATCGTTGTCATATGAATCGATGATAGGAGACTTACGACAAGCATTGCAAGGAATGATCCCATCAAAGCCCCCATGATCGCTGCAAAGATTTTAGAACAAACGAAGATAAATATTGTTTCTTTTTAAAACAATTTGTAAATAGTTTCATGCAAAAAGATGTTAGGGCATTTACCAAAGAATGGGAGTGTAAGTGCGACGACCAAAGTTGAGAGAACTAAAATTGTTCTTAGAAAAATAGATACTCCGTAGGATCTCATCTTACGTGACGACGGCATAAGTTCTTCTAAGCTTAGCACGATCGGTGTTATAGATAACGCGTATTTGGTCATCGGTGTTATTACCTAATTAAATTGAGTAGAAAAAGAAGCAATCATATTTTTAATTAGTAATTATACATAGAGACAAACATGTTTATAGAGTTTTAAAGTTATATATCTCACCGCTAACCACACTGCGATCTTGGATGACGTGAACTGTTGTGGCATGTTTAGTGTAAACTGCGATTGAATGGCCTCACCAAACATACTGTAGCCACAAATCGCTACGACTATGTACAAGAACACGCAGAAACCAAAACTGCGAAAGCAGAAACGAGAATTGATTTTTTTTTGACTTAACATCATTTTAGGTCCATTATAAGTAACCTTAAGCAAAAGAGTTGTTTTTTTTTTTACCTAATGACTACCACCAAAGGAAACTTGGATGGTTCTTTCATGGAAGAGTAAATGTTTGGGAAAACCGCGTGACCGCTGAACCCAAACCCGTAAATCCCAATTGCAACGGGTATGTTAGCGAGATCAAGAGCTTGCCCACCCGGGCGAAACCCAACTTCATCAACCGTCCCGACCCAGAAGAGACAAAGAGCCATCATGATCGAAGAGAAGACCCCTCCGGCTAAGAGAATAATAGATCGAACACATGAATTAATCCCCCAGCTATTTCGTAAGGCTTTATGATCATTAATTTATATAAAAAAAATATATGAAACCTGAGAGATAGGAGAGTAAGCTAAGGTCTCTGAGCCAAACTGTGGGAAGAACAATAAGAGTAGCTGATATGGCAAATATCTGAGAAGAATCTAAAGATAGTCCAACGATGTTTAGTGACATGTTGGGGAAAATTCTCGACAAGTTATCGCTCATCATGATTATATACTCCACACAACCTGCGTATAGCTCCATATACAATAGTATCTGCAAATCTCAAGAACCCTAATCTTAGTTTGGAGATGTTTTTTAAAGTGTATATGTAAATGATTTACATAAAACTCACGGAGATGATGACACGGCCGGTGAATCCAAAGGCAGCTTGACCAATGTCCGGGTAGGTATGGAGGCCAGGTGAGCTTTCAAGACATCGTTTGAGGAGAATACAGGTGTAGCAAGTGATGATACCGAAGAAGAAGAGTATAAAAATCCCAAGCCATCCTCCTTCTTTCACCCCGTAAGGCATCGTGAGTAGACCTACTCCACATAGGATATTGATTGCTGCACAAAAAGAGGTTCAACTTAGAGCGACAGATTAAAACTCATGTTTGTAATCATGATACAATCTATTAAACGTTTGAGTCTAATCCCTAAAGTGTTGTGGTTACCAATTGCCATTATCATGCCCTGTCCAAAAGTTATGAACTCATATGTGTGAAAGACTTTTGAGACAGAACCAATACAGAGACAACGTCTTAATTACCGTTGAGAACAGATTGAGGAAACGAGCAGAGATCTGGTTTTGCGTAGGAGAGATCTGTGATGGATAACTTGAGCTGAGATGAAAGGAATGATTTGACGACTGAGTCATCATCGTCTTTCTGGGTGAGAAGCGGTTGTTTGCTTGTTGAAGAAGCAAAAGAATTTAGAACAGAGTTTTGTCGTCTCTTGTATAAGGAGGCGATAGAGCTGGTGAATGATGTCTGAGAATCTCTCCGATGAATGAAGCTGATCGTAGGAGGTGTAGCTCCGGTCAAGACATCCACAGATTGTCTGAATTTTCCACAAAAAGGAATAATCTTTATTACTACAAAGTGCAAATTAACCCTTCACAAGCATTCTTTTAGATATGAAAAAAAGCAGAGGATTTTGATATTACCGATAACTCCGAGGCCATGGAGCCGAATCGTTCTGGGATAATGAAGAAGATGAACTGGAATCATCGTCTTCGTCATTGCAGGAAACGTCGACTTGGCATTCCTCGTCATCTGTCTGATACAGTATGTCCCTTTCTTGCTCCTCAAACTTCATCTTCTTTGTGCGGGAATGAAAGAGTGAACACAGCAGCAAAATGTAGAGTAGAAGAAAGATACAGGAGATTAAGTTGTGCGTTTAACTTGTTGTCACGTCGGACTTTGCATTAATGATTAATCCATTATACAAAGCTCCAAATTAGTTTTTTTTAGTCGTTTTATATTTCTAGTGGAAGTAACGTTCACATGTCACAAACCTTAAAAGTCAAAGGTAACATGTGTGAGATGGATTTGTTGTAATTTAATAATGAGTATATATTCTATATAACTATAGATTCAATTAAATGTGTCCAAAAAAATAATTAAAAAATAACTATAGATTCAAAAAGAATTTATTCGGAAGATTTTGTGAAATTTATCATATTTTTGATTTTAGAAGATTTTGAGTGAGTTTTTAAAATACCTTGTAGATTTGTTATTATTTTCTATTTCTCTAAAAAAGAATTGTTTGTGATTTTGGTGAGATTTTGTGAGATTTTATTAATAATATTGGGTGATTTTAAGAGATTAAAAGTTGTTCATAACTTGTTAAACACAAATGTCACCCTCTTCCTATAGTCAGTGGTCAAAACTTGATTTCTTTTAACAATAAAAATTGATTTTTTTTTTTTTGAAAGAATGTAAAATTGTATTCAACCAAAAAAACGTTTTTACAATGAATGCTTCATCGTTTGAAAATAATAGCCAAATAAGATTAAAATATCATATAATTTATCATAATTTAAGTGGGAGTGGAGGATCGAGCGTAAGTTCTTGTGGAGAACCAGAGTTGCAGGCCTTCATCGTAGCGGTGATCGTGTAACCCAAAGATTGAGCTGTGACGATTACGTACGATTTTTTCAAGGAGCTTGATAAGTCGAGCTTGCGGGGAATGGTCCTCGCCATGTCGCCTAGCATTCCTCTCCCGCCACAGATGATAAGCAATTGCCTGGAAGACATACTTGAGGATGAAACGTGGAAGAGAGGGTAGAGCTGAGGAGGTAAGCAGTGGGATCAAAGAACTCCAATCCGTTGAGTAGTGAGTCAATAACAGAGATTGTGTGAGGTCTTTCCAAATAGCCGCAGAGTAAGGGCAAGAGAAAAAAAGATGATCACTTGTCTCTTCTGCGCCAGAACAGAGGACACATGTTGTATGTTGCCCCAAGGACCAGTGTTTTATGCGATCGCCAGTATCTAACCGGTTATGAATTGCAAGCCAGAGCATAAATGAATACTTGGGGGTGGAATATGAATACCAAACTCCTTTGTACCAGTCAGCCCTGACGTGTGATCCGCGAACATTATGCCAAGTGTGTCTAGAGGAGAAGGTCTTGAAGAACCGATCTCCTTGAGATCACCATAATGGGGTATCTGCAGTATTTTGTTGTCGCGTTGGGCGGCGACGAAGAGCCTGAAGGGAATTTTCGATGTCATTTAAGACAGGAAGCCGATGGTGTCGAGACCTATGTGTGCTCATGGCCTCCTGAACTGTTGCCTCTTGCATAATCCCCAGGTCTACAAACCCTCTCGAGCCCAATATGTCAAATAAACAGCCCAATGGTGACCAGACATCATACCAGAAGGATGTTGAAGCTCCATTATTAACCTCCACCTTATACAAAGTTTTTGCCACTTCCCGGTATTTGAGAAGTTTCTTCCACATCCAGGATCCGACCGTTGAACCAACATTTACCAACCAGAAAGATTCCTTTGGTATGAGATATGTCCAAATCCATTTCACCGAGAGAGTGTCTTGTTTTGAGAGAATCTTCCAGATTAAATTTAAGCAACTGACCTTATTAGCATCAACTAGGGATTTCAGACCCAAACCTCCCTTTTGCTTCGGTTTGCAAATATCTGTGCAAGCTATCTTTGCCTTCTTGTGATTGAGATCCGGTCCTGACCACAAGAACGTTGCACATAATTTCTCAATTTCTCGGAGACACCTTGCTGGTAAGCGATAAGCTGATAACCAAAAGTTTGTTACACTCATAAGAACAGAGAAAATGAGAGTGAGACGACCAGCATAGGAGAGTGATCGAGCAGTCCATGAACTAATTTTTTTCTGAACTTTGTCCAAGAGTGGAGCATAGTCAGTTGCAGTCATTCGCTTGGTAAGTAGCGGGAGGCCTAAATATCGGACAGGTAAGTTCCCTGTTGCAAACGGAAAACTTGCGGAGATTTGATCACGTTGTTGGTTCATCATTCCGGCTAGGTAGAGGGTGGACTTTTCCAAACTGATGCGTAGCCCCGACTGACCTGCAAACTCCTGAAAAATCTCTATGATCCCCTCAATCGACCGCTGTTGACCATCCACAAAAACCATCAAGTCATCCGCAAAACAGAGGTGGGTGAGACCTATGTTCTTGCACTTAGGATGATAGCCAATACGCTCACTCACTGCGGCTATATCAATCAGGTGGGATAAGACGTTCATACAGATAACGAACAGGTATGGAGAGAGGGCACAACCTTGCCGCAGTCCACGAGAACTATCGAAAAAACCTGCCAATTCACCATTCACTTGAACAGATAAGGTAGCTGTCAAAATGCAGAGCCGAATCCAGTGAATAAACTGATCTGGAAAGTGCAGAGCCTCTAGATTGTTCAACAAGAAACCCCATTGGACCGAATCGAAAGCCTTTGAAATATCTATTTTCATCGTGCAGCGAGATGTTATAGAGTCCTTATGATAGTCCTTAACAACCTCTGTTGCCAACAATACATTATCCATCAGCAAACGCTCTTTGACAAATGCAGATTGATTCTGTGAAATAACCCGCGGGAGCAGACTCTTAAGACGGTTGGCCAATAACTTAGAGATCACCTTATACAACACATTGCAGCAGGAAATTGGTCTGTAGTCTCTCATTTCGGTAGCATCGTCTTTCTTTGGTATAAGTGCAAGAATAGTAGTGTTTACACCCTTAGAGAGAAAACCTTTAAGAAAGAAAGACTGCACCGCTGCAATCACATCAGAGCCAATGATCGACCAAGAAGCTTTGAAGAACTCACTAGTATATCCATCGGGCCCCGGTGATTTATAACTTGGCACCGCAAAAACAATCTGTTGGATCTCATCAGCAGTAACCGGCTTGGTAAGCATCACTTGATCATCCTCCTGGCACCGGAAGGGTATGAGGTTTTGTAGGTCCTCCACTGACAGTCCCACAAAGTCAGTAGGTTGTTGATTAAGAAAACCTTTGAAGAATCGCTCTGCTTCACCCTTTAGCTCGGCACTAGTTCGCAGTATTTCCCCATTTGGACCACACAGCTCACGAATAGAGTTCTGCATTTTACGGATACTTACCATTTTATGAAAATAGACATTGTTCATATCACCCACAGTCAGCCAATGAAGCTTAGCTTTCTGTTTTAGATAATCTTCCTCGAGCTCAGCAAGGTGACTCCATAGAGAATAAGCATTTGTCTCCTCTTCAACCGCTTGTGGAGTCGGGCTAGCCAGAGTTGCAATTTGCTTTTGACAAAGAGTCTCATGAGCCTCACATGTCCGTTTTGATAGATCACCAAACTTCTCTTTACCCAAAGAACGCAAACTTGATTTTAAGTCTTTTAGCTTCTTGGAGAGGCGATGCATAACAGACGTAGAAGGGAATAGTGGGACCGTGCCATGCCAATGGTTGGAAATAACCTCATGAAATTGTGGAAGTTTAGCCATAGCATTAACGAATTTGAAAGGTCTGCGACCACCCGTTGCAACTGCCTCCAGGACAATGCGACCTCTGGCATGATCAGAACAACCGCCAGCCTCAAAAACACTATAAGAATGTGGAAAGCAATCTCCCCAATGCTCATTAATTAAAACATGATCCAACTTCTTACAAATCAGACCCTCATCTCTCTTGTTGCACCAAGTATATAGTGGACCATGATGTCCTAAATCCGTGAGTGAACAATGTCGCACCACGTCTTGAAAATCACGCATCCCCAACGTATTAAACTGCAGGTGACCATGGTTAGACTGTTCTCCACTCTCCAATATCTCATTAAAATCACCACAAAGCATCCAAGGTTTATTTCGAAACAATGGAGAGTCATGATGACATCGTATCTCATCCCAGAGAATCCTCTTCTCCTCTGAAGAATTTAACGCATAGACAAAGAAGCAAAAGAACTCCTCTGTTCTACCCTCCAACAGAACCGAACATGTAATCACTTGACCACTCTTGAAAACAGGAGTAAGCCTCACAGTATCTCGCCAAAAATGGAAATTTAGAACAAGGTTGTAACATAGGTTGAATTATATATAACGATAAAACTTGCATTATTATTATCAAAGTACTGTAACTCCAAAACTGATCCTTTTATGTCCTCCAAAAGTCTCAATCTAGTCACACAATACTAAAACAAAAAAAATTCTTCATCTTCAACTAGGAATATTAAAACGGGTTTAAAGTTACAGGGTTGGCCCGACTTGTTTTAATATTTTGGACCTCTAACTTTATATTTTTATTAGTAAAATTTTCGAGCTCATTTAGGATCGAGCGTGTAAAATTTCGAGCCCATCACAAGTTGGTCCTGTTCTTTAAACATTTGTTTCAACACGACAACATTTTTTTCTTTCTCAGTTCTTCTCTTCTTTTCTAGCGACAAAAGACGATTAAGACGACTTTCTCGTTCAAGTTTCACAATCTCTTCAAGCTCTGATTGGCTTCAAGTAAGGTTCAATCTATCTTAGATTTTGAGCTCTAATTGACAATTTGATTATGTTTGCAAAATTTGATTGCATTTTGTAATTATGGGTTGTGATTTTGAAGTCTAATTGATAAAGGGAAAGACAGATTGATAGCTCTAATTTGTTTGTCAATTTGATGCAGTATGGATTTGCAGTCATTAGAAAGAATTTCAATTCTAAATGCTGAAAATGATTACATGGAGATGGAAATGAACGAAGAAGGTCAAGCAAGTGTGACTCAGGGACAAGGTCAAGCAAGTATGACTCAGGAACAGAGTCAAGCACCAAGCATGACTCAACTAACACAAACACTTAGGCAACAACCAGCTAGGCCACAACAAATGAAGAGAAATATCATTATTAATTTACTAATAACATCGTCTTCATCAATCCCTTTTAACATTTGGCTTCAACAATCAACATCGTCTGAACTATATAGCACATAAATTTTCTTTAGACTTCGAACACCAAGAGAAAAATACATCAATAGAATAAATTTATATACAATTGATGATAGTTATTAAATATTACTGAGAATTTGTTACAAATGCCCTTTTTGAGATACACTTTAAAAAAAAAAAATTATTATTTTATTAAAAATAAATTATTCTTAAGCAACAATTACATTTAAGTATACAATTTTACAAATTATAAAAATCAATAGTTTTTTTTTGGTGAGGGAGGGGGAGGCTCTTTCAAGCAACAAGAAAAAGAACTACATGCGAACAACATGTGAACACGCTAACCCACCGACATTATACAATACAAGATGTTTAACAACCTCTAGTTGATCAGTATACAAGTGAAAACCTAACGAAAGAGTAAAAGCATAGTTCGCTAACCCATCCGCAAGACGATTAGTCTTCCTATACACATAAGTAATCCGGACTATCCAGTCCCTAGAGAGAAAGTCATAGCACAAACGTAATAGAAAAGACAAAGGATGCGAATCACCAATCCCTTCCTGTAGAAACCCAACGACCATTACCGAATCTATTTCCAGCTCAAGACGTGTAATCTCTCGCTCCCAAGCTATAGATAACCCATAACAGACTCTCCATATCTCTGCTAGTGGTGTCGAACATATACCAATGTTTAACGCAAAGCCCCTATCTAAATACCATCACCATCCCATCAAACACCACTTGCTGAAGCCAAGCCCAGGTTCCATGAGACGCGCCATCAATATTCAGTTTTAACCAACAAGCACTAGGCGATATCCATTTAAAATACTTATGTTTAGATATAATATCTAATTTGCACCAACTAATAAATTGTATTTGGCACATTCCTATTGGTTAAAGTAAAAAGAGGTAAGTTCATCCTGGGGTGAACTCAAGAATTATCTTTTGTCAATTATAATTTAATAATTTTGTTTGCTGTAAAATATATATATATATATATATATATTTAAATAATAATAATTTTGTAAATAAAAAAGGAAAATTCAAAAAACTTGGTTTGAACAGTTTAAGAAGTCTATTAAAGCCCAAAAATGATGAATTAGTTGGGCCTAAGTCTTATACGTTGTTTAATTGTTCATCACAGTGTACCATATCAACTCAATTCTCTTACTAATCTTCCAATGGCGGAATACGTCCCGCAGCAACCGCTTACAATGCCAAAGATTATAATGAAAACGCATATTCCAATCTGCCAAAAGATCAATTAATTTACGAGAAAAATTAAATGTAATTGTCATGTAAAAATCATATACTAATGAAGCAAGGCAAGAACCACTTTATGGCATAAAATAAAAACAAATTAATATATCTCTTACTTGCGTCTTACTCAATTTACCCTTCAAGATACTGAGATAACAAAGACAGGGAATAATAAAAGCCTGCACGATAAACAAATTAAATATGTGAATCCTTTTTAACATGTTTGACATGCCGAAAATAACTGAAAAGCTGAAAATCTGATCATTTGTTTTTTCAAAAGCTCTGATGAAATATGTAGCTTTTTGTTTAATCTTTATCAAATACATACTATCCCTAGATCGTTGTCCTATAAATCGATGACGTGACAGGAGACTTACGACAAGCATTGCAAGGAATGATCCCATCAAAGCCCCCATGATCGCTACAAAGATATTAGAACAAACGAAGATGAATATTGTTTTTTAAAAAGAAAATTTGTAAATCGTTTCGTGGAAAAAGATGTTAGGGTATTTACCAAAAAATGGGAATGTAAGTGCAACGACCAAAGTTGAGAGAGCTAAAATCGTTCTAAGAAACATAGATACTCCGTAGGATCTCTGTGACGACGGCATAAGTTCTTCTAAGCTTAGCACGATCGGTGTTATGGATAATGCGTATTTGGCCATCGGTGTTATTGCCTAATTAATTAAAATGAGTAGAAAAAGAAGCAATCATATATATTTTAGTTAGTAATGCATAGAGACAAACATATTTATAGAGTTTTAAAGTTATATATCTCACCGCTATCCAAACTGCGATCTTGGATGACGTGAACTGTTGTGGCATGTTTAGTGTAAACTCGGATTGAATGGCCTCACCAAACATACTGTAGCCACAAATCGCTACGACTATGTACAAGAATACACAGAAACCAAAACTGCGAAAGCAGAAACGAGAATTGAAAACTTTGACTTAACATCATTTATACGTCCATTATAAGTAACCTTAAAGCGCAGAGTGTTTTTTTACCTAATGACTACGACCAAAGGAAACTTGGATGGTTCTTTCATGGAAGAGTAAATGCTTGGGAAAACCGCGTGACCGCTGAACCCAAACCCGTAAATCCCAATCGCAACGGGTAAGTTAGCGAGATCAAGACCTTGTCCACCCGGACGAAACCCAACTCCATCAACCGTCCCGACCCAGTATAGACAAAGAGCCATCATGATCGAAGAGAAGACCCCTCCGGCTAAGAGAATAATAGATCGAACACATGAATTAAACAATGAACTAGCTAGTCCCCCAGCTATTTCGTAAGGCTCTTATATAGAAATATATATGAAACCTGAGATATAGGAGAGTAAGCTAAGGTCTCTGAGCCAGACTGTCGGAAGAACAATAAGGGTAGTTGATATAGCAAAGATCTGAGAAGAATCTAAAGATAGTCCAATGATGTTTAGTGAAATGTTGGGGAAAATTCTCGACAAGTTATCGCTCATCATGATTATATACTCCACACAACCTGTGTACAACTCCATATACAATAGTATCTGCAAATCTCAAGAACCCTAATCTTAGTTTGGAGATGTTTTTAAAGTGTATATGTAAATGAATTACATATAACTCACGGAGATGATGAGGCGGCCGGTGAATCCAAAGGCAGCTTGACCAATGTCTGGGTAGTTATGGAGGCCAGGTGAGCTTTCAAGACATCGTTTAAGGAGAATACAGGTGTAGCAAGTGATGATACCGAAGAAGAAGAGTATAAAAAGCCCAAGCCATCCTCCTTCTTTCACCCCGTAAGGCATCGTGAGTAGAGCTACTCCACATAGGATATTGATTCCTGCGCAAAAACACATGTTTGTAATCATGATACAGTATTCTCTTAACCGTTTGAGTCTAATCCCTGAAGTGTTGTGGTTACCAATTAATTACCATTTTCATGCCCTGTCCAAAAGTTATGTGTGAAAGACTTTTGAGACAGACCTAATACCGAAACAACGTCTTACCGTTGAGAACAGATTGAGGAAACGAGCAGAGATCTGGTTCTGCGTAGGAGATATCTGTGATGGATAACTTGACCTGAGATGATTTGACTGAGTCATCATCGTCTTTGTGGGAGAGAAGCTGTTGTTTGCTTGTTGAAGAAGCAAAAGAATTTAGAAAAGAGTTTTGTCGTCTCTTGTATAAGGAGGCGATAGAGCTGGTGATTGATGTCTGAGAATCTCTCTGATGAATGAAACTGGTCGTAGTAGGAGGTGTAGCTCCGGTCAAGATATCGACAGATTGTCTGAAATTTTCCCACAAAAAAAAGGAAGGAATAGTCTTTATTACTGCAAACCCCTTGTCCCCTTCACAAGCATTTTTTCTTTAGATATTAAAAAAAAAAAGGCAGAGGATTTTGATTTTACTGATAACTCTGAGGCCATGGAGCCGAATCGTTCTGAGATAATGGAGAATATGAACCGGAATTGTCGTCTTCGTCATTGACTTGGCATTCCTCGTCATCTGTCTGAAACAGTATGTCCCTTTCTTCTTGCTCCTCACGCTTCATCTTCGTTGTGCCGGAAATCTCAAAGAGAGAACAGAGAAGCGATATGAAGACGTATTAGAAGAAAGATAAAGGAAATTTAGTTGTGAGTTTGAATTTTTGCCACGTTGTACTTTGCATTTATGATAATCCATTTTTTTTTTTTCGAGTGGGGAAGTAACGTTCACATCATCACATGTCACAAAGCTCCAAATGTGTGAGATGGATTTTGTCAAGAACAAGAATATCCACCTCTTCTTACCTTAACCAATAGCATAATAAGATTATGCCATGTCATATTCTGTTTTAACATAACAAATTAAGAAAAGAAAATTTCTATATTTTTTTAACGTAGTTGACGTTTATGTCTATCTTGTGATCCGAAACTTGTAGTTTGTCTTGATTTGGTAGCCCTGACTGACTTGTTCTCTTTGAAATCTGATTATCCCACTCCCAGTGATTGAATCAGTTTTTGTTTTCCCCAAAAAACGAATTTTCGATTCTTATGACTCCTATAGTCAAATTGCGGTTATAGTAATCACCACCAGTTCAACAGTTGGGCTAAATTCTAGTTTAGTTCACTACCCAATACTCCAGACAAAACAAGGCAACCGTGCACTCATATACACACCGTACCTGTCGCCAAATACTCAAACAAACTACAAAACACGGCAACAAAACAGAGACTGCAACGGCGATCACCATTTGTCTGAATGCTTAATTGGTTGACGAAGGCGAAGCCAGGGGCTAATCAATGGCAGTTATATTTCCTATGATATTTACCCGCCATTATTAAGTTAAATCTTCAAAAATAACAACAACATCAACACATAAAATTCGTTTTTTGTCTGCCTAGAGAGAACTCGATCACCCGGCTGTAGCCGAAGCAACCATGCAGAAACAGTCTCTTGTAATTTAATAATTTTGTTTGCTGTCAAAAAAGAAAAATATCTATATATATATAAATAATAATAATTTTGTATATATAAAAAAAAGGAAAATTCAGAAAACTTGGTTTGGACGGTTTAATAGCGAGTCTATTAAAGCCCAAGAATGATGAATTAGTTGGGCCGAATTCTAAAATAAAGGCCCAATAAAGTGGAGGACGCGTCATCGTCTTCGCTTTTCTGCTTTTGCCTTTTTTCTCTTCAAAGAGGTCGACGAGGTTTAAGATTTTGTAGAATGTTGTAGTAGCTTCGCGAATGATCTCAGGTCTTTTATAAAACCAAAACCCAGCGATTAGCCGACTCTTGCTCTTTTCCTTATAAATTACAAAGAGACGAACAACAAAAAGTTTGTAATTCTTTCTTCTGTTCTAAGTTCTTTTTACGGTGAAAACATATTTCAATGGCGAAAGACGGACCCAATTGGGACGGGTTACTTAAATGGAGTCTCTCTCACGCCGACGGTACTCGACCCACTCGCCAGTTGAGGTACGGACTTCGTTTTCTAGTTTCTTAGGTTCTGTTTCCTTGTTTGTCCGAGATTAGATTGGGATGCTGGTAGTGGTAGTTAGAGAAATCAGTGAATCTTATTATGACTGTATTCGAATCTGGGTTTGGTTGGTTGGGTAAAATTATTGAATTCTGTAGCTATGTAGGTGGAAAGGCTATCTCTTTTCTCGTTTTCACTATTCTACATGTCCATTGAACTCTGTTGAGCTCTAGTGGATTCACGATTTGGTCATGTCAGCAATACTCATAGTCATAGATATATGTTGTGATTGGTTTTTAATGTTGATTGATTTGTTTGATGAGACAGTGAGGAGGATCGAAAATGGTTTATGGAAGCTATGCAGTCGCAGACTGTAGATGTAGTCAAGCGCATGAAGGAGATTACACTAGTTATGCAAACACCTGAACAAGTTTTGGTGGATAATGGAGTTACACCTGAAGATATCCAAGGTGAGATTCATTTGGCCATAACACATTGTTTAGGTCTTTGTCTTTTGGGGGTTACTAATTGAGTTTTTCTTTTATTATGGTAGATTTGCTGGATGAGTTGCAGGAGCACGTTGAATCGATTGATATGGCTAATGGTAAACCATCTCTTACTTGGAACATGCTTTTTTTTTTTTTTTTTTTTCTGTTGTGGTTGGCACAGTTTGATAATTGCTAATCTTCTACTGTGTAGATCTTCATTCTATTGGAGGCTTGGTTCCTCTTCTCGGGTTCCTTAAAAACTCTCATGCTAATATTCGGGCAAAAGCTGCTGATGTCGTTACTACAATAGTTCAGAACAATCCTAGAAGTCAGGAATTAGTTATGGAAGCGAATGGTTTGGAGTCATTGCTTTCAAACTTCACTTCAGACACAGATATTCATGCTCGAACCCAAGCTCTTGGCGCGATATCAGGTAAGCCAGCTTGTACTATTTTACAGTACAAATTGAGATTAGCAAAACCTTTTTTGATTTGGTTTATGATATACTAAAGGTATACCTTTTCATTTAGCTTTGATTCGCCATAACAAACCCGGAGTCACTGCTTTCAAGCTTGCCAATGGCTATGCTGGTCTAAGAGAAGCCTTGGCGTCTGATAGTGTGAGATTTCAAAGGTAATCCACCCAAATACTCTTACTCCTTTACGGTCTATGTAGATTTCAAAACCTTTGAAGATTCTTGAATTGTTGCTTATTATTTCTTTACTTTATTCCAAATTCTCCAGGAAAGCCTTAAACTTGTTGCAATACCTACTGCAAGAAGATGATTCAGACCGCAGTATTGCCACTGGACTTGGATTTCCCCGAGTGATGATGCATCTCGCGTCTAGTGATGACTCTGAGACGAGGGAAGCAGCTCTCCGCGGACTGCTTGAGCTTGCAAGAGAGAAAAACGATGGAAGCGGAGGTAGCAGCGTAGACAAAAGCGATGAGAAACTGCGGCAGGTACTAGAAGAACGTATCAAAGGAATCAGCTTGATGTCACAAGAGGATCTCGAAACAGTTAAAGAAGAGAGACAGCTCGTGGATTCACTGTGGAGCATTTGCTACAATGAACCTTCTTCTCTGAGAGAGAAAGGGCTTCTTGTTCTCCCCGGTGAAGACGCATTGCCTCCTGATGTCGCAAGCAAGATCTTTGAGCCTCCTCTGAGAGCTTCTGCAGCAAATCGTAATGCCACCGAGAAGAAAGAGGAACCTCTTAAATTACTTGGACCATAGGTGACAACAACTTGAAGCTTTAAAGTTTATATACACTTTTCCCCTTGTTTTTATGTAACTTTCTAAATTTTCAGAAAATATTTGGTTTGTACTTCTGATAGATACCGTTGTCATTATTCAAAAATGTCACTGCGTGTTCTTTACTGTTTAACAATAACCGACACGGACCAGATCCAAGTGACCGGTTTAAGTTGATAATTTTTTGAAATTGAGCTGAACCGAAGTACAAAATCAAATTATATTGCAGTTATCCCTTACAAAAAAAGAGCACACGAACTTAACTGTCACATATCTGAGCTCAACACGTCTCTCAGCTTCGCCTTCTCCGCCGTCGCCGTCGTCGCGACTAGAACCGGTATAATTACATGTATATATATATGTAATTATGGTGAACCTATATACCATTGAACCCTAATTCTTTCCACTTCCTCGCACGGTCCTGTTTATTCCCCCAAAAATCTGATCTTCCTCATTATTGAGCAATTTTACTGGAAGCTGTTGTTTCGAATCGGTTCAAGCCTCGACTCCTTGAGTTCTGGATCGATATTAGTAGCTAAGTTGGGAGATTTTGTAGTTACGGAGTTATGGTGTGGTGTAACCATTGTGGGAAGAATGTTCCCGGAACTCGCCCCTACGATGGTGCATTGTAAGTGTTTTGATTATTCTTCACTGCTGTTCTATCTTATTAGGAGCTCAGTTTCTGTTTGGATTTTTGGTTTCCAAGCTTCGAATTATGAATTTCATATGTTTTAATTTTGCAGGGCTTGTAACTTATGCGGGAGGATTTTGGAGAATTTCAATTTTTCTACTGAAGTTACATTCGTTAAGAATGCTGCTGGGCAGGTATAAGCAGCACCGCTTTTGTTTCCTTTACCACTTTACAGGCTCCTCTGCTGTAGAACTATAAATGTTTCAATGTTACTTAGGAATGTTCTTGGTGTCTCTCATATGGTTTGCAGATGATTAATAGGTTGTAAAGCTTAGAGGGATAAACTAATTTTTGTTGGAGAATCTTGGAATTATTGTTAAATCTTTGCGTAGATGTTCGGTAGGGGTTGTATGGGACGTTATGAACTTTTCTTTTGGTTGTTTTGGTTTATAGTCCAGTGAGTATATCTAATACACTCTTGGCGGTAAGTTCGATCCTTGCCTCCACTGATATAATTTTTTTCGTTCAGACCGGAACTCTGTTATGAGCATATAATTTATAAGGTCAAAACTACCAGAGTGAAAACAAAAAGAAGCACAAAGTAACCAACTTAATGGGCTACAACAATTCTCTTTAGTTAGCATCCGGAGAGTTACTTGAGAATTATACTGCCTTTGGACTCTTTGAAAAGATTTGGTTCAAGCTTACACATTATTTTTTGTACCTGCAGAGCCAAGCGTCAGGTAACATTGTAAGGAGTGTTCAGAGTGGGGTGTCAGCCTCACGTGAAAGGAGATTAAGAATAGGTATGCCTTTTTTTCATTGTTCGCCTGAATAGTGCAACTGACACTTCTAGTCTACAACTTTTGCTTGTGTTTGAACTAGCAATGCATTTCCCCTTTTATTGTATTTCAAACTTTTCTGTTCTATATTTGCTTAGGTGTACTCACTGTTATGTATTTCCCATCTTTATATTTCCTGCCAAATTTGAGGCCGTGTGACTGTTTCAAAAACATTGCATTGTTAATGCAATCTTTGATCAGTACAGTTTGATCTGACAGACCTTCGTTTTTTTCTGGCAGCTAGAGATGAGTTTAGGAATTTGAGGGATGCCTTGGGAATTGGTGATGAGAGAGATGATGTGATTGACATGGCTGCTCGATTCTTTAGAGTATGTTTGGTTTACTTATCTTCTGAATAGTAATTTGTAAGGACTTCCACCCCCTTTTTAACTCACTTTATCTTCTGAAAATGGCAGTTGAGCAAAATTTCACCAAGGGCCGTAGTACTGAACTAGTACAGGCTTCCTGTATGTACTTGACTTGCAGGTTATTGTCATGGTCTTGTGGTCTCCTGATTTATTTTCCTCGTTAGAATACCATGCTGAATAGTGATGTTTTCTTTGCTATATGTTAACCAAAAACTTTCTTGATTTGTAGGGCAATGAACATTGCGTCTCTTCTCATTGATTTCTCAAGTTACCTTCGAGTTAGCGTGTACGATAAGTTGTTTTTATTTACATACTGTTCAACTTTCTTTTGTAGCCTAATTACATGTTACCTCTACTGCAGCGATTTTCCGTGTCCAAGCAATGTAATGCTGATTTTACTGTTTTGGTCTCATCAAATCTTGTGCAGTTATGAGTTAGGTTCTGTGTACTTGCAACTTTGTGAATTGCTGTACATTGCGGACGGTCAAAATTATGAAAAGCTTGTTGATCCTTCAATTTTCATTCCTCGATTCTCGAACAGTAAGTGTGTCATCCTTTGGCTACCATTCTTTTCTGTATTTGGTTGATGCAGAACATCAGCCAAGAATGAAACAGTAATATTGAATACTTACCCAACCTACTCGTTCCATCATATATTTGCAGGCTTATTGAAAGGAACACAGCATAAAGCTGTTGTAAGAACAGCTACAGCCATTATAGCGAGTATGAAGAGAGATTGGATGCAGGTGTGACTTTGTTATGTTAGGTGATAATTTCCTATGTACTGTTTGTCTTAAAGTTAGTTATATATTGTGTCTTGTATTAATATTAGCTACCTATTGACTTGCAGACCGGCCGGAAACCTAGTGGAATATGTGGAGCAGCACTTTACACTGCTGCTCTTTCTCATGGTATCAAGTGCTCTAAGTCAGATATTGTAAGATATGGTTGGCTTATCAAGAAATAATGTTTTAGATGAGCGGAAAGAGGTTTTAGCCTTCTATTTCACTAATTTATTGCTGTTGGTTTGTTTTCTCAATATTTCAGGTAAACATTGTCCATATATGTGAAGCAACTCTAACCAAACGATTGATTGAGTTTGGCAATACGGAGTCTGGAAATTTAAATGTGAGTTAAGGCTAAGCGTATCTAGCTGTAGAATTATTTGCTACTGGCCATATCATCACACATGATTGATGTTGGGTTAAGTATTTGTACCTGGTTCTGCCGTCATAGTAGTAACAATATTGCATACTCCGCTGCTATTGATTTTTGTCATATGCAATAATGCAACACGGGCTCAATTTGTTTCTGCCTCATATCAGTTGAAGAATTATGTTCATTTTTATAACGTTTGTACATATGTGGCTAGGGTGATGACCTCACAGAAAGAGAAAGGGAAAGAGAAAGGGAGATGCAGAAAAGATTGTTTACCATGAAACCAACGTCAAACAAAGAGGATGTGCTCTGTATGCATCAGGATTGTAAACCTTTTGGTTATGGACTATGTGAGGACTGTTACAAAGATGTAGGTATCCTGTTTAATGCCTGCTTTTCTGCTTTCATGTCCTCTGTTTACATAGTTGCTAATCCTTGACAAATGGCTCCGAAAGTTAACAATCACATGTTTCTTTTCCAAATTTTTAGACAGTTCTTAAATGTTTCTGGTGGACTTGTTGGTGGGTCGGATCCTCCTGCTTTCCAGCGCGCAGAGAAAGAGAGAATGGACAAACTATATGTAAGTTTCGGTGCTCCTTTATTTGATAAAGCACCTGTGTGGGAGCTTGTTCAATTTCGCTTTGGTAGGATCTTATACTAAAGCTCTTTCTTCTGTCGAACTTTACGCAGTCAGAGAGAGGACCAGAGTATTGTAGTGTGAACAAAAGCGAAAAACAGTGTTCTGGTGAGTGCAATTGTTGTCTATCAGATTAAAGAGTTCTCTGCTACTATTTGAGCATTTGAGAATCGTTTTGTGCTGTATCCCAGAGAAAAGTGAAAAAAAATAAAGATTGGGCTGAAGATTATCCTGGTACGTCGGATGAATCAGGCAACTTTTCTGACATCGATGATAAAGAGGTTGGTACTTGTTTTGCTTTCTTGTGTTGTAGTAAATGCTACGTCAAATGTCCAACCTTGAATATGGAACATACAGTTTCACTTGTTATATTTGATCTGTCGGTCATAATATTTTAGTGTTGACCAGGTGGATTGCTATATTAACAACGAGGATGAAAAGCATTATAAGAAGATCGTATGGGAAGCAATGAACAAAGATTATATTGAGGTGATTTCAGAGCCTAGATATATCATCTATCTTCTCTTGGATTTGGTTGTATCAAATATGAGATCAACCACTCATAAGAAACAGAATTATATTGTTTTGTAGGAGCAAGCGGCCAAGGAAGCAGCTCTGAAGGCTGCTAGTGAAGCTTTAAAAGCGAGCCACTCTAACTGCCCAGAACATGCAAGAAAGTTTTACGAAGCTACTATAGCTTCTAAGACACAAAGTAGAAAGTTGACTCGGTTTAAACTTTAAAAAGGTGATGTATTATTCAGCTTTGAATAAAACTTTTTGGAGTTTGTGTGTCTTCCTCTTGCCTGATTTTTCAGTCTTGACTCTTACAGAGACTTACAGCTGTAATCAACGACGACGTCTTGCAAGAACTCTTTGATACATCGGTAAGTTTTAAATTTTGTCTTGGGTAACTCTCATCAATTTTCTCAGGTGTATTTTAGCGCACTATACAACTTACCTTCTTTTCTTTTTTTTTCAGGCAGGTGAGAATCCTTCCAAGAGGTCGAAAACTGAGACAGGCATGGAGAAGAAGAAGGAAGAGAAGAGCAATGAGCCTGAGATTGGTGAAAATGAAGATGAAGATGAAGAGGATGAAGAAGGCTATGTAGAATCATACGACATGAATACAAATCATCCAAAGGGTGAGAAATTTTATGAAGAAGAAGAGGAGGAAGAAGCGGATGGTTATGATTTTGGATTGTATTGATCTATTTTGAGCCTAAGTTTTCGGTGTTCTTGATTGCCGGACTAGTTGATTTTGCGTGAATATAGGAGAACCCCAACATAAGTTATGATTTTTATTGTAGGATCTTTGATTTTGTATTATCTATCAGTAAGTAATCAAGATTTTTGAATAATATATGTAGATTCATAAACTAAATGGTAAATGGAGGCAAAAAAAAAAAAAAAAATTAACTAAATCAAAATGGATTTAAGTTTATTAATTTTATTATCCTTGTTTTGGTTATTTTTATTAGATAACAATTAACAATCACTAACAGATAACAGTATTTATCTAAGTAATCTTTATCTCACCTATTTTAAGAGCTTTAGTAAATGTATGTAGAAGAGTTGTCGATTTTTATGAAATTTGCCAAAAAAACCTACCAGAAAAGTATATATATTTTTAAAATTAAATATATTGTGTCGGTCCAGACAACATAAATTTTGCTTTGTTCTTTTGGGCCTTTGGGTTATTTTTCAGCCCCATTGAGTCATCTCAAACTGAATCCGACGTTCCAGAGTTAACTGCATCGCATACGTATGTGTTAAATGGGGTCAACGGATAAGCTACGAGTGCCGTTTGAAGTTCAAACTTCCGTTTCTGAGGTTAACTCTCTACCGTTAACGTCCGTTAATACCTTTTAGCCTTTTCCAACTTTTCCACTTTCCAAATAAATTACGTATGACGGCGTTATTACAATTTAGCTCGGTTTGGTTTGGTTGACTAGTCCGTTGGTAATGATATGATCAAAATAATGTCTAGTTAATTGAAATAAACCGGAGCCGGTACAGAGAGAATAGGTTACATAAGGTAAAAAGAACGGCAAGTAACGGTGTGACGTCAGCTGAAGAAGTATTCGTTATAATAGCCAGAGCTAATTTAACCCCTTTTTATTTTTTTATGTAATATTTTTATTTTTTCTTTGTTTCGATCAAGTCTTCTCTCTCTCTCTCTCTCTCTCTCTCTCTCTCTCTCTCTCTCTCTCTTTCTCTCTGGTTCAACGGGCAAAGTATTTTTCGAATAAAGTTTTGGTTTTTTTAACGTTCCTTTCTCACCTTCTTCCTCTTCTGGTGGCGAATTCGTATATCTGTATATCTCGATGAGCTGCAGTTTGAATCCAGCGGCTACTTGTCCAGATGAGGTTAGTTTTTTGTGTATAACGAATCTGACTTTTTTTTTATTTAAGGGTTTTGTTCTTCTGATCAGATTGTAGTGAAATTGAGTTTATGGTTGTTTGGCTCTGATTCTTAAACGAATCCCCACTTTCTTGAATATAGGGCTTTTTCTTTAATTGATTTATGTGATTGGAATTGTTATAATAAACCCTAGATTTTTTTTTTTGTGTTATGGTTGGTGGTTTGCTGAATTACTGATTTGTGAGATGTGGGTTCTGTTTGCTTTGTGTTTTACGAATTACGATGATGGGTTTGTTATTATTCTAGGGTTTTCTCTGATAATTCTTATCAAATTCTTGATTTTTTTTACAGATGGATCTTCAGGAAGAAACAGGTGAAGTGAAAATTGAGGATAAGTGTGTAGAAAATAAGCAGTCAACACCTGCTTCGTGCTCTTCTGTATCTGAAGGCAGTGCAGGTAGTTCCCACAAGTCTCCTCCTACTGTTGCAAGTCCTGCCACAGCATCACCAGCTCATAGGTACCTCGGGTTAGTTCTTCTTCTTTTTCTGTATATCTTGAGTCGAAATGGCTTTTTGAAGTATCTCTACAGCACTCGTTTGCCAATTTAAAATACATTAACTCCTTTGTTAAACTGGTGTTTGTAATGCTTACTTTCTTCTATAGGAGATTGATGTTGATAAATTTTGCTATGCAGGAGGACGAGCGGCCCTATAAGGCGAGCGAAAGGCGGGTGGACTCCTGAAGAGGTTAGTATTTGACTAGTGATTGCTTTGACCTATATTAATTGTGGGTCGCTAGTTCGAAAATCAAGATGAGAGTTTGTCTTACTTCATAATGCAGGATGAGACATTGAGACAGGCAGTTGGCACTTTTAAAGGGAAGAGCTGGAAGAAGATTGGTAAATGTCTTATGTCTGTTTGATTCTAGTTCTCGTTACAACATTACAGAGATTTTTGGTTGGAGTCTTGTCTGAAGTTGTAGATATTTCTAGATGCCTACTTGTTTACTGTTCAAACTATTTTCTATCTAGTTTTATGAATTACCCTTGTAGATTAACTTGATCATCTGAGACATTTATGTTTATTTCCAGCCTTTCTCAAAGCAGCTGGTTCTGTGAAGCATTTAGTATTTGTTCTTATTGTTTGGATTGGTTTATTTATTTTTGCAGCGGAGTTTTTCAATGATAGAACTGAAGTGCAATGCCTGCACCGGTGGCAGAAAGTTCTAAATCCGGATCTTGTTAAGGGACCTTGGACACAAGAGGTTCATTCTGTTTCTGAATCAACTAATTGTTTGGCTATCTTTTTAAGTGAAGTACGAAGGCTTAACATTTTCTTGTTTTGCAGGAGGATGAGAAAATCGTTGAACTCGTTGAGAGATACGGGCCTGCGAAATGGTCTGTTATTGCACAGTCTTTACCAGGTCGAATTGGGAAGCAATGTCGAGAAAGGTGATTAATTCATATGAGCCAAGCATTTTTTTTTTCTTATAGTTATTTTGGAAGCTTTAATGTGTTCATATGATTTGTATGCAGGTGGCACAACCATTTGAATCCTGATATTAACAAGGATGCTTGGACCTCAGAGGAAGAAGTAGCTCTCATAAATGCTCATCGAATCTATGGAAACAAGTGGGCTGAAATAGCCAAGGTCTTACCCGGCAGGTATATATTTTTCAATCGAGTAAAAGACTTTAGAAAGCCTAGCTTCTGGTTATAATAAAAAGCTTACTAGAAATTTGATGATGCAGGACTGATAATGCAATAAAGAACCATTGGAATAGTTCGTTGAAAAAGAAGTCAGATTTCTACTTAGTCACTGGTAGGTTACCACCACCACCAACACCAAAGAACGGTGCTCCTGATAGTGTAACTAAACGTTCATCATCTGCTCAGAAAAGGTGTTCTGATTCAGTAACTCAAATCCCATCACGAACTACAGATGTAAAGAACCCTGATGAAGGTGGAAATGGCCAATTAAAATCTTCTGTTCCGCTTGAAGAAATAGGAGCTGCTTCAAGAATGAATGGTGTTAATGAGTATGCTTGTTCTCCTCAGTTTCTTAACCCAGAGCCATTGCCAGAGAATGGTGGAGTTGCAAAGAATGGTTATCGTCTCTACTACAAGCCTCAAACAGAGTATTACGTGGCATCAGAAGTGGATACGCAGCGTATGTATGGGCATGATTGTGGTTGCAGTCCAATCGCATCACCAGTTAGCTTCTTCACTCCACCGCCGTGTAGAAATAAGTACAGTAACGGTTCAACTCCAAGAAGTCCTGAATCTTTCCTGAGAGAAGCTGCCAGAACATACCCAAACACACCTTCCATTTTCAGGAAAAGACGACCCAGGGTTGTTGTTCCGGATGACAACACTGCCGCGAAAACAGATGAAGCTAAAGAGGTTGATCAAAAGGTGAACAATGGTAAAGATAGTTCAGAGAGCCCTGACAGTGAAGAGATTCAAAACAATGGATCAAATGCTTACAATTTATCTCCTCCGTACCGGATAAGATCGAAAAGGACAGCAGTTTTCAAATCAAGACAGCTTGAGTTTATATCTGCAGAGGAAGAGAAGGGTGATGTTGAAACCAAATCAGCTGAGCAAGATATGTTGATTGATTGAGACTCTCTCAACCCCCTAGGCTAGGCTAAACAGACTTATTACACGCTTTGGTTTTTTTATAAAAATTTTATATATTTTTGGGATAATGTTTAAAGCTGTGATTAATCCAAAGAATAATTTGCAACTCCTCAAATGAGTTCGGTTTTTATTTGTTATTCAAAAAGGAAATACAAAAAAAAAAAAGGGGGAATATAAAAGAAACAGAGCCAAGTACATATATATGTACTTTATTAATGTGAGTAATACCTTCAACAGCCGCCATGAATGGAGAAGAGCCAAAGACGACGACGACGTATGATGCTGTGAACCATTTAGTACTGTTCTTAATTGTTTGGATTGGTGTATTTATTTTTGCAGCGGAGTTTTTCCAGGATAGAACTGAAGTTCAATGCCTGCACCGGTGGCAGAAAAATTAACTAATGTGTTTGCCTATCTTTTTAAGTAAGTACGAAGGCTTAATAATTTCTTGTTTTGCGAAATGGTCTGTTATTGCACAGTCTTTACCAGGTCGAATTGGGAAGCAATGTCGAGAAAGGTGATTAATTCATATAAGCCAAGCATTTTTTTTTTCTTATTAGTTATTTTGGAAGCTTCAATGTGTTTTGATTTACATGCAGGTGGCACAACCATTTGAATCCTGATATTAACAAGGATGCTTGGACTTCAGAGGAAGAAGTAGCTCTCATGAAACCTCATCGAATCTATGGAAACAAGTAGGCTGAAATAGCCAAGGTCTTACCCGGCAGGTACTTTGCTCTGTTTCTTTATTTTCCTTTTCTTGTTATATATTTTTGGATTAATGTGAAAAAGCTGTGATTAATCCAAAGAATAATTTGCTACTCCTCACATGAGTTCGGTTTTTTTATTGGTTATTCAAAAAGGAAATACAAAAAAAAAAAAAGGGAATAAAAGAAACAGAGCAAAGTGCATAATAATATTGAATCTCTCTATTGAGAACACCTTCCACAGAGCCGCCATGAATAAAGAAGAGCCACGAAGACGACGACGGATGACAATTCTGATGCTTCCTAATGATTTGGTATATAACTGCTTAGCCCGCGTCTCAAGATTGCATTACCCAACTCTTTCTTTAGTCTCCAAGAGATTGCGCCCTCTCCTTGCTTCATCTGAACTTTATCAGACCCGAACCCTTCTAAACCGCACGGAGAGTTGTCTTTATGTGTGTTTACGGCTATGTACCGGCTCTCAGCCACTACGTTGGTTCACGCTCTGTCGGGGACCATCTAACTCCAAAAAGTTTTTGGTCCCGATTTTATCTCCTAGTTCTCCATCTGCATTGTGGTCGAATGCTTGTAATGGTTGGTCCTAACATCTACGCTATTGGAGGGTTAGTGAATAAGAATGCTTCGTCTAGCGTCACGGTCATGGATTGTCGTTCTCACACATGGCGTGAGGCAGCACCTATACGTGTGCCCCGTGTGTTCCAATCTTCTTGCGTCCTTGATGGAAAAATATATGTAACAGGAGGCTGCGAAAATCTGGATTTAACGAACTGGATGGAGGTTTTTGATACGATGGCCCAAACTTGGGAGTTTTTGCAGATCCCTAGCGAGGAGATATTTGGAGGTTCTGAATACAATAGCATCGAATATGAAGGAACTATCTATGTGAGGTCTGAGGACAAGGATGTGACTTACAAGCTTCATAAAGGCAGATGGAGAACCGCAGACTTAGCGATAAATAGTGGATGGGCTCGATCATCATCTCATTGTGTGATAGAAAACGTGTTCTACCGCTCTGCTGGTAAAACGATCGAGTGGTATGATTCGAAAGAAAGATTATGGAAAATTTTGAAAGGTTTGGAAAAATTACATAGGTTAACTCGTTTTGTTCATCTTAACTTGGTGAATTATGGTGGGAAAATGGCAGTTGTGTGGTCATAGTATGTGGTGGCTAGGAAAGAAACAAGGATTTGGTGTGCGGAAATTGTGATTGAAAAACGCCAAAAGAGAGAGATTTGGGGAATGCTGGAGTGGGTTGACATTGTACTGTCCATTGAGTCATATGGTTTAGTGCATGTTCTTGCTACTACCATTTGATGAACATTGAGTCATGATGTAAGGGATAAAATATCACTTTGTTTTGATCTTGAAAAGAACATTTAAAAAGGTAAAATAAAGCATTCCAAAGTACTTGTTTCGAATAAACTGAATGGAAAAAAGTTAGTATATCTTATATAATATGAGAAGATTTTTCTCAACTTCTTCTAATAATAACATGACATCTGACTTCTTATATATCTGACACATGTCCTCATTTTAAACTTATATAATATGAGAAGGTTTTTCTCAACTTCTTCTAATAACATGACATCTCGCTTCTTATATAGCTGACACATGTCCTCATTTTCAATTTAATTCAAAACTATGGGTTAAAGAAACTTAAATAGATCTATCTCAATTCCCTAGCCAACAAGACATAAACTCATTTCAATTTTAATTCAAAACTATGGAGCAAAGACACCAAAAAAACCAAAAAAATAGGCATGTTCCCTAGCCAACACGACTAATTAAAAAAAGATAAATATATTTTTTTCTTGTCCACGCCTCTCTGCCTCTACGAACTTGGCATCATTTCGAAGCATAAACTACATAATCTGAGAAGGTATTAATGTTTTACTTATGGTTGGTTGTCCCTCATTTCTCACATCATCATCAATTCTATCACTTGCTTTATTCTTCATGATCTAATTGGTTAAAAATCACATTATTTCTTATATAGAAGTACTCAGATATATCTTCCTCTATCAAATCTTTAATTATTTAATTTATTTTTGGTTTCTATTATTTAATATTATTTTATAGCAAGAATCTATATAGTTTACTTTGGTAAAAAAAATACGTTTTACAAGAATATATTTCATCTAATTTAATTTATACGATTTGTAAATTCCTCACTAACGTTCCTTTAAATTTATTTACTCTTCGTCTACCAAATCTTTAATTATTTTTAGTTTTTCAATTTAATATTATTTCATAGCAAAAATCTCGATAGTTTACTTTTGTTAACGAAAAAGTAATCTATTTTACAAAAATATATTTATTCTATTTTGTTTTTACGATTTATAATTTTTTCATTTATTTTTTTATCATAACCAGAACTTTATTACTTAACTATTTTTAGCAGTTTCACATGTCAATATTTACTATTTATTAAACTATAATAAAGTAGAGTTGTGAGAAATTGTCATTTGGCACCCCTCTATTTTTTTTAACATGTGTCATTTTTTACAATTTTAATGAAATAAAAAGACACATTATTGCTAATCTAAAACTAAATTTTCTACATACATTTTTTTTAATTTGGGACATTTTCTTTGTTCAGTTTCTTTAGATTACATTTACTTCTCTCAATCAATTATCTTTATGACATTATGGGTGGACGTTTTCTTTTGTTCAAACTGTTCATGTTGCAATAATGCATATGACCAAATTAATTACAATTAATTAATATGTTTTATAAATGTATTTATTGCCGTGAATGAGATTACTCAGAATAATGTGTCAATGAAATTCCTTACAAACTTTAAACAATGTTTAGTATATTATATAAGATCCAATGCTCATATGACTAATAATGAAGAAAACAACCAGTAACTATATATGTGTGTCTTTTCCATCATTTCCCTTGGTATTTTATTTAAAAATAGTTTTTCTTGTGAAGTTTTTAAAATCTTGCAGTATGATGATTAACATATTAATTTCTCTAAGACTATTTAAAGAAATCGTTTATAAAGCCATGTCAATGTTTTTTTTTTGGTATCAGAGTCTTGTCAATATTTATTAGCCTCTTTCAAAGGATTATGTTTTCTGATAGTCATCATTTAAAATTTTTGCAATTTTTTGTAATGCAATTTTTTTAACTTTCAAACTATAGTTGGAAGTCTTAAGTGATGAAGATTAGTCTAATGCTTGACTCCTAAAACACAATCTCTTTTGGCTTTGAACATTCACTCATAATATTATAGTTATAAGTCCTTTAAATTTCTCCTTTTAAGTCCTCTGATCTACAACTACAATATATTTCTAAGATTATTTTTTGTAAATGTGCTTTGCTTTTCATTTTTAAAAGTTCTTTATCCCCATTACAAAAAAAAATTTTACTTTGCATATTGATAAAAAGATTGAGCCTAATTTACCGTGTAATGCATATATACACATATTGTAACCTCAATACTTTCATCATAGACATATGTCAATCATAAAAAATGGTATAAATTATAGTAGATTAACCTGTACAAAAAAGCAAAACTACTTTTATATCGCATTGGTATTGTTTGAGTTGCCAATCATACCTCATGTCTATTTTCCGGTAACACTTACTCCATCCGTCATTATGCCGAAAAAAACTTCCACCATTTCTAATGGTTATCTATATTTTTTTAGTTTGAATTTTATATTTTACATTTAGGGTATAATTTTGAAGAGATATAGTTTAGTATTTAGAGTAAAAATTAAAAGGAAGATGCTATTTTAGTATTTTTAGAATTTATAAATGATTTGCTACATTTAAAACCAAAACTTATTTTTATACAATATGTGAAAATTATCATTCTTTTAACACACTTCATAATTATAAACTTATAAATGTATGTGTTTAAATTCTTTTCAAGGCATATATATAAATAACTAGATTAGGCCCGCGTATTAACGCATATATAAGAAAAATATGTGAAATTTTAAATTGTATTCAAACTATTACTTTTATTTTATTTGATTAAAAAAAAACTGGAGTTAGAATTCACACACTCCATCTTGCAATATATTTTTTTTGTATATTATCATGATAATAAAATTAGATTTTAATTTTATGCACTCAATCCCAATGAGTAACATTTCTAATTTTCATATCAAAAAAAAGTTCAAATTTATTCCTTACTTAATATTTTTTTTAAAAAAATTAATAAAACATAATTCTTAAAAAAAAAACTGAAAACTAATTTTTATCTCATATTTGAAAAAATAACAATATCTTAAAAATATTTGTCTCATATTTTGTAATCTTATACGTAATAGTTTTACTACTTGTCCAACTAATTTAAAATAAAACTATACTAACATTATCATAAATTAATCAAAAATTCAAAGACGTTATTTTGAGAAAATTATTTGTTTATGTAAAGGTGAGTATCTACAATCCTTTTTCTGTTAGTATTAATAATTGACAGTATAATTTATTTAATTATGGTATTATTATAGTAGTTAATTGTATAACTTTCTTAATTCTTTTTTTTATAAATTAGTAATTTAAAATTAAAATTAGTATTGTTTTTTATATACATATATGAACTATATTTTTATAGTTATTAAATTGCTTAATTTTTTAATTTCTTATAATTTACAAATATGTTTGTATAACACATAACAAAATCTTTAATTGTTAAAATTGAAAAGTATCGCGATCACATGAATTACTAACTTTGAAAACCAATGTTTATATAATAACATAATATTAAATAAAGCTATCAAATCATTCACCAATTGAAAACTTAAGAAAATTATTTTAATTTTTAATTTTAATTATCTTATTTTTCTTATATTAGGTTAATCACTAATTTTAACACATTAAACCTTTTTATACTTTAATCACTTTTCTGTATTAATTTCTTTTTACTATATGATTATAATAAATAATAATCGTAATTAAATTGCAAATATTTTCCTTATTAATTGCACATATTTTCCTATTGAAATTAGTAATTTAATAGATAACTTTCCTAATAGAATTAGTGATATGATATATTACTTTTGGTTTTATATACTTTTCAAAAATATTAATTATAATCTTTTTATATATATAATTGTTTAATTTACCTATAACTATTAAATAAAATTTCTTTTTACACATGTCAAAATATTATTGATATACTTGACACATGTCATGATTATATGAATTACTAACTTTAGAAACTAAGGTTTATATAATAAGATATCATAAACATTTCATATATAATTTAATAAAATTTTATTTTACATACAAAATATTTGATTTTATAACCCACGCATTGCGTGGGTAACTTTCCGGTTATTTTATATAGATACATTAAAGACATATTGGCGCCATGAATTTGACAGCTTAGTCGATTTTTTTATTAGGATCAAGATGAGAGAATCCCACTCTTACTTTCCAATCATTCCAAGAGTGAACAACAACCTTGAACCAGTCCTCTAGTGGATCCCCATCGTCAGCATTTGCTTTCTGATCCTTGTCATCAAAAGAAAGCTCATCATCAAGCTTTTTACCCAACCAGTCTAGCTTAAACCCGGCTCTTGTTAGCTCATTCAACTCCATCTTAGCTTTCTTTAGCTCAGTCTCGGTGAAGCTTTCTGGAGGCTTGTTAAATGTCTCGATAAGACCGAGGGGGGCACTCATGTACGCTGTCTTCACCAATGGGATCTTTGGTATGAAATTTACTGCAATGTCCGGGTGATCCTGTAAAAGGTGAGTCGCTGAAGTAACCTGTGTCAACGAGAGAAAGATGTTAGATGTTAATCATCAAAAAGGGGAATCATCAACAAAAGTTCGGTGTTTCTATTGAGAACACCTTCCACAGCCGCCATGAATAAAGAAGAGCCACGACGACGACGACGGATGACAATTCTGATGCTTCCTATTGATTTGGTATATAACTGCTTAGCCCGCGTCTCAAGATTGTATTACCCAATTCTCTCTTTAGTCTCCAAGAGATTCCGCTCTCTCCTTGCTTCAACGGAACTTTATCAGACCCGAACCCTCCTAGGGCGCACCGAGTGTTGTCTTTATGTTTGCTTACGGCTACATAGCGGCACTCAGCCACTACGTTGGTTCACTCTCTCTCGGGAACCAATCAACTCCACAAAGACGCTGGTCCCGATTTCATCTCCTAATTCTCCATCTGCATTGTGGTCGGATGCTGTAATGGTTGGTCCTAACATCTACGCTATTGGAGGATTAGTGAATGATAACGCTTCGTCTAGCGTCATGGTCATGGATTGTCGTTCTCACACATGGCGTGAGGCACCACCTATGCGTGTGGACGGTGAGTTCCACTCTGACACATGGCGTGAGGCACCACCTATACCTATGCGGATGTCCCGTGAGTTCCTCCACTCTGCTTGCGTCCTTGATGGGAAAATTTATGTACCAGGAGGTTCCAAAGATCTTGATTTGACGAATTGGATGGAGGTTTTTTATACCAAGACCCAAACGTGGGAGTTTTTTCAGATCCCTAGCAAGGAGATATTTGGAGGCTCTAAGTACTTAACCGCAGTGTATGAAGGAACTTTCTTTGTGAAATGTTTCTACAAGCATGTGATGTACAAGGTGCACAAAGGTAGATGGAGAGCGGCAGACATACTTCTAAAGGATAGTTGGCGTGATTGTCGGTATTCATGTTATTGTGTGATAGAGAACGTCTTCTACCGTTATAATGATAGCAGGATCAATTGGTATGACTTCAATGATAGAGTATGGAAAACTTTGAAGGGTTTTGTAGGATTGCCTAGTTTAACAAGATTCTCTCTGGCTAAAATGGTGGATTATCGTGGGAAAATGGCTCTTCTGTGGGAAGAGCATGTGTTTGTTGACAACCGTAAAGAGACAAGATTCTGGTGTGCGGAAATTGCGATTGAAAAACGCGATAAACAAGAGATTTGGGGAGTGGTAGAATGGTCAGGCGTTGTGTCTACAACCAATAAGCCATATAGTTTAGCGCTTGCTACTACCATCTGATGGATATGAGTCATGCATGATTATGTTAATCATTAAGGAATATGATCACTTTTGTTTTCATTTTTTTTTTCTTCTTTCATGAATGATCCTTTTTCTAACCGCTATGTATGGTCGAGATGATCCTTTTTAAGTCATTAAACCATATACCAGAAAGTGAATTATGTGTAACACAAACTCTAAAGGATCATAAATAACGCTTGAAAGTGAGACAAATTAGATAAGGATCATAAATAACGCTTATAAGATAATTTCTCAAGCAGAGCACAAAAAAAAAAAAAAAAAAAAGTCTACTACATAAGGTCAGCTATATTATTTGGCATCTCGTCAATTTGGGTACTGTAGTACTGCTCAATATCCCGGAGAATCTTGATATCGTCGTTTTTAACAAAGTTGACTCCAACACCCTTACGCCCGAAACGACCAGACCGTCCGATACGATGAATGTAGAGCTCACGGTTGTTAGGGAGATCATAATTGATGACAAGAGAAATTTGATGCACGTCGATCCCACGTGCCCATACATCTGTTGTGATCAATATGCGACTGTGACCTCCCCGAAACTGATTCATGATCTCGTCTCTCTCCTTCTGTGGCATGTCCCCATGCATTGATGAGACAGTAAAGTTGCTACTCCTCATACTCTCACTAAGCCAGTCCACCTTTTTCGTTTTGTATTGCAGAAGATAACAGCTTGAGTAATGGTAAGTGTGTCGAAAAGATCACAGAGTGTTTCAAATTTCCACTGCTCCTTCTCGACAGCAATAAAATATTGTTTGATTCCATCAAGAGTCAACTCATCACGCTTCACAAGTACCTTCACTGGATCCGTCATGAACTTGCTTGTCATCTCCAAAATCTCCCGAGGAAGAGTTGCAGAAACCAAGCAAACCTGGAGGTCCGGTGGAAGATATCTGTAAACATCATAGATCTGGTCCTTGAATCCTCTACTCAGCATCTCATCTGATTCGTCAAGAATCAGAATAGTAATAGCTCTGGAGCGTAGACTTCTCCTCTTTATCATGTCACAGACACGACCAGGTGTCCCAGACACAACCTGGACACCATGCTCCAGCCTCCTGATGTCTTCTCCAACGCTCTTCCCACCGATGCATGCATGTGCATGGATATTGGCGTGTAATCCTATAGCTTGTATCGTCTTCGCTGTTTGTGAAGCTAGCTCTCTGGTTGGGGATAATACCAAGGCCTGAACCCTGCAACCAAAAGTAACAAATAGATGAGAATAATTAAATAAGATAACTTGGCAGAAAAGTTAAAAATTGGAATTAGGGTATGCCAGCAAAGGAAAAGGAAACATAAACATACTCTCTAGACGAAGTGTCAACGACTTGGCAGACGGAGAGGGCAATCATAGAGGTCTTTCCCGTACCGGAATGGGCTTGAGCAATAACATCTCGCCCTTTGAGAATCGGCATGACAGCCCTCTGCTGAATGGCCGATGGCTTCTCGGAACCGTACTCGTAGAGACCACGAAGAACGTTCTCGTTAATTCCCATGTCTTCGAAATTCGCGACGGCCTCAACCCCTGTGGTCGTCTTGAAGACCGACTTGTCGTCATCTCTTTCTCCACCGCCTCTCCTACGGTCGCCACGGCCAGGATTAGCCACGTTCGCTGTCGCCATATATAAATCTCTACCTTTTTAGTTGAGAAGCTCTTTTGATTGTATTCCAATAAAATTTAAAAAAGTTGTGAGGTCTAACAACACACCGAAGTCACGTTTATATAGCAAAAATCCAACACCCTTTTCCTATAAAAAAATGTTAGGAAAGACACCAAAACAATAGCACATTACGTGCGAGACACGCTTCATTAGACCATCTTTAATTTATCTTTAGACCGACTCCATAGGTGATAAATAGATCGGGTTGTCTTTAAGAAAAAAAAACCATAATTAGGATTTAAGATATAGTATCTATATAATGAGATTAATATTTCTTTATATTAAATTAATAATACAACTAATTATTAAAAAAATTAATGAAATCTATATATAATAGCAAACCCACTTTTTTGTGTCAATTTTAATCCAACGGATGAGATTAGTTCTACTTTTCCATCTAACGGTTTAAAATTATTAATGACTCCAACAGTTGCAAATTATTAATGTCTTTTTATCTCACCCCATCTTTCAAACATCACACCTCTTAAAACCTTTGTTAATGATCTCAAAAGTTGCAATGTTTCGGTCCAACAATTGTGTTTCATCGTTGCACCCCCAATTTTCCATGTTGGCACTCGTTAGTTTTCACACACTTTTGTTTTATACCTGTTTATTTATATAAATTTGCAATTTTTTGATTCAACAATTGTGTTTTTCGTCGTACCCCTAGCTTCCAATGGATGCACTTGTTAGTTTTCACACCTTTTTGTTTCAAACCTCTTTGTTTTCACACTCTTTGTTTTTATATATTTATAGATTTTTATGGATTTTGAAAAGATTTTTTGTTCTTTGAGTATTATTAATGATCTCACCCTTTGACTATACATATTATGGACCTTGAAAAGAGTTTTTGTTATTTGACTATTGTTTAATACCTCCAAATTTACAAATTATGAGTATGATTTTCTTTCAATTTATTAATCAACATTAATTCACTCATTTTTGTTAAAAAAATTTGGATTGTTTTATTTATTGATTCATTCATCTAACTTTTGTTTGGTGTCGTTTTCCATCTAATTGTATTGATCATCTCTTTCAAGTATTAATTTAGGTAATTAATTGTGATTTCTAAATTTTTATAGATTTATCTTTTTAGTCAATTTGGTTGGTTGCAATTGCAGCTATGAGCTCTTTCTCCCTGATTCTCTTATTATTTTTTTTATAAATTTTGATAGAATAATGATTTAAATTTTATTCTATGTGAATATCTTTCAAAATTGATTATCTGAATAGGATTCAGTACACCTAAATTTATATATCTTTAACATTATTCTTATTGTCACTGAATCTATTTTTCATTTTTATATATCTTCTTATAATTAAAAGAGAAGTACAAATTGGAGAATGTCCAAAATCCGTGATCTATTTACTCAAATTTCTACTGAATTATTAATAAATGAGACACTTTATTGAAATTAAGAAGGACAAAATTGACTTAAAAAACAATAAATCAATTTTATCTGTAGGGTCCACGTCTTTATCCGAATACCCACCCGATGATCAATTCATATCCATTGACTTGGGTATTTTTTTTTTATTATTTTGGGCTTCACTATCGTTTCATAATACTAGTATACATATTGGGCCTTACTCACCTGCAAAAATACCAATATTCTAATTAGTTGATAGATGGTTTTCATGGCATTAAATGTAAAAATCAGTTCATATCAATTTACGCAAATCATTGAAATTTGAAATATTAATTCTCCAATCAACTTATGATCAGGGTCTCAATTAACTAATTCCATAGTAGCATAATTACTAAAAAAGCGCAAATAAAATTGAACATACCTAATTTGATATCATAAAATCAAAACAAATTTGAATAAAAAGATTTTGTACTTTCCATTTAAGATTCGCACAACTCAATCACAACGAAACGCTATGTTACCAACTTCAATATAAATAAATCTATTCTATTGTCATTATAATTTCATCACAGCAATCAATTTCGAAAACTCAATAGAAAAACTCAAAGTCATTTTTGTATTTCTTAATGGCGCAAGCAATTGCTTATCTCAATGATGTGAAGCCCTACAAGACATCCTGGAGAGTGCAAGTCCGAGTCCTTCACACTTGAAAAACTTACACCACTGCTTTTGGAGAGACCTTTGACATGGTCCTCGCTAATGTACAAGTAAGTTAATCTGCAATCTTTTCCTCAACAACCTGTTTACTATAAAATTGGAGAATGTCAACTCATAACTACACATTATTTCAAGGAACAAAGATTCATGCTTATGTTAAGAAGGATTCTATGAATCGTTTCGAAAATTATATGGTTCCAGGTGAATGCTATACTGCTTTTAAAGGTACAAGCTACATGTTAACGTGATGGATCAGATTGGCCAGATGAAATTGATGGTTTTTGATAGTATGGCTTCTGACATTGTTGGCTGTCCTGTAAGCAATCTTCCTGATGGGTCATGGGATGAGGTTATTTTCTAAACTACACGTGAATACAACAATCAAACCGTTTCACCGACACTACATTACTAACTATTAACGTGACTACTTCAATTCACAGATTGATGATCCTGAAGCTTTGCCTAATTCTATTAAGAACTTGGTGGGGAAAACATAGCAGTATCTGATATGTGTTGGTCATGAAAATCTCTTTAATGGAATGGATACCTATAAGGTGTCTAGGGTGCTGTCAAATGATACAACTGAAAAAGAAGAGGAGATTCCAGCTGATTCCAATGACCAGGTAAACTAGCACAATTCGAAATAAACTAACCTTTCATGTTGCAGATCCGAAAATTATCCTCTTTAGTGCTTAATCCACAACTAAAATTATGCCCACTAAATCTGTAAATAAGGAAGATATAGTATTAGTGCATAATAAACAGAATTAAAAAAATTTAAAATACATCTTATAAATAACAGTTAAAGGTTAGTAAATAATAATTATAATACCATAAATTTACATTAAACAAAAAAAAGATTACCATAACTGAACAAATTACTGACATGATAAACTTATAAGAAGACATCTTATCAAATAACACAAAATCAGCAAAGTTTATGAGTTTGGAAAAGGTTTTGATTTGCAGAATCACATTGGTTTGGTATACTTAAATATAGCCTTATTTATGGTACATTACTATCGTAAATATCGGCATATGATTTAGTTAATAACCAAAACCTTCCAAAGGTTAACCAAAGAAATCCTAAATTTTAGAATAGTATATATAAGTACAGTGTAGTAGAGCTACTCATCAAACACATTTCATAGGAGATAATCCGCTCTTTTTTTTATTATTGGAATCCCAAATAAAAGAAATTCCATAGAAGGCAAAGCAGCATGAAGATTCAAAGGACAACATATGTTTCAAGTGAGACTGATGGTGATATATATTTGAAACTCCTCTTAAGGTATATCAAGGGACCAACAAGTGATGAAAGTTTGAGGACATACAATGGTGTGACTTTCGACTCATACAAGGAAGCATGTTTGGCTACAAGTTTATTAGAAGAATAAAATATTACGGATCACAATCCATCTACCTATTTGTTATCTACCTATTTGTTTTTTAAAAGTTATAGTTTTTCTCGCTATCTCGCTTAATTTCATCAATAAAAAACTTTTATGTTCTTTTTCTTTCTATCAAACGTAATCCAAAAAGATTTCCTAACTAACTCTCAGCGAAATATGCTAAAAAATAATAGCCAAATTAACTATTTCTCACATAAGAGTTTCGAAACAAACATTATTACTGCACAATAAAACTTCTTCAGAATCAGTTCTTCATCCTCTCTATATGCGATTGCGAAAATGGAAACAAGTCGTTACAAACAAAGAAAATTTAGATCGACATCAAACTAAAAAGAAATTCGAACCCACTTACCGAAACCATTGAATTCAATTACGAATTCCATGTCATGTTTTCTAAAATTGATTAATTAGAACTAGATCTGGCCCAAAAAAATAATTTGGAGCCAGTAGGTATGTGTTCCTCAAGATCTTAACAGATTTTGTGAGAGTATATAAGTATATAAACAATAATTTAGTGGAACAACTGATTATTGACTAAACAGAAAAAATTCTATGAAAGACGCCACGGAAAGCAACAAGAACGAAATATGTTGTTTGCAATTTTCTTTTTTCTAGCCTAGCCTTTTTTTATTTGCTTTTTTAGTTTAACCATCAACATATGTATAATTACTAGGCTTACAGAAGCCCAACTATATTTAGTGCATACGTAGCCCATCTTCTTTTATTTGGGAAATCTGTTTATAAATAAACTTACATAGGATATTCAAACATTCTAATTTTTTTAATACATATCTAACTAAAAATGGAAAGGAATAGAAGCAATAGCAAAAAGTTTTCAGCTTAAGGTACCATAAAAAAAACAACCAAATATCCAATTTTCCGAGTTGTGTCACTGTTTAAAACCCGTCAAAACACCGTGTACACACAACTTCATTACTAATAATTAAATAAGCCAATGTTAATTACTCATAACAAAAAAAATTGTTTTAATTCACACTATTGATGTGTAATTATAATAATACAAAACCAAATTTTATATTATTTACAATTTATTTTAAAACTATATAAAAAAAACAAGTATAACTTAATGTTACAAAAAAACAAATAAAATAAATACTACTATACATTTCCCAAACATATTTTTTAAAAAGAGTTGGTACTTACAACTAAGTAAACTTATATATAATTTTATGTAATCAATATACAAATAATTTAAGCACAATTTTGTTAATTAAAATTGTCC
This sequence comes from Camelina sativa, assembly GCF_030686135.1. Classification (NCBI taxonomy): domain Eukaryota; kingdom Viridiplantae; phylum Streptophyta; class Magnoliopsida; order Brassicales; family Brassicaceae; genus Camelina; species Camelina sativa. Next base: position 3,481,556 of record NC_141880.1, read on the forward strand.
GCGGTGTATCGTGGATTAAAACCTAGTATAACAAATATTTTATTTAACTAAATTGGTTAACTCATCTTAATCATTATTTATGTCTTTTATATTATACAGTTAAAAAATTACGTAAAAAATGTGAAATTAACAATTTTAAGTTTTCATTTTCCTGTACGGTACGGCCGGCATCCTAGTAAAATAACGGGAAATTAATTTTGGGCGATAAGTATACTTCTTTTCCATCGGCTCTTGAATATCACCTTCTCAAATAGAAATCACACGTGTCAACACGTATAATTATATTGGTCACTCCATTTATCTATTTGTCAAATCCCAAAAATATATGTACATCATGCAAAATAAATATAGATTGAAAGGTAACTTTTGATAAGAAAAATATATTAAAGATTAGAATTTAGAACCATAGAAAACCAATATCAAATCAATAACTTATTGGTTTAATAAACCATAAGTTTCTAGAGAGAGAGAGAAATTGAGTCAATAATTTGAACTTCCAATTTACAAAAGACGAATATATATATATATATATATATATATATATATTAACAAAAGTTGAAACAAAAAAACTAATGTCCGCATCTCAGTAGCACTATAGCAGATCTGAAACCACAATGATGTCTCAAAATTTTGCTAGCTTGATTGATGGTTAACTTTTTATGGGAAATTGGATCGACATTTTAGAGTAGAAACGATTAAGACAGTTAGTATTTGGCCAACTGAAATGATCGACCGAAGGTCCGAAGATACAAAACTCATCAATAAACGAAGCAATGTGACAAGAATGAATTGACTTTGGTTCGACGAAGCAATGATCAACTTTGGTTGTACATCGAGGCCGACGGAAACAACTTTTTCACTTTTTGACCTCAAATAAAGCAAAATATGGTTCTATCACTTCACTTCTATGGATTTAATTGTTCTTGTTTTTGACGGAAAAAAAATTGTTCTTGTTATGTGGTTTTTTACTTGGTTAAAATGTAAACAGGCTAACCCCGAAAACAATGCGTGGGATGGGTTGTAATTAACAATTATCTTACTCATGCATTATATAGTTAACCTTTTATCAAAACAACAAAGTAATAATAATGAAAAGAAAAACAAAACTTATAGCAGTTCATTTAGCTACCTGTTGTGTTTTTTATTTACGTATGTTAAAACTTATTATATTTATAAATTCGGAATCTGATAGTAGTGATAAATAAAAAGAAGAAATTAATTTTATATGATATAGTTTGTTGTTGGGATGTTAAGATTTAACATTTAAGACACAAAACCTTTAAATTCTTATTTAAATAAAGAAAATCTAGAAATCACAATTTTTTCATATTTTAGTTTGTTGTTGGAATGTTAAGATTTAAGACCTAAAAGTCCAAAACCTTCAATTTCTTATTTAAATAAAGAGAATATAAGAATAACCAAAAAATGGTGTTACTACGAGGAAGTTGCATTATTTCTGAATAATTAATGCAAAGTTTTGTATATGCGAGTGAGCGATTTGGACTTAATTTGATTTGGTAAGTCTTTTCTACAATGATCAAATGATAAAGTAAAACAAAGACTTAATTTAGCTAGACAAATATTTATTATCGTTACATTAAAAATGACCATTTTTAGTAATCTTTGAATGTTTTTCTGTAAAAAAAACTTTCCTCAAATGGTGCCAGAGTGAATAAGCGTGTTTGTGTACGCGCTAAAGCAAACCCTCAACTAGAAAGTGACGTAATTTAAGAGAGAAATGCAAACAAAATATTAATACAAAGTGAATACTAGTTTTTTTTCTTAGTAGAAGAATTTCCTTTTTAAATACAAGGCACACAACACAGCTATACCCCATGGTTTTAAATTATACTCCCTCTGTTTCATAATATAAGATATTTAGAGAAGTATTTATGTTTCATAATATATGATGTTTCCAACTTTCTATACAACTTTTATATTAAATTTATATTTTATATTAAGCAGACTTGTTTATAATTGGTTAAACTTTTTAAAAGTAATTATTTGTTAATATGCCTGTTTTCACTAAAGCATCATATATTTTGAAATGGAAGGAGTACTAAATAATTAGTATTTTTACTACTAAAAAGTACTAAAATTCATGCTAGGGTGTTTAATATAAAATTATATCGTATAATATGTTCTGATCATTCACATTGTAATCCAGTGTCAAACCCATTCTTTGTTTTGTTTCTTCTCTTAAATTGGCATTCTTATTTCTTTCTGTATCCGATAGTTCATCTTGACCATTTGATTGACAGATGACACACTTTAATTTATATATAGTTTTCACCAACTATCTTCAAAATTAAAATTGTTTGGTTTAGTTTAAATACCACTGATTTAAGTCAATGCAATAATATGACTGTAGACTATTAAAATATATTATGTTGAAGTCCAAATCAATTCACCCAAAGCAGATATTTATTAGCAAATTCATTTTCGAAAAGGACCTTTTTTTGTACCAGTATTGAATCGTGTGTGGAGTTAGATTCAAAATATCACAATTATCAAAATATCACAAATATCACAAATATATTTTTACTAAGGTCTGAATTCTGATAAGTTATATAATTTGTTACTTACTAGTTGCTTACTAGATAAGCGTCATTAAATAAGTGGCGTTGTTAAATTAGTGGTTTAAATATTTAAGAGTAAGCTGACAAAAATAATGATGAGCGATTGCAATCAAAGAGGAAAAATAAACAAACACTAATAATATTGTTGGATAATAGTAAAAGACAACCAGTAAGAAACTAAGAATAATATTATTGGATAATTATTTTTTTTCGTCTATTGGAAAATTATTAAAAAGCATTGAAATAATTATGATGCAAATGTGTGGGGTTTTCTTTGCCAAACATATACTACTACGTACTCTTCTCGGATGAATCCCATGAAAATACTACAACCATTACCAACCTCGTATTGGTCCCAAAAAAATATAATAGTTTAGTTGATTAATCTTCGGTTGCTCCAAAATATCTATTCCATTTCTTTCTGATGTATAAGGTAGCCAGTTCGTAACTTATTAACTAGTCATTGAGAAGACCGAATACTCCAGCTTAACCGAAGATTAATCATCATTTAATAAAAAATGAAGACTTTTTATTATTGATTGGCCACACTCCCAGTGTTTAACGGGATATGTCAATCACATAGTACGTAGCAATGTTGCATGGAACAAATGCGGTGCGTCTGTATGTTCTTTTTCCATTTTTCCTTCTAGCAATACATGTTTGGCATTTTTCAAACAAAGAACATTGGACCATATGTGGCATTTCACGTTAAAAAGTTTTTATATTATTATAATGGTTTTAATTTTCTTAAATTCTGAAAATGTGTATTCCACCATATTCTTACCAAAAGCATATCTTATTTATTTTTCAAACTGAATTATTTGAATAAATAATTGTTATAACTGTTATTTGAAAGAAGATAATCAATTGAATTAGTTTCTACGAATTGAATGTTATAAACGCTTTGGAAGACAAATGATTCTAAAAGAGGAAAAGTGGTAAAATAACTTACGGTCAAGAATGGTAGCTTTTCATACCTCTTACTCAGATTTAACCTTTGATATTTGTCAAATGAGCGTCATTTTCTTGACAGTGAGTCGTGCAGATGAGGAAAACTATAAATTATAAGAAATTCAATAATAAGGATAATTTAAAATTTTAAGATTCATAATATGGGTAGTTATATGTAGGACATGGTGGTGTATTTTCCCCTAAAACCATTTTGTTTTGTACGAAAGCCATGTGAGAGAGCTATTTTGAATCTTTGATGAATAAAAAAAATACCGAATATGTTACCTCTTATTATTTTATCTGTTTGTTATACTGTTTGAGTGTTTATTTTTATTTTATATTGTCACGTTATACTGTTTATGTTATACTGTTTATTATGAAACGCAAAGATTTATATCCTTGGATGAATGCCAAACATTATTCTTGGATGAATCCGAATCTATCCTGTATGACGTTTTCTTTATTACCATTACAAACCTCGTATTGGTCCCAAGCAAATACACTTGATGGGCTACTATACAAAATACTTATAATATTTTATAATGTAGTAACCAAGTTTTATGTAAAATTTAACCCGGTGTATTTCATTTCTTTCTAGTCTATGATAGTTATAAAAATTAATTAAAAGACCGGCTGTGTAGTATATATTAGTGTTAAGTTTCTAAAGAAGTATTATCATATATGCATATCTTAATTACTTTGCATAAAACTTGGTTACTACATTATAAAATATATAATTACCGTTATAAAAACGGGAACTTTAATTATGTGTTGGGATATATGACGGTCATGTAGTAGCATGGAGCCATTGACAGTGTATTTTTATGGTGTAGATATGCATAGAGTGCGTAGTGGTATTTTAGTTGATTAAAAAGGATGTATCTATAGTATTTGAAAAAAAAAATAGTATGGTTTACTTGCAGTGAATCATAAAACTGATATTATTAAAAAATATTTTGGAGAGTTTGGGTGAAAAATATGTGGGTCTCACATGTGTAAATCGAACCCTTCTGCTCTCCTTAAAACCACAACTTCCTCTCTTCAAAATTTTCAGCTTTCTTCTCTTGCCTTCATCAGGTCATTTCTCTTCTCTTTCTTTTTAGATTTTCTTTTATCCTTGTAAATGTCTCAAATATTTTGCACTTGTGCACCTAAATTTCTTTGATGTTTGTGATGATTGCTAAAGAAGCTTAATGAGTTATGATCTGATAGCTTTGTAATTAAGGATACTAGATTTTTTGTGAATTTTCTTTGATTCATTCTGTTTATTACGTTTAATTCTTGATTGATTCTTTATCTCTCGTTTATTGCATAATGAAATGAAGTGTAATATATCATTGATTACATCTGATGTATTAAACCATTTTCAATTTATATAACATTTTGTCTCTCTGTCTTCAATCTCATATTTTTTTTTACTTCTTATACAAATAACCAAACTCAAATGATTTTTGTGAAGTTAACACCTTTTTTCTTTTCTGTCTTCATAGAGTACGTATAAAAAGGAAGTAGATATATTACAGACACTACAATGAAACCTATACAAATGTTTTGAGAGTAACCCACGAGATGATTGATAAATTCCGATTCGTATGTTCCTTTAATTGGATACACCAGAATCATAGCGATTGTTGCATGAATAGCCTGAGATGTTTACACATGAATCAAAATTCTCTGTTGCTTATGATTTATAATAAGAATTTCCCACTCTTCTTTTGCTATTTAGCAAATTTTTTTTCAACAAAGCTTGGAAGATATCTTCATGATAGTAATTTTCTAGTTTATATTCATATTAAAAACTTTTAGTAATTTATGATAGTCTGAATGCTAATTTGTGTCCTTCTACAAATTTCAGAAATTGTTTACAATGGGAGATCGAAGACAAAGGGCTAAAGGAAAAAAGAAAACGGTAATTTATTTATAAGTTAAATAGTAAAATCCTCCTTACTAACTAAGAAAATAAAAAGAAGTAGCTCACTACTAATGCTTATTATTTTTTTTGATAATAAAATAGGTGGGTTCATCTAGATCTGACTATCCTGAGGTAAAAAATCTGTGTTTTAATATATAATTTTGTGTTTATGTACAATTCTTATATCTATGTTTGTTGTTTTGATTGTAGGATATTCCAGAAGGATGTAAAAAAACAAATGAGTTGGAGAAATGTGAAAAGAAAATCGTTAAGGGAAGTAGTCGATCAAGGAAATCAACGTAAGAAACACTACATTTAGCTCGATGAACTTTTGAACTCACTCATCATATCGATTCTCGTAATATGCATATATTATATGATATTTTATTTATTTTTGATTGACAGAATATTGTTGGACTATTTCAACAAGTCGAATGATTTCATCCCATTTATACATCCATGAACAAACGGAGTCACTTCTCTCACTTTCTGCCCGACATTTGTTCGTTGGCGTGAAGGGGAAAAATCCCGACGGCTTACTTAAAAATTTGGAAAATCTAAAAGATTTTCTAACAAATGAAGGGATGATTCAGGAAGAAGATTGTACTTGTATTATTGAAACTGAAAGCGAAGGGAGCTCTTGCTCAAATTCAAAATCGAAAAACAAGAAAAAGAGCTCTAAGGTGGAAAAAGCCAAAGCCGATCCATGTTTTGGAAAAATGAAGGTTACTAAATATATATATATATATATATATATATATATATATATAATGATAGTTCTGTGTTTTTACTCAGATATATAATATTAGTTTTAAATTTTCAGGATAAAAAGGTATTCAAGATCAGAAATTTGCATGTCGTAAAGGACGTGGATGAAAGGAAGTTAATAGAGTTGCTACAGAAAGGTCCAATTGCCGTGAGTATAGCAGTAGCAAATGACTTTAAGCTATTTAAAGGGGTAAGTAATAAAATATACTAAAGTGAAATGAGCTTCATTTTTTATTAATATGATGATTTACTTAAACACTCTAACAAATTTAATTTCCATTTATTATAATTGAATTAAAAGGATGAAGTCCACAAAGGATATCCTAAGAGTGGGAGAAAGGCCTTAAGAGACCATATGGTTCTATTGACGGGTTACGGAACAACATCAGACGGTGTCCATTACTGGGAGTTTCAAAATTCGTACGGTCTGGAGTGGGGGAAAGATGGATTTGGGAGATTAATTAGACAGTGCAGCCAAGAAAAGGAAGAACCATCTCTAATCAATGCCTATATCTACCCAGAGGTATGAACCGACACTTGTTATAGTCTGAATTTGTATTTTTTTTATAAATTATGTATCTAAGTATCCTCGGTTTTGGTTCTATTTTATGCAGATTCTGGCCTAAAGGAAAAGCAGTAGATAAATAAAGATATGTTATGCAGCTATCGACTAAAGAAAATAAAATAAATGTTAAAGCAGTAGATAAATAAAGATATTTTATGCAGCTATCGACTAAAGAAAATAGAATACATGTTTTTAAGTCTTTCTTTCCAACAAAAAAAACATGTGTCACACTTTTGTGATTGAGATTATTTTAAAGACTATGTGGTAAAAATGTTTGTTTAGTCAGTTAATTAATGTAGTAAAGAATTTACAGCTAATGAGTCCGCTACTTAATTTAAGTTATGGAGATCATCTAGCTAGTAAATAATTAATGTTGTTACTATCAGTTCCGATCGACCTTTATTAGTTTTCTATATGTCATCAATCATGAAGTATAACAAACAATGATATTATGCTCACATAGATCTGGTAACTTCTAGCAGAAAAAAGAAAGCAGTTCAAATATAAATTAAGCTTAGACTAAAACTTTTAGGTTTGACAGAATAGATGATTCTTACACAACAACAAGCCAAGTCAAGGACGTGGCAGCTAAGGTTAAGCGTTTCTGATGATGTCTCAAACGGCTTCGTCGCTTCGCTGACACGTCCTATGTATGTTATATCCACCTTTTATTTGGCCTTTCTTACTCGGAAAAGTTGAAAACTGGAAACTAAGCATAAACGTTATTTGTTATGACTTTCGTGCAACAAGTTATATCTAGAACTATCAAAATGTCGACCCAAATCTTTCAAATCTTATCGGAATTTGCTCTCAAGAACATGAACATCTAACGTAACCGAGCTGTTTTTCTTCTTCTTTCATTTTTTTCTCCGGTGAGCTTAATTTGGCCTCTCTCTTTCCTTGATGCTGCTTCTCATTCTCTGGTTGGATCTTCTTGAATGTAAGTAAAGAGTGTAACAGGAAGCAGATGTGTTGTGTTATACATGATTTACTGAACACGAGAATATGTAAACAAGAATGTTGGGCTTACTTTTCATCTTTTTCACTTTTCGCTTTTTAAGGGCCCAAAATATTTTGCGCAAACAAATGGGCCCAAAATTTTAAGATAGAAATGTGTTGATTTTATCTCGAAGTTTCCGGAGGATAGAGGGGGAAAATTTGGAAATTAGGGCTCCTCTTCTTCAACGCAAGGCAAAAAAAACAACTTTGATCCGTGAGGAGCGATGGAGGAGGTTGACATAGACGGTACGAATCCAAGTTTAGTTTGATTAAGCTTTAGGGTATCGTGTGTATAGTCGCAATCGATACGGATTTTGTGTATAGCCACGCCCTGACTCTGATAAAAGCTTTTGTCTCTCAGGTAGGTCTGGATTGCTGGCACCTGTGTCTCTGGATTATGAGTTTGGTTCTTTTCCAAGGTATCTGATTCCTCCGGATATTAGATGGGACGAGAAGAAAGAGCCTAAGTACACGACACGGCAAGAGTATGTTTTGATGAGAAGACAAGTCAGGAAGAGCTAGGTTCTGGCTTCTTCTTCTTCTTCTTCTTCTTGTCCTTTTTTTCTATTCATCACTTCCATTTTTTGAGATTTGTTGATTAGTCAATTCTATGTGTTGTTGTAATTAGGGCTTCGATATCGATTTCACTCAGTTCCGCTCTGTTTTCAATTACCGACCTGTCGATTTAGACAGTACCGAGTTTGCTTTGGCCCCAGAAACCACTAGGGAGTTACTCAAGAGGCTGTCTCAAAAGTCCCTTAACAAGTACAACAATGAATGGGTCTGCTTTTTAACTTCTCTTTGTCTTTCTTTGCCCTTGTTTATAGATAAATACTAGTTAGTTTGATCTCTCTGCTAACCAAAATTTTGGTTTTTTTTTTATACACACAGTTTACAGAATATGAATTTCTCAATATTGTCAAAGCCAACTATTACATGTGTTCTGGGTTAATGTTTTTCATCACCTTTGAGGTTAGAGATCCTTACGACAACCTGCCGAAGCTCTTCCAAACTAGTGTCTACTACTATTATAAGGATGACGATCAGTACATATTAATCAGACCTAAACCCAAACAAAATGGTATTTTACAATCTCCCTTCTTTCTCAATGGGCTTAAGTAATCATCTCTATATATAGATCATTAATTAGGCCAGTTTTTTTTGGTATGATGATCCTATATATGTTTCATTTGACTCTTTTGTAATGGTAAAAATTTAATTGTTTTTTTTGTCAGTCAAATGCGTTGGAACTGCCAAGACACAAAAAAGGTACATATACCAGTCGTTTACTCTGATGCATCTCTTCCTTTACTGTTCTTTTACTTGGTTATTTCCTCTTGTATCTCTTTGAATATGTTCTATTCCCGTTCATCATTTTTGCAGATTGGCATAGGGATGTATTATTCAATGGCTGTGCGAAAGTAGTGTTTGGGGTGTTGTTAGATATTATGGCAGAATTGTTCTTTGTAATAATAATATGAGAAAGTTATGTTGACTGAACGTGAGATATGATTTAACTATTTATAATCAAATTGGCGTAATGAGGATAATATGCCTTAGCCTATGGAAAAACTCTCTTTCATGGATGTTTTCTTCTACATGTATGCAACCTGGTATGTTGTTTTGAACCCAAAAAAGGCTATAATAGTAGTTTACTTGATGAAAGTGCTTTTCTTTTTTTCCCTTTGTTACAAAAGAGGTTACGATGTTTGCTTTTGTCAATGCTCATATCAAAGTGGCATTGTAACTATTTTCTTTTGCCTATTGATCTGGCAGTTTTACATAATTTAACCAATTCGTAGAGATAAGTTGTTTGTCTACAAAAAAATTAATCATCACTATGCTCCATTGACCAATTTAGAGGGATGTGACAGTGTCGAATTAAAAACTTCGAGGAAAAATACAAAGAATATAAAGAAACATAGAATAGAGGAGTGATAACGATAATCAATAACGCAGCATGATAATAAAAATAGAACGATAAACGATACAACGTTCACCAGCAAGAATCTCAAAGAGAGAAACCGGCTAAACGATGAGGAACAAGCTTTTAAGAGTTTTACAAATCCAGATATTATTTTCGATAAGATGAAAGAGAGCTAACACATGCTCTATATACTACTACTACTGTTAACACTGTTAACGTTTATTTAACCGTCGTGACGTTGACGTCTCTGCAACCGACACTCAACTCCACAGCTCATCAGTACAGCTCACCATTCGCACGTGACCTTTTCCTTCTTACCTTCTTCACACGTGCTAAATGCCAGCTCTCCAATACTACATCAAGGAGGAACTCCAATGCAATTAACGCGACTTTCTTTACTTAAAAGTTAGGGTTTCGTTTATGGTATCAACATAAAGAGCGATGGCGGATGATTTTCCAGGTAGGAATCCAAGTCTAGATTTAAGGATATATCCACGGATCAAATACCTAATTTCGATGTCTTGTCTCAGATTGGACTACTGAAGACGTATCTCCATATATAAAGTACGAGGCTGGATCTGTTCCTGAGTATGCGTTTATTCCGTGTATAAGACGCAGTGAGGATGAAGGGCCTCATCATCTCACGCCTGACGAAGAGTTGCGCCTCATGACAGAACAAGTCACAGAGACACAGGTGATCTCTTGAGAAATTAATTGTTTTCATGTTCATTTGTCCATTCTTAATTTGGTAATCTAGCTAGTGTTTTATTCTTGGGTATCATCTTGTGTTTTGTAGGGTTTCGACATGGATTTCAAGCAGTTCCGCTGCATTTTTAATTACCTGCCTCTTGATTTTGATGAAAACGATTTCGTCATGGAACCAGAAAACCTCCCGAGTGTTAATGGACAGGCTGTCTCGTGGAGCCCTTGAGGGAATTACAATGAAAGAGAGGTCAAAACTATAGTCTTGTTATATAAGTTTCTCTTTTTAAGTTCTCACTATGTATATATTTTATACTAATTACTAGAAGATGTTGTACTTATTTGTGGATGGGATTTTTTTACATTTGTCTATAGTACAGAATACAAGATATGGATTTGTCAAGGTTATCAAAGCCAATCTTTACACCACTGCTACTACGTACTGCCGTAATGTACTTCATTACCTTTGAAGGTAAGGGTCCTTCCTCTTCAGCCAAGAGGATTCCGAGCTAAAGTCTGCTATTTTTATCATGAACCGCCCAAGTACATTTCCTGCAATCTGATACCTGAGACAAAAGGTACTCTTTTCTTCCCTCCCCTCCCCCCCCCCCCCCCCCAAAGTAATTTAGCTTATGATTTATATTCTAGAGTATGATTTTGTGTGATCAACCTAGGGTCTCTCTTTTCTGTTGAGCTCAATTTGAAATTGGTTGTAATTGATATTGTGCCATACTTGTTTGGATTGTTTTAGCAGTTCACTCCATTAAAGCTGCGGAGAAATAAGATGCCAAGAAACCAAGGTATATGAAATATACATCTTTTTTACTTTCATGAAACTTTTCCTTTTTGTTGATTTCCGATGATTCTTGTTTCTAAAGTTTTTTTTTCCCTTGGTGAATGTTTCTTATAAATTTTCGAGGATCTAGATGAGGTTCGTCTTTATTATACTCTTCTTATAAATTTCAGTTTTGATATATAAGTGAAAATACTTATGCTTTTTAAAATTTTCAGGTAATGGATAGGTATGTTGACCCTTTGGTAACTCATCTTATGACAATGATCAACTACCGTAAATTTCGGACTGGGACAAAGTCGGAAATAGATGATCTTCTTCGGGTTGAGAAGGGTGAAACCCCAAAATGGTAGTTTACGGTTTTTGTGTATCGCATGAACATCCAGGGAGCTTTTTATTGTCTTACATACGGTCTGCAAATCCGCACCATGAGTACATTGGTTTATATCCAAAGGGATTCAAGTTCAGGAAAAGAATGTTTGGGAATCTTGATAAGCTTGCTGCTGCTTATTTTAAGAGACATATTGATGATCCAGTCCATTACTATCAATGAACTTGAAGGTAGTATTTACTTGTCTGAATTCATGAATTGTTCTACTTCTTTTACCCAAATAAGCTTTTAGACTTATTGCCTTTTGTGCAAGAAACACATATTGGAGAATAAAGTTTTTGGTTATTGGAACGTAATTAGGTATGTTGTTTAGTCGAACTGTAGAAGAAGTACTCAACTTACGTTTGTTGTCAAAAGTGATAAAGATCCTACAACAAACATGAAGAGATATTAATTTGATTAGCTCTGTTTTGTGAACAGAGTTTTTTTTGTTTTCAGTTCTAACGTCTCTGTTTTGTTTCATGGATATTTATTTTTTCTGCAGATTGATTTTAAGGTATGGCTTTGTTGATGTCCCGTTCGAAGCACAAAAACTACTACTTTCTGCTATTTTAAACCGTTATATCAGTGATTTTATGTTGACAATTCATATTACGCTAATAAGACATCAGCTTATTTTAATCTTTTTTCATCGCCATGCATCCATGCATCAATTTGTTGTTTGTGTAGCTCTTATTACTATAAATGAATATAGTATTGATTAGAAGATACACTAAAACCTCTATAAATTAATACTCTATAAATTAATAAATCCTATAAATTAATAAATCCTATAAATTAATAAATTTTGCTAGTCCTAAATCGAGACCGTGTAAAAAATAACAAAATTCGATAAGATAATAAGATAATAATTTTTTTGAAATCCCCATGTAAAATATGATCCCAATAATATCATAAATAATAATCATGTAAATTTACATATATATATATATATATATGTTGATATAGTAAAATATGTTTCTTGTAAAACTCATATCTATAAAATAATTGTTATGTTGTATCTTCAAACTATAATGATATAAAACATTCTATAACATTTCATAAAACAGCTAAAACTTTTTAAAGTTTTCAATTTCTAAATATACATCATTTACATTTTGATAGTTTGATAAACTATTAAAATACGATAATTGATATTTTTATTCATAAATTTGAATATTTATGTAATGTGTATAAGTGAATTTGTCTATAATATTTGTAATTCATTGTCAATAATATCTTTTAATTATTTCAAATTCAATTCCAATACCATGAAATTTACAACATCCAAAATTTTAATCTTATTTTGCAAATATTGTCTCAATTCATAATTTTTTTTTTAAATTAAACAATTAAAAATATACCTATAAATTAATAATTATTAATTTACAGTATAAAATAATAATTATTAATTTATAGATAAATTAATATCACTATAAATTAATAAAAATTTTTGGTCCCAACATTATTAATTTATAGAGGTTTTACTGTATATGCTATGTTTATTCCCCAATTTACTTTAGCGTACATCATTATTCAGAAGGTTGTTTGTCCTAAAGATACAAACGTATTATTTATTTCATATTTTGGGGTAAATTATTTATTTAATTATATTAAGATGGTTGACAAGAAAACAAAATATTGTATACATATCAAGAAAATGGCAAGTGTTAGATTAAACTAACCCTGTGGAAAAAGTGAACAAATAAAAGTTTTTTTGTAGCTACAATCATTAGGAAGATTAATACATCAAAATTGTCACCAAATACATTTACACATAATTTCTTTCTGAGAATATATTTTTAATTTTACTTTATATCCATTTATTCATATTAGAAAGAAATCAATCAATTTAAGAAAATTAAGAAATGAAAAAGAAAAAAAACTAGTTAATAATAAAACTAATTATAAAAAATGTTTAAAACACCTATATTCGGTATCATCATTATATGTGCACTCTTATCACATTAGGGAAAAAGGAAATTAAGTTAATATTTTTTTTTTTTGAAAAAGAAATTAAGTTAATGTTAGTAAATAGTAATACCTTCCACAGCCGCCATGAATAGAGAAGAGCCACGACGACTACAAATGACAATTTTGATGCTTCCTAATGATTTGGTATATAACTGCTTAGCCCCGTCTCAAATTTGTATTATCCAACTCTTTTTTTTAGTTTCCAAGAGATTCCGGTTATTCGTTGCTTCAACTGAACTTTATCAGACCTGAACTCTTCAAAACCGCACGGAGAATTGTCTTTATTTTTACGGCTACGTACCGGCTCTCAGCCACTACGTTGGTTCACGCTCTGTCAGGGACCATCTAACTCCAAACAGTTTTTGGTCCCGATTTAATCTCCTAATTTTCCATCTACAATGTGTTGTGTAAAGGTATAGAGATAACACAACACACAAAAACTACATTTGGAACGCGCTAAACAAACGCTTTTAATCAATCTTATAAAAACCCTCGTTTCTTACAAGATTTGAAAAACAAAGCTCACTCTTCTATCTATTTAACACCACCTTGTGTAGATCTAAAAGAGTATACCACACACACTCACCTTCAAAGCTTTTGTATTTGCTTGAAGGTTTACAAAACTCACAACTTTTATCCCACGAGTGCTAACCCTTTTTGTGGCTAGCCCTCGTCATTTTATAACCCCACACACGATCTCTAACCTAGATCTTGTGTATCCTAACTAAAAGAAAATATTCTTTATACCTAAGACAATATCTTCCATTATCCATCTAATCAAATATACTCTCAATATTTTCGAGTATATCTTGATCTCTTCTTCCTTCCTTCTCACGCACCTTGTCATTGTGTCCACAATAAATCTCCACGTCAGCACGTCACGTCAGCATATCAGCCCTTTGAGATACTTCACAGCTGCAAGTTCCCTTCAGAGCTCTGTTGCACTTTCAATCTCCCCCTTTTTGACTGAACTTGTCAAACAAGCATCCATGCATTTAACCTATCAAAACAGAAACAACCAGCAACAAACCAACAAACAGGTACAACTGTACTAGCAGTGCCTCACATAACGCAATAACATCAGAAGAGTAATCGAACACCGGGTAAGCATTACGACCGCAACAAAAAGTATCGGACAAAAAGTATCGTACAAAACCAAAAAAAACATAAGTCTGAAAAATAAACGAAAACAACAACAAGGAACAGAGAACATAAAAACAACAGCTCCCCCACAGCTCAAACTCCCCCTCAAGCATCTGAATTAGACTCATCTCCCCCTGCTTGTTTGGCACAGATTAGTCAAAAATATCAACAGACACACAAAAGTATAATCAGAGATGTGACAACTTACCAGCGTCCAAGGCATCTTGCAGAATTTGAATGGCCAACCGGATGGCTTTGTGCTCTGCAGACGTTCCAGCTCTAAGATGAGACTTCGTAGGTCGTGAAACAATCTTCTTACACTTGGGCTTCTTCGTGTCTTTCAGCTGAAGGTTCGAAACAGGGCGCTGAGCTTCCAGAAGCTGATAAATGAGACTGGGAAACGGGAGACGGAACCCGGACTGAGCTTGCAAACCTAACTGGATGATCTGATCATAGATCATTCTCCCAAAATCAAACGGAATGCGATGCATGATCATGTAGATCACCATGGCTCTGTTTGCAGAGATGTATCATGTATTCACCGTGGGAGACCAGTTGCTGCAGCACATCTTATTCAACTCCTTGATTACCGGGTCCTTAATTGCCGTGGATACCAACTGCTTGCAAGTCTTCACCTTACTACCATATAAAAAGAGAGCTAGATCCTCCTCCAGAATTGCAGCTGTTTGCAGTTTCTGTTCACGCACATCAACTGTCTGGAGTCCGAACAGGGCATTAATGCGACTTGGGGAGAACTCATACACAAAGTCTCGGACCAACACATCAACCGAGCTCCCTTCAACCTTCACTGCTGGAAGATTTGCCCAGAACTCATAGACGACATCGGAATCATAAGCGCCGATTTGAGTGACTGTTTTCTGCAGTCCAGCTTAATCAAGCAACTCCCTAGCTGGATCATCTCTTCCCAGAGAGTAACACACCTCAGCAGCAATGGTTCTAGAGGAAAAGAACCCATACCTTCGATCAGCATCAGCGGATATGAATCGTTTGGAATCAAACTCCTTCGCTGGAGCACTGCGAGAGGTGGACACACCCTTGTCCCTGCCAAGAGACGGTCGCTTCGTATCACGGCTGTCTGCATCAGCAGCTGATTGTCGTTTGCGCAACCGGGATGAAATTCCCTGATTTGGTAGCGGAAGAACATCACCGGTCAGATCAATCACCGGGAAATGGGATCTCGTCCTTCTTGGTAGAGAAGACGAAGAGTCGCATGTGTCGTGATCCGCTTCGACAGATAGCGGCCTGGGAGAGGGATTCTTGGGCACCGGAGGTGTTGTAGTTGATTCGTCACGAGGTTCGTAGATGACCATCGCCGTTGCAGGATCAATCGAAATATAGGGTGACTGTGGAGGTAGGGCTGACGGAGGGGTGTGAAGCTCCTCATCTGAGCTAGAATCATAGTGGAAACCGCTAAACATAGACTTCATGGTGATCAAGAGTTAGAGAGAAAAAATCAGAGAAATAATAAAATCAGAGATCTGAAATTGCAAGGATGAGAAAAACTCAAAACCCTAACCTCTCCTTTTAAACTCCCTCTTGAAGATTATTTGGGCTGTTATGCCTCGACCCACAAATTAACTCTGCCTTAAAATCACTCAATGAATCTGTTATGGTACATCGAATATTATTCCCTTTTTTAATCTTAAGTTCATTAATCACATTAAACACTGGTTCTTAAAAACTCAGATTCTTCACCCCTTTAAAGGAAACTGAATCTGTTCATGAACACAAAACATCAGATACACACAACCACGAGCAGTGAACATGAAAACACCCAGATCGAGACATAACACATATGAGCAACATCAAAAAAAAAAAAAAAAAAAAAAATTTTTTTTTTTTTAAAGAAATAAAATCAAAAACCGATCATAGTACTAACCATACCTTTGCTGTGTCAACCACTTGTTTAGAACATTTGCCAGGAGCTATCACAACCTCTTGAATTGTTGAAAATCAGAGACTTGATGCAAGTGAGTAGTCTTTCATACTGTCATGCCTTTAGTCTGCAATCCAACCCAACATGTTAAGGCAGCTGGAGATTCTCTCTTTGAAGAACACACATATCTTTTTTTTTTTTTTTAATATATATATGTATTTCAGCCTTCTGTTAGCTGTTTCACTGACATGATCACAATGACATCATGAGCAATGTCAATCACTGATATCATATTTGTCCCCGAACAGAGTTTTCCACTTGAAGATGTACTTGTGTGTCTTTTCACAGCTCTTTGACCTCCTTAAAACATGACAACATTTGACAGGATGAATAGACCGGCATGACAGACAGCTATTTCCCACAGTTGCTTACAGAGTGCTGATCTTCTATATATTCTAGGATTTCCATGACCTGTCCTAGCACATGTTCCTGTCTCTGATCAACACATCTTAGGTAAAACAGGTTAGAACTCACACACACCAATGGACTTCCTCAGATTTACAAATTTGTTGAAGTCCAGAGGCTTGGTAAACAAATCAGCTACCTGTAAATCAGTGCTCACATGGTCAATCTCGATCAGTTTCGCCTCAACAAGTTCACGAACAAAGTGGTGTCTAATATCTATATGTTTGGTTCGTGAATGTTGAACAGGATTCTTTGAAATATTAATTGCACTCAAATTATCACAATGAATTAAAAGAGTATCAGAATCCATACCATAGTCCGAGGCCATTTGTCGCATCCACAGAAGTTGTGTGCAACAGCTTCCTAGAGCAATGTACTCAGCTTAACCAGTTGATAGAGAGACACTGTTTTGTTTCTTGTTGTGCCATGAGATCAGATTGTTGCCCCTAAAGAAGCAACCTCCACTTGTGTTACGACGATCATCCACAGAACCTGCCCAATCAGCATCACAATATCCGCTCAGACCGGTGTTGGTATCCTTGGTATAATGGATGCCAAAATCCAATGTCCCTTTAATGTACTTGATGATCTTCTTTACGCATAGTAAATGCGACATCTTGGGCCTGGCTTGATAGTGTGCACAGATCCCTACTGACAGACATATGTCTGGCCGACTAGCAGTCAAATACAACAGATTTCCAATCATCCCTCTGTATAGTCTCTCATCTACATCTTCCCCCTCGTCATCCTTGGAGAGTTTGTCGTTTGCTCTCATTGGGATCTTTGCTTCTTTACTCTTATCCAAGCCAAAGCGTTGTACAAGCTCCTTAGCATAAGTGCTTTGAGATACAAAGATCCCATCAGTTGATTGTTCAACTTGCAATCCCAAAAAATACCTTAACTCTCCCACCATACTCATTTCGAACTCCTGAGACATGCTTTCCACAAACTGTTTTACAAGAGGCTGACACGTGGAACCAAAGACAATATCATCCACATAGATCTGAACAAACATCACATTGTTGTTGCTGTTGAGAATAAACAACGTTTTGTCAACACTCCCTCGATTGTATCCGTGATCCATCAGAAACGTAGTCAATCTCTCATACCATGCTCGTGGTGCCTGCTTTAGACCATAAAGGGCTTTCTTGAGTCGATAAACATGCTCAGGGTGCTGCGAATTCTCAAAGCCTTTTGGTTGCTCAACATAAACCTCCTCTTGTAGTATTCCATTTAGAAAGGCACTCTTAACATCCATCTGATGCAAAGTGAACTTAAGAGCACATGCCATACCGAACATAAACCTGATTGACTCCAACCTTGCCCACCGGAGCAAAGGTTTTATCAAAGTCAATTCTCTCAATTTGAGAATAGCCTTGAGCTACCAACCGTGCTTTGTTCCTCACAATGCAGCCAGTAGCATCACTCTTATTCTTGAATATCCACTTTGTTCCTACGACGTTGACGTCAGCAGGACGATGAGTGAGCTCCCAAACATCACTTCTTTCAAATTTTTCCAACTCATCTTGCATAGCAGCAACCCATAACTCATCACGAAGCGCCTCCTTGTGATTCTTAGGCTCAATGGAAGAGACAAAGCATGCAAATTGCACTACATCAGAGTCCTGAGAGACGGACTCTGGAACGACAGCCTTTTGTTTCTTCCCAGCCAACTGAGCAAAATCAATCGGCTTTCCTCTGGTAACTCTACCCCACTGAATCGCACCTATAACATCAGTAGAGGAGTGATTCTTATGAACCTGAGAAGGCACAGGATCTGAAGCAGATGGTGATACAGGCCTTTCAGGGACAACAGGACTGACAGCTTCTTGCACAGACTTCTCAGCATCAGTTACCAGGTCCGTGTCGGAGACAATAGGCACCAATGCCACTTGTAGGAAAGAGGTGTCGTCAAACACTACATTGACAGTCTCCTTAACGGATCTCAGACGTTTGTTGTAGACGCGAAAGGCAGTGCTATGTCCAGAATAACCCAGAAAAATACCTTCATCACTTTTAGAGTCAAACTTACCCAACTGATCCTTATCATTTAGATTATAACATAGGCATCCAAACACATAGAAATAGTGTACAGTTGGAGACTTCCCTTTCCAAAGCTCATAGGGAGTCTTGCTGGTCCTTGGGCGAACATGCACACGATTGATGATGTAGCAGGCTGTGTTCACAGCTTCATCCTTGAACCGATGAGGCACTTGATTTCCATGTAGCATAGCTCGTGCCATTTCTTGCAGCGTTCTGTTCTTACGTTCAACAACACCATTCTGTTCTGGCGTTCTTGGTGCAGAGTACTGATGAGTAATGCCTTGATGTCCACAGAATTGCTCAAACTTGTCGTTTTGAAACTCACCACCATGATCGCTTCGAATGGTCTTGATGGAACACTTCTCACTTTTAATCTGCAAGGCAAGGATACGAAAACATTTAAGAGTATCAGATTTATCACGAAGAACCCTTACCCAGGTGTAGCGACTGTAGTCATCCACCATCACGAAAATGAATCGTCGACCAGAGATGCTCTGAACTTGTATAGGCCCCATCAGATCCATGTGAACCAACTGTAAAGCATGACTTGTGCGAATATCTGGCAGAGACCCATGGGATGCTTTGATCTGGTTTCCCTTGTTGCATGGACCACATACAAAGTGTGGAACACCCTTCAGCTTTGGCAGTTCGCGCACAACTTCTTGGTTTGCCAATTTCAACATCGTGTGTACACTCAAATGACCAAGTTTCTGATGCCACAGCTCTGTGTCTAAATCAACGGTGGCATTAAAGCAAGACATTTCTGATTTCCACATATAGCAATTATTCCCAGATCATTTACCTCTCAGTCTGACAGACCCTTGTTGATCAACATCTTTTCATTCCTTCCTGGTGAAAGTAACATCTAAGCCCTCATCACACAATTGACTGACACTGATCATATTGGCCTTCAATCCATCTACCAGGAACACATCAATCAGCTCGGGTTGAATGTCACCACTAGTTGTACCCTTTCCACGAATTTTCCCCTTTGCTCCATCTCCAAACGTTACTCTTCCAGCAGCAACATCTTCTACGTGAGACAAATTGTCAAGAGCCCCTTTCATATATCTGGAACATCCGCTGTCAAAATACCACTTGGTCTGATCAACTTCAGTTCTATCTGCTGTGTACGCAACATGACAGTAGAGATCATCTTTTCTGACATACCCTTGCCAAACTCTTCTTAACAGCTGAGTAGAAGCTACCATTCTGCACTAGATTTGTCACATGATTCTGAAACTTGAAGCATTGGGCATTGAAGTGATTTAGATGACCACAGTACCATCATCCTCTTCTCCTGCTGAGACCAACAGGTCGCTGAGCAGCATGGGGATAACTTTGTAGACCATACGTTTGCCTCATTGGTACCTCACGCTGCACAAACATCTACCTGGAATGCAGATTTACCTTAGGAATCTGACTATGACGTCCATTTGGTGCAACAAGTTGTGCTTTGGGTTTTTGTTCAGGGTTCTGCTCTTTAATAAACTGTGTGGACTTGTCAGAACTGATTCCCTGATAACCCAGACCCCACTTTGCAGTGCTTGATTGTCCAGTACTGAGCAAGAAGTCCAGATCTTTAGTTCCTTTACTCAGCATCCTGATGCTCTTCAGCTGTTCTTCCAATTGCTTCTCAAGACGTAGAGACTTGGCTTTTTCTTCACATAGTTCCTTAGCCAACAATGCAATGTTCATCTGAAGCTTATCTCTCCCGACAGACAACTCACTGTTATCTTGAGTCTTTTGCACAATAGTTTGAATAAGAAGATTTATCTGATCTTCCATCGACAAGCCGACCTCTTCCCCATTTGAGTCCGACTCGATTGTCTTGTCAATGTCTTCTTTCAATAGCAGAACTTCATCTTCTTCATCTTCCTCGATTACTCCCAGCAGAGCCACAAAGTTGTTCAGAATTTCACCTTTGTTATCTTCTTCATCAGAATCACTTTCACTCCATGTGATGTAGGACTTCTGATTACTTCCTTGGGAGGGACAATCAGTCTTGGTATGACCAAAACCCTTGCATCTATAGCATTGTAGAGAGTGCTTCCGTTTGTTGTTTGGACACTCAGCCTTGTAATGACCATATCCTTCACACTCAGCACACTGACGTTCTGACTTATCATTCTTCCTGAAGCCCTTGGCAGAATCTGCACTTGCAAGTGATGGAGTTCCCTTCCGCTGACCTCTTTCCATCTTGCGAAAATACTTTTTAACCAACAGACCAACCTTCTCTTCGTCTTCAAGCTCATGCGATTCAATAAGTTTCTGTTCTTCTGCAGCTTTAAGAGCAAATGACTTAGCATTCATTTTCTCTTTCTTCATTAGTTGCATCTCAAACGCTTGCATCATCCCAACAACTTGATTATACTTGAGCTCGTCTGAATTCAAAGACACATCAATAGCAGATCTGTGCGGCTGAAACTTGTCAGGTAGACTTCTGAGAAATTTCTTGACCAGCTTCTTGTCCTTGTATCGTTTACCCAACACAGCTGATTCTTGAGCAATACCACTCAACTGACTACTGTAATCCGCCACAGATTCGGTTTCAGTCATTTGCAGATTCTCAAAATCAGATGCAAGATTGTCCAACCTCGTGCGCCTAACTCGAGTAATTCCTTCAAATGTGACTACGAGAATGTCCCAAGCCTCTTTAGCCGACACACAACCTTGAACTTGGTTGAAGATATCTCTTGGCAGAGATTTGAAGATGACTGACAAGGCCTGCGAATTGTGTTTGGCTTCAGCCTTTTCTTCAGCAGTCCACTTCTTTCTATGTTTTTGCACCAATTCACCATCTTCATTCCTCTCAGTTGGATGGGTCCAACCATCCTCCACTGCAAACCAAGCTTCCATGTTGATGCTTGAGATGACTTGCTGCATCGAGACTTTCCAGTAATCGAAACATTCTGGATCCAGTTTCAATGCCCCTTGTAGCGTAACAACCTCCAGTGATTTCTCCATACCGTAGTCGCAAGATCTCACATGTTGAAAAAGATATCAGAATTTTATCAGGTGTCTGCTCTGATACCAATTGTAAAGGTATAGAGATAACACAACACACAAAAACTAAACTTGGAACGCGCCAAGCAAACGCTTTTAATCAATCTTATAAAAACCCTCGTTTCTTACAAGACTTGAAAAACAAAGCTCACTCTCCTATCTATCTAACACCACCCTGTGTAGATCTAAAAGAGTATACCACACACACTCACCTTCAAAGCTTTTGTACTTGCTTGAAGGTTTATAAAACTCACAACTTTTATCCCACGAGTGCTAACCCTTTTTGCGGCTAGCCCTCGTCATTTTATAACCCACACACGATCTCTAACCTAGATCTTGTGTATCCTAACTAAAAGGAAATACTCCTTATCCCTAAGAGAATATTTTCCCTTATCCATGTAATCAAATATACTCTCAATATCTTCGAGTATATCTTGATCTCTTCTTCCTTCCTTCTCACGCACCTTGTCATTGTGTCAACAATATTTCTCCACGTCAGCACGTCAAGCCACGTCAGCATATCAGCCCTCTGAGATACTTCACAGCTGTCTGTTCCCTTCAGAACTCTGTTGCACTTTCATGTTGGTCCTAGTATCTACACCATTGGAGGATTAGTGAATAAGAATGCTTCGTCTAGCGTCATAGTCATGGATTGTCGTTCTCACACATGGCGTGAGACACCACCTATGCTTGTGGCCCGTGAGTTCCAATCTGCTTGCGTCCTTGATGGAAAAATATATGTAACAGGAAAATCTTGATTTGACGAACTGGATGGAGGTTTTTGATACGAAGGCTCAAACTTGGGAGTTTTTGCAGATCCCTAGCGCGGAGATATTTGGAGGTTTTGAATACAAAAGCGTAGAATATGAAGGAACTGTCTATGTGAGGCCTGAGGCGAAGGATGTGACTTACATGCTTCATAAAGGCAGATGGAGAACCGCAGACTTAGAGACGAATAGTGGATGGGGTCGTCGATCATCATCTTATTGTGTGATAGAAAACGTGTTCTACCGTTCTGATGGTAAAACAATCGGACTGTTATGATTTGAAAGAAAGATTATGAAAATTTTTGAAAGGTTTGAAGAAATTACATAGTTTAACTCGTTTTGCTCATATTAACTTTGTGAATTATGGTGGGAAAATGACAGTTTTGTGGGAAGAGTATGTGGTGGCTAAGAATCATAAAGAGACAATGATTTGGTGTGCGGAAAATGCGATTGAAAAACGCCAAAACAGAGAGATTTGGGGAATGGTGGAGTGGGTTGACATTGTACTGTCTACAACCAATGAACCATATGGTTTAGCGCATGTTCTTGCTACTACCATTTGATGGATCTGAGTCATGATTTTGTGAACACTCGATGCAAGGGATAAATACCACTTTGTTTTGGTCTTGAAAAGAACATATTTATTAATTCTTGTTGTCATATATATTATGCTTGAACTTTATGGATGTCAGAATCCACTCATAGCATTTGTCAGTATTGAGTTTTAGGAAAGTCATTAGATGAAAAACTAATATATTTGTCTTGATGAATAAGGATTTGAATGAATTAATGTAACGTAACTTTCATATTGATTATTATTGAAATAAGTTCATGAATAAGTTAAGGGAGAAGACAATTTTTGAGCTACATATATAATGAGGAGTTTCCAGTAGAAAAAAGAGGATTTTCTTTCATGAATATAATGAATGACCTCTTCCTTTAATCGGGATGTTTGTGGTACGTTCCATAGGATAGATTAGTCAATAGAAGAGGTGACTTGGCAGTTGGAAGGGAAATACTTGCCTTCAACCAGAGGGATTCTGCTTTGAAAATTTTATCTTAGCAAAACTTGTTTGATTCTTTTAGAGATTATGCTTTGATGATTGTATGAAGTTGACGCTATGAATCTTTAGCATCGTGATCGACATGATATAATGGTTGGGAGTCTTCAGATCGATATTGCTGTCAGATTAGGATGTGTTGCTCTTCGGTTTAAATAGCTTGTGTATTTTGGATTCAAGATTCAGTAAAGGAAGTTTGGTGAGTTGGAACACTATCAATTGATGCGTCGTGATGAGCTCGGTTCGATGAACGCGACTATGGAGCTTCAAAATCGTATGGCAAACAAGATTAATACGTTTGGTAAAGAAGAAGAATTGGAGACAGAGCAAAGGAAGTGGTGCCGTGGAGGCCAAGCTTGCACAATGAAGTGAAGACATGGGGATGAACAAGATTTAATTTAACTAAAACGAGAATTCTAAATATTTTATTATATATCGATTTCTATTATATGCAATAATGTTGTAAAATGTTTTGCAAAATTTACAAAGAATATAATGCTATAAAATCATAAAAGAGACATGAAGTGGAAATCAACGGTATCGAAGTAGACTTGAAAGTGAAACGGTGTCGAAGTAGATGGGGAGTGGAAATAGATGGTTCTTTGTTATTCGGAAGTGGACAGGAACCTCGTGAAGGACTAGATGAGATCTGGAAAGGCCGCAAGTGCCTCCGAAAGGTGACAACCTACTGCAGTCACGCTCGTGAGCTGGCGTAGATTGGCAATGCCAGCCGAAGCACAAAACGCAATCCTGAGCGTCGAGTGCAATCCCTAACAATTGCAATGATGGCTGCGTCATCAAAGCATGAGCAGTGCTACATAAACAAACACACAAAAACGAACATTAGTATTAAATTTTTTTGTCAAAAAAATAGAAAAAAGGAAAAAAAAAGCTTTGTTGTGACGAATTGGTACCTGTAAGTGTAGGTAAACAAGCATCGTACACTGACTAACCAGGTAGATTAGGCCGGTTGGAGTGATCTCATCACATCCCAACACCTCAGAACCTCTGGAGCAAAGAGAAATCCACGGCTAAGCTGGCAAGATGAGCATTAGTAAGCACATCCATGTACTTAGCGGTAAGTCGGTGATCCATAGCAGCTGAGACTAGCCTCTCGAAACCACGAGCCCTCAGCGGAAAGAAGTCACCGGCGACTCTAACACGGTCAGTCCCCGACAAACTAAAGAGTGTGTGTTCTTCCTTAGAGGTGTGTCATAAAACGTATAAGCAAAGAGAGCACATCAAAATTAATGATTAAATAAAAACATCAAAATTAGTGTATTCAAAACCAGATAAGAACGGACATAAGTATTCGATTAAAAAAAACTGATAAAACCACATAAGACCATCGTTATCATATAATCCCATTAATCAAATTTCTTTATTAAATATTAACTTAAAAAAATCAGAACCAATTAAAATATGACACATAGTATAAAAGTGTATTCAATAATGTCTTAAGTGTATTCTTAAAAATATTTTTAATTTTCTTTTTTTAATGAATGTCTTTAATTTAATATTAAAAATTAGGAAAGACACTCCATTTATCACTAATGGAGGCGAGGCCATAAATCACAATTAAAAACCGCTAAGACCGGTGAACTAACAATAATCCGGTTCTTCAATAACTAGGTTTCGTTTTGTCCATTGGCACCGATTTATTTTATCATTTGATCTAATCGTTATCTTATTACATAAATATATGAGACAAAACGAGTAACAAAAACTGTGCACACTTCAAATTTCAATCTACTTTATTTTATATATATAAAGATTAATAGGGAATGATAAACCTGGTTTTGGTTTACTGCTGCTACGGTTAGACCCAATATCAAAATCAGGCATATCATTGTCAAAATGAGGCATATCATTGGCTATATCACGTTATTTTGTTTATCTAATATTTATAACAAATCAGGCATATCAAATCTTTAAAAAGAATTGTTATCTTTATAGCAAATATCTGGTATATCATTGGCTATTTAAAAATAAGATAACAACTTTCTAAGATTTGCTATTTTGTTTTAGTTTAGATAAAATAGCCAATGAGTTGATATGGCTTGCTCCTGCCAAACAAAAAAAACATATTATAATTTTTTAAGATTCTTATGACCGATTGATCTCATTTTATTCATTTATAATTTTACAAAATTATAAATAAATCACGCAAGATTTTGATTTTTGCCCACCTCATTGATTCACTGGTCTCTCTCACCTCTTTAATTATGCCTTTTCATATTTTTTTCAATTACTTTGTCTCCTAATTCTTTGTTTGTAATTGGTAGACAAGCTGGTTTTTTCAAAATAAAAAATTTTAGTATTATTTGACAACTTTTTGTTCTACAATTTTTGTGGACAAGTTAAATTTAACTTAATATTATAAATTAAATTCAGATTATTGGTAGACAAATTAATTTACTGTTAGAAAAGTTTAAATTGTAAACTCAATTTAAGTTAACTAACTGGTAGACAAGTTTAATATTGTAAAGTAAATTCATTTTACTGCTAGACAAATTAATTTACCAGTAGACAAATTTATTACTGTAAAATAATTCACTTTATTAATAGACAAATTAACTTACCAGTAGACAAGTTTAATACTGTAAGCTAAATTCAGTTTACTAATAGGCAAGTTAATTACTTGTAGACAAGTAAAGATTTAAACTTATCTATGAATTTTACAATTGTCCACAAACAACAAAACCAATTTGTCTACCACTAAAATAATAAACTTGTCTACAAATTATCATTTTTCTACACGCCAGTCCTCTTTTCTTACAATTTTTTTTTTTTTTGTAATTTGTTTTGACACCATCTTATATAATCTCATATACTCATAAGAGATTAATCAATTATCTATCACTATAGTGTAAGTTTTGCCCCCAAAAGAAAAAAAAAATTATAGATTCAAATTATAGTTGTTCTGTGGCAAATATGAAACGATACGATTACTCCTCCTCCTACTGTTTCGTCCGAGCTATAACAATGTTGCCTAAGAACGACAAGTGTAAATAATACAATTTGCTTTTATTTGAACATAAAAGTATGCAAGTTTATAACGTGTATAATAAATATATCGGAGGAAGCTAAGGATTGTGCATGACCAACCGTTTTTGCGGATGTGAATCCCATTGTTCACATGGACATTTGTAATTAACTAATTAATCTCTTTACTAGTAGTTAAAAGAGAAAGCTGTGAGAGTTTGTAGTTTGTGGTGTACATGAATCACAAACAAGAGTTTTGTTAGTCTCATGTTTTTAACATCATTTTTTTTAATAAAGCAAGGATCCAAATCTTTATTCTTGATATAACATTTTCATAGAACGGCGGTAACTAATCAAGCAGTGGTGACGACCTATCGAGGGCATATATATAGCTTCAATCCAATCCCTCTTTCTCAGATTTGAAGAAACAGAAGAATTATTACAAGGCTATTGTTTAGAATTGAATTGAATTGAATGTCAAGTAAGAGATCGAACACAAGAAACTAAAAACGGCAAAGGTAAATCCTAGAAGATGGATGGAAATCACACAATTGCATGCATTGTAGCCACAAAGCTGGGATTCTCTAATCCTGCCGCCACACGTTCTTTGTCCCCTAGCCGTTTATTAACTGCAATTTTAACACCAATTTGAGCGACTCAACAAATCTTTTCCATTGCAAAAAAAAAAAAAAAAAAAAAAAAAACTGATAATTTTATACCTGCAGCCTCCTTTGCATGACTCCCTGGTGCTACTATCACATCAACCTAATGTTTCAATTACATAAAAATTAGCTCAAAGATTACGAAAGGATTTTTTAAGAAACAAATATTCAACGCAACAATGCTTTGTTTGTACCTTGAATCTAGCAGGTAGGCTTTGCAAAAGTTTTGCGTGGATGCAAAGACCAATGATTTGTGGCAAGTGACATTGTGGAAGGGTTGGAGTGAATGTAATTCTGTAAAAAAAAAAAGATGGCACAGTTTAGTACATCTCTGGATAAAGAGAGAAAGGTAATTAGAAAAATCGCAATATATAACTGTTTTCTTACCTAACGTAACTCTTGTCATTATCAACTTCAACTGATTCCTCTGTAACTATGTTGAGATCTTCTAGAGAAAGGTCTTGATGCTCTGGATCTTTAATATCTCTTATATGATTTGTAGATTGTTAAGGAAAAAAGAAAAAGGAGAGGTGCATGATCCAATATTATTAATAAACATAAACATGACAAAATCAATGTCTTAGTAATTAGGGAATAAGAAATTGTAAAAGGATATCAAAAATCTCGAGCTGGTCTATCGGTTCTACTGAAGACTCATCGGTATTGCTCTGATTAGTACGAGCACGCCGTTCTCTCTTTGGGTAAACAATTGGGTTCTCATTCATTAATCCAGAAACCATATTGAACGCTTAATATAAACCCTTAACGATCAATAGTTGCCAAAACCAAAGAAGCTTTGTTAATTGTGATGTGGAAAAAATCCTAAATAAACCTTCAATCCTCAAAGGGAGACGGAACAAAGAAAAGAAGAACGAAATACGTAGAACCAAAATAAGCAGGATACCGTGATAAAAAAAGTTTGTTCTCGATATGATATATAACCTCAACAAGCGATTTGACCTAATCCGACTCAAATATTTTCCTAAATACAATTTAAGTCGTGATCTCTCTCTCTCTGTATAATGTTATCATTGTTGTAAAATATGTCAAACTGATTATATCAGGAAAAAAAGAAAATAAAAAAAGAGTAATACACCGCGCAAACTTCACAATTATTTTGTCTCTGTCCCAAGCCATAACACTTTTTTATTTTTCTTTTTTTATAAATTTAAATAAATAGAAACCAAACTGAATAAATTAAATAATCTTTGAAAATACGGTTTGATTGTGGTTCGGCAATAGGTTTACTTTCCGGTTTCAAATTAACATGTTCACACTTGAATCAAATTTTCTGATTTCGGAGCTAAAACACTCGTTAACCAAACCAAATAAATCAGATTTTCTTTTAGTATAATTTCTCCAATTTAACAACGGAGGTGACCAATAACGAAAAGCCAAAAAAGAGAAGACAAAATTATGAACTATAATAACTTTCGATTCGACTTCAATCCACTTGAAGTTGAAGTACAAACTAATTCATCACATGGCAGAGACATCTAATAGTATATATGATCATCAAACCACACACAAACAAAAGACTACGGTCGGCTAAAAGATAAGCTGCAGCCGTTATTACACATAAACCAGACCTAGAACACCATTAAGGTTACTTATTTAAATTACTTAGATTAAAAAGACTGGATATTATCTCTGCCTATTTTAAAAGATAGATATCTTCATTCATTTACAGGTGCATGGGTCACACTTGCAGTCAGATCCACACTTGCAAGCATCGTTCTCAGCGTTGTTGCTCTCTCCGGAAGCCTCGTACCGGTTCTTCATTGCCGGTGCAACGCCCAACACCAAAGTCTCAGCTGTAGTCGTCTCGCCGGAAAATCCCAAGTCTGGGTACATTTTGCAACTGTTACAACAATCAAACAAAACCCATCAGTATCCGATGAAAACAGAGATGGTGTAATTTAACAAAAAAAAAAAAAATAATAAGCATCATCGATTCAAAGTTGTTGCATGCAACGATTTCACCGGGAAAAAAAAAACTATTTTCTTGATATACATAATCATAAAGAAAGTAAACGTGACGTTACCCTCCGCAACCGTTGCCGCACTTGCAGCCAGATCCACAACCACAGTTCCCTCCACAGCAAGACATTTTTTTTAGAGAAATTTTCGAAGGAAAGACAAAATATATCTCAGAGATTTGTTACAGAATGAAAGCTAATGACAAGAGATAGATAGCTCCTAAATTTATAAGCTAAATGAGAAAACAATGACCATACACGTGTCGAGATCTTACTCCGCTCTTATCTCCTAAATATCAGTTCTAAACTAGTTTTTTACGTTTCTAACCCTTTCGTGGCATTGATTCTCGTACGTCGGTTCAAAATAATTGCGGAGTGTGTGTTGGTTCTGGTACGTTCGAGAGCGTACCCAAGTTCCGTGTGTTGCGGTCCTATCACCGTTAAGATTTTAACACCGCCTTATGTGTACTCGTGTAGATCTAAATCTACGGTTGCGATCTTTGTTAACCTTAATTGTCCTTTGTCCACAGCATATATTCGTAAAACTTTTAGATTTTTATTTTATTTTACAATAGTAAAACAAAGATATATTTAACAGGGAAAATATCTAAAAATATACCCAATAAAAAGAGTTTTCTTGGAGTTCTTGATATTACTAGAGTTTTTTTTTTTGTTTTTGTCGTTTCTTAAGAAAGAGTTATCCAATAAAAAAAAGAGTAAAATACGTTGAAAAAGAGAATGAGAAAATCTTTGAAGGGAGAATTCAATTCATTATGTGTGGTCGGGAGGGAACGTAGCAAAAAATCAGTTCCGGATTCTTATCCGAATTTAATTCCAGTAAATATGAAAATAAATAGTGATCTTCTATGCAACTTTTTGAAAATCATTCATCGGCCTTCAGAGTATAGGCTTTTTAATTGTTTGATAGTAGAAAAGAAATCATTTGTGCTTTGATCAAAAAAAAAAAACATTTGTATAATCTGTGTTTAGCATGTAGTTATTTAAACTAAAAGTATTTGTTTTGAGAAATGTATTTATCCACGGTTGCTAAAATTAAAAGCCATGTTTTCGAATCTATTAATAGGATTATTGACTAATTGTACATTTTTGTATATGCAAGATAATATACATATATGCTTCTTGCACTGTATAGTTTTTTTTTACTTTTCACTAACATTGGTAAACAAATTCAACATACATGTTAAATTATGCGCGCGGGCAAATGATAAAAACTTTGTGGAATCGCACAAAAAAACCAAAATTCTAAGCTACTTTAGTAAGTCTCTTCAAAATATTAGTATTTCACATGGAAGATCTCCAAATTCTTCCTTCAAGTGATATCACAATCACAGAAACATCGTCGTGATACTTCCGACGATCTCCTTGTGGTATCTCCAGCAATTCATGAAAGTCCATACCTAAAATTAAACAAAGTCGTACGTGAGTTTATCATCAAAGACTGTGCAATAAGAAGAATGTTTAGTGCGTTTGCGATTTGTTCTTTATTATTAGTACCATATTTCTTGGCAGCTCGAAGCAGGACTTCTTGAATGAGATGCTGAGCAGGATCGCCTTCAGGGAATGCTGAGATGAATGAGTCAA
Organism: Camelina sativa; assembly: GCF_030686135.1. Taxonomy (NCBI): domain Eukaryota; kingdom Viridiplantae; phylum Streptophyta; class Magnoliopsida; order Brassicales; family Brassicaceae; genus Camelina; species Camelina sativa. The sequence continues at coordinate 3,512,706 of NC_141880.1, forward strand.
CCTCGAAGATTGCTTCCTCGTTTGAAAAGTATTCGTATAACCCGTCAGAGGATAGGATTAGGAACTTGTCACGTGATGAGAGTCTATGGTGGTGGAGCGATGGAGAGCAAGTGATGTAAGGCGATGTTCCCACGTAGTTGATTCTAAACATTTCTAGAAGCGCTTCGTTCCATTTTGGCTAAGGAACGACAATTGAACTATTATTATCAAACCGAATAAAAACAAACCAAACAAATTAGTCTTTAATGGTCTTAATAAATCATGTCTATATACCTGTTTAAGAAAAGCAGCGCCAAATGCACGAGTGACTTTGAGATAACCTTTTACTCTATTATTCTCTATGGCCAATGCATCATCAGAATGTTCCTTCTTGATTCTTCTCACTTCCTATCACGTAGAAAACCATAATCAGTTTCTCATGTTTTTTCTTCCCAATCAAACCAAACACAAATTGAGATCAGGAGTCGCAAAAGATTTTCACCTCTACAACGCTCGTGCTATGTTCCTTATTTAGTTGAATAGGAACCAAAAGATTCATTCCTGTTTCTGTTGTGAACGATGTCTCTAATGGACTATCTTCTTTGATTCTCTCAAGCTCCTTTTGCATCTTCTTCTTCTTCCCGTGATCTGGTCTTCGAGCAAGAACCGCTCGGCTATCTCCTACGCTCATCACGTAAACGTCTTCCCCTTTCATCAACGTCACAAGAACGCAAGATCCCATCAATGCTAATTCAGGATTCTCATCAACCATCAGATCAAACGATTCCTCTGTTTTCTTCAACGCTTGTTGAAGAGCTTTTAGAACGCCTTTGTGGTTAATCATCTCCAAATCCTTCTTATTCATTTTAATATCATTATTAGACTTTGTGTTATGCTCCCACTCGTACTTCCATTGCAACTTCTTCATGTCACTCGTTATGTTTCTTGGTCCGCAATCAACATTGTCCCCATTCATCACACGACAGCTTTCTTGTACTGAATCATAATCATGCTCGACTGTAATCTCGTTGTCACTATATGATTCAAGATTCTTGGATTCGGATTCACCTTTATCGATCCATAGTAACCCTTTGAGCTCTTTGAGCACAGCAGCGTAGAGATTCTTGAGAAGATAATCCGGTGGATCTGGACCGCTGAATCCGTCGTATATGCCGACGAAAAGCCAACCGTTTTCTTCCGATAGGATGACGTGGACTCGATCTTCCCCTGCTTTCCCCTGCGCCCATTGTATCCTTGGCTCCTCCGAAGCAGACTCAGTCTTCTCTTCTTCTACTCCTCCTTCTTCAGTTCTAGGGTTCTCGTGGCTGCTCTGAATCGTGCTGATCTCATGAGGTGCCCCATTATCGGAGTCTGATGATCCGTCGAATGAATCGGAGCTGTTGATTGGCTCGATCACGCTCTTCTTGGAACGAGATAAATTGTTAGAAACCAGATTCGTGAAAACGTTTTTGAATGTAAGAAACTTTTTGTTAGGTTTTGGTTTCGTAAATGATTTGCTTCCACTTTTGTCCTTCTTCTTCCCTGAAACCAACCCGCTTTCGATCGGACCGGACAAGAACCGGCGTTCGAATAAACCGGACCCGTGAACCGTTTTTTTAATCGGACCACGTGGCAAGGGCTGGAGAGGCAAGGAGGTGAATCTATTGGAGCTCTCGAACGCGGAAGCTAAACCAGATGTGTCTGTTGAAGGAGAAGCTGAGAGAGCCGTCGAAGTATTAGCGCTAACGGAGGCGCCGGAGATTGAACGGAAAGTGGTGGTGGTTCCGGGTATAGGGTCGGGTCGGAGGGGTTGTTCCGGCGGGAAAGAAGTTTTTGATACGGTGAGAACTGGTGGAACGTAGCAGAAAGAGTGGCCGAGGTTTTCTTGACTGTTAACTACTCCAATATCGTATCGACTGTTAACTTTTCCGGCGGTGGTTCCGGCGCAACAGCCACTAAAACATGCGACTCCAATTCCCATAGTGGGAATGTTGAACGACGCAGAGATATTAAAACGGCAACGTTCAGTGAAGGAGAAACTGTGTCGTGTCGTGTCGCATGATGGAGGCGAAACGACGCCGTTAGTGTATAAGTAGATTTTGTTGAGACAATATGATGGAATAGTAGCTTCGGCCTATTTATGTTGGAGCCAAATGGTGTACAATATGATGAAAAGAGTTGACTTTTTTATTCGGTTTATTCTGTTGGAATTATGTTTATTCCAATTTTTATTTGAATTAGTAAAAAAATAATGAAAATTTTGACAAGTTAATAGTATATCGTATCGTAAATAAGATTATGATTTTGCGATGATGAATGATATCATTTTCACTATAAACCAATGTCCCTAGTTTAGTATTTTACAATATACTTTTCTTTTGGTAAAACTTTTCATTGTTCATTTAAATAAATTTGTATTTTTGGTACGAGGGAGTTGACTTTTAACGAAGGGTACGTGTGGTTTGATTTTATAAATTATACAGAAAAGTATGAAATTATTTAACTAATGGAATGCAAAAAGTCAAATGACTTACATGTTAATTCCGTTACTAATGTAGTTTAGACCAGTCGCAAAGAAGAAACTAAATGCAGGAAACTTGCTTTAGCTTCTCTCTAGACCAATATTATCAAATTTAACATCATTAAAAAACAAAACAAAACTAGAAACTAATTTGATTGGTTATGGGTTTGTTTTGTAAATACGTTAGAGCATCTCTAATGCTCCTCTATTTTTTTTTCTATAATAGGGGTGAATAGAGGTCCTCCAATACTTACTTGTAATAGAGATCTTCTATAATAGAGATCCTCCAATTCACCTCTATTTTAACCTGTAAAATAGAGATTGCTATTTTTTCTATCTATTTATAGAGGAACTCTATTTTTTTCTACAAAAGGTTCCTCTATAAATAGAGGAACTCTATTTTAGAAGTGAGAATAGAAGTGGGTTGGAGTAAAACTCACCTATATTATAAAAATTTCTATTATAGAGGAAATAAATAGAGAATTCCATTAGAGATGATCTAACATATGGAAAGTGGAACGACAATACTTACTTGTAATATTTGTTGTGTATGAAATTGATTTTATAAAGCTTGAAATCGAGACTTCATGTTAATCTATATGTTGCTTCCTTGTTTAGTTTTCTTTATAGCAAAAAAAAAGAAAAATCGTGTTAAAATTCAAACATTACAATCAGCATGTTAAACTGGCAATGACTTAGTTATAACAAGTATGAATGCAAAAAAACAAAACTAATATTTTACCAGTTTGGAAATTAATATCATAAAAAAGATACCAGATATTCTTTGTAAGAGCAGCTGGCTGCTTACGTTGCAATATATGCATTGCATGAACTCTGCAATCAAATTTTCTTTCTAAGTTTAATCCTTTGAAAATTTCAACGTATCATGTTTCTATTTTTCACAGACCTCAATAACAATGAGATTTATATTACTAATTCTGCTACTAGTCGATGAGAATAATAACTCGACTAAATGCCATGATCAGGACAGAGTGTTCGAACATTCATTTTTAAATTAGTTTATTAACCATATATTATTATGCTTAAGCACGTAATTATATTTTGCGAATCCTTATAAAAAATTTTGTCAACGATTACGGGATTGAGAACGTGGAAGCAAAGAGCTTTGCAACTAATTCCACCTCTGACTATTTCTAAAAGAAATTTTTTAAAAAGAGTTATTACCACAAACAAGCTCATTCAATCTCCTCCCCATTCTTGTTTAGACGTGTGGAGATAATATACCTCATTCATATAGATATAGTTCGTTACATCATACTTATATAATTCACGTTTTGGTTATAGAAAAAGAAGAAAAAACATGCACAGTTGATAAACATGCTTACAGTTACAAACTTACAATAATAACTTTGACGCAATTTACTATTGCATCACATTCATATTTTCAGTTCAACAAGAGGTATTGCACGGGTAAGGACAATCGATTAGCTTAAGCGGCTTTCGGTTGAAGTACCAATCACCTACAGATTCTGCAATGGTCTGTTCCAACAACAACAAAATGAAGGAGACACGAACTTGGTCAGTTCATTTGCTTGAAGAGAGGCTCGAGAAAATAAAGCAACCGATTACGTTAGTTGTCTTTTTTATTAATACCTTATTTTCGATTCTTGTTGAGGTTGGAGAGTGCCATGACTCTGTTATAGATGTCTGGCAATGGGAATTGCACGAATTTATGAACATCCCTCCGTCTTTGCTCTGATGAAATCCCCCAATAGCATCCATCAGAGAACTGCGAAAACCTGCAAATCATAATAGATTGATTTAGTACAGAGCTAATAGACATTAGAAAAACATAACTTATCCTCCAAGGAAGACCAGAGATCTTAGTAAAGCCGAAAAGATTAACAAAGGGACCAACAAACAGAGACTACATCTACGGATTGTAGTTTGAAACAGATGAGAATTTTGAGAAACCGTTTTTTATAGAATCAATTTGCTCATATTGGTGCAACATCATTAAGGTTTGTTAATGAGTAGATAAATTACCATGTAAAACTTTCATCTGTGAGGCGTCACAGTCCTGGATATTGAGTTTACACATCGCCCATCTTTTATCCGGATCCGCAGAATTTGGTACTAGGACATGCCGAATCTGAATATGCATGTGCTTAGTTTTAGTAAAACAGAAAACATGAATTGGAGTAAAATCAAATTGACACAAACAAAAAGTTTCTCATGTATCCTTTGGATTAGTAACTCTAACCTGCCAATTATCGTAGGCTGCGTTGACAAGAAATACCGGAGTTCTTATGTTTTTAAGGAATTCTTGAGGAAACATACACTGGAAACCGAAATCAAGAAGTATCAATACCAATCATAATCAGGCAAGAAAGTTTTTTCAAAGGTAGAGACAAAACCTACCTTAGAGGGCTCTGTTTTGGCTATACAATTCTGATCCAAGCTCTTATCTACCCCCTGGTGGCAGCGACACAATCCAAAACCATGCAATCTTGACATTATTTATTTCAATGAAGAATTCAAGATAATATTGGTAGAAAGTGAATACAAACCTGCAGGGTAACAACATCGTGATAGAAAGATTCCATTGTTGGGTTTCCTAAGACATCAGGCCTGAAAAAGAGGAAAGTAGATTTACTAAGACTGAGAGCACTGGGCAAAACAGACATAAATGTTGTCGAAAAGTAGTGATAAAAGGCAGTTTACATACACGTTGAGAAAGAAGCCTCCATCGGAAACACATTTAACAGATGCATCTTTTGGCAGACGATCTCGAAAGTAGTCACAATGTATAAGAGTTGCCAAGCCACCTGCAGAACATCCTGTCAGAATGGCCTGCGTTTCCTCGAAATGTGTAACACCAAAAAGAAACATTAATGAAATGGCAAGACAGAGGCTTAAATTCTACAAATATTCAGATTGATATATAGATGAAAATACAAGGCAGGTAATGAAAGACTACTAATACAATGCCGTTAATAAGATAAAGAGGACGTTACCTGTTTGGCACGTGACATGCCCATCGACAACAGTTCATCCATAATGGCCTCCCAAATGAGCTGCCCTCGGAAGAAAAGACGCGTTTCATTCTGAGAAGAGAGAAAGAGAGAGTCAAAGAAACATGAAAGTTTTATAGCACTCAATAGAATCTACAACCCATAATTTCCTATTCTACCAAAAGACTTACTTACCTTGACTTCAGCTTCAGGGTGTCCAGCGAAAGAAGCACCATCACAGTACCGTATATTGACTCTATTCCAGTTAAAGAAGTCTACAAACAAATATACATTTAGACTCAAAACTACTGGTAATATACAACTAGTATGGAAGAACTGCTAGAGAATTCTCTCGTACCAGGATTTTGAGAAGGGTCACTGCTTAAAACGCCAAGAAAGGCCACTTCATCTTTAAAGTAGTTTGAAGAACCTAAGCTAGTCATTGCTCTAGAAGAACATGACTCAATTGTACGGCACCAACCTCCACCCTTTTATAAGAAAATATCTCACTCAAAATTTGTATTTCTAAATTCCCAAGTAAAAAAGATTCAAATTCTAGCTATCAACAAATAAGATTAGTTACCTCCAAAAAGAGAAGCCAGCTTTTGGAGCCAGATCCTGAACCCTTATGAAAGTGATACCCAGGTAAGCTTCCATCTAAGCAAACTGTGACAAAATATACTCCGATAGTTTTCGACTTTAAACAAAATAAAATAGAAGAATGAATCTATTGAATGATACAGTACAAGCTCCTCTGTCTTTAGCTTTACTCGACAACGTAAGTCTGACCATATTGCTACGGTCTGAAGTTGAATCGACGAAGAAAGAAAGGGAAAATACGATCAAGACGAGTCGGATTGAAGGGACAAGCCATTTGCTTTTAGACCATAATTTGCTTCGTTGCAGAGAGCGAATCGCCATTGAAGAACAGAACAAAGCTAAGGAAGCGATCAGTGATCAAACTATACGTCAGAAGTTTATAACACAAAGCAGGTGGTTTTCTTAGTAATTACTATCGGAGTCTTCGCATGCGTCTTCAAAACGTTACAACAACTTGATGTTTTTGTTTTTATGAAAAAAAGCTATAAAATGGTGGGAATTTATTTTATTGGACGACATATTTTGACCGTTGACTTATTATTCCACATACTTATTTTGTAATAATGGTTACTTTGATGCCATGTGAAAGACCTCAGGATCTGCTGTTCCCATTACTTTGGAACTTCTATCCACATTAAAACAAACCTTGTACAAATAAGATACAATCAGAATATACATTTGTGACTGCCAAGTGGCAATTTGGGTAACAATCGATCAAATGAAGACGATATAACATGGACATTATGATATACTGCAACTTGTTGTTTTTTTTTTGTAATGAAGTCTCTATGTGATCATACCAGGAAACAAAGCAATTGGCTTTCTCTGGATATCTTCAGCTTCAAGAACATGAAAACCTTTTAGTACTCAACCGGATTGAGAAGTTTGAGGAAACGACGCTCCCTGGATGAAGATGTTGCCGGAGAATCGAAAAAATAAAGTAACAAGGATATAATAAGGCAAGTTCAGGTGAAATTCAAGTTGTAACAAGAGGGATTGCACGGGTAAGGACAATCGATTAGCTTCACCGGGGTTCGGTTGAAGTACCAGTCACCTACAGATTCTGCAATTGTCTGTTCCAACAACAACAACAACAACCAAAAAGAAGATGAGACATGCATGAACCGGGGTTAACTCATTTGTAAAAAGAAAGGCTTGAGAAAGCAAGCAACACGCTTAAAAATCGTTACTTTATTCTCGATTCTTGTTGAGGTTGGGGAGTGCCATGTCACTGACATGACTGTCTGGCAATGAGTATAGCAGGAATTTATGAACATCCCACCATCTTTGTTCTGATGAAATTCCCCTATCGCATCCATCAGAGAACTGCGAAAACCTGCAAGTCAAATAGTTTACATATAAATACAGCTGACCATATTAGAAAATAACTTATGCTCCGAGGATGATCTTATGATTCTTATAAATGTTCAACTTGTATCTTAATAAAGGCTAAAGATCTATAGCTACTTCACAGCTTGCTCATATCTTCTGATTGTACTTTCAAACAGAGGATACTTCTAATAATCGGACTAGAGAATCAATTTGCTCATCCTTGCTTAACATCATTAAGGAGTACATTACCTTGTAGAACTTTCATCTGTGCGGCATCACAGTCCTTAATATTGAGTCTGCACTTTGCCCAACTTTTATCTTGATCCGCAGAAGTTGGTAATAAGACATTTTGAATCTGAATATGTGTTTGGTATTAGTAAGACAATAAACATGAATTGGAGTAATCAAATGGAAGCAGGCAAAAATAAGTGCTTATGCTTTGATTGGTGACTCTAACCTGCCAAAAATCGTAGGCTGGATTGACAAGAAATACCGGAGTTTTAATGTATTTCAGGAATTCGTGAGGAAACATACACTGGAAATGAAAATCAACAAGTCTCAATACCAATTATAATCAGGCAAGGAAAAGACTATACCAGTAAATGGAAAATACAAAAATCAAGTAAGAGACAAAACCTACCATAGATGGCTCCATTTTGGCAACACATTTCTGATCCAAGCTCTTACCTACGCCCTAGTTGGTATCAACCGCAGCAACCCAGCACATAACCATGCAAAAAAATCCATCACATGTTCTTGTTCATTTCGATGAAGAGTTCAAGAAAAATTATCACAAAGTATGACAGAAAGTGAATAGGAAGGAACCTGGAGGTTAACAACATCATGATAGAAAGATCTCATTGTTGGCTTTCCAAGGACATCAGGCCTGAAATGAAGGAAACTAGCTTTACTAAGACTGAGAGATAGTGTGAACTGGATTCACATAGACAGTAACTTCCAAGCTCTGTGAAGTCTAGTCTGCTAAAAATTCAAGAAAAATCTAACATGTGTGCTTCAGAAACCTAGCTTAGAGCCAAAGAACTTAACAAAGAGCACTGGAATTCATGAGTCTGTGGAAAAGTTATATGAGCAGAGAAACATACACGTTGAGAAAGAAGCATCCATCAGAAACACATTTGACAGCTGCATCTTTTGGAAGATGATCTCGAAAGTAATCACAATGTATAAGAGTGGCCAAGCCACCAGCAGAACATCCTGTAAGTATGGCCTACATTTTTCTCAAATTTACAAAAGAAGAACAAAAATTAATCTGTAGCAAGATCCTCAACTAGGCGAATCCGACAAATGCAAAAGAGACATATGGTCGATATTGTTAATATAAACGGAATACTTGAATGTAAGACACAGTTTCATGGTCACCAGTAGCACACTGACAAATTCATATTTAGAAGATCATGGACGTTTACCCGTTTTGCATCTGACATGCCCATTGACAACAGTTCATCAATAATAGACTCCCAAATGAGCTGACCCCGGAAGAAAAGCCGTGTTTCATTCTGAAGAGAGAGTCGAAAGAAACATGAAAGTCTTAAACTTTAGTTGCTTTCAATAGAATCTGACCCAAATTTGTCACCCTACCAAAGCTTTATTACCTTAAATTCAGCTTCAGGATGTCCAGCAAACGAAGCACCATCACAGTACCTTACCGCAACCTTGTTCCAGTTAAAGAATTCTGCAAAAGCAACAAAAAAGACGGCCTACTTCATATACAAGTATTCTAGAAGAAGGTGAACAACTATAATAAAAGACAACAATGGAGAAGCTACTAAAGATTCCAGTACCAGGATTTTGAGATGGGTCACTGCTTAAAACACCTTGAAAGGCCACTTCCTTTTCAAAGTAGTTGGAAGAACCTAATTTAGTCATTGCTCGAGCAGAACATGACGCAATAGTATTGCACCAGCCTCCACCCTTATCACTCAAATACATCAAACAAGTTCCCAAGTAAATTCATCTAACTTTAAATTGTATCAAACAAAAAATTAAAAGTACCTCCAAATGAACAAGCCAGCTTTGTGAGCCAGATCCAGAACCCTCATGAAAATGGTACCCAGGTAAGCTTCCATCCAAACAAACTACAAAAATTGAAAAACAAATTAAAAATCAAAACTTTAAAAACATAAGACAAAAAAAAAAAAAGTTAGAGGATTAGTAACACAGTACAAGCTCCTCTCTCTTTAGCTTTACTCGACAACTTCAGTTTAACCAGATCGCTGATAGGCAGAGATCGATCAACGGAGGGGATGGTAGAGTCTGATGTGGGATCGAAGAAGAAGGAGAGGGAAAATACGATTAGTACAAATCCAATTGAAGCGACAAGCCAGTCGCTTTTAGCCAATTTTCTAAACCGCAGCAGAGAGCTTAACCTTGGAATCGCCATTGAAGAACAAGGGAGCGATCACTCCACTGATTCAAATTAAATGCTAATTTAACATCTGTGGTTACATGATTGAAACAGCTCAACCGAAACGAAACGCCAAAAACAACCTCATAACCAATCGAACCAAATTATGATAACCGAAATTACCGGTTAGAGAATTGAACCGATTGGAATGCCTAAAGTCGAAACTAAAGCCTCTTTGTGACTTAGAGGGTTTTAGTGTAAATTTCAATGTTTTGAAACTAGCTATTTTGCCGCCTTGCACGAAGAAACAGTGTGTTGCGAAAACGCTTCGATGGCGTCGTCGTCATCGTCAAGGTCGCTGGTTTCTTCATATACCTTCGACGATAAAGACCTAGAAGACGCTGATTTATGGGCGGTGATTGATTCCGCCGCCGCCGCAGCTACTACCGCCGGCAAATCTCCGAAACCCTTAGCTATTAGGTATCCAAATTACAATTCTCCTCCGACGCCTGTTTCGTATCCTTCTCCTCAGTCGAAGATTCTTCAGATCCCGAATCGTGACCTTAATCTTGGCCGGCGGTTGAATGAGGAGTCTCCGCGTCCGAACAAATTGGTCAGATCTCGCGTCTTCTCGGCGGAGGTGAAGAGTGAGACTCCGATGGCTCTTGTTACGACGGCGAACCGCAATTCAACCCCGAGTATCATCAATTCGACGAGGTTTACTTCGCCGGAGAGTTACTTGTCGCCTGGGATTAGGCAGACTACGCCCTTTTCGGAGGTTTCTTCTCCGTCAGCGAGCTGCGTTAAGAACGATCCGGTTAATGAGATGCGACATAGCTTGTCCGGGAGCTTTCCTTCAGCTAATCTGTTCAAGGAGTACCAGAATACAGCCATGGCGGTATTTTGATTTGCTCTATTTCATTGAATTTTATAAAATTTTGTTTATTCTATGGAATTGCTATGATGATTTGCGAACCTACGAAGAAATCTGAAGCTTCTTAGATGATGGATCGTAAAATTTATCCTAGATTTTGTTGATTTCAAGAGTAGTTTTGTGCATTCAAGGTGTTCGATGAAATGCCTAGTAGTATTTATGTGGCGATCATGACGTGTTAGCTTCGTTTCTTCATCAATAATGTCTATAAGCTAGATCACTAGCTTTATGTTTGCTGTTTTTAGATTCACACAAACACTATCATATTTGTTAGTGTGACATCAGAATGCTATGATTTTGTGAAGTAACAATATGGCTTCATCAATTATTACAGATTCTAGAGAAATCTGATTACACAATGATATCAGGGAAGGCATACATTAAGAAGTCAGGTGAGAAGATTATGCTTGCTGTCTGCTTATTGTTATCTTTACGTTTGATATTGGTTTTGATGCTGCGTTGTATGTAAATGTCAAGGTTGGAGGAAAATATCGTTTTACTTCAATGTGTCTTATGAAATCAGAGACAAGACTATTGAATTTGACGAAAACAGAAATGTCCAGCGTGCTGAGTTCATTGTCCGAGCCATCATGCAGTAATGTTCTTCTTTATAAACCTGAATATGATGGTGGGTTTAGCAAATAGTGTGTAGTACTTAAATGTTGTTGAACCTTTTGGTTTATGGTCTTTCAGTGGAGGGAGATTTGCTGACGGATGGGGATCTTGTGAGCGACGTGAGAAAAAATTTCTCAAACCAAATCACGATATCTCCGGCACCGCAGAGACCAGAGCCAAAAACCGAGCTTGCCAGGTAAGATTCCTCTCAGATACTCTTGTTTACTGAATATAGTTGTTGTGCCATTTTCTCACAGACTAAGCTAGCTAGTTGTTATGTCGAGGTTTTTAGCTTTTAAGGTTCTGCATATATAATTCTCCAATTCAGCCTGTTTACAGTTGCCAGAAATGAAAGGAATGGTTGAGACAATGCAACACACTGAGTTCTTGTACTTTACAATCAAACTGAATGCCCTTTAGTGAACGTTGGGTCCTGCACAATGTTATGATTCCAATACAGAATACACTTATTACGATTTCAAGCAATGGATTTAAGGAAAAAAGACTAAGAATCAAAGCACATAGAACTTCAAAAAACTTATAATTAAGAGTTTAACGTTCTACAAACTCTGGTATTAACTTCAATGTTCCTTGTGCTATGTTCCTACTTCGTAATGCTCTAATAATATCCTTTTTGACCTGCAGGATCTTCTAGGAATCGGTGAATATCGAGAAAGCCCAACTGGGCTTCCACGATGATCAGTCAAGAGCAAATGTGTTTCCCGACCTTGCCATCACCAAGCTAAATGTTACCAAACCCACACCAACCAAGTCAAGATCGAAAAGGGGTATGCATATATATATGCACCTTATTATAGTACAAGATAGCTTGATCCAACGGTTTTCATGGATCTGTGAGTTTTTGTTTCATAGGATTAACAAATGGACTTGGCTGTAATGTAGGGGATTATGATTTGTATCAAGTATCTATCTAATATCAACATATCAAATATAACATTCAATCTTATCATTGTTTAGCTATTTCTTATAATTACTGTCATTTAACAGAGGACGTCTAGAGTCGGAAGAGATAGAAGTCCTAAACTCTTGATCTAATTCCACAAGTTAGATAACAATCTGGAACAAGACATAGGAGAGTTTGTTGTGACTTGTGACCTTTGTTGAATTAATCAAAACATCTTCTGTTATACATTAAAAAATGGAGAATACAATCGAAATCCCCCAAGTACATAGTTAACATGAAGAAAAATATAAGGAAACCAAAAAGGGGGGGACAATATAGAGAATAGTATGTTGAAAATACAAACACTAGACAGGACCGAGCACTGAGGAGAAGGTTATTAATCGACTTCCTCGATCTTGGGACCTGCACCTCCAGCAGAAGGAGGAACATCCTCGTCCATTCCTCCAGCAGCTGGACCACCAGCTTCACCACCTTGGTACATCTTCGCTATGATTGGGTTGCAAAGACTCTCGAGCTCTTTCATCTTGTCCTCAAATTCATCACACTCTGCTAGCTGGTTACCTTCAAGCCATTCGATGGCTGCTTCAATAGATTCTTCAATCTTCTTCTTGTCATCTGCTGCGAGCTTCTCACCAATCTTCTCATCACGAATTGTGTTCCTCATGTTGTATGCGTAATTCTCGAGAGCGTTCTTGGCGTCCACCTTCTTCTTGTGCTCTTCATCCTCTGACTTGTACTTCTCAGCTTCTTGAACCATTCTCTCAATCTCATCCTTTGACAATCTTCCTTTGTCGTTGGTGATTGTGATCTTGTTCTTTTGCCCTGTTGTCTTGTCCTCAGCCGAGACGTTGAGGATACCGTTCGCATCAATGTCGAAACAGACAGTGATTTGAGGAACACCTCTTGGAGCTGGAGGGATACCGGAAAGCTCGAATTTCCCCAAAAGGTTGTTGTCTTTGGTTCTTGCTCTCTCGCCTTCATAGACTTGGATCAAGACACCGGGTTGGTTGTCTGAATAAGTTGAAAAGACTTGTTCTTTCTTCGTGGGGATGGTTGTATTTCTCTGGATCAAAACAGTCATGACTCCTCCAGCGGTTTCAAGACCAAGAGAAAGTGGTGTGACATCGAGCAAGAGGAGATCTTGAACCTTCTCGTTACCCTCACCGCTAAGAATAGCTGCCTGGACAGCTGCACCATAAGCAACAGCCTCATCGGGGTTGATGGATTTGCAAAGCTCCTTGCCATTGAAGAAATCTAGGAGCAACTGTTGGACCTTGGGAATACGGGTAGAGCCACCAACTAGGACAACATCATCAACTGAGCTCTTGTCCATCTTAGCATCACGAAGACACTTCTCAACAGGCTCCATACACTTTCTGAAAAGATCCATGTTAAGCTCCTCGAATCTGGCACGTGTGATCGGAGAGTAGAAGTCAACACCATCAAAGAGAGAGTCGATTTCAATGGTAGTCTGAGCAGTAGAGGAAAGAGTCCTCTTCGCTCTCTCACAGGCGGTTCTCAACCTCCTTAGAGCTCTCGGGTTCCCACTAATGTCCTTCTTGTTCTTCCTCTTAAACTCTTGCACAAAGTGGTTCACCATCCTGTTATCAAAATCCTCACCACCAAGATGAGTGTCTCCAGCAGTCGCCTTAACCTCAAAGATACCTTCCTCAATGGTAAGAAGAGAGACATCGAAAGTACCACCACCAAGGTCAAAGATCAAAACGTTCTTCTCACCAACGCTCGTCGCCTTCTTGTCTAAACCATAAGCAATCGCAGCAGCAGTAGGCTCGTTGATGATACGCATAACATTCAAACCAGCAATAACACCAGCATCTTTGGTAGCTTGACGCTGAGAGTCATTGAAGTAAGCAGGAACAGTTACAACAGCGTTCTTGATCGTGGTACCAAGGTAAGCTTCAGCAATCTCACGCATCTTGATGAGAATCATGGAAGAGATCTCTTCAGCAGAAAACTCTTTATCTTCTCCCTTGTAGTTCACGACAATCATTGGTTTCTCACCAGGTCCGGAGATAATCTTGAACGGCCATAATTGTCTGTCGCTTTGAACAGAGCTGTCATTGAATCTACGACCAATCAACCTCTTTGCATCTGTTACATAACAAAACACGGATCATAGTTAAACCACAGAAAAAAAACAACTAAATTACTAATCTATGAAACCCTAAATCATCGCTACTACAGATCTACTTGTATCTTAGTACAGAGGAAACGTACCGAAAACAGTGTTGATGGGGTTCATGGCGACCTGATTCTTGGCGGCATCACCGATCAAGCGTTCGTTGTCGGTGAAGGCGACGTAGGAAGGGGTGGTACGGTTACCTTGATCATTAGCAATGATCTCAACACGGTCGTGTTGCCAAACTCCAACACATGAGTAAGTGGTACCGAGATCGATACCAATCGCTGGACCTTCTCCTTTACCAGACATTGTTAAACTCTTTTGACTAGAGGAAGAATTTGAGGTTTAAAAATAGTAATGAAACCGAATGAACAAACTTAGAAAGATTTTAGAGCGAGGCAAGTGCGTGCGTGCGTGCGGCTAGGGTTTTGTTTTTTTTCCGAAAGAAGTGGTCGAAGGAGAAGTCTTTATAGATTTTGTACTAATGGTTTCGAGAATCTTCGATTGGTTCGATATGTGACCACACGATCTTTTAGGAGTTGGATCTGACGGTCACGGAGTGTTTCTTCTTTGCACTTTTTACTTTTCTCAGACCTTTGAAAAAACAAGGCGCGTTGAAATAAGAATACTTCCAAGTTGGGGTTTGGGGTGGGGACTCGAAGAAGCCGTTTAAAAAAAAAAAAGAGGTCGAGAATGTTCGATTCAGTGGCTTAGTCCCTAATCAACGTCGGTCATTGGCTCTGACGTACGTGACATTTCTTTGTGTTAGTTACCGACTCACCGTCAGTGTTAGCTTTCTCTTTTGTCTTTAAAAACAACTTTGAGGCCCAATGGACTTTGTCTTGGATGGGTAATTGACGACAAAGAAATAAGTTAATGTGCTTGTTATAGTTGTAAAGCTGCATAATGCATATGAATATGATTGTGAAGAAGCCTTAGACAAATCATAATCCATCGCAGTTCGTTTAGATTGATGGATAACAAGTGTTGCATGAGCCTATAGTTCATGTATAATGCCATGTGTTTAGAATCAGTTAAACTAGATATAATTTGAATAGTTTTAAAGAGTGAGAGTTTTGGGCTTATATAACTCTTACTCTTAATTTTGATAAACTAATATGGCCCAAACAACACGTGAAAGAGAGGTATGTAATATGGGACGATGGTGTATTGTTGTTTTTAGTTTCCATGCAATAAACCAGGTGGCCATAACTTCAACATCCTCAAAGAATGTTTTTTTTTTTTTTTTTTTTTTTGCTTTCACAAATGCAATCAATCAACCAATTTAAAAACAGAACAATAATAGGGAACTTCTTTTCAGATTTAAATTCTTTTAAAAACGAATTTTTGTGGCATAGAATGATAGAAAGTTGCATCCATGAATGAAAATAGAATAGGGTGTACAAGTACCAAGTATATGATAGTTGTAGGACCAAATTAATTATTCCTTTCAAATTCCCTGGCGAAGAGGACATAATACTAACCATGAAGCGTGCAGCTTGTGATAAATGCTCTCTACTCGAACTCGAACTGTTCTTGTTGTTGATGAGACTTATGTCTTTCATACGGCCAACTCCTTCTCCTTTGTCTTATTCCATTATTAATTTACGCTGTTGACAATATTATCTCTAAAATCAAATCTCTTTACCCTTTTCTTCCGTCGATGAACTTTCAAATTGAGAAAATGAAAGGTCGATTACGTGGCGACATTACATTTCCAACATCTAGTAAATGTAAAAGCAAACTAAACCCTCGAGAAACTTGGAGAAAACTATAGATTTGACAATTTTTTAAACCAAAAAACGTTTTGTTTGTTTCTTTGGTATGAAACCAGCTGGTTTAACTCGTTTCCATCCTACCCCTATATGGTTCAAACCTATCCAAACTGTATTAGAACCGAAAGAAATTTGATTTCAAGTTTGGTTTTTATTTTTTATAAAACGAAAATATCAAATATCCTACCAAAAACCCTATAGACACACTACCTAAATGTATATTAATTAGCATGGCCTAAAATACCATAAGACCAATTCGGTTTGATTCAGTATTTTCTTACGCCTAAATGTATATGGCATGGCCTAAAAATCCAAACTATCTAAAATGTCAGTTGCTTTAAACTAATTTAGTTTCTCTTGCCCCCTTTTGTTGATGTGGCGCATTACTGAGTCTAGTTTACTTTGGTTCCTTTACTACAAAATATAGAAAATGAAATTACACGTAAAAGACAGCTGCTCATAAGTCTTAACTCTTTGACGTTAACACTCTAAATCCCATCACACCTTATTTATACGTAGTCTTCTTGCTCACCATAACCTTCATCTCATCATCTTTATCAAACAAGTATCCTTACATAAAAATCCACAAAAACAATCCATCAAAAGAATGCGTGACACAACATGGCTCGAGCGACTTGGCCTGGCTCTGAGAACCGCTATGGCTTGTCTCATCGTGAGCATGACAACTTTGTACGCTCCTAAACCACTAAAACACTTCACAACGTTTCCAGCCTTCTCTTACTTGACAACAATCCTGATTTGGCTCTCCGATGCTGAACCAACATATGGAGAAGTACTCAAGTGCTGTGTTGATGTCTCTTTCGCCACTTTTCAGACAACAGCCATTGTGCTGGTGAGTGTCTTGGTGGTTGGACCAGCTTCACTAGGAAATGGCTTCGTGGCTCCAGTTGCTGTGGCCCTAGCATCTTTCATCGTGGCTTTTCCTGTTTCCACAAGTCTTCTGACAAAACGGATTGCCTTTGGGCAAATTGTTGTCGTCTACGTGACTTTTGTGGTATTCAATGGAGAGGTGGCTCATGTTTTCATGCTCCCGGTTCATTTGGCGGCTAGTACAGCACTTGGAGCCATCGCTTCTCTCCTAGCCGTGCTTCTCCCGTTTCCAAGGCTAGCTCATAGTCAGGTGAGTCTTGAGATTATTTTTCCATATTCATGACGATGACTCAGTCACAAAATACTTACCTTAGGTTTTAAACGGTTTACTGCAGATGAGCAAGGGTTGCAAATTCTATGCTGAAACTGCTCTTGAAAGGTTGAATTTGTTCGTCGAGGTCATGATGGCTCGAGACAACACCACAGCTCAAGTTTTGATCGCACGGGCTGCTTCATTTTCTGCAGCAGCAAAAAACACACTCAAGAGCATCAAAATTCACCATGTAAGCCAACTGCCTTAACAAACTTAAACATAATCATTGTTAGAAATCTGTAAATCTTTTTTGTTGGGACTAATCATATCTATTCTTTGGCAACAGGATCGTTTGGTATGGGAGAGACCAGATACAAGATTCTTGAGAAGGAAGCAGAAGTTGAATCCTGAGGAGAAACTGCATGCAACAGAATTTCTGATGAGGGGACTGGAGCTAGCATTGGGTTCTTGCAGTTCCTTTCCTCAAGGCATGAACCACGATGAACTGACTCGTCTTTTAGAAGGTCCAAGAACACATATTGCTCCCCAGTCATCATCTACTCTTAAGTCTCAAGATAGTCTAGACTGGCATCTTGAGACTGGGTCTCTGTCCACTGCAGCTTTACCGGTTTGTTTCTTCCGATACTGCATCAAAATCTTCAGAGGTGATTTCTTATCTATGAGACAAGACAGTAACTCTGTAAATAGGAGTAATACGGAGGAAGAAACTCATCCAGGAAACGAAGGATTGTCCATGACCAAAAAGGTTTTGGACATTCTATGTGTCTGGATGGCCAGAGAAAAGTTTGTCTTTGCATTCAAGTGCTCGATTTCTCTAGGCCTTGCGGTTCTGTTTGGTATCATGTATAATAAACAGAACGGGTATTGGTCGGGTCTAACTGTAGCCATTAGCCTTGTTAGCGGTAGGCAAGCAACATTAACGGTGGCGAATTCTCGTCTACAAGGGACAGCGATGGGATCAGTCTATGGTCTATTATGTTGTTTTATTTTCCATAGACTAGAAGAATTCAGGTTCTTACCTCTGCTCCCTTGGATAATCCTCGCCGTCTTCATGAGGCACAGCAAAGTCTATGGCCAGCCGGGAGGAGTTACAGCAGCCATTGCTGCACTGTTGATACTTGGAAGGAGGAATTATGGAGCTCCAACTGAGTTTGCGATCGCTCGCATTGTTGAAGCTTCAATCGGGCTGCTCTGTTTTGTCTTTGGGGAGATTCTCGTCACCCCTGTGAGAGCAGCAACCCTTGCAAGAACCGAACTTACCCACTGTCTTGATGCCCTCTTAGACTGCATCCAGTCACTGGTTCTTTGTTCTGAGCAGAAGAACCAGAAAATGGCATCGGTTGCAGATTTGAGAAAAAGACAGGCGAAACTCAAATCTCACGTAGACGTTTTAGAGAGGTTAACAGGAGAAGCCTTAACAGAGCCAAAGATTCCATTCCTCCGCCCTCTCAACACGGTCAGTTACTACAAGCTTTTGGGCTCTTTCTCGAAGATATCTGATCTTTGTCTCTATGTTTGTGATGGTCTCAAAAACCTATCTGGAGTTCAACCAAACCTTGTGTTTCCTTGGGAAAACATCACTCATGACCTGAGAGCCTTCCAAGAAAAGCTTAACCCTTCGGTGAAATGCTTAAAAGAGATCACCATAACCAAGTCGCAAGCAAGACTCCAAAAGGAGTTGCAGAAGAGAAAGATATGCCATGATATTGAAGCAGGAACAACATCAAACGAAAACTACTCAAACATGGAGTTGGGTCCAAGCCAAGATGATGCAGAGAGGTTTACGGTTTCTTTCGTAAGGCTACTGAAGGAAGCAACTGACAAGATAAGTGATAACACAGCTGAAGAGGTGCTCAAGAAGAGTGAAACTGCTCTATGTCTGAGCAGTCTAGGGTTTTGCATTAGCAGACTGATGCAAGAAACAATATGTATTGTGACAGAAATAACCCATACAACTTGATTTTTGGAAGAATTCTAGAGAGTGTTTAGTAACTGTAGCACAAACCATGATGTAAGAAACATTGAGTGTACAAAATTAATGTAAAAACAGAGAGAAGTGTCGTAAAACGAAGCAAATCGTTACTATAGTGCAACAATTGTTAGAAACCCTGCAAACAGAACAAAGAACATTCACAAGTTGTTCTTGCTTTCTCCCCTATCAATGAAAGAACTCAGGCCTAGTGGTTGGTCATTGAAACAATGAGCATGTAAACCCAAACAAACATAAACAGCAAAAGTTTTCACCAACCTAAGCAGATTGTAACGCCGGATCTAGAAAAAAGCCTTTTAATTATAGTGAATTACCAAAGTATATGAATAACAATGTCACAAACTACAAAAAAAAAAAAAAAAAAAAAAAAAGAGAGAGATTTCTCCACCTAAAATCACAATGTCAACAACATACATCAATAATCCTACTGAAAACACAAAACATCTTCAAGTATGGGAATGCGAACTAGACGAGTGAATTTGAACCTCATCTCTCTATTCGAATTTAGGATCAGCCATAACGAAGTGGTAGGCTATCACCAGTATGAAAATGAAGATTCCGAGGAAATTGGCAAAGAAGCCCAGATCTTGATCGTCAAACATATCTGTAACATTAACAAATAAACCCATTAAACGATATATTAGAAATATAGAGAGAAGCTGCTCATCATGTGAAGACTATATAACCAAACTCAAAACTCTTAAATTATTTTCGAATCCTTTATCACAATTGGCATCAACAATTGCGGGTTATACATTATAATGAATCCAAAGTAATGTTTTTTTTTTTATCGATCCAATAAGAAAAACAAAAAAAAAACGAAATTTGATTGAATCTGATTAGCAGTAAGATGAATCAGATCACTGTGTAATACCCTAGGAGACTGGAGATCTAATTACCCAAAACTCGAAATCGCAACAAAGATATGAAAAATCCCAGAGAAATCACCCATCATTTTACCTTGGAAAAGCGCAGAGAATTCTCGTGAAAGACAACTCTGGAGGAGCAGAGAAGAGAGCTCTTGTGTGTGATCTGTCTGTTGTGTGTTTCAACGTTGAAGTCTCTCTGAAATGAAAAGCACATAAAATCCAACGACGTCGTTTCTTGTTAATTCTTAACCCGATGGATCATCATCCTTAGATCTGGTTATTGTGAATTAATTTGGTCAATATCGGTTTGGTACAAATCTCATATCCAGAACCGGATAGACGTTATGGAAAAAAAAGCATAGGGGAAGAAGACTTGAAAAGTTGCATAACGCTGTTTATATAGAAATTTCAGAGACATTATAAGCATTCACATTTTCTTTTTCTTTACAATTGAATTGAGAATATTGTTTTTTTTTTCACACTTGTGTTTCTCTCCCAAACGTTAACAGATCAAAGCGTCATTCGTCGTGGGTGAATACCTTTTCTACCTTGAGAGCTAAAAACAGGAATGAGACAAGTGAGACACAGACCATAACGACCATCACTATGACCATTGCTTGCAGTGATATGTACGGGCTAAGGAAGAACACTATCGCTATTGCTGCGCTCTGCCATACTTTTAGCTGCGCAAACGCTCCTTCCTGTTTCCACAATTACAAACAAAGGAGAGATGGTTTTAGAGGATGTTTTGTCAAGTTTTTCATTGAATGAGACTAATCATGATGGTGATGTATACCGTATCATCTTTGAAGAGTAATGCGAGGAGAGCACTGATTTGAGTGTTCAATATTCCATCACCAATTCCTAATATCGCCGCCATTATTAGTGGGTAAGCTGTGCCAAGTACTCCACTTGTTTGCCTGCATCATCATATCACCATCGTTTAGCTTTTTTAAATACAGTTGTACGTTGTGAGTTTCACACAATTCCTAATTCTCTACAGTAAAAGAACCTAACTCTAGCACAAACAATTTCACATATATGACAAAGAAATCGGCATACTTCCAAAAAGGAAGTTGCTTGATCAATGCCACAATATTCATAGCATGATACCAATACCCGTAATGAAGTTCTATGAGGAAAGCATTTCATGAAAGCACAAAAGTAAGGAGTTCTGGATTAAATTTTCTATTTGTGAAGTTGTTATTAGTTTGAGTGAAAAATGATTGGTGAACGTAGTAGTTAATAGTGTGTGAAAGTAACGTACCTGTACCCAAGAAGAATCCAGAGAAATATAGAAGCTTGAGCAAGAGCTCCACCAGAAACTATGAAGGTGATTGATGACAAACCAGAGGTAAACCGTCCAGCAGTCATAGAACACTAGAATGATTCACATCAGGAAAAAATAAGGATTAACCTCATAAAACCTAGGCCAGCAAAAAGTATGATTTTTGACTTGTCTTTAAACTTACAACTGCATCAAGAGCTCCGTAAACTGCCATCGCCCCACCAACACCCGAGACACCAATCGCTGGCGTAACAATTTCCTTTGTAAACTCAGCCCTATAGAGTGGAAAACGTAACAAGTATGTATATTAGTCAGTATATCTTACGCAAAAAATAAACTTTTGCTGGTTTCGCTGACAATAAATGTAAACTCAATTCAAGGTTGGAAACAACTATTCAATGCTAAGAGCCTGAGACTCCAACCACCACAAGGAATTTTGTGAACGTTATCTAGGGCCCAATTTTAACTTTGATCTGCAGAATAAATCCAAATCAATGACTGAAGTCTGAATCCTAGGTGAGCGCAGTGACAATACTCCATTTAATGCTATCCTTGTGACAAAAAAGGGAACACGAGGAATGTATATACAGTTTGTTGAGAGACATACCAAACAAATGCTTGTTGCAATCCTGAATATGCAAGGAGTGGGACAATCAGTAGCATACGTATGTCGAGCAAAGGAGTGATTATCATCCTTGGAAGAGAAACCAAGGAATCAACTAAGCCCACAGGAGAACCCACATTTTCTTTTCCAACTTCTCCGTCAATTTTCCGAATGAAGAACATTAGTATTGTTCCTAATGTCATACTGAAGAGAAACACCAACATCAATAAGGTAGTGCCACTGGTGCTTCCTTCCTACAGTCATGCCAACAAGAAGAAAACAACGGTGGGGCTACCCAACTAGAAGGGAAAATATATAAATAGTAACTGAGAATGTGGTCGCATGGTCTTCTATTCAATACTTAAACCTTGGAATAATTACTTCGTTAACCAGTAGTCAAGTTATATTTTTTAAAGCGATGAAAGAAACTTAACTATAGCAACCAAAAAGGGAAACGATCATGAATATGACTCTAAAACTCTAATACATGCTTTAGCATTGCTGTCGACAATATGAAAAATTTAGTACCTTTCCATCTTTCAGCAATGCAAGTGTGATGAGATTCCCAAACAGCTACAAAAAGATTGACATGAAATGTGTCAGAAGAAGAAATTAGAGTAAGTGCATACAAGATTCCGAGGTAAGCAAAAATAATGAGCTTTAAAAAAAAATTATCAAACAAGCATGGACCTGGTGGCAGGCAAACATTGCCCAAAATTCCCCATTGAACACACCAACTACCGAACCTTCATGCACCCCATGATCTTTAGCATGGCTTCTGGCAATTGATGTCAAGTATGTTCCCTTATGAAGCCAATACAATATGTGTTAAGGTCATAAAATCCAATAAATATCTAAATGATTAACATTAATAAACTGTAACATGTAGTTGTACCTGGCCAACCCAAATTATTGAAGCTGCAAATCCAAGGTATAAAGAGGCTGGTACCATAGTAAACCTAGAACCAAACACCATATTAGTCAAGGAAAAAAGTGTCGAAAGTGACTGAAAGACTAAAATATTCAAATAGATGGAGTCATTCTTCTATAGCCAAAAGAAGAAAGAGCTAGGCATGAAGACAAGAGAAACAAATGAGAATACCATGATGGCTTGAGATTGGCAGCGACAAAGAGCCAATACCCTGTAGTTCCTAAAACGAGAGCATTCTTTGATCCCATTGACCGGACAACCAAAGAAGCAACCATGGAACAAAACATGAAGGACACATACAATATCCCTAGAGATATTGTTCCCAAATCCTGAAAGAATCAAAACAACTCAAATAATCACCACACACACACACACACAAACAAACAAATTTTACACTGTGAAATCCTCAGAACAAAAGACAATATCGTGTCTCAACATAATTATAGACAACAGCCTCAAAAATACAAAACGCCAGCATAATTTATCCCTTCAATAATACATATGAAAGTTAAAGATCCATCAGATATTCAAAATTTTGCATTTTTCCTTTGCTACTGATTTCCCCAAAAACACAAACAAGCTGGGAAAAAAAATAAAAATCAACTTCAACAATGGAGAAAAAGAAAGGAAAAAAGTTTGATCGAGGGAACCTTATTAACGGTAGTTTCAAGGTTCTGGGCAGCACCATAGGCGAGGAAGATTAAAAGAAAGGAGATGCTGAGGATATGAACATCCCTTGTGTAGCTCTTTCCAGCTCCCCCCTTGCGATCCTCACAAGAGACCAACGGCGCCTCCTCGTCGGCTCGAGAATCCATGGAGGACAATTGTTCCGGCCAACACCTCCGGGAAAGATAAGCGGAGGAACTCCACGGAGAGTGAAAGTCAAACTCTGTAGACAGAGAGATAGATTCCTATGGAATACATGGAGTCCATTGCAGAAATTTCCAACATCCTAGACTGGTGAATGGTTCGGTACAATGTAATCCCGGTTTGGTTTATTATATTCCGGTATTGTTTGAAGTTTAAAATTTTTTTATCGGTTTAGACTGAGCCCACTAAAACAACTTCCAGATAATAATTTCAGTTTACTTCCCGGGAAAACTAGAGAACCGATCAGATCATACAAAGAATTAGAAACCATGTCACAATGTATCGTAACGTAAAAATAAAATCAATGTCAAACACATACAGAAGAGTGTCGTAATTTCAATATAGCTTTTATTACATTAAGATCAAGGGATTACAAATATCAGCCAAACCAGAATAATATCATTATCGATTCGAAATTCCCAAACTAAGGGAAAAATAAGAAATATATCTTAATTAAGAACTGGTGAATTTAGTAACGGCTTTGGTACCCTCAGACACGGCGTGCTTGGCTAGTTCACCGGGCAACACGAGCCTCACGGCGGTTTGGATTTCCCGCGACGTGATGGTGGGTTTCTTGTTATACCTAGCCAACCGCGACGATTCCTGAGCGAGTTTCTCGAAGATGTCGTTGATGAAACTGTTCATGATCCCCATGGCTTTTCCAGAGATGCCGATATCAGGGTGAACCTGTTTCAACACTTTGAATATGTAAATCTTGTACGTCTCTGTGCTCTTCTTCGTCTTCTTCTTCTTACTCTCGCTCCCTCCTTCTTTCGTGATTTTCTTCCCCGCCGATGTTTTTTCCGCTGGTTGCTTCTCTCCCTTCGGTGCCATTGATTTTGATATGATGACTCTTAAGATTTCTACAAATATACAAGTGAAACTGAAAATATCAATCTATATATAGAGGAGTTGATACGAACATGATTGGTTACTATTAAGAAGACAAAGATCGCTAACGTGGCTTCGTTGTATTCGTCGATAAAGAAATAATCTACGGTTTATTTTACAAGAGGAACCGAATTAATTTTGGGCTTCATGAAATGGGCCTTGGCCTTTTAATAAGACGGCATCGTTTTAATCCTTGCCTCGCTTTTCGAACTGGATCTTTGCTCTGTTCTTCTCTTTTCCCATTTTCAGGGGTTGACTTGTTTAGTTTCTAGAGTTTTGATTTAGAAGCGAGAATGGCGTCTCCGTCGAAGTTTCAATGCTGTATGCCGAAGTATAACCTTCAGATCAACCTCGTCAGAACAGCTCCTCAAAATCTTTCGTTTCCTCGTTTATACAGAGACCAAGCAAAGTCAACACCCGTCGTCGTCACCATCAGAGCTTCATCTTCATCACCATCTCCGTCGAATCCCAAACGATCACTTCTCAAAACCACCTTCATCACCCTCACCGCATCCGCAGCTCTGTTCTTAGCAGCATCCTCTTTACGCTTCCGCATCACGAAACCAGCCGCGACGACGACTCCAGTTACTACCCTGTTAGAGACAACGCTCGAGAAACACCTCGAGACGCATTCGAACGATGCGGAAGCTTTGATATCGCTAGCGAAAATCAAATTCGAGTCCGATAAATGTGACGAGGCGATAGAGATTATGAACCGTCTTATCGAAATCGAGCCTCAAGAACAAAAATGGCCGGGTATGAAAGCTCGGATTCTTTCCTTCTTTTGCAAAAAAAAATTAGCAATCGAAGCATTCGAAGAGATTCTTTTGACGGATCCGATTCGTGTAGATGCATTACATTACTTGGTGATGGAGTACTACGACTCTAAGCCGAAACTATTAGAAGCAGAGAAGAGGATCAAATACGCGATTCGAAGATGCAAGGATATGAAGAAGAAGAAGAAGAAGAAGACGAAAGAGATTCGCGGTTTGAGGATGTTGATCGCGCAGATTAGGGTTCTCGAAGGTAACACGGTCGACGCGATTCGGATATGCGAAGAGTTGGTGAATGAGGATCCGGAGGATCACAAGGTATATCTGTTTCAAGGATTGGTGTATACATTGTTAAAGAAGGGAGACGAAGCTAAGAAGCAGTTCGAGCAAGTTGCTAGGATTCTTCCGGAGAATCATTGGTACCTAGACACTCCCATGGATAAAACTGAATGGGGAGCCATGGAAGCTTACGATAATGTCTTCTGCTATTTAGCTACCTTTTCTAGGCTTTTTGTCGCTTCCTTCTTTCTTGGCAAGTTTGTGTAATAATTAAAAAAGTAACTAGTATAACACTTTTGTGATTTGTGTGTTGTGATCTGATTGAGCACTTTAATTTGTTGAAAAGAGTGGTGATTTGGACAATTCATGTGAGTATTTGAGAAGCGGAAGCTTCATTTTGCTTGTTTAAGGTTTTCAATATACTGCGCTAAATATGACGAAACCAGAAAGATGATGCATATGGAATGGTCACGTTCGTTTACTTTCCTTTTTAGGCTTCTCTCTTTTAAACTCATCTTATCCCCCAATTCTTGATGCTTTTGGCTGTTAGCGAATACATATATACACAAACAACATCACAAATGTATATTCCACTTGATAGATTTGAGTGCACGAGTAAATGATTCATGAAAGAAGGAAATTACAAGGAGTAAAATAATGTAAAAACTCCATTCGATCATGTAATAACAATTGCCAATTTTTGACTCTGCGATTACAAAAATTGTCTCCAGAGTCCACCAAACTAGTGTAACAAAAGTACAAAACCAAACAATACCCAAATCCTAGTGATGATAATTAATTGAGATTAGTTGCAATGAACATCAACAAGACAACAACAGTATTTTAGTTTTGTTTTTGTGTGCGCGTAAAGGCCCATTTAGTAATTTCGTAAGCTATGCTATGAATAATTATATGGGCTTAATAAGACCCAATCAGGAGACTAGGAGGGCTTTTTATTTCTCTCACCAAACGAAGAGGCTTCATATATAATCCCCCTTCACACAATAGCTAGGGTTTCTGAATCTCGGAGCCAAAAAGAAGAGCAAGCAGCGGCGCAGAAGTTGAACACAAAGTCACAAGCTCCACGATGGGTACGTCGATGGCTAATCCCCTAAATATCTTCAATCTTTTTCCGTTTGTCATATAAGTATTGCGTCTGATGAATCTTTGTTTTGTTCGTTTTTTGTTAGCGAGGATTAAGGTTCACGAACTGAGGGACAAGTCGAAGAGCGATCTTCAAAACCAGCTTAAGGAGCTTAAGGCTGAGCTCGCTCTTCTCCGTGTCGCCAAAGTTACCGGTGGAGCTCCAAACAAGCTCTCCAAAATGTACGTATTGAGAAACTTTTAGATTTCGATTGTAGCTTTAATCATTTCTAGATTTAGAGTGTCGAATAGGATTCTAAATTGAAATCTACCTTAAGCTATTCTCTTATTAGAGTTTGCTATGTCCTTGGGAAATTAGAAAATGGAGTTATCTTCGTTAGCTTATATGCAGACTTTGTAACATATTTCATATAACTGTCTTGTCGAGAATGTAAATGTGGTTTTGGTTTTGACATTTCCTGGTTTGGGGTTTTGGTTTTGACATTTCCTGGTTTGGGTTTTTGAATCTGATGTTTTGTAATATGCAGCAAGGTGGTGCGTAAATCCATAGCTCAGGTATTGACAGTGTCCTCCCAGAAGCAGAAGTCTGCTCTAAGAGAAGCATACAAGAACAAGAAGTTGCTTCCTCTTGATCTTCGTCCCAAGAAGACCCGTGCTATTCGCAGACGCCTCACCATACACCAGGTCTGTCTCTAGTTAGCTAATTCAAGCTCTCAATGATTTATATATATAGTTGGCAATAACTTGTTCTTGTTCAATGTGTTTTGTTGGTTACTACGAATGCTTATGTCCTTTGTCTTGTTCTTGGCATTGCAGGCCTCTTTGAAGACTGAGCGTGAGAAGAAGAAAGAGATGTACTTCCCAATCAGGAAGTACGCTATCAAAGTTTAATTTTCTTAGCCTACTAGAAACTGTTTCAGCTTTTTTGTTTTGATGGAAACTTGTTCTTGTTCTTCACTTGTGTTATCGTATCAAACTGTTTCAGATACTTGGATTTTGGTTCTTATTGATCCTTTGCTTTTATCTTTACCAAGTTTTTGATGAACTCAAAGTAAAATATATAACTCATCTCGATCTTAGTACTTCAGCTATAAATAATACGACATGGACTGTAGGGTTACTAGTGTTTTCTAAGTTTATAGGAAACTTTTGGATATAAACAATTTTAATTTGACATTTGTTGCACACTTCAAACAGTTATCTTCAATCACAACGTGTTCAAACTGTATTGCGGTGGTTGTGTTAATATTGTAGGTTAGATAATCATGATCTGGCAAAGAAATTAGAAATGGATGAAAACATCGCAGTATAAATCGTCAACATCGTAAGAGAACATGTGTTCAAAATATCAGAAGACTAATATCAAATATGTGAATACAAAGGAATCTGCTAAGAATGTGGTAGTAATCAAATGTTTGCAGAAAGCAAATAAAACAAGAAAATTTGATGCTTTTTTGTCTTTGTTTTTTTCCTCTATTTTTCGTTTTGGTTTGAACTTTGAAGTGAACGAGTCGGAAGTCGGAGCATGATGCATCCGTTTACGATAAGTACGTCTGCTTTCGTCGGTTTGTAAATTGGTCAGTTGACCTTTTTCCCCCACTCAAACCAAAAAAAAAAAATAATAATAATAATTATAAAGAACAAACTAAAATCTAAGGGGATAAAAACAAAGCGACCACAGTGGGAGTCGAACCCACGACCTTTTGATCCGAAGTCAAACGCGCTAATCCACTGTCTTTCGTTCGAATTGTATGTTTCTGTATTTAATAATTATAATTTTTAAACGTACTCTTTGGGTTTGGGACCTTTTGGATAAGCGATATTGCCAATCATATTTATTATTAGATTTATTGTTTTATTTTATTTAATTATGTAACCAAACGTATACAAAAAGTAACGAAAATGTCGTTATTACTGACAGAAAAATGTGAATGGTACCACTCAAGAAAAAATTAGTATCGTTACGTTAATTTATCTATACGGTATGAAAATATACTTTGAATGGTACCAGTCAAGAAAATATTTAGTATAGTTTGGCTATATGGGATGAATACAGAATTACAGATACTTTGAATATTTTCTTCGGGTGGTACCATTCACATATCAATGATAAAATTAGTAAATCAGATATTAAGCAATGTTATTCCAAGAAAATTGGTTTGAATGGTGAAATATATACTTACACATCGATAAATCTTTCTGTGTACAATGTGTCATTGAATGTTACATCAACATTAATAATTAAGATGTCACGAGATTGTAATCATTGTAATATCAAATAGTATTTGTAATACGAAATTTATTTCTTCTATAATTGGAATTAGTCGGTGGAAGGATTAGAAAAGGTTTACGCGGTGCTAACTCGTAATGTTTATGTGGTTTATTTCATATGTAAATTTCGTTTATTTGAAACTAGAAAGGATATATAGCCGCTATATATCGTGGATTGTTATATTTTATACATATATTTTATAAAACCTATAATTATGAATTAAATTTATTTGCTTCATGACGATTAGTATACCATAAATTTTCTAGAAGGAAAAACAAGAAAATGAAAAGTTTCACATGTTTTTGAATACTTTTGATATAAAAGTCATTGTCTATGAAATAATGCTTATATTGCTAATTTAATGCATGATGCTCTTGGAGCCTAATTCAAGTTTTTAATTGAAATTTCAATTTTAATAATTTTTTTTAATTATTGCTTTGTCCATTTTTCAAACGGGCGTACTTTGTCGTGAGTCACGATAGTGACTCCTGAGTTTACGTATACGGACAAGTCATCGAAGAACAACCGTAAAAAATTGTGTAAAAGTTTATAGCAACAACACCACCAATCATAACCTTGGAATAAACTGAGCCAGCATATATGAGGTCAATATCAAGTTATCACGACATGCATGTGAATATGCACCAAAGGTTCATGACTAAAGGGGGTTCATCTACGTTGCCTTGTCAGTTGAATTGAAACACTCGAAAGAAAATCAAAGATAATGACGATTTTTTTCTTTTAATAATCAGAAACTCTTTACCAAAATTTGGATTTATCCGACATATACAAAAATCAGATCTTCTTGTAAATTAAGACGTTTAGAAATTGCTAACAATGATCAAATTTCATTTTCAAATTATGATTCATAAACCCCCAAATGAATTTAACCTGGACTAGGCTCTTATAAAACTGAAGAAACTTCTAGAATATCAATATGTTAGGAACTGTCTCATACGTTACATTTTTAAAAAATTTATATCACTTAGAGAGACTACTATTTATTAAACGAATTTGCATTTTATCCTGAAGCTAAGTACCTAGCACTAGACCATATATAAACGCTCAGACAATCAATATTGTACTCATAATAGGTTTGATTTTCGATTGGCTAGATGATGGTTTCTAATTGCTTATCTTCCAAGTAATATCTCATGAATTTTCGCAAATTATATAATATATTAATTAAACTTACTTGGTAGAATGATTAATCTACTAGAATCCTTGACAGAGAAAAACAAAACAAGCAAAACTATATTTTGGTTTGACGCATTTTTGCTTACCAATCTTTTCCGTAGTAATATTAAAATGGTATTAGATCACTTTTAATGATATAAGTCTCGATGAAACAGTGTATATATTTGTCAGCGGCTAAGCAAAGATGTATCACTATATGATCTTATTAGGACTTGCAATTATTTAAAGTTGAATTTGACTTTGATGAGAAGATTTGATCACTATTTTAAAATCATTTTGTAAACTCGAATCCACATATGAATATGGATAGGCTATCCTATTTGATATATAAGCTATCTATCTATAACAAATTGTTGACAAAAAGTTATCTATATGTAGTTAACACGTGGTTGAAAAAATGTGATTCTATTAGTCCATTCCATTGTATCATTATCGAAGATTTTAATTTTTAATTATCTTACGTATCAATGATGATCATTTATTTACAAAAATAAGTAATTTTAACTATAGCTAACCTTGTACTGGATTAGATTGAATTTAAGTCATGATGTGATTTCTTGTTATATTTTATTAAAATTGTAAAAGAAAAAAAATTTGTTTAATTTAATTCTTTGAAAACATTTATATTAAGCATATACAACCCTTTATTTGATGGAAAAGTTGTGAGAACTCGCATATTGAAACCGGGAACCTCACATATATATGTTCAATATGAGAAAAGAAGAAAACAGCATAACTACATTAGTGTGCATATATTTCAAAACCTAAGAAAGGATGGACGCAAATTTAGAAAAGATACAAAAAAAAAAGGAGAGAAATTTTTATTAGGTAACAGAAATTATATAAATCTCTCTTCGTAATTTACTCAAGTCGTTATAAATTGAGCTCAGGCGTCAACATCTATAAGTTTTTCGACATTGGGGTGACGCGATCCATTGACCTATTCTTTTAATCATTTAATTTTCTAAATTAAGAATATATTTTTATGCAAGATATATATATTGTGTTTGTAGATTATACCATCTACAACCACAAGTAACCTTAGATTCTAGGGTTTGTAATTGACGGACACCTCATGGATTAAGCATAGTAGCAGTGTAGCATACACTATAAATATATTCATAGTTTATAATGTAAACGCTCACGTAGTTTACGTTTAAGAGTTACTTTGCAATTGTATCATAAAAGGAAAAAGTTTTCTCGCGAATACTACTTAAATGGATTTTGTTTAGTCGTGAAGTCGTTTTTTTATTTAAACTTTCTGAAATAGTTGTACACTTATAAAATGATTTTTTACTATCAAACGGTAAATTTACGTCATATCAGGGAAAGCACACAATACGTGTAGGCCCAAAAAGTAAAACACAATCGGCAAAAAGTCAAAGGTCAACAACAATAACATTTTTCGTCCACAAAAATTTAAGTTGAACGACGTAGTCCCAACGCTGTTTTGATTTCTTCTATAAATACCCCCTTCAACGACTCGATCTTCTCCTCTCATAATATAACTCTTTATCACCACCACTTATACAAATATTTTCTCTCAACGGCGACAACGACGACGACGAAAATTTTGAAGTCTCTAGAAATTTTTACGACGACTTGATGATGAGGAAACCGATGATAAACATCTGCTGCGTCGCCGTAACGCCCTCTAATCAACAGCCTCCTCTTACGTTAACGCCACGCCAGAGTTTAGAATCGGCGGCGATCTATGGAGTCATCGAGTCTGCCGCCGACATAATCGAGAGATGGAACACTGAGACTTCCTCTTTCGCTAAAGTCACTTCTATGTTCTACGAGGACAAATCAGAAGCCATGACGTTCATCGAACGAGTCAAAGATCTTCAGAAGACGATGGATGTACTGGTGTGTGAGGATCCGAACTCGGAGAGACTCATGAGAGCTCACAAACTCATGCAGATCGCTATGAAGAGGTTACAAAAGGAGTTTTACCAGATTCTTTCGATGAACCGTGCTTATCTTGATCCAGAGTCTGTCTCTACTCGCTCTTCACTTACCTCAGCGAGATCTAGCTACTCTGATTTCCCCGAAGACGTCGAGGATTCACACAACGGAGGTGAGATCATCGTAGAGCTGGAGGAGGTTTCTATCAACGTCATGACGGATTTAAAATCCATAGCTGAGTGCATGATTGGTTCTGGTTACGCTAAGGAGTGTATAAGCATATATAAAACCATTCGTAGATCGATCATCGACGAAGGGATCTATCGTTTAGAAGTTGAGAAGACGAGTACGGGGAAAGTGAAGAAGATGTCATGGGAGGTTATGGAGTTGAAGATCAGAAGTTGGTTGAAAGCAGTGAGTGTTTCTATGGAGACTTTGTTCAGAGGCGAGAAGATTCTATGTGATCATGTCTTCGAATCCTCTGATGCAATCAGAGAGTCTTGCTTCAGTGACATCTCACGCGACGGAGCGCTTCTTCTCTTTGGATTCCCGGAGGTCATCGCTACCAAAACCAGCAAGAAAAACTCGCCGCCGGAGAAGATTTTCCGGTTGCTTGACATGTACACTTCCATCGCCGGAAACTGGCAAGCGATCGAGTCGATCTTCTCGTTCGACTCTATCTCCGTCGTCAGATCTCAAGCTCTCAAGTCTTTAATCTCTCTCGGCGAATCTGTTCGGTCGCTACTGGCGGATTTCGAATCCGGGATCCAGAAAGACTCGTCGAAAGTGGTGGTTCCCGGCGGAGGAGTGCATCCTCTGACGATCTCCGTCATGGATCACCTCACTCTTCTAGCTGACTACAGCAACGTCCTCGTCGATATCCTCGCTGGATCTCCACCACCGGACAGATCATTGTTACCGGAAACTTACTTCAACGTCTCCGAAACCGACGACTCGCCGTCGTCGGAGCTGGCTCTCAGATTCGCTTGGCTCATCCTCGTCCTCCTCTGCAAGATCGATCATAAATCGAATCATTACAAAGATTTCTCCGTACAGTATCTCTTCCTCACCAACAACCTCCAGCACGTGGTCTCACGTGCGCGTTCCTCGAACCTGAGGCAACTCCTCGGCGAGGACTGGATCACGAGGCACTTCGCTAAGATGAGGCAGTTCGCCGGTAGCTATAAGCGGCTTGCGTGGGGACCAGTGTTGGCTTCGTTGCCTGAGAACCGTACGGTGGAGATGACGCCCGAGGAAGTTAAGGATATGTTTGAAAAGTTCAGCGAGAGCTTCAAAGACGCGTACGTTAGACACAGTGTCTGCGTCGTAGCTGATCCGAAGCTACGAGACGAGATAAAAGTGTCGATAGCGAGGAAGCTGGTCCCCATATATCGCGAGTTTTACAACACGAGAAGCTCTGTCGTCTTGGCGGGAGCAGCAGCCGGTGGAGGGAACGAGAACGGGAAGAGAAATTTGAGCTCAGTTGTCCGATTTACCCCTGAAGATATCGAAAACTATTTGTCTGATTTGTTCTTAGAGAAGGGTAGTTCGGGGAATTCATCTACATCTTCACCTTCATCTTGTCGGTCACGGCCATCATTATCCTAAACTACAAAAGAAAAAGAGTTTAATTAATAATGGTCTTAAATGTAAAGGCAAGTACTTTTAATTAGTAGTTAATCTTTCATGTTTTTTTCTTTTTGGCAGTTATGTTTATGCAACAAACCAAATCTCATTGTGATTCCATAATGAGTGATGGACAACGACATAAAGTAGGGTTAGATTTTTTTGTTTTTCTTGTTTTTTTTTACAGTTGAAGGTAAATCTTCATGTTTTCTCATCGAACATCAAGTAAGTACGTCCATACGTTTGTTTGTAATGTCTAAATGATGCAAGGGATTGAGATATATTTGTACCATAAAAATGTACTTAGTTACATAAAAATCGTCATTTTTTTTTTTAACAAAACGTATTTTGCAAGTTAGATCAATCTCTGATCCAGCCATGACCGAAGACACGTGTAAGGAAAGGATGAGTCAAAGGCCAACGGCACATTCTTCCTCATATTTCTCTGACGTTGTTTTCTGACCACAACGATAAACGACCTGAATCGATAACTATTATTGCGTAACAGACATAAATTATCTGACTGGTTTCTGTGTCTAACAACGCCTCCCCTGCGTTTGGATTAAGTGGTAGGTTCTTCAAAAGGGAACCCTTTCACCGCTAGTTCTTGAATCCATATCGGAGGCGAGGCGTTTCAATCGTATGTTATTGTAAAAGTCTCTTTGAAAACCATTATTTTTTTTCATCCTTCAAAATTATTGCAACGACACATTTCAAGAAAAAAAAAGAGAGAGATAGGATCAAAGATGAGAAGCAAGAGCGGTTTTAGTTTCTTCTCTAAGATTACTTCTTCGAGGAAGAGGCCTTCTTTCTCAGCACCTAGCAAGAGTTACGATTTGTCAGGGATCGACAAAACTATTGATAACGCTGCCGAGATCATCGAAAAATGGAACACCGAGTATGTTTCTTCTAACAATTTTTATTCTCTGTTTTGCGAAAGCAAGCGTGAGGCTAAGAAGTTCGTGAGACGCGTCAAGGAACTACAGAATGCGATGGACTTATTGATTAGAGAAGATCCGAGTTCAGATCATCTTCTTAGAGCTCAAAGACTAATGCAAATCGCTATGAAACGGCTTCAAAAAGAGTTTCTCCAAATTCTATCAATGAATCGTGCGCATTTGGATCCTGAATCCATCTCCACTAGATCACCTACGTCTGTCGTATCCAACGATGAAGATGCTTGGCACGAGTATCGTTCTGTTGGAGATTCGATCATGGAAGTTGAGGAGGTGTCAAAGAACTCTAGGACAGAGCTCAAGTCCATTGCAGAGTGCATGATCTCCACGGGTTACGCTAAAGAGTGTGCCAATACTTATAAATCCATCAGAAAATCGATAGTTGACGAATCCATTTACCGTCTAGGAGTTGAGAAATTAAGCTCGTCCAAGGCGAAGAAGATGCCATATGAGGTTGTTGAGTTGAAGACGAAGAGATGGATTGAGGCAGTTAAGGTCTCGATGAAGACTCTCTTCATTAGCGAAAAGACTCTATGCGATGAAGTTTTTGAATCCTCTGCTTCTCTTAGAGAGTCTTGTTTTAGAGATATCTCTAAGGAAGGAGCTCTGCTTCTGTTTGGGTTCCCTGAAACCGTTGCCGTGAGAGACAAGAAAAACCCACATATGAAGAAGATTTTTCCGTTGCTAGATATGTATTGCATGATCACAGAGAAATTACTTGCCATCGAAGCTATCTTCTCGTTTCCATCAATTTCGGCTGTTCGAACTCAAGCTCACAGCTCTCTTACTCGTCTTAGTGAGTCGATTCTTTCAAATCTGGCTGAGTTTGAATCTGATATACGTAAAGACACGTCGAAGACGATGGTTCGTGGTGGAGGTGTTCATCCAATGACTATCTCCGTCATGGATCACATCTCTCGACTCTCGGAATACAGTAGCTCACTCATGGATATTCTCAACGGATCACCATCATCCTCTCCTGATAAATCATTGCTTCCGAAATCTTACTTCAACGTCATGGAATCCGAAGGCTCTCCATCGTCGGAACTAAAAGTAAGATTCGCGTGGCTCATTCTCGTCCTCCTTTGCAAAATAGATGGCAAAGCTGAGATGTATAAAGAATTCTCCATGCAATATCTATTCTTAACCAACAATCTCCAATACGTGGTCTCACGTGCTCGCTCCACGAACCTGAAGCAGCTCCTCGGGGACGACTGGATCACGAGACATTTTGAGAAAGTTAAGCAGTTCGCTAGAAGCTACGAGCGGTTAGCGTGGGATCCACTAGTGTCGATGTGTCCGACGATTAGTACTTGCGAGGCAGTTGGTATGTCGCAAGAGGAAGCGAAGATGCAATCAGAAAAGTTCAACGAGAGCTTTGAGAAGACATGCGAGGCACAAAGCGAATGCGTCATACCGGATCGGAAACTGTTGGACGAGATGAGAATGTCCATCAGGAGAAAGCTCTTGCCGATATACCGCGATTTTTACAACGCGCATAGAAACGCCGTTATGTTGATAGGTAAAGAAGGTGGATGGAATATCCGATATACCCCTGAAGATATGGAATACCGCTTGTCGGAGCTCTTTACCGGGAAGGGTATTTCGGCTAATCGATATGTTTGTACGGAAGATTTCTGTGTTGTTAGAACTGCTACTACTACTCGATCTTTGTCATGCAGAAGAAAGACTCGATCTTTGTCATGCAGAAGATTTTGAAGGGGGGGGGGGGGGGGGGAAATAATGTTTTCATCATTTTTGTTCCTAATATTATTCTATGTAACTTAATTAAGGTGATTTAAGCTGTAACGCGTTACGACTTGTAAGTAACACGGTATGAGCTAGGTATATATATTTTGTGACTAGTACCATTAAATTGTCATGTCAAAACTAAATGCGATAATGAATTCGCCATCATTTTATTTTTGATGTGAACTTTGGTCCTTTTTGGTGGGTGAGGACCGTTAGGTAGCTAATAATCCAAGAAGCCAAGTCAAGTCAGATAACACGATTTGTAGAGACCTAAATACCACACATTTCTTTTGTAGAACCAATCAACGTAAGGGAGACTTGAAGGAGCCGAAGAGCCACACATTTTGTAGAGACTGATGAGTGATGACAATTGACAAATATTAAATACTCAAAAACCTTAAAGTTTGCATAAAAACAACATTTTAATTTGTTACATCAATTAATTTATATGGTATTCAACTTTTTATATAAAATTTTGGGTTTGACTTCGTCTTGGCTTTGATAAAATTTGTATAGGGCGTAAAACATTCCTCCCAAGCGAAATTAAACTAGGATGAAAGATTCAAATCTTCTTTAGAGGGGCTGTGAACCACTACTGTGTTATTATCTTATTAAGATAATCCATACAAACACACGAAAGCTCAAAATATACACAATATTTATTAGTTGGAAACTATAAAATGCCAACTTTGAATTGGAAAAAGTAGACAATCGTATCGAATTAGATTATATAATTTTGTTTGTCGAAGCTCAATTTTGTTGCAGTACTGCCTCATATATAAAATCCGATCATAGAAGAACCCTGGTTGCCAATAGTACTTTATTTTGCTAGGTGGTCGGAGGTTAGTGATCCAGTGGGAGAGGAAGGTTCTGCCAGCCGGTCGAATGTTTCAGATAGTTCTTGAGTTTTTCGCTAGGAGATTCGACGGTCAATTGAGAATAGTGTTGGGTCGGAGAGAACACGTGGCGATGTCCACCGTCCTGGCTAAGACAAGACTTGGCTCCGTTCAACAACAAATCCCCTTCTGATTTTACGAACCCAGCTCCAGGTTTCTCTTTATCCGCAGCCTAATCAACAAACCAGAAAAAAAACATAACTTTGATTTTAACATTATACCAAAAAGAAGAAAGTGTAATATAAGAACCTAAGGAAAGAATACAAACTAGATCACCTTCTCAGTGATGTACTTAAAGACAGTCTTCTTCTCACTAGCTTCATATATGTTGCACTGAGAATATATCTATATATCATAAAAGAAAATGTATGAGCTATGAACTGAGATGATGGCATGCATAATCGTATATATTTATGTTCATACTAGTCTTATAGGTTAATCTTCGGGTTACGGACCTGAGATTCGACACCGGCCCCAACGGCGTAAATGGACCAGTGACGAGTGTAGTTGTTGAAGAGATGGACACTTGCGAAGCGAACGCGAGGGTGTCGCTGACGTGTACCGTCAAAGAAACAGTGATGTATGGTAACTCTTATGCATCGGTCCGTCACGTGACTTGTGTCCGCTCCAATCAATATCGTCTTGTCGTGGTTCATGAAATGACATCTGAAATATATTCTTTTAAACATTTAACACAATAGCTAGGGACATATAATATGTATGAAGTATCAAATGTCTAACAATTCTTTTAGTTTTCATGTTTTGATCATTTTTAAAATTGGTGGGATAAGGATTGGTTTCCAAAATTATACCTTGAGACGGTAATGTCGGTGCTTTCTCGAGTGATATCAATCAAACCATCATAGTAATTCTTGAGACTACAACGATCAATCCAAATGTTGTGTGATTTTGGTTTGATCTGAATGGCGTCTGCGTCTGGACCTACACCGCCTTCAAATTCAAGATTGCAGATTATAACGTTTTCACACTGACTTAGCCTTAACCCTTTTCCCGTAATCTTCACTCTTTGGCCTCTTCCGTCCACCGTTTTGTGCGATGATACGCTCACAAACGAAGAAAGATTGATCGTTCCAGACACATCGAACACAATCCATAGCGGTTCTGGTCTCTTGCAAGCCTCTCGTAACGATCCTGGACCCTCGTCTGCAAACACACACACACACATACATGATTCGTTTTATATATGAATATTTAATATTAGGTGTCCAATAATATTGTGGATCTCAGAACCAAACAGATATATGTAATGTAGATATCTTTGGTTTGATGCGGTCTGAATCCAAAAGTAATTACTTCTCTACCTCACTTATGTGGTATTCACAACTTTATATAGCACCTAGATTATACCAACTTTAGGAAGCACCTAGATCATATGAATCCAAGAAACAGAGGAATCCTAGACTATATAAATGAGATCATGAGGGGGGGGGGGGGGGGGGCAACTGAATATACCAGCTAAAGAAGTGACGCGGCAAATCGGACCATTTAGACCACCAACGGCGGCGCAGCCGAAACCCTCGGCCTTTGCAGCGAGAGAGCGGAGGCTGGAGTCTACGTCACAATAAGGTCCCACCGTCATGTGGTGATCCGATGGTGGAGCTGGAGCGGGTGTATAAGGTGGTGGGAAAGGGGTGTTGGGGGTTTCGCCGGCGTGATGGGATCTGTGAAGGCCGTGTAAGTTTCCCATATCTCTCTCTATTTATAATTTAAGTAATGAATTTAATTTGGGACAGTTTCAGTTTTGTATTTTTGGGATATAATTGCTCCTCCTTTTGTTTCAACTGAAACTGAAACTGAAACTGAAACATTGATGATGGTGGTAGCTTAGCTTTGTTGGAGGAACTGTGGGAGAATAATCCTATTTTGTCCTCTTTTTTATTTTATTTTTTCTCTCTCTCTTTTGAGTTTTGAGTTGCCGACAGTAGCTTTTTTCTTTTTTAAAAATAATTGTAAGGTTGGAAAATTAGATTTTTGATCAGACAACTTTAAATTTTAGTAGATATTTTCGGAAGATATATATATATATATATATATTTAAATCTACTGTTTTGATTTATTCTAAAAAATAAAAATAAAGACCAGTAAATATTACAAATTGTTATAGAAACGTTCAAAAATGATTTAGTTATAAATTTTAGCTAATTTTCAAACGTTCAACAAAAACAAATGTTCAAAATCAAACCTGTGAAGCCCAAACAGGCCAACACATATATATATATATATATATTTATTGACAAACCAAGAAACGAAGCCCATTAACTGGTTAACTAAACCATCCCAATAAGTATTTCATCAAACCGTATTGTTGTTATATTGTGAATTTTAAAATTGGAACGGCTCGCATGAAATTGTTGCTGATGTGGCAAATCCCTAACTGAAGAAGAAGAAAAGACAACCCAAATCAAAATTACACCCAAAAAAAGGTCATTAAGCTGCTTTTGCTTCTCCTACGATTATCAGATCGCAAACCCTTGCCTTGCCCTTGCACAGTGTGATCGTTAACGGTGGCCGACGTCTTCGACGGCCTTATTCATCATTCTCCAGTCGGTCCATCATTCTACAATATCATGATCCCGCTTTGAAAGAATAAAAAAGAAGCCTTCTCTGTATTTTTTTATCTCTCTCTCACAATGGGATCCAGAATCGAAGAAGGTACACAACGATTTCTCCTTCTCCTTGATTTTTTTAGTTTTCTGACTCTAATCGCAATATTAGGGTTAGGTCTTCAAACGTGATCTTTAGGCTGGTTTTTGTATTTCTTCTAATGGATTTGTCATTTGCGTGTTGAACAAACAAACGATGTGATATCTGAATCTCGCAGAGAAGGAACTGGAACCGGATGTGGAGAAGATTTTGGCGACGGAACCGGCGAGTCCTGCTGGGAGCACTTTAGCGGACCTCTCGCCAACTCCAACCCCAAGGAAGACTCTGGTTCTGTCTAATTCGGGTAAGGCTTTGATGGTGTCTAACTCTAGCAAGTCCTTGGGACTTTCCAATTCCGGGAAACGGTTTGATCTATCGGGGAAGAAGAAGTACGTTAAACAGGTCACCGGCCGCCACAACGACACCGAGCTTCACCTAGCTGCTCAACGAGGAGATCTTGCTTCTGTTAAGCAGATTCTTAGTGACATTGATTCTCAGATTACTGGTACCATTACCGGAGCTGATTTCGATGAAGAGGTCTCTCAAATCATGACAGCAGTGGTAAACGAGGTGAATGAGTTGGGAGAGACGCCTCTTTTTACAGCTGCAGAGAAAGGAAACATAGATGTTGTCAACGAGTTGCTTCGTTATACAACTAAAGAATCTCTTATGCAGAAGAACCTCTCTGGATTCGACGCTTTACACATTGCTTGTAGTCAAGGCCATCAAGGTAAGTCTTGATGTAAATCAAAACCTTTTTGATGCTAAAAAGATTTTGCATCTTTCTTTCTAACCGCGCGGGGAGCTTCTTTTAATGCAGCTATTGTCAAGTTATTGCTTGAGCATGAACCTCAGTTGAGTAAAACAGTAGCTCAATCAAACGCAACCCCGCTTGTGTCAGCTGCAACACGAGGGCATTCTGAAGTTGTTAACGAATTGCTTGCTAAAGACTCAAGCTTGCTTGATATTTCTAGATCGAATGGGAAAAACGCGCTTCACCTTGCTGCGCGTCAAGGTCATGTAGATATTGTGAGAACGTTGCTCGATAGAGATCCGCAATTAGCAAGAAGAACAGACAAGAAAGGTCAGACGTCTTTGCATATGGCTGTGAAAGGAGTTAGCTCAGAAGTCGTGAGGTTGCTCCTTCGAGCTGATCCGGCTATCGTCATGCTTCCTGATAAATTCGGTAACACCGTGTTGCATATCGCTACGCGGAAGAAAAGAGCAGAGGTAAATGATTGATTCTTGATTCTTGATTCTTGATTGTTGAATCTTGAATTCTTTGTTTTGATTTTGCAGATTATTAATGAGCTGTTACAACTTCCGGATACAAACGTGAATGCGCTAACACGAGACCATAAAACCGCTTACGACATTGCTGAAGGACTCACTCATTCAGAGGAATCCGCAGAGATCAAAGACATATTATCGCGTTGTGGTGCCCTCAAAGCCAACGAATTAAACCAGCCAAGAGACGAGCTGCGGAAAACAGTGACCGAGATCAAGAAAGACGTCCACACGCAGCTCGAACAAACCCGAAAAACCAACAAAAACGTCGACGGGATTGCCAAGGAGCTAAGGAAACTTCACAGAGCAGGAATCAACAATGCGACAAACTCAGTGACCGTTGTGGCTGTTCTTTTCGCCACGGTTGCATTTGCCGCCATTTTCATGGTTCCGGGAGGCGACGACGACCATGGAGTGGCAGTGATGGTTCATGCAACATCCTTCAAGGTATTCTTTATATTCAACGCGATCGCGCTCTTTACTTCCTTAGCAGTAGTTGTCGTGCAAATCACGCTTGTAAGAGGAGAGACTAAGACGGAGAGACGTGTGGTGGAAGTAATTAATAAGCTGATGTGGCTCGCCTCTGTCTGCACCAGTGTGGCATTCATATCCTCATCGTACATTGTGGTTGGTCGGAGAAACAGATACGCGGCAGTTGTGGTAACGGTCATAGGAACTGTGACGATGACCGGCATTTTGAGTATAATGACATATTATGTTGTGAAATCGAAGAGGACGAGGAAAGTAAGGAAGAAGGAGAAGAAGAAATTTGCTAGAACTGGCACGAGTTCGTGGCATCATGCGAATCCGTCGGAGACTGAATCCGAGGTTAATCCAATTTACGCTATCTGATCGATGATCAATGATATCATTATCCATGGAAATTCATGTTTTCTTTTTCTTGATCTATGAAAGTGTAGTGTTTATATATTTTTGCCGTAAGGAAAGGTCGAACTATATATGTCTTAAACTTTCTACACAAGGAGATTTGAAAACAATGGTTTCTTTGAAAAATGATCTAACAACCAAACCATTAAAGTGCTAAGTTAACAAGTTATTGTTAGTTGCTAAATTGTATATGAACTCTTTAAGGAATCGCCTTTTAAGTTAAGTTAACTAGCTACTTGCTTTTCACATGCATTTGGAATTTGGATCCATTAGTCTACATATTTGAATCAATCAACCTAATTGAATCGAGAGTATTATTTACGTTAAAACATATGCTAGAGTATAAGCTACGATCATGTTTAAGAAGAATTGGGAAGTGCCTCGTTAACATTCTCAACTTAATAAGGTTTCTTTTTCTTTTGCATATTTTGATCAAGATTTATATTGTAAACTTCTATAGTTAGGTTTTTCTTTGCATCTTTCTCCATTCAACAACGCTTTCAAGGTTATGTAGTAGACTATCTGATATTTTATATCCAATATATATATTATTTTAACTTTTATTTTTTTCTGTGTATGTAAAAGAGAACTATAAAGAAAATAATGTCTTGTACATAAGTTTGTCACAGCTAATATAGCATTCTTTCCCTATTGTGTTAACTCCTACATAAGACATTACAAAGTAGAGACATCTTTCTTTTCTACAAGTTCCAGCTATTTCCTGTCTACAAGGTCATAGAAGAAGCATAGATTCCACAGCCACTATGTCCGACTCATCTGCACCTCGTTTTAGAGACCCGAAAAGTTTCTCCTGTTTGTAACATGATTTCCTTAATTAACCTCTTCTATTGGTAGTTTCCAGAAGTTCCATGGGTTATAATCTTCCTGTGAACGTGTAAGAAAACACTTCAAACCATTGATGAATCTACATTACATTATATTTCTTAAAAGATTATATAACTCTAGTTACCTGCTCAACAAGTGAAGTTGGAGGAAACATGTCGTTGACAAGAGTATGAAGTGAAGTGTAAGACTTTTTGACATCTATGCGATGCCCTGTTGCCACTTCTCCCTATCCATTTTTAAACACAGAGTTATCACTCAGTAAACGCGACGAGACAACCATTCATGTCAGATTCTAAGGGATTGTGAGTACCTTTGGGTTGATTATGAATATCTTCCCCTTTGGGATTCCGAGTTTTCTGTAGCTCAGCTCATCGGTATCTCTGTTTCCAAATCCCGCGTAAAACGGGTTGTAATCCGTAGGAAAGAGTTTCCTGATATCCTGTAGATTACAGTTGTAGAAGTTGTTCATATCTAAAAGTGTGCCGCTGGTTTTAACTGTGCTCTTTTATTCCTAGAATAATGGAGAATTATTTACCTCCAAACATGCGATCTTGAATTCATGAGGTGCTCTTCTTATCACTGTTATGTTAGAAGGAATATGAGATCTTTACTGTTGAATTTAAAATACGTAGAAGTGCTACCAATAAATCTAGAAGGCATAAAGATTAACCTTCACGGTACAATGCTGGAAAAAGCCCATCTGGTGAAATGACTACAGGACCGGTTGGCAGAGCTTTTCCGTCCTGCAAGCCAGTGAAAAAAGGATTTCATAAGAAACAGAGAGATTCCATAATCATGGATTGTAGATATCCCCACACATCATTATTTCAGCTCCTAGAAGAACTAGGTGTGAATGAAGTGTCAATTCACAGGTAAAAAGATCTCAATTTTACCTGCTTCAGATTATTTAAGAAATTTCTCGTTAGATATGCCTGAACGATGGCACGGGCGCTCAAAAAAAGCAA
The DNA here is from genome assembly GCF_030686135.1 of Camelina sativa. NCBI lineage: Eukaryota > Viridiplantae > Streptophyta > Magnoliopsida > Brassicales > Brassicaceae > Camelina > Camelina sativa. Next base: position 3,556,891 of record NC_141880.1, read on the forward strand.
CTGATATCCATTCTCCTAAGAAAACGAAAGCAATGTGAAGCATATAGTGAGATTCATACTTCCAGGGTACAAAAATTTAAGATACAAACTGTTTAAACAACCACTTTAAACAAAGTGTATCTTATATATAAGGCAGTTGTTGATCTCATGTTTTTCCCATATCAAGTGCGAGAAGCGAGATTGACTTAAACCTTAAACATTTACCTTTATGGCAGAGAAAAGCTTGGCTACACCGGACTGTGTCCAGTCCTTTCCAATGAAGGGCATGAACTGACCTAACACATCAGATCTGCAAGACAAACAGATCATCACATTGGCATAAGTAAAGATACTATATATCTAATATGAAAACATATCAGTTGCAATAAGGATCCAAGCTGTACTTAGTTATAGTTCCATCAACATCTGAAATCACTATCTTGGTGTCCCATCTCCACCGATATATATGTGCATCAACCTAATAACAACCAAGGAGTATTGAAGAACTTAAGTTAGAAGAGATTTCCCCAATGTGCTTTCAAATTTTCAACTAATGTAACCATCAACAAACCTGTTGTGTTCCCAGAACTCTTGTTGAGAAACTAAAAGTTATTATATTCTGACCATCTTTCAGATTCAGAGATGCGATCTGTTCATTGGTAGGGACATTGGTTCTCACAAGTTGTCTACGCGGGGACTCATGGCGACTCTCTGTGGTTGATTGTGGTTCCGGTGAGTTCTGTAAGCCAGGTTCAGAATCAACAAACAGATCTTCTTCGCTCGAGGAGTTACTTCCAGTATGTTCAATTGTTTTAACCCTTCTAAAAGGAATCGGCCAGAGTCTCCATCTTCTTCCAGATGAAGAAGGAGTTACTGTAGTTTCATCATCCTTGGGTTTAGGCGATTCATTTTCCTCCACAGAGATCACATCATCTGGCTGGATATCTAAGTCTAGATCAAACACAGCTTTCCCAAGCACAATTCGAGCAGCTTTCGTCCATGGCATATACGTGTCTCTAATCCTAACAACCAGATTTTCACTTTCAAGAATTGATGTTGCCGAATTTATATATTCTTCCATGGAAATCCGATGTGCATCAAAGACCTCAGCAGCTGCGCTAAGTCCCATACCCTGACGAAGCTCATCCTTGCAAATTGATAGTTCATATCCTGTAAAGTTGAACCATTGTTAAAAACAACGCAGCTACTATTGCTACTTAGTCATAGTTTTAAACCAACAAAAACTGAAGTTCCTTACTCTGATCTGTATCGGGTTTTCCTACATCCAAACTAGAAGTCGCACCCACAGAAACTACACTCTTCCCGTCCTCGTTATCCTCCTCTGTTGGTTTAGTTGGAGTCCGTTGCTCATCGTTTTCTCTCGTTGAATCTATAGAGACTCCCTCAGAAGCCTGATCTTCCGATTCTATACTCCCGCCTTCCTGGTTGTTAATCAAGATGGCAGTTTCTGCAGATGTTCTAGGCTGTTCTTCCTTACATTCTGAATCAGTATTAGAATCAATGGATATTCTGGATTCCTCGGTTGTTTTGACTTCTTCTGTTGTTATTTGGGTTGTAGAAGAAGATTCAAAACTATCAACGAGAGTATCTCTTGTTTCAATAGTCACTTCATCTTCACTTCTATCATTTCCCGGGATGGTGTTAAGTGGAAACTCACCTTCTTTTAGATTCCGATCCTCAAAAGTAGGACTTGGTTCCCCTGACTTTGCATTCTCAGCAGTCTCAGTCAGCTCTGACTGCTCCACATAGCTCCCAAGAAGATTTCTTTGAACATCATGAGAATCTTTTTCGGCATTATCACGAGAACAGGAATCTGAATCACTACGGTCATCATTCGCGGTATCCACTTTTTCAGATACAATATTAATTGCATCAGATGACTCCACTTTGCCGATATATTCAGTATCCCACGAAGTCTCTGACGACGCAAACTCGGTATTACCTTCACAAAACTCAGTCCCATCACCAGGGGCCAAATGAAACTGAGGAGTATTTAACCGTAAATTCTCAGCCTCCTGCTCTGCGGCTGACACAGGGGCTGTAAGTATATGTCCATCAATACTGACCAAAACGACTTCAGAGTCAGAACCTTGAGAATCCCCATAGCTTTCCACATTTAGATTGTCAAATCTAGCACTTCCATATTCCGAGGTTGGAGAAGGCGGATCATCCTGAAAATCATAGAACCTCCTATTACAATCAGACTCAGTCCTCTCAAGCCGGTTCAAAGGGTCGAAACCTTCTCGTAGTTCCCCAGAACCAGCGTCAGATAAACTGTGCTCAAGTCGAAAACCAACGCCGTTAGTTTCACTACTAGCATTGTTATTCTCAGACCCGGAAATCAAACTGTTGGTGTCATTAGCTGCAGCAGGATCAACTTCCCTGATGAAATAGGCTTCACCAGAATTATCAAGGTACATGTGGAAATCAGCTTCGGTTCCATTAACAGCAATCTTGACAAACTTCTCAGCGCCTTTGAGAACACCTTGGAACTTACCAAACCTAACATACCAAGGTGTGCTACGGAAAGAACCATCTTGTTGTTGAACAACAATGACATCAATAGCACCACCAAAAGGATGAAACGGTGTAGCAACAGAGTAAACGCCTTGAGAAATCAAACTCCCAACTCTTCCAACCAAACTCATCTCTCATCAAAATTCAATTGAGAAAAAAAAATCTTTCAACTTTGAGTGTTCTAAATCATATACAAAAACTCTCTTTTAAAGTTTCTAGACAGGGCAAATTCCAGCCTAAGCCTGCAGATGATACAAAAAAAAACAACCCGACAAGCCAAAATTAGACAACACAATAAAGCTGTGATACTAAAAAAAAAAAAAAACCCACAAGCAAAATTAAATTTTTTTCTAGAAATCATTCTTAATGTTCCGATTACAAGTTATTCCAGCGAGAATTTACCCGATTTCGAGCATGCAGCTTAAACTATTCCAATAAACATCAGTTTCTGAACTAGCCCCATAAGGCCATAACCAATAAAAAAAATCAAACATTTCCCAAATCTCATAGTCGCGATGAAGAAAAAAAAATTACGAATTGAACTTACAGATTGAAGGAAGTTATAGCGGAGAATCCAAGAAACGACGGACGAATCTCGTTTGCTCAGAAATCGAGATTCTTCTTCTATGACAAATGAACCCAATTTTTTTTTTTATTCCTGTTCTATCAATTTCATTAATATACCTTCTTGGGGATAAAAATCTTGGGTTCCTCAATAAAAGATTCTCGGAATTTTTTTTTTAAGAATCAAAGTCAAGAAAAAAAAGAAAGGATTTGTCTTTTTGCTTCGTCGTCGATTGTATTTTACCGGTGGGAGAAATTTATACTACAAGAAAGAAGAAAAGAAAAAAAAAAAATTAAATCCGCCATTACTTAAAAGACACTGTAATTGCTTTGCTTTATATAGAGAGACTTTATATTATAGATGATGAGTACTCTCCTATGAAAGCCCGGGACTAGTACTAGGAGGGAGGGAGAATTACGAGAAGGGTCTAGGGCTTTTGTCGTAATTACTCGATATCTTAGAGGGTAAGTTTGGTATTTTGACTATTAAACCTCCCTTTCGACAATTATTAATGGGAGAACTTTTTTTGTGTTCTTAGATTAAATATATAGTGAAAATAATGTTAGATCAGTCGTTAAGATCATAGGTAAAAAAAATGGGAGAACTAATTATGATGTTCTTAGAATAAAGATATAGTGAAATAATATTCATAAATATTTTACAAATTATAAAAACTTATAAAATAACATTTAAATTGCTTACTTATATAAAAGCAATTATATACTTATAAATTAATATAATATTCTTAAACATATTACAATTATAAAAACTTATAAATTAACATTTAAATTGCTTACTTATATAAAAGCAATTGTATACTTATAAATTAATATAATATTCTTAAACATATTACAATTATAAAAACTTATAAATTAACATTTAAATTGCTTACTTATATAAAAGCAATTATATACTTATAAATTAATATAATATTCTTAAACATATTACAATTATAAAAACTTATAAATTAACATTTAAATTGCTTCCTTAAATAAATGAAAAAAAAAAATTTTTCCAAAAAATCTCGTCCAATCACATGAAGCCACGTCAAATAAGAACTGGGCTTAGATCAGTTCTACATCAAGAACTAAAAAAAGTGTTCTAAGCCACTATTCATTATTTTTATAATTTTTTTGGGCTAAGAACACCCTTGATGTTCTCCTATTAATGATGGCCTAACTGTTCAACTCGATTCCAATAGGGTTCCAATATGAACATGATACAATGTTACTACAGTATATTAAATAAAAACTTCCCGAAATAATTGAAAAGAAATGGATTCGTGTGGATTGGAATATTACAATGAATCATATCAAGTGATCCACTCATCCACACAATAGCATAATTGTGGTATATTCTTTGTCTATATACGCTTAAGTGTTTTAGACATATATATATATATTTTTAAATCACGAACCAAACCTCCTCTCGAAAGCCAAATATTGATTAATTATTATACATTTTTCGTTTGTGTTGAATTTGTTTCGTCCTCTGTGGTTTTTTTTTTTTTTTTTTTTTAAAGAAAGAATTGTTAATTTAATTTAGATCACGTTTTATCAGTCACTCTTAATAAATGTAATAAACAGTTAGTATAAAATTTTTTAAAAAAAAAACACAAAATGTAATAGAGAGAGTTTTAGATGTGTCTAATAAGTCTAATTAATACAATAAGCATCTCGTCACCAATCACAAGTGTCCTAGGGTGACAAGGTTCTCACCTAACTCGTTTTTTTTTTCCAAGTCAATCCATTTTCCATTAATAGTTTACCGATTCATGGCGTTGTGTCTCTCCTATAAATTTATTACGCATACCGCGGCATACGTATCTATTTTAAATTGCTACAGATGTGTGGATGAAGACAGGTGTAAGTGCAACGCACGTGTTACACATTCTCTTACCAAAGTACTGTACCAACCCCCTTCTCATTAAAAGTTTTGACAATCTTACTATTAGCTCTATCAATTAAGCCCAATGGGCTTTGCCTAAAGTCGGGTCAATTCAACCGTTACGGGCGACCCGACCTTTTCTGTTCGGTATCGGTTTGTTTCCGCAGCTTAAAATCGGGTCAAACGCCATTCTCGTTTCTCCCCAAGCTTTGCAAAAACGAAAACCAAAAAATAATAATAACACGAGAAGCATCATCATCATCTCTGTACTATACTGTTACGGCACGATATGACGAGATTACCCTTCTTCTTCGTCGTCCTCCTCCTCCTCCTCATCGCCGCAACCCGCACGACGGCGGAGATCAAGTCTCTCACAATCTCCGACGACTCTAGGCCGATGATTCTCTTCGAAAAATTCGGATTCACTCAGTCCGGCCATGTTAGCGTCTCTGTTTCCTCCGTATCAGTAGTATCTTCTTCGTCTGTTCCGATCCCGGATCCTTCGAGGCTAGGTTTCTTCCTCATGTCAGAGGAATCGCTTCTCCAAGTAGTCTTAGAGATCCAGCAAAACCCTAACTTCTGTGTACTCGATTCCAATTACGTCCTCCATCTCTTCACATTCCACGATCTCTCTCCTCCGCCTGGTTCCAAATACGAGCACTTGTACCCGGTGGTTTCTCCCAACGAGTACTCTCTCTTCTTCGTTAATTGCGTACCGGAAACCAAAGTTTCGATGAAGGTCCGAACGGAGATGTACAATTTAGATCCGAGCGGGTCTAAGGATTACCTCCCTGCCGGGTCAACCCGATTACCTGGATTGTATTTCTTCTTCTCCCTCGGCTACTTAGCTTTCCTTGGTCTCTGGGGTTATGCTTGTTTTGTCAATAAAAGAGTTGTTCATAGGATCCATGTTCTCATGGCGGCCTTGCTTCTGATGAAGGCTTTGAATCTGATCTGTGCCGCCGAGGATAAGCACTACGTTAAAGTCACCGGTACTCCTCACGGCTGGGATGTCTTATTCTACATTTTCCAGTTTATTCGTGTTGTTCTTCTCTTCACTGTGATTGTGTTGATCGGTACTGGTTGGTCCTTCTTGAAGCCGTTTTTACAAGAGAAAGAGAAGAACGTGTTGATGGTTGTTGTTCCACTTCAGGTTTTGGCCAACATTGCTTCCATTGTGATTGGTGAGACTGGACCTTTCATCAAAGATTGGGTAACTTGGAATCAGATATTCTTGCTTGTAGATATTGTTTGCTGTTGTGCAATCTTATTTCCCATTGTCTGGTCGATACGTTCGCTGAGAGAGACTTCGAAAACCGATGGGAAAGCAGCTAGGAACTTGGCAAAATTGACTCTGTTCAGACAGTTCTACATTGTTGTCATTGGGTATTTGTACTTTACGAGGATTGTAGTGTTTGCGCTGAAGACTATCGCAGCTTATAAGTATCAGTGGGTGAGCAATGCGGCTGAGGAGATTGCAAGTCTGGCGTTTTACATGTTGATGTTCTATATGTTCAGGCCGGTCGAGAAGAATGAGTATTTCGTTTTAGATGATGAAGAAGAGGAAGCCGCAGAGCTGGCCTTGAAGGAGGATGATTTTGAACTCTGAAACAGATCAAGGAGTATCAGCAGTGAGGACGTTCGCATTATCTTTTCTTCTTTTTGATTTTTTTGTTTAACTTCAGAAGTAGTTTACTCGCAAAAGGTAATAACTGTGTATTGCTCTCGTATATGGTAAAAGCTTTTGTTTGTACTAGGACTTATTTGCTAGTAATGAGAAGATCAGTGCCTCTGCTGTTTGGTACATGTATTGTCACTTAACTGAATCTGCTTTACCCGACTCGCTAGTTCGATGTCAGGACTATCTATAAGTCAATGAGCTTTCTGACCATGTAGCCATTAGTGGGGAAGTAACATAGACATTAGTGAAGTTATTGTCAATGTCCGGATACCACATGGACTGCTTTCTATTTATTAGTCACTGTCGTTTGTTAAGAGACATTGTCCCTAATTCCTCTTGCATTAACCAGTGATCACAACAACAACTTCTCATTAGAAGGTATTTTAAGTCATAGATATAAGTTGAGGAAGCCATAATGTTTAACTGTCCAATATGTGATCTTAGAGGATACATACTCTAGTACATACATGGATAAAAGCTACACAATGAATCTTAAATAACAAAAGAAAACTACTTGATTTGTCCCTTTTCTCGTAACAACACTTCCACGGCTCGTCTCCCAGAGACCAAAGCCCCGTCAAACGTAGCAGAAGTCATGTAATCACCGCACAAGTAAAGACCTGACCCGACCCGCGGACTCTTAACCAAATCAGTGGGTGGGCATTGGTTCGGCTGAGCGAATTTTATCCGGTACGTTTTCAAATGTTTCCATGACATAACCGAAGACTCACTGAACCAACCAGAGAGTTCTCTGAGAACCTCTGCTGCTAAATCATTATCGGATCTATCCTCGAAAGATCCGATCAATGATACCGAAACCAGAGCCTTTCCCGGTGGCGCGTATGTCCGAGCAACGTTCGTAGCGAAGACCATGTTGTTGATTATACCGGTGCTTGACCCGTTAAGGAATAGAACCGGGTCTTGTACCGGTATTTGATTCGGCTCAGCTGTGAAATAAACGCAAATCGTACTCCGACCCGGTTTAGTCATAACCGGCTCTCTGATCCCCTCGAGAAGCTTATCCGCTTCGTGTTGCTCGACGGCGACTATTACACCTAGCTCTGCTTTCAAAACGCCGCCGTCTTGGAGTCTCACACTAGGTGGTTCCGAATCCGATCCATTTGGATACTCAATCGAAGCTACCCTTGTGTTGAACAAGACGGAACTAGCGGGTAATTTCGCGGCCAACTGGTTAGGGATTTCTCCAATTCCCATGGCCGGAAGTGTGTTTTCTCCGAGAGCCAGACACCGGAAAATGAAATCGAAGAGCTTCGAAGTCGTCTCGAGGTCTCTGTCAAAGAAAATCCCGCCGAAGAATGGTCGGAAGAACCGATCAAGGATCGCTTCGGAGAAACCAATCTTACGGAGGAGATCAATGGTAGGAACCTCATCGGCGGCAGTCAAAATCTCTTCGTCTGACTTGATCAGAACCATAGCTCTCGTCAAAGCGATAAGCCCTTTGTCCACGACGGATCCGATCGGGTTGGTGAGAGTCGCAACCGAATCCCAAAAATGCCGGAGAGGATCAGCGACAGTGTGAAATTTCCCGCCGTAAAAAACCTTAGCTCCGGCGTAAAATCTCTGCAAATCCAGTGCTTCGTAATCTAGAAGCTTTTTAGCTTCAGGGTACGCTGTGATGAAAATCTGAAATCCTCTGTCGAGAAAAAAGCCGTCGACGATATCTGTACGGACGCGTCCGCCTACGCCGTCGGAAGCTTCTAAGAGTAGGAATGGGATCCGTTCGGAGGTGAGCCGAGTTGCGGCGGCTAAACCAGCGAGTCCTGCGCCGATGATAATGACGCCGGTTTGATTCTTTCGATCGTACGGCTCTTCGGCGGACGATCGAGCTCCGGGAAAGTGTTTGTATCGGAGAATTGCATGGCCGCGGCGGCGAGGGGTGAAATGAGAAAAGGATGAGGTTGGGAGAGAGATCGCCAGTGGCATTTTTAAAAGTTTGGATAAGGTTTTTTTCTCATTCGTTTAACTTTTTATTTTCCCCGGGAAAATGGTTTGTCTGGAAACTAATAAAAAAACACATGTTTGTTTTCATCTATATATGGGATCTGTGCCGTTGATTTGGAACTAAGATATCCTGACCGTCAGATATATATATTGTTCTTCGTCTTTGATTTGTGTTTCGTAGATCTGACTCGTGACGGGTAGCTCAGTTTCGAGATACACCGAGTGCGGCGAATTATCGGATCTAGAGGTATGGCAATAGTCGGATTTTTTTTTTTTTTTTTTTTGTTTCTATCGGAATTAGGAATCTTCGATTGTTATCTCTTTCCATATCTATATGATTTTGATGTTCCGATGTAAATCCTTGTTCGGGTCAAATCGAAGTTTAGATAATTCGATTGATGCTATTAGATATCAGAGCTCTGTTTCAGTCTTCTTCCTGTCAAGACTATCTCAAAGCTGTATATGTATGCTGATTGGATTACCCTTTCCTATTTCGTTTTTTTGGTACCGTGAAGAAGATGCCTCGATATGACGATCGATACAGCGGTACACGTCTCTATGTTGGCCATCTGTCATCTCGAACAAGGGAACGGGATCTTGAACGACTCTTCAGCAAATATGGAAGGTATGTTTTCAGAGATTCTTTTTCGCAGAAACAGCTCTTTTGTCCGCGAGTTGTGAACTTAGCCTGCTTTGCGGTTAGGCAAAGCTATTGTCTTTACTCTTTAGATTCACATCTTTGGTTCATTTTTGCTCTGTTTTCAGCTTTGCAAAAATGGCTCTCTTTTGTGAAAGTTGTGAACTTAGTTACATAGTCAGCTTTGTAGTTAGGCAAAGCTATGGTTTTGGATTCACATTTTGGTTCAACTCGTATTAGTAGAGTCAGACACCTAAAGCGGGTCTGAATTACGATTGATATTGAGGATGCTTGTGTATTCATTAAATTATATGGGTGGGGAGTATTGTGGCTCAAAAGTGTAGCATATTTTAACCTGAATGATCTTGTTGAAGGTTTTTTTTACCTGGAGAATTATGGTGAGAGAGAGAGGGTCCCCTTGGTGGAAATTCTTTCATGGTGTTTGGGGGACTTTGGCGGTTCTGTTTGTTGTGTTATTGCGTGTTTTAGTGGTGAAAAATGGCAACATTCTCAAAATCTGGTGTTTTGTTAGCCGTTGATGGTGAAGTATCATAACACTAGCTACACCAGTAGCTAGCAGTTCTTTTAAAGTTAAATGTGGCCTTACTGTTTCTGGAAAACCATTTCCGCAGAATTCGAGATTTGGACATGAAGCGAGACTATGCCTTCATCGTAAGTAGTGATCCCCTATAACTAAGCTTGGTCGACTCCTTAACTTATGTTAGCTTAGCTGTGTCCTATTGATGGCTCTTCTGTCTGGTATATATGTTCACTTTCTGATCTCAGGATTTCAGTGATCCTCGAGATGCTGATGATGCGAGGTACAGGTTGGACGGGAGAGACTTTGATGGAAGCCGTATAATTGTGGAGTTTGCAAAAGGGGTATAGTTAGCTCTATCTTTTAGAAAATTCTTATGTTCTGTGTCTATTTGAATTTTTAAGTTTCTTTCGTTTAACCTTTTTGGGTTTTCCTTCTTTTGTAGACACCACGTGGTTCCAGAGAATTTTCCTCGAGCAGAGGCCCTCCTCCTGGAAGTGGTCGTTGCTTCAACTGTGGTCTTGATGGTCACTGGGCTCGAGATTGCTCCGCTGGTGACTGGAAGAACAAATGTTATCGATGTGGAGATAGGGGTCACATTGAGAGGAACTGTAAGAACAGTCCTAAGAAGCTCAGGTATCATTTACCAATCCCATTCTCACACTTTTTCTTGGCTAAAACACTGTCATTTTCTTAATTTGAGTCATCTGTTTTTGATTATATATCAGGCGGGATGCAAGTTACTCAAGATCGCCAGTTCGGTCCCGGTCTCGGTCTCCTCGTCGTAGAAGAAGAAGCCCTATCAGAAGCTACAGCCGTGGTCGTAGCTACAGGCTAGTGATTTCCCAGTATGACTTATAATTTCGCAACTTATAACTACAAGTTTGATTATAATGCAACTTTATATTGTTCTGTCTGGGTCTGGTTGTTTCAGTCGCTCTAGATCACCGGTTAGGAAGGAAAAGGATCTGAGTCCTGAACCTGCTGCTAGAAGCAGAAGCCCTGAACCAATGGTGGACAACTCTCCTCTCTCCAAAGATAGAAAGAGAAGCCTAAGTCCTGAAGAAGGCAGCCCCAAAGAGAGGCCGAGAAGAAATGATGATGACGGTATTGGAACCAATGGACAACAAGACCGGAGTCTTAGTCCCAGAGAGGACCGTAGCCCTAAAGGCGGACACAGCTGAAGAGACGACCGTAGCCCTGTGGAAGATGATGACCAGTGAAGAGTAAGACAAATGTTGGTTATTTGCTTTTGGTTGATTATTTATGACTTATAATGGTCTTAGACAATGTAATGGATTTTGTTCTTCCTGTTTGGAAACTTGACTCGAGACTTCGTCTTATCTTTTTCGAAAAATTTAAGAAAATAAATCAACTTTTCGTTTCTTTGTTTCTGTTCCATTAATTATATGGTCAAGTAAATGGATACCGAGGCTCTTCTTCTTTCTCAAAACCTCTTTTAACACTTTCTTATTCATCTCAAATGGAATTTGTCCCGTGCGCACAAGAGCATTCCCTTTTCTTTACAGGATGGTGATGGGAATAACGAAGCAGAAATCTTGAAATGACAGGCGAAGGATTAGACGTCTTTGTACTCACGAAGCAAGTCTACAGCTTTCTGTTTTACCTCAGGTGATCATTTTTTGTCATTGTATTGTAAACTTTGTCAATATAAATGATAGTATTGATTAGATAAGCAAAAGTCAATATGTCCGAGTGGTTAAGGAGACAGACTCGAAATCTGTTGGGCTTTGCCTGCGCAGGTTCGAATCCTGCTGTTGACGTAAGTGTTTTACGTTTTACTTTTGTTGATGGGTATGTTGGTCGTTTTAGTACAACCTGTACCTTTAAAAGTTCATAAACAAACTCTAAAAATATATGCTAGTCGTCTTCTTATCAAGCAAATCTGTTAGGAAAATGGAAAATTCTAACAGAACAATGCAACAAAAAAAAAAACTCCTTAGAAACAGAGGAACCAGGATGATGAGAGCACACAATTATACAGAGGAGACGTGGAGATGTCTATGACCTTGTCTCATCCATCGTCATGTCTCATCCTTGTCATCCTTCTCTTTTCCGGTCATCCCTCGGCCTCCGGAACCTCCATCATCCCCCACCTGATGAACAGGGCGGCGCGTATGTTCAACAGAGCGAGGAAAGCTAGACAGGCGAGAGAATTCCTACAAGCTCACAACATCGCGCGCGAGTCAGCAGGCGTGCCACCTCTAGGATGGAACAAAGGCCTGGCCCGATTCGCTGATAAATGGGCTAAGCAACGTCAAACCGATTGCAATATGATACATTCAAATGGGCCTTACGGCGAGAACATGTTCTGGTACCGGCGTAGGAGGACGTGGTCGGTGGAGAGAGTGGTGACGAAATGGTTCGAGGAAAGGTTTAACTACGACATGAAAACAAACACGTGCGCATCGGGTGAGACGTGCGGCCATTACACGCAGATGGTGTGGCGAACCACCACAGCCGTTGGATGCGCACGCGTGAAATGCAATAACGGTCGTGGCTATCTTGTGGTTTGTGAATATGATCCACGTGGGAATTACGAAGGTGAAAGCCCTTTCGATCAAAACAATTAAACGAGAAAAAAATTAGAGATTGATTGAAAACATTTTTTGTTTTCTTATATAATGAAGATATATTATTTATGCTTGGTCCTCGCATATATTGAAGAGGTTATGGAATTTTTTTAATTTGATTTTAAAAAGTCTCCCTTTTTTTTGGTTTGTATTGATCAAAATTGGACAAAAAAAAAGTTAAAAAAAAAAAAGAGAACGTCGACAGCAGGGTTCGAACCTGCGCGGGCGAAGCCCAATAGATTTCAAGTCTATCTCCTTAACCACTCGGACATATCGACATGTTTTGTTTATCATGCGTATATTGATTTATTTATACCAAGAAACGTCTATGAGAGTGGTTGACGTGGACTGTGGATCGTTTATTTGATTTGGCACTTAGCAATTGGGCAACTCGTTTGATTCGGTACGAGTCCTTTTCTTGCATACCAATTATAGGAACATTATAAAAAAAAATAAAAAAAAACACGACCATACATTTTTCATATAATCATAATTAATGTAAGTCCTACACGTGCTTAAGCTTGAGGCTATAGAACTCAAGTGATAGCAAATAAAATATAGGGATGAAACTAAAGAAATGAAAAATGGATGGTCTGAGATCAAAGTGAAACACACTCCACATATTATTATTACACATACCAACTTCTTCCCCCGCCATTTGGACTTTTTTTTTTTCCCCACTTTCTCTCTCTAAGACTTAACACCTGTCGTTATCTGAAAACATAACCGATGAGCTCGTCGCCGTCAAGGAATCCGACGACCGCCGAAGCACCGCCATCAACATCGACGGATGCGGTGGCCGCGGAAAGTGGTTCGTCTAAGAAAGTGAGGAAACCTTATACCATCACCAAGTCTAGAGAGAGCTGGACTGAGGAAGAGCATGATAAGTTTCTTGAAGCACTTCAATTGTATAATTCTCTGCTTCTATTTGTTTATTTTTTCTCGTCTTTATTAGGGACTCTTGAGTTATTTTAACTTTGCTGCTGATTTTCTGAGTTTTTCAGTTAAGTCAGAGGAAGTATTATGTTAGGTTTAGTATCTTAGCTATAATAAGATCTACTTCGTTGAGTTACATTGATCTATTTGTTTGAGTTGATTGAGTTACATCCGATCTTTTGTAGAGCTCATGTTGAACTTATAAGCATTAAGATTCAGAGATATTGTTACATGTTATTGTCTTTGAATAGAAGCATATATAAATGTCTAATAATAGCCAGCTCTGTATATATTCTTGTAAGTCTTTATACTTGTGCGGACGTTTTGAAACTGTTATTCCTTTAGCAAGACCCTGATTGTGCTGATACTACTGGTCTCTCTTCCTTAGGTTTGATCGTGATTGGAAGAAGATAGAAGATTTTGTTGGTTCCAAAACTGTAATTCAGGTTTGAGAATAGCTCCTCTGGATTTAAAGGAGAATTTACACATTTGTTGGCTATTGTTTTCAACTTTATTTGACTAACTCTACTGCAGATTAGGAGTCATGCCCAAAAATACTTTTTAAAGGTTCAGAAAAACGGGACATTAGCACATGTGCCACCCCCTCGGCCTAAGCGCAAAGCAGCTCATCCGTATCCTCAAAAGGCATCAAAGAACGGTTCGATCGTTTTATTATCCTTATTAGTTTGATTAGTGTAAATGAGTCTTTGTTCCGGTTACTTGAGTTGTAACTCCATTTTTTTATGTTGTAGCTCAAATGGCACTTCAAGGTTCCACGTCTTTTACTACGCGAAATAGCGACATGCCGGGATATACTTTGTGGGATGATGCTTCAATGCTGCTAAACAGAGTTATTTCACCACAGCCAGAACTTGCTAATCTTTATGGAATAGAAGGCATGCACTTTTGTCTCTCTTTATTTTATTTTTTACTTCATTTTATTGGTAGTTGTAGAGTATAGGTTCTATCAAAGGACGTTTCATGTGCTTATTATGGCATATAACGCCACTGATTCAGCTAATATTGGATCGAAGGGCATATTAAATGTTAGTAGCCCTTCTACATCTGCTATGGGAAGCTCAAGCCGAAGAACAGTATCAGGTTCTGAGATTGTAAGAAAGTCGAAACAGCCTCCCGTGCTTCACGGTAATTTAATTATCTGTGAACACTCTATATCTTAAGGCCGTGGACACTCTACTGATAAACACTTTGCAGCTGTTCCTGATTTTGCTGAAGTTTATAACTTCATTGGGAGTGTCTTTGATCCTGAAACGATTGGTCACGTGGAAAAGCTCAAGGAAATGGATCCTATTAATTTCGAAACTGTGAGTCAGAGTTTACAAGCTTTCAGACTACAATGATGGTATATACAAGCTTCTAGCATCCTTCATTAATCAATGTATGTTTTGCAGGTTCTGCTATTGATGAGAAACCTCACAGTTAACTTATCAAACCCTGATTTTGAATCCGCTGTAAGTGTTAAATTTACGATAAAAGTTTTATGATTCTTATACAATTAAAGGAGTTTTTTGCGCTTGCGTGAGTAAATATAATCTAACCTCAGCTAGTCCGACTGTAATAATACTTCAGAGGACAGTCCTCTTATCATATGAACTGAACACCGAGCTCCCAAGCGTTGGTACCACTGGTTCCCTTGTCAAGAACTCAACAAGCGACAAATCATCGTAACAAAAATATTAGCCATCAATAGCAAGTAAGTGTTTTTCCTTCTTTTTCCTCGGACCTTTTAAATGTACAGTACAATAAAACAATTCACCACTATTAGAAATCACATGCGGTCATGGTTAGACTTCTAGATTTACGTCTAGTGACAGTGATCTAACTCTTAAGGTTTCCAATGAGATTTATATAGTTCTCTCTGTAGTCACAGTCATAGTCTCAAAATGACCAGGATACAGTATATTATATATACACTTCAGGCTTCTTGCAAACTTTGTAAAGTCTTACATAAGAGTTATATGGTTCTCACCGTATTGGCAGGTTTACTCATCGTTTTTCCATGTTTAATAAACATTGGTGTTATACGTCACTGGGAATCACAATCTTGTCAATGCATCATCATGTGGGGAATTGCGTTTTAAGTGTTTTGTTGTTTTGTTGTTTTGAGGAGAAACATAAACGAAGTTTTAGGCTATAGGGTCTTGCGCAGATTTTGACAAGGACCTGTGTGTAAGGTGTTTTCTACTAGCTGCGGTTCACGGGTTTGCAAGGCAGCCTCAGCCGCAGGTACTCTTGTACAAAAAGTCTCTTTTTGTTTGTGTTGTGTATTTATTATATGTTCAGCTGTTGAGTTTTCCCCATTTGGTGGATTGTATTTTCACTAAGCGGGTGTCAAGGATAAGTCTTAGGACTGACTGTAATGGTTCAAGATCAGTGTTAAGTACATAGCGGTAACTCTGTTTGTTTTAAACTTGACAGCTTTCTCTATTAGGTGTTTCATTCAGAGTTCTGTTTAATTAAAAAGAGCACGAAGGTAATGAAGGAAACCACCCGAATCAAATCAAATTTATGTTTGTTGTCACACCAAGGCATGTCTATAAAAAGATTCTGCAATTTGGCAGAGATTGTATTCCAATAAATCAATAAATAATTACTTGTTATCTGAGTAAGTTAAAAATCTTAGTATCACAAACCTCATGGTTTTATAGGACAGAGTATCTTCTGGCTTGTGTTCCTCCAGGGAGAGAGAAGGCTTGATTAGTTACGTCTTCAAGAACACGCTTGAGTTCAGATTTTGCTGTCTTAACAGAAATTTCGGTAGGCCCTTCAACGAACAGATAAAGCTTGCGTTGCCCAGGTCCGGGCATACTTCCTGACTCATAATACTGACCTCTAACGGTAATGGCGGCTCCACTCCACTCTGATATTGGACCAAGCGTTTCTTTGTGGGTGACTCTCCACCGAGCATTTTGTGGGAAATCATTGATTTCTGATTCTGCTTCATAGTGTTCAGGCATCGCATCAGCTTGAATCCTTGCAAGGTTGTGTTGCAGGTTAGCGGCAGCAGCCATGGCTGCAACGCGGCCTGCTCCATCACAAGGAGGGAAACCTGCCACAGTAACAAGCCCGCCTCCATTAGGCAGCAATTGGTTAGCTGTCACAGTAGCTTCAGCAGCAGCAGCAATGGCGACTATCTGAGAAAGCATAGCTTGTTGCTGTGAGATATCACTACCAGCCTTTCTTACTACATCATTCTCATTCTCATCTTCTGAGTCAGACTTCTCTTCCTCATAGCCATACTCCTTAGCTTGTGCTTTCTTTGCTGATTTCCTGACTTCCTCCTCCTCTTCATTGAATCTAAAGCCACTGCCACCATAGCCAGTTCCATGAGCTTGCTCAATACCCTGTTTCACTTTTGCCATGAACCCATCGGCCACTGCTTTTACATCATCAGGAACAAGCTGCTCAGATAGTTCCAGGGCCTTGACTAAATCTGGTGCATATTTTGCATCATCCTCGGAGAGAAATGTTACAGCACAGCCTTTCCGCCCTGCCCTACCTGTCCTGCCAACACGATGCACGTAGTCTTCATAGTGGTTCGGCGGATCAAAGTTTACAACCAAGTCAAGCTGTTTCACATCTAGACCCCTGGCTGCAACACTTGTGGCAATCAACAAATTGCAGACAGTGCTCTTAAAATCAGATATAGCTGATTCACGATCAGCCTGGTCCTTACCCCCGTGAAGAGATAGACAGGCATAACCATATTTGGTCATCAAATCATTATACAATGCATCACATTTGTCCTGTGAACGAACAAAGACAAGAATTTTTCCTTTCTCATACCATTCCCCAAGAAGTTCCAAAAGTCTTCTGAACCTCTCACTCTCCCGTCTGATTTCAACTAACTGAGTTATATCTTTATTCACAACACTCCTCCCACCAACCTGTATTTCCACAGGATTGTTCAAGACTTTACGTGCCAAAGTTTCAACCTGGCGTGGAAATGTGGCAGAGAATAGCACAGTTTGACGATCATGTCGAATATTTTGTACAATACGAGTAATTTGAGGCTCAAAACCCATGTCAAACATACGGTCAGCTTCATCCATTACCAAAAATGTGACCCTTCGCAGATTGGTGATTTTTCCACTGCTTGTACAAAGAATATCGATCATTCTGCCAGGAGTACAAACAACAATCTCGGTACCTCGCTTAAGATCATTGATTTGCTGGGCAACTCCTGATCCTCCATACACAGCCACACATCTTATACCCAATGCCTTGGCAAACTTTTTGATATCGCTGTGAATCTGCTGAACAAGTTCTCTAGTTGGTGCCATTACAAGCCCAATCGGCCCATCACCAGCTTCAACGGGAAACTGGTCTTTGATATGCCTCAACATTGGCAGAACAAAGCCAAGGGTTTTACCTGAACCGGTTTTTGCAACCCCAATGCAGTCTCGTCCGCTCATGATGATTGGGAGTGCTTGTGCTTGGATAGGCATTGGCTTTTCATAGTTAAGTTTCTTCAACGTATCCAAGATTTTACTGGTTAGTCCAGTCTGGTACCAAGATTTGATGGGTCTTGGTACACCTTTCCCATGTACTTTTAGCTCCAAGTCCCTTGTATAAGCATTAACTACATCCTGTGTCATCCTAGAGATATCCTTGACTTCGATATAGAAGTTCTTCCGGAAAGGTTCATACTCTATTTTGGAGTGGTCAACAAGAGACAATTTCTCTGCTTTAGTCTTCTTAACTCTCTTCATGAACTCCTCATCGTCTTCGTCTAAACTTGGATCATTATGATGATTCATTGGTTCTGAATAATCAGAATCAGAATCAGAATCTTCACCTTGAATTATCCTACCAAGGGCCTTATTAAAACCTTTGTTTGCCCGGTCAGCACTTTCCTTCGAAGTAATATTGCTAAGCTTCTCAACCTCAGGTAATACCATAGTATTCATAAAAGCATCTAAAGGATCAACATCATCGTCATCATCATCTGCAGCTATGTTGTCACCTCCAATATTCTCATTCTCCATGTCTACCATCTTGGCATCTCCACTGTTTTCAGGTATAGTCTCTCCATCAACATCATCCATTTCTGAGTCTGCATTGTCGTCATCATCATCAGATTCTCCTTCAAGAGTCCAAGCCTTACCAGCAGCGTCAAGACACTTACTTTCACTTTGAGCTTCCTCCTTGTGCCTCTTGAGCTCTTGCCACTCCTGGACTCTTCTCCTCCGTTTGTGTACTTCTTCATCCAACTGCTTCTGCTCATCCTCTACATCTTCTTCTTCTTCTTCTTTCCAGGTTTTGATCTCACCATTTTCATCACCATGCCTGCTAGTTTTTGAGCTTTTCATGTCAAGCTTGACATCATCATCATCATCTCTATCTTCAATAGAACCCTCTCGTGACCTCTCCTTTTCATGTTTCTTCCTACCCTCCCTGTCTCTCCTCTCTCTGTCCCTTTTCCTATCTTTGCCCTTATCTCTCTCACGTTCACGGTGTCCTCTTTCCTTGTCCTTCACTCTGCGTTTCTTATCCCTCTCCTCTTCAGAATCGCTAACCCTCCTCTCTCTCCGTCTCCGACTCCGTATCCTCTCATCTTCTTCTTGAGAATCACTTCTCCTAACTCTCTCAGACCGTCTCTTCTCCGAAATGTTCTCCTTCTTCCGCTCCGTACCGCGATCACGATCTCTACGATACTTCTTGTTCAAAGCAGCAGCATCGTCTTCCTTGCTGGACTTAGATCTCTTCTCTAACTTCATCTCTAATGCAACAAAAAATCCCGATAGAAAAGCACGTAACCTACCCTACCCTACCGAGATTCAAATCAAAACCACCGACCAAGCCAGAGAATCTTCAACGATTAATCCACTCTAAAATTTTCCCGATGAAGAAGAAGACAGAACCTTCCAGAAGAATCGACAAGGACTCTTACAACGCGTCTCGTTGATGTGGACTACTGTTATGTTGTGTTAAGTAACCAACCGCCTTAATATTTTGTTGGGCCCTGGTTGGTAACAGATAAAAAACAAAAAAAAAGTAAAAACTAAAAATTGTTATTGGGCTAATTGGGACTTATTAAGGTTCACTAATCGAGATTTCGTCAATTTTATCACTTCTTCTCTTTTAATCTAATTTTTATTTTTATTTTTTGTCTTCTCCTGTAACTTTAAAAAGCAAATTCAAGTGTATGCAAAAAATTCAAACATTATTATGACTTTGGACTCACATTATTCTAATTATTGTATGTAATATCCTTTGATTTCAGTGTCAAGGGTAAAGTTAGTGGATGATTATTATTTATAGTTCCTTCTTAGATAAAAGTTTCAAGTTAAATCAAAAATATAGCAAAATTTTGAAATGTATTATTGTGCCAGCTACCGGCATCTTGACTATCTTTTGCGTCGAGATGCATTAACTCTTTTTCAATATCTTTTCAGAAAAAAAACGACTGAATTCATACAAATCTGGGTCATGATGTAACTTACTTGGTTCGTTTACCACAAATATATATATATATATATGCATATGGTCCATTGTGCTTTCTAATAATATGTTTCACCGGCATTTTATGCCTATAACCATTAAATACAATAATTCATTATGAATGTTTTCTCCATCCAAAAATGTAACTGATATGGAATATGACTAAGTAATTCATTTGTATCCACACGAATTGATTTGGTGGTTAAATGCTGTTCTATAAGAAGCAATAAACTTTAGCAGGGTATATAACCAAGTTGCGAAAGACGGAAAGTCATAGACTCGGTGCATAGTTGGTTGGTAGGCACACTTTAATGCTCAGGACTCAGGAGATGAAGAATAAAAATTTCCACACACATGAACGAACACATATAGATATATGTGTGTATGATAATTTATTTGTAGAAATTGATAAATTTGCTTTACAAAACGTAATAAAAATTGATATTGCTTAGTTTAATTTAAGGGGAGGTATTGATTTAGGATTTAGAAAAAATTTTAATGACTTTAAAAGTTAGGTAAAATATGTTGTTATTCAATCAAGACTTTTAAAAACTCTTTAAAAATTTGGTGTTATTGGTTGTAGATTTGTAAAAAGTTATCTAAAATCTTGATAAATCTAGTGTTATTGGATTAAGAGTTTTATAAAGTCATTAAAAGTTTTATGTTATTCAAGTAAAACAAAAGAATTTTGGATTGTTAATGAATTCAAATTTTATGTTATTGGTTTAGGATTTTATATCATTTCCTTCATAACAAAAGTCATGAAAATTCTTTCATCAAATAGAAATATTTTACAAGATTAGAAAAAACAAATCATCAAGATTTTAAAAAACTTCCTAAACAATCTCTTAGAATCCTTCATTTTTAACTTTCAATTTTCTATGATTCTAACAATCAGCAAGAACATAAAATCATTAAAATTCTTTCTAAATCCTAAACCAATACCTCCCCCCCTAAGTCTTTACTCTTTACAAATAAAAGGGTCAAACCTCAAATTAATATTCTTATTTGTAGAAATTGATGTTGTAGGCTATATATGTTTGTATTAAGTTATTAACACATTCATATATGAAATGATATATATATATATATATATAAATGAATATAGTAAACGCGAACCCTTTTATTCATAATCTAGTAATATTTTTTTATAAGCCGAAAAGAAACGACTATTATATACTGTATCACACACAGACAGTATAATAGTGGATAACAATAAATCATACTTACACACATGCAAACTGTAATTTATTGTAGTTAATAAAATAAAAAATTCTATCTTTTAATTGTTGATGATACGGTTAATAAGAGGGATGAGTTTTTCCATCGTTATGGGGTCCAAGAACACGTGGTCCACTCCGGCTTCATGGAACGCCGTAAACTGCTCTTTGGACGACGTCACGCCCACCATCAACGACGTCCATCCCTTGTCTCTTAACTCCTTAGCCTTAATTGCCTAAAAATAATACAAACAACGAGAAAAGGAATTTTTTTTAAAATGGAAGCTGTTACGCTATATATTAAGCGATGATGGATCCTATATACATTATACCTTAGTCAGGACAATAAGGTCATAAGAACTCAGCAGCTGGACGTCTTTCACAGTGAAAAAACTCATAGAAACAAGTCCTCCGGCTTTTCTGATGAGCTTTTCATGATTCCGACGGAAAGCATCATCGGGATTGTCGTCAACGATTAACGCTTTAAACAAGTGCTTCCTAAAAGTACCGTTTCTCATCCCGGAGTTGAGCTTGTTATAGACTGACTCCATCTTTTCGATGGTTAACGGCATAACCTCGCATTTGTCAATTCCAGCCTTTATCAAATCACTACGCTGTCCGTCCGTGTCTCCTTTTGAAGTCACACCCACGATCATCGACTTCACAAGATACTTCTCCCGAAGATCCCTAGTTACCTAATTAAACAATTTAAATATATATATATATATATATATATAGAGAGAGAGAGAGAGAGAGATGATTAGATTAAAGTTATGTTGATCTTTAAAAAGTTTGTAAAAAAATCGTACCAGTTTTGTCTGTGGGATTCATTTTTTGTACCTTGATTCCATTTTCTACGGTGACCATGAGGATGATAAGGTCGTAGGAAGCCAACCCGAGGAGATGTTCCATCATTACATGAACAACGGTCTTAACCACTTTGAGGTTTATATTATCTCCCCCAGCTCTTTCGATGATCTTCTCGTAGTTACTATTTACGCCAGTACCAACCAACAAAACGTCGATTTTCTTACTGCTTGATGCCATCTTCGATATTTTGGACAAAAGTGTATATAAATATTAGTAAATAATAATAAGAAAGAATCAATAATTAAGAGTTAACTCACATACGTACGATTGCTATCAGTAGATTATCTATGAAAGAAGAAATAGATTAACGTTTAATTAGGAGATACCGATCGATCGAGAGAGAAAAACCAAGAGCGACACAAAACAAGTGAAGATTGATAGCATTCTCAAGTCTCATTTATAGAGAGAAACGTAGGAAAAATCTTCAATGCCATAATTTTCTTTTGGCTCAAGGATGATGATTGATGACAAGTGTCATCTTAATCTGTGATGCATAAAAGAATCTTATTCAGTAATTTGTTTATCTTTACTACGGATCTAATTTGTTAATAAGACGACTTCACCCACTCATTTTTTCTGTCCCGTGTCACATTATTCTCCTTATGTCGTTTCCTTTGATCTCATCATTATTCATTACTCTTGTACAAAAGTTTCTTACAAATTTTTTTTTTGTTTGTGTTGTGAATTTAGCACGTTCAGCCGTTGAATTTTACCCCATTTATATCGGGATTTTATTTCCACTAAGCGGGTCTCACGGATAATAAGTCCTAGGACTGACTGTAATGGTTCAATATCAGTAGTGTTAAATAAATAACGGTAACTTCAATTGTTTATAAGTTGGCAGCTTTCTCTATTAGGTGTTTGATTCAGAATTTTGTTTGATTAACAAAATATTATATACAAGAAAGAGAGAACGACGGTACTGAAAGAAAATCACCACCCAATCTAATTGATGTTTGTTGTCACAGCAAGTCAATCTATAATAAGACTCTGCATCCAAGAATCACAAACCTCATGGTTTTATAGAACAGAGTATCTTCTTGCTTGTGTTCCTCCAGGAAGGCAGAAGGCTTGATTAGTTACATCTTCAAGAACACGCTTGAGTTCAGATTTTGCTGTCTTAACAGAATTTTCAGTAGCCCCTTCAACAAACAGATAAAGCTTGCGTTGCCCAGGCCCCGGCATACTTCCTGGATTATAATGCTGACCTCTAACGGTAATGGCGGCTCCACTCCACTCTGATATTGGACCAAGCGTTTCTTTGTGGGTGACTCTCCACCGAGCATTCTGTGGGAAATCATTGATTTCCAATTCTGCTTCATAGTGTTGAGGCATCACATCAGCTTGAATCCTTGCAAGGTTGTGTTGCAGGTTAGCGGCAGCAGCCATGGCTGCAACGCGGCCTGCTAAATCACTAGGAGGGACACCTGCCACAGTAACAAGCCCGCCACCATTAGGCATGAATTGGTTAGCAGTCACAGTAGCTTCAGCAGCAGCAATGGCGGCCATCTGAGAAAACATAGCTTGTTGCTGTGAGATATCACTACCAGCCTTTCTTACTACATCATTCTCATCTTCTGAGTCAGACTTCTCTTCCTCATAGCCATACTTTGCTTGTGCAATCTTTGCTCGTGCTTTCGTTGCTGCTTTTCTGACTTCCTCCTCCTCTTTGTTGAATTTAAAGCCACTACCGCCATAGCCAGTTCCATGAGCTTGCACAATACCCTGTTTTACCTTCATCATGAACCCATCGGCTAGTGCTTTCACAGCATCTGGTACTGGCTGCTCAGATAGTTCCAAGGCCTTGACTAAATCTGGTGCATAATTTGCATCATCCTCGGAGATAAATGTTACAGCACAGCCTTTCCGCCCTGCCCTACCTGTCCTGCCAACACGATGCACGTATTCTTCATAGTGGTTCGGGGGATCGAAGTTTACAACCAACACAAGCTCTTTCACATCGAGACCCCTGGCTGCAACACTTGTGGCAATCAACAAACTGCAGAAATTGTTCTTGAATCCAGATATAGCTGATTCACGATGCCTTTGTTCCATACCCCCGTGAAGCGATAGACAAGCATAATCATGATTTTCCATCTCATCACACAAAGCATCACATTTGTCCTGTGAACGAACAAAGACCAGAACTTTTCCTTTCTCGTACCATTCCAGAAGAAGTTCACGAAGTCTTGTGAACCTCTCACTCTCCGGTCTGATTTCAACTAACTGAGTTATATCTTTATTCACAACACGCCTCCCACCGACCTGTATTTCCACAGGATTGTTCAAGACTTTACGTGCCAAAGTTTCAACCTGGCGTGGAAAAGTGGCAGAAAAGAGCACAGTTTGATGGTCAGGTCGAATATTTTGTACAATACAAGTTATCTGAGGCTCAAATCCCATGTCGAACATACGGTCAGCTTCATCCATTACCAAAAATGTGACCCTTCGCAGATTGGTTATTTTTCCACTGCTTGTGCAAAGAATATCGATCATTCTGCCAGGAGTACAAACAACAATCTCGGTACCTCGCTTAAGCTTATTGATTTGCTGGGCAACTCCAGATCCTCCATACACAGCCACACATCTTAGACCCAATGCCTTAGCAAACTTTTTGATATCGCTGTGAATCTGCTGAACAAGTTCTCTAGTAGGTGCCATTACAAGCCCAATGGGTCCATCACCATCTTCAACGGGAGGCTGATCTTTGATATGCCTCAACATTGGCAAAACAAAGCCAAGGGTTTTACCTGGCCCAGTTTTTGCAACCCCAATGCAGTCTCGACCGCTCATGATGATTGGGAGTGCTTGTGCTTGGATAGGCATTGGCTTTTCATAGTTAAGTTTCTTCAAAGTATCCAAAATCTTGGTGGTTAGTCCAGTCTGGTACCAAGATCTGATGGGTCTTGGTACATCTTTCCCATGTACTTTTAGCTCCATTTCCTTTCTATAAGCGTTAACTGCATCGTATGTCATCCTTGAAATATCCTTGACTTCGATATAGAAGTTCTTCCTGAAAGGTTCATACTCTACTTTGGAGTGGTCAACAAGAGACAGTTTTTCTGTTTTAGTCTTCTTAACTCTCTTCATAAACTCCTCATCGTCTTCGTCTAAATTTGGATCATCATCATCATTCATTGGTTCTGAATAATCATAATCAGAATCAGAATCTTCACCTTGAATTATCCTACAAAGGGACTTACTAAAACTATTCTTTGGTTGATCACCACTTTCTTTCACATCCTTGTTAGAATCCAGAGAACTACTTCTAAGCTTCTCAACCTCAGGTAATACCTTAGAATTCATATAAGCATCCAAAGGATCAATTTCCTCTTCATCTTCAGGTCTAGCACCTCCACTAGCGGAGTCTACCATCTTCACTTCTGAGTCTGATTTATTATCTTCATCATCAGATTCTCCTTCAAGAGTCCAAGCCTTTCTGGTCTCAGGACCCTTACTTTCACTTTGAGATTCCTTATGCTTCCTCTGCAACTGTTGCCACTCCTGGAGTCTTCTCCTCCGTTTCTCCACCTTCTCATCCTCTACTTCTTCTTCTTCTTCCATGGAATTATTCTCACCATTTTCATCTCCATGCCTGATAGTTCTCTCAATCTCTTTCCTTGTACGTTTCAAGTCACGCTTGATATCATCCTTCTCCTTCCCTCTGCGTGTATCCCTCCTCTCTTCGTCAGAATCACTAATCTTCCTATCCCTCCGTGTCCGAAGCTTCTCCCTCTCATAATCATATTCTCTCTTTTCGCAATCACTTCTATTAACTCTCTCGGACGGTCTCGTGCTCCTATCCTTCTCTCGCCGCGTCTCCTTGTGACGATCCTTACGGTCACGATCTCGGCGATTCTTTTTCAAATCATCATCCTTCCCCATTTCAAAACACCACAAATCCCAGATACACAACCAATTAATTACGCAGTTCCAAAGAATTTAACTGTCAGCCCAAATATTTCCCGGCGACGACGAAGCTACCAGAAGAGTCGAGGGAGATACCGTACACAGAGTCCCTTTTCTTATTATATAGGGTCTGAAATTTCCTTTTCTTAGTTTAGTTGTAAAATCGAAAGAGGAGAGAGGTTCAAGCCTTTAAATTTGGGCCGTGACTTAAAATCTAAACTATTTGAGATCATTGGGCTTTATAAGGCCCACTAAACGGGGTTTTCGTCAGTAACCCTAAATGAAACCCTAGTATATTAGTCCTTCTTAAACTGAAGCTGCGAAAGCCCTAAAATTCTCAAAAGAGTCTAAAGAGACAGAGAGAGTGAGAGACAGAGAGAAACCTAATTGAGAGAAATGGCCGCCGCCGCTGCTCGTCCTCTCATCACCGTCCAAGGTTTGGACGGTGACATGGCCACCGATCAATCCTCCACCGTCGTAATACCCGACGTCATGACGGCGCCAGTTCGTCCCGACATCGTCAACTTCGTTCACGCTCAAATGTCCAACAACAGCCGTCAGCCTTACGCCGTGTCCAAGAAGGCCGGTCACCAGACCTCTGCTGAGTCCTGGGGAACCGGACGTGCCGTCTCGCGTATCCCTCGTGTTCCTGGTGGTGGTACTCACCGTGCCGGTCAAGCAGCGTTCGGTAACATGTGTCGTGGTGGTCGGATGTTCGCTCCTACCAAGATCTGGCGCCGCTGGCACCGTCGTATCAATGTCAACATGAAGCGTCACGCTATCGTCTCAGCCATCGCCGCAACTGCTGTCCCTTCGCTTGTTATGGCTCGTGGTCACCGGATCGAGAACGTTCCTGAGATGCCTCTCGTTGTGAGTGACTCCGCCGAAGGTGTGGAGAAGACCTCAGCTGCGATCAAGGTTTTGAAACAAATCGGTGCTTATGATGATGCTGAGAAGGCCAAGGACAGCATTGGGATCCGTCCTGGTAAAGGTAAAATGAGGAACCGTCGTTACATTTCTAGGAAGGGTCCTCTTGTGGTTTACGGAACTGAAGGGTCTAAGATAGTTAAGGCGTTTAGGAATCTTCCTGGTGTTGAACTTTGCCATGTTGAGAGACTTAACTTGTTGAAGCTTGCTCCTGGTGGTCACCTTGGTCGGTTTGTGATCTGGACCAAGTCTGCTTTTGAGAAGCTTGAGTCTATCTATGGTTCGTTTGAGAAGCCATCTGAGAAGAAGAAGGGATATGTGCTTCCTCGTGCTAAGATGGTGAATGCTGATCTTGCCAGGATTATCAACTCCGATGAGGTTCAGAGTGTTGTGAAGCCGATCAAGAAGGATGCGAAGAGGGCTGTGCTTAAGAAAAATCCATTGAAGAACCTGAATGTGATGTTGAAGTTGAATCCTTATGCTAAGACTGCAAAGAGGATGTCACTGTTGGCTGAAGCACAGAGAGTCAAGGCCAAGAAGGAGAAGCTCACCAAGAAGAGGAAAACTGTTACCAAGGTGATCCCAATGCTTCATTTTCTCGTATATCCATCATTGTTTTGTTTTTGTGTATGCATTTCATTTGGCTTAACTGATTTCTCAACTGTTAAGTGTTAGGTATTTGTTTGCATTATATGTTAAGCTGTACAATAAACTGTGCCCCTCTGGCTTAGTGTGCTAGTGAATTCAATATGTAGTGTAGGTCGCACCATTTTAATTAATTCTGAAATGTCGTGTAGTAGTTTCGTTTGTAAATTGGTTATGTGGGATTCCTTGTTTTGTGATATATATAATTAAATGTTTGGCCTCTTCACTGACTCGGTTTTGAAATCTTTGTCTTATATCTTACATCAGGAGGAGGCGTTGGCAATCAAAGCAGCAGGCAAGTCGTGGTACCAGACTATGATTTCCGACAGTGATTACACCGAGTTTGATAACTTCACCAAATGGCTCGGTGCTAGCCAGTAATCATCTCGTCTGCTTTGGCACACTTCCATATTTTAGTCAAAGATTTTGGTCTTTTTTTTTTAATTTTTAATATCTGTTTTGTGTTTTGGAGTCTGGATATTATTAAGTTGAATTATGAACAAGTTTCACTTTTCACATCTTCATTTCTTACTTCGCCTTATATCAGTTTCCTTTATATATGTTTTGTTCCTTCGTATCTTTTGATGGTGCTTGTTGATTCATGAACCAAATTAAAGACAATCCCTAGGTTAAAGCTACATATTGTTTGCCCAATTAGAAGAGAATATGTTAATTTATTTACTGTTTAGTGTTGATCAGTCCTCAAGTCTTTGTGATCAATAGTTAAGGTTAAGCCCAATACAAACTTTTCAAACTCAAGTCAAGAGCAGTTGTGTTTAACGATATTTGATTAAAATACATATTTAAGGAAGATAGAATGCCACGTGGTGTATATCTGTTGGGTAAAATTTGTATCATTGTCATCTTCTTTCTACTATGGTTTCTGGAAGGCGCGCAAAGAGTCTCTTTTTATCTACAAATCATGACCGTCCATCTCACGGCATTTCTAAAAGAAAGACTGAAACTAGAAGCTTCATTTTATCATTAGCCAATTCTATAAATTGATTCGCTAATTAAAGTAAACGACAACTTCTTACAACAACTTGTTGAGGTTTTTCCTTTGATCGATCTCTGTATTTTCGTAGTTAGTTGAGTATGTTCTTGTAATCTTATCTATCGATATATATAGATTCTTCAGTTTTGAATTCTCTGTGGGGTTTAAAAAAGTCTTTCACGCTTTGCAGAGAGAAGCAAAATTTGAAGAGAATGGTGAAGAAGAGTTACCCGGAAGTGAAAGAAGAGTACAGGAAAGCTGTTCAGAGATGCAAGAGGAAGCTCCGTGGTCTTATCGCTGAGAAACATTGTGCTCCCATCGTCCTTCGTCTTGCGTAAGATCCTCCCTCTGGTTCTAATCTGCTCTGTTTCTGTATAGTTTCTTTTGTTTTGCTTATTAAGTGTTGCTGCATTTGTGAGTTGTTCAATGGATTGCCTCTGAGAGCAATTTTGTTTGGGAAAATTTGCAGATGGCACTCGGCTGGGACATTTGACGTGAAGACGAAGACTGGAGGACCGTTTGGGACGATTAGGCATCCTCAAGAGCTAGCCCATGAAGCTAACAATGGTCTTGATATTTCCGTCAGGCTTCTTGAGCCTATCAAGGAGCTGTTCCCTATGCTTTCATATGCTGATTTCTATCAGGTAAATTTCAGTGTGCTGAGATTTTTTTAGGCTGTAATATTTGACCATATAGGATGCATCAAATTGTAGTAATTAATAGCCACATATAATCAGGGTTTTTGGATGCATCAATGATTGTGTAACTTCCAAATGTAGTAGTTACTAGCTTGAGGTGATTTTGTTTGTTGAAACCGCTAAGTTATGACTCAAAAAGGTTCTTCTCTAGCCTGAGTCGTCTGTTATTGGCCCTCTGGTTTGTTTGCAAAGAAATCGAAGAGATTATATACTAGATTCACACATGTATGATTATAACTGAATCTAGAAATTTACCTTGAATTTCCTATCGGTATAACGGTTTGATTCATTTCTTGTTTTTTCTTGGTTACTGTAGCTAGCTGGAGTTGTTGCTGTTGAAATCACTGGAGGACCCGAGATTCCATTCCATCCTGGTAGACTGGTGAGTCAATATTCAACTTCTTCTTGTTGAAACGCAACTCACTGATGAATGATGATGGTCAGATACAGACACCACCAAAGTGACGTTTTCTCTCTTCTTAGTATTGTTCATGTGATTTTACTGAACCAAACTTCATCTTTCAGGACAAAGTTGAGCCACCTCCTGAAGGTCGTCTGCCTCAGGCCACCAAAGGTAAAACAGATCGTATTAAAAGAATGCTTTTAGTTTGAATTCAGGTACCAGATTGTAGATACATGTTTATAATCTTTATTGTAATTAAATTCAGGTGTGGATCATCTAAGAGATGTGTTTGGTCGGATGGGACTCAATGACAAAGATATTGTTGCATTGTCTGGTGGACACACCTTGGTATGTATGCTGCATCTAGAAACAAAAGACCTATAAGTGAGCCTAAAATATGTGCTCTTCTCAGTTTTGGCTCATCATACCAACTTTTACTTTCAGGGTCGGTGCCACAAGGAGCGCTCAGGATTTGAAGGAGCATGGACACAAAATCCTCTTATTTTTGACAACTCCTATTTCAAGTAAGATCAGTTTCTCTCTGCTTATGTTTTCCTCATGCTTGAAATTGGACCGGAGCTCTTGAATCTTAATGGTTTATTAAACAGAGAGATATTAAGCGGAGAGAAAGAAGGACTTCTTCAACTACCAACCGACAAGGCTCTTCTCGAGGATCCTCATTTTCGTCCATTTGTTGAGAGATATGCTGCAGTAAGTAACACAACTCATCATTTCATGATTCTCATGATCATATATATATATATATATATATATCGTCAAACGGATTTATCACTGATTCAAATGTTACTCTCAGGATGAGGATGCCTTCTTTGAAGACTACTCGGAAGCTCATCTGAAGTTGTCTGAACTTGGGTACATTTCTTTAACTTTTTCTTTTTGTTTTGATGTAATGTCGTAAACTTTAATTATTCCTCAGAAAACTCAACTCACATACACTCGATTTTGTCTAAAAACCGATCATAATGAATTAAACTCAACTCAGAGGAAGTTATCACATAGGTCTTTGTTTATGTGCTTTGCAGGTTTGCTGACTAAGGAGTAATCAGCTGGAATCTGGCGTCAATGCCCTATTTCTTGATTACTGTTCCCCCGCGTTATCATTGTAATCATATTAAAAAAACAGAACAAAAAAACAGTAAAATCGAATGTTGTATTGTACGTGTGTCTTGGGGTTGTTTGTAACTAATGAATAAGACAACTCAGTTGATGTAAACAAACAAGTCTCTTTACAACATTTTCATATACATATGTTTGGAGGCTAATTAGTAATCTCGTAGTTAACTAACTAACTACATATTGATAGTTGTGTTATCTATGACATTTTAGAGCATTTGTGATCGAAATTATGGATCCACCAAAAAAATGAATATTATATTAGAATCAAAAATACAAATATGGAGATATTTAAATATGAACCGATGCTTGAATCTCAATACAGCGACGTAGCACAACTCTGTTCCACCCAAATAATCCATTTTCATTACAGGACGCACACACTCTCTCTCTTCGATGGACCTAAGATGAACATTCTCCGACCTCCGACGTCATCATCGTCGTTTCCACCTTACCAAAACTCCGCTCCGTTAACCCCACCGGTGGTTTTCTCTCTCACCCACATCCCCATAAAACTCTGCTTCACCGCCGCTGGTCGATTCACGCGCCGCCAATTATTCCAACGGTCCGCTTCCGGCACTGCTAGTAGCTCCGCCGGAGACCTCTCTTCCTTCTTGGGCTCTTCCTCAGAGGCCTACTCAACACACAACGACCAAGACCTTCTGTTTCTACTCCGCAATAGAAGAACAGATGAAGCTTGGGCTAAGTATGTTCAATCCACTCATCTCCCTGGACCAACTTGTCTTAGCCGTTTAGTTTCTCAATTATCTTACCAATCCAAACCCGAGAGCCTCACGCGCGCTCAATCTATCCTCACGCGCCTTCGCAATGAACGCCAGCTTCATCGCCTTGACGCCAATTCCCTCGGCCTCCTCGCCATGGCTGCAGCCAAGTCTGGTCAAACCCTTTACGCCGTATCCGTCATCAAGTCAATGCTCCGTTCCGGTTACTTACCTCACGTTAAAGCGTGGACAGCTGCAGTAGCTAGCCTCTCTGCTGCCGGAGATGACGGACCGGAAGAATCGATCAAATTATTCACGGCTATTACGCGACGAGTCAAACGTTTCGGTGACCAATCTTTGGTTGCTCAATCTAGGCCTGATACGGCGGCGTTTAACGCGGTGCTTAACGCTTGTGCTAACCTTGGTGATACTGACAAGTACTGGAAGCTGTTCCACGAGATGTCTGAGTGGGAATGTGAGCCTGATGTTTTGAGTTACAATGTTATGATCAAGTTGTGTGCGAGGGTTGGTAGGAAGGAACTGATTGTTTTTGTGTTGGAGAGGATTATTGATAAAGGGATTAAGGTTTGTATGACTACGATGCATTCTCTTGTTGCAGCTTATGTTGGGTTTAGTGATTTGAGGACTGCTGAGAGAGTTGTTCAAGCGATGAGGGAGAAAAGGAGAGATCTTTGTAAGGTTCTACGAGAGTGCAATGCAGAGGATTTGAAGGAGAAAGAAGAGGAAGAAGCAGAAGGTGATGATGATGATGCGTTTGAGGATGATGAAGATTCAGGTTACTCGGCTCGGGATGAGGTAAGCAGTGAAGAGGAGTTTGAGGATGTGTTCAAGAAATTGCTACCTAACTCGGTTGATCCGAGGAATGACCCACCATTGTTGCCTAAAATCTTTGTTCCAGACTCAAGGATCTACACGACGTTGATGAAAGGTTATATGAAGAATGGGCGTGTGGCAGACACAGCTAGAATGCTCGAGGCAATGAGGCGTCAAGATGATAGAAATAGCCATCCAGATGAAGTTACATACACCACGGTTGTGTCAGCTTTTGTAAAAGCTGGGTTGATGGACAGAGCACGACAGGTGTTAGCCGAGATGGCTCGGATGGGAGTTCCTGCGAATAGGATTACATATAATGTTCTGCTCAAAGGATATTGTAAGCAGTTGCAGATAGATAGGGCAGAAGATTTACTAAGAGAGATGGCTGAAGATGCGGGGGTTGAGCCAGACGTGGTATCCTATAACATCATTATAGATGGATGCATTCTTATAGATGATAGCGCAGGAGCTCTAGCATTTTTCAATGAAATGAGAACGAGAGGGATTGCACCAACTAAGATTAGTTACACAACTTTGATGAAGGCTTTTGCAATGTCAGGGCAACCCAAGTTGGCGAATAGGGTGTTTGATGAGATGATGAATGATCCAAGGGTCAAAGTTGATCTGATCGCATGGAACATGTTGATTGAAGGGTATTGCAGGCTAGGTTTGATTGAAGATGCTCAGAGAGTAGTTTCAAGAATGAAAGAAAAGGGGTTTTACCCAAATGTAGCTACCTATGGGAGCCTAGCCAATGGGGTTTCTCTGGCGAGGAAACCTGGTGAGGCGCTCTTGCTTTGGAAGGAGATAAAGGAAAGGTGTGAAGTGAAAAAGAAAGAAGCATCTTCAGATTCTTCTTCAGATCCTTCTCCTCCGATGCTGAAACCGGATGAAGGGTTGTTAGATACACTAGCAGATATATGTGTCAGGGCTGCGTTTTTCAAGAAGGCATTGGAGATAATCGCATGCATGGAGGAGAATGGGATACCTCCGAATAAGACTAAGTACAAGAAGATTTATGTGGAGATGCACTCGAGGATGTTCACTAGCAAACATGCTTCACAAGCCAGAGTAGATAGGCGGGTAGAACGAAAGAGAGCGGCTGAAGCTTTCAAGTTTTGGCTCGGTTTACCTAATTCTTACTATGGAAGTGAATGGAAGTTAGGTCCAAGAGAAGACTAGATCATTATACAACAATGTATACTAGGTTCTACCGTAGATGTAAGTCAGTAGGTGAGTGAGGAACAACACAATCATTCAACACAAGTCCATGTAATAATACTAAGGAGTTTTCTGGCATTGTGTAATATACAATTGACTGTTTTGATAATCAGGCTCATAATTTGATTTGAACAATACAATGGCAATGCACATTGTGTAAGGAAGGTTTTTACTTGGAATGCTAATCATCTTGACCTGGATGACTGGCTCCGGGAATAAGATGAGGAGAGGACCTGTACATGAAATTAGGGCAGAGTAGAAATTAAAATCTGATCCTTTATCCATCTTTTATCTGTTTATTTATCATTCTTGTCTCTGACATAGGTGAAGGTATTTTACCTGGTAAGTCTTTGGCCCCTTCTTGAGCAAATATCCGGCAATATTCAGGTTCTCTAGGAAAGTATCGATGTCTGGAACTCGTAGGCCAATCCTATCAGCTAAACTATACATCTCCTGCAGTAAAATGTTTTTGAGTAAGAAATTGGTCATCCTATAATTAAGTGTCAGAGTAGCCACTAGCAAAATGTCGAGGAGAGAAGTTGTCCATACAGAAACAGAGAAACAATCTTTCTGCTGCAGTTCTGATTGCTTATCAAGAGCACTTAAGAAACGTTTGGCCTCCTTTTGTTGACTCATTCCTCCACTCCTACCAAAATCCACAACCCCATGTTCATCTATAAGCTTATCATACAACGATTCTTTCATTATTTCAACTACATCCTGTAAAAGCAAATCAAAGGACAGAAGTCAAGACAATTTGTCCAAGCCAACATCACAACAATGCAGATTTGAATTGAACAATAAAGATCAGATAACATAATATATGTATGGCATGGATGCTAAGTCGAGTTTATGGTCAAACATATGCATGTAAGAACAGAGATAGGGTACAAGACATTCAAGTTCTGGCTTACCATGGCGTCTTGGACTGTTATTTCTTCCCTCAAGTCAACCCGAGCTCTAGCTTGCGCAAGCCTAACCAAACTTTCCAGTTGTCTTGCTGTTATTGGTGTGCTGTCAGCAGAAGTGTTATGGTCTCTCAGCTTCAAGTAAAACTTCTTTATGATCTCTCCAGCTTCCTTTGACATCCTGAACAGAAAAAGAGATGTTATCCATAAGACCTCAAGTAGCTCGCAGGCATATAGTAGTTGCAGCTGGGAAACAGATCAAATTACTTAGGATTGACAAAAGTCCGTGCATAAGCAACATATTTCCTAAGCAACTGGCCAGGAACGGGAGAAAAGTCGTCATCTTTCTTAGAGTCTAATCGCAGTCTTGAAAGTAGAGAATTCCCTTTCGCATGTATATTTGCACATCCCGCATTCTGTGATGCTGCATTTAATATCAAACAAGAACTCAAGAATTTATCTTTCATAAGGTGATGTTTATACTAGCTATATACCCTACAACCAAAAGAAAGTGGACCTGGCTTAAACTTCTTCAATGCAGGTGATGTTTCTCCACTTGCAGAATGAAGCTGCGAGAAAAATTCAAAGGTACAATTTTGTATTATTGGCTCTGAACTAACCAATGAGTAGAGTCGACAGAGTCTTTTCAGAAAATAAAATATCTGTTCAATCCACCAAGTAGTTTATAATGAGACGACGTTCAGATATGTCATAACTCTAGCTGTCACGGATTTTTTTCTATCTAAGAGAGATGAAAATCTGCTAATATAAATGTGAGGCATGCTCCACAACAAAAATTTGAGATGGAGAGACTCACCGACATAATATGTTCGGAGACTTGCTTATCGAGTAGCTCATCAGGTTTGTCAAGTAATATGAAAACTAAATCAAACCGTGAGAGAAGGGCAGCACTCATTTTTAAGTTCTCGTTTACAGTTTTTGCACGGCTGAAATGAGATCATAAAAACAACGTTAAATATCGACAACGTATCCTACATTGGTTTTCTTTTCTCACTCTGCCTCAAACCTTGAAAGATGCAGGGTTATTCTGCACTGAACAGTGTAACTATGATTCAAACATTCCCACAATGATGAGTAAGAAAATTACTTGTAGTGGCCACCAACAGGATTTGCTGCTGCTATAACAGAAGTTCGAGCTGATAGACTAGCTACAAGCCCAGCCTTTGCAACAGAGACACATTGTTGTTCCATTGCTTCTAGCAGTGCCTGTGGCAAAGTGATGTAAGTAATGAGAAAAAATGCAGCATCAGAAGTAATGCGTTCCTGATAATAAAAAAACCTGATGCTCGGTGGTCATTTTATCGAACTCATCAATACAGCACAACCCACCATCTGCGAGTACCATGGCACCTGCTCACAGGCAGCACTAGGTTAATAAAGACGAAGGTTTCTCGTTCTACACACAAATTAGTTGAAGATATTTTCAAGTAAGAGTTCCTACTTCCTACGCATGTACAACTTTTCACTAGTGTGAAGTTCTTCAAAAAAACTCTATCCTAATACTGATCAAACACTGTTGAAGATGCAAATCCTTAAAATGAACTATCTATAACTTGTCGAAAGATTTTAGACTGCTGTTAACTGGGCCCCCATTCTAGCAAAACTATAAGACAGCAGTATAAAATTCACAAAATTCACATAAACTGATATCACTTGAAACCGATAAAGGTATGCCACACCCTCAAACATAAAAAATAAGCAGATTGTTTTAGCACCTCTGATGCAACTAGACTGCAACTACGTATTTAGTAAAACTATCTATCAAACAGCATGACGCAAACCCATATTGGAAACAGTATAATCATATGCTATGTACTGAGGTTTGTATTGGCTAAATAAAGCAGAGGGAAGGAGCTACCAGCCTCAAACGCATAGTCATTCGTCATGGAATCTTTCACCACAGCAACAGTGAGCCCTGCTTTAGTTGTCGCATTACCACATACATAAATGCCACGCGGGGAAATGGCAGCTGCTGCTTGCAAAAGCTGACTTTTGCCCAATCCAGGGTCACCTATTATGCATCGAAAAACATTAATCCAAATTTGGCGTAGTTATGAATAACCTGCCCTCAGTTCATGTACTCTATAGCCTAGGTTTATGCCATTGAAAATAAATATTGATTCGAAAGCTTACCAACAATTATGACATGAATGTCTCCCCTGACTGGAACTTTGTTCCGATCCATTGAGTGCTTCCTTACACCTCCAAAAAGAGATAGTGTTATCCCAGCTGTTGAAATGATAAGAAAAAAAACAAAACAAACAACAGAAGCATTATGGTATGCAATTCGTGTACTTGTAATCATCAAGTCTTCACCAATGATATCCCAGGGAAACTTGTTATTGAGAGATGTATAACCTTTGACAATTTCATGGCCATAAATAGACGGGCAGACTGAATGAAGTATGCGACGGAATGTATCAGAACCATATTCTTCTTTGAACTTCACAATAAATTCCAAGTCTCTCTGTGAGAATGAATATAAGTCACCAACATCTGCAGACTGGGTACTGCTACAAGAGTCTTCTGAGTTCTCAAATGAAGACTGCCGCTTGGTATTTTTCACTGAAACTGCCTCTATAAACAAATAGTAAAATCCTTGATTCTTGGTCTTCGATTTCCCTGAAACAGTAGCATTTTAAATGTTTGTTAAGTATAAACAGGGCTTAGCAC
Organism: Camelina sativa; assembly: GCF_030686135.1. Classification (NCBI taxonomy): domain Eukaryota; kingdom Viridiplantae; phylum Streptophyta; class Magnoliopsida; order Brassicales; family Brassicaceae; genus Camelina; species Camelina sativa. The sequence continues at coordinate 3,593,855 of NC_141880.1, forward strand.
ATTGAAACAAGGGAATCTCTCTGAGAGTATGGTAAAATGGTATTTAACACCACTAATGAGGATTTTAGTTCCTTTATCTTTGGTAAAATGTCATTATGGGTAACACAAACAACTGATCTGTATTCTAATTTACTTTCCTACAATGAGAAGCCCAAACCCCATGGAAGAAAACTGCAAGAGACAAAATTCTAGCTGTTCTACGGTTTAAGGATAGCAGGCGTTTGGGCATGGTAATGTTTGGAAATTATTGGACACAACAAGGATTGATAAGTTATAGACCAATACCTCCCCCGATATCCATGTAATTATTAATTACCCCTATAATCCCCGTAACTGTCACCACATCACCAGGGATACATGTGTCCACAAGGTCTTCCGTCAGCTCACATTCTACAGTTCGGGGTACCCGTCCTTCTTCGTGGTCTTCAGGCTTTTGCAATTCCTGTACCCTAAAATACATTTGGAGAGCAGCTTAACAATGGCACGATACATAACTAACAAAGATGAAGGACACAGAATGATGAGGCGCAAAAAGGAGAACACCTGATTTTCTGAAAGTCGATTGTCTTAGCGGAGGACCGGATTGGAGTAAACGTTTTGGACTTGCATCCATGGGCATCACATTTTAGAGGAGGTGAAAACTTTCCATCAGTAAATTCCCGGGTTATGCTAGTTTTGCACTTTGCACAATCAAAAGCCATCTGTGTGACAAAAGGCTTCACAGTACTAACTTTAACAACAGTCCCATGAACTGTTACAAGCTTTCCTGCAATTTTCAAAGCACAAACTTATGGTACATCTCACTTAAGGTTTATCATATAGTTATTTAAATACGGGAAATGAGCAGTCTACCAATATATGCTGCTCTCAGATTTTTCAGGGAGATAGAAGATTCGGGATAATTATGGAGACGAACATTGATCTTCATGTCCTTCTCAAATTCATTAGTCTCCCATTGACCTAAAAGAACCTGTGAAAGTTGAAATATAAGTCTTCATCTCATGCCAAACAAGAAAACAAAACATAGTGAACTTTAATACCTTACCTTGTGAACTGCAGCATTCATACATGGGATAACTCCTTTGGGATTATCCTCCAGATTTAAGAAAAAGTTCTCGACATCGGATATTTTCTTGAATTGTTGGAGATCAAGCGACAAAGAGAAGGAACCACCACCTTCTTCATTTACCTGTTTCTCACCCAATTTGTGTCAAATTGTCCCATTCCATGAAAGAAACTTATGAACTTGTTTCTCATCTAAGAACAACTAATTGAGGTAAGCGAATCTACTTAATAGTTCTCAAATCTACCCTGATTCTAAGCAAAAATCGAGCTAATTAGATTACAGTTTATACAGGAAAATTGCTATAACAAGCTTCATTCAAATTCGATTCATAAAATTTTACCAGAAATTTGATGCAAAACTTTTTCGTCAATTGAGTTTATAAAGCACTAATCTGAAGGTGGCGAAATGAGGATATACCTTAGAAACTAGGCCTCTACCAGGAGAGGCGGAGAATATGCGGATGAGCTCCGCCGTGAGCAGCAACTTCTCCTCGTCGATGGCCAAGTTCTCGTTGTCCCTAATATACACAGATAATAATTTCCCTATGTCGATGGAATCAATTCCGGTTGATCTACGGCGACTCGAATTCATGCTTGCACCGTCGCTGCCGCCTCCGTTAAACCCCATCACCGTAACTCGTTCGTCCGTCAGTCGCTGAGAAAATATCGCTCCGGCCAATGGGTATTGGCGGGAAAAAAAAGAAGTAATAAGGCTTTTTTGGTAAGTGGGCCGAATGATTGGACCCAAAAACCCAGAGATAACAAAAAAAAAAAAATAGGATAAAATCTAATTAAAAACAGAAAGCTTCAGTTGTCCGCCACGTGGACTATGGCGCACAACAAACAAAAAAAAGGAAAAAAGAGTAAAAGACCCAAAACGAGAAACCCGTTTCTGGTTTTTAGATTTGACGTCTTCGCTTCGTTTACTTCATTCAAGAAACCGAGCTCCCGCCGCCGGGTGATTCGCTTTTCATCACGACCGTCATCGGAGGTTTGTTGCGAGCTTCTTCTTCTCTCTTCTCTCTCGATTTATCTCTTCTTCTTTAGGTGCGGTTACTTGTTTTCTTTGGAAATGACTCAAGTAATTTCTGATGATTTACTTGTCTCCGTTCTTCTAGGGTTTTTGTTTTGGTACTGCTTATGTCGACGGAGTCAGAACGTATTGATTCGGTCTCAGACGTTATTGATGGCTCTAATGCGTCGACGCTTGAGGTCAGAAATGCTCAAATGTCTGAAACCCTAGCTGGTCAAGCTCAGGAGCTGATAGCGAAGCCTGATGGAGATGTGCAAGAAGGAAACGGCAGCTTAGCTTTAGATGTTGATGATGGGTTGGAGAAAACAAATGCTATTACTGATCTGGAGAAGCAAACGGAATCTATAAATGGAGGGTTAGATCTAGGCGTTGGAACCGAAAATGTAGGTGGAGAGAGTAACGAAAGTGAGAAGAAGGTCCTAGTAGATAGTGAAGAGGTATTAATGGTAGAGGGTGAAAAAGATTCGGATGGGATCCAAACGGTACGTCAGGTTGAGAAGGAAGTGGAACCTGACATGGTCTGTTCTCCTGGCGCTGATCTCAGTGTTGTGAAGGTTTCTGATGCCAGATTGGATAGTGAAGACCTTGTTGAGATAAGAAAACCTGATGGTTCAGATAAGCAAGGAACAAAAGTTGATGACTTGGATGTTGTATGCTTTATGGGTTTAGAACCGCATGAGAGCAAGGATGAGAGTGTTTTGGTTGATGAAAAGGCACCTGTTACTGCGAAGGTGAAGATCTCTGACTCAGATTTGGTTTGGGCTAAAGTAAGGAGCCATCCATGGTGGCCTGGACAGGTGTTTAATGCTTCGGCTGCAACAGACAAAGCAAAGAAGCACTTCAAGAAAGGAAGTTTCTTAGTTACATATTTCGGAGATTGCACCTTTGCTTGGAACGATGCATCACGGATAAAGCCTTTTCGACAGCATTTCTCCCAAATGGCGAAGCAGAGTAGTCTACCCGATTTTATTGATGCTATGGATTTTGCTTTAGAAGAGGTATCAAGAAGGATAGAGTTTGGTTTAGCTTGTTCTTGTATCTCAGAGGAAGTCTATGAGAAGATCAAGAGTCAGAACATAATCAATCCTGGAATCCGAGAAGATTCAAGCTCAATACACGGTGGAGACAAGGTCTCAAGTGCAATCTTCTTTGAACCTGCAAACCTTGTGGAATATGTGAAGCGTTTAGCACGCTCTCCTAGCTATGATGCTACTGATGCGCTGCAGCTTGTGAGTCAGAGAGCACAATTATTAGCTTATAATCGCTGGAAAGGCTATACTGAACTCCCGGAGTTTGAGACACTTCAGGGCTCAGTAGAGTCTGCTCCCAAAATTTCTCTTGCAGAAGATAAAAGTGGCTTAGTGAAAGTTTCTGATCCTGAATTGAAAAAGAGTAAACAAGTTTATACTAAAAGGAGAAAGACAGAAGACCAAGATGACTCTAAACACGATGGAGTGTTTGAATATGAAGATACTACAGTTCCAAAGAAAAAGGAGAAAACTTTGGCAGAGTTCATTGCTGAGAAACGCTTAAGCAGACATAAAGGGAACATATCACAAGAAAATTCTGGGGAAATTCCGAATTGTGAAAAGAAACGCAAGGTTGTGCTTTCAAAACTTCCCAAGTCCACAAAGAAGATCAAGGCGAACCTGGAAACAGAGGATCCTGGATCTCCCATTCCTCCCGAAAGTGATCGAAAAAATAGTTCGTCTGCAAGTGATAAGATTACACCAGGGAAAGCTAGAAAAAGTTTTGGAATTGGGGCAAGCATATTGAAAGTAGCAAACCAGATGCACAGTTCAACACCTACCAGACTCTTACCTTGCAGTGATTCGGCCTCCAAAAAAGCAGCCAAAAGCAATGGTAGTGGAAAAGGTCTCCAGGAGAAGCCTAAAGCCAAAACATTATCTAAAAGAGATAATTCTCCTTTAACCAATGAAAAGCTTTCAAGCCCTCAGGCTGCTTCTGTTACCAAAACCCCAAGTGCGAAATCCAATTCCATCAGCATCGACCATCAACTATCTGGAGAACTTGAACAGGTCATAAAAGAAGCACCTAGTACTACCCTTGTGAAGGACCCGATGTTGGAGTCGAGGGACTTGAAAGACTCTTCTAAAGAGCAAATGGGAAATGAGGATAGGAATGAAGCTGCAGATATCGCGGATGAGATTATCATAGAGGACAGCAATCTAACTGGGGAGAATAACAGCGGTTCGGACTTGAAAGATCAGCCTAGTGAGAAGAACTGCTCTGATGGATCTGATAGTTGCAAAAATGGTTTTGCAGAGTAGGGATGCTCAGCATCAGCGTCTAACCCACTAATACTGATCAAGAGAGGAATATGACTTGGCAATTGGCATCTTCTCTTTCAAAGTTTAGGATTGTGTGAATTTTATCAGGGTAGAACAAACACTTTTGTATGAGAGAAAAAGTTTGTTCCAAAGTTATTTTTGTTTGCAGACTTGACATTTACTACTGGTAAAGATTTCAATTAAAGAATTCAGTTGCATATAATATGATTTTAACAAGTGTTCCGTAGTCCGTAGGATAAAATGAGATATATTATGAGAACTTCATCATATTGGGATAAGAATACTAAGGGTAATTTGTATCCAAAACAAATGAAACAAAAATAAGATAACTCAAACTCCTCGTACAAAGAAGAAACGAGAATAAGATATGTCACTGAAACTTGAAGCAGAACATAGACATGTCTTCAAATATCATAAAAAAATCCATTAACAAGAAAGCTTGTAAAGTAGTAGAGCTTAAGACCTAGGCTTCTCCTTCTTCTCCTTGAAGAGAGCCAAGAGTGAGACACCAGACACCTTCACCACCTTAAACCTAACTCCGGGAATATCTCCAACAGCATGACCTTTACGCCCAAATCCAGCAATCAACACCTCGTCCTGCACACAACATTACAGAGTCAAGAAATTGGACACATTACTAGAATATCGCTGATTACTCGAAGCAGGTCTCATCTAACTGACATTTTCTTCAATGTAGTTCAAGCAACCATCATTGGGGACAAATGCAGCAATCTTTTTACCGTTCTTGATCAACTGAACTCTAGCACACTTACGGATAGCAGAGTTAGGCTGCTTAGCCTCAATACCGCTGCATAATTAAACACAAGAGTCTCTTCAAAGTCAACATCTATACTCAAAAGAGCCAATAAAATGGTAAAATTTATATGTTAATACAAACTTACATTTTCTCAAGGACGATTCCTTTAGCATGAGAAGATCCAGCAAAAGGCTTCTTCCACTCGTTCCCTTGGTGAGATTTCTTGTAACCCTTGTCAGCCCACCTCTGACTAATCCGAAGCCTCTTAAGCTTGCGCCCAGATCCCATACCACGTGTCTTACTAAAGAGAGATTCAAAGACAAAGACATAACAAAATGAGAAATACACTAACTGAGATGCCCAGAAAATCAAATAGACGTAAGATGCAAAACATATTCAGAGTTGACAATAATATATAAACTCAAGATTCTAGGCATAAAAAATTACAATCTTAGTTTCAACATTTCAGACAATTAACCCTTAATTGTAAGAGGGAACTGGAATAATTGCAACCTCGTAGCAAGAAACAACAGAGTAATTAACAAATATGCATTGGCACTAGTAAGCAAAATCACCAATTCCATAATTCCTAAACAACTATGAGGTGAATATGAACAAGCACAGAAACAAATTGTATGATTCAACAGATTCCGAAAACGACAAAACAAATCGAAAGAAACAGAAACAACAAATCCTAAACACAACATAACAAATGACACTACTTGCATTTCACCGAAACCAAAACAGAAACATAGTCCCTTACAGGGAGAGATGAGATTGAGCACGAAGAATCAAAGAGAGGGAAACCATACCCCATGTTGACGTCGGCGCGAGAGAGAGATGAGCTGAAAACTGCGAAAGGCTCGAGCTTTTTTTCTTTTTAGTTCGTGAGGGAGAGAAACCCTAGTGTAACGAAATTATTATATAGGGTTGGGTCAAAGACTCGTGACTGTGCCGGTTAACCCTAAACCGCCGTCTGTCATAAAACTTAAAACATGTAATGAAACCGACTTAAATAATGATAGAGTCGCATCAGGCCCAATCACATGTTTAGCCCAAATATTAAAAAAGCCCAACAATGATCAATTCCATACAGAAGTATTTACGGAAGGAGCGACCGCATACGATTACTATCCGTCCGAGTCACGTGCACGGTGCACCTACTACTACCCCACACGACCCCCACACTATCCGCCACGTCAGCAAACCATGAAAACCGGCTGTAGCAGGTAAAAAGGCACACAAAGCAAAGCATAAGGAAGCACACGACACGCAACCGGTTCATCCGGTTCTCTTCATCTAAAAAACGACATGCACGACCGTCCATTTTCTTAAAAGAACGATCTTGATCTAACGGTCCGTATTTGTTTATCAACAGAAGCTAAAATACAAAAACAAGAAAAAAAGAGGAAAAAGGATCATCAATGGCGGACTGGAGTAGTTTTCATTTACATTAACCCAGTCAAAAAAAAAAAAAAAAAAAAATGTTCAATGGAAGAAGAAGAAGACTAAATTGGCGACAATCCCCAACGTCTCTAAGCTGTTTCTGCTGCGTCATATGGTAAGAGAAACTTTTGTCTCTTTCGATTTCTCTCTAATGGAAAATACTAAATAATATAAAAGAGAAGTTTTGATTGATTCGTTATTCTCTTTGAGATATTTTAATTGGAAAGAAGTGATTTTTATATATACTGTATAAAAAAAGAGTGAGCTTGAAGTTCACGCTTGTAAAGGTGTCAGTTTTGCAGCTCATTCTCTCGCCATGTTCTTCTCTTCTCTCTCGCGCTCTTTGTGTTTCTTTCTCTTTTCCTCATAATAAAACCCCACTTTAATGTATGTGCAGCTCTTCTTCTTCTTGTCATTGCTCTGAAGACTAGGGTTCGGACCTCGGATCCGGATTTAGGGATTTTTTTTTTTTTTTTTGATAATGGAGGAGATGGGAAGAGGAGTGCCTACGTGGCAAGACGAGTTAGCGAGTCTCATGGACGGAGGTTTACAATACGACGGATCTCCGATTGACTTGAGTGCGGATACTGAGTCAAGGTCAAAGAGTTTAGGTTCTGGATCCGAACCAGTGGAGCCTTTGAAGGATCAAGTGATGGGGTTTATGAAGTCTTGGGGAGAAATGCTTCTGGATCTCGCTATCGGATGTAAAGACGTTGTGCAGCAGATGGTTGTGACTGAGGACTCTTTCCTCGTGCGTAAGCTCCGGAAACCAGCTGCTAAGGTTTCTAAAAAGCTGAGCTTTCTTAACGAGTACTTGCCTGAGGATCGTGATCCCGTTCATGCTTGGCCTGTCATTTTCTTCGTCTTCCTCCTTGCTCTCACAGGTAATATACATATTGATAAAACAGTGTTTTTGTGATTCTGGATCGCCATTTGTGTTTGTCTCATTCACAGTAGAATTCTGAATCCAGCAGACTCAATTACTAAATCTTGATTTTCTTGGTTTTTGTTATATCGCCACAGTCATATGATGAACAGTTATTCAATCCATTGTCTGCTATGAAACTGTGTATTGTAATGAATCATTTAGAAATTTCTGGGGTTGTTGTATGTAAGTTTACTAGTTTCTGCTTATATGTTGGGTTTAAGTGGGAGTATTGATTAGATTCAGTTTGGTGCAAGAGAGGCTTATATCCTTTCTCTGACCTATCCATCTTTTAAGTGCAGCATTGAGTTTTGGTTCAGACCATGATAGATCTGTCCCTGTGTTGAAGAAAATCCGATTGCATCCTACCAGTGCAAACCGTGCACAGCTTCCAGATGGTAGATGTATAGCTTACCAAGAGCTTGGTGTTTCAGCTGACAGAGCTAGACACTCTTTGATTGTGCCTCATTCTTTTCTTTCCTCTCGGCTTGCAGGTATGATCACATTAGTCCTTTCTTTTCAGTTTCAGCTAATTTTGGTAGTGCTATTACATATTGTTTACCTAATAACATTTAAACATTACTTATTCAAGGTATACCTGGAGTGAAAGAATCATTACTCACGGACTATGGTGTCCGTCTAGTGTCATATGATCTTCCAGGGTTTGGAGAGAGTGATCCTCATCGTGCTCGGAACCTTAGCTCATCTGCATCGGATATGATTGACCTGGCTGCTGCTCTCGGGATTGTTGAGAAGTTCTGGTTACTCGGCTATTCCAGTGGTAGTGTGCATGCTTGGGCTGCAATGAGATACTTTCCTGACCGAATAGCTGGTACCTTCCATTATTTGGATAAAATTTGAATGCATATCAATTCATTTGAACACATTTTGTTTTTTTTCACATTGTGATAGTTTCAAAGAATGTGTTTTTATCAATCTACAGGGGTTGCTATGGTAGCTCCTATTATCAATCCATATGAGCCGAGCATGACAAAGGAAGAGATGGCAAAAACGTGGGAGCAGTGGCTAAGGAAGAGAAAATTCATGTACTTTTTAGCACGTCGGTGGCCAAGTCTTCTTCCTTTCTCCTACCGTAGGTCCTTTCTCTCTGGTAATCTTGAGCCGCTGGATCAGTGGATGTCCATGTCATTAGGAGAAAAGGTAAGTCTCTATTTATCAAGTGTCTCTTCCCAAGGTTTTGGATCATTTAGTATCACCAAATAGAGTAGCTTCCTCGGATAGCTTTTTGATTTATGGCTCACAAGCTACACCTGTAATTGCCACTTTTCTACTTCAGGACAAACTTGTAATCACAGATCCAGTTTTTGAAGATCTTTACCAAAGGAACGTGGAGGAGTCTGTACGCCAAGGAACTGCAAAACCGTTTGTCGAAGAAGCTGCGTTACTGGTTTCAAATTGGGGATTTAGTCTTCCCGAGTTCCACGTGCAGAAGAAGTGTCGAACCAATGGTGTCCTATCTTGGCTAATGTCAATGTACAGCGAATCCGAATGTGAACTTATTGGTTTTCGGAAACCCATACACATATGGCAGGTTTGTTGAACACTTAAAACTGCCTTCTATATGATCACTTCCCTGTGTTGTGAGTTACTCATGTTGACTGTGGCCATGTAGGGTATGGATGACCGAGTCACTCCACCTTCAGTAACTGATTACATTAGCCGGGTCATACCAGAAGCAACGGTACATAGACTCCCAAACGAAGGCCACTTCTCTTACTTCTATTTCTGTGATGAGTGCCACAAGCAGATCTTCTCGACCATATTTGGAGAACCAAAGGGCCAGTTAGAGTTACCAGAACAAAAAACGGAAATCCAAAAACCGGATCAACCAAAGACGGGTTTATCCGACAGTAGCACTTCTAAAGAGTAAGTAAACAGGTTATAAAAGAACTATAGAAATATGTTGTTCTTGGTCTTCGTTCCATCAAGGAAAAATATGTAAATAACACCAAGAACATGCTTCGTTCTTTGCTTTGGCTGAAGATTTCAGATTTTATAGGTTAACAAAGCACAGTTCATTTTGAGATCACATATAACACTAAGAGTGCAATTGAAAGAACATTTTTTCAAAGCTGCTTTCTATTACAATTGGAAATGAATTTTGTTTTGTTTACTTGTTCTTGATTCACTGTCGAGAAAATCTGGGTGTGTGTTATTTTAGAGATGTAAAGTCAACCAAACTGAATCTTCTGTTAGTTCAATTCCATCAATCAATATCTAGAAAATTTATTATCCATGGACAATACTGTTCAATCTCAGTTGGGATCAGGAAAGCCGAAACAGAATGTAGAAAATGCTTTCTCCTTTACTACTTGTCCCACATTCAAGTCCATCATACTCAACACCAACTTATCTTAAATTCGTTCATCTTCAATTTTGGCAAGTTTGTGTAAATAGAATAATACAATTTGTCAAAGAAAACAGGAATCCAAGACCAACAAAAACTAGATTCACTTCCAATTTGGTGTCTTCTATATATCTCATGTTTGATCAGAAAAATGATCTAGACCAATAACTCAAAACCACATGGCTATCTTGATCAGAACAACTAAACTAACGGCATAAAGAGAATGACCTAAGGCTAATTACTCGAAACACCACATGGCTTTGTCGATGAGATCAATCAACTTCACCAAAGGGTATCAAAACGCAGAACCAGAGCTCTTGGTTTTGCCAAGCATCATGTCTTTGGCTTCATTGATCTTAGATGCAAGGTAATGGCTTCCTCCTGCGTCTGGATGATTAGCCACCATCACTCTCCGGTGAGCTTCTTTCACCTTCTCTGCCGCTACACTCTCCCTGTTCAAACCACCATAATAAGTGCCAAACTTGTCAAGCCACAATAATGTGCAAAACTCACCACGAAATTATATGCATAAACAAATCGAATTCGAATAACTAGGCCCCTATTGCAAGACTAAAATGGCATATTTACTGGCTAGAGATGACCGTTAACCCATCAGAGACCTTAAGAAAACCGTTAATGGTTACTCCAAACTCTACAGAGAGTCCCAGAGATCAACTAGTATCATTGAGTCTTAAAGTGTCAAACTTTACTTGTTTGATAGAGGGGATAAAGACACAAGAAAAGTACCTGACACCGAGAATAAGGGCAGCTTCTCTCCGAGTCATAGCAGATTGGAAACCACCTTCATAGAATTTACGCATTCTAGGCCTTACTGGTCTGAGCTTGAACGCTTGCCATGCCTCTAATCCATATTTACCAGCATAAGCAGCAGCAGCAACAGCGGCACCTGCAATTATCGCTGCAACCTGGAGAAAGGGTGATTAGAGAGCAAATCTTGTCAATAAACCACGAGCTAAGCTGAGAGAAGTTGGACCAGAGAGATTCATAGAAAACCTTAAAAATAAACACTTTGATACTGACGCAAACACAAAAGAGCAAAAAGGAAGCAGAAGCACTAAAAAAGGGAGGATTTTTTCAGAAACCCTAATCCGATCAAAGGAAGCTTTCAATATAATCTAATGAAACTCCCCAAAATCAATCAGCAAAAACAATACAGAGTGGAATATTGTAGAGAAAACCCGAAAGAAGACGAGATGAAAACGCAAAGTTTACCATTGTTGTAGAGGATTTGAGCAAGAAAGAGCACTGATGAGTAGTAACACACGATCCGATCTGATAGAGATAGGACAAACTGTTCAATGCTCGATTTTGTTGGACGATTTAAAGGATTAGGGTTTTAGCTATTTCCCCTGGTTTGCTTCGCCTTTGCCAGATAGGTCGGCCAGTCATGTAATCCCGTTAGGGGTTTTAGATTATTTTTGAGATGGAAAAAAAAAAAACATAACCGGTTTATTTTCTCTTGGATCCGGTTATCAAATCAATAATTCTGATATGGTTTTTAATTAGGATCAGTTACATTACATTGAGTTGCATTGCATCCATTACTGGAGAATGGTTTCTATATTTGTACTCTTTAGTAAACAGAGCTGAATAAGATTTGAGAATGAACATCAACAAAAGATGCGTTAATTTTCTAAATTCACTGCTAAAAAGATTATAATTGAATATAATAAATCCATCCACACTTGTTGATGAGAGACCAGTAGCCGTCCATTGGTTTAGCTCTTGAAAGTTGCAAGTATTATTCTAGTTTTTCTCTTTGATATCACATAAAAGAATTACATAAACGACACTATGCACAACAAAAGAATTACCTTAAGGCTTTCTTGTAACCAACATTGATACAAATCTCAGAACACCATATCTATATGGCAACAAAAATCAAATAATGAGGATTTATTATACCTCGGATGGTCAGACTCAGGGCGTTCTCTCTGCCTTGAGAGCTCCGTTTTCCACTTTCGGTGGGGCTGAGGATCGTCTAGGTTTGGGTGCAGGTGAAGCCGAGTTGGAGAGCCGCTTCTTGGCTGCTGCTTTCTCCGGTAAAACTTTGTTAATTCCCTCAGTTGCGGGGGAGGTCACGGCGACGCGTGATGAGGTCTGGGGCTTAACTTTGCCTCGTGCTGATTTTGTCGTGGGAACCATGTTGCTACTACGTTTTGTAGTTGAGCTAGCCAGGTTCTCGTCATCACTTACCGATGACCTTGCAATGCTGTGCCTACGGTTCTTCTCCGAGCTCTTGGTGTCTTCATCACTACTCATGGATTTTATGGACGATGGAACTGGCCTCTTCTTTCTCGGGTTTTTGGTGGTGGTGGTGGTGGATGATGATGATGAGGTATTAGGTTGAGTCGATCTATTGAGTTTGTTGCGGTTTGAAGATTTTGCGGTTTCTCCTACATGGGAATGACTCTTAGTCGAGTTCTTGATCGAGGAGTTTTCTTTGTGGTTTTGTTCTTTCTCCGAACTCTCCCATGGCTGGGGCTGGCCAGCCATCCACCTCTCTAACCAACTCCAACCCCAAGTCGGGTTGCTTGGATCCATAAACATTGGATTTGCAGTTCTGGAGTTGCTCTTCAAGTTTTGCTGCAAATATATATGAGTCGGATATGATCATAAGCATTAAACCAAATCCAATGTACACTCACATTCTCTGCATAAGCACATAGAAATGCGCAGAAACATATAAGTTGAACTTGTTGACAAAGCAGTCCAAATTATTTGGAAGTACCTGATGTGTGAATGCATAAGCTAATGCTCTTTCCCTTCTCATTGTTGCCTCGTGCTTGTGCAGCATACCCGCTTCGACTTGTGCCTTGGACTGATTGCTGTCGTTCCAATTACCCCCATTCTGCAGAAAGGAAGAGCAAGGCTTAGGTACAATAGAAAGAAAAGGATCACAATCTACTGCATTGTGAAGATATAGTACCATCAGAAAGAAGATATGCTTAGCTAAGCAATAGAAGCCGCAGGTTTAGTTAGTAGAACCAATTTTATGAATGAGTTAAGCACTAATAAGGCAGTATAATGTTCTTACCTCCTCTCACCAAACTTGTGGTTGTGGGTAGTAAATGAAAATTGCATATGAGATAATAAACAAGAGAGAAAATAAGTGAGACCTTTGTGCCTCCTAGCTCTTTGGCATGCTTCTGAAGAAGTTGCTTATGTCGAGCCTGATTCTCTTCTGACATCCTGATTCTCCTAGATCGGATTTGTGACTGAACACGAGTGAGAGTCTGCATACACTTGAGTGTATTTGCAGATTGCCGATGTACAACTGATCCTTCCATCAATAGCTTAAGTCTATCCCGCCCCTTCAACGCCTGCAATTCTCTTCTTGCCTACATTGGAGAATCCATAGATGTTAAGGTTACAGTTGAGAAAAAGATACCTTTTGTCTCACATTTGATCTCAAATCAAGAGAATTCAGGGAAGACTTAGCCAATCTCAAACAATTTCAACCAGATTTATGCATGACTGGCTCTATAACGCACACAAGTACATATCAAGCTAAACCTGGATTGTGAATATCAAAACATACCAAATAGCCCCTAAAGGTAGTCTGAATTAAGATGGCAGAAGCTTCTTCCTTTGACATCCCTACAAACCTATCATCAACAATGGCTTGATGAACAGATTCAGGAGAAGATGGAGGTGAATCTACAGGAACATCTGCAACTGTAACAGTCACAGAATCTGATGGAGGAGGGCAGAGATTCTTCATCTTCTTGTGATCATAGTTGACCTCATCAACTCTAACTTCAAACTGAGGAGAAGTACTTCTGGATGTGGCGATCAAAACAGGGTAAGAGATCACACTGTTTCGACACTCAACCGATTCATGTTTCAGTTTCTGTAAAACAAAAACAAAAACATCAAATATATAAATACGGCACCAAAACAAGAAGGGTTACATCATCAACTATAGAAAGCATAGTGAATTAGAGAACATAATTACAAAGTTGGAACCTTTGAATCAGGGCTAAAAGCCTTCTTTACATTCTTGAGCCATTTCGCCTTTTTGACCATGTCCTCGCCCTTGTATGGCTAATCCTCCTACAGACTCAGATTAAAAATTGATTCTAATGACATCAATTAAGAATTTCCAAATAACGGATTGCAAAGCTAACTGCTTCGATAAACCCCAAAGTCAAAACAGTTAGATTCTAATAGAAAAGACCCTTTTGTAATTTGTATACTATACGGGAGAAGAAGAGAAGAGGAGGAAATGGAACCTGAGAGAGAGAGAGAGAGAGAGAGAGAGAGAGAGAGACTGCAGAAGCAAATCTAGAAGAAGAGAAGCTCAAAACCTTCTCAAGGGTAAACCCTTTTAATGCAAATGTGAGACTTCCTTGGAAATGAAAATGCGATGAGAATTTGAATAGGTTGAAGTTTTTTCATCTTTTTGCTGACTTGAGAAGAAGAAAGAAAATAAGAACTCGGGAGATGAAAGAAGTACTACTATTTGGTGTGTGAGCCCACCACTAATTGAGCTGCTCCCTTTTTTGGTGGGCCCTACTTTGATTTATTCTTCTTTAACAGCTTGCCGCTCTTTTTTTTTTTTTTTTTAGTTATTTAACTGCTTCCACAGCTAATGTGATTGATTTTTATGTCTTAAGCCAAAAAAAAATATATACTTAAATCAGGACCAAACTGAGAGAGACATGGATCCCTTTTTAACGCTAATTACTCATTTCGAATTGTTTTGTTACTCTCTAGTCTCTCTATTAGACTTTATGCCATGATTAAGAATCCTTCAAGTTCCAACTGTTGAAAATTATATCCCTAAGATTTTGTAAACTAGATCATCAGTCTTGATTTTTTTTTATGATAACTTCTTTAACATTTTAACATGGTATATTAATATAATATGGGAAAGTGGAACGTACGAGTTCACTCAATAATGGATTCAGTTTTGTTTTATTTTAATCATTAAAAAGCGTGTATCTTCTTCACCATTATTGTTTTTTTTTTCTAATGTGGAAAATTCATTTTCTTATTACATCATACATTCATGTGGTCGTTTTGGTATGCTTCAATATATATAATTCTTTTTTTAAGTACAGTTTTTCTTCGTAAAGAATATTTATATATATATATATGTGCATAAAGCTTATTCATTTATTTATAAGCATGTTCTGTAAATCCTAGGTGTTTTTGTATTAGTTAGTAACGCCAAACTGGTATTTATTAGAAAAGACATTTACCTACTGCACACGTCTTGTTTGTGACAAGTTTGAGATCATTTCATTCTCTCTCTCCGTCGGTCCAATCTTTTCTTCTTCTTTTTTTTTTTTTTTTTGTTTCTTGTGTGAACAAATGATATTTAGATTAGATTGTTTGATAGTATTCAATTGTTTTGTAATTATTTTAACAAAGGCGATCACTAATCTTTAATCCCCCAATAATGATTTGAGATGATGATGCTCCAGCCAAGCAAGAACTTCAAGTATCCATTTCTGAGAACCCCGGTTTAATTCAACCCAACCCAACCCAACATTATAATAGCTCTACAAAATAATCATCTACAGCGAAACAAAACTTATGGTAGAATGTATCTTAAGAGATCACTTAATCTGATAATACACCAAAGCGAAAAAACCAGAATTCTAATAACGGAGCGGAATAGTAACTAGTTTTGCGTAATTTAGTACATTTGTATTTTGTAGTACGATCCAAGTGACGACTACGTTCGTTTCTAGATTCCCGATTCTAGCCACATAGTGTATAAGTTTTTGGATCCAAAAGACCAAGACTAATTCATTAAATGTTACAACAACAAGAGAAAGGAAAGACATAAATTTTGGAGTTACTCATCTTGTTCCTTTTTATCGTCTTTTGGTCGAGTGGATATAGAATCACGTTTCGGCCTATGCTTCCTCCACTTCTTCTTCTTCAAAGACATGATCCACGACGGAACCTCACATCCCGATGATATCATCGTGTTGGCTATGTTCCGTAGGAAAGGCACATCTTCTTCCGTGTAGAAAGTTATCGCTTCTCCGCTTCTTCCCGCTCTCCCAGACCGACCTGAAATGTTTTAAGAGAGGCCGTTACTTCCAAATTGCATCAACTCATCATCACGAATGAATCAGCATAGAAAAGCGAAACATACGATCAATATACAAAAGGCTAGAGCAATATACGTACCAATCCTGTGGATGTATGCAGAAGCTGAATCCGGGAAATCATAGTTTATCACGCAGTTGATGCCTTTGAAATCCATACCTCTAGCGATCACATCAGTGGCAATCAAAACCCATGTTTCACCCGCTCTGAAACGATCAACCGCGTTTTCCCGCTGCAGCAATCAATTAGTAAAATGGTTTCCAATCAGTTTATAAATCTCTATACTTTCCATAGAAGAGAAAAACATTTCATAACTAAGGGAAAGATGATTTTACCTCTCCTGGAGGGAGCTCAGAATGGATGACCCCGACTCTGACGTTTTCACATTTTAGTTCATCGTAGAGTTCCTTTGCACGTTCTTTGCTTTGTACAAAGATCAGTACCGGTGGATTCAGGCTCTACCGCCAAGTAGGAAGAGAATTACAAAAGGTACTAGTCTTACTTAATCATACTGTTAAGACAAGTGAACTTACCTCTGCAAAGCTTTGGCGAAGAGCAAGAAGTTTCCCTTCTTCAGTTCCAGCAAAAACAAGCTTTTGCTTGACAGTTTCAGACGCTGTATTCCTATATGGAATTATAAAAGGTTAAGATCCATATGCTGCAAGAAATGTTGTGAAGCATATTTAATAAGCTACAGTATTATGCTTTCTATACTCACTTTCGGCCTATGATCACACGAACAGCATCATGCATTATGGAACGTGCAAGTTCCTCAACAGAATCGGGTAAAGTAGCACTGAACAACGAGCGTATGATTGAAGGATTTGAACAAGCCTTAACCACACAATCTATCTGCTTTAACAAGCTCTGCTCAAACAGCTTATCAGATTCATCAAGGACAAGGAACTCGACCCTGTATTCAACAGAGGTTAAGATAAATATGGGCACAACACAAATAGAAATACACATGTTTTATATTCTAATATATGCTATTGACTTACTTGCTTAAGTCAATCTTTTTAGCCTTGATTGCTCTTTTCAACCTCATTGGCGTTGATATGAGAACATCACAATACAGCTTTGAGAAATCAGCTGTTTTGACAAGGGGTTTAGTCAATAATCTTATGTGGAACTTGCTTCCTTTAATAAGTTTCTTTCCTTCTCTAGCTGTTTGGGCAGCCAGTTCCCGAGCAGGAGAGAGGATAACCGCTCTTATTCCATCTGTTGAAGGGTGCTAATACAGGGGAAAAAAACTCATAAGCATGATTAAAAGAATCAGGATCTGCGAAATCTGGAGGGGGTCTAAAGGGTAAACACAAATTTTTTACCTTGAGTTTCATAAGCATGGGACAAATAAAAGCAAAGGTTTTTCCTGACCCAGTCGGAGCACAGGCAAAGCATTCACGACCCTGGAAGTAAGCAACAAGATGATAAATCTAAAAATTAGAACTGATACCTCATGAAAGAATTCACAAAATGAGTGCATAACCATACCGATAGGAGAACTGGAATAGCCTGTCTTTGGATTGGGGTGGGCTCTTTAAATCCAAGTTCAGCCAAATTGCGTAAAATGTATCGTTTACAACCATACCTGTAGATGGATTAAGCATTAAGATCAAAACACAGAGGAGAGGAAGATTTCAAGACATAATTAAAGCATGTCAAGGGACTCAATGTCCAGTTCCAGGCACCTTGATGACAACTCTGCGAAGCTTTTAAGAGGAGGTGGAATATTGTTACCGGAAACATGAATGTTGTACTGTTTCCTCGACAGAGCATCTCGCTGCCAATATGAAGAAGCAAACAAAGTCATGTATCTATCACTCATTTGCCTTTGATGAAATAGAGACAAAGATTTTTAAACAACTACAATACCTCCATTCGCCGGTTAAGTTCCTTCTTGGGGTTCTCTAAAATCTCATTCTTTGTGTTTTCATCTTCTTCTTTAACTTCAGCACGTGCCTTCTTTGAGCTCTTAAAGACATCAAATCCTTCAACAGGCACTGTTTCAACATAACAAAAATTAGATCAAGATAAAGATAACACAAACCTGAGTGAAACAGTAATTAACTTTCCAGACATACCAGAATTAGAAGATCTTCGTTTCCTCTTCTTAGATGAAACAAAAACTTTCTCCTCCTGCTGTTCAGTGTCTTCTTCTTCTTCCTCAAAGAGACTCACTTTCTTATCGGAATCATCATCCTTCGAACAATTCTAACACAGCAATATGAAAAAAAAATTATTAACAACAAAGAGCGAGAGTGAGTAGTAGTGCTGAATTAAACCTCAATGAACACGAAGAGAAACTCACCTTAAACTTAGCAAAATCTGGAGCAAACTTCTTCTTATTGAAGTTTGTTCCACCAAACAAAAAATATGAGCTTTTCTCCATCTGCCAAGTACCCACAAGACAACGTCTCAATACAAAGGCAAAGCTATAATAACAAAGAGGGAAATCTTAAGCCTAACTTAAACAAAGATCATTCGATTCGAGCAGACAAGTTAGACACAACCAAAGACAGAGCCCAGTAGAGAAGATATTTCTGATAACTCTTACCTTGATAGAGACAGAGAACGTTTCTGGAGAAGAGGCAAAGGCGGTAATGATAGAAGCACTGGAAACGAGATAAAAAGAAACGCCGGCGATGACACTGACGACGGCGAATAGATTGCCGAGAAGAGGACTCTATGCAGATTTTGGGTTTTACAATTAGGGTTTGGTTTTTTGGTTGATTTCAAATAATTAAAAGGGTAGTTAAGTCATTTACATATTCTGAATGCTAAACCTGAAGGAGGTTCAAACGCTAATTTAGCGTCTTAAAATTCGAATCGCTAAAATAGCAAAAGAAATTATAGGCTGACGTTTAACATTTATTATAAAGTGGGCCTCTAAAAGCCCAAATAAAACAATAAGCCTTAAATGTTGATCTGGTAGGTTTGGTAAGAAAAAGAAAATAATAAATTTGGAAAGTATTAAAAGCGGGAAACATGTGTCATGTGATGGTGTGTCCCACCCGCCGCTGAAAAACAAAAAAAATCTCACTCTTCTTCTCTGACACCTCGGGACTTTCTCCGACTCTGTTCCCGTCGATTTGAACACTTCAGACTTATTCACTCTGCTACTTCTTCTTCTTCTCTCGATCTTTGATTCTCTATTTGACTGTTGTTTAGAGATGTGGCAAGTTGTTCTAGGAGCAGCCATTGCTGGATCCACTAGTTTTGTTGCCAAACGCTTCTTCAACCCTTTCTCTCGAGATTCTCGTCTTCCTGAGGATTACGCTGAAGAGCAGGAACCCGTCACTCCTCCTGTAGGTATTGGATTTCTCGATTCTTCTTTCGATAGAACCGATGGTGTTTTCCGGTTTTCTAGTACCGGGGCTACTGTAAACTCAGGGTTCGGATCCGGCTCGTCTCATGGGTTTAGGAAGAGTTCAGGGGTGAAATGTAGAGTTAGGGTTCGTGGATTGATGAGGAAGAAGAAAAATAATGGTGGGGGATGTGAGATCGAGAAGCTATCTGCAAATGTTGGTGCTTTGGAAACGAAGAGTGAGGTTTACTCGAAAAAGACGAAAACTTTGGGTGCTGCTTCTGCTTCAAAACGTGGGTCTTCATGTTATAGTAATCAAGGTTTTGCTTCTACTCTGTAGTGTGATTATTATCACTTGCATGATGGGATTTTTGAATCTTAGTTAGTTTTTTGGAGTGTTCTGAACTTGTTGTTCGATGATTGATCCGTGTGCAAAGTTTCTTTTGGGTTTTGGATGTTGGGGTACAGAATGATAGCTAGTAGCGTTAATCTTGGGGAAAAGCTTTCAGGGTACTGTTAGTTTTTGCTTCCTAGACTTCTTGAGATTTGAGGGACAATAGTACTCTTTGATAAGTAAATTTTTCAGACCTCTAGATTTTCTAGGAGTGCAAGAGGCTTTGTGCTTATTGAGGGATTGGATAAGATGGGCAATCACTTATTGCTTAGGCTTTCATAAGAGTAGAATAAACCTGTATTTATGTGTTTTCCAAGTGCTAATTCGACAACTTCGTCTATTAAGTCCCCTTAATTAATTACTTGAGATGTTGTCAATGTCATTTTATTTAACATTTTAACTGCATTGATGTTTGATTGTATCTCGTTGGAATGTTTTAAATATAACCATGACTCATCACATTCCTATTGGCATTGTTCATTATTGACGCTTAATTCTTCTGTGTTTCAGATCATCCCTCTATCAGCTCGGCACTTAGTGTCTGCATGATGTATATGATGTCAGCAGAGAAAACTGAAATCAGTAAGCTGCATACAGCAACAGAAGAAACTACCAAAGCCATCCAGGAGCTAAAGGATGAACTTTCTAGGATAAAATCTTTACAGGATTTCAAATTCCGTGGTTGTGCAGCGAGTTCTCAGAAATCCAGCGGGAAATCTAGATCAGAGATAGTGAGTAGAGAATCTCTCGACATTAAGTCGGGACATGATGGAGAATATGCTAGCAGCGTCTTAACTGAGGAGCCAGAACAAGAGACGCTAGAAATGGAACAGTTAGAGATGGAACTTGAATCTGAGCTTCAGAAACTGAATTTGGCTGAGGTGAGTATGCTTTTATCGTCAAGCTACCTATTTCTTTGAGATGTATTCTTAGAGTCTCCTCTCAAATCTTATTTGATGTTTAGATTCTTATTTAACTTTGAGAATTAACATGGTACCATCTGGAGTTCTGGACTGTTTTCCTAAGACTCATCGTTTAATGGATGAAGCTTATATTGAACTTTTATTTTGTTTTCCCCTTAGACAAGTGAGGTTATGGAGGAATGTAAAGATCTGGTGAATATATCTGAATCATACCAATGTGGTGGAATATCGTCATTAGAGCTGGACAAGAAACTAAGCCACCTTCTCATCGAACAACAGGAAGGCCAGATCTGTGAGCTTGAAGCTGAACTACAAACTACTCAGTCCAAACTCCAAGAAAAGGAAGCTGAACTCCAAGCGCTTAAGGTCTGCGTTAGACGCCTGACAGAGTTTCCTCTGTTGGACCGTTCAGGTAAATTTCACCTCATTGACAAGAACTGAAGAAACATAACTTGATCTACACAAACATCCCAAAATCATTCACCTGTTTTAAATTCCTTTTCTTGGTGGTCAAACCTTACATTACGCAAAGACGAGCAGTCTCTCACAGCGTAAAACATTTCTTGGTGTTTCCTCAGATGATGAGCATGAAGAAGACCAGCACCAGAATCTCTCAGTCTCATGGAACCAAACTGATAAAGAGGCAAGAAAGCAGATCATTGGGATGAAAAGACCTATGGAGTTGTCTATGCATGTTTAATAAAGGTGGTAGTAACAAAATCTGCATGGTAAGTTCTTTGATAGACACCATAGCACCAAAACTGATCCAAATCTCAGAAAGTCCGTTTCATCAAATCATGCCAAGGTGGTGGTGGTGTACGCAAACAATCTAGACTTGACCAAGTAGATAATATATTCTTGTATATTCACCAGAAGAATCCAAGACTAGCAGAAAACTTCATAGTCCTGACTTGTCTAGAGATTTAGATTGCTAGCTTTAGTAGAAGAGCTAATGATTATGGATTTGTTAACAAATATCTTTTGTATTGTTTACTGCAGATCCACTATTTTGTCGACTTTTCTGATTAATTGCAAAAACTATTTTTGTTAAAACTCAATTTCTTCTATATACAGTTTGAGCGATCAAAATGCGTTAGGTCAACACACAAAAACATCAAAAAGTTATTCCAAATTTGGCATGAAATTGTCAACTCAAGAAAATATCATGCTACAACGAAAACAGTAAAAGCTAAAAAAAGAGTACACAGAGTCATATAATTTTCTAGTACTGCAAAGTGAGTTATGATCATAGGATCATCCCAACAACAAAGCTACTCTCCAGGAACTTGGACGCCTTGCTTCATCTTCTCTTTCTTCATCTTCTTCTTAGAAAGTGGCTTCTTCTTCCTCGGGGGCAAATTCTTCTGTGCGTAGGTGTAAAGGATGATGTTTCCTACAAGGAATGACACTAGCAAGCCTCCAATTACAAGAAGGACGATCAGTCCCGGGTTTAGCCCTTTGCTTTCGATTTTTCCCTGTTCATTGTTTCTTTTTAGTAACTTAGAATGAAATCTAGATGTAAGAAAGAAACAAGAAGATTGGGAGAGCTAAAATATGAAGGGAGGACAGAACACAAGGTGCCTTAACTAGCTTCTCACTCTTATTGGCAAGTCACCTCTAAGTAACCAATAAAACGGGAAATGCCGAAAAATAACTTGTATACTTGTACTACCAAAGACCAATTGCTTCAAGAGTGTGGTAAAGTAAGAGATTACAAGCAAGAAAAATCATGAAACCAATACCGCAAGTTATTATACTAAACAGATTGTACCATATTCAACACGAACCACAAATTCTGAAAGGGCCAAAAATGGAAAAACTTAGACATTCCATGGCAAGATCAAATTGACAAGTGATGAAGTTCATGGTCAGTAACCAAAGTCTTCAACAATAACACAACTCAAAATGCATGAAATTCTCTAAAAAGGACGAAACTTTACCGATCCGATTGTGCTAGATCACAACCGCAAGCTAAATTTTCATAGAATTTGATCATCGTTAAAGCAACGTTATAACAATCAAACGTAATCACCAAAATGCTCGAACACAACAAAAACCGCTCGCCAATCCAAATCTTAAACTAGACCAACATGCATCAAAACCAAATGATCAGACTCAAGGCAACAGAGAAGGTTACGAGCCGCGCGTGAAAGAGTAGCATACAACTATATTAGAGGAAAGCAGAATCAGATCTAGCGAATCATCGTGTGAGTAACGAGAAATTTAATCTTAGACAAAGGAAACAAAGGTAGAAAAAGAGATATTTAGAGAACTCACAGAAAAGTCTTCGGCCATGGCGGTGCTTCGGAGCTACGATATATCAGCGCACCACTCGCCGGAGAAAAAAATATAGACAGCTTGAAGACGAATCTTGCCAATAGAAAGACTCGGCCATAAATAACAGCAAGGTTGGTCAATGGGCTTAATTTGGAAATTATAAGATAGACGCAAAGTTAATTTCTATCTTCGATTTTGGCATGCACTTTATTTGTTGTACCAAAGAAGGCCCACTTAACAAAACCAATAGTCAAACGAAACAAACCAATATTCTTAAATTTATATTCCAAGTTTCCAACTAAAATTTGAACTTATAACATATGATTGAAAAATTTATAGCAAAATAATAAAAGTGTGTTTTTTTTTCAGCTACGAACTAGTTAGTACTCTTTTTGGAAAATACTCAAATAGGAATGTTTTTGGCTCCCTAACAAATATTGGGGCCAATATTGAAGTTAAAACAAAGATGGGGGTGGTGGTACGAAATTGTTTGTCCAGGCTGTAATTTTTCTTTCAGGCTCCCCCTACCTCCTTCGTCGCCGAGCGAGCCACTTCCAGAAGCGATTCAAACAAATTTTCACAAATAATCAAAGTCTTGTTCTTCGAATCAGAGATTTTTCTTCTTCTTCTTATCTCAGATCTGGGAGCTTCTGGTTATAGATTTGGAAGAAGATGACTGTGATCGATCTTCTGACTAGAGTTGACTCGATCTGTAAGAAGTACGACAAGTACGATGTCGACAAGCAACGGGAGGCCAACATCTCCGGCGATGATGCTTTTGCTCGTTTCTATGGAGATTTCGAAACTCAAATCGAGACCGCTCTCGAGGTGATTATTACCTTTTTTGCTGTTTTGCATCCTGGAGATGTGTAACTTGATTTGATTCGGTTCCGATGAATCTCTAAGGATTTAACGGAGTGCGCTTCACAATGTTGGACATAGAATTTGATATTTTTCTCGTCTGGAATTTATATGAGAAAAATATGCATGAGTAGTAGTCCTGTCCTGATTTTGTATACGGTAATCGAGTTTTCTTGATGGGAATTGAAATTTTTTGAATGCCTTGTTTAATGTAATTCTGTGCAGCTTTGAGGTTCTTCTTTGAAATTTCGAAATGAGATGTGATGTGACATGTAATTTTGATTTGCAGAAAGCTGAACTTGTTACCAAGGAGAAAAATAGAGCTGCTGCTGTTGCAATGAACGCTGAGATCCGCCGGACCAAGGGCCGATTAGCGGAGGAAGTTCCAAAGTTGCAGAGACTTGCTGTCAAGAGGGTTAGCTTTCTTTATCATGTTTAACACTTTGGTTCACGGTTCAGCTACACACTGCTTGCTTCTAGTTTTATCAGTAGCTTGGTTGAGGTTATATGATTCTTCTTTTCATGATGAATTTGTTAGTGTGCAAAGGCATTCCTGTTCGTTTTAAATTTTCCAATCTAGTTTTGTGGTGGTAGCA
Source organism: Camelina sativa (assembly GCF_030686135.1). Classification (NCBI taxonomy): domain Eukaryota; kingdom Viridiplantae; phylum Streptophyta; class Magnoliopsida; order Brassicales; family Brassicaceae; genus Camelina; species Camelina sativa. Next base: position 3,618,209 of record NC_141880.1, read on the forward strand.
TCATTCAGATGGTAGTTCGTTGGCTGAGATTTGACTATATCATGTTTAAAGGATCAACTTGTTCAAACTCGAGTGTTAATCTATACATTTTTCAGGTTAAGGGCCTTACAACCGAAGAGCTTGCTGCGAGGAATGATTTGGTGCTTGCACTTCCGGCAAGGATTGAAGCCATACCTGATGGCACTGCGGGTGGCCCTAAAACCACTAGTGCTTGGGCTCCCTCAACTACATCTCGTCCTGATATCAAATTTGATTCAGGTGATTCAACCAAAGTAGAATTTGCTTTTCTCTTGTAGATTTCATTTACTCGTTTCCACTATTGTATGACTTTGTTCTTTCTTGTATAGTAGTCTGTTTATCTCAGAATCATATGAACTGTTAATCTTATTTCCTGTTTATGAGCAAACTGAAGTTCAAGATCACTAATTTACCTCTATTGTGAATGTTAGATGGGCGTTTTGATGATGATTACTTCCAAGAATCACATGAATCCAGCCAATTCAGACAGGAGTATGAGATGCGAAAAATTAAGCAGGCAAGTGATATTCTATCTTGTTGCATTCTACTCTTTTGTTCACTTAAGCATTGGTGGTTATATATGACATGTCTACTTGAGTGTAAATCAGGAACAAGGTCTGGACATGATCTCTGAAGGTTTAGATGCTTTGAAGAACATGGCGTCCGATATGAACGAGGTTAGTTTGTTAAACTGCAGCACACTTTCCCTTATTCGGTATCCGAGCTGATGATCCATGTCACAACCATTGATGAATGCAGGAGCTGGATAGGCAAGTCCCTCTGATGGATGAAATCGACACAAAGGTACAAGACACCGCCCAGATCCTTTTCATGTCTTTGAATACGTCAGTGTAATCTGAACTTTCTGAACTCGCTCGCAGGTGGATAGAGCAACCTCGGATCTTAAGAACACCAATGTTAGACTCAAAGATACGGTGAACCAGGTGATTTGAGTTTGAAAGCTTTTTCTAATTATCTCAGCTACATCGGTTTGTTTTTGATTACTAACATACAAAGCATGGCGTTTTTGTTGCAGCTGAGATCAAGCCGGAACTTCTGTATTGATATTGTTTTGTTGTGTATTGTACTGGGCATCGCTGCATACTTATACAAGTAAGCTTCTCTCATACGCATCAAATATAGTTATTCACTGTGAATAAAAAACATTCTTTGAACGAAACGAACCTTGTTCTATATATGCAGTGTACTGAAGTAATGATATGAACATGACGAAAGGACCCATTTAGTAGTACTATCACCCGAGTCAGTGTCAATGTGTGCTTGTATCTTACTCCTTTTCTCTGATCATTCGAAGTGAGTTTCTTCTTAATTTCAAGAATATTGAAGTCTTTTCTTCCTGCTTCGACTTTTTATTTCAATGTTGTTCGTGTGCATAGATTCATCTTTGTCAAAATGTGCGTCAAACTAATTGTTTGCTGTGTCTGAAGTCTGCTATTATTTTCCATCCAAAATATGATTTAAATTTATTATTTTTCTTAAAGTAGCCAAAATTTCTCGAGTCAAAAATTCAATCGATTGGTTTGGTTACTTAGATTCATGCTGGTTAGATTCATATCAACCATCCGAAGGACGAAACATTTACTCCTCCGTGGTGTCAAAATTAAAAATGTTGTCTGGTATGGTTTAGGATTAAATCAATCTAGCCACTGAAATTAAAAAAATATCATCGTAATGTCTCAAGACATATCCATAGGCAGCCACATGGAAGGAAAAAAAAAAAGAAGAACCAAGGATGGCCACTTGGCTCTTTCAACTATATTAAAAACGACAAAACTTTGTTTCTCTGTTTCAGAACCAGATGATATATACACAAAAGAAATCCCAAGCAAGTCTGATCGTTGCCTATCTTCTGCTTCATTTATCCAAGAGTAAGAAAACTCTATTTGCTTCAAACCTCAAATATGATTCCTATTCATTCCAATGCTCTCTTTAAACAAGGTACAACAATTGAAAGTGAGCTTAATAAACTACGGAACCAAAAAAAATCCGGATCAAAGCCCGTACTTATCCTAAAACACCATAGAATAAACACCACACAACAGCAAAAGAAAGGCAAGCATTCCAAATAAGCAATGCTATTACCAGAAAAACATATGTTCAAGCCTTGTGACTCATTCATTCATCAGACAGTAGCACCAATAACTTTTACGAAAGTAAATGGGCCAAAGACTGTAAACACACGATCAACCCACTCAACTTTCCCAAAAATTTCACAACTATTGAGCCTTTCAAGCGCAATCACCGCACAACAAATGATCGTGGGATAGCCTGAACTACAAGGAACCTCAACGCCCCACATAACCGCCATCTTTCCACCATAATCTGCCAATCTAACCTGATCATCAGGACTGAACCTGGATAGTCCTACCAAACCCTTCAAATCTCTCCACTGTCTTACCCGAGAGTCATACCATCTAAGCCCTCCGTCAGCAGCACAGTACAAAACATTATCTATCTCGCAATAAGAATCTGAATTGCATATGTTTAGATATCGGTACGAGTCCAGGGTCCCATCTACCCTCCTTGGGATCGTAAGCAACCACTTTTTCGTAAGTCACCACGTTGAACTTTCCGTCAATACATGCGGTATTGTCGAAATGACTGCTCTTTATCAAAGGGATGACCGTAGAATCCCAAACTTGTGTCTTTATGTCCAACACCTGAAACGAGTTCTTCCGTTTCCTGCCATCTGGGGATTTTCCTACTACATATATCTTTCCATCAAGGACGCCAGCAGCAACTGTGAATAGCTCCACAGGCAAGCTTGGAGCCTCGCGCCAAGTGTGAGTCCGGCAATCTAGAACGGAGACGCAAGAGGAGGAGGAGGAGGAGGACGCTTTGAGCCTGGCTTGGGGTACGCCAATGTTATAAATATCAGAACCAACGGCCACGAGACTCGAAAATCGTACATCAGGGGAATGGTTCATTGGGACTGTAGCTGAAACATGACCATCTGATCTCCTCTCCTTACTACTGGTTAGGGTTCGATCAGGTTTCCGGCAGAGGGTGAACCACGTAGGGGTCTTATAAGGTTTCATTTTAAAGCAAACATAGAGACAACTTTCGGTGTGGCCCAAGAATGACCTAACCTTGTAGCTCTGGTGAAGCCAGGAGAGAGTCGGATAGTACAATACTGAGACGCGTGCTACGATGATCAATACCAAATCATCGGGAAGCCACTGACTTGGGTTCGAAGATTGCGCCGTCGATGACAGCTGCTTCTTCCTCATCCTAGTCTTCATCTTTCAACGAGGAAGAACTCAACCCTCTCCAGATTTCTTCTTTTACTTGGAGAACAAAAAACACAAATTTAGGGAATAATTTAGGGATTGGCGGATATTTGTGTTCCGGCGGCAATGTTTTAGTCGTTTTATGGTCAAATATTGTTGTGCTTTATGGGCCTTTATGAACTCTGGTTTAGGAAACAAACAATCTTGACACTGAAGATATCTCGTCGTAGGTCTCAGAACTATAACCACAGAAGATGAACCCGAGTGAGCAGAGAAGATGACTGCTCTCTTTCTCTTTCACCTTTTATATATAAAAAAAATATTGTAATATACATAAAGATACAAAACTTTCTTTCTCCTTTTTTTTCTTTCATAACACAACAGAAGATGATATACACTCAACACAAAAGAAAACCCCAAAACAGAGCCTTAATCTCGTCAACCATCACTACTTAATTCACATTGACCAATCTGTTCTCACATCTCTCTAAATAGATCTATCTCCCATTCAGATGTCCCCGAAAACTTGATCCGAAATGGTTTGATTTCGATACCATACTTCTCTACTGGTGAACACATAATTAGTATACAGGACCTCTGCCTTCAGTTTCTTGATCCAGACATGCTCTCATCTCTTGTCTGAACTGGTGGTTGATCTACCTGACTACTGCTTGGAATTTCAGCTGTCCTATGGCTTCTCCTCCATTTCCAAAACTCTACTAGACCTGTAGTTGCGCTCATGGTGAGTCCAAACCCAACCAATGTGGCTAAGAGAATGGCCACAACCGGCTGCATGCGAACCTGCACAAGTATCACCGACATAGATTGAGCGTTAGAACACCAAAGAGAGTATCTTGTTCTGTTCTGACAGATAAAGACTCACCAACGTAAAGAAAATGTGGGAGAACAAAACAACAAGACCAAACTGAGTTGTGGCGTAAATCCAGACATATCTCTTCTTCACTGCACATTGATCACCAACATAATCAATTAAACTGATAGCTTGAGTACTGAAAAGAACTGTTCAGAAGTAAAACTTCTGATGGAGAAGCATTTCTTACCCATTGTTGTCGAAGTCATCGAGGCGAGAAGACCAAGAACGCAGGAGAATGGTAAAGATATTGCAATTGCACCGGATTTCATTTTTGTAAGCTGTACATGATATTAGGACAAGACGGTGTTAGAAAATCTTTATACTAAGAAGTATAAGAATCAGAATTCACTAAATCTTACCAGAAGCTGCTCTAGGAAACAGAAGTATGCAAGCATGCTTACAATGACAAGAATTGGAACATCCTGCCATACACTGAGAGGACGAGAAGTGGTCAATAATATACATAACATCTGAATTTTTTTCAAGAGGTATGGTTTTGAATTTGACTTGCCTGTAGTGTGAAGCCTCGGTATCTGCAGCTCCACGATTACCCTGAGAATTCTGCTGCATGCGAAGAAGAGTGACAGGGAGATTCTGAACCTCTTGCTTGCACACATCACATGTTCTGTTTCCTTTAATGGTGAACCATTTGATTGTACATTCTTTGTGGGCAAGAGCTAGTTCGCCTCTACACATACATTCCATCTTGAAGGCTTCTGAATCTTCACCCAATTCGACCAGGCAGATTCGACACACAGCTTCTTCTTCAGGAACATCTTCAGCGCCATCGACATTTGCGTCTGAAATATTTCACTAATATAAGGCACTGGGTTTGTTACACGGATAGAACCAAGATATCAAACTTTCATGTCTGTAAGATTTAAACATCAAATGAGAAAAAAACAATTTCTAACCATTAAGATTAATAGTATTTCTGGTTGGCGTCATGTTCGGAGTTAGAATCACCCGGAAAACACCTAATTGCCTGAGACTTCCATCTTTATTGAATGCAGGGACAGAGCGTGAACGGTGAATAGGCAGTGGAGGCCCTTTTTTCTGTTGAGAGAACAGTTTTAAGTCAAACCAAAAATGAAGTAAAGCAGAAGATAGCCTGGTTAGATAAACGTCTATTACAAGCAAAATGTATCCCTTAAATATACTCTAGTGAGACCAAGGTGTAGTACGAGACAAGTAAATGTCCCTTGCCAATGAGATAACAGCAAAAATCACAATGGAATCCACATGGGAACTTAAATGAATTGATCCATCAACTTACTCACCGTGGAAGTAACTGGATCAACAACATATCTACCGTGCATGGACTCAGGATTTGAGTGAGCTATAGGGGTTACAGGCAAGGACTCAGTTTTCTTCAATCTTGGAGTTAAAATATTAGTGAGGGTCCACGTGTACCTGTCTCTGCCATGTCCTGAAGAAGGGGAGGACACAAATGAAAAATCTGCAGCTTTCTCGATATCGACGTTATTGTTATTGCTGTTCCGACTCTTGAAGCTTAACTTGGGGATTAGATTCTTCAGGCTAGTAGGCTTGTTTCTTGGAGAGGAAGAAGAAGGACTCAGGGATGCACCACGTTCCCCGATTCTAGGACTAGACATTGGAGAGAAGTTGACTCTTTTGGCAACAGGACTTGATGTCAACGATGCATTTCGTCTCAATAGATCATCTCTTGTATCTTCATGTGTTGTTGTTGATGGTAAATCTAGCACAAGGCCTCGCCTCCATAGGTCTCGGCCTGGTGATAGCTCTTCTTCTTCTTCTTCTTCTTCTGCTATCTCAGCAGAAACTTCATCCTGCAAAGACCAAGAAACGATCATTTCAAAATCCAATATCGTTTTCTTCAGATTCCATAAAAAACAAAGGTTCGATCTTTCCATAAAAAAGACTCGACTTTAAACGATCAACAGAAGAAGAAACGCTCAACTAAACCCTAAACCCTAAAATCAAGGGAGATTGATGAGATTCTGAGGGTAAACAACCAATCAAATAAAAAGCCACCAGCAAATTAAACCTTTAGATTGGAATGAAATGAAAAGATTTACCCTTTGCAGAGGAGAATGAGTATCATCATGAGACCCATCATGTTTTGCTTCTTGGCGAGCTTTATCATCTCTACCATCCATCATCGAACTGGAAACGAAAACCCAGAAGAAAGCAGAGAGAAGAATCTCTAACGAAAGAAACAAGAATTAAAGAAAGCTTTTGATTTTTTTTTTTTTTTTTTTTATTATTACAGGAGAAAATTGTAGCAAAGAAAACATCAATCAGGAACCCTTTTGGAGGTAAAAGACAAGTCGTCCTCTTTCTGGGTTCCTGAAATTGTGAGATATGTGATTTGATCATTTACATAAGAAGAAGATTCAATTTCATTTTCTAAGGTATATATCACACTGTCCATCTCTCAGCTTTAAAAAGGTTAAATTTGGTTCGCCTAATTTATTTCTTTGTCCTTATTGCCACATATTTAAATAGTTTATATATTTCCATTATTTAAATAGTTTATATTTAAGATTTGATATTTAGGAAGTCAAAAACAAAAAACGAAGCTCATATTGGCAAGTTTGTAATTGTTTTGTCTACGGTGAGCATTTTTCACAGACTACTTCCAACAGTCAACACTTTAATTTGGTGGGTCATTTTTAGAAATTACAGTGTGCATTATTTTTTAGTTATTTAATAGTACATGATTTACCCGTATATCATTAGTATAATTTTTTTAATTAATAATATACTAATGATATTTATGAAAATTCTTTATTTAGTTTTCCATATTCACTTTTGGTTATGGGAGTAGCACAATTTTTTTTTTCCTTTAAAAGTAGTATCTACTGAGTTTAGAGCACACGGTCTTTTCATACATTGATGCGATTATGATAACTTAGGTTTATTTAATTTTACATTATGTCAAGTTGTCAACTATGAATTGCCAAAAAAACAACATTTTGAATTGTTAACGGAAATATCAAATATGTAAGGGCCTGTTTACGAAACCTCGTTAGGGCCCAATAGTAGAGGCGTAAGAGAAAAAAAAGGGACAATATAGGCCCATTTGAGCCGAAAACGCGAGACTATATAAATAAGTCCCCCTTTTTGAAATCAGAGACGATAATTAACAAGAGTTTGAGTGGACAATAAAGGCCCATTTAAGCCCAAAACGCGAGACTATGAAGTGAACAGTTTCTGAGCAAACATGCATTATAAACAATTTAATGGGGAACTACCGAACAATATGCTAGAAGCATTTCTTACCCATCGTGAGGTAAAGAAATTGCAGTGGTGACAACAATGCTACATCTAAATGCATCACTGTATCTGGAAGTGCTTGGTTTGAAGAAACTGCAAAATACGCAGACTTTGTGGTTCTGAAAATGAACACACAAGCAAGGTAAAGATGGAAGTTCCTCTCGGGTTTACTCGAACCAGGAGCCATCATATGTTATGTGGCCGAGCTTTTCCTCCATTGCTCCAACGAGCCTGCATGAACATACTCCAAAGTCTAAAAAGCAGACTAAAACTCAGCATTTTGGAATTCAGTAGTCTCAGTCTTTGTCTATCGTGTCATCATAATGCCGATCTTGTGTCTTTCCATGTTTTAGTATCTGTCCTGTTGCCACTATAATGATTCAAATGTCCTGCCGTTGTTCATCTGCCGCTGCAGCTTCTGGCTGAGCAACTAGCTAAATAAGAAACAACCTGTTCGTTGCAGTATCTAATGAAGAATACTGAAGGATTGCGACTGTGATCCAAATGATTTCGAAATTTTCTATATTATGAATTGAAAATCACACATTTTGTTGTTAACACACAAGGATCAAACATGCATATACTAATATATCGATGGCAGTTGCTCCGTTCAATCCATACCCTCCCGTGCTTGTTCAGTTGTTTCTCCCTGTCCGGTATTGTTCCCGCCTCCGCTGTTACCGTGAACTTTTATCTCCAAAAGCCTTTCAACAGGTTGCCTGCAAATCGGGCATCGATTTGTCTGAAACCTCAAAACCTTAGCGCATCCGCTACACATACACTGCACCACAAAAACCAAACATTTTTTCACATCGACAAGTCCACTAAACAGTAAGGAATCATCAGCATTCACAAATTAAAGATGAATGTACACTTACCATATGTCGGCATGGTAAAACAGTAGTGTCTCGTGGTTCAGACAAACAAATAACACATTCTTTGCCCGGGTCATCATTAGCATCATCAGCTGAATCACCATCGCCTTCAACCGTATTCCCAATCCCATAAATCTCCTGCAACTCATATCTCATTTCATCAACCCATAGTATCTGCTTCACAACTCTAAGCTTGATCTCTCCTTTATCTTTCTCAAAAACCGCTTGAGTAATCTGCGCATTCTTCTTCGATTTCAACCTCTCTTCTTCATTCTCACCAGAGGCAGCTGCTTCTGCCTTAACCGCCAATGGATAGATACCTGAGTCTGCTGCCTTGTTGAACAGCTCATCATCCTCAAAGGCCGAGAAGTCTATACCCGAACCAGATGATTGTTTAAACTTCTGACCAAGTCCTTTCTCGAAATCTAGGGTGACTGGTGGCAAAATATCTTCCTTTGACGCTGTGAGATTGCAACCTACCGACTCTTTAGCAAAGAAAATGACACTAATCCTGTTTTTTTCCCACAAGTCCAACATAACATAAGCTTAGTCAATTACACGTAAAGATTTGATTTTAAAAAAAAATTCATCTACTAAGCAAAATCAAAGAAGTCAAATTGCAACAAGAAGACCATAATAAACTTCAGATATGGTCACGAGGAAGAAGACAGTCTCACGTGTTATCTGCTCTCTGCTCTGTTTTGTAATTTTTTTCAAATCGATCACGAAATCAACGAAAGGGAAGAAAGTGAAATCTACCTTCCGGAGACGGTAGCATCAAACGTGAAGGAGACGAGAAACCGACCGGGATGATCAGAATCAGGTTCAAGCCTAAGAGTCTCCTTCTTAATATTAACGTCGTTACGGATCGTGACGGCCTTCTGGTGTTCAACGTAAGGAGTAGGCTGAGCCATCATCATGTGAGCACCAGCAGCATAAGGGTATCTCCCCATTGGAGCCCAAGAAGAGTGGTGGTGGTAAGGATGCGGTGTATGATGATGAAGGTGGTGGTGATCGTACGGAGGAGGAAGAGGCGGCCCCGACGGATGATGGTAGTAAGGAGCAGGGTACTGGTAAACCGGATTAGAATTAGGGTTTGGATAAGGTGTAGCGGCGGCGAATATCGCTTGGATTTCTGTAGCTGGAGGTGGTGGTGGAGGAAGAGGAGGAGGAGGAGGAGCAGCGGCTGTATGGTTTCGCCGCCGACGGCGTCCTCCGCTGCTGCTGTTGTTTCCCATTGAGTCTTGGCGTTAAACCCAAATCAAAAAAAAAAAAAAAGACAAGATTTTTAGATGACCCAAATGATCAAATCTCAGAAATTTTCTAAATTTGCGGATGGATCGGTAGATCCGGGAGATTGTTGTTGCTATTGAGTGAAATGTAAGGAATTAATAAAAAGCAAAAGCAGAACAAAGATTGATTTTTTTGATATGGAATTAAGAAAGAAAGAATATATAAAAAAAAAAAAAAAAAAAAGAGAGATAAGAGAGAATAATTTAGGGAGATGAAAGTGGGTAATGATGATGATGATGGGGTCGGGGTTGGCCAAGAAGCTCCACTCACGAACATTAAAAACACCACCCCCTTCCCCTTCGATGGTGTTTATGTTTACACAAAGTTTTTTTTTTTTTCTTTCTCGAGACTTTTTTTTTTCTTCTTGTTATTAATTGTTTGTTAATAGGAGTTAAAGGTTTTACGAAAAAAAATAATAATTTCAACAAAAGAGTTAAGGTGTTATCTGACGACAACCAAAAAAATAGCTTTTCTTAATTAGAAGACGTTACCGTTAATTATTAAGATGTTTTTTTCTAGGTTGCATTACGTATATACTAGGATTAATTTGTTCAATGCTTTGAAAATGATTATATTTATATATAGAAACAATTTCCTTAAATTATTGGTTCTAGTAAATTTGTCTCTTTTTATTTCCTTTCTAGATTAGTATTCTAGGAGTTGAGAACTTGTGGATCAATAGTTGCATGATTTAAGATTCGAAGTCACTTGCGCTGTCCGAAGTCTAAAATGTGTAGTGGACATTGTCTACTTCCCCCCCCCCCCCCCCCCCCCCTCTCTAAATTTATACTTTGCTTAATTATTTTTAGTTTAATATTCTTAACAAAGTAGGCTATATTTACATTTTAATTTTTTTAAACCTATAATAAGTTAATAACCCTACTTTTTGCCAACATAATATTCTTATATTATATGGTCCGAAAGGTGAACTGATCTTTTTGGAATTCCATATCAACTCTTGTTTTGTCGTTTTTTGAATAATTGTGTATATAAGTTTAATGGTCCCTAAGTTTAATCCACAAAAAAAAAAATGGTGTATACTATAATCTCTTAAAAAATAGTGTTTTCTTCAAAAGCATAAACCCTGTTGACCAACCAAAAAAAGAGAGGCATAAATGTGACTCTATATTCATACTAAGCCCTAAAAGAGTTTCTATAATTTCCATAGCCATTAGCTAAAATTAGTATGAATATAGAGTCACATTTAGCTAAACACCTCATAAGAAAACAAAGAATACTAATAAAATAAACATTTCTTCGAAAGGAAGAGTAATAAGTGATCATCTCTAATCTCTATATATTTTTATATTCAGTTGCCGGATCGGATATAATTGTAACTATGGGATGTTTGATATATACGTGAAATTGCAGTTGATCGTGTGATCATTTACAGATATATATACCCATATCTCAATTAAAACAAATCAAACTGTTTTTAACAACAACAAAAAAAAGCAAGAGTTGTGAAAATAAATAAATTTATCATACGGAGGTATGATTAATGCGATTCGAAAATAAATAAAGAGATATATAGAATCACATACCTAACCACTCACACACTCTATCATTAAGCAAATTCCAAAAGATGGACATACATAATTAAGAATAATAAATATCATTATAAAAATGTTTAGTGGGAAACGGCAGACAGGAGAGGAGAGGCATCATTGCATCAAGTTGGATACGGAAAACTTGTCTTTTTAAACTAGTTGTGAATGTAAAATCAAGTTTAACTCATTTATAAATTATATAGACCTATGATCGTGACATATACATATATAAAAAGTAAATTTTTTCTATGAGGCTTCTCTGTTGATGATGCATATAGATATAATTGCATGTTTACTTATTCTCACGTCGTCGAACGTAATTAACATCTTCGCGGAACACGAATGTAATATACTGATAGTCATGTCAAAGGTAATCGAGGTCCTTTGTTAGACCTTTGCATTGTTTGTCTTCATTGTAACGTGTCACGTGCTATCCATGAATCCATGATCTGAAGCCAAATACTATTCATTAACTTCATTTTGTCGTTTCCTCTGAGCTGATGTTATACCCTAACAAGATTTGTATTTGAGTGGGGAATTAATATATGTGTTAGAGATCTGAACATATTTGTGTGGGTTGTATGTAATGAGGAAATGATATATCAATGAGGAATGTACATGTGTAAATGTAATAAAAGATCCCAAAAAGAGAGATGGTTTCCAATTTTGTAACTAAAGCTGTTTTATGACTAAAAAAAGCTCTAATTCAGTTTATCAAAGTATATCAGTAGGTTCAATCTTTGTTTTTTTTAGTAAGATTCTGATGTAGAGCAGTAAATTAATGTCATGTAAATTTGGAAGTCTGACAAATAATGTGCATGAACTAAGTAGGTAAATGTTTGTTGAAAATAGTGTATATAGTAGACAGAATGTGTGCATGAACTAATTAGCTAGCTAAATGTTTGGTAAAAAATGGTTAAATACAAACACTATATAAAAATAAAAAGAAGCTGTTCATAAATTAATTAATTTCTAAAAACAGCTAATTAACGATCTGACTACTACTGCATGGCTTCTTTGCTTTTAGAGATTCATATGCCAAATTTGAAAATTTTTTAGCTGAGAACGAACATTGTAATTAACTTAATCACAATTTAAATTAATAGTAGTACTGTATTACTTATCCACAAATCGCCGCCGTATCATTGTAAATTTGTAATGACTTTGTTATTCCCCGAAAAAAACAAGATAACAAAAAAAGATAGAGAAGATCAATAATGCATCTCTTGTGTGACCTGTTCCAACCAGTTTGCAAGTTCCGACATCGTTGGTCGTTGATTAGGATCATCCCGTACACACAACTCCGCCATGTCAGCAAGTTTCAACAACGGCTCAACGTTTCTCGGCAACGCAATATACTTATCCACAATCGCCGCCGCTTTGCCTTCTCTGATCACCGGAACCGTCCATTGGACAATTTCCGGCGGATCACAGTCCCTATCATAACGTTTCCTTCCGGTTAAAATCTCTAACAATACAGCCCCAAAGTCATAAACATCTCTTTTGATGTCCAAATTCTTCTCGTTCGACGATGTCACTAGCCCGAAATCCGCAACTCTCGCTACCCAATCTGAGTCCAAAAGTACATTCGAAGACTTCACATCGCCATGAACGATTCTCGTCTCAGCTTCATTGTGAAGATAGTCAAGACCTTTTGCGGTTTGCGTAGCTATTTTCATCCTTAAGCTCCAACTCAACGGCGAAAACCCGCCGTGTAGATGGTCGTGAAGCGTACCGTGAGGCATGTACTCGTAAACAAGAATCCTCTCTCCCATTTCAGTCGAGTAACCGAGGAGATTCACAATGTTGCAATGTCTAATGTTGCAGAGAATCTCTAATTCCGTCTCGAACTCTCTTGTGTTTGTGTGGATTATGGTTGATGCGTTTGCTCTCTTAACCGCTACTTGCCTCCCGTCAGCTAACACGGCTTTGTAGACAAACCCGTAGCTTCCTCTGCCTAACTCATTGAATTCTTTAAACCCGTTGGTGGCATCTTTAAGCTCAGAGAGTCTGAACACTTGAGCAAAAGGTGTTACCGATGGAGCAGGGGAGATATATTCAAGTGGCTCGGTGTCTAAATCAGGCTTTCCTATACAAGACTTGAATTGATTCGCACCGCCATCATCTTTATTAGGACTAGAGACAATCCGTGGCACGACGCAGCAACCGATTATGATGATCAACAGAGCAGACGCGCAAGATCCGATGATTAAGACAAGTCTCTGTAGTTGATGCCAATGGTTGTCTGGAAAATTGCTGTTATGAAGCTTACATATGTCCGAACAAGAACTGTTTTGACAGAGCGAACAAGGCGTACAGATCCGATCAGAGTTCTCGGTACATGAACTAGACAAGAAAAACCCATGAGAGCAATCAGAACCGCAAGGTGAACAGACCATTAACTCTTTTCTTACACACAAACTCGTTAGGTCAGGTTCGTTGAGGATACTTGCGTTAAAAGCAAAGTCCTTTTCGTTACACGGACCAGCTCGACACATCCCTGGACTGCACAGCTCTAAAGGAGGATCGTAAGCTAAGGTCGATGACCCGTTAACCATCCAGCAATCAAGAACAAGATCCTCTTCTCTGATACCACAAACAATGAAATCAGATGAAGCAATTGCTTTGAATCCAGAACCTTTTGGAATCAATGAAAAATTTGAGTTTCCCCAACACTCAACCTCATGAGTATCCTCACGGATTCCACAGAAATGGCGAGGACCTGCGGTTAACGCGACGAATCGAGAATCATCCGTTGGAGAGTTGACAAAAGACTCATCCTCTCCCCAACACTTCACCTCCCGGGATGAGTTAAGAATCGCACAGAGTGAGTTTTTCCCGGCGGCTAAGACTTGGAAGCTATCAGAAGATGTATTAAACCCTAGATTAGTAGAACTGGGACCAAAACAGAGCAACCCACCATCTCTGATTCCACCACAGCTAAACCCATCACCAGATACAATATTGTTGAAGACGAGATTACTAACAAAGTGATCATAGAAGTTTGGATTCTCTTTAGCGATTAAGCTGTTGTTATTCTTAGCTCTTGTGATCTCCCAACAGTCGACAGTCCCAGAATCGTGATCGGAGTAGTAAGCTCCTCTAACTGCACAGACATGGCTGTTTCCAGCAGCGATCTGGGAGTAAGCAGTTGTCCTGTAAGCTAGAGGAACGAGATCCATACCTGAAGAAGAAGAACCAAGTGAGCTGAAACAAAACGCCTGAGAAGTGTTGGATAGAATGCCGCAGAGAAACCCGTCTCCGCCTGAAAGAACCGCCATTGACGGAATGGTGTAACTTGCGGAAGCGGAGGAAGCAAGAGATGAGGAGGAGGAAGAAGAAGAAGATGGAGATGAATAGTTTTTTCCCCAGCAGATAACATCTTGACGACCACTAGCGTCAATGGTGCAGAAGAAAGCAGAGCCGCCGAACGACGCGGCAATTGGACCGGAGGATCCGAACCCGGATCCGGGTTTGGAGAAAAGTAGTGGAATGAGAGAGAGAAAGAGGAGAAAGAGATGGATTTCCATTGTAAGTGAAGTTCATGAACTGAAAGATGAAGATTGAGACAAGCTGCCATTTGACAGTGTGATGGCTGACGAACAGAGAGAACGTGGGTGGCGTCCTCATGGTGACCATCAAAACCAAACAAAACAAAAAGTATAAATATTTATTATTGGATTCGTTGGATCTCTCTCGTCTATAATATTTGTATGCTTATTACAGTGACGACCGACTAAATTTTATAACACAACACATTCATGCAGGTACAAAACTTATTCAAGTTTTACATGAATGTGTTACAATGAAATTCAGGTTAAAAAAAAAAAAATTGGACCTAATCTATCAGTAAAGAGAGAATATAGTTCATAATAACGAAATATATATACATATAAAACTTTGCCTAGAGGGGACAAGAAGAGAAGATCCAATGAACTTTGCCTTAAAGGGGACAAGAAGATCTAGTCCCATGTCAATTTCTTTTTTTCTTTTTCTTTGGAGCTTTAATATACAAAAGAGAAATCAATGAAAGAGAAAAAAAAACTCTTTCGGAGCTCACCGTCATTGTCAACTTGTCGACATATATGCAAAATTGCAAATGCAATGGATAATATATTTTAGGTGACAAAATAGAAATAAAACAGGAGTCGGTAGTAATTTTCCATGCAATTGCAAACGACTGAAATTTTAAATTATTGAGCAAAAGATGTGTGGGGTATTATATTATAAGTTCGGTGTTTTTAGTGCATATGATTCCAAAAGTCCTGCCTCGGTGTTATAAACGCAATGTAGATCCTTTTTGCTATCTTTATAATGTTTTCTAGTCTATTTGAAGACTTACTTTAGTTTGATCGTTTTCGTCTTTGACCACCCTTTGAACATTTGCAAAATTCTTTAAAGTGTGTTTTCAATCAAGCCGACTTTAAGCTCAAAACTAATTTCATGGTAATTGAGATTTGGATTTTGTGGAACAGAGATATAAGAAAAGCAAGTGAATTTATTATTATTCAAAAGACTTTGAAGTTGAATGGTAAAAACCCATTTACAAGCTCATCAAAACGTAAAACATACCAAGAAAAGAAAAAAGACCAAAGCACTAGAATCTCAAAAGTCATCGACGCGCGCTAGTTCTTGTTTAGGAGCTTCCACCGGGGAAACTGAGAAGAAGGTGAAGTAATGACTCTTTCTGAATATTGTAATCAGCTAAAGTGCGACCATCTTCAAGTTGTTTGCAGGCAAATATCAGCCTTTGCAGGTCCGGTGGGATCCCTTCTCTGTCCTCAATCTTGGCCTTCACGTTATCGACCGTATCAGAGCTCTCGACATCAAGAGTAATGGTCTTTCTCGAAAAAATCTTGACAAAAATCTGCATACGACTACCACCTTTCAGAAAATACAACTGATTCAGAGTTGATTCGTTTTCAATGTTGTAATATGCTACTGTTCGACCACCCTTAAGCACTTTACCACCAAAGATAAGTCTCCGTTGGTCCAGAGGTATTCCTTCCTTGTCTTGGATCTTAGCTGCAACACTATCAATAGTGTCTGAGCTCTCAACTTCTAGGGTAATGGTTTTAGAGGCATGGGTTTTAACGAATATCTGTATAACACGGGGAATACGACGGATAACGTAAAGGGTTGACTCTTCCTGGATGCCGTAATCCGCAAGAGTCCGACGGCAATCATCGAGCGGTCTACCGAGATAAACCAGCCTCTGCTGGTGCGGGAGTAAATTTGCCTCATCTTGAATCTTCGCCTTGATATTGTCAATGGTATCTGATCTCTCAACTTCTACGGTAATGATTTTAAAGGGAAGGGTGTCACGGGTACTGGTTACATCGGGGAGGATCTTGACGAATATCTGCATACGACGGGGAAGACGAAGGACAAGGTAAAGTTTTGAGTTTCTCGGGATGCGGTAGCCGCAACAGTACGATCATCCTTGAGCTCTCTACCGAGAAATATCAGCCTCTGCTGGTCTGAGGGTAAATTTTCCTTGTCTTGAATCTTCGCCTTGACATTGCCAATGGTGTCTGAGGTATCAACTTCTAGGGTAATGGTTACACCTGCAAGGGTCTCGACGAATATCTGCGAACGACAGTGAAGACGATTGAGAAGGTAAAGTTTTGAATTTCCCTGGATGCCGTAATCCGCAAGAGTAAGGTCCTCCTGGAGCTCTTCCCGGTGAAAGATCAGCCTCTGCTGGTCTGGAGGGATCCCTTCTTTGTCTTGGATGTTGACAGGACGGAGAAGGAAAATTCTTGACTTTTTCTGGATGCCTGAATCCACAGTAGTACGGTCATTTTGGACCTCTTCCCGGTGAAAGACAAGCCTTTGCTGGTCTGGAGGGATCCCTTCTTTGTCTTGGATGTTGACATTGACGTTATGGATGGTGTCTGAGCTTTCGACCTCGAGGGTTGTGGTCTTTCCCGCAGGAGTCTTCACAAAGTTTTGCATACCACCTCTTCGAACCAAGTGGAGAGTTGACTCTTTCTGGATGTTGTAATCAGCCAAGGTACGACCATCCTCGAGCTGTGTACCGGCAAAGATAAGTCGTTGCTGGTCAGGAGGGATCCCTTCTTTATCTTGGATCTTTGCCCTGACGTTCTCGATCGTGTCGAAGCTTCCCACCTCAAGAGTTATGATCTTGTCTGTAAGAGTCTTAACAAAGATCTGCATACCACCTCTCAACCTCAAAACCAAGTGGAGAGTTGAGTTTTTTTGGATATTGTAATCAGCCAAAGTAGGACCATCCTCAAGCAGTCTACCGGAAAAAATCAGTCATTGCTGATCTAAAGAAATGCCTTCTTTTTCCTGGATCATTGCCTTGATATTAAGGATGGAGTCGGAGGTTTCAGCATCAAGTGTTATGGTCTTTTCTGTAAGAGTCTTTGCGTAGATTTGGATTAAATCGGCTTAAATCAGTTTTGAAAGAGAGAGTAGTTAGGGTTTAAATCGGTTTTGAATTAATGATTTTGTGATGCTTTTCATTTGTTTCTAGCTTGTTTTCGAGTCTTTACAGATTATCTAGGAATTTGGCAAGAGCAAAGTGTAGCAATTTGAATGATTTTGGAGCATTTTACCGAAGAAAAAGAATTTGGAGTCGGATCAGAGTTGGAGCATCGACCGACACCGAAGGAGCATCGGTCGACACCCATGTCTATCCGACGAGAGAAAGAAGAAATTGGAAGTTTTACAATTTTACCCAAAATTTTCCTAAATTGTAACACAAGTCCCTGACATGTTTTAGGACATATATATAGTGTTTTTGGGTAAGTTATTTTCTAACAGCTTTTTGAGAGAGATATTGAGAGCTTTTGGGAGAGAATGATCTGAATTCTTTGTAGAGAGAAGATTTCTAAACTCCCTCTTTTGCATGTTATTCAGAATGATTTGTTCTTGATTAATCATGTCTGAGTAGTTTGCTTGTTAGGTTTAAGATTTTTCATAGAGTTTTTATGATTTATTAGATCTGTGATTTTTATGGTTCTTAATCTTTTATGATCTTCATCCTTGATTGTTTATCACAATAGTTCTTGATTGATAACCTAGAATTATTATATTAGGAAAATTAATTGATATGAAAATATAATTGTTTTCTTGATTAAAACCATTGATGAACAAAATTATTTAATATTTTGATTTAATATTTTGCATTGTCTTCTTTTGTTTTTAATACAACTTAATATGTTTAGCCTAATTACAAAACTCTATAATTTATTGTGTTTGATCTTGAGTCTCTGTGGATTCGACCCCTAAATACTACAAATACTACATTGACCTCTGGTTTGAGAGATTAACTCTAGGGTTTAAATTTGAGCATATCATTGTCATATGGCAGAGAATAATCTCAACGGAGGATTCTGAATGGTAGAACCAAAAAGATCAGACAAAAAAAATATTAACAGAAGAGATCGGAGAAACAAGTACCTTGAGAGAGTAATTCACGGGAAAACGTTTGCAGAGCGAAAGAGATTTGAGTAACGAGAAGGAGAAGCGTCTGTGTTTATACAGAGAGGGCTTGAAATACTAAATCTAACTTAATAATTGGAAAATCTGCTAATTTCTAGTTAGTTTTGGATTTTCTAATACAAGATCTCTTATTCGACTTTATCTGTTACTTGAAAATAATCTGAAATTCATTATTTGTTTATTGCTTTAGTTATTTTTTTTTACCTAAATTCATCCCAAATTCGAACCAAAAACTGATTGGCGTGCACCTCAATTAGAAGGTTCTAGCCTTAGGGGGTGTGGCACTTTCTTCACCCCTCACTAGCATCTGAAATCGCTTTAGAGTTTAGACTTTCGTGAATAGCTTTTCTAGACTTCAAGTAGAGTAATCAAATTCTT
This sequence comes from Camelina sativa, assembly GCF_030686135.1. Classification (NCBI taxonomy): domain Eukaryota; kingdom Viridiplantae; phylum Streptophyta; class Magnoliopsida; order Brassicales; family Brassicaceae; genus Camelina; species Camelina sativa. The sequence goes on from NC_141880.1 coordinate 3,637,182, forward strand.
GTTTCAATAATCCAGTCTCCAAAAACATTCCACCAATTGCACAAAGCTATTTATATAATTATTAGAGACTTTTAATAAGTTTCGAAACCGGAAGACAAAACTCACTCATAATAGTTGCTCATCATAGAAATTGAAGTCCATTCTTCTATTATGTGTTGCCATGGTTAAACTCATGTAAGCAGACTTCTTGTCAGATGCTCCCGAGCTGTTGCTATCGCTTGAGTTAGTGTCTGCAGGTCCCAAAAATCCAAATTAGAAGTGCACTTTTGCCGAACCAGACCAAAATTATAGCAAAAGCTGTTGCTTTCTTCATAGGGAGATGTAACAACAATAGTTAAAAAGTGTCAATTACCTGTTCAGAGAGTGAACCACTAGCTTCTGTGCTCTGCATTGCTACTTTCCCCGCAATGACGTTTGGGTCCGTTTCAAGAACCACCCTTAACACATTATTCCATAATAAGCCATAGTCAAACAACAGCTAAATGCTAAGATATATAGGACAAGCTCAAAAACGCTTCAGCAAATCTTTTAACATGTTTAGGACTTTTATATAACTGTCATGTAGGGCTAAAATATTAAACTTGCATACCCCTGGTCGACCATTTCATCAAGGCACAGAAAGATGAGATCCAAGTTCTCAAGAGCTTCCATCTTTTCCACATTGTTCCTGGTAAAGAAAAGGGATGCATCAAACTTAAAGAACATGTAGAGCAAATAAATAAAGGCATATTTAAGTAGAGCAAATACCTCAGAAGAAGTGCAACAGCATCGAAAAAGCCTTGAAGAACAGAAGATAAGATGAGCTCGTTTTCATTTTCACCTCCAGTAACAAAGAAGTGAAGGTCCTGGGCAAACTTATAGACAATGATATTATTGTCCAACAGTGTGATCTCAGCTGCACATAAACGTTAAAACCAAACATCTATAAGCGAGAAAGTATGTATATACAAAGTCAGGAAACCCAATACACAGCCCATGAAAATAATTCTTTAGATGAATAGTATATGTGGTCGTACCTTCTGTGCGAGCATTGGTCTTAGAGGTCTTTGAGAATACAAATTTCTCAAAACTTAACTTGGCAGCATTAGTTGACCAGTCATCAGAGTAATACTTGACGGCAACACGCTTTCCTTCAGAGTCTAGAAGAAGAATGTTCTTTACCAAAGGACATGAATCCTATTCAATGTAAATTGGAAATTCAGTAATTAAGTACCAGGGGAGAAGTGAAGCAGGAGGTTATCCAAAAAAAGATCATGTATAGTCAAACTCCTACACATACACATAAACATAAAGGATACACATTCAACAGAATAAAAGGTTTATGTACTTACATGAGACATTGTTGTAAGACTTCAGATGTACCTGAAATAGTGAAAAAATATAGCTGTTATCACCGTTACAAACACAAAACCAAGTATTTGAGCAATTAAGCAACCAAATTTTTGAGTTATGACAAGATATTAGAAACTTCAACCCAATATCATAGTAAACAGACATTCTGGTCACTAGTAAAAGCTGAAACACAACAAGAAGGAAAACGACATTTATCACAAAAAAAAAATCCAAAAATCAAAGTATATATCATAAGCTCATATGTGAAATTCTGTGTATAGTCAATGTACTACTACTGTATATATGATGTGCAGGACAAGAAAGCTACAGAAAGGCACCCATTACAACCACAGTTCACACAAAGAGATAAATGGAACAGCGAATCGCGAAAATTCGGATCGCTAGATACATCCTGAGGCACAAAATTTCATAGGAGAATCACATATGCGAAGCATAAAAATGCACAGATCTCTACAATGTAGTCATAATCAACCGAGAAAACGCAAGAAATTTTCTCCAATCAAGCTGATTGAAGAAGATCTCAAATAACAATGGATCAGGGAAGCAGGGTGATCATAATCCAAAATAACAAGGGAGACAAAACGATCACCGGAATACAAGATCGGATAAGAAGCGATTGAGGATTCAAATATCAAAAACGCAGGATCGAGACGTCAGAGCTATAATAACTGAAGAAATCGGAATTAGAGTACCTTGAGAGAGAGAGCTCTCGCCTTACTTCGTCGTCTTAATTCTTAAACAAATTTTTTTTTTTTTTTTGGGGCAAATGTCGTCTTAAACAATTATTTTACTGGAGTTCCTTATTAAAACTGAAGTTATCCGGATCCTAGATATGAACCCGCATTTGATCTAACCGACCGGTTCTCACAATTTGTTCATACCCGGTTTAATATGAAGCAATAAACTTAAACGCCGTTTCTTATTTTTACACACTAACTTTGTGCCGTTTTTATTTGCAATAGTATTTCGGAGAAACTACAGGGCGTTAGAAGAAATGTTTTCTTCTCTCCTCTCTCTGCTGGAGCTGGAGAAAAGTATAAAAGTAACCTTTTTATTTCAGGTCCAACGCAGCAAAAAAAGTCTCCTCTGCCTCTCTCTGTCTCTTTCCTCTCTGCGTCTTTCTGAGGGCTTGAAGCGATGACCATGGCAGCATTTCTCGCCAGACGGCTTCTTGGCAACCGCTCGAGCCAGATTCTCGGGACTTCTAGTTCTAGCTCCGATGCGTTCATTTCCGTTGCTAGGGCTTTCTCTTCCTCCACCACTCCGATCAAAGCAACTCTCTTTCCTGGTGACGGGATCGGTCCAGAAATCGCTGAATCTGTCAAACAGGTCCCTTTTTTTTTCAATTTACTTTGATTTTGGTGTAATTATGTTATCAGATCACTTTTGTTAGATAGTCTTAGGAGGAACCATTATGTCTGGCTGGATCATTTGGGTCTTGTTAATGATGAATCTAGGTTTCTTGAATTCGAAATTTTGTTCCTTTAATGTTATAGTTGATTTCTCTGCAAAAATGTGTTTCCCCCTTTTTATGGTGATCCTCCCAGGTGTTTACTGCTGCTGATGTGGCCATTGAATGGGACGAACACTATGTTAGTACCGAAGTAGATCCTCGAACCAATAGTTTCTTGACATGGGAGAGTCTTCAATCCGTGCTTGATAACAAGGTTGGCTTGAAAGGACCAATGGCAACCCCAATTGGAAAGGGTCACCGTTCTTTGAACCTTACTCTTAGGAAAGAGCTTAATTTGTATGCTAATGTTAGGCCTTGCTACAGTCTTCCTGGTTACAAAACCCGTTATGATGACGTTGATCTCATTACCATTCGTGAAAACACGGAAGGAGAGTACAGTGGCCTTGAACACCAGGTTTGTCTGTTGCTCTATCATTTGATTAAATCTATATTAATTTAGTATCCTTTTCAGAATCATTCAGGTTGATAATTTGTCATTTTTTGATCTGCTAGGTCGTCAAAGGTGTGGTGGAAAGTATTAAAATCATTACCCGTAAGGCGAGTATGAGAGTTGCCGAGTATGCCTTTCTATATGCCAAGACTCATGGAAGGAAGAAAGTTTCTGCAATTCACAAAGCCAACATTATGCAGAAAACTGATGGTCTTTTCCTGCAGGTCTGCACATTTTGCAACTCAGTATACATTAACATTTTTTCTGCTGGCTTCTTTTTCTTAACATTTGTTCTGAGACTATGTTGTGTTTGCGTCCTGATTTGCAGTGTTGTGATGAGGTTGCTAAGAAGTATCCTGAGATATATTACGAGAAGGTTGTCATTGACAATTGCTGTATGATGGTAAGTTACAACATGTCATTTACCCTACCCTTTGTTCTGAATCATGTAAAGGTTAATTAAGTTAGCTGTTCGTATAATCTTGTAAATATTGGAGAGTAGGTTATCCAGCAACCCATACTTGAGTCTGCTTTTGCTATTTTTACATTGGGAACAATATGCCTTCGTGTATTGTGGATTATGAGATTGATTATCTTTAATTCCGGCAGCTTGTGAAAAACCCTGCACTTTTTGATGTTTTGGTGATGCCAAATCTCTATGGAGATATTATCAGCGATTTGTGTGCTGGACTTGTTGGGGGACTAGGATTGACTCCTAGGTAACATTTGTTCCTTCATCTCTCAGGATATTTCTACTATGAAAATGAGGCAATTACCTTAAACTCTTATGATGTTTTGGCTGCAGTTGTAATATCGGAGAGGATGGCATTGCCCTTGCTGAAGCTGTTCACGGCTCTGCACCTGATATTGCTGGAAAGGTTAGTCCACGAAGCTGCATCATTCTCATATACTATCATCACCCAAAATTTGTAGGATGCATTTAGTTATTGTCATTATGAATAAAGCGAGTTCGACAATGCGCTAGACCAAACTAAGTGAGTTTAGTCTGACTGTTATCTATAAACTAAGTATGGTATAACTTGTGCTCCTGAGAGAAGATTTGTCACCTCTTTCTCTTCATTTTCTTGGTAGAACATTCAGATGCTGAGACTTTCATTGTAGATTGGATTTACTGTCTAGTTTATATTGTAGAACGGTTCTGGTTGGATCATCGTTACTTGAATGATGTTAATAACTGGCCAATAAAGTATTTAGGATTAACGAGTCTGATCTACACATCAAGTTTCAAACATCTTTGGACAGTGGATTTAGATTTATCAGCCCAATGTTTGAAAGTCAAGACTTGATTCAATCCTCAGCTAATTTATCCAAAGTATGATGTTTTGTCTTTTGTGGTGTTGTATAGAACCTGGCGAACCCGACAGCTTTGCTACTGAGTGGGGTGATGATGTTGCGGCACCTGAAACTCAACAAACAAGCAGAGCAGATCCACAGTGCCATCATCAATACAATAGCCGAGGGAAAGTATAGAACAGCTGATCTCGGAGGTAGCTCAACCACAACAGATTTCACGAAAGCAATCTGTGATCATCTCTAAACACCCCCGTAAAAGCAAAATTCTTTCTCTACTTACTCATTCGCCATTGGATCTTCCTTGTGATTTTTCTCACCCCAAAAGTTTTCTACTTATTGATCATCTTCCTGTGTGAAGAAACAAAAGCCGATAAGTGGCTTTTCACATGATTGATTTTTTTTTTGTTTTTCTTTACATTCTAAGTTGTTACACAGCTCCACAGCTATTTACTTTCTGCCTTATGGGTAAAGAAGATTCATAACAACAACAGGAAGGTTTGTTAACACATATACAATATGTTTCTTGCCTGAATTGTTTGGCATTATGTACTCTTAATTCAAAGTAAGAATGAATGAACACACGTGTAATCCTGAGACAATAAGTTTTTGTCGGAGTAAAATATCTTACGAAGATACACACATGACACACCACATTCTCAATCCCTGAAAAGTGGAAATTTTTGAATGCTGCTGACACTACTAAATACTACACAACGTGGATGATTCAGGGACTAATGAATGCCACCGACACATTCTTTTATCATTTCCTCTTCAATTGCAAAGGGATAGCGTAAAGTGGGCTTATAGTATAGTACTTGTATATGGTTGTCTCATTGTTTTGTTTTTTTTTTTGTTAACTCTCTCTTGTTCCTCCGCTAGATCCAATGGACTTTTCAAAGTGTATTGACAATTTCCTCAAGTGGGTTGGTGGGATTGGGACTTATTATATACTATTTGTAACATACAACAAAACTACTGCAATCATATTAAATCACAATGTTGGATACTAATAAATCAAAGTTATATAATGATTACACTAAATACTAGTAGAGTATATGGTTTGATTAAGAGAGAAATCAGAAAAATTCAGCACAATTTTAAAAAAGCTAAAAACTGTTAAACTATAGACTATTGGAGATAGATGCTTTTAAATAAAATAAAGTAAAATTGTAGGAGGAAGAAGAATCTATCTTTGGTATACCTAACTTTGGTTTCTCTCTATCTCTATCTCTATTATATAAACAGACACAACAGTCTTCCACTCACCAAACACACTTAGCTCCATTACCAGATCTGAATCTCTAGGCTTTTTCTCGAAATCCTTCAGATCATCATCACCATCCATGGCTTCCTCTGATTTCGATGGAATCCTCTTGGGAATGGGTAACCCACTCCTCGACGTCTCTGCCGTCGTCGACCAAGATTTTCTCAACAAGTAAGTTTAAGCTGAGATCCCGATAGTTTCCGTGTTCGGATCTGAATCGTCTAGTGGGTTCTATGGTTTTGAATGTTTTTTCTTTTCTTTTGGAATCGTGACAGATACGACATCACATTGAACAATGCGATTCTCGCAGAGGACAAGCATTTGCCCATGTAAGTCAATAGCTTTTTCTCAATCCTCCTGTTTTGATTCGAGACAGTACCGCTCTCTAAATACACTGACGTAGCAATAGAGTTTGGATTTGATGTGATTACGTTATTAGGGAAATAGAGAAGTTCATAATTCTGTCACAAGTCTTTTGTGATTGATTTTTCATTGGCCTTGAGTAATTCAGACAATGAAACGTTCTTGATGCGATTTGTAATACTGTATGTCTGTGACTACTTTTCACATACACTTTTGTTGATTCACATGATCATTGGTATTGTTTAGGTACGATGAGATGAGCCAGAAGTTCAATGTTGAATACATTGCTGGAGGTATATTCATCTTTATGCACTATTATACGTCATTTGGACCATATGGTGTTTATGTGCATTATTACTAGCAGGGTTTGTGATGTATTCTTGGTTTCGTTTGGTTTTCCAGGTGCTACCCAGAACTCAATCAAAGTGGCCCAGGTAAAAAAAAATATTCTCATACTTCTGTTTTCTTAATGTTGGTACCTTTTTTTTTTTGCTTAACCGTAGGATTTATATGATTACTGCAGTGGATGCTTCAAACTCCTGGGGCAACCAGTTACATGGGATCCATTGGAAAGGACAAATACGGAGAGGCCATGAAGAAGGATGCTACTGCAGCTGGTGTCAATGTGAGTCTTCTTTATGTTTCATAAGTTATCGCTGTTTGGTTCTGCTTTTAGTCCATATCATCAGGGAATAGACTGTTAATCTGCTGTTGTTCTATATCCAGGTCCACTATTACGAAGATGAGTCAACACCTACCGGAACTTGCGGTGTCTGTGTTCTTGGTGGAGAAAGGTCAGTTTACATTCAATCTTTATGTCTGCTTTTTGTTATCTTAATAAGATGTTTTTTCTTCTGACTTGTATTGAGGCATCTTTCACTCTTTTGCAGGTCGCTCATTGCAAATCTTTCTGCTGCAAACTGCTACAAGGTTGAACACCTGAAGAAGCCTGAGAACTGGGCTCTGGGTAAAAAATTTCACCTTCTGAAACTTTTTATAAGAGTTTGCTTTCTAAGATTTGATAATTTCATATGTTGGAATCTGCTGAGATTTTGTGAAACATGTTTCTTCTTTGGCAGTTGAGAAGGCCAAGTTCTACTACATTGCTGGATTCTTCCTCACGGTATCACCAGAATCCATTCAGTTGGTACGTGAACATGCCGCTGCTAACAACAAGGTAAGAAGACATGATCCTTTATGAGAACCAAGCTCAGTGATCTGTCTCCCCTATACCAGTTTTTCTTTAATATGAACAATCCTGACATGCTCACATATTTGGCAGGTTTTCACAATGAACCTTTCTGCTCCATTCATCTGTGAATTCTTCAAAGATGTTCAAGAGAAGTGCCTGCCGTAAGCACATCCTAATCTCTTAATCCATTTATTTCACCTTATAGTTGCTTACACTAATCACTGGCGACATACTGAAAAGCAATGTCTTGCTCATACCAGGTACATGGACTATATTTTTGGCAATGAGACCGAGGCAAGAACATTCTCCAGGGTTCACGGCTGGGAGGTAACTGCTGAAGTCTCACTCTATTTTTTGGTTTTGAAAAAGACATTTTATTAATCTGTTTGGTTATATTTTATACAGACAGATGATGTTGAGCAAATAGCCATCAAGATGTCCCAGTTGCCCAAAGCCAGCGGAACATACAAGAGGACTACTGTGATTACACAAGGTGCAGATCCCGTGGTTGTCGCCGAGGATGGAAAGGTGAAGAAGTACCCAGTCATCCCTCTCCCCAAGGAGAAGCTTGTTGACACCAACGGTGCAGGTATTTGATAAGCACTCACTAACTGCTCTCTAACTAAGTCACAACAGTTCTAATCTGCTATACTCCTTCCTAGGCTAGATACAGTAAGACTTATAGCTAAGAGTTGGTCCCCTGAATTTCCCTTCAAAAACTTATTAATGTTTGATGAATTAACCACTCATCTAGTTAGCGTAAACACGACAGACCCTTATCCAAATCCAGGTTTACCAAACTGTTTGCTTTGTTAGATTGTAATAAGAAGATCATTATACATTTGGTCTCAGTTTCAAGTAAACTGACTCCGGTGGTTTAACCGCCTTGTTCTGTGATCATAGGTGATGCGTTTGTGGGAGGGTTTCTTTCGCAGCTGGTGCACGGAAAAGGGATTGAAGAGTGTGTGAGGGCCGGATGCTACGCCTCAAACGTAGTGATCCAGAGGTCTGGCTGCACTTACCCTGAGAAGCCAGACTTCAACTAAAACTAAAAAAAGTTCTCCAAATCATCTTTTTAGTTTTATATCGGAATGAGATTTTGGTGATTTATATACTACCCAAATAAACAGTATTGTTGTTTGCTTGTATCACCTTTTGAGGATTTGAGCTATTGAGTGTGTTTTTGGCTTGATTTTGTTAATTACCCTCTTTTATCAGTACTCTATTATTTAATAAATATTATTACCAGGCCTAAGTATGATATAACAAAATGTTAAAGGCTTGTTACATCTTCATGGATGTAATTAATTCCTCTATCTTTGTTTAAAATTGCTCCTCATCAGAGAACAAAAAGAGATGGGAAGTCTCTTAATCTTGAATTGGTATTTGCTAAATTAGGGAGGTGGCTCTATGCTATTTGAATGAATGTTAAGATACACCTCTTGGTTGGCTTAACTAAACCAAGGCACGTCCATACAAACAAAATTCTGGCATAAGATCAGTGCCCCCTAACAATTAAGAGGTTAAACGAAGCTACAAAGTAGTAGAATGATCATAATTCCCTGCAATGTACATTGTCGTTTTTATAACTTGTTTTTAACGCAACTGGTTCGAATTCAAAATAGTGCGGTTCAACGAAACTACATTGGTCTTCATTGCTATGCAAAAACAAAGTTTGTGGAATCTTTTGTGTCGGTACATAAAAGAACAATTTCTATCGGATCATAGATATGATAATTAATGTCTCGTTTCGGATGTTTTTGATAATGTTAGGGTTGGAGGAGTGTAGGACCAATATGACTCGTTAAAACTGTTGACTTTTGACCTGTAAGGATCTACCAACTTTGACTTTTAGTTCTCTCTTCTCTTCTACTACTATCTTATCTTTTCCGTATACAAAATCAAATTCGAAAAATTCACAAGAAGTCTCTCTATCTTGTTTCCTATGGAATCTACTCGTGACGACCCTTCCCTTGCCAGTTAAAAGTTCTCAATAGGGACCGACAGTGCCTAGGTTCTTAAAACAACATGAAAACTGTGCCATTTTCTATCACAGAGAAGATCTGATCCACTTTTAGCTGTAAAAATCTATTGGTAGGTAGGTGAATTGAAGTTACGAGACTTGAGTGAAGATGTATATATTACGAAAAGTACCAAACCGGGATCAAACCGACACAGCAGTGAGCAACTCAACAAAGTGGTAGATTAATTAACATAATTGTAAGAAACTAGGTTAAGTTACCAAGGTTTAAGGTTAGCTCAACAAGTGGTGCAGTTTACCAAAACCAATAGTACGTATTAAGTTATTAAGAAACCGATATAGATCAATCGGAAAGCAATAACCGAGGATTTCTTAAATTCATTATTTGTGTGAAAATGCTAAACTCTGTCGTTAAATTGATGTAATCTAGGTTCCAGGAAGATTTGGGAAATCTCATAGGTGACTCAAGTTAAACATCCCTTTCACTTCCCCCATTCCAAATCTCATACATGATAACTTATATTAGTATCATAAATAAATAAAGATTAATAGAGGATTATATATATATATGCTTGTTAACTTTAATGTAAGATTTCATACATCTGATAGGTCGAAAGGACTTTGGCAACCATTTTGGCCGATGCACCTTAAAAAGAAGAATATTGAATCCCAATGGTGATGCAACAAGATATTATTGGCACAAACCATTAGTTTATTATATGTTATGGTTATAATTTGGATAATTGATGAGTTATTGAGAAATAAGGTAAAGAAACCGTAATTCATAAAATCAAAATGATACTCTAAATCGTAAAAAAGTACCAAATACACTGATTTGGGAAGCAACCTTACCGTTGAACAAGTCAAAAAGAAGGGATGAAACAAAACGTTTTTTTTTTCATAAATAATAAGAAAAATATAGTTTTTGGAAGCATCTAAACAAAATAGTACAAAACCAATGTATTTTATTTTTGTCCAATTTAAAAAATTCTCAGTACTTTAGCAGACTTTCAGCTGCCTTGTAAAAGACTTTAGCTTTTTTTGGTTTTTTGTTTGCTTTTGCCGTGTGACGACTTCTTCTTCATCTTCTTATTCGTCCATCCTCCTCCTCTTCCAAGTTTTTGCTTCTTAAAAAATCCATTTTCACAAATACCCAATTAAAAAACTCCTCCTACCTGTCATCCTTCTCTCTAGTCCTCTTTTGTTACGTAATTTATGAACCATTTCATAATAATCACAATCAACCTTCTCTTCTGGCGATTGAATTGTATCTTCTTCTGATAAAAAAGTTTTGTTTTTTTACCTGTTTACGAAACAAAATTCAAAGGTGGGTTGTAATCATCATCTTCTTCTTCTGCTTTTTTTTTTTTTTTTTTTATGTTGAGTTCAACATGTCACAGACTCACAGTTCTTTTATGTTTGCCTTGTTGGGTTTTAAGAGTATAGGAGGAATCTTAACTTGTGAAACTCGGTTACTTCTTCTAGCTTCCAGATCCTTTCTCTTAACCCTCTCTTAATTTAGGGTTCGTTTTTCTTTGAAAAGATATTGGATCTGTTGGTTCCCGAGAGTAAAAATTTGATCTTTTGTATATCTAAAGTTCGAAATACAAGAAACTAAGGGAAGCACTGATGTCTAAGAACAATGACTCTGTTAAGGCTTGAACTTTGCAGCTTAGTTGTTCGATAATATGTTCCTGTGAAAATTCAGATGGTTTTGATGTTCTGGTTGCGTTTATGTTTTCATGATCAGTGTTTATTTTGTGTCCTGCAGTGCAGAAACCTCGTTGTTTTCATCTCTTCTCGACGATGAAGTGTTTCTTGTTCTCTGGTGGAGACAAGAAAGGAGAACAGAAGACTCCTAACTCGGTTTCATTGACTTCTAACTTCTCTGACCGTGAAATAAACCGAAGCGGATCAGAGTTTAACTCCCGGGATGTCTCTGGGACGAGTACGGAGTCATCCATGGGGAGGAAGAACTCGTACCCTACAATGTCTACTAGAGCAAGTAATCTCAGAGAGTTCAGCATTACTGATCTCAAGTCTGCTACAAAGAACTTTAGCCGATCTGTTATGATTGGAGAAGGCGGTTTTGGTTGTGTCTTCAGGGGAACAGTGAGGAACTTAGAAGACCCGTCCATTAAAATCGAAGTCGCTGTGAAGCAGCTTGGTAAAAGAGGGTTGCAGGTAAAGTCTCTTCTTTCCTGTCTTATATTCAAGATTTGTCGGTTTTCTACAGGGCTAACTCTGTTATCTTGTGTATTGGATTCTCCAGGGGCATAAGGAATGGGTTACGGAAGTGAACTTTCTTGGTATAGTTGAGCATACAAACTTGGTGAAATTGCTTGGCTATTGTGCTGAAGATGATGAACGTGGAATCCAACGGCTTTTGGTTTATGAATACATGCCTAACCGAAGTGTTGAATTCCACTTGTCCCCTCGGTCACTCACAGTTCTTACTTGGGACCTCAGATTGAGAATCGCTCAAGATGCAGCTCGAGGCTTAACATACCTGCACGAAGAAATGGACTTTCAGGTAATGTCATGACTCTGCTTGCTATATTATTGATCTCATTTCACTCTCTTAAAAGACTTTGATCTATTGGTTTATTTCAGATCATATTCCGGGATTTCAAGTCCTCGAACATTCTTTTGGATGAGGACTGGAAAGCAAAGCTCTCAGACTTCGGTTTGGCTCGTTTAGGTCCATCTGAAGGACTAACCCATGTTTCTACTGATGTAAGTTCTGCATTTCACTTATTTTTTTGGTTGCAAGATTTGAGAAAGAAAACATCTAGCTCTCTATTAACATATTACAATCCGGCTGTATTAGGTTGTAGGAACAATGGGTTATGCAGCACCTGAGTACATTCAAACAGGACGTCTCACATCGAAAAGCGATGTGTGGGGTTATGGAGTGTTCCTCTATGAGCTTATCACAGGGAGGCGACCAGTAGACAGAAACAAACCCAAGGGAGAGCAGAAGCTTCTAGAATGGGTGAGACCATATCTATCTGACACAAGGAAGTTCAAACTCATATTAGACCCTAGGCTCGAAGGGAAGTACCCGATCAAATCTGTTCAAAAGCTAGCAGTTGTAGCCAACAGATGTTTGGTTAGGAATCCAAAGACACGTCCCAAAATGAGTGAGGTGTTAGAGATGGTGACCAAGATTGTGGAAGCTTCTTCAGGGAACGGCAGCCCGCAGCTAGTTCCATTGAAGAGTGTAAATGCTTCAAGAGACACGGGAGGAAAGAACAAGAGGGGTTTAGAGACAAAGAACAATGGCGGTGGCGGTGAAGGAGGTTGGTTTGGTAAGTTATGGAACCCAAAGACAATAAGAGCTTGTTGATTGCTAAAAATTCCAACCTCATCTTACGAAATTAGAAGAATCAAAGAAAGGTTTCAGGGAGATTGGAAAGCCTGAAGAGTTTGGCGAGATCAAGGTCAAGATCATATACATTACATATATATAATTTGCATATGAAGATTACGAAAGATTCTAAATGATATAATATGATATTTGTGTGATTATAACCAGTGACCACAGCTGAATCAAGAAGATATGTATATAAGCAAGAATGGCTTATCAGAGTTTTGTTCCATAGCTGATCAAGTCTTCAGCACAAAATATACTCTTGCTTACGTGTCTATTTGTGTTTGTGTTAATTGTATAAGTAGTACTTATTCATTACCATAAGTAAACTAAATTTGAACGCTAACATAAATAAACATAAAACAATTACGTCTTTTGTGGGGTGGATAAAAAGAAGAATATTTTAACCGATTTAAGAATATTTTTTACCAATGGGTAAGAAGAACATGCTATTGCTTGTGTTGTTTAGGTATTTGATATTTTGTTCATATGTTAGTATAAAAAATTGAAATGAATGTTCCTAGGAAATTACAAAAATAAAATTAAAAAATTAATAAGCAAGCACAAAGAGTTTGACTTTTGTGGCATTGATTTTTCCTTTTTGGAAAAGAGGAAAACAAAATAAAAGAGATTAGGAGTAATTTAGTCACATAACATAAATAGGGTAAAGATTTGAGAAAAATGTAAAACATTAGGGGTCGTTTAGATATTTACTAGAAAGATAAGAAAAAAGGGAAAAAAAAAAAGGAGAGTTCTCTTTACCAACAAGAAACATAGAGATATTAATCTCATCAGCTCTTTCAGACCCCATTATCACAAATCGATCTCTCTTCTCAGAGAAACCCACACCAAGACAAAAAAGAAAAGCTCCCATCTTTCTTCGATTTCAGAGGCAACTCTTTCGGTTAATCTCAAACCATGTCTACACCAGCTGAATCTTCAGACTCGTAAGTACTCCCAGATCTCTTATTTTGTTTTCTCCGATCGGGAAAATCTCGGATCTCTTTTACTTAAAGTCTGGGTTTTTTTTGTTTTCGATTTTGGGTACTTAGTAGGGTTTTTGGTTGATCTAGTGTTTTAAAAGTTTAAATCTTTTGATTTGTGTTTATAGGAAATCGAAGAAAGATTTCAGTACTGCTATTCTCGAGAGGAAGAAGTCTCCTAACCGTCTTGTCGTAGATGAGGCTATCAACGATGATAACTCCGTCGTCTCTCTTCACCCTGCTACCATGGAGAAGCTTCAGCTCTTCCGTGGTGATACCATTCTCATCAAGGTTTGGATTCTCTTTTGATTGTGATATTTTGAATGGTTTGGTTTCTCAAATTAGGGTTTTTTTTGCTTTGCTCGATCGGTGGATTTCTTATGTGTTTCTACACAAACCCTAGTTTATGATTTTGGGTATTATACAAAACAAAGTGACTTGCTTTTTGTGTCTTGAATGATAGTATTGTATAGGCCCTGTCTTTATGAAGTTATTGTTTTTTTTCTTGTGGTCTTTGTTAGTTCTGATTTTGTTTGTCTTTTGGCTTTCAGGGTAAGAAAAGAAAGGACACTGTGTGCATTGCTCTTGCTGATGAAACATGTGAGGAGCCAAAGATCCGGATGAACAAAGTTGTCAGATCTAACTTGAGGGTTAGACTCGGAGATGTTATTTCTGTTCACCAATGCCCAGATGTCAAGTACGGAAAACGTGTTCACATCTTGCCTGTTGATGATACCGTTGAAGGGGTTACTGGAAACCTCTTTGATGCTTACTTGAAACGTAAGTCGGCTTTTGTGCTCTGGTTGTTTCCTTCGAGATTCTTGTTTGGTTCGAGATATTATTATTGAAATGATTTCTGAATAAAATCTTGTTTTTTTTTTAACAGCTTATTTCCTTGAGGCATACCGCCCAGTGAGGAAGGGTGATCTCTTCCTAGTCAGAGGAGGAATGAGGAGTGTGGAGTTCAAAGTTATAGAGACCGATCCTGCTGAATACTGTGTGGTTGCTCCAGACACAGAGATCTTCTGTGAGGGTGAGCCTGTGAAGAGAGAGGATGAAGAAAGGCTAGATGATGTAGGTTATGATGATGTTGGTGGTGTCAGAAAACAGATGGCCCAGATCAGGGAACTTGTTGAACTTCCATTGAGGCATCCACAACTATTCAAGTCCATTGGTGTTAAGCCACCAAAGGGAATCCTTCTTTATGGACCTCCTGGGTCTGGAAAGACTTTGATTGCTCGGGCTGTGGCTAATGAAACTGGTGCCTTCTTCTTCTGTATCAATGGACCCGAGATCATGTCTAAACTGGCTGGTGAGAGTGAGAGCAACCTGAGGAAAGCATTTGAGGAGGCTGAGAAAAATGCGCCTTCGATCATCTTCATTGATGAGATTGACTCTATAGCACCAAAACGAGAGAAGACAAATGGAGAGGTTGAGAGAAGGATTGTGTCTCAGCTCCTTACGCTCATGGATGGACTCAAATCGCGTGCTCATGTTATTGTCATGGGAGCAACCAATCGTCCCAACAGTATTGACCCAGCTCTTAGAAGATTTGGAAGATTTGATAGGGAGATCGATATCGGGGTTCCTGACGAAATTGGACGTCTTGAAGTGCTCAGGATTCATACAAAGAACATGAAGCTTGCTGAAGATGTAATTTTCTAATTATATATATATCCTTGCCTTTGTTTGTTGACTGTAATGTTTATTGAAAGCTAAAATTTGCTTGTGTTTATTTTTTTTCCCAGGTGGATCTCGAAAGGATCTCAAAGGACACACATGGTTACGTTGGTGCTGATCTTGCTGCTCTGTGCACAGAGGCTGCCTTACAATGCATCAGGGAGAAGATGGATGTGATTGATTTGGAAGATGACTCCATAGATGCTGAAATCCTCAATTCCATGGCAGTGACCAACGAGCACTTCCACACTGCTCTCGGGAACAGCAACCCGTCTGCACTTCGTGAAACCGTAAGTATTGACAGTGCTCCGCTTAGAACGAGATCAAAGCCTATACTTTTTTTTATTAATTCTCATTCCAACATTTTTTTTTGGCTTTTCAGGTTGTTGAGGTTCCCAATGTCTCATGGAATGATATCGGAGGTCTTGAGAATGTTAAGAGAGAGCTCCAGGAGGTAATTCCTTTCTTGCTTGTTTATGTCTTTTATTGTAAGCCATTGCTTGGATCTGTCCATTAATTGTAAGCTAAGCCGTGTCATTGTTCATATGCAGACTGTTCAATACCCAGTCGAGCACCCAGAGAAATTTGAGAAATTCGGGATGTCTCCATCAAAGGGAGTCCTTTTCTACGGTCCTCCTGGATGCGGGAAAACCCTATTGGCCAAAGCTATTGCCAACGAGTGCCAAGCTAACTTCATCAGTGTCAAAGGTCCTGAGCTTCTGACGATGTGGTTTGGAGAAAGTGAAGCAAATGTCCGGGAAATCTTTGACAAGGCCCGTCAATCCGCTCCATGTGTTCTCTTCTTTGATGAACTCGACTCCATTGCGACTCAGAGAGGAAGCGGAGGCGGTGGCGATGGAGGCGGCGCTGCGGATAGAGTCTTGAACCAGCTTTTGACTGAGATGGACGGAATGAATGCCAAGAAAACCGTTTTCATCATCGGAGCAACCAATAGACCAGACATTATTGATTCAGCTCTTCTTCGTCCTGGAAGGCTCGACCAGCTCATTTACATTCCACTACCAGACGAGGATTCCCGTCTCAATATCTTCAAGGCCGCCTTGAGGAAATCTCCTATTGCTAAAGATGTAGACATCGGTGCACTTGCTAAATACACACAGGGATTCAGTGGTGCTGATATCACTGAGATTTGCCAGAGAGCTTGCAAGTACGCCATCAGAGAGAACATTGAGAAGGTGAGTGATCTCTAAATCTCTAATCTCTAACTGAAATTGCAACAGTCTCTAATATCTGAACTTATATTCTTGGTTTTTGTTTCAGGATATTGAAAAGGAGAAGAGGAGGAGCGAGAACCCAGAGGCTATGGAGGAAGATGGTGTGGATGAAGTATCAGAGATCAAAGCTGCACACTTTGAGGAGTCGATGAAGTATGCTCGTAGGAGTGTAAGTGATGCAGACATCAGGAAGTACCAAGCCTTTGCTCAGACTTTGCAGCAGTCTAGAGGGTTCGGTTCTGAATTCAGGTTCGAGAATTCTACTGGTTCAGGTGCTACCACTGGAGTCGCGGATCCGTTTGCCACGTCTGCGGCCGCTGCTGCGGATGATGATGATCTCTACAACTAGTGATAACTTCATTATCTTTTTTATTTTAAGTTTAAAACTCGAATTCTCTACTTTTGGATTACTGGGAAAGAAAGTGATACTGATTCTTTCCTTGTGTTTCCAAGTTATCCGAATCTCTTATGTTTGGGTTTTAATCAATGTTCTTAATTTTCGTTTCACTCCTCTTTTTTTTTGTTCTTTCATTACAAATGAAAAACAAAAGGATTTACTAGGGAGGGATTGCAGATTACAATTGTCGTCTGGTTGATCGGTGGTATAATATATGTTCCCAAATATCTGAAATTTCCCCTCATTTCATGTTAATGCTGTAGAATTGGTCTTGATACAGAAATTTTGTGACACGCTATTAATGGATTCGACGAAGCTGAGGATGTTTTTTCTGCATGCTTTTATTAATCAACAGCATTGATGTCAAGATAACAACAAACGCTGCTCAAGTCTTAAACATAATTGAACATAATAGGCCACATGCTGGAGATTAAAGATGAACATCGTTACGATATTAGTGTTCTTGCTCAAACCTTGACCGTTAAATACTTAAATCTTTAGCCTTCAGCGCCAATTCCACGTCCTCTAGGACGCCTAACAGCAGCCAGCGGATTGACTATGCCTTGTGAATCTCTTCCCAAACCCGAGCCTTCGACAAAACCCATTCTCGCCATCATCCTCGACCCAAAACCTGTTGTGTGCTGCTCAAAGGCTCCCAATCTTTTGTCTCTAATTCTTCCGGAACTAGAGGCACCATTGTCATGGGAGATGTGTTTCACATGTTTGCCAGAGGAAGAAGATCTGTTCCTTTTAGCATTGTTATTACTTGACGGACTCATATCTTCAGTTTCAATGGAGAAATCCAGACCTAACCCCAGTGATTTTGGACGTTTAACAGCTTCTATTGGCTGTGCTATCCCCTTACCATCCTTTCCTAGACCGCCTCCATCTATGAATCCCATCTTCGCCATCATTTTGGATCCAAAGCCTCTGGTGTGCAGCTCGAATGCCCCAATGTCTGCTCCATTAGAGGTTCCTGGAGTAGTTTCAGCTACCCGTTTTGCATCTTTTTCACCAGTGGTTTTCGCAACAGCTATCTCAGAATCAATTACGCCACTTGACACAAATGATACAGGTTGATCAGCATAGGAACTCTTCTTCCCATTGTTTTTGTTTCTCTCTCGTTCCTCTCTAGTAGGTCGCTTTTTGGTTGAGTCTTTTCCTTTCTTCCTATCAAAACTTCCAGATTTTCCTTTTACTCCCCCACTGACAGCAAAATCATCATCCTCATCTCCTGCTCCTATCAGCTTCTCGATGCGAAGTTTATCGCTGGCAGATGGCATACATGTCTGATATGTTCGAGTCACCGTCACAAAGCTTTTCTTTCCAGAACCATTGCAGCTACTTGATAAGCGGTATACATCTGCTAATCGTCTTACCTGAGAGCAATCTCGATTATGCATACGCTGGAAACAGTGCATGTCCACATTTTCCAGAACAAACCTCTCTAACTGAGAATTAATCTCAGCAAGATCAACACCACGCTGTAACATTCTCTCACGGCGCTTCAGAGCAATGTATTCTTTGCGGTGTTTCTTCTTCTCACCAGGGAAATTACGGGACTTCTTGCTCTTTTGTGAACCTGAAGGCCAAGACTGGGGAAACTTAGCCACCTCTTTCTTCTTATTCTTCTTTCCCGAAAGACTTCTTGAATCCTTCACATACATAAGATCATCCATTGTGAATGGATGATTAGCCTTACCATGCCCGGAGAAACGACTTCCTGTCGTCTTCTTCTTACCATATTCCATTGAAGCTTTTTGCAGACTAATACCAGTCAACTTCCTTGGTTTTCGATCAGAAGAATCACTATCAGAACTATCACCACTTGACAAATCCAACTTATCCAATGATTGTTCAGCCAACCAATGAGCATCCAACATAATCTCACTGCCACCAATACCTTCCAAGTAATCCTTTGCAACATCATCATCAATCTCGGAGTTACTCCCAAACATGTCTTCCGAGCTGTCACTCTCAGATAATTCAGAAGACTCACTGCTGCCTTCATCATCATCATCATTCGACCCTTCTTCTCCTTCACTCTCTTCACCAGATATATCTTCAGTATACAATTTCATCCCTCCTATAGAAATGAAACCCGAATTCCTTCTCGGTGTTTTCACAACATCAGGCATCACTTCATCCTCACTTGCATCAACCTCCTCCTCCTCATGGCAAAATGAACCACCTTTATCTTCCGATGCCTTTGGAATAATAGAAAGGCTACCACTTGGTGCAGCATCAGAACCATCACAAAATCCCAACCCTATATGAGACTCATCACCCAAAACAAAACTCGGTTCGTATTCGTAATCATAATTTACCTCAACACCTTTGGAAGACGAAGGCGTCTGATCCAAAAATGCAACAATTTGAGTCGTCTCCGACTTACCCAACACCATAGGATTTGAATCATTCATTTGATCAACTTCTGCGACTGGTCTTCGGTCCAAACCTTCCTCAAACTCGACGGGAGGATACTGATACACAAAAGTATTACCACTGCATTTCCTTGGACCAGTAGTGGAAGCAGAAGCTTTCACACGATCTGTGCTTCTAAGATTCGATCCCTTTCTCGAAGAGCTTCCTCCTCCTCCTCGAGATGGCGTTGAAAAATCAGGATCCCGTGGGTAATCGGAGAGAACGCCTCCTTCTACAAACAGAGTGGAATTTTTCTGACGTCGGCGACGACCACCGGAGGAAGACCCCGCCGCGGAATTAAAATTGGTTCTCGTGCTTTGTCCTGGAGATTTAGACTTGCTATTTCCAGAACCACCACCACCCCCACCACCGTTCGATCTTCTCCTACCACCGCCTCGCATAATTTTAATAACCTTAATCCCAGAAAACCCTAATTTGGGGAAGACGACGATGAATCAAAAGAAAGAATCAGATATTTTATTAGTGTTCTTCTTCCCCAAAATGAAATGGGCCACGTAGTTAAAACGATGGGTTTCGTGTCGTTTTGGCGTCCTCTCTTCGAGGATCTAATTGTTGGAATATTCGAAATGATGTGGCCCTAAAGCGAGGAATAACAAGTATTTCTAGATTGACCCCTAAGTTTTTATTCTATTTACAAAAAAAATCCCAGGATATTGCAATCGCTGTTACCAAACAGAAAGGTTAGTAGAAAGGTAACTCGCCGGAGAAGAAGATAAAACAGAGAGAGAGAGAGAGAGAGAGAAGAAATGGAGAAGTATTTTGGAAATGCGTACAGGGGTGATCCAGGAGTGCCACATGCTGATGCGGATCGTTTCGTGAATATATGGATTGGTTCTGCTGCTTTCTCCGTTCTTACCTGGGTCAATCCTTACATGTGGCAGCTCTCTAACCAGTTCAAGTAAAATTCTCTCGCTCTCTCTTCAATTAACGAATTCAAATTATAGGGCTTTTGGTGTTTCGTGTTTGGTCTCTCTCTCTCTCTCAATGGTGTGAGTGTCTGGGTTCCGATATTGGTTTCTAGTTCATGTGTTTGGGTCTTAAGTTTATGTTAAAGCTCTTGATTCTTTTTGGTTCGACTGTTAAAGTTCTTCTTTTTCTGTTACATGATTGGTTACAGCGCAATGTTAGAAGGTTTTGTAATGTTAGAAGATACTTTGATGTCTTTTAGGCGAACTGGGATGAAGTTATTATCATAGACATAGCTAAAACCTCAGGTTTCATATCATCTAGTAGTTGAAGCAGTGTTTTTGTCTTATCGAGACTGTATCTGCATACCCTCTCTTTGTTCGTTTCTTTACTTCTATGATAAAATGATTGGAATCACGATAGATAGTTGATATAGTGTGATCAACTGTGTTTGTCCCGATGAGTTCAGTGGTTTATCTAAAGTGTGGTTTTTTGTAACGATTCTCTCGTATTCTCTAATATTGGCAGTTATCATGACAAGTGGATGCTGTTTGAGCAGTACCACTGGAAAAAAGCGAGGGCAAAGAAGGAGCCTTACGAATTCAAGGTTTCAGACTATATATAGCCTAAGAACTGAATCTGTTTTTCATAATGTAACTAATGGTAACATTGCTCACAAGTTTATTTGGTTCTTCTCTTTGTTTACTCAGTGGAATAAGATACCTAAAGAAGTCAGGGACTCGTATTATTACAACTGGCCTGTCTACTTCCCATAAATGTCTCTCTGTGTTGCGCGCCCGCCCCCTTGTGAATCAGAAGAGAAACCAAAAACTTGTGGAACTTCTATGGAATCTAGCTCTATCTCTCTCTTCTTTGTTCTGTTCTTTGTAGTACTTTTGGGTTTTTAAGTTCTTCTTGTAATGGTCAGTCATCTTCACTGTTTGAACTCGTCTGGTTGAATCTCTTATGGCATTTTTGAAAAATTAGAAACTCTCTCTTTTAAGCTCAGAACTAGAATCTGTTGATATGATCACCATTACCACCTTTCGGTTCTTTGTATTTGGTATTTAGTACTGTGTGGTCTCCAATGTTTGCTAAAAACTGTAATAGTGACTATAATAAATAATTCGGTCATGATTATTAGTACTAGTTTAATTTTGTACTGCCTGCAATAGAAAAATTAGTTAATCTAGGGAGAAAATGTTATGCATCCATTGAAGCTGTAATAATGGTGGTAATATCAAGCTAGCTGCTTACGAAAACCTCTTACATTCAAATAATTGTTAAGAGGGAAAAATGAACAATCACCAGAACGGTGAATAAGAGAAAGAATGGTAAATTCTTGTAGGAAAAGAATTTCAACTAACATTGTTTCTCTACAATCTAGAATCAATACTCTCTACTTCCTTGTAGAATCTTCTGTACTTCTTCCGGCTGGCATGGAATGGTCAGAGGTCCTCTGAGCTGGAACCCGAACTCCTCCCTCGCTTGCTCGAGCAGCCTCATGAACTCAGGTTTGTTCAACTCTTCAAGCTCCAAAATAAACCTCTTAGCTCTCTCTCCTTTGACGGCAATCACCGCTACGTGCCCTTCCTTCACATCACTTGGAATCATCCATGCAGCACTACTACCCGCATTACCCTCTACCTCGAACTCACCACAATTCCCTACCCTTTTGGAGAATCTTGTTTGTAGCTTTCTCATGTAAGTCTTCAACTTTTTGCACATTCTCAAAACGTCAAAGAGTAGAAGTAAAGTTCTGGTTGGTGTTTATTTGCTTCTCCTTCCGTGGAGTTATTGCATTGTTTTGGGTTAGAGAGTTTGGAGTTTATATACTCGACGTTGATGTCAACACTCATGGTTAGGAAGTTTCCGAGAGATTTCTTGATTACAACATTTAATGCAGTTCCGATCCTCATTTGTGTATCAGCTGTAATGTTTCGTTGCTCTCCCTCAGAATCGTGGGGCCTCCTAAGAACACGCTTCTGCAGACCAAAAAGTGTAACTTCACACCTCTTTCCTTTTTAATTAAGATGATTGATCTCTCTGCTTTAATCTTTTTTTTCTTTGTTAAGACTCTAAAAATGTATTAATTCATCCAAATGGTAGACACGTGTACTGCACAAGACACAAGTTAAGTAACCAAAACATCTCGAAGAATCACATGTTTAGTTTCTTGTATTAATCACCGCTACGTGCCCTTCATATTTGTAGTTGTATGCATATTGAGACGTACCGACACATAAAAGAAGTGAAGAAATTGTTATTATCTAGAGTAGAGTAATACTGTAGAGTATTATTGTATACTGTACATAAATGTCAACTACCTTGTCGTCTTGTCTGTACGGAGTCACTAAATGTTCGTTCAAACTTTTCACACCACCATTCCGTACGACTTCAGTCTCCCCGTTCTTGATTTTTTATTTGTAGCCCTACTAAACTCATTGTATAAGATATAATTTTGTTTTATTGATTGGTTACTTGTAAACCATAGATTTTTTATTTTCTTTTTATAGATAAACCATTGAATATAATTATAAAATTGTTGTAGAATTTGGAAAATACAAGTGTGCCACTATAAATGTATTCTAGTATGAGAATGATGTATGGCCAATCTAACATACTTAGAAACTTCACTACACACCTTTTTTCTTGTCAGTAACATCCATAACATAATTACATGACTATATGATTTATGCTATTGGTTAATACAACTTAATTCTTTACATGGTGATCACAGAACATATTGTAAGGTTTCAGGACTAGGAGTAAAGCATTGGTTTCAAAAGCAAATGTAACGCTGCGACCATCTTTATCTTTCTAGTTACTTACTAAACAATATCGTGAACTAATCAAATTAAAGTGAACTTGGACTACTATTGTTAAGTCTATAGGATATTGAACATAGTTGTTTGGTCGCCTTTACACTTGATATATTGATTAGACTGAACTAATCAGATTATGTTTACTTACATACGAAACGCTTTTTGCTACTACAAAAAATTGGCCGATGGTGAATTCATGGCTTAGAACGACGCAGGGCATTGCTATAATCTCTTGAAAATAAAAGCCACATAAGATTTTCTACCAGAGCTATGGCTTGAGTTTGTATGGGTAGGAAAAGTGTCAGAAGAGTCGGTGAACGAGAAAAAACATTTGAATCTGATGATTATAAATGATCCAATCTTTAAGGTCAACTCACTTTGACCGGACTTGGGGATATACTCAACTTTTGGACCTATAGGTTATAGCCCGTTATAGTAATAGTATGGCACCGAATCATGATTGTATCTTGGATATAATGGATTCTCAATCCTTTGATATATCAAAATAAAGCATAGTGAAAACTTTAAAAATTTTAAAACACCAGAAGATCACTAGATAAGATCATAAAGTAGTAGTAGTCTAAATGCAAGATGATAGTACTGGGGAGATAAGAGGACATGACAATAATAATAATAATAATAATAATACGGATGATAAGAGGACATGACATAATCAGATTGCTGATGGTGGTGTTTGTGTTGTTGGAGGAAGCCAACAGAGGCGACGACGGAGAGGAGAGTGGGAGAGGTAGCGGATGGTGCGAGAAGGGAGATCGCAGACGCCAAAACCGGAGGAGCGACCAGCAAAGTAGACAGAGTTAGGTTTGAGGCCAGGGTAGTCGCTAGCCCAGAGACAGAATGGTTCGTTCTCGCCCACGAAAATGCAGAGATCACCGATGTCTTCGGTGTAAGAAGCAATCCTTTTCTCGGTGTCTTGCCTGTAGACCATGATATTGCGAGTCACTGTGAAAAGTTCGTCCTGGTTGTACTGGTTGTACATCTCGTCTTTCCATTCCACAGCTTCTCCTTTTCCTGTAAAGCAATCCAGACCCCTGTGACACACACAAGCGCACGCATATAGTAGAAACTCATCACACAATTCACAATAATTAAGGATATAAACAGAGAGTACAAAACATAGAAAATGGTGAAAATTTATACCAAAGAACGATGAAGGAGTCGCCGGAAGGCGACTGGACAAGTATCTGGTGGACATTGAGACGTGGCATATCCAAACTGTTCTCCTCCTTGGGAGAGTTAGACAAGGGGAATCTGACGTAGCCACTGACCGGAGAGAATAGACTGGCTTCAGAGGTGAAATCGGTCGGACCGGTGTAGTCAGAGTTGACACTGTTTACGTAGAACTTGCGGTCTGTGTCCGAGTACATGACGGGACTGGGCAAGGCACGTGGACGCGAGTCCACTCCGAGTCACCGAGGCGACACAGACTGAGTCTGGACCCGGAAAACCTCGCGGCGACAACAAAATCGTCATCGGAGGAGACAGAGACATTTTTAGAGATTGAGAGAGTTTTAGAGATTGAGAGAGTTTTGGGACAATGATTTACAAATACAAATTTATATGAGGCTATTAAAAAGTCATATATTCATGAAGAAATACTTGTCACTCTGTAGTTGCATCAAGAGAAATACAAAGAGAGAAAAACTAACTTTCGAAGTGAATCCTGACAGATAGACCACTGCAAAGCCGCTTGTCCATGAAGCTCACTCTGCACAACTAAACTCGTACCTAGTTAAGGTCACATCTACTGGAGCGAACATTAGAACTTACAAGTAACATCATCTTCTGAATAACTACTTCTTTCGGTATCTAGGACTAGGTGGATCAATGGATTAAGATGTCGATAGAATATCACATAACAAGGTCATGGAACTAATGATGCAAGATAATTAGGTTCTTAAAACCTTATTGATTGTATGGTTGGTTGTTATATAAGATAGTAAAGAAGTCTCATGCAATCAGAACGAGTAAGGCATATGCAGAAGAATAGTTGTATGAGTAGATTAATGCAGAAACATAGACATGAAGTAAAAAACCTGATTTGGAGAAATTACCTTAAAAAAACTATTTTCTCCATGACCTTTTCATAGTATGGCAAAGCTTCCTTGAGTTTCCCCGAATCCATAAGCGAGTTCCCCTTGTCTATTGCCTGTTATAATAAAGAAAGTATAAAAACTAACGGAAGAAGTAGATGATGAGCTAAACGATCCTAATTTCTAGCTATCTTGATGCACAAATAGATGCAGAACATGCCTGTAGATAAAGTATATATTTCTTTGTAGTTAAAAAACTTTCTAGAAATGTGGCAACCTGTAAATCTATATATTTATAATAAGAGAATCTGCTTGAGAAATCAGGAGTCATAGTTTCAGTTGAACCCACATCTTTGCTGTATTTGATCTATAAGTAAGGTTCTAAAGACAGCAACTTAAAAATTTATAAGATATAGCTTGGAGCATTCTCATTGAGAGCAAATTTGCTCTGTAAATGAGATTTCTTTTGTGTGATATTACATCCAAATTAACATCAGCATCAGGTCTGTCCGAACAAAGTTAAGATGCAAATTCTTATAGCTAAAATTAGCCCCAAGCTCATGAACATGAATGGATTAGTTTTAGTCTTTTAGAGGTTCAAGTTGTTCAGAAACCTAGTGAAAATGCTACTTGGAATTTGTAGGACATATACATGATAAAATTTTGCATATCATCAACAAGAAACGAATTACTCAAACAATTCGAAGAGCTATCTGTATTTGAACCTTTATGTTACTCCTACCTTTAATAATCTGGAGTAATTGGCTCTATTATCCTAACTTAACATCATTGGACAAGCAACTTTTTTCCCCTTTGAGTTCTTAGGTACAACTAATTCAGTTGCATAAGACATCTATTTAGATGGGCCAATCACATACCGTCTTGGAGATGTTGCTACCCATGTAGAAACTTTGGGCTTATACACATCAGAGTTTCCATCTCCTTCTTGCTTGACATCCTTCTCTTTCTCCGCAAATCTCGTTTTATTACCAACAATAAACTCCACCTCTTGTGCTTCTATTATCAGCAAAGCCAAGCCCCATGATGCTGGACACTTTCAACTCTTTCTTCTTACCCTCATTATCTTCAACAACCTTATTTGATGATCTAACAAGACTTTGCTCTATACTACCTGAAATCCAAAGAAATGAGCTCCCGGGATCATTTTTTGATTACATATTAACATATGTAAATCAAATAAATATTAACGTTGCAGGTATTGACAACATGAACAAGCACTTCAATGTCTAACATAAAGAACAATTCTCCATCAATGCAGCTAATAGTCAAAGACTTAAACTTCTAAATCCAATTAAAAAACCAACCTTTACAATAAAATCAACCCATATGAATGATACTAAAGCCTATTGGGAAAATGCATTGAACTACAAACTCAAGCAAAGACAGTTGCAAGACTTTTGAACAAAAAAGATATGGTTTTTACTGAACTGAGTTTAGGTTTCTCCAGGACATCAGTTCCAAGCTCTTTCCTTTTCTTATAATCATTAGCTTTTTGCATAGCAGCCTTAACCGAGAGTGGCAATTCTTCATCACCCGCATTGTTCTCTCGATCTTCTTGCTCTGGTTTCGATTTCTTATAAGGCGAGCTTCACAGGATCGACGACGAGCTCAACCTCCGACGAGCGTTCCGGCGAGGACGAGTTGCTCCGAGTTCGGAAAAGTGAGAGTTTCAAGGATTGTGGTTTTGGAGATGGAGACGAGAAGAAAGAGCCAGAAGAGAGCCAAGAGAAGAGCTGGTTAGCCATTTCTGGGAGTGGCCGAGAGGGGGTAATCACACACCCGTGGATGCAACCATCACCACCCATCCATTTCATCATTTAGTCACTGAAGCGCATAACGGTTCATTTTCCCGGTTTAAATTGGTTTATACTGGTATAAGATTTGTTTTACGATTCAGTTTAGTTTGGTTCAACTTAGTTTTTTTTCTGTGCACACAATCCTGATACATAATACATTGATAAATTTGAGTTGATAACATTGATTTGCATTTATCACGATTTAGAATGTACCGACTATTTTGAATTTTCATTTGCAAAAATCTCTTGATTATATATATATTATAATAATTTTAAGTTGATTTGATCTAATTACACAAAACTGGATTTGGTTTGGTTTGTTCAGTACAAATTATTGTTTTTTACTCATAAGAAATTCAGTTTTAGTAGCTAAAGCGGAAATTTGTATAGATATTTGTCTAAAATAGATATGGATTGACCAATTTTTGGATTAAGCAATTTTTGATTCAAATGGTTTAATTCAGTTTTTCTATTCACGCAATTTTTAATTTCTTTCCTTATACATTAATAAAATTTACTATTAATTTGATAGCAATCATTTGCAATTTTTGGAGTTAGAATGTACCGATAATATTAAATTTTTGTTTGCGAAATACTCTTAGTTTTTAATCTTGATGAAAATGAGAGTTTGTATAGATATTTGCATAAAATAGATATAAATTAACCAATTTTTTATTCAAATTGGTTTAGTTTGGTTCAATTCAGTTTTTTTAATGCACACGATCCTTAATTCATTTCCTTATAAACTGATAAATTAACTATTGAGTTGATAACATAGATCTGTAATATTCAGAGTTATAATATGCCAACAATTTTGATTTTTTTTTTTTTTTTTTTTACAAAATTTTACAAAATACCCTTAGTTTTTAATCTTGATGAAATTGGGAGTTTGTATAGATATTTGCATAAATTAGATATGAATTGACCAATTTTGATTCAAATCGACTTAGTTTGTTCCAATCATTAATTCCTTTCTTTATACCTTAATAAATTTACTATTAAGTTGATAGCATTGATTTTCAATTTTCAAGGTTAAAATGTACCACAGTTTTGTTTTTTTGCTTGCAAAATATTCTTAGTTTTTAATATTGATGAAATTGGGAGTTTGTATAGATATTTGCATAAATTAGATATTGATTGACCCAATTTTCATTCAAATCTGTGTAGTTTGGTCCAGAATTAAGTTTTTTTATGCACACAATCATTAATTCCTTTCTTTATACATTGATAAATTTACTATTGAGTTGATAACATTTATTTGCAATTTTCAAAGTTAGAATGTACCGAGAGTTTTAATTTTTTTTGTTTGCAAAATACTCTTAGTTTTTAATCTTGATGAAATTGAGAGTTTGTATATATATATTGGCAGAAAATAGATATGGGTTGGCCAACTTTTGATTCAAATCGGTTTAGTTTGGTTCAATTCAGGTTTTTTATGCATACATCCTTAATTCATTTTCTTATACATTAACAAATTTACTGTTGAGTTGATATCATTGATTTACAATTTTCAGAGTTAGAATGTATGGAAAATTTTGAATTTTTGTTTACAAAATACTCTTAGTTTTTAATCTTGATGAAACTAGAAGTTTGTATAGATATTTGCATAAAGCATATATGGATGGGCCAATTTTTGATTCAAATCGGTTTAGTTTGGTCTAATTCAGACCTTTTTTTTATGCACACAATCTTTAATTCATTAACTTATATATTGATAAAGTTACTATTGAGATTATAACATTGATTTGCAATTTTCAAATAACATTTTAATCTTATTTAATCACATTTTCAATTTTATTTAGAATATATCGATAATTTTGAATTTTTCTTTGCAAAATACTCTTAGTTTTTCAATCTTGATGAAATACATTAGATGAATATTAATGAATTATCTGTTCATTTGATTTAATTACACAAAATTTGGATTTGGTTTGGTTTATTTGGTACAAATTATTGTTATTAATTATAACAAATTTAGTTTTAGTAATTTTGAATTAGTTATATTATCTACTTTTGCCATTTATGACATGAAATAAAATTGAGTAATTTAATAATACTAGCTTTTCAACGAAAACTTTAAACATAAAAAATTGGCATTTTTAGTTGACAAAAAAAAAATTGGCATTTAAGTAGTTGCCAACCAATATTTTGGACGTCGATTATAAATGCTCACAAAGAGGTAATGGTAGGGAAAGTAATGAAATATTTCAAATAAAATTTTGAGTAAGAAGGACAATTGCTGAATTAGAAATTGATCAAATGACTTTTATATAGTCAAAGACCATTTTAATAATTTTTTTTTTATCATGGTAGCCAAATACATGGCAAATATATCAAATGGGAAACAAAGAAAAAGTAGTAATATTGTGATCTTAAATTTGATTTAAAATACATGTCCACAAAAATATTTAAGAGAAGATAACGACAAAAAATAACAAATGATGACTTTATTTTGTAACTACGCTAGACTATTAGCCACTACTTCCACCAAGATGAAGAAACATAAGAATCATTATGAGATTTAGAAGAAAAGATGTTCAAACCCCAAAAGATAATTAGATAAGAATAAGATCATAGAGTGATAGTCCAAAATGCGGGAACATTATCTAAAACGTGAGATAACATAAAAAAAAATTAATAGGATAAAACATAATCTAAATACAGATGATAAGGAGATCATATATAATCAGTTTGCCGATTATAAGATAATCCTAAATATTTCAGGTGTTGTTGGAGGAAACCAACTGAGATGACAACAGATAAGTGAGTCAGATAGATACCGAACGCCAATAACCAGACGAACAACCAGCAAAATAGACAAAGTTAGATATGAAATCAAAGACTTCATTGTTCATATTTTAAGATTTTTTTCTTCTAAATAATATAAAATTTTAAAATCATTAAATTGTTGGTCACTAAATTCATATCCTACATCAAAAGTTTACATTTGTACTCTTCTACTTTTTTTTTCTTTTCGTGGTCTCTAAATCCGAAGTTTTAACCTAAATTTTAATGTAAAAAATATAATGTGAAGCGAAAATTATATATATATATATATATTTTTTTATATATAATGCGAAATTAGAGATGCCTTTTTTGAAAATAAGAGAGAGAGTTATAATAAACAAAAAAAAAGTGGGTAAAAATTAAATAAATAGAAATTGATAGGCACTTGAAGTGTAAATTTATATTTGTATCTATTTTAATTTAGTCCCTTTGTTCCCTTTCGGCTATCTCTCTCTTCTCTCTCTCTCGCCCTCTTCCTGATTTGATCGCCGGGAAATTTTAGCCGTCCGATCAACAATCTTATTATACTCCGAGAAAGATTTCTCCTGTCAGTCTAATGTTCT
This sequence comes from Camelina sativa, assembly GCF_030686135.1. Taxonomy (NCBI): domain Eukaryota; kingdom Viridiplantae; phylum Streptophyta; class Magnoliopsida; order Brassicales; family Brassicaceae; genus Camelina; species Camelina sativa. Next base: position 3,667,618 of record NC_141880.1, read on the forward strand.
GATTTTCACCACCTCAGATCTCCGATAACATCATTCCGGTACCATTTCTCGCCTTCTTTGGCCACATCTTTATCCGCCGGATTACGAAAATGAGGAGCCTTTGATCCAATAGAGGCTTAGAGTGGAAGCCACATCTCATATCTGAAGAATTCGAATCTGAATACTCAGTGTTTTAATTCGTTCTCCGTTGCATGCTGATTCAATTCTGAGCTCCTTATTAGCTTAGGTGAAATCTCTCCTCGGCTTGGGAACTTAGGGTTTCTCTAGTTTGGTTTGGGGGAGCAAAAGTAAAAGTGTGCTTCTTTCTGAGTCCCTCCCTTATCTCTTAGTTGCGTAAGCGTAAGCCATGTTAAGGAAAATCATGAAAGGTGGGCATCGAAAGCCCTCTAAATCCGAAGCTAATGAACCTTCTAGTTATGGGATTGGTCCTCCTGGACCTGGTAGGTCAGGTCCTGGCTCCAATGTCGTTGTTAGTCACGCGTCTCGTGGTGCATTGGTTAATTCGTCTCCGTCTCCTGTGACGGCTACTCCGCCTTTGAGCTCTGTGGAGCCACTCCCTTTGTTCAGAGATGTGCCTGTTTCAGAGAGGCAAACCTTGTTCTTGAGGAAACTTCAGAATTGCTGTTTCCTGTTCGATTTCACTGACACTGTTAAGAACAACGCCAGAGAGAAGGAGATTAAGAGGCAAACGTTGTTGGAGCTGGTTGATTTTATACAGTCTGGGTCTAGTAAGATCTCTGAGTCGTGTCAGGAAGAAATGATTAAGATGATTTCTCTTAATATATTCCGGTGTCTCCCTCCAGCTTCACATGAGAATACGGGCCAAGAGCCTGCAGATCCTGAGGAAGAGGAACCTTATTTGGAACCTTCTTGGCCTCATTTGCAGCTAGTCTACGAGTTGCTACTGAGATATGTCGTTTCGACTGACACAGATACAAAGGTGGCTAAACGGTATATCGACCATTCTTTTGTGTTGAAGTTGCTTGACTTGTTTGATTCTGAGGACCCGAGAGAGAGGGAGTATTTGAAAACGATTCTTCATAGGATTTATGGCAAGTTTATGGTTCACAGGCCCTTTATTAGGAAAGCAATCAATAACATATTCTATAGGTTTGTTTATGAGACAGAGAGACACAGTGGGATTGGGGAACTCTTGGAGATTCTAGGTAGTATCATTAACGGGTTTGCGTTGCCTATGAAGGAGGAGCACAAGTTATTCTTAATCAGGGTCTTGATACCTTTGCATAAGCCAAAACCAATTGTTGTGTATCATCAGCAGTTATCTTATTGCATCGTTCAGTTTGTGGAGAAAGATTATAAGCTTGCGGATACAGTAATCAGGGGTTTATTAAAGTATTGGCCCGTGACAAACTGCGCGAAGGAGAATCTCTTCCTTGGAGAACTTGAAGAAGTTCTTGAGGCAATACAACCTGTCGAGTTCCAGCGTTGCATGGTTCCGTTATTCCAACAGATTGGTCGCTGCCTCACGAGCTCTCACTTTCAGGTTAGTGTGAGTTGGTTTTTCATTTTGATCTCGTCATGGAGGGCTCTCGTCTATGCATATCACCTTAAATAAAGAGATTTTGTTATTTACCGTTCTCTGCGCAAAAAGTCACGATATATTAAGCATATTGATACATTGTATATTCCGTGTTACGTGCTAGTGTCCTGTATTCCTATCACCTATCAAGTCTGGTCTGATTCATCCACCTGAAAAAGAATGCAACTTTAGTGCTTCGTCAAGTGTATGGTGCAAATTGTTTTTTTTTTAACTTTTTGCTTGCTTCTTTCTCCATTTCTGCCATACTGCTGAATTTCATTTCAGAAATTTTTTAGAATTATGTTGTTGGCATCATTCAGTTGATGGGGTTTTCTCATGCTGTTGATAGCTATTGCTTTGATTAAATCCATGGATCTTAGATCATTAGTCGTTTCCAACTTCATCGAGCTTAATAACTCTCTGAATGTGTTGGCACTGTTGCTTTTGCTTAATTCACGAGTCATGAAATTCGTTGCCAATACTTTTAGTCTTTTACTCAAATAAACTTTAGTGCTTTATTAAGTTTATGGTGCATGTTTTTTTATTTTTCTCCTTGCTTTGCCTCTTTCTTCATTTTTGCCATACTGTTCAATTTCATTTCACAACATTATTATAGTGATGTTGTTGGCACTGCTCTCATTATGTTGATGGGTTATCTCATGCTGTTGATAGGTACTACTCTGATTAAATCCTTGGGTTCTTCAATCATCTGCATTTTCCATGATACAGTATTTCAAACTTAATGTTCGACACTGTTGCTTTTGCTTTATTCATGAGTCATTAATTTCCGCTGCACAATGTTTTTACTTGGAGTATAGCAGGAAAAAGGAGACATGAGCATAATATTCTATGTGGTATCCATTTGTGTGATTAGACTGAAGCATGTTTGATATCCTTGGTTGTAATCACAAGTCTGATTAATTCTCACTGATTTCTAGCAAGTAGCAGTTACTCAAGTTTCGTATTATGTCTTTTTGCAATCTCTCAAAAAATTCGAGAATTCTTTTGTGGGCTTTGCCTAATTGTTTACATACATATCTCAAAAATCTGACACAGGTTGCAGAACGGGCACTGTTCTTGTGGAACAACGAGCACATTGTGGGTCTAATCGCGCAGAACCGAAGCGTGATCCTTCCAATCATATACCCTGCACTGGAGAAGAACATCCAGTCTCACTGGAACCAAGCAGTTCATGGTCTAACCACAAACATCAAGAAAATGTTCATGGAGATGGATCCTGAACTCTTTGAAGAATGCCAGAGGCAGTATGAAGAGAAGCAAGCGAAATCTAAACAAGTGGAAGAACAACGGCAATATACATGGAAGAGATTAGCAGAAGCAGCGGCGGATCGAGACAGAGCAGGAGAAGAAGATCATATGATCACTTCCTAGATTGATCAAAAAGGGTATTATTCTTTCACTTTTTTGTTTGTTTGTTCTTATTTAATCAAATCGTTTACTATTAATTTTCCTTTTTCAAACTGCGTTTTGTTTTTGTTTTGAGAAATCATGGGTTAAATTCTGATTGCTCAGAGAAGTAGAGAGAAGTGAGCTGTTTACTAGTACTAAGAATGTGTTTGTGATCTTCTGTCCTTTTTTTTTTCCCGTGGAAGGGCACTTTAAATTTTGTAAAATTTGAATTATATATACTGGATGTTTGTAGCTTGTGTTAATACTACTACTAGCCATCTCAAGTCCAATTTTAGTTGTCTTGTCACTTTTTTTCCTCCCTTTGTGTTACTAGTGTATGCAGGATTCATTTCATAATGTGGAATAAACTAGTTTCCAACAAAAGTTCTCGTAAAGGAATTTCTAATGAACTTAGTAAAGAATGTTATCTTTAGAAGAATTATACTAACTAAGATGAAGTGAAGATAGAAAAGAACAATAGTAAACTTTGCGCATTTAACTGATCAAAATAAAAACACATCTGGCTCAACGGTAAACACGTCAATAGGGAACACAAACTCAGAACATGTGCTACATGATTAATTATGACATATTCATCGAAGTGTAACAGCAACGCTGAATGGTTCAATGTTCACATGATTAATTATGACATTTTTATCAAAGTGTAACAGCAAGAAAATGTGCTACATCATACACATCTGGCTCGGTGGTTGCATACACAACGTCATACCACTCAAGTGTTCCGCAAATATTCCCTTGGTGTTTTTCAAGCGCAATTATCCCACAATAAACTACTTTCCCGTGAAGGTGGTACTCATTAACGGGCACATTTTCTTCCCACAAAACCGCCAACTTTCCACCATAATCCGCCACTTTGGCATCAACACAACGATAGTCCGGCGATAACATTTTTGCCAAACCGTTCAATCCCTTTACATATGTCCAACCTTTTTTTTCCGGGTTGTACGAATTGATCATCCCGTGACAATAACAGTATAACACGTTCTCTATCACACAATAAGATGATGATGAGATATTAGATGATGAGCACCACCATCCCCTGTTCATACCTAAGTCTGCCGCTCTCCATCTACCTTTATTCAGCTTGTAAGTCACAGGTCGCTCAAAACACTTCACATAGACATTTCCATCACACCCTACGCTTTGATACCTAAAACCGCTACATATTTTCTCGCCAGGACTTGAAGACGAACCAAACTCCCAAGTTTTATGCACTGTGACGAATACCTCCACCCAGTGAGTTGTATCGAGAACATTGGAGCCTCCTATCACATATATTTTTCCATCAAGGACGCAAGCAGAAGGGGACTCTCGTGCGACACGCATGCTTGGGGCCTCATGCCATGTGTGAGAACGACAGTCCATGACCATGATGCTAGCAGATGATGCATTATCATCTTTTATGAATCCGCCAATAGCGTAAATATTAGAGCCAACCCTTGCAAAATCTGACTGGTACGTACAAGGAGAATTGGGGGATGTAACTGGGATCAAAATTTTCTTAGAACTATTTGGTATCTGGCAGAGAGTGAACCATTGTTGTGGGCTCTTGTAGCTAGGGATTGTTAAGCACACATAGAGACAACTCTCAGTTTGGCCTAAGAGGCTTCGGATTTGGTAAAGCTCAGTTGAAGCAAGGATAGAGCGGAATCTATGGGAAACTAAGGAGATACTGGGATAGTACAATCTCGAAACCCGGGCTAAGCAGTTTAATACCAAATCATTAGGAAGCATCATCAACATCATTGGCACTTCTCCGTCGTTCATGGTTATGGATCGCCTCTTAAGGTTTATGGTTGCCCTTTTTTTCTTTTTCTTTTGATGATGAATTGGTAAATTTCATTAATATGAAGATGGTTCGTTATTTTATCTTACAAAAGTTTGCTTATATCCACCGCCCCCAAAGAAAATAAAAATAAAAACTGAAAATTCAAAGATTTTATAGGTCGGTTGCCTTTAGGAAAATTTCTTCATCATGTGATTTAGATAACAACTAAAAGATTTAACCTAAACTATATTTACTTCTTTTCTTCCTCTGAAAAGTCAAACTCTAATTATTATCCTTCGATTTTAGACCGGCTTAACCACGGGATGGTTATTATGGTTATGGTTTATGAACCACTGACCCATTTTTAAATTAACCAGGTCAAATGTAATCTAAAAAAAATTGATGGAGAAATATGTTTTTTTCTTAATAACAATTACGGAAATTAAAAAATTTACCCAGATCATGTGACCTCCCTAACTTGTAACTAGGTCCGCCCATGACTTTAGCTGATTAATAAACGCTTAAACAATTTTGGTTAAAACGGTTATGAGTTATATATGATTATAGTTATATGATGTTACGATATTACTTGATAATTAAGTACTATCTCACGGAAAACCGCGGGTTAAATTTTTTTTTATGAGAATTTGTAATAATTTATTTTGTTATTATATTATTATTTATAATGGTTTGTGATTAAAAATTTGTTACTTATATTATAATTTTTGTATTTTAAATTTTTTATTGAAAACCTGTCAATAAAACATTTGCATGTAATGAATAAAATTATTTAAACTTTTATCAGTTAAACGATATCTTTGCTATAGTTGTGAAGTAAGTAAAAATATATAACTACCGTGTAAAAAAGAAATCTTATCTGTTAGTTTTTTAATTACAAATTAGTTTTGATTCTAATAATTTTTTTAACTTTTCTACAATTTATTTTATTTAATGTGTCCTTAATTTTCGTTTTTTTAATTAGAAATATTTTTTTAATTAATTATTTAATCTTAATTAAGTTTTTCTAATAGCAATTAAATTTAATTTTTTACACATTTTAAGGTTAGTTTTATATTTGTACTTCTCAATTAATATAGTAAATAAATAGTTATATTTCATATTTCATATTTATATTAAATAAATAGTTATTATTATATTTGATCATGTTTTAAAAAAAATTACGGTTTGATTATTAATATATTTTCCACGAATTTTTGTTCAAAAATATTGGCACAAAAATGTTAGATACATATTATTACCAGTTGTTTTTGTTTCCTCGAGAACGTACCATGCATTCTTTGATGAATCAGATTTGAGAAGCACATGTATAGAAGTGGTTGTGAGGTGATTTCACGATCTCAGTTGGAAGATTCTACTGTCGTCTATGAAGCTACGAATATTGCTACGAATATTCATGCATATCTTGTTTGCCATGTGATAGCTAGAAAGAGGCAATTTTGCCACAATATGTAATTGTTGTAATTTTTTTTATGAAATATAAAAATTTTACATTTTGTTTTGCTGTACAATTAAATGGGTTAAAATTAATAAAATAAAATCTAAAAACTAATATACTAATGTTTTCATCAAATACAGTAACCAAAAATTCATTCCTGTCAGTTCATTTTTCTAACTTTTTGTTTTTAACTGTCCTTTATGACTACATGCATTAAAATTTTATAATACAAAACTTAAGTAAAATTGTACTAGTATTCTCATTCAAAAATTTATTCTTATGAAATTGATTTTTTGGCATCAGAAATTTTTTCTGCCAAAAATTAAATGATCTTGTAAATAATTAAAACATCTAAAACAATACAAATTTCATAAAGAAAAAAAAATACCCTACTATCGAAGATTTCTAAAACGCAAAGTTGTTGGTTTCTGCAATCGGATCGAGTAAAAAATATTTATAAAATCAAACAACTAATATATTACAAATTAAAAGTAAACAACAATTAATATAGAACCTTATCATTAAACCATCTTTGATCGTCTTTGTAAAAAGTATTACACATTTGATAGAATTTTTTTTGTCTTAAGGATTGGATGTTATATGTACAATTTCGTATATCACAAACTGTGTATCTTGTCAAATAACATTTGTTATTATTTTTTTTGGTATGAAATAGGAGACAATGTCCCCTATGTTTTATTAGAAGAAAAAGAAAAGAAATTACAACCGAAAATTACGTGGGATCGAAGATCCATTAACATCCTTAACATTTGTTATTATTACCCAACTCAAGTTAATAACACTTTTTTATATTTATTCTTGTAATTGTTGTTTTTAAAAGAATTATGAAATTTTACATTCTATTTTGCTGTACAATTTAATGGGTTAAAATTAATAAAATAAAATCTAAAAAATAATATACTAATATTTTCATCAAATACCAAAAACTAATTTCTATCCGTTCATCAGCAGTTATCTTATTGACCTAACCTGACAGAAGAACATCAATTTAACTAAAAATATATAAATTTTAAAAAAAAAACGTAACTAAAAATACGATATTTTAAAGTAAAAGTGATTTTTTAACATGCAATTATAAATAATAATTTTAAAAACCATTATAGTTAAATTACAGTTATTGTATATACTAATTTTGTAAAAAAAACAAGAGAAAACCTAAGATTTAATTGAGGAACAATATTTGGGTTCACCCCAGGGGTGAACCTCTCCATTCACCTCCTTGTAAAATAAGGAAATAAAATATGTATATATTATTATAAAATTAAAAATTTAAACCATTTTTTTATAAACCCAAACCGACATATAATTTTATTCTAATTGTAAAATCTAAACCCTAACCATCTCATTTGTAAACCCAAACCGACATATAATTTCGTTGTAATTATAAAATCTAAACCCTAACCATCTCATTTGTAAACCCAAACCGACATATAATTTCGTTCTAATTATAAAATCTAAACCCTAATCACCTCATTTGTAAATTCAAACCGACATATAATTTTGTTTTAATTGTAAAATCTAAACCCTAATCACCTCATTTGTAAACCCAAACCGACATATAATTTTGTTTTAATTATAAAATCTAAACCCTAAAAAAAAATTATTTGTAAACTCAAACCGACATATAATTTTGTTTTAATTGTAAAATTTAAATCCTAAACAATTTATTTGTAAACTCAAATCGATACACAATTTTGTTCAAATTGTAAAATCTAAACCAAGCCAATATTTAATTTTACTTAATTAAAAGTACACAGAATTTTAATTGGTTTTGTTTTTTTTTTTTAATTTTAATCTATTTTTAAAATGAGATAGTGTTTAGAAGATTTTGATTGGTTAAAAAGGAGGAAGTGAACAAATAATCTAGTGCTGAATCTAAGTATTTTTTTTTATTTGAGTGTGCAGCTTATTGAACGGCGGCGATTAGTTGTTAAAAAGAAGTTTATTCTACGGCGGTGGAGAAAATATAAGAGAGAGAGAGAAAGGGAGAGGTTGACTGAACTACTACAATGGCTGTTCCAAGAGAAGGCAATGGTTTGATGGAAGAAGAAGTTGTTGACGGAGATAACGCTCTCTTTGAGGAAAACGGTGTTGACTACGACAACGATCCCGAGCTTCCCTCTCACCTCCGTGACTTGGCCGCCGCTGCTCAATCCGGTGACGTTTCCGCCTTGCGCACTGCCATCGGTACTTCCTTACCTCTTCTCTCTCTTTCTGCTTTTAACAGATTCCTTCCTCAGAGTTCGCGGAGAAACCCTACGATTAGTTGAACTGCAATTTCAATTTCATCCTCAGAGTTGCGTAATTGCTTAATTAGCTGGTCAGATGACGTAAAGCCTCAAACTTTTAGTGGAACCACTAAAATATTTGCCATCTTTAAAACCAAAGCCTTCTGAAAAAGTATAGTTTTCTCACTATCGTTGCAGAAGATACCTCTAGTCTTTTTATCTTTGTCTCATCGTTCTTCTCCTCCTCTTAAGACACCTACCTTAAAGGCTTTATCTTCCATTTGACCCCCATCTTTAGATTCACTGGTTTGTTGTTTGCTCAATTTAGTTAGTTTCAGTTAGGAAGGATAGGAGAAAACTGTAATTCATGCCTATGTGTGTTCCTGTCTATCTTTGTTTTGTTTGTTGCTTGAGGGTGCGATGGGACCTGACTTCTTATTAATTGATGAATTTCTGGCAGAAGTAATTTTATCAGATTCATGTGTGCACTTTTTACTTCCTTTGATGATATTGTTTAGAGTCAATGATGTTCCTTTTTCTGAATTTGATATAGACAATTTGAATGGGAGAGTCGATGAGCCTCTTGAGGATAATGACTCGGCACTTCACTTGGCGTGTTTATATGGTCACCTACCTTGTGTTCAGGTTGTTTTAACTTTTGCTGTTCTTTGCTTTGTCATTTCTCACTGACTTTGATAGCTAATATATGTTTGTAAAAACCCATTAATTGTCTACTGATATTATCTTACCGCAGCTACTCCTAGAAAGAGGAGCGAATATGGAGGTCAAAGATGAAGATGAGGCAATTCCTCTACATGATGCTTGTGCTGGAGGTAAAGTTGGTCGTGGCCCTACCATTCGTTTTGGTATTTCTGTCTCACGGAATGGTTACATTCTATGGCTTATCGTTCTTTCTGTTTGACTTGAGCTCCACAGGATACTTACAAATAGTACAGCTTCTTTTTAGCCGAGCTAATGGTCCCGAATGTGTGAAGAGAATGATCGAAACAGCTGATATAGAAGGTGACACTGTAAGTAGTCTCCATCTCCAAGTGTCGTATTCTGTCTTTCTCTTTCGATATTGTGATTCCTGACAATCTGTTTCTTTGGTGACAGCCTCTGCATCATGCAGCAAGAGGCGAACATGTTGATGTGGTTAGATTTTTGCTGGGTTCTGGGGCTTCACCAAGGACAGAAAACTCATATGGGAAGGTAAACATTTGAAAACACTTTCATCTTTGGCTTTTGAAGGTATGTATGATTTAGCTGTATAATAACTAGGTTATGAATATGCAGACAGCAGGTGAATTAGCTGATATAAACACTGATGCAAGGAGGATCCTCGAAGAAGCTATAAACAACTCAACAATATCTCAGTGATACTGCAAATCTGCAAAATCTATCTGCCTTTTTTGGCGAGTCAGTGAAGTATTAGGGAAGTGACATTTTTTTTTATTGGGTTTAACTCGTCTTAATCCTATACTTTTTGGTAGTTTTATTTACATACAAAGGTTTCAATCTGATGATACCAATGAATGAAGAAGGTTCGTGTCTGTTTTAATCATGGAATTATGATCAGATTGCTCCAACGTATAATCGTATACATACAGAGCAAGACAATGGTCTTTAGCACTTCAAGCATAACCTCCTTAAGTTTTGCTACCCTGCATCTTCTAATTCCTTATACTTAACCCCATAACTTTCTACATGTCAATAAAACATACCACAACGTTTATTTATTTCATTGATTTTGTATTACTCACCGGTAAAAGATGCTTTTAACATATCGTGGAAGAAGAAATGATTTTTGTAAGAAACTGTGATTAATTTAAAACGTCTAAAACAATTATATCAAGACAGCAAGAAGGAAATTGAGCGATTTAATAAGTTGTGTGGATTTAAGTGTGAATAATTGAGAAACAAAGACGAAAAGAGCAAATAAGTAATAAAATATGATCGACCAATGAGCAGCTTCGAACTTGTTCATAGAGCAGCGCAGCAGAGCCAGTGAAAGAAACGCCTTTATTTTTTTGCTTTTCTCTTTGGCTGTGGGTGTGTCTTCTCCAGGAAAATTTCTTTCTCCGGCGAGAAGAGATTTTCCAGGGGGAGGAAAAAACAGAGCTCGGTGGTTACTTTTAGTTTCTGTTGAGAAAGAAGTGATTACTATTATCTTCTCTGATGGCAGTTGCACCGGCAAGAGCTCGTTCGGACTATGATTACCTCATAAAGCTCCTCCTCATCGGCGATAGCGGTAACTATAATACATTTTCTCTCTTTATCAGTAATTGAACAAACTAGCTTTTCATATGAGAATCCTCTTTCCTGCCTGTTTTTGCCGATTTCTGAATTAGGGTTTTTGATTTTGAATCATTTTTAATCTTTTGTTTTGCGGATTATTTAATTGACAGAGTATAGATGAAGAAAGCTATATACAGTACAGTCTCTGTAGAACTTTAAAATATCGATGTAGGTCAGTTTTGGAAGATTTAGCTCAATTGGAAATTTTTAGTATCAAAGTCTTATATACTTAAGATTGTGAACAACTAAGGAAACTTTGTTTTTGTAACTTGAGTATACAAGTAGTTCAGATAACGTTGCAGCAGAAGTCATCAGTTGCTATGTTAAATTTTATAGTGCTAACAATTTCAGTTCTTTTCATTTCGTGCTTATGTGTTGTGTAGGTGTGGGGAAAAGTTGCTTGTTACTGCGTTTCTCTGATGATACTTTTACCACCAGTTTCATTACTACCATTGGGTATCTCTTTCTTTCTTTTGGCTGGATTTTTCTTGTGTTTTTATATCTTGAAGATAGTTGAAAACCTCTGTCTAAAAGCTCCTTTTTTTTTCTTTGTTATCTTCTCCAGAATCGACTTCAAGATAAGGACAGTCGAACTTGATGGCAAGCGTATCAAATTGCAGATATGGGACACTGCTGGACAAGAACGTTTTAGAACTATAACCACAGGTCAAACTTCTTCTCTCGGCTCTTTTTTAAGTGAAAACCACTCTTTATGTTTTGTGTAGATGATTACTCCCAAGTCTATTTATTTACTTTCTTTCTTGTTAGTAACGTTCAGATGCCATATCTTTGAAACTCTTTCATCCATTTTTCTCTTGCAGCATATTACAGAGGAGCTATGGGTATATTACTCGTCTATGATGTAACAGATGAGTCATCCTTCAACAGTAAGTCTCTGGCTTTTCTTTGTATTAATAACTATATTTTACAATAACTTAAAAAACTCACTTTTGGGAACTAACAATAATTGTTTCTTCAGACATTAGGAACTGGATGAAGAACATTGAGCAGCATGCGTCCGATAGTGTCAACAAAATATTGGTTGGTAACAAAGCCGACATGGACGAAAGCAAAAGGGTAATTTTGCTGTGTACTCTCTCTCTGTTCACAATCTTGACCATGTTTTGGCTACATTTCGTCATAGTATACTGATGCTGCACCTTCTTCTACAGGCTGTCCCAACATCAAAGGGACAAGCTCTGGCTGATGAGTATGGAATCAAATTCTTTGAGACGGTGAGCTGGAAAAATTTATAACATGTTTGTTTTCTCATTCAAATGTATGTTCTGATATTTCATTTTCTTAAACCGATGTGATTGGAAACTGTTGCAGAGTGCAAAAACAAACCACAATGTCGAGCAGGTTTTCCTTTCTATTGCGAAAGACATAAAGCAGAGACTCACAGAAAGCGATACAAAAGCCGAGGTAAAGAAGCACGTGTGAATCTACACTACTTACTTGATACTCGGGGTTATGAAACTCTATATATTGCTGAGGCTATCTTTGTCGATTTGCAGCCCCAAGGGATCAAGATCACTAAACAAGACGCTAACAAAGCCTCATCGTCTTCTACAACTGAGAAACCAGCTTGCTGCAGTTATGTTTAGAAGATCCATCCATGGACCTGTTTCTAATCTCTTAACGTCTTTAATCTTCTTTGCATCATTCAAGAGATCGTGTTCGTATTAGTAGCCTAGTAGGAGGAGAGACTTAATTGATGGCCTGTGTGATCTTATGTCTATTTTGCTATCTCCATGGCCAAACACTGTACTGGAAATGTTAGACAATGTTTAAGGGGCGTGTAAACTTTGAATTAATGCCAGATGTTGTGTGTAAGCTAGGCTTCGGTTCCAAAAGCTCGAAATTGGAGATTTATTTTTTTTTTCAATTCATTTGAGGGTGTTTTCTGATCAAATTAAACTGTAGACCAAAAGTAGAACTCGAGACAAGAGTCTGTGACTGCCTATTTGTTAATATACTATATATTCACCCGCTGTCCGCCGGTCTATATTTTTTCAAAAAAAAATATATATATAATTTATTGATTACATTACATATTTTTTATTAAAAAAAAATATTGATTATATTACATATATATATATATTGATTATGGTTTGAATTTGTTGAATGTACTATAATTATTTAGTGTATTATTTCTATTGACTATACATGTTGTGGTTTATCTATATATATTCTTATTGTTTTAAAAATTTTAGTTAGTAAACAAATATACTATTTTGTATTATATTATAATTTGACTTCGCATTTTTTGTTTTGTTTCTATATTGGTTGACATGCAATCGGATTTTACTTTTTTTTTTTTAATTAACCTTATGTATTAACTATATTTACAGTTGAATCTTGATAATAAATAATTCCGAAATAGGATTTAAGGGAAAACAATTACATTATTTATTTAAAGAAATTGATGTGATGAAACAGACTAAAGTTAGTTAATTATTACCAAATGAAAAAAAAAATAGGAAGTCTTTTGAAGATGTTAGTTTAGAGAGGTGATTTTTAAAACAAAAACAAGAAAGTAATTAGAGAAAAGGAAGAAAGAAAAAAACAAAACAAAGCTTGATGACGTAAATTAAGAATTGTGTAGATTCATAATTTTTTAAATTTTAAACAATTACAATATATATATATATATATCTGTAAATTAAGAATTATTAATTTAAATTATAAACTAAAATAATAATTTATAGATAAATTAATAAGTGGAAGCCCCCTTACCCCAGTGGTTGGCTAAGGGTTCATCTCCTCTTCTACACCAAGAGGTCTGCTCTGGGATTCGAGCCTGTCTTAACCAACCGAGTATGACAACGACTACTCCTCCGACCACTAAAGAGACGAAATCATCCATGAAAATATAGTGATTTTCATCTTGTTACTAACTTCACGCCTAAGTAACAAATGTTCATGGAAATGCCCTTGTTTTTTTTTTACACCCCACCAAACATGGTTTTCCATATGGTGCAAATAATTACTTCAAAAGAAGTATAACAATCTGGTTTTGGTTAATCAACGAAACTGAACCACTTGGCTTTAACCATAATACTTCATTTACCCCCTCCAGATATGCCTTTGTTGTTAAAACCGGACATTACACAACCCTTCTCCTCACCTTCAAATAAAATGGAAGCAAACAAACACTCTGTTCTTTCTAAAAGCTCTTCTCCTTCTCTATTTCACTGTATGCTTCAGACCCCCAATCCGATCCAAGACTTCTGTATACTAAAACCTATGACATATCCTCATCAGTCATCATGACGATTACTTGTCCGCCAATCTCCCTTGCGGAAGTCATCATTAAGTTTTTATAATGAGGTTAATAAACTTATTAACGCAATCTCAGCTGAGGCAAGAAGGAGAAAAATCTAAGGAATTGATAATTTACAAAAAGAAAAAAAAAAGCCAAGCTTCTTGAGAAATTTACACACAAAAGAGGCTACTTAAAACCATCTGATTATATGACTCACGAGCTGCAACAGCGGCCTTGATGAGCTCGGTAATCCGGTTTTCTCTTCACAGAGCTTGATCCTTCTTCCAAAAGACTAGGTACCTCCATTATCTGTTTCATTTTGCAACTCTCCTATTATTTACTTTCCTCAGTTTTAACCGGATTTCGAAAATGTGAAAAGGGATCATCAAGGTTCTTTCTAATATTACCTTCAAAGCAAGCTCTTCGAAGCATTGGTTCACGTTTTCTCTGGTTCTTGCGCTACATTCATGAAACAAACACTTGAGTTCTTTCGCTAGAGTCATTCCTTCTTCCCGGCTAACCTTCCTCTCAGAATCCTGCAACGACAATTGTCAGTAAAACCAAGCTCAAGTTGATTTGATTAACAAGTACATGTTACTACTACTAATACTACTCACTCTATCAACTTTGTTGCCAACGAGCATCTTAATGCAGTCATGGTTAGTTGAGTATAGCTCAATCTCTTTAGCCCAAACATCTGCTAAGTTCAAAAATGTCTCTCTTTTCGTCACATCATAAACTGCCACATCACCAAGAAAACCAAGAAAAAGTATTACTACAAGTCTTGGGGAATTTTTTACAAAAACAGCTGCCGGCAGTTTTATGAACATATCATATTACCGAGAATGATTCCTTGGGAGCCTCTGAAATAAGAACTTGTCAATGTCCTGAACTTTTCTTGTCCAGCTACACAAATACAAAACCAAATGAGTTTTGTGGTCACTAAACTACACTTTCCCAAAAACTCGAACTGCTCTTATTGCTATTTCTGGTAGGATTCAACTTACCAGTGTCCCAGATTGTAAGTTTCAGCCTTTTACCTCTTACTTTCATCTGTTTGATCTTAAAATCAACACCTACAATGTTATATACTGATCAGACCAGGCAGATATAGAAAAGACTTAGCTTCAAGTTTCAATTTGTAATTTATCAGACAAGGTCACAACAATAAATCATCTTTTCTCAGTTCATTATCCAAGGAAACAACTAGAAAATAACCAAGAAAGAAGACTCCAAGTCTCAACTTCAGTTGACTTTCATTTGAAATTTTGACCAGACAATGTCACAATGGTCAAGCTCACAAAGACGCAAACTATAAGCGCCAGTCTTCCAATGCAAAAACAAATGTTGAGAGACAAACTCAGTTAAATTTTGTTCCGGGAGAGAAAATAACCAATGGTGGGAGCAAGATCTTCGACAGAGCTGGAAATGAAGCTGAGAAGCAAGCTACTTTTACCAACACCAGAATCTCCAATCAACAAGATCTTGAAGGATAGATCATATCCACCACTTTGCCCTGAAGAAGATCCCATTCTTTTTCACTCTAAAACCCTCGATCTAATACTACAGTAGAGAACCCCCCAAACAACAAACCTAAAAGAGATCAAATCAAATTAAACCTAACAAACAAACA
Source organism: Camelina sativa (assembly GCF_030686135.1). Taxonomy (NCBI): domain Eukaryota; kingdom Viridiplantae; phylum Streptophyta; class Magnoliopsida; order Brassicales; family Brassicaceae; genus Camelina; species Camelina sativa. Next base: position 3,683,261 of record NC_141880.1, read on the forward strand.
AAAAAGGTGATTTTTTTTTGTTTGTAAAGAATGAATCGAAAGGAGAAAACTTTTCATGTGCAGAGAAAGCTATGGTTCATACAAAATTATGAATTCATAAAGAAGAAACTTTAATTCTTTACAGAGCAGAAAAAAAAATATAAATGGAAAACGTCTATGAAAAAATGGAACAAAAATACAAAATAAAACGTTAAATTCTTTGCTTCTTCGTCTTTCTTTCTCCGACATTTCGGTTCACGACACGTATGAGTTACTGTTTCAACGTTTCTTCCAAATCCCTTTCTTGTATCCACGTGTTTGTTGCTTGCTCACCTTTTTTTCTTGCTTTTTAATAATAAAACCAAATATCTCATCATGCAATCAAGCATTGATGTACGGAAGCAATCAAGGACATGAACGAAGGCATTAAAACATAAACCTCATTCTGTTTCAAAATCAACCATTAAAACTAAAAATGATCTCTCCAAAGTTTTGTTTTTAGCAAAGAAAGATCAAGAACACAAGAATGTTTTTAAGAATAACTCTCTTATTTAGCTCAAAGAAAAATAACTCAAAAACTTTAAGCTTACAATCTCTCAATCTCAATCTCTCTCACCAAAACTCTATCTATTCTGCAGACCCAAAACCTCCTTTTACACAAAACTTTAAGCTTGCTCACCTTTTTTTCTTTCTTTCTGTTTTCTTGCTTTTTAATAATAAAACCAAATATCTCATGCAATTAAAGCAATCAAGGACATGAACAAAGACGTTTAAACATAAACCTCATTGTGTTTCAAAATCAACAATTAAAACTAAAACTGATCTCTCCAAAGTGTTTCTTTTTACACGAATGTGACCTCGACCTCTATATTGAACACCAAACATGTGCATATCAAAAACATAGCTCAACAACTAGAAAGTTATATAATTAGAAGTAAAACCAGAGACAAGTTAACTAAACAACATTCTCAAGCCTAGTGAAGCATTCATCAAACCGTAGCGGCAAGAGCCTTCACGAAATCATATTCTCTAGGGATTGTAAGTACATGACCCAACCACTCAACTTTCCCAAATATTTCACCACTCTTGCGTCTTTCAAGCGCAACCACCGCGCACAAAATCTTCTTCTTATGGACGAAACTAGACTGACCATAAAACAAATCATCGTCCCACAAAACCGCTAACTTCCCACCATAATCAGCCAATCTAACAGAAACACCAGGAGGAAACGTAGGTAGTTCTCCTACCTCCAAATATCTCCACCTGCTTACCTCAGGCTCAGTATCATACCATATGACCATTCTGTTATAAACAGAGTACAAAACATTCTTTATATCGCAGTAAGAAACTGAACGCATATAATTATATTCATCGAACCATTGTTCAACCAGATCCCATCTACTTTCCTTGGGATTGTAAGCAACCACCTCCTTTCTCTCAGTCACCACGTGGAACTTTCCGTCAATACAAGTGCTTTTGGAGTTTTTAAACTTGTAATCTCTTTTGCCCTTGCAAGGGATAGTCTCCCAAACTTGTGTTTTCGTGTCCAACACCTTAAGCGGTTTTGGACTGATTCTATTGTTGTAACATCCTACTACATATATCTTACGACCAATGACGCTAGCTGATATTGACAACTCCTTCACCGGCAGTGTTGGAGCTGGAGCCTCGCGCCAAGTGTGAGACCGGCAATCCAGAACAGAGACGTTAGACGAAGAGGGCGCGTGGATGTTGTAGATATCAGAACCAACCGCCACTAGACTTGAAAAGCACGCTTTATGGAATCTGGGACTCGGGACTGTTGCCAATACATACCCACTTGTGTCATTGGTTAGGGTTTGATCAGGCTTCCTGCAGAGGGTGAACCAGCGGTAACCAGGATTGCATTGAAAGCACACATAGAGACAACTCTCGGTGTTCCCCAAGAGGGACCTGGTCTTGTAAAGATCCGGTGAAGCTAGGAGAGATCGGAAGCTCTTGGAGACGAGTGAGAGAGTTGTATAGTACAACCTTGAGACACGTGCGACGATGCTCAATAGCAAATCATCGGGAAGTGACGTAATTGGGGACAGCTTCTTCTTCTTTTCTAGGGACGACATTGATTTGTTACTTACTCTTCAAAGGAAGAAGATAGCACATTAAAAAAAAAAGATAACACGTTAGGGTAACGTTTTGCGGTTTCGGCGACTTAGAAAATAAAAAGGGAAAATTAGTTTTTATTTTATTTATTGAAGCTCTGTTTACAACAATACTTACAATGTAGAATTCTTTTTGTTTTTCTCTCTACAAAACAAAACATAACTGTACTCAATTCTCTCACTATGTGTTGTTGTTCTGTGGAAACACTTTCTTGATGAACTCAAGAAAACGTTGGGAGTAGAATGTAGGATCAACAGCTGAGATCGAAAGAGAATCAAAGTGAAGAGACTTGTACGCGTGTTCGATCTTCTTAGTCATGTTGTACTCTTGTAAGATGTCTATGATGCCAAGGTATAGCACGACGTCGCAGCAGTCATGTAAAATCTGCTTTTCTTTCTCTTCTCTTCCCGGTATCAGCTCTGCTCTTGCCGGCATGTTCACTCCTTGCTGTATCTGCAGCCTGCATTTATACATAGAGAGATGTTCTCAATAACTGATTCAGGAACTGGACCAAAGTCCATAACCATAACCGAGACCAGGAGTAAATAACTGCCTACAACTCTACATTACATGTCAGCTTCTGTTTCCAGATGAATTCAATTCATCTGATCTACTATACAAGTGTATAAGCTTCGAAATTATAAAGGTTCCTGCTTTTAATTTGTATTCTTAACATAAATTCAGGTGTTTTGGTGCAAGTTTCTATATGAAATTGAGCACCATTGATCCCCCTATGCTAAGTTAAGTCTTAGTTTCTCAGTTGTCGAGTGAATTTGAGAGTTAGTTACCTGGCTGTTCCAGGAAGAAGGAGATCGACTTCTTCATCACCAACAGCGGATGCCCGTAATCTGCTGCCTCTGATATGAGGGCCAGTTACAGTATCGTCGCTTCCCCGAGGAACAAGAACCAATCCTTCGTGGTAAGACAACATGTCATCCTCGATTGTATCTGCTTTCATCATCATCATTATAAAAAAAAAGAACAGAGTATGAATCATTTTAGAGGCGATGAAAAAATATTTTCTCACCGTCTTCAGCAACACTTTCCAACGCGTCAGTTGTTATACTTTGAGAACGAACCAATTGTGATCTTAAGTGCTGTGGAGCTCGATGATGCACACCTAGCAAAAGACTGTAATCCATTATGTTCTGTGCTTCCAAGAACTTGCTATCGATCTCTAGTTGCCTGGTTACACCACGTGGAAACAAATTTTAAAATGCGGAATATGGAGTGACAAAAGTATATATCTTACAACCGGTCCTGGAGAGAGTAATATACCTTAGTAAACCTTCCCGCCAAGAAGGCTCCAAGAAGTAGTTGTAGCTCAGATCCAAATCTTTAAGTATTGTGTTCTCGTCTATCTCGACTTTGTTTGCAGAGCGTCCCAGGGACGAACCTTTAAGGTCAAATCTCCTATGAATTCTTAGATCTGTAAAGAACATGTTACCCATCACCACAAAGCGGAACTGCAATGCAAGAGAGATTTTCAAAGTTAGTTAGTCTTAAAGTTGGATTTGGACTTAAAAATGTTGCTCTAATGCTAGGTTACTACTCATAGATCATATCAAGAGGCAGCAATGTTGGTAATCTCAAAGCTAATGGTAGTAATAATCAAAATCAAAATATATGATTCATTGCTTCAGGACCTTTTGACCACTTGATGGTTTGATTCTGTGAAGGCCAAAGAATTTAGTAATGAGGGTGTTCTCATACGTTTTCACATGATGATGGTAATCTGGAAGCATCCTCAGGAGAACCTACACATAAAATTTTATTAATGTCGATGTTCAATAGATCACATCACAAGCAGAACACAAAGTCTATATAAAAGAAACGGAGAAATGTGAAAACAGAGATGGTGGATACGTATAAGTGGTTACTAACCTTGACTTCCGATTTCCTGAGTGTTTTAATCATGAACCGATCATCCTGAGACAGGAAGAAAACGCTGCCGCTCTTCCCTGGAGAAGAAAGTTCCCTTAAGGTATCATTTCCGCAAATGGACATCATATAATCAGCTGCATCGATCTTGAACATCTCCCTCAGGTTCCTACAAGGTTTAGAATGAATGTAAACACCAAGGACACAAGCATACTACTAAGAAAAAAATGAATGCGCAAAATTTTTTGGTAAAGAAAATTTAGTTCCATAAAATATTAACCTGAATACCATTGGGCAATAGTCCTTCCATTTAAAATCCTCCGAGTGGTGCGGAGGAGTCATCGTGGAGCCAGCTCGAGGAAAATTCATCCAAAAACTAGCCCGTGGTCCAAAGTCTGCGGTCCGTACTTCTCGCCTTTGTATGGGCGTAATCTTCCCCACGGTATATCTAACGTTTGAACTAGTTCAGTGACACAATACTTGGCGCTGAATTTAGAGCTAAAATACTCTCACAGGACACAAGACAAGATTATGGACAAGCATATACCTGATTCCAAGCTGCAAATTGAGCATCAGATCATAACTCCGGTGACCTTTAATAACAACTTCTCCAGGCTTCTTAGCTTCTTTAACAAGTCTTTTGTGTTTCCTTTTTGCTCTTCTGGATGTGCGTGAAAACCCGTTGTTTACCACAAGCTCACTGATCAGAACACCTTGCATATATTCCCGCTCCAAGATCGGTATGTTTGCATTATACTGCACGCTACTTCCGCTATCTAGAACTGCTGTAGATAAATCCGAGTAATCATGTCCTATCACTTTCTCAATAGATACTTCAAGACTCCACCGTCTTTCTAAAGAAACCCTTCCGTTGCGAGACTGTTCTAAGTTTATTAAACTCCCTTTTGAGAGCTTATTATGGTTCACGCCAACTCTAAGGTTTTCCATATTAACCGAAGAAGCAACTTGGTTCTGTCTTCTCAAATCAGGTAAAACGCCTCTTTTCCTAAGAGCATTTAAATAAAACTCTTGCACTGCAGGAACTCTTGTTCCCGCTGAATAAAACGAGCCTTTACCATCTTTCAAACCGCGGGTCCATGTTCCAACATAGCAACCACCATCTCTCCATGTATATACACCAACACCATGCATCATTCCATTCAACCAACTTCCTTCATAGGAGTCTCCGGTGACCCAAGTCAGCGTACCCTTTCCTGACATTTTCCCGCCTTTCATATCCCCCAGGTATACATTTTTATTAGCCCAAGTATACTTGCCTGGACCTTCTCCCAACCCTTGAATCCAAGAACCTTCAAAGACATCACCATTGGGGTAAACCTGATATCCAAGCCCATGTTTCAGATTAAGCCGCCATCTTCCTTTATATGTTAACTTGTTAGCATCCACATAAGTCCCTGAACCGTGCATATAACCGCCTGAAAATTCACCTTCATACCATGCCCCGGAAGCCCATATCATTTTTCCAATTCCATGTCTCATCCCACGCCTCCATTCTCCATCGTAAACGCACCCATCTGACCACACGTACTTCCCTGATCCCTCGGGAACATTTCCAAGCAAAGAACCACAGTAGGATTCGGCATCAGGGAGCAACAGCGTCCTAACTCTGAACCTAGCATCCTCAGAAGTTTCGGGAATTTCTCCATTGTTCAGCGCCGATAGGATCTCTTTCTTAGTAAGTGCATCAACAGATTTTGTTCTTTCTGCAAAAGCAACTGGCCCTCCCACATCAAGGCCAGACATGTAAATCTCTCCAAAGAAGCTAAACGCAAAATTGCTCAGACAAAACCGTAGAGCAAAAAGGCGTGACTGGCTTCAGGGAGAATACTCTTTCAACAAAACATGAGGATAACTCCAGTAAACTGGCAAACTGGGGGATATATAATGTGCTCAGCTACGCTCCGAAGCAGATGCAAGAATCAGGTTCCAAGTCACGATGTTATGAATCTGGAATCAGAATCAGAATTCACTAAAGGAAGTTAAAAAAACTTTTGACGGATATAAACAAATCCCAAACTAATGAGGAAAACATGAAAAAATGTAAGTGGTCGCAAAAGCAAAGACTTTGCTCAAATCTCTATCAAACAAGAAAATTAAGACACGCATCTGATTCTTGGTCCCCACTTGAAAAAAACAAGAACTCATTAAATTTCACAGATAAGCAGAGAAGAGAATGGGTGAGGAGCAAAGAACAAAACCCCCCTTTTTTTACTCTCAAAAGGAAAGCCTTTTTAGGGAAGAAGACGAATCTACAATCATAAAGTCTTCATTAAAAAAATCTTAACTTTTCAATCAAATTCTCAAACTTTTTCAGTTGAATTCTCATTTTTTTTTTTAAAAAAAGAAGAGATTCCACTCACGTCTCCCGAATAAAAGCCATAGTATTGCCAAATTTACCAAACCAACAAAAGCTAGAAAGAATCCTACTTTTTAGGAATTGATCAAAATTGTTCATTACAAGTTTCCAACATTTCAACCTAAAAACTTTGAAATCTCGAATTCAAAATGAAACTCCTTTCTTCAAACCCAATATGAGAGTCGTGTTAATGGAAACAAAAGTTTAAAAAACTTTTATCAACACAATCACACCAAGCAACACCATTTCAATCTTCAATCTTCATCAAAGATGAAAATGAAAGCAACACAAATCAAAGATCCTGGATAAAGACTTCAATCTAAAGAGACCACCAAAGACAAACAATAAGCAAAAAAAAAAAAAAAAATGCCCGAATTCGGAAAACGAAACCCGGATCCGAAAAACCAAATCGAGAGAGAGAGCACTAAAAGTCAGAGTGGTCACAAACCGTACGGAACAAGCTCGAAGCTCTTCTCTCTTCTCTCTTTGTTTCTTCTTCGTCTTCTGTGGGCTTTGTTGGTCAAATTCTTTACTGAAGGAGGAGACACGACTGGACCCAAATCCCGAAGCTTAAGCGCCACAATAACAGCTTCTTATTTCTGAATCCTCTGTTCCATAAAAATTCAAGCTTTTAACTTTACACCAAAATTACCAATATACCCTTTCCAATGTGATCTATCTTTTTTTTTTTTTTTTTTTCTTGATCTAAAACCCACTTAACCTCTCTGTGTCTTGGATTGCAAAAGAGTGGTTTCCTTTATATATATCTCTTAGAAAAGTTTTTGTAGCTGGTGAAAAATAATCAAAGGGTTAATAATTATATATTAACAATCCTCAGATCTTTCTATTTCATTGTGGTTTGAGATATTTTTTTCAAGAAAAAAAAAACAATTAATTGTTTAATGACTTGAGATTTATTATTCAACAACAAAAGAAATTTAAGTGTTTTAGAAGGTACAGATGTTGACCTGCTCTTGGCCGGTGAAGGGAAACATTACATTGTGTTTTTTCTTCCACTTATCCACGTGCGTTCCTATATTTTATGCTCACCAATTTGAGTTTGATAAATAAAAAAAAAGTTGACCAGAAAAATTAACGAGTTTGAAGGAAGGAAGAAAAAAAAACGAATTGATTACAGATTTTACTGCTCGAGAAAATCTTTTTTTTTTTTTTTTTCTCGAGAAAATCTTTTGAAACCAGTGTAAATAAATCGGCATTCTCAATCTCAAATACAATAAAACTAATCGGCATCAAATGCCTAATTTTTTTATTAATTAAGTAACATAAATCTGATTAATAAACGAGATTTTGGGGGGTCGTCATTTCGTATTCAGTAGAAAGTTTTATGCCGCTTTAGGTAATGTTTAATTAGGAAGTATGTATATGTTTGTATTTGGCATTATGATTATAAAAAAAAAAAATATTTACGTTCTCAAACTATCATCAGTTTGCACGTCAATCATACCTACCTACTATATCGGCAACTTTTTTTAATCACATTCTCCTGCAGTTTAAAAAAAGATTTGTTATGGACTAATATGTATATATATAGTAATAAGTATACTAGAAAACACTGCAACCTCTTTAGCTTATAGTCAATTCAACGAAGATCCAGACTTAACGTTAATGATGTTATTGTCATTTATTGGTCATTTCGACCAAACATTGGTATGTTTTGTTCTCGTTTTATCAAATATCATTCACAATATATAGATATATAATTGGGCGAAAACAACTAATTAATTAATAGTCTATGTATACTATATATATAATATAACAAATGAAAGAAAAAGAAGGTGCTAAATGATAGTCGTTGTGATGTGCTATATGATTAACACTTTTACATATCTTTTTCGGTGGATTATTATAATGATGCTGGGATTAGTGATCAGACAAGTTAATTATACTTCGTTTATTATAAGTTAAAGGCCTGAAAAGTATTAACCAAAAAAAAAAAAAAAGGAAGCTTGATTAACATTATAAAAGTACTACTTTTATAACATAACAGAACAAAAAAAGTATGATTTTCCCATGCAACGTACAACTTAAGAATTACATAAGAAAACGCGACAAAAACCAAAAGTATAGAAATAACATCGATCTTACCCTAACCCTTATGAAGTTTTTTTAAAACAGCGTATTAGCATTTATAACTTATATTTTCTCTTTATTTGTAGACTTGTCAGTCGAGGCGATCACACTATAGAAAGATGAAGAAGAAATCAATCAACTTATATCATATTTTCGTTTTTAAAATCAAGAATTACATAATATCTACCTAGCTATCCAAGAACTTAATTTTACATTGTATCTAAAATCAGACAATTAACCAAAGCCACCGATGCAAGTAGTGGGGTTGGCTACCACTAACTCAAAGAAAATTCCATTTATGTTGTCGTTTTCTCTTTGTTGTTAATTCCAGTTTCCCATTACTTTTAATTTATTAATTTTGCGAGACCAAAAAACATTCTTCATCATCAATCATTAATTTCTTTTTTAACTGTAGTTTAACGCGGAGATATGTTCAGTGAATTGAATTAGAGAAGCAAATAGTATGAAAATGATGTATGTTCTGAAGATATATAAACTTCAAACCATTGGCTACTCATAGTTCGATACGTACTTGACATCCGGATACCTTACGGAAAACGTCCAAAAAGAAATTAGTCTCCCGTAGCCTAAAACCATTTACGTGTGACAAAGCCAATGCCATTGGAACAATGACTCGATCTCAATTTTTAAATTCCTTTTAAGTAGACCATACCTTCTCATTTCCTAGAATAAACACATTTGTGGAACTTGTTTTGGTACTAGGTATATTCTTTCTGTCTTGATATGAACCATCTCACCATCGCAGTACTTGAAAATTAAATATAGCAATCAAATAATAATATATTTATATGAATTGAAAGTGTTTATATTAACCGTTATCATAGTTCTAATTAATAACAGTTTGTGCCCTTTGTTTTTAACAAACGACCATGTTTCAAATTATGCCGACGCATCCAATTTTTTAATTAAGCAAGTGATATTATTAGTGAATATTATTTAACAGCAAGTTGGAGGTTTATTATAAGCATAATTTGTAGATATTAGCCGCAGATTTACAACGATATTTCCTCTCTTTTTTAATATATTTTAAAATTAACAAACAAGTTTCTAGCGTTGGAGGAAGACATAGCTAGAGGATTTGGTAAAAAAATAGTCAAAAAACGCAATAGTGACAAGTGCACAATACACGTGGTTACCACGGACAATTTGACCTGAAACATGTTCGAAGTTACAAAACATTTACCATCTAATTCAATAAAATATGGTGTAAAATTCTCATAATTTACTTACCAACCAACCACTAGAGAGGACAACGTTTACATATTAGATATCGAGTGTAAAGTAAATTCATATGACACGATTGGGAGGTATTCTTAAAAAATGGGCATTTCTTCTCTTGCTAGATGCCGACCAAACTTGTTTCATATATATATATATATTTGACTAGTAAAATTGTTAGATTTATCAAGCTTTAGAGCCATTGCTCTTACAAAATTAAGCGAATATAGGTTTTGTTGGCCCCATGATTGATGTCACATTGTGTATAATTCTAGACTATTTATACTTTAAGACTAATATCTTTAATGGTATTTAATTTAGTATTTTGCGTTGGGTCTAGTCACGTCCATTGCATTCTTCATGCAATGACAAATAGAATAGGTTCTTTAGACGATATTAACAACGTATCGTTCATTAAAGTTGATAAGTGACCGTTTTCTATACGAGATGAGTTTTTACATAGCATATATAACCTGCAGCAAGTAAATACCATTTCCACCTTTTATTTCATTAAAGTATTTAAAAAATAATGTATATTTTAAATGCTGTTCAAAAGTATACCGCGCTCATGATTAGTCTCGGTCAAATTGCATGTGGTGTGCCCCAATTCACAGAGTCACACGATAACCCTACCAAGTAGTATTGAAAATGATATGTTTACCTGCAAACAGATAGGAAGTTACAAAGTCCATATGGATTTTTACAAAATTAATTGTTATTTTGTTTAAACAAAAAGTTCATGCACCTCAACGGATAATAAATCGAGTCACAATATCAATTATTGATTTAAAATTTTGATGAAACTTCTTTCGTGGATTGAAATCTAGCACAATATTTTCTATAGATTTCATTTTTTGATAGATCATATATATTATTCTTATGTATCTCTTGTGGGACTTATGAAGGCATCAATATCTAATCATATTCAAATATCAGTAGATAACTTAGTTAAGTATAGATTACAATATCATAGCGTTAGATTATCATGTGGATTATGACCAAAGTGCTTAGTGATAATCTTGTTTATGTCCTAATGGACCTTAATAATTAATATAATATCTCTAAGGCCAATCCTAATAAGTCAATGTATTCTTCTAAATTCTAACTAGTGGTTGCATGTTTGGCTGATTTACCATATCAATGCCAATATATATATATATATATATATATATATATATATGTTTTGATTATGATTGAATAAATTTAATGAATTAGACACTAAGAAGGATGTCCCTATTAAGCAAATGAATGGCTCAAAGCAACCAACAAAAAAACTTAGGATTCCACATACAAAATTTTAAAATATAATATGGCAAAGCTTAGAGAAATACCATAAAATCACACTAAAATAAAATTTTCATTTTTAATATTTGTATGTATAAATGTTACTTAAATTATTATATGACTTTTATAGATTTTTTCGAAAATAAACCTTGCATATATAATATGGAAAAGTGAAATAAAAAGCATACTTTCATCACGCTTTCAAAGTGAGTTTTCCATAACATCACAAAGAAAGCTTTCTAAATTTTTTGATTAGGACTATGATTCTAAAGTTTTTGATGAAATTTTGTAGTTGTAAAATCCATATTGAAACGGACTAAACTCTCATACCCTCTTTCATCAAAACATTTTCTCAAAAACCCCTTGATGTTAAAAAGACAATATTATCCTTAATAAAGGTTGTTAAAGGTTAAATATAATTAAACCAGTAAATGTTCAACGAAAAACATAGTAGCTCAGTTGTTGCGAGCTTCATGCGCACGCGCGCGCGTCCAGGGTTCGAATCCTATTGGGTACAACTGGGTACAACTGGTACACCTAGGATGTTCGATTTTTATTTAAAAATTGTTAGAGGGGTAGTTTCGTCCTTTCATTAAAGAAGAGGGATATGTAGAATTAAAGTGGATATGGAGAAAAGAATTTTTCAGATAGAGGTACCAGAGAATTAAATCCTATTGAAACCAATCTGCTATTTATAAACTTAAAATGTAGCTTTATTAAATTCGGTAGTAATAAAAAGAAATAAAAGTATTTATTTGTGAAATTTAAAATTTTGAGTGCAATGTATTAATATTGTTTTTGTATCAATATTTAAATATACGGATTGTACTATTATCCTTGGTAAATGAAAAAAAAAACCCATTATTAACCTTGTGTGGAGATTTCGGAGGACAAAACAGTATTATTAAAGAGACAGATTGACAGAACATCATTCTCTTGATTTCAAAAACATCGTACAAAACTTTTTGATCATGCATTGTTCTCCTGTCACTTTCATACTCTGTTATATCACCCACCCAAAACATACGGTATACAGAGTCCGTGACTTACTACTACTGTAACACGTTAAAAAAAAGGAACTTCTAGTTTGATTTTTTTTTTTTTTTTAATGTAACTACTGATAGTTTCGGCCTTTTGGGCTTCAGAAGCCTAAATAAACAATTGACAGATTTTGAAGCGCAAAATATTGTATGTAGATGTTTATAGTTTAGACGAAGCTAATGGGAATGTTGATGAAAACGATGAAGATTCGCGATAACAAATACTTGCTCTGGTTTTAATTACACAAATACCGTAGCCTGAACATTACTCTTTTGTTTTTTCCCATCTAACTAACTTGAGATTTAGGAACACATACATGATACATTTTTGAAGCCAACTTGAATGGGCCGGGGGATTTAGCAACAATTTCATTTAATTTAATCAAAGGAATTGTTGAGGATTGTAAGTAAGAGTTGTGTCAACGGCGCTCATTGTTTGACAACGGTTCGGTCTCCCACAATTTTAGTGCGCTTTTCCTATGCACACGCGAATCATTTACTTGCCCCCATTCATCAACCCTCAATTTCCCTAATTTCTGTTACCCTTTTCTGCTAGCTTTCCTTTTGCAAAATTTTTTAAGGAATGCGAAATACCTAAAACAAAACAAAACAAAATCCTAATGCTAGATTAAGACATATGTACGTATATGTAGACACTAATCAATTTTTTTTTTTTTTTGGAAATTTGAAATTTTAGGATAATAGTGATTTTGAGAATTTTGAAAGTTTGGGCCGATCACTAGGTAGAACCAATTTTTTTTTTGGGTTATCAACTAGGTGGACACGAAATTTTGGAGCACAATAAACACAACCAAATAAATCACTAAGCTTTGTTAGTTAGGTGATCAATCGTTCCAGCAAAGATAAACGTAATGCGTTGCGTCCTATTATGTCTGAAAATATTTTGGGACTCTTGTTTCTTATAAGAAGGAAAATGAAAGAGTCCTTTTTAATTTAACAAAACGAATCAAGTTATTAGTTTATTACCATGACACGCAGTTAGATACGAATATATATCACAAAGATTGCATACGTAATAAAAATGAATAACTTTACTGTTTATGAAGAATTTAAAGAATTAATTAGGTTCGTGACTACGTGACAGCTCAGGTACATGACTTAAAGTATTGAATAAAGAAATTACGTAATTTTTGAACATGTCATCAGCTGATGAGTGTATTAGTTTATGTCTGTGAAAACTGAAAAAGGCAATATTGGTAATGGCATATTCCATCGGATGATCCAAAATTCCAAGCATATTCACGTAAGACTCCCCTTGTTTCCATCATCTGCTTCCACTTATATTTTTTAATTTACTTTTTCATGCTCTAGTCTTTACACCATATATTTATTCCCCTTTACTTAAGTTCACCAATAATCTACAGTATTTTCCATTCTTTATTTGTTTTGTTTTATTGTTTAACAGTACGTAAAATCTGGAAGGCAAAACAAAAAACTAGAATAATGTTATAAGACATGCAAGCTAAATACGTGTATAGATACATATGATACCAAAACATAAAAACATATACGATCTATTAACAGCATACAAAAGATTCATCATTTTATACAATATATATCATTTATAAAGAGCATTAATTAACAAACATGAAATATATTGGTTAATTGTTACAAAAAAGTTAGTTTTTTATACGAAAAAGAAATGAGAAAAGGTGGAAAGAACACTATAAAGCTTATGTAATATGTGGTTTAGGTGTGTGTATCTTTTAAAATGTCTTCATGACCAAAGACAGAAAAAAAAAAAGTGAAGTAAAAGCTATAAAACCCCCCTAGCAAGCCTCCATTGTTGAACCCTCTCTTAAATCTGGCACAAAAACAACACAAAACAGAAGAAAAAATGGCCATCCCCTAAGGCGACGAAGAATGAAAAACCTCTAGTTTAATTATCTAGATGTTATTCATATCTCTAGGGGATGGCCTATGTACAAAACAAATTTGAATACCCTCTACAGTTAAGCGGTTTTGTGTTCATGTAAGGAAAGTGTTTTATGATATGGAGCAATGAAGATTGCAGAAGGCTGATGATGAAGAGACAGCTGATTCAGACAGCGAGTTTTGTTTATCTCCCTCTCGAAATTGGGCAACTTCTATCCTTTGGCAAGCTTCGGTTCCCCTCGGAATCAGCAGATTATGTACCTCTCGAGTTATGTAATACTCTCTCTTATCTACGTTTTGTTTATCTCTATTATGTTTGTGGTGTATCCAGTCCCGTAGTATGGTGTTCTTTGTGTGAGGGATAAAAGGAAGGAATATCAGAATTTGAGATATAAATTAAAATGGGGTGTAGTTTTGTTTTATTGGAGATTTTATATGTTTATCATTGACTATCTAAATAATTTTTTTGCAGAATAGTCGGGCCTAAGATCTTAGATGTGCATGCTTTTGTCAAAATTTGTTTCCGAATCTCTTTATAGTGTGATTTCCGTTTTCTGTTTGAGACTAAATTAAAAAAGCATTGTTTTTTTGGTCGACAACGGGTACCGGCCAGTTTAAAAAATATATCGAGTCACAACTGGTACTCGTAATTTGGTTAAACGATGTTAATTTATTTCACTTTACGATGTTAGTTTCATTCCACAAAAGTTTCAGCTATTTGTTGCTTCCATTTTATCACTTTTAGTACTTGATAATTTACTAGAGGAAATCTTCTAATTGGAAGAGGCCTATTACAAGGGAAAATATATTGTAATTGGTTCTTTTTTGACGAGTATAGTTTAAATTGACATGTACAAGAATTACCAGAATTACGGAAGCAAAAACATGCCACATTACGAATACTGTATTTGAGTAATATATATATAATGTTAATGAAAGGCCACGAAGTTTAAATGACCTCAGCCAAGAAAGTCGAAACCTTCCGAATTTTAGTAATTGTTTTCAAATTTGGGCGTCTCACACATGGGAGTGGTATAATAAAATGGTCCGACCACATACTTAACCAGATCCTTGAAAACCATGAATGGTCGAACTAGCTTCACTCCGGTTAGACCATCCCCAAAATTGGTCGGAATGTCACATGACTGGTCCGGAGAAGACACTAGCCGGACATTACATTGTTGAGGCTTGAGATCCTTCCCGCCGTAGAGGACATTGTTGACGATTAGATCGAACTGGCCTCTCTCATCTGTCTTGTCGCTGCCATAGTATCTTACTCTTCTCCTCTCGTCCATACATGTGATTGATACCACTGCCCCTGAAAGATTCAAAGTGGAATAATTTGTTTAATTAAAGCCGGTGGTCTTGAGAGTTTTCTCACGGTTTGCATATAAGAAACAGAAAAAAAAAAACAAATAACAAGAAAACTTATTTTCAATATTTTTGAACGTGATATTTAGTTTCTGTCTTGGCCATAGCCTTTCTAGATGTAAACCGTAATTAATAAGTTTTGGTCATACAACAACCATAACTGATGTTTGAATTTTTATGTTATGAGTGATTAATACAGAAAATCAAATTTATTGGAACTATTAATGTATACCTTTGATGGGTTCAGAACCGTTGATCCATTCGCCGTAGTTCAGAGAGCAGTCTTGGCACATAACTTTTCCGGCAACGTGAATCACATCAACGTCGTTATACGCCGTCGTCGTGGTGATATGACTCACACAACTCACCAGAAATAATATTTCGATTAGCAGAACCAACGTTGTGATCTTCTGCGCCATGACGACTTCTCTTTTGTTTCGATGATTTTGAGACAATGCTCTCTGATGTAAGAAAGACTACTTCATATATATAATATATAAATTGAGACCTTTTGGTTAAGGGAGGAAATTATGTTATATATGTGTAATGTGTGGAAGGGCACTACGTCTAGACGTGCGCTCCAATTAGTATTATGGTCTCAATCATTTCTTGATTAAAAAACTAATTTTATTTCAATTCGTTTACCGTATGAGTTTTATATTATACAAAAAATAAAGCATGAAATGTTTATACCCTCTGTCTCATAAAATTGATGTTTAGAAGTTTTTACACATTTAAGAAAATAATGATTATTGAGTTTAAATATATTTTTTCTTTGACTAAAGAAATATTATTTAATTTTAAACCAATAACAATTCAAAATTTTAAATATTTTGAATGATTACTTCTTGAAATTTACAAAACATCAATCTTTGTGTGACAAAAAAATATCTCAAAACATCAATTTTTACGAGAAAAAGGGAATATTGGTTTTTCACAAAAATATGTGAAACCTTTTGCCGGTAGCATTATGATTATGAACCTTCTTCAGTTGACCAAATCATTGTTGTTAATTATTAACCTTCTTTTTAATTCTCTCTTTTGGTAATTGTCACTACAAAGCCAAAGACAATGTGTAAGTGATAAAAATAAAAAAGTTCACAAAAGGCCTCTCCTCAAACGTATCCTCACCACATGTATACTTTTCTTCCTCCTCTTTTCGCTCCACTTTGCTTACTTTAACACATCAAACAAACACACACACACACACATGCACACACACAAAAAGCCTCTTCTTGGTTTGAATCTGATACCTCATACACCAACAACAATGGAGTCTCTAAATCTGTTTATCTCTCTCTTTCTGTTCTCATTCTTATGTTTCTTCTCAGGTAATTATAGAGCATATTCATCTAAATATATAGCTCTTAATTAATCACATAAATGGATTCTCTGAAACCCATTACTAATGATTAATGTTTTGAAGGTGCTGAATCGGATCATCTTCAACATAGTAACTCAAAGAGCTTGAGACCGAACAGGCTGTTCGTGTTCGGAGATTCCTATGCAGATACAGGAAACATAAGGAAGTCTCTCTCCGATTCTTGGAAAATTCCTTACGGCATCACTTTCCCACAAAAACCCTCCGGTCGTTTCTCGGATGGCCGTGTCGCCACCGATTTTCTAGGTTCTCTCTGACTCTCTCTCACACACTTTTTTTTTTGTTCACAATAAATGAGGATATGGATGATGTGGTTCGGCCACCAAAATTCAACACCAACACTAACATCCTAACGTATGGGCTCCGGCCATACTGTTTTAGGTTACGTAGGTAGATTAATATCCTAACGTATCAAAAAAGGAAAAAGTATGAGTATGTTGTTACTAGCTACCATAATGCTGACGTGGAAATATATAAGTTCAGTACATACACTAGAAAATTTATTCAACATTTATTGGGTATGGTTTTGTATTAGATTAGTAAAATTACCATGTGCAGTATTCAATCTCTTTGTAAAAATAAAAAAGACAAGAAACTGCACATTTTGTTTGAATTCATGATCAGTAAAATTACCATGTGCAGTATACACGTATTTTTATTTTTCGCTTTTTTAAAAATTCTACACATTATTTGCATTTACGATGTGTTAATTTTTGGACAACTATAACGTTTTTGATTTAATTTTTACACCAATCTTTTCATCCGTTGTGTGCAGCAAGATACTTGGGGATTAAGTCACCGATCCCATACACGTGGAAGGATTACGCAGGAAAGGAACGGCTATTGTACGGGATGAATTATGCATACGGAGGAACAGGAGTGTTTAAGACTAAAGATAATCCATTGCCAAACATGACAACTCAGATTGATTATTTTGAACGCATCCTTACCGCCGGCAATATCTACTCTCCCTCCCATCTCCCATCTTCCCTCGCTCTCGTCAGCGTCGCCGGCAACGACTATGCCACTTTCATGGCCCTAAAACGCCCACTGACCGTAAGTAAACACCATATATATTTCGGTCCGCACTTAACTAGGATCCCATTTTTCAATATGAAAACATTAATTAAAACAAAAAAAATAAAATAATATAATACTTTAAATTTTGTTAGAAATTGTAAACGTAAATATGCATGACATGCAAAAGTAAAGCCAAATTGTTCTTGTAGGAGTTACCGGCATTCATGCAGCAAGTCGTTGGTCAAATTGAGGTAAACGCGAGACGCATCCACAAGTTAGGAGTGAAGAAGATAGCGATTACTTCAATGCAGCCACTCGGATGCCTCCCTAGCATCACCGTCTTTACCTCATTCCAACGTTGCAACGCCACAGATAACATATCAACGAATCTTCACAACTATTTGTTGCATAAAGCCGTCGCCAGGCTTAACAATGAGACCAAGCCCTCCACTTTCGTCGTCCTTGATCACTACAACGCCTTCTTGACCGTTTTCAAGAACAAAGGATCGGAACCGGGTAAACCAAAAAAAAAAAAAGTTGAAATTTTGGATCCTAAAAATGTTAATCTTTTTTTTTTTTTTTTTATTCAAAATATTTTACGAGGTTTGTGAATCGCCAGGTGTTACAAGGTTTGGGAACCCGCTGGAACCGTGTTGTGTTGGGATCGACAGCAATCACGACTGCTCAAACGTGGACGAGAAGGGTGAGAAAAAGTACACAATTTGTGAAGATCCAAAAGGTGCCTTCTTTTGGGACATCTTTCATCCGACCGAAGAAGGATGGAGATCTGTTTACTCGGTTTTACATAAAAGTCTCAAGGAAGTTTGGATTTAAGAGTAAGACTTAAATTAAAATATTTTCCATCATTGGTGTTTCTATGTCTTCCTTCACTAAATTGTGTTTATAACATTTGTCTCGTCTTGTCTTTGTAGCGAAGAGAGTTTTCAAGTCAAGCGCTCGCTGGTTATATGGTGCATATTATAAGGATCGTTGAAGTCATGGATAAAAGCAATTGGTTATAAGAATATTAAAAAGCTTCTATTGATCTTTTTCAATCACAAGCTGGTCTTAAATTGATAACTTGAGACTAGAGAAGCTTAAAATACTTAGAGAAAAGGATTTTGTCAGTGGATTTAGATTCGATGCAACATAGAAAACAACACCAAGTCCCAATTTTTTTTATCAGCTCTCTATAGAGATCGACAAATCTCACATGTTCCATGTTGTAAACAAACACAAAGTTCCAATTTTTTATTTCTCCTACACACAAGAAAATAATAAAATAATAATTTGATTATCAAAACGAGCAAAGATTCAATTTATTTTCCTTCTGCAGCTACTCCAATGAGAATCATAGGGATCGAAGCAGATCTAATTAAGTTTCAGGTCGGGTCAGATAAACCCTAGGAGAGTGATATACCGGGAGGTTTTTGGGATAGTGAGAAGCACGATTCTGTTGTTAAAATAAGAGTTTTAGCGAAGGGTGTGATTTGGTACGTGTTATCATTAATTAATTAATTAATTTAAATTGAGTTATGAGTGTACTTTGCCTATTAAAAAAAAACCTTCTAAATCAGGTTTATATTTTGATATTTGATTCTCATAAAATTATATCAATTTAAGTTTTGTTGGACATTAAAAAAAAAGTTGTTACAGTTTAATTAAATGCATATGACAAATGTCATGTGTTCACGTGCATCCAAAGCTGAATATCTATCATATTTCGAATATTGTAAGAACTTAAAATCCAATGATTCGATCAAACCAAATAAAATACATAATTATATTAACCCAAATATAAAAAAGGGACTCGATATGAAATCAAAGGATAAAGGAGAGATTGTTACATCAATCTGACTTAAACCAAACAAGCTAAGACCCAAAGTCTCAAAGAGACAAAGAGTGGTGCTGTTAAAACTTGGTGGCGAAAGAAAGACCTTCCTCGGCTAACACGTCAAGACTCTCAACGGAAGGTTGTCCTCGTGCCACTTTAGCAATAGCCTTGTATTCCTCTTTAGTTCCTCCTTCGAGAAACACTCCAACTACTTTCCCGTCTTTAACCCAATACGTCCCAAACTTAGGCTTTGGAGTTTTGGGGTCAGTATCTCCAAAGATTACAGATTCTCCAACGTTGTCCCCATAGAATTCCCACGAGAGGTCGAAAAACCGAGAGTAGAAATAGGGAAGATAATCGTAATCTGGAACAGTTTTCCCTTCCTCAGCTGCTTTGATTGCCTTCAAGAACCATAGAGATACGCATCATTAGGTCAAAAGAGTTCGATCGATCGGTATATATATTCGATTAAAGAATCAAGCTGGTAAGGCTCTTACTTTGACTGCTTGTCCAGCAGATTTGCGAGCATTGTCGGCGTGTTCAACACGCCTCATCTCGCCATACATTTTCATGGGGAATGTGGCTACATCTCCAAGTGCGTATACGTCAGGTAGGCTTGTTTTGAAGAACCCATCAGTCTACAATAATAACGAATAATCATTAATCACTCACTACTAATAATGGTAATTGACAAGAGCTCTGTTTTTTTTTTTTTTTTTGAATAACACAGACCTTAATTCCACCCTTCTCCTCTTCAAGTTGGCCTTTGAAGAGTGAGGTGACCGGTTTACCACCGACACTGGCGACCACAATGTTAGCTTCTAGGGTTCTTCCACCCTCTAGTATGACCTCCGTGACCACTCCATCTGAGTTGGTGTTAAATCCGGTGACAGCGGTTCCCTTGATGATTTTGATTCCCTTGTTGGTTAAGTAAGCCTCATAGAATGCAGACATCTCCGGGGTGAAAAACCGGTTCACTATGCAACGATCAAACAGAGGAAAATATCTATGTTAATGAAAACTTCTTTTGCAAAACTGATAACTCCTAGTATCTTGAAATGAACCTACTAATATATATCCAATGTAAAATTATTTAGCTAATTTTATTTTTTGTTAAGCATAAAACTTACGAATCCAAGGTTCTGGAAAAACAATGGTCACTTCATGGTTATTAGCCTTTAGAGAAGAACTCATCTCAAGACCTAAGAAACCGCCGCCAATAACCACGGCCTGTCCGTTTTGCACATATAGTTCCATAGCTAACGAAAGCTCATCATTGTCATCGATTTCTCTTAGGTAGAATATATTCTTAACATCTGCTTCTGGGATCCCAAGTTCTGACAGTTTGACGTACTGCAAAATATATTGAGATCAGTCGCAAGAGGAACTTAGAACGTAACAAAGAGAGAGAGAGAGAGAAGGTTAAGTATTGTGCTCACAGTAGAACCGGTTGCAATGAGCAAAGTTTGGTACTTGTAAATTGTTCCATCATCACTAACAAGTGCCTTGGAAGCAAGATCTGCTTTGACTATCTCTGTGCTCACAATTAGATCAATCCCTGTAAATGAAAAATTATCTCAGAATCACCAAAAACATTGCGAGTGGAAAATTACCGAGATTTCTTGGAGAAGACGGAAACCAAAACATTACCTTTTTGTTTGTACCAATGAGGGTACTGCTTCTCTTCACCAGTTCCAGCACAGCAATAGACACTCGCAAGGGTCGGATTGACTGTAATGGTGATCCAAGTTAAACCAAAATCTTGTAAGGAAATAATAGTTAAATCTATTGACAGAGATGTTATATAGTTAAAAAGGTTTACCTGAGAGGTCAATATATACTTTGGTTAGTTCAGGACGCTCAAAAGGAGACACCTATTGACAAACACACAAAACAAAACATGGTTATGGCCTTATTTCTAGGAGACACCAGGGTTCAGGAGTCTAAAATAGGTGTCTGAAAACGTACTGGTTCCTTGGAAATGATTGCTAGTTCACCAGGGTTCAGGCCCTGCTTCGTAAACTCTCTCGCCGCGTAACCCTGTGATTCGGAAATGCCAAAACAAAAGCCAAAAAAAAGTCAAATCAAAGCATAAACAGTGGACTTTATGTAAAAGTGAGAACCTAGATCCAAAACTTCTTAGTTATTAAAAAGAAAAAAAAAAAAAAAAAAAAAAAAAAAAAAAAAAAGTGAGAGCAGAATCCAAGAGATCTAGAGAGAGAAATTCCAAAGCAAAGCACAACCGCGAAATAAGCGATGATTCGTCGATAAAAAATGGTATAATCATCAACAAACTACAATGCTATCGAGTTGATAAAATTAAAAACGTTAGTACACAAAGATATATAATCTATATATACTAATTTGTATTTGTGTTGTATTGTGTCACTATCGGATTTAAATTCGATAAGATATATCTTGTTAACGAAAAAAAGATGTGAAAAATGGAGCAAAGCAATTTACTTACGGCGGCTACACCACCTCCAATGATCACGTACTTGTAGCTCTTCTCTTCCGCCATTGATGAATCAAAACTTCTTTCTCAGTTTCTTTTTGGTATGTTAAGAGGAAAGTGACTTTAGTTTTATATATAGTGGAGTGGCGATAAGGCTATCGAGTGTAGGTGTCTGAATTGGACTTGACCCGATTTGTTTAAGGCATATTGATCAATTGGATATCATTATTATGTATTAGTGGATAATAGAATAATCATATTGGAAAGACTATAATAATATCATCCATACCTTTAACGTTCCTAAATTAGCTATTATAATCCGAGAAAATGACCTGCTGACGAACTCACATGAAAAAAACGTATATATCACGTTGGAATTGTCTGCCCTCTCCTATAACGACGAACTCCGTTTAATTTATTTTACTCCAAAAAATCAAAAGATTTGTTATATAAACGTGTATACTATATGGTGGGTAGATTGATAAATTAAATAATTATTTAGTTAATCATATATTTTCAGAGTGTCAGACACTTGGAGTTATTAGCTCAAATCTCAATTTCATTGGCGTTATTAATTCAAATCTCGATTCCGTTGGCGTTATTAGCTCAAATCTCGATGAAAATTTAAGGACATCATTAAATGGGAGAATTTTTTTTTATGTTTTTAGATTAAATATATAGTGAAAATAATGTTAGATCAGTTGTTAAAATCATAGGTAAAAAAATGGGAGAACTAATTATGGTGTTCTTAGAATAAAGATATAGTGAAATAATATTCATAAACATTTTACAAATTATAAAAACTTATAAAATAACATTTAAATTACTTACTTATATAAAAGCAATTGTATACTTATAAATTAATATAATATTCTTAAACATATTACAATTATAAAAACTTATAAATTAACATTTAAATTGCATACTTATATAAAAGCAATTGTATACTTATAAATTAATATAATATTCTTAAACATTTTACAAATTATAAAAACTTATAAAATAACATTTAAATTGCTTACTTATATAAAAGCAATTGTATACTTATAAATTAATATAATATTCTTAAACATATTAAAATTATAAAAACTTATAAATTAACATTTAAATTGCATACTTATATAAAAGCAATTATATACTTATAAATTAATATAATATTTTTAAACATATTACAATTATAAAAACTTATAAATTAACATTTAAATTGCTTACTTATATAAATGAAATATTTTCTTTTTTTCCAAAAAATCTCGTCCAATCACATGAAGCCACGTCAAATAAGAATTGGGCTTAGATCAGTTCTACATCAAGAACTAAAAAAAGTGTTCTAAGCCACTATTCATTATTTTTATAATTTTTTTGGGCTAAGAACACCCTTGGTGTTCTCCCATTAATAATGGCCTAATAGTACTAGTATTTAGCGCAAATCTCAATGATACAGTGATTAGCCACATCCTAACAAATCAACTTTGAAATGTTTACTATGATTATTACATATAGATGTTGCTGTTAGAATTTGCTTTCGCAGTTTATGCTTTTGAAGAAGTCCAATCACGGACAACCATCGTGGCATAAATTAGGGGTGGAGGATGCAAGGAATCATGTTATATAATGACATTAATGGATCTTCACCTTTCTTTTTGTTCTTTCTTTGGTACAATAATAGCAACACAAGGTAAGGAAATATAATGAATTGGACTCAATCTCATTTGGGGAAGATTTGGACTGAAGGCTTTGATACCATGACAAGCTGTAAAACTACATTTTCTTGAACTGAATATTCATATATGCAAAATCCAAAGCTAAACTTATATAGACAACATAAAGTGACCAAATGAAAACTAAGGATACATATTTAGATCTTCTCGTGACATATATTTGGGGTAAAATGATATCACGGTTTCTTTCATCTCTTCGGCTCTCGTACCTCTATAAAGAAGATAGATGAAGGAGATGGAAATTACGGGTGATGAGGCCACAGAAAAGCTCCGATTGCAAAAGCTCGCTTCTCATTGAGAGTATTGTCATGGAAGGCAAGAAGTCCGTAGTCTGAAAGAAGCAAATCCAATCTCCACT
Source organism: Camelina sativa (assembly GCF_030686135.1). NCBI lineage: Eukaryota > Viridiplantae > Streptophyta > Magnoliopsida > Brassicales > Brassicaceae > Camelina > Camelina sativa. Next base: position 3,707,324 of record NC_141880.1, read on the forward strand.
CTTCCATCTCCTCGTAGTCCTCCTTCTTGTACCTTGGGTAATGCAACGGCATCTTAAATCCACTGTTTGAGGCCTTTACGACACCGTTTTTGTCAGGATTCTCAACACTTGCTTGCTTGTTGGCATGGTTGAGAAAGTTGAGAAGCCATCTCACGTTTCCCATCTCTCCCTCTCTCTCTTGTTTATGATCGATTGTGTTTCTTGTGTGATTATTATTATTATATATAGAGAGATAGCTAGCTACCGTGGGATGGATTACGTGAATAGAAAGAGAGGACAAATTACATGAAGTAAAAGGAACAATTTCAAATATACCATTATACTTATATATGCCACCTCACTTGTTTGATTCAGGAAGGAATAAGGGGAATGAATTGGGTTTTAATTATTGAAGAGGTTATATTTGTGATTAAGAACAATACCAGAAAGGGGAAGAGAATCTCGTCAAGAGATGATGTATACATGGAGTAATAAATTTGTAAGCAATTAAGTAGCGTTTGGTGAAGAGTCCCGTAAAAAGAGCTTATCATTTAGCAATGAATGGAATTGCGTGCGTAGATAATTAATTAAGAAGAAGATGTACGTAATTAAGAATTCATAATCACGAATATTTCTGGCCGTATATACCTATACGTCACATTCAATTATGTCATGTTATACATAAATATCTTTAATGATCATAAACCGGAAAACGTAAGAGATGTTAATGAATTAAGGAGGTGAATTATATAAGCTAGGATCATGACTCAGGGAGCTCCAACGCTTTCAGATGCCCCAGTCAGAAATTAAAATTTATGCTCCTTTCTATGCGTTTTTTCCTTAATAAAAACAATTATTTTCTTAGCCTATAAATTTTGACATATAAAAATATGATGTCCTTGCTTATGCTATGAACCAGACATGTCTCGACTAAACCGATGTTAATAATGTTCTTTGACTCTTTCTGGTGTTTGCACTTTGCACTACGCTAGTTGAAGCTAAATAATGCAAGTAGCCACCACCCACAAATATAAAAAAACATGCTTTATAGCACCAAAAACATATTAGCTTTTTGAACCACTATGACTGAATAATAAAAAATTTGAGGTTATGATGATTAAGAATAAAATTTTATAGTAGTTAGCGTTTTAGAGATGGCATGATATATCTTGTTAAACTTTATGTTAGTTATGCATGTATCACATGTATCATCCGCGTTTTTTTTTGTTTTGTTGATAAAACTCCACAAACACAAACATTAACAACAATGTCAAAAACGTGTTTACGTGAAAAAATCGAATGTTCAACGAACTAGTTTGATATGATGCTGAAATAGTAACGTGAATATGATATCATTGACAACTTTGACTATATATCTCTATCTTCCATGGTCCGTTTTATTAATGAAAAAAAAAATAGTCATTGAGTAAATCATTAAATTGATCGTGGAAAGCGAACTGTCAAAGGACTGTAGACCGCAGGATCTATTACACGTGGATATTTAAACGGTCAAGATGACATGTGAAAAGCAGAACCATCGAAACAGTTGACTTTTGTTGTCAATGTTTAGTCGTCGACCACAGAATTGATTGCATCACAAGAAACAAGACTAATGATGTCCCAAAAACCACGAACTGTGATCTGCGTCGGAGACATCCATGGAAACATCTCGATGCTCAATGACCTCTGGCGTAATCTTCAATCGACTCTCAAGTCAGATTTCAGCTCAGCTCTCGTCATCTTCCTCGGAGACTATTGCGATCGTGGACCGGAGACTCGAAAAGTCATCGACTTCTTGATCTCTCTGCCGGAGAAACATCCCGTGCAGACCCACGTCTTTCTCGCCGGTAACCATGACTTCGCTTTCGCTGGGTTCTTGGGTTTGTTACCTCGTCCTTCAGATGGGTCTGATATTGCGGAAACGTGGAAAGAGTATGCAAGAAGCGAGGAGAGAGAAGGGTGGTATAAAGTTCAAGGGTTCGAGGATATGCATCTCCAAAGTAGGAGATGGGCGGGGAATATTAGGGTTCAATTCGATTATGGAGAGTATGGGGTGGTGTACAATGGATCGATATACGATGCTGTGTCCACTTTTGAATCCTATGGCGTCCCTCATGGATCTTTTGGTAACATTTCTCCACCGATGTGTTCTGCTTCTTCTCTGTATCGTTATACTTTATTTGGCACGAACTGTGAATACACTTTAAATGGTTGAAGCTTTCTAGATTTGGGGTTTCATGTCATCTCTTGAGATAGTGAAATTATGATATTTTAAAAAGACTATTTGGGATCGTTGCATTGGTTTTAAAACTTGCTTGTTTTCTTATATAATCCTTTCTTTAACTTGATAGATTTGACGAATGCTGTACAGGAGAGTCACAAGAAGTTCTTGACCAATATGGTATGGGTCTATGAAGAGGTAATTAATTAAGGGCTATTTCTTCTAACCATTACATCATGTGAAGTTTGTAGGAAAAGAACTTGAGTGGCTATAAAACAAAGGATGTCTGATTTAGCGGGGTATAAGCTTAATTAATTACGGAGGAAAATGTGTTGTAGACTATAGTAGTTATCATATTCATATGTTTCTATTTGGTGATACTATTGCAGGATGATGTTTGTATAGAAACAGAGGAAGGGTTAAAGCGTTGTAAGTTGATAGCCGTACATGCTGGTTTAGAGCAAGGAAAAAACGTAGAAGAACAGCTCAAACTATTGAGAGCTAAAGACACAAGCATGGCAAGGATACAACCTCTAACTGGTCGGAAAACCGTTTGGGACATCCCACAGGTTTAAACAAAAACATTGAAAGAACCAAACTTGTGTTAATTAATTAACATTTGCCTAACTAGAAATCTCTTTGAATGATTTTGTTTTCTCTGAAACTTTCTTCAGGAACTGGATGAAAAACAGACTATTGTTGTTAGCGGCCACCACGGGAAACTTCACATCGAAGGCCTGAGACTGATCATCGATGAAAGCGGTGGATACGCGAATAAACCTTTGGCTGCAATTGTTCGTCCTTCTAAGAAGATTATACGTGACACCGATAATATTTCTAATTAAGTATCTCATGTCTTTATATTTTCTAAGCATTCGGTTTGCTCTTTCGTTGTTTTCTTATTTTGTACTTTTGCTCATCCAAAATTATCATATCTACAAATAATCTTTAAGAAAGAGATAGATATACCGATTGAATTATTCTTGTGACTTATGATAAATTTTATTAGAAAACTACAAATGTTATATTGAAAAATATCTGAAGTGTATTTATTTAGTATTGAATCAATCTTAGCACTTTTTAAAGACAAAAAATTAGTAGAATTTTATTAATTTTTTTTTATTAAACCAACTACTAGCTAGTCGGCCTCAAGATATTGTCATCTCGTATCCGCACAGCTGTGGTCCAGTGGTAAAGAAGAATTGGGGAAAAGTTGGAAGGAACTAACCCAGATTCGATCCATCCTAGAAACGAGACTAATAGCACATAAAACCATTTCCACTCCTGTTGCTTAAATTAAACTAATCATATAATTAATATTTAAATAATCAAAGCAATCCAATAAGAATTTAAACAAAATCAGCCTTATACACTAGAGAACTCTTATTAAGGTTTCTTTATTTATCAAATTTTAAATTTTATTATTTATCAAATCTTTAAAATTATTAAATAATTCAAAATAACAAAATAATTCTTCAATTACTTATATATTACATTAAAAAATTAACAAAAAAAAAAATTTACATGATTCAGAACCTTCAATATCAGCACATATTTGTGAGAAATCCTCGTCATTAACCACAACCTTGATGCCATCAGGAGGGGATTCGTCCAGACTCTTCAGCTCCTTGGCAAGCTGCTTGATAACATTAGGTGGTAGATTCTCATTACTTGCCTGCGCACCAATGAAGACAAATCAGTACAGGCACACCTTAAAAGGCTTTTCAGAAGTTACCAAACAAGCACAATTCATAGCAAGAAATAGAGAGTGAGAGTTACCATGGAGAATAATAAGCACAAAAAGGACCCTCCGGAAAAGCTCTTGTCCACAGAATCAGATAAGCAGGGCAAAGCAACAATGTGATAAGATCCTTTTTCTGGTCTTCAAGGCTCAAATGCGATGAAACTGTTAAAGAACCAAAGCCAGCAAAAAGGTTATTAGCGTCGATTAGTTAACAGATTGGTCTAAGCAACAACATTCATTCACAGCATAAACGTTTCATCAACATATCAATTTGTCAAAATCATTAATTCAATACCAAAACCGTAATGAATTATTAAGAATAGTAAGGCAATTGAGCAAAGCGGGTGAAGAAAAATATAAACTTGAAGCTCATTGGAGAAGAGTGAAGATACGAATTAAAAATACTGAGCAAAGCTGTGAGTATCTCCAGTGGAGATGCTCTAAACGACGAACCATACACGTTTATTATCTCCCGCAAAATTTAATATATTATTTCATCGTTCATACAAAGTTACCAAAGTATTCTTTAACATTAAACATGATGTGAGCGATGATTCTCTTTGTGGAACTAATCCAGGTATAGATGTTCATGGAGTTAAAAATTTACGTCATCATGTCTTCCCAACGATTAAAAACTGAGATCAAGTTGGAGTTTTAAGTAAGTTTCATAAACCAAGAAAATCTAGACAAGATAACAAAAACTAAGTTATGCATTAAATAGACACTACGATTATATTGTATTTGGACATCATAATAAAATATCTCATTTATTAACAACTCCATACTCTTTTTATATTAAATATTATTAATACTCTTTTGGTAACAACAGCAGCTATTAATAATTAAATATTACTATTATTTTCAGTGTGAAAAAATCGAACATGGATATTATTTGGAAACATATATATAAAGAGACACAGGCCCATAGAGCCCACTAATACATTATCATTAAGAAACAGAGACTGATGGCGCAAAAACCACCAACGGTGATCTGCGTCGGAGACATCCATGGATACATATCGAAGCTCAGTAACCTCTGGCGTAACCTTCAATCAGCCATCGCCCCGTCAGATTTCAACACAGCTCTTGTCATCTTCCTCGGCGACTACTGCGATCGTGGACCCGAGACCCGGAAAGTCATCGACTTTTTAATCTCTTTGCTGGAGAAACATCCCGATCAAACTCACGTCTTTCTCGCCGGGAACCATGACTTCGCCTTCTCTGGATTCCTGGGTTTGTTGCCTCGTCCTTCAGATGGGTCTGATTTGAAGGATACGTGGAAGGAGTACGAGGGTAGCGAGGAGAGAGAAGGATGGTACAGAGGTGAAGGGTTCGAGGATATGCATCTCCAAGGTCGGAGATGGGCTGGTAAAATTAAGGCTCTGTTCAATTCTGTGAAAGGGATGCCTTATAAAGGATCGATTTACGATGCTGGATCGACTTTTGAATCTTATGGTGTTCCTCATGGATCTTCTGGTATAATTCTCTATCAATGTGTTCCTTCATAGTTCTTTTTTTTTTTTTGGGTCAACGGTTCTTCATAGTTTATAATTAGTTTTTGCTTGATCAAGCTGTGATTGAATCTGTACATATTAGAATTCGCTGTTACACCTTTGTCGAGGTGCTAGTTATAATTTATAATTAGTGGTTTTCATTTCAAGTATCGTTGTAATTTGTGAATTTGGTGGTCAGGGTATGATTAGATCTCTTTACATTTCAATATTGAGCAATTTGGTCGGCTGAAAATTGAATCTTTCTCGGTTTGGAACCAGGGCTGTTTGGAAGTAACATGTTTTCGTGATTTTTCATCTTTCTGCTAGTGAATTTATGGTATTTTGGAACTGTTTTGGGATCTCTTTGGTATTGATCTTGAAACTTGTTTGTTTTTATGTCTTGATAGATTTGATGAAGGCAGTGCCTGAGAGTCACAAGAAGTTCTTGACCAATATGGTATGGGTCCATGAAGAGGTGAGGGCTCTTTTCTCCTACCATTTTATACTGTGATGTTTGTAGGAACAATGGTTGAATAGTTATAAAACCATAAGAACTCGAACTATGAACTTATTAGTCAATCTGTTGCAACCAATTTGAAAGTTAGAGCCATGTATATTTTAGAAGGTATAAGCATGTTTCGTCGGAAAAGTGTATAGTATTAGAACTCATGTGTCTATTTGTTGATTCTACCACAGGACGATGTATGTATAGAAACAGAGGAAGGGCTTAAGCATTGTAAGTTGATAGCCGTCCATGCTGGTTTAGAGAAAGGTGATAATGTAGAAGAACAACTAAAGCTCTTGAGAGCTAAAGACACGAGCATTTCAAAAATACAACATCTAAGTGGTCGGAAAAACGTTTGGGACATCCCACAGGTAAGCCACTGAATGAGCCAAACTTTTTGTTAAAGATGTTACTCAGTTTTGAATTCTCTCTTTTAAAATCTGAAACATTCTTCAGGAGCTGGATGATAAACATACTGTTGTTGTTAGCGGGCACCATGGGAAGCTTCACATCGATGGTCTGAGACTGATCATCGATGAAGGCGGTGGATACCCGGATAAACCCGTGGCAGCAATTGTTCTCCCTTCCAAGAAGATTATCCGCGACACTGATAATTTTTCTAGTTAAGTTTTCTCATCGACCCAATATACATTGTCATTTCAAAATAACTGTAGTAACGATAACACTAACTTTCAGTTATGTTACGTTTACTAAGAAAACAAATGGGCCTCTGAACATTCAAAAGCTCAACTCTTAAAAGTAAAGCCTTGCAAATCCAGTAAGCTCAGATTTATAAAGCTGTCTAAAGACAAGCGCGTAGAGTGTTTTTTTTTTTAGTCACTGCATAAAAACGTAGTCACTAACATGATGAACCTGAACTTTTGAGGGAAAGGTTCAAAGGTTCCAAAGTTATATCCGTTATATGGCTCCTGAGTTGGAGCACTTTGCCATGGGAAGAAGACGAATATTAGCATGTCCAGGTTCCCAAGTTTGAACAAGAATCTAGTGGTGGGTGACTAATACGGCTCGATATTTATTGGGTTATTCAGAAATTTGTGTTTTGACATTTTTTTTAAAAAGCATGTTAAATTAATATAAATCAAAATAATATTTTCTTTACACTTGGTTGGATCCATTAATTAGAAAAGGAGCAACACTAATAAATAAAAAAGAATGGGCCCAAAAAAAGGAGAAAAAGGACAGATAAGAAAAGGAGTTGTCAGAAATGTGCAAACACATGCTTACTTGATTTTCATTATACTGTATATATAATAACGACAGCTGTTTACTTCGGTTGGTTCACGTGAATCAAATTTTGTTTACGAAAATTTCCCAAGCCTTTAGAGGAAGGAAGTAAACCAAGATCTTACTCCATTTTGTTCTCAAAGTTAAACCAAATAAGTTTGCTTTCTTCCCGATTCCTTGTTTTTTGAGACTCCACTGGATAAACTAGTTATAGGATGACATTTTGACGTATCATGAAACAATATGGCAGCATCCAGCTCTACAAAAATTAAGAACTTCATTTTCTAGGATCTTTATGTAACGTGAGAATTGGACAATTTTTTGGCTGTATTGTGTACATACCTCGGTGGCTCGGTTAAAATATGGTTGTTGGCTCAGAATCTAGTGGTTCAGCTGAAGGAATGTGTATCTGACTGACTGTGTACCTATATTATATAAGTATATATCTCATTCAAATATATAACAAAATAATTTGATGGAAAGATAGAAATAAAATGACCACCATTTTGGGTACCGAAAGATAATTTCTATTTTATTTTTTTTCCCTAATCACGAGTTACGACAATAATATGTGCAGTATTTTTTTGGTAGAAACAAGAAATTCTCTCGACTAGATCGCTTCTTTCTTTCACTATTATTTGTTCATTAATATAAAGAGTTACGTTCGTTTGAGTTTTTATGTAAACCTAGCTTCGAATAAACCTCTCAACGCATATGATAAATGGTCGAGATAACTCATAAACTGTTACTCAATACTCGAAATTCGAATCCTAGCTAGTTTAAACGAATTTATTATAGTCAAACTTACAAAAAGAATATGTCAACTGCACCGATTCTCTCGGAGTTAGTTTATTATTATTATTTGGTGTCAACCAATCAATATATGTGCAGTATAGTTGAACCATGATGTTGACCAACATATATAAAGGTTATTTTATTCACTCAAAAATTCACCATTTTGTTTAGTATGCATCTCAGTGATTAATTACCATCATCGTAATTAACGAAGAAAAACAAACAAACAATTGTGACATGTCTCATATGGACGAAGAAGAAAGAAGGGAAGTATCTTTGTGTTTTGGCAGTTACGCTAATCCAACCGACATCCCAAAGACTCTGCCCCATAGCTATGAAGAAACCAGTGTTGTCGATGTATTTACATTTTTTGTTTCGTCCCTGCAATAGTATATTCTAAGTAGTAGTACATAAATTTAATGGTAATAAATAATAAATTGATACTCTCAAGTCCTTTCAGTAAATTATACTCCTTCCGTTTTAAAATACTTGTCATTCTATGCCTAATTTTTTATTTCAATTTAGTTGTCGTTTTTGCTTTCCAATGTCATTTTTAGTAAAAAATTATCTCATTTATCCCTTATTAAATAAATAAAAAATTAAATCCTTTAGAATTCTAATAGTTAAATAAGGGTATAATAAAATATTGATCTATTTTTTTAATTTGTGTACAAAACTCCAGAATGACAAGTGAAAATAAATAGAGGGAGTAATAACGTTGCAACTTGCTAGGGCATATACAGTATACACTTGTAAAAATCATTAATGAAAATTATTGCGTAATAATGTACAAAGTTCCCGTCATAATTACAGTTAACTACAGTAATATACTGTATTCGTTATAGAACCATCAAGCATGGACAGGGAGACACACATAAGTGCTGAAGTGCATAAGACATAACGTTGATTTAATGTAAAATAATGGAAAATATAAGGTTTGATCAGAGACAGCAAATCATTATCATGAGACCATTAAATCCTAATTAAGTGCTGATGCTGGCAATTAGGTATAAAGTCGATATCCTCTCTTCATCAATCACGTTCATAATCACCACCATTAAGAGTATATATAAAAATTTATAATGAATAAAAATTTGCTTAATAGTAGTATAAAAGCTTTAATAGTGAAGAGCATGTAAGACGTATTCGATGGGTTTCAAACGCTTTCTACACACTATTCGATTGATGTTTAATTTTCACTAATTTGAACACACAACACGCGAAACAAGATTACATGTGTAAATATGGGAAATATCTTCGAAGTATTGTATTGAGAAAAAACAAACTTTGTTGCGATCATTATAATTTGCAAGAAATTTATTTTAAACACATTAATGCCCTTGTTCTGTTGTAGATAATCAGAATGTTACATACAAAACAAGAACAGGTTGGGATCCATAAAAGAATATCTAAAGAAAAAAAAGTATGGGTGGCAAATGATAATCTGATGCACGCGCTAACACAAATACCGGTTTAGTGGGTCCTTTGAGGCAGAGAGGCACACGTCGACTACGGAATCACTCCATTGTCTATGTCTTTCATCACCTCAATCCTCACCGTACATCTAATCTACGATTTTGTTTTCTTTTTTTTTTTGCTTCGAACAAGTTTGTTCTGAAACGAAGTCACAAACTGACATTATCTCAACAAAATTTTATCAGGTGATTAAGCTCAATTAACCAAAACCGTATAACATTAATATAAACTAAAAAAACTATATTGATTATTAGATTATAGGACTTTAAAAGACTTATTATTTCACAATATGTCAAACTGAGCTATATATTATATAGACTTTACAAGATTATATGGTTTTATGTCAGTTACAAGTAGGTAAGCTATCTTTCTAACTATAAGATAACACAACAAAGCCTTGCAAAAAAAAATTCATCCATTAATTCTTAAATAACTGAAATGATACTGACTAATACAACTTTATCCTATTAATTTGTGGGACAAACAAATTTTCAAATTACCAAATGAGGACAAGATTTAAAACCCCACCATTTAAAAAATAGTGTGACTATTTTATATATCGAGTTGATATGATGGCTAAGAGAAAAGGATAGTCACACTATTTTAGAGGAATAAATTTATATAGTAAACATTGACATAAAAAGTAAATTCCATTAAGAGAAAAGGAAAAAATAAAAATGAAAAGAAGGATTCTTGCTTCGAAGGCCCGTAGTTGAAGCCGTTGAGAGATAGAGAGAGAGAGGGGCTACTGCTGTTTGCCTTCGTTTTTACGTCTCTCCTCTCTTTTTCCTATTAACAAACTTTTCTTTTATATATCGAAAGAGAATAAACAAATTAATTAGCACAACGTTACTTAATTAAGAACAAATGTAGTAAACCACTTGTAACGTCTCGTCTGCCCTTCAGATACACGTAGAAAAACCTACTAGGTACTATATATTTGATTTCTCTCTATCTTTTCTGTTTGAGGATCATATAGGATATCTTTTGGGATCATTATATTCTTCTCATATGTATTCGGTTGTTATTAGAAGATCATTCTTAGTACTTAACATTAATACCCAAAAAAACACAAAAAAAGATCATTTATAGAATCATAGTAGATTTGGTCTTATCCCTAAAGGAGAATGAGGATAAATGAAAATAATAACTCAATAGCATCAAATCACGATAGTTTTGGTAACCAATGAAAAGAACCGGAATAAAAGAAAGTGGTTTAGTTTGGTTCATTCGGTAATATACGGTTTAGACAGGACAGCTGAGTTGTTAACGCTGAGCTAGCTGTCTCTCCGGGTTTTGCTTCCTTCATCGGATTTATTTACAAAAAAAAAAAGAGATCCAACGGTTACAAAAATCAGATTCTTCTTCCTTTTTTCTTCTTTTTTTTTTTTTTTTTTTTTTTTTCTTTTTCCTTCCTTTTATCGGTTGTTGGTGGCAGTTAGGTAATTTCACCTAATAACCTTTTTTTTTATTTTTTGCCTGTTATGTAATTTCTTATTTTAATATACGTTTCAATACTATGGCTCTGACTGGTAACACGAATTATCAAAATCGAATTGCAGTAAATATTAAAATTCGATTTAGCTTGCAGTAAAAATTATATGGTATAAACGGCAGTTTGATGTAGTGAATTTGCAGTAAAAAATGAATTAAACATTTTCTTTAAACGACTGACTGGTAACATTTTTGATGTATCATGTGCAGTATCTATTAGAAATAAAAATTAAAAAATTTTTAAGAACAATAACATTTTTGAAATAGAATAATTCAAAATAGATAAATAAAATGATCCTATGTAAAAAAAAATGAAAAACATTTGAGACATAGAAAATAAAAAGAGAGAAACTAATGACGACGTACATTCCATAGCATATTTGCTATCTCATCTCGTACGTTATTCATATATTGGCCATCATTTGTTCCCTCTTCTTCCTCAAGTCGATTAAGTTCGCCTTCTGCAAATCGTCGTCCACGACTATCTCGAGCAGTGACATTTTCGTCTTCAAAATCAGCATCTGGAATTCTATGAAGCCTGATAAAATTGTGAAGAACCATAGTAGCATGCACAATTCTGTTCTGAGTCTTGACATCATAACGAGGCAAATTGTCAAGAATCGTCCATTTTTTTTTCCAAACTCCGAATGTTCGTTCTATCACAGAACGAAGTGATGCATGCCACCTATTATATAATTCTTTTTTGTTCCTCGGAGCACCTGCATCAAATTCTGAAAGATGATATCTGATGTTTTCTCTGCTGCTTCCTCTATATGGAGCTAGAAATCCCCGCTTGTTCGCATATCCAGAATCGACGAGATAATACTTACCTATAGGAGGTCTCGGGAATAAAGGATCTCCATCTATTGCATACTGCAACACCAATGAATCATGTGTGGATCCAGCTGCGCCTAGCCATGCATACTTGAAGATCATGTTTAAATCGCATATGGCCATTATGTTTAGACTTTTCTGTCCATTTCTATCAAAATACCCAACTGCATCACTACCTCCAACCATTACTTTGACATGCGTTCCATCAAGTGCTCCAACAAAGCCACTAAAGAAAGGCCAATATCTTGAATCTTCTTGTAACTTACGAGGATAGTGCTGGAGTGATGTTGTTGTTGGAGTTTTTAAATACTCACATGCAAGTCTCTCTACAGCGTCCAGTACCTCATGGAACTTTCGATAAGCAGTCTCTTGGGAACGACCAAAAGTCATTCCAACAAAGCGTTGAGATGCATTTTGACCGCATGTAACCAAAAATATTGCCACCATCTCATCAATACTGATATTATCGGTACTCCGTAAGTTGTAATGTTGCTCCAGCGTTGTGCACAGGTTCTTGAATGCTTCCGGATGCATCCTTAACATGTTCATACAATTTACCGGCTTGTTACGAATCTGCCTTTCAAGGTTTTGCCAACCTAATCCTCGTTCTTCCGCCATTGGTTGTTTAGAAAAATAACGATTGTAATACTCCATCAAAGGCTGCATTATCGTATCCATATACTCATCATCTTCTAGATTGTACAACTCTAGCAACTCGTCTTCTGTAAGATTTTCTAAACCCCGAGAATACAGCTCGTTTAATCGTATGACCTATAAATAGATGAGAATAAAAAAAAACTAGGATTAGAACTTAATTATTTTATTAATCATAAACCATGTAACATTAAGCAAAATAGAACTAATTTCTTAGCATTGAACCAAAAAAAAAAAACAAAAAAAAAACCTTAACCTAAAATGCATTAGAAAAAGGAAAAGGAATATTATTAAAAGATTTTTAATCTTCTAGATTAAAAGTCTTCGTCTGACTTGATTCTCCATCACAACCCGTTTTCTTGGTTCCACCTTCATACCCTATCTCTTTGAATAATGACATGAGCTCTGTATGAGATGGAGCATTGAATTCTTCGTGAGTCTCCATGTTTGTGTTACGGATGTTCAAATCCAGGTTGACACTTGGAGGACCTCTTTGGCAACTTTGCAAATTATTGAGACGATTTCCAATGAAATCTCCGTTACGATCATATCCCGTATAACCCTCCAAGAATATGATCTTATCATGATCATTTTCACTAGAGACCATCATTTCTCGGGCAAAGAGATCCTCCTTTAGTACTTTGATACACGCCCACCAAAAATCTGTCCACCTTGTCAAACCTTGAATTGATTGCAAGACTCCATATGCCTCTTTGTATGGTGTAGCTTCATTCTTTTCTCTACGTTCTCTTGCCTCTTCTACTTGAGCACGACGAAATTCCATCATTTCTTTGAATTGTCCACCCATCTCTGTTTCAAATGCCGTTCTTCTTCGTGGCATGTTCTTTTCTCCACTCCGTAGTACATCTTTCCCTCGATTACTTGGGTATGGAGTAACACGTGATTGTTTTTTAGCTGACCGCTTCGCTGGACCAATTGGCGACAGTGGAGGAGATTCGTTTGTGATGGTTTGAGACTGTAGATGTGCATCCTTTGTAGGAGTACGGTTTGAATCATCTCCATCATCATCTACGGCTATCGGAACGAACTTGTCCACTGATTGCCTCTCATCTACCTCAGTATTGTTTGCATCTTGCTTATGAGTTGGGTACATAGCTTCTGGTTTACTGCCTTGACAACCAAATATGCGTCTCATAAGCTCCATATGGGGAATTCCTTCTTCACGGATAATTTTGGCATATGGTATCTCCTGCACAATATTTTTAAGAATATTAATATGATAGCTAGCAAAATAAAATATGTATTACAAACAAGCTTATTTCTGGATTTACAAAAAATAATACATAACCTTAAGTTACTATTAATATATAAATTAACTAATTTAAACTACAGAAAAAATAAAATAAAAAAGAAAATACCTTTTCACGGTCAACCCACCAGTCCGGATCCATGTAAATCAAACCCGTGTTCTGATCATAGTGTATTCCAGTGAAATTTCTCAGCCTCTTATAAGCATTCCACTTATTTCTCAAAGCATCGTATTTGCTCTTGAAAGAATCCCACAGAAGATTTATCTTAGTTTGTTCCAAAAACTTTTCACAAATCCGCACTCGGCCGATTTCTTTCGGTAGCTTCTGCTTGTATCTAATTCTAGCCAATTCAACATCAAGAAGCTCCAAAAATATTCTGATATACTCATCATTCCATACAATTTGTTTCTATAATACACATTAAAAGATTAAATACTAAACATCCAACGTTTTTAAACTGCGTATGTGATATATTCATTACCTTACGGCGGATACTTCCACTCCCACCAACATCCTCGCCACCAGCTGCACCAGCTGCACCACCTTCATTAGACATCTTCATCAAAAACAAATAAAATATATTAGTAATATGCACTAATATTTTTAAACATATATATAAACTCGATGGATAAAAAGAGTAGAAGAAAGAAAACCATACTACGTACTGTTTCTTCAAAGTGTGCTTATTTGACAATAAGCTTTAGGCATCTATATATACAACTTAAAATTTCCGTGTACGTTTCAACGACGAATAATAGTAGGAACAACTTTTTTCGTTTGAAAGAGTCTGATGAACACTAGAAAATTTTAGAAAAATCTTTGACCAAAGTTGTTTACGGGTGCTTAGCATAAAAATAGAAACAAATAACAAATATTTTTTTAAAAAAATAATCGATTGAATAATTTAAAAAACTGATAACTCAACTCTAACACATGACAATTTCCATGATGTTGAATAATCTTTTAAGTTAACAATTTTACAAAAGATATACATCAAACTTGTACATCAACCATAACACATGATTATTCAAACTCAACTTCAAAAAATTTAGTTTTGTTAGTGATTGGTAACATTTTTGAATAAAATTTGAGTTGAGACCATAACTCAACATAAATCAATAGTAACACATGTTACCAGTCAGAGCCTATATTTTAATTTATTAAAAAGTTCCCGTTATACAAATAAAATAATAATAATGATAATTATCTTTTATATATATATATATATATAGGTTCATATGATATGAGAGAGAGCACTATTTTTCTGGGCTCTAAAAAGAAAAAAAAAGCTCAGTAAGCTAAATAAATCTCTACCACAGAAGAATCTAGAACCAGACAGAGAGAGACAGAGAGAGAGAGAGATACCGAGAGAGAGAGATATGAAGGAGATGCAGGCAATAGAGACGTCGCAGGGGACGACGACGGTGGCTCCGGCGGTGCATAGCCGACAGTTGGGAGCTCAGTTGTCGGGGAGTATGAGTTTCAGTAGCCAAATGTCGAAAGAAGACGAGGAGATGTCTAGGACTGCGTTGTCTGCGTTTAGGGCGAAAGAAGAAGAGATCGAAAAGAGGAAAACGGAGATTAGGGAAAGGGTTCAAGCTCAGCTTGGTCGTGTTGAAGAAGAGACTAAGCGTCTTGCTTTGATCCGTGAGGTAATTTTTTTTTTTTTTTTCTACTTTTCATCAAAAAAATTGTTTTTTTTTTTTGGAGAATTGTGCTTCAATTTTGGTTTTTTTTCTTATTGATTTTTTTTTTTTTTTTGAATGGGAGGCAAAATTGAACATTTGGGGGTTTTTATATTTGTGGATTTAATTCATGTTTAAGGGGAAATTGTAGGACCCCAAGTGTTGGAATTTTCAAGATCTGACAATTGCATTCAAGTTACAATTTTAAGTATATTTTTTCCTTTGGGTTTTGTGTGGTTTGTACCGTAGGTCGAGAAAATTTTGGGGCTTTTTGGTGTTTCGGATTTTGGATCTTAAGTGATCAATAGCAAGAAAGCGTGGATTCACTTCGGTTCTAGGGTTATTCAATTTCTGGGTCACAGGATAAACAGTGGAAGTTTCTAGATTTGTAGTGGAACCCATTTGCTATAAATACCCTATGTGGATTAAGTTTTATGTGAAAAAAGAACCATTTGTTTCTTCTGGGTTATGTTTATATTCATGAAATTGGACATAGTCTTTTCTTTTAGTGTTTTTTTTTCCCAATTTGTGGGATACAAAAGAGTGAAAGTTTATACATTTTGTAACACAGATTGTAAAACCCACTTTACTTGATAGAGATTAGCTCTGTGGATCAAAAGCTCGTTCCTTTTTATGATTTGCTTCTTCTGGGTGATGTCATATTGATGACTAAGGTGATCGGTGGTTAAATTGCATTTCAGGAACTTGAAGGTTTAGCTGATCCCATGAGGAAAGAAGTTGCTTTGGTTAGGAAGAAGATTGATTCTGTCAACAAAGAATTAAAGCCATTGGGCCATACAGTTCAGAAAAAGGTAAAACCAAAAACAATAATCAAAATCCTATTGACCTGTATTCAAAGTATGCATGTTTGGTTGAGGATTAAGATGCTAAGCTGGTGTTTTTACACAACTTGCAGGAACGAGAGTACAAAGAAGCTCTTGAAGCATTCAACGATAAGAATAGAGAGAAGGTGCAGCTTATCACCAAGCTAATGGAGGTTAGTCAACAAATTCTCGACTCTCTTTTCTGTCAAATACATATATTTTGGGTCGAGTTAGAAATGATTGGAGTTAACTGGTCTACTCGTTGTTGTTCTGCTTTTCTCTGGTTTATGGTTCTGTGTTGTCGGTTATTTATTCACATTAGTCCTGCTTGTGTGGAGAAGGACATTGAGCTAATTATTGTCCCGTAACTCTGTTCTGAGACATGCATCAAACACCAATAGTTTTAGACATATTTGTGATCTCGCAGATTCAGTATTTATTAATCCTTAAGGTTTTGATGTTGAGTTCTTAAAGCTATGTGTGAGTCTTCTCCATAGTGTGCGGAGTCGGTTCCTCCAAACTCTATCTAAGTTTACATACTGGTCGTTCTTGCCGTTTTCCAACATATTTGTGACTCTCTGTCATCAAGCCAGTCACATCTGTTCTTTGTCGATTATAATGTGATATATGTGTACTTGGCTTAACGGGGTTTTCAATTTCGAATGATGCGCAGTTGGTGGGAGAAAGCGAAAAGATGAGAATGAAGAAGCTGGAAGAGCTAAGCAAGAACATAGATTCCATACACTGACTTTGAATCCAAGAGAGAAGCAAAACGTCTTGGAACAGAGATCATTCTCTGAGTGTTTTAACTCTACGTTTAGGTTTGGGGGGTGGTGGTGAATGTAATTTATATTTTATAATCGTCGTGTGTTATATTACTACTACAACTATTATTATCTTTGTTAGGGTTTCTTGGAGATTTATAAGGGCAATGTTTTTTTTAGGAAGTAACTTCAAAAAAATACTCTCATCAAGACAGGTTTGTAACTAAACACTTCTTTTTCTTCTTCTTCTTTTCTCTGAACACTTTCTCTTTATTATCCTTTTTTGGATTGGTTTTACTTTTATCTCTTTGATACTAATATTCTTACATTTGTAGCACGAAAATGTACAAAAAAATTAGGAGTGTGTTAAAAAGTGAAAATTTCTTTATATCATGTGCATTGAGAGGAAAGTAGAAAGATTAAGAGTATAATAATTGTGTAATTAAATAATGATTAGATTACTGTAAATGTGCGATGGATCGGTACGTTAAGTTAAAAAAAAATGGCATCACCCCAGATCATACGTGATCTATGTTGTCCTTTCCCCGATTTGGTTTTATTCCCAAATGACCGTTGGAGAAAAATGATTGTTTCACAAAACAAACGTACAAATTCAATGGTATAAAATATCAATATAAATCATAGTATGATTATAACCAGGCGTTTTATTTGTTTTCGTTATTTTAATTGAGGGTATACATCAATGAGACATTAATGATCAGTGATAATGTGGCTATTACAATGGGAGACATTGATAACATCACAAAAGAAGAAAAAAAGGAAAAAGGAAGAGAAAATAAGAATAATCATTAATTTCCTGCAGCCTTTTATTTCATTTGATTAGTTTCTCCAATGATTATTCATGTGGCATCAAAATTCCAAATATGTATCCCATGTTTTATTTAATTGATATTATATCTACTTACAAGATACACCCTAGTGATTATATAACTAGTACAAGATACACCATAGTGAATAGTATACAACTACAAACAAAATTTTCTAATCGTAGCTGAAAAGAGATCCTAATAATAATTTAAGAGATTTTTTTTTCAAAATAACTAAACAAGTGTAAAAGGTCTCATTGTGAGGTATGCAGCATCACTTACTCACTATAGTATTATCATCTTCCACCACAGTTTTTTTCTAAGAATACAACAATTTTTACAATATAATTGGTTCTTTTAACACTTTTGATTCTGTCTCAATGAGGCTAATGATTTGGACATCTCAGGGAATCAAGAGCATTTCCGGTAAAACCCACGTGGTAGGGAAATCTAAAATCTTCCTTTACATTTTCAATCTAGAAATAGTTATGGTCTGGACTGGGCCGGGCTAAACTATTAGCCCAATACGTTTATTATTCTTGATTTAGGCCCATAGTTCTAATGATACCGTTCGATACCTCTTTGACAAAATAATTTGTTAACCATAATATTATAATAAAGCAATTGCAGTAAGATGGAGAAATTGACCAAAATGACATATCAGAAGATAATGTCAAATGAACTTATTGAGAGAGATAAAAATGTCTTACATAAAAAGGAAAAAAAAAACTGATGAAAATGAAAGGTGCATTATTCTCTCTACTTAACTTCGAGACTTTAGAGATTACATTTTATTGATAGGAAACCAAATCGCTGCCTCAATTCTCAAACTATAGGCAACACTTACCACCAACCTTTACCAATCAACCAAATCCAATCACAAATGACTCCTGCAAACATCCCTCCAGACATACAAAGCACCAACATGTTTCCTAGTGCATTTTGCTCCGGTGCCTAAACCAATTTCATAATTTTATAAAGTATTATCATCATTACCATCTTAAAAAGAAAAAGAAAATATTAAAAAAGAGAGGTGGAAATGGAATTATACCAAGTGACCCTCTGTGGCTGATGTTAGGATACAAACAGTCAAATATCCATTGCTTAATCCCAAGACTGACGTCAAGAAAATCATCCAGCCTTGGTTTCCATATGTGGCTGTGAAATAGAATGCTGGAACCAACCAGAAACGTCCGAATGATGTTATCATGAGACCTTTTTCCGACTCCATCTTCAACTTCTTGACCAAAGGAACGTATCTCCCAACCAAATCCGAGACGTTGAACACTGCTATCAACATTAGCGGATACCTGTTCCAAACCGTTTTTTCTTAGTTAATTATCTATTTTTCCAAAACAAAACAAAAAAAAACCTTGTCATAGTTAGTAAGCATTTTTGGGGATTACGTACCAGTCTCCTAAACTGTGTTTTCCCATGTCCTCCAACAGAAACCGAGGGAAAAATCTAAACGTCACTAGATATACCAAGAACAAGTTGATTGCATTACCCAAGTTCAGTAAAAATAAGACTTTGTTGCTGAACGGATCTGATATTTCTAGGGCTTCCTCGGCCTGCATTCATATATAGGTTTTTGTTTTTTTGTTTAATAACTAATCATAAACTTTAGACAACTTAAAATATAAAGAAATAATGATCATTCAGTTAAGATAAATAATGCTATACTTATACGAAATCATCTTATAAAATAAAATTTTGATTTTCGTTTAAACATTATTTATTCTTTTAGTTACTGTTTTTCGTCCACCCATAAATTGACAACAACGTACCAGTCTCCTTGGTAACTCTTGTATGCCTCCAGCTGCTAGGTCCCCCCATACAGTCGTCGATCCTTGCGGGACTGCCTGTGCACGGTAGTATTTGACGATCGAGAGCTTGGGGAAAACGTATGCATATAGCATGACGCAAACCAACTCAAAAACGACGGAGATTGCAAAGAACAACACTGCCAATGTCAACAAACAAATATGTTATAAATAATCGTAGGATTTAAATTAATAACCAAAATTGACGTATTTTTAAGAATATAGATAAATAAACTTACTAGCTCCCTTGCGAAGGCCATCCCTCGAGTTTTTGAACACTTCTTTTGTGACCAGCCTCAGTCCAGAGGTTAGTGCTCCCGAAGCAGCTAAGCCAGCTAGAAATGACTTATATCGATGGCCAAAACATTAACAAAAGTCAAAAGACTACCATTTTAAGCCAATAACTTCACATATTAAATAAATAAAATGATTTCATTTTTTCATAAATGCATTCAAAGTGCATTTAATGTATAACACCAATACAAACATAAATTACGTTTACCATACACAAAATCATTTTGACTAAAATACTCAAAAAAAACTATTTGTGAATTTTTTTCTAGGCAAAAAATATGTAAACTTGAACAAATCAACTAACAAACTCTGGGAGTGTTGTAATTACCTGAACAAACTCTGGTTCCATCAAAGAAAGATCTCCAATCATTCCACCTAGAACATGTGCATCCGCTAAACCAAACGCCGCGCTAATGACACATACTCCAATGAAAGAGCCAATCCCTCCTCTTCCCGAAGTAGATAAATCTAACTGCCTCATAGCAAATTTTAAGATAAATTCATAATCTCAAAAATATTATAATGAGTAAATTTAAACCATCAAGCTTATGATTCCTGTGAAAAAATTCCAAGAAAATAAATATTAAAATCATTGAAAAAATTAAATATATATAAATAAAAACATTGAAAGAATAACTCACCACTAGGATAGCAAGAGAACCAAGGGCAAAGAGACTGTATCCAAACAAGTTTCGACGTCTGGTATTTAGGCTTGCCTCTTTGTAAACAAGAACACTAAGTGCTCCGATGGCAAATGATTGGTAAATTATTGCAAGGATTCTCGATGGATGATACCGCTAGGAAGTTAAAAAATCAAAACAAAACAATCAAGAGGTACGAGGTAAGTGACCAGCTGATTATAAACAGAAAAGCAGCATATACATATATTCATAAAAACAAAATGTATTGCACTTACAGGGAACATATAAGCATAATAATCCACAACTGTGAGCATAGTGTTCCATGCTAAAAGACATCCATTTCCAAAGAGCCAACAAAGAAGAAGAGCATTGTATCTACCCTGAAAATAATTAGGCAAAGGTTTTTGAGATAATTTCAAGATACAAATTTTTTATATTTGTAGTACATATCAATAAGATATCTAGAAACCTCAAACTTGGTCGGCATTATTTTTTCAATAGCCATCTTTCAGAACTGTCGAAAAGGAACACACTCGAAGCTAAGTGAAAGGTACTATAGTGTATTAGAGAATGAACATAAGCTTGTCTGAAAATCTCTAAGCTATCTACTAAAATAAGGAAGGAAATCTTGATCATAATCCTATCCTAATAAGTTTTGTGGCGTAAATCGATTGTTTTACATGATTATTATCCATTAAGATTTCGTAAAAATCCTAATCCTAATCCTGATTGGCTACCACAGATAAGTTCTATTGACTAATTAGCTCCACGCATATCCATTCAACTCAATTAAGTAAAAATCCAAACTCTAATCGTGCAGTCAACAAAGCTTGCTCCCTTTGGATAACGATTGGCCCGACTACATAACACGCGTCTCGACTAATTCGTTTTGGGCTTTATTCTGAATGTTTCATATGGTGTACTTGTAATGAATTTGTATCTAATATTAAATGGGCTTTAGTCCATATCATCAGTGGCAAAGCCAAGGTAGAAGGAGGGGGTCGGGCCATTGGATCCCATCTCATCCACCTCGACCTGCAACTCATCATTCTCTAAGTGCAAATACTGTTCTCAATGATCTTTGGCAAAATGGAGGACGGCAGTGGGATGAAGCTAAAATACGGCAGCAACTGTCTCTTGAAGATGCAACACATGCTCGACAGATATATATCCCACAACATCAATGTCTTGATAAACTAATCTGGCATTACACCAAAGATTGTACATATACAGTGAAATACGGATACTGGCTAAGTCAACACTTACCGGACGATGACCACATTGATCCACCACCAGGTAACCCCTTGCTCAAAAATAAGCTTTGGAAAACTTCATTACCACCAAAACTTAAACATTTCTACTGGCGAGTGTTATCTTCTGCTTTGGGTACTGGTAAAGAACTTAACCGTAGGGGCATACCGATTGATGCCACTTGCCAACGATGCTGCCAAGAAGTCGAATCTATCAACCACCTTCTCTTTCAGTGCTCGTATGCCTCAACAATATGGAGACAGTCCAATCTTCCGGCTGGTCTATCATTCACATCATCTCTTGAAGATAACATCAAAGCATTATTGTTGATGTATAAGTCGGCCATGGATAAAAATAAGCAACATCTTCCCATTTGGATAGGCTGGCAAATATGGAAGTCCATAAATGATCTTATCTTCAATATAGTTGTTTGGGACACAAATTCAGTGCTTCTTAAAGCTACTGATAATGTTGTAGAATGGCTGGCTGCAACACAACCATCAAGACAACAATCTAACCCCAATACTCCGATTGCTAATCCCCCTCTCTCGCCTCATTGGAATCCTCCGACAACAGACGTTGTCAAGGTAAATTTTGATGGAAGTTTTCAATTAGATAATGGCAACATAGGCGTAGGGTGGATAATCCGTGATAATAAAGGCACTTACCCTCTTAGCTGGAAGCTCCAAACTCAAGCAAGCGTCTAACCCATTGGAAACTGAAGGACTAGCGCTTCTTCATGCTATTCAAACATCTTGGTGCCGAGGTTACCGAAAGGTGATACTAGAAGGAGATTGCAAAGCTTTAGATGATCTACTACATAAAAGAACCAAGAGCATAACTATGAAAAATCTCCTAGTTGATATCCGCAGTTGGGCAGATCTCTTTACTGATATATCCTTCTAGCTAGTACGACGAGATTGTAATCAGGTGGCTGATAAGCTAGCTAAGATGGCTTATTATCAACCAGAAACTTCTCGAACTTTTTTAAATTTTCCATTGTATTTACGGAGTTACTTATCTCGTGACTTTGTATTCTGATATCTAATAAAAAACGTTTAAAAAAAAATCATTTCCAAATATTTAATTATTAATAGTATTTTATATGTAATAAAAATGATTAGTTATATGTAATCACCGTAAACACAAATTATAGCTCAGACACGGCAGATCATCCTAGTTATGTATACATCATCCTAATTAAAGATTTTTATTTTCACCCTTGATCTTAACACTGCGTTCCCAATGACAATGTTGTTTGCCATGAGAAAAGTAGAAATCACCAACGTCGTCGTTCGTGCGTAGCACTCTCTTGCGGTTGATTTGGCTCCCCATAAAACTTACTACCCATAGATTTATGATTTTTATATTTCTGTAGTAATGTTAATTATGACATTAACGTTCTTTTCATATAAAGTATGATTATATCTATTCATTATACAAATGTAGTTCGTACTTACTAGTGAATTGTCAAAAATTCAAAATTTAAAAAATCAAAGAAATTTTGTTTTGGTGGATGGATTGGATATATATGAGTTGCTCGATGTATGTACGTGTAGCTTGGATCGTGAATTTTAATATATCAAATCGAGTTGATACGCACTTGATATAAAAACCGATCCATCCTTCAGGTATGGACCGCATGGTCTCTTACTCTCTTTGGAATGGTATGTTAGCAGCTGATCATAACTAGATATTTGGATTTAACTAAACCTTCTAAACGTAATATTACTGTCATCAAGATTATCAGTATATGAATAAAAACAAATATAGTAAGATAAAATAGAAACCTTGTCAATTTTTTTTTTTGTCAATCTGGTAACCTTATCGTTTAATGTTTTATGGGACAGATCAAGTACGTCATCAAAGTTTTAGCATCCATATTTTTCTACAGAAATCAAGTAACCATCAGTCTTACAAAGTAAATATGACGTAAGTGTGAAACAGTGAAAGTAGTATTTTGTTTTTGTGTAAATTGGAAAGAAACAACTTGCCAAATTTTCCCACTTTAGCGATGTGAAAGAAAAAAATATAATAACTATTAAATAAAATGTTTCACTTTTACTCATATGTACACATTAATAACATTTTTCATATTTTGTATGGTTTACCGTTTAGCCATCAATTACCCATGAATAGTTGCATTTGACTATAGCACCATTTAAACCAGTTTGAATATATGTTTTGATTGAGGTAATCTCTCAAAATCCAATAAGCAAACATATATAGTCAAAGTAAACATTTAGTACACCCATTATTTACTCTTTTTTTTTTTTTTTTTTTTTTACCGTGAATAGGTAGTTAAAGAAAACATATGTATCTTAGAGACATCACTTGTATACCCAGAAGATTTAAGAGGTTATATAGTAAAGTCATGCATGGGACCATCGTCACTATAGCTTAAATTCGATTTTTCTTCTACATGGACGACAGTCGACAGTCGACACGATCCGCCTCTATCGCTATCGCACTTTTCCTCTCCCTCTCTCAGTCTCGATGACTCGATCGCTAACCTTTTCTATTGTTTTGGTTTTGTTAACAATTTATATATTAACCTTTTCTATCTATCGTTGGATAATAATAAAAAGTTTCGAACCTTCACTTTTCATTTTCATTATTTTGCACACTCTCTGACTCAAACACTTCTCTTCTACCAAATCAAAACTAAATGGAGGACCATCATCAACAAAACCACCCACAGTACGGTATAGCGCAACCATCACCTCTTCATTTCTCATCTGATCTCTTCGGTTTCAACCTTGTTTCGGCACCGGACCAGCACCATCGTCTTCATGATATGACCGACCATGAGATAAGTTTCTTGCCACGTGGCATACAAGGTCTTACGGTGACTGGAAACAACAGTAACACTATAGTAGCGAGCACAAGTAGTACTCGTGGTGGGTTTAGTGGCTTTACCAACGGGGGAGGAACAGGGAGGTGGCCGAGGCAAGAGACGTTGATGTTGTTGGAGGTCAGATCTCGTCTTGATCACAAGTTCAAAGAATCCAATCAAAAGGGTCCTCTTTGGGATGAAGTTTCTAGGTCTATCTATTTTTTACTTATCTTTCTTCATCTCTCTCTCGAGCTTTATTTTCCGAAAGCTCCCTTTCATTTGGGAAAAATTAAGATTCATAATTCAAGATTTTGGTACATTATTATACAAACTTAAATCAGTGAAAGTGACGTATTTTTCATTCTTTTGTTGGTTTTGCCTCATGATCTTCTTAGGATTATGTCGGAGGAACATGGATACACTAGGAGTGGCAAGAAGTGCAGAGAGAAGTTCGAGAATCTCTACAAGTACTACAAAAAGACAAAAGAAGGCAAAGCGGGTCGACGTCAAGATGGTAAAAACTATAGATTCTTTCGGCAGCTTGAAGCGATCTACGGCGAGTCCAAAGACTCGGTTTCTTGCTATGACAACACGCAGTTCCTAATGACTAATTCTCTTCACGGTTTTCACGCTCCCAACATTCATCATAACGCTGTCCCTCATCATCAGAAGCCCTTGAGCAATACCCAAAGCCTTAGCATTTCTAACAATTTGTACTCCTCCTCCGTGTTGGATCTAACTTCCTCCTCTGAAGGAAACGAATCTACTAGAGTGAAGGAGATGAATTGGTGGAAGGAAAAGATCAAGGAATATATTGGTATTCATATTGAGAGGTTGATAGAGAAGCAAGATTTTTGGCTTGAGAAGTTGATGAAGACTGTGGAAGACAAAGAACATCAAAGGATGGTTAGAGAAGAGGAATGGAAAAGGGTTGAAGCAGCAAGAATCGAAAAGGAACTTTTGTTTTGGACAAAGGAAAGAGAGAGGATGGAGGCTCGGGATGCTGCGGTGATTGAGGCCTTGCATTACCTGACGGGAAAGGCATCGATAAGGCCGAACTCTTCATCCCCTACAGAGAGGATTAATGGGAATATAAGCGATCAAACGATGGCAGATGAAGAAAATAAGAGCAAGATGGGGAAAAAAGAAATGAAGAATAAGAAAAGGAAAGAGACTTGGTCAAGCCACGGTGGGAGTCATTCAAGAATCAAAGAGGGTATGATGATATACGACAATCAAGTAACTAGAATTAACGATTGCTGTCGAGATGATGAGCAAGGCCATCATCATGAAGGTTATTCACCTTCAAACTCCAAGGACGGAAACCCTAGCTGCGGCATTGGCATGCCGGCTAATACTACAAACTGTTTTCCAATGCTTGTTGGAGATGGAGATCAAAACTCGTGGGAGGGCTATGGTTTGAAGCTAAGGAAAGAAGATAATCCTCAGTAAAGCTACTTATGCCATTCTCAAAATGAAGAATAAAGGGTACTTAATTAGGAAAGATGTCATGCGTGGCTAAACCGTGAGGAATAAATAACAGTGAAATTAGTATAAGATAAAAGACTTTATATATATTAAATTAAGGGTTCACCAATGATAACGTTTATTTACGACCAATGGATCATGTATTTAATTGGTTTTGTAAACTAAAATTTGTATTGTCTAAATATTAAATCCTTTTTTCTATTGTAAACTATGTTACGTACGTCTATACTCCTAGAGTCCTGGTGTATATGTATTACTTGTTTTGTTTGTGCTGACTTATTAATTATCCTTATAACTGCCACTCATGCGGTACATAGTGGCTTTGATTGGAAGCACTTAAACGCCTTTTTTAGAAATGAAATGCTCAATTGGTTACCAAATCATTAAGACAGTTGGAGAATTGGTTACCAAATCATCAAGACGATTGGAGAAGGTGTTTGGAATGAGTGATTGGAGTTAGTGGAAGGAAGAGATGGCTGGAACTGATTTTGAGTGGCTGCCAACCGATGTTGTCAAACAAAGTGATCAACTTTTTTTTTTCTTTTTGCATTAAACATTTGTTCAAAATGTCCAGATTTATTAAAAAGAAAAAGATGATAACGGATTTGTGATAATACACATAAATAAATTATATCTCAATGGATTTTCAAATTGACCCAATAAGCTTTGTGTTTTATTAATAGTTTTGGTTTTAACAATTTTTAATTGTTTTACAAAAAAAAAAAAAAGACAATTTCTTTTAATGACAAATTGACTTGTAAAAACTTATAATTAGCGTAATGATCAGACTAAATTACAATTATTTGTTTAAATATTTTAGATAATTATCACAACCACTAAAAATATGATTTTATAATTTTTCATGTTATAAAATATAATGTCTTCCATATTTTTACTATATAATTAATTAGTTTTAAATTATTATAATTTTTAATATCATTCCACTAATCAACCGCTATAATACTACCAATCAAACTAAATACTCAACCGCTCTCTTTTACCACACATCTTTTCTATTCGCTATCTATAACCGCTATCTTTTTAACCGCTATCTTTACAGCCGCTCGTAATTTTCTAACCGTATCGTTTAAACGCCATCACTAATTTATGTTTTCATATAAAGTTAAGCTTATTAGATTTCCAAATCGCAAATCCCATTTTTTATTCACGATCGAGTTGACAATTACATAACGAAATATACTAATACAGGAAACCCATGCACATAAAGGTATAATATGTAATTTGGGATAGAGACGTACGTAGATATTTTTTTTAGAAGGGTATATAGAAGAGTAGGTTCATAGAGAGGAAGAGTAGAGTGAGATTTGAGATCAGAGTGGAGACAGAGTAACTATTTGCCTTTAATTCCTGATTCTTAGAGAGACGAGTCAATACACACTTCCCATACATTATTACTGCGACATTTTGATTTTGTCTATTATACACATTTATTTCATTTGACCACTTACATGGACGACTCCAATATTTACTACTACTAGTATACTACACAACGGAATTTGAAACTTTCAAGTTCCCCTAGCTAAGAGTCAAAACGTAAAAGATTTGTATCGATCACGTTCACGCTAAACTATATGTGTAATGTATATTTTGGATGCTAGTCGTGGATCCAGTTCCAGTAGCTAAGACTCACGCTAAACTAGTTTCGGAAAGACAAGAAACAAAATTTGGTAGCAAAAATTCAAACTGGTTAATTTGCAAAAATAAATTTTGGTAAGACTTTATAAATGACTTTAGTGATTGGTCAAACCTCAAATCAGATTGAGCCATTTGATATATACATCAATTAACTGATTATAGTCATGGGGTTTGCAAAATGAGGGACAGAAACTGAGGAGATGGGAAGAGACAATAACTATAAAATAGTGATAAAAGATACAGAAACTGGTATGATTTTACAATGAAGAGGTGAGATTGTCCCCTACTCTGCCCACCTATGACTTGACATATCATCAACCTCCTCATATTTTTATATTCATAAATAGTTAAATAAACATATATGACCATGATTGTTCCCAAATGGAAGAGAAAAAAACAACAAGAGAGAAAAGTTTATAAAATTCAATACATTTAGTAATAATATGTTCAATATTATATGTCATATGTATCATGTATTCAAGTTCTTGTATTATCATCTTAGAAACATGTGAACGGTTCAGCTGAGTCTTTTTCGAGGTGCTTCTTTCCTTGTTTCTTTGGCTTATTTCCTTGTTTTCTTGGCTTCTTTTCTTGTTTTTGGGGCTTCTTTTCTTGTGTCTTTGGTTCTTGGTTGCTCGGTGCGCAGTGCAGTCTTCTCACTAGAGTCTCTGGCTTACGATTCTCCCTGTCGAATCCCCTTACGCAAACATATCCTGCATACCAATTTGCAGATTCTTTTCACGAGTTCAATGTTTTCAGCTAACTATTTATATATAATAAGCATAAGACTTTAGCATACCTTTCTCGAAATTGTCTCGGATACTGTCCAATGTTAAACCTACAAAAATTTAGAAAAGCTTTTTTCAGACCTAACCTTGGATGTATATATTCATTCATTCATAAATTGACATTTCTGTTTTAGATATTTTACCTTTACAAATTACGCTCACAGAAGATCAAAAGTATGCGATTCTCTTTGCTAGTTTCCATATCAGTTTTCTTGGGACGTCAATTGGGTTGATGCTAGAGGCATGGTCAGCAAAAACCTGCACAAAAGTATGCCAAAATGAGCTTGTAGTAGAGTGTTGCTTGTGATCATTTATCTAAGTTGACTTCAATTTGGGGAAACTTTACGTACCTCATTGGTTTGGAAGTAGGTGCCATTCAGAGGGAAGCCTCCTCTCATTGCTGTCCTGCAAGGTATCTGTTCACAAACAAGTTTTCACCTTTTAAACCTTCCTCATAGTTTTCTACTCATTAAATGAGATTTTCTTGAAAATAGTCTTTACCAGTAGAGTCCCTCGCACTATTTGTGATTCCTCTTCCCGTATCTTGTTGCATTGGAAACATTTCTTCTCATGACATAATGTACTGTCGTTTCCTTGGAAATCACATCTTTGTTTAGGCGGTTGAATGGAGTTTTCAGTTTCACCTGGTTTGGCAAATCATACAATCACATGTTAGGCACTCTTTTATATACATTTGCAAACCCATAAATATGTAGCATTTTGTGTTTTGTATATGATCTTTGAAAAGAACAATCATGGTCAGTTGTTATTGTGTTTACCTGGCGTCCAAATGGCTAACAGGTAGGGAAATATATCCTCAGCTTCTCGCCTATCAAACTGTAAAATAAAATATAATATCAAACAGTTTGTAAGAAGTGGAGAAGTTGAAAAATTCTTGCAAAATCATAACTTGCAGGAGATACTAACCCCTTCTATAATAGGATGGTGGTCAGGGAGCTCATAGCTGTTAAAAAATAAGAGAATTAATATGAGACAAATGCTAACTGAGTTCTCAAATTTGGAAGTGGCAACTCACACGAGGTGCTCTGTGCGTAGCCTTTCCTTGGTCTTG
This sequence comes from Camelina sativa, assembly GCF_030686135.1. Taxonomy (NCBI): domain Eukaryota; kingdom Viridiplantae; phylum Streptophyta; class Magnoliopsida; order Brassicales; family Brassicaceae; genus Camelina; species Camelina sativa. The sequence goes on from NC_141880.1 coordinate 3,736,984, forward strand.
AGTTGACGTGTAGGTATTGCTGCTGCTTCTGCGCTTAGTACCACCAATTCCGTTGATGTACCAGCTTCCTTGTTGAGCATGATTGTAGGAATCATCTCCTGACTTGCCCAAGGATCATTTTCCAACAACTTAGAATTTAAAACTCTGTTATTGTCCCAAGGATAATCCTCAATGTCATGCATTGTATACTCTGGTTCGGGTGATGCCGGTTCTTCAATGATTGGTACGCAGCTTCCGGAGTTATCCTTAGGACAATGCATGACATTTGGTTCGGATGATGCCGGTTCTTCAATGTCATGCATTGTCCCAAGGATAATCCTCAATTTTTGTTTTTGTTTCCTTTCTCAAACTATCCCAGTCAAATGTGTCCTTTGGCTTGCTCTTTGCTGGTTCCTTTGCCTTTTTCTTTGATGAGGATTCATCTACCTTGTTTTTGCGCGGTCTACCTACTGGTCTGGAAGTAGTTGGTTTCTTCTTCTTCACATCCTCTGTTCTTGAGTTCTGTTCTTGGTCTTGTGCATGAACGGTACTCTCCAGTTCTTGTTGATGGCTGGACATATGTTGAACATGACTTTCTTTATAGTCTATGTTTGTGAATGAATAACAACTCTCTACGTCAGGTGGTACTTCATTTAGGTTCAGTTCGAAATGAGAAGATGTATACGACACCATAGAAAGACCCTTCGAGTTTGGTATATGACCTTTGCCTTTCACCATTTGGGAATCAACTTGCTCATTCACCAAACTTGTGTTAAATGGATCCAGCAGCATCATTGTTGATTGGTTTGTAGAACTGATGGAACTGTCACTCGTTTTAGAGGATCCCTGACTACAAACAGCATTAGTGCCGTCCTCATCATCATCATGAATCTCCTCTATGATGACGTAACTTGGATTACGAATTCTTGGATTCATCATTGTTTCATGAGTTACTGAACTTCCCCACTCTTCAGGAGATGATCTCTTGTTGAAGTTCCAGTCGAGTAGAAACGCAGCAGCTAAATCCATATATGCAGAACTGCACAAGAGAAGTTGATAATTATGAAACCATTCATGTTGCACATATCCTCTGTTTATTACAAATCTCTTGAATGCATTTACCTTGATAAATGATCTGCAACATTCTGGGTGAGGAAAACTCCCACTACTGAATCCACAACCGATCCTTTCCAAGGTGAGAAAGTTCTATACCCTGCAGTAATAAGCTTGCTTATAAACCATTTTGCTTTGTATACAAAAATGATCTTAGGTTTAAAAAACTCAAGCCACAAAGCAAGTTAAATAAAAAAAATAGTACCTTGAACTCTACACATCCTTGCATTGAACGAGCTTGCTCGGCCAAGGAACACGTTCCCCTCCTCTTTCCACCATTTACGTGTTTTCTCATCTGCTCCATCAACACCTTCGCTGTCGATACTAGACATCAAGAGTTTATAAACTCGATTGGTCTCAGGATCCAATTGTACTTTCGGTTTCTGCTTCTTGCTATACTTCACCAATGCCTGTTGCTCTTCATATGTCTTTTTGTATAGAATGAGTGCGGTTTCTCTATTATGTGGAAGGCAAAGACCTTCTATGTTGATGTCTAGCTCTTCTAACAACTTAGTGATGGCATCAATTGTCGAACTTCTTTCCCACATGTCAGCAAACGATGTACCTGCATTTCTGTAAGAGTTAGTATTGATTCCAAAAGTTACAAAACTAGGAATCTATTTAATATTGAAAGTGCTTGTGTGTTGATAAACCTTGTGGAGATTGGCGTCGCCACTGCAGGTCTAGTACCCTTGCATTGATTTGGCTTGCTGTAGGGTCTCTTGGACTCCGCTTCTTTTTAAACACTTTTGTTTGTATCGGGGAAACGTCAACGATAGCTTTAACCTGCGGAGGTCTGCCACGACGGTTAGCTTTAACCTGCGGAGGTCTGCCACGACGGTTAACTTTAACCTGCGGAGGTCTGCCACGACGGTTATGTACTTTTCTACCACGTTTGTTTGCTACAATGCTTTTTATAAGTTTACTCAGTGACCGGACGTTCCTTGGTCTGGTAACTATGGATGATCTTTTTCTTCCCAAGCTTTGAGAAATGTGTGATTCACTGGGAATGTCTTGTTCCGATTCCTCGAGAGTTGCTGGTCCTGTGTTGACCGGGGACAGCATAGAACCGAGGCCATCATTGCCTTGTTCTGATGAAGACGGATTGATTCTTTGTTTTCTCTTAAAGGCATTGGTTCTCCTTTTCCGTCTTCCCTTTGGGATGTTACTAAATATCACAAGTGTTCTATCGGTTGGTCCTTCTCCACCTGTGTGACCTTCTAAAGGGAAATCTAGACCACAATATTCCTCTTCTTCGTCTTTAATGTCAAAGTCAAGTCGCAAAAATCTGCCGCTTGATCTTTTTGGCCGTACATAATTGGTCTCTTCAGAAGTTTTAGTAGCAGTAGCAGCAGGTGGAGGAGCAGCAGCAGCAGTAGCAGTAGCAGCAGAGGATTTTTTAACCCTTGGTTTAGATGATGAGGCTTTGTTTGTTTTGCCTTCACCAACAACCTTTGGCCTGGTCTTTTTTTTCTTCGGTGCCGGTGCTTTCAGCTGTCCTTTCTCATTATTTCGTGGTCTTCCTCTCTTTACTCCTGCACGAGATCCAGTTTCAAGGATAGACTTCTTGATAGGGTCGTGAGGCTCCTGGTCTGTGTCAGCTAATCTTCTGGCTGGCCTTTTTAATGTGATCGGAGGAAACTCAGCTTCTGTTGGTCGCAGACTGGTGCTCACCATCTCTTCAGGTGTACGATTAAGGTCACAAAGAAACCTCTGTCGAGTTGACACATCATCTGTGGTTCACCAAGACAAGGATAAGATATCAGGTAAAAAGATAGAGTTCATGTTATGAAACCTCACTAAGAGCTTACTACAGTATGCCTTTTTTTGAACTTTCATCAGCTAATCGATTACTCATTGAGACTCTTGACATTATATATCAACACATAGACACACCTACTTTGACTTAAAGGTCCAGTCTAAATCTATTCTCCAATATGTCAAAATTCACAAAGCAAACCATCTAACTCTTCACTATACTATGCTGCAACATGACAATTTTATATTAAAAAAACCTACAAATTCAGGTTTACTCACATTGTTGTGTTGGCATTGTTCTTTGTCCAGGAATGCCTGCATTTATTTCAAGGGAGGATCCAGGGTTTGAAAACAACGGATTAGACTCCATCCTCCAACTATTTATCCAAGAATCCATTGAGTATTGAGAGCTAAGTGATGATGATGATGATGATGATGATGCACCAACTGATGAACTTGTGCCGTACGCGTCTGTGTTATTAGCCAGAGCCAATAATTCGGTACAAGACATATTATACAGCCCAGGTATTTCAAGACTAAGCCTCCTCCTGAAATGATCAATAAATAAACAATTCCACTTCACATCTTTCCATATAAAGTATAAAATAAAATAAAAAATAAAAAAAAGTAATTGGAGTGTCACACAAAGATCACACAACCAAAACCAGTTCATCAAAAATTTCCTTTGTTGCTAAAAAGTGAAAGATATCTGATTTGTTTTCTTCCTTTTGCAGAGTTTAAACAAAACAGAACCGCCAAAAAAATATGGAAGTTTTCCAGAATAACAGAGTAAATCACTTAAAAAGCAGCAGAGGCAAAAAGAAACCTGGATGGCTCGGGCTGTAGATTGTGTTGCATGTCTGGATCAGGCATGTTGTTAAACCGGACCATTTCTCCTCTTCTTTTGCCTGTGTATACAAAAAAATTGAATTGATTCTTTTGTGGTTGGTGAAACTTCCTCAAAATGTTTTAATTCTAATGTCGTTCAATTGAAAGGAAGAATAGAGTTTTTTCAACAAGAATAGAGATTTGATACAAAAATAAAGAAAATGATCTGAAAATGAGAGCTTGAAGTTGCAGGAGAGACTTACCAGAGAGAAAAAAAAAGAAGAAGCCAAGTAAGCGAGAGTCCAAGTCTTGGGAGTTTGAGAGTCCAGACAAAAATTTATGATAATAATTTGTAGAGAGAGAGCTACAGGGAAGACTATATATATCCATGAAGTTTACTTTATCGTTTATTGCAAATCCAGTCCTTTGTTTTTCTCTAAAATACAAATCCTTTATTTCTTTTTGCAGATTCAATTCTTCATATTAATTACTCCATTTGAGAATTGAGATATGCATACGATAATGTAGTTAAAATTTAGGGATTTTTATTGACTAAATATAGGTGTTTTAAGCTATAGTTTAGCAAGAAATTGGCACGCGTCGTATCTTTTAAATATATTTTTATCATTTTATCATAACAAATTAAATCTTTGACTGATTTTTAATGACCTGTGAAAATTTTGAAGATTGGAAGGTTTAAAGTTGAATAGTTGAATAAAGTTTGGTATCTTAGTTGTAGTTTACAAAAATTTGACACGCGCCGTATCTATTAAACACATTGCTATCATTTTCTTATAATAATTTAAAACTTTGAATGATTTTTAGTGAAATGAAAATAAGAAAGTTTTAAATTCAAAAGTTGAATAAGTTTCACTACCACAGCTGTAGTTTACAAAAATTTGGCACGCGTCGTATCCATTAAACACATTCTTATCATTTTCTTATAACAATTTAAAACTTTGACATATTTTTACACTAATAAAAATTTTGAAAATAAGAAAGTTTTAATTCAAAAGTTCAATAAGTTTTAGTATCACAGCTGTAATTTACAAGAATTTGGCACGCGTCATATCCATTAGACACATTCTTATCATTTTCTTATACCAGTTTAAAATTTTGGCTGATTTTTAGTGACCAATGAAAATTTTGAAAACAAGAAAGTGTTAGATTCAAAAGTTGAATAAGTTTCACTATGACAGCTGTAGTTTACAAAAGTTTGGCACGCCTAGTATCCGTTAAACACATTCTTATCATTTTCTTATAACAATTTAAAACTTTGACAAATTTTTATAGACTAATAAAAATTTTGAAAATAAGAAAATTTTGAAATTCAAAAGTTGAATAAGTTTTAGTATCATAGCTTTAATTTACAAGAATTTAGCTTATAACAATTCAAAACTTTGACTGGTTTCTAATGACTATTGAAAATTTTGAAGATAAGAAGGTTTTAAATTCAAAATTTTGAGATACGTATATATATAGCTTACAAGAATATGACATGCGGCGAAGATTACAAAAGATTTAACCGTTACGAGTCCTAGTCAACAAAAAATAGTTTAGTGAAATTTAAGTGAAAAGAAAAATTACAAAAGAAACAAAGATTTTTTTGTTTGGTTCATTGTTTGAAAAATCAAATATATATCTGATATTACAACAATGTAATCTAGTATCAGTTTCAAATTTGAAAATACTAATTGATGTTAGATACTTAAGTTAATACGAAAATTGTTTTGTCAATTTGTTGCAAATTTATTGAAGTCAGTTTAGTGGCTAGATTGACTCTAGTAACATATGTTTGACCTAGTTAATTAAAGTATTCGTAAACTAAGTTGAGGTATAGTAGAGAATAGGTCTTAAGTATTCCTAAATTAAAGCTAACAGTATCCACTACACTATTATATTTTCGGTATGACTAAAACTAACGACCAGTGTTACAGAGGAGAGTGTTACAGAGGAGAGTGTTGCATCGTCAAAAAAGAAAACTAGTCAGATTTTTGTAAAACTGATAAATAAACTCTTGTTACAAAATTACTGCACGATCAAAATTGAGTTACACAGTACATATTAAAAAGCTGTTTATACGTTAGCTTTTCATAGTGGACCACTTGCTTTTTATTTTTTTTTCACTTGAGTAAGAGAATCTTAATATAATCTCTCTCCCATAACCTTTTTTTACACTAATGTGGTTTAATCTCATCTTTATTTTTTTTTTAAAAATAATGCAATGTACCAGAAATAGAAAAGTAGAACTAAAAACATGTAGAAGAAAATAGTAATGTAATCCACAAATACGAAAGAGATCATTTTCCACACGAAATTAAAAACACACACAAAATACCAAAAAGAACAAACAAAAAAGGCTACAAAGAGAAAGGGGTATAATGGATTAAATGCTGCATTCTGTTGTCGGAGTAGCACACACTGCCAAAAAAAAAAAAAAAAAAAAAAAAAATGAGAGAGTGCCATTGATTGGTCTGCGCAAGTGGAATAATAAGGAGGAGGAGGAGAACCGCATGACCAAACCGTAAACAATAAAAATCACGTGTTTACGATTCCGTTTAGAAACCGTTTCAACGCCGTCAATACATCCTTGCATAAGTGTGTGTTAGGGATCGATTTTGGCCTAAAAATCCATTAACATTTTCCAAAGTAGAAGGTGACACTGAAATTAAAGAGGAAACAACAACACACTAAGCTCTAGACACAGTGGAGCTGTTTGGTTATATCTAAATTGATGTTTATTTTTCAGATTAATGCAAACAGATTAGAAGATTACATATGAATCCATATGTGTATGTCTTGCAATACGAATCCATTTGTAACTGGGCCTATATATGTTTCGGTGTTAAAGTTTTGCGTTGGGCCGATTTCCTCACACAATACGATTTAACAATTGTAAATATCAATAAAAAAATATGAAAGACTAAGCATCAGCGCAGGTTTGCCCGAGAGGTTAAGGGGGAAGACTTAAGTTCTTCTGCACATAAGTGCGCGTGGGTTCGAACCCCACAGCCTGCATTTTTTGTTTCTTTTAGATGTTAATTCTCCAAGATTTTTGTTTCCCTCTGTCGTTGTCGAGTGAATTTAATATAGTTCGTCTATCTAAGTGTTGAGTCTATGCGTATGCTTGGGGACTTGCCCGCACATGAAATATGTACATGTCACTGAACCTAGAGATGACACTTGGCGTGTTTATTCATATTATACACACAGATAATTTAGCTGAACAGACCTAACTTCAGTGTTGTTGTGGATAATGGCAACAAAACTGTTCAAAGCACTAAATAGTTAAAAGAAAAAGAAAAAAATAGCCACCGAGAGTTGAATTTTCAATGCAAACAGATCAATTATTGTTTTTTACAGAGATAAGTTCCAGCACCGAAACATGACAAGTCATCACAACAAGAAACTAAAATTCCACATTGCCCCCCAACATTTTTCTCTCTTTCTCACATTGGCCCCAACATTTTCCTTCCTTCCTCCAACGACCTCTAATACTAAGAGAAGACACACTCAAGGAATGACTAAGCGAGGATCAACCTCAACTCTAGCCACACCGCCCGGGGCTTTCTTGGCCACCGCAACCTCTCCTTTCACAAGATCCACCGCCACGTCATCATCGAGATTCTTCTTAACCTGTTCCTCATCGTAGTTAGGATCCCCTTCATCCATCGCCGCCGGATCTGGCTGCATCTCGTAATCCTCCATCCGATCCGGTCCCTCCCACGTGTACTTCCCACCGTGACCAGACTTCGACGGCGGACGCCTGAGCGGGATCCCGTCGGAAGGATGACGATCCATCCGCTGGACGCCTTTCTCCATCAGCTTCCGCTCAACGCTCTTGATCGTCTCCGGATTACGTGTCTTCAATTCGAACTTATCAACAGCTTTCCGACCTTCCTCGTTTTGGTGCTGCGCTCGTAGCACCACCGTGTTTTTGGTTTCGTCAACCGATACAGCCTGCATATTAAAACGATTCAAGTATGATGATGATCACAATACTTTGCTATTTCAAGAGGACTGAAGGTGTTTGTTTATATTTATAGTGTGTGTGTGAGAGTGGATAAGAAGAGAGGAGACATATATATCTGACGAACGTTCTAGCGACTACGTTGTCTTTCTCGTAGCTTACGGAAACGTCTCTTTTTTTTTACTATATTTTCTTTCTATTTTTTTGCTTTAATTAATTATCTAACACAAATGTCGTAAATATCCGTTTGACGACCCCATACATGTGCTTAGGATAGAGACGCCGCCCATCGTGGTTTTCTTTTGGTTCACATCATGATCAAATTATATAGATACGACATCAATATATAAATTAATATTACAACGTAAGGAATATACAACTGCAGAGTTAACTCAACTCAGATGCTGCTAAGAAAAAAAAATTGATTAAAAGAAGAAAACAAAAAACTTCGTGATAGGAGGGCAACTCCAAGTGAAGAAGAGCTAAGAGACTCTCCTTTAGTTTGTCAACTCATCTATGAAAATATAATTACTTAAAAACGAGTTTATAAAGTTACAGAAGCCTTACGAATGAAGAAGACACGTATACGTACTACTACTAACTCCCTCCCCTCCCGTTTCTATCGATCAAAGTACCCACTTGTTCTCCGCATAACGCCTTTGTGATGTTCCCAGTTTCCAGAAAATTGAATACCACAACTGTATTTATATATATACACGCAGACAAGAAGGATCAGTTCAATACATTCTCAATATTTGATCCTATATCATCCCCCCCCCCCCCCCCCCCCAGTGCTAAGCAATCATCAATGGCTAAATATTCATTGTTTATGAATCGAGTGGAATCAGAATTCTAGAGGTCCCATTATCTAGAGTAAACCATTGATCAAATTGTGATGAAATGAGATCAAACCAAAGGAATACCTACATGTTTACCGTTGGATTCCAAGGACAAACTCTATATTCCGCAAATCACTAGGTTTAACTATTTATCCCACTGTATGATCTAAGTCGTCAACTGAGTAGCTGAAAATTGATAACCATGATAAGTGAGAGAGAGAGAGAAAGATCCCGACCTGGAAGGCTGTTCTCTTCACAGAAGTTAAGGGCCATTGTATCCATTGATGTAAGACCTCTAGAAGCCAAATCTTGAAATGTTATATGCTCGAATGTCACATTACTATCTTGTGAATGGCAGTCATACACACCATCAACGTTTGTTCCTTTCACCACTGCCTCCGCATTAACTGATTATGTGCAGGAAAGATCTTCAGTTAGGACTTACAACCAGTTACTGATCGAAAGAGAAGTATATGATTTCTAAGTTGATTTTAAGTTGCTGCAGTAAGGAAAGGTAGTAAAAGAGTTGTACTGTCTATAGCTCGAAGGGCAGCAGATGCATCAGATGATAAAAGTGGATTCCCAAGCGTTGCACCTATGCCACCAAATATTACCACTCTTCCCTTATCTAGATGTCTGGTGGCTCGTTGACGATTGTAAGGCTCCCCGACACCTTGAACCGATATTGCAGTTTGTAATCGTGCCTGAACCCCTATTTTCTCTAGAGATGATTGAAGTAAAGCAGAATTCATCACAGAAGCCATCATACTGTTACACAACAAAGATTTGGTGAGCAGAACAACCTATTTCCACCAAAACTGAACATACATTTGTTGATCTGAATCTCTAATTCCTTGATATATTACTAAGACAATACAAATTTGTTGATCTGAAAAGCGTATCTCCACAAAAAGAGAACATAGACTTGTTGATCTGAACAACCATCTCTAAGATGTCGATAGATATAGTAAGACGATACAAATTTGCTGCTAAGTGCATGGATGTTTTGGCAATGATGATATAAGTAACACCATTTGTATGATGAAAAAAACAACAGATCTGTGAGAACTTCAGACCACAATGAATCTATATGAAAACATAACCCACCAAAATACTAGTAGATAAAATTCTCACACAGTATTTGTAATAGCCAGTTCAATTATCATACTACAGCAATCATACTTTAGACAACGCACAATACATTCTGCAGGAAAAAGCTACTGAAAGATTTTGACCAACCTGATATGATATGCAGTGGTTCTATCCAGACCAGTAGCAGTTATCCATGTGCTGCCACAAAAAAAGTTCCGACTCCCAACAACTATCGCTACCTGGAAGAAACAAACTATAAATACCATTTGTCCAACGAAAGGATAAAAACACTAACAGTCTCGAACTGAGTATTACCTCTACACCAAGACGACAAGCCATTGCAACTTCTCTGGCAATCAGATTAATTACCTAAATAAGAAGATGAGAACTTAATGCTGGCCGAAATAATGAAAATATTTCAATGAAAAAGATAATGAAGTCTGGAAGCAACCTTTGGATCTATGTTATTAGGACCCGTGCAAGCAAGAGCTGCCCCACTGATTTTCAGAACCACTCTTCGCCATCTAGGGTGTGAATTAGCCTTGGGTTTGACGTTATTTATCTGAACTGGAGGGTTATACGTTACCAAGGGATACCTGAAACAAGAATACAAAACCAAAAACTTTCAAATTCACAAGAGGGCAAGAACACAATACAACAGGGATGCTAGTGATCGTTTCTGCATTACCTCCTAGCTGGCTTCACAGGATTCCCCATTGAGCTGCCGCTTCTATCTTCATCCGACGCACCTTTCGCCGCCAATGAATTGCCCACAATATCTTCCATCTTCTTGAACCAGGGCCAGTTGCTAGATGATGTTCCACCACTCATCCTATGCCTTTCTAGCTTATACCTCTTCTTGAGATTATCGATCTTGTTTTTACACTGCTCTACACTCTTACTCAGCTTGTCACACCTCTCACTCACCGTTGAAGCAACATCTTCCCAATCTCTTCCCCGCAGATTCCCTCGGTTAAGCTGTGTGAACTTATCGGAATACGCATCTAACAAACACGCGATCGCCGCATCGCTCCACTCTTCTCTATCCTTCCTGTACTCACTAGCAGAGGAAGACGATGTCCTCGGCCGCTTAAAGCTACCATAGGGAGTGGTCTCACCACCATTCGTTGTTCCTCCGTCACTAAGCTCCTCCTGCCTCTGCCTCTTCTCTAGACGAGCACCTCCGACTCTGGATCTGTCCGCATCGAGATCCTCGTCTTCGTCGACAGCTGCGTTATTATCATCATACGGATTCGAATTTTCGTCCGCCACGAAAGGATTGACACCGTGAAAAGCGGAGGAAGCCTCTACAACGACATCGTTCTCGTCGTCCTCGTCGCCGTTCCTCTGGTGGTGATGCGACAAATGGATCTGGTTCGATGGCTTCGGGGTGAATCGCCTAGTAGCGTACGGTGTGTGATGAAGAACTTGGTGATGGTGGTGATGTTGATGTTGGTTAGGGTTTGATTGATCGTCTCCAAGTAGAGAGAAATCGTCATCACACGACGCCATTAAAGATACCGTTAGGGTTACACGGCGGCGGTAGCACCAGAGACGGCGTTAATTAGCGGCGAGAGGACGAAGAAACGGAAGAAGAAGGCGTCAAGACGTGAACTAGCGCAAAAGGGGATGAGCCGTCACAAAACGGCTCCGTTAGGCAGTGGTAAGGGTTGGGAATAAAATATCAAAAAATGCTAATCAGCCAAACCAAACCAAACCGAACCAAACTTGATTCGGTTAGGTTAAATTAAACCCATATGACACTTAATTCATCTTTCTTGAATAGTATGACATCTCATTCGTGTTATGATGATATTATATGCTTCTCTATTGAATTATTTTCTAGATATAAAGTTTAAACATGATCTACATTGTGTTCATTGACTAATATCATAATTAAGAGTGTTGTGTTGTAAAAATACATGTTAATGCAAATAGAAAACGAATGTTTTTGAAAAATCCGAACCAAACCAAATTGCGTGTGATTTTATCTCAAGTTTCACAAAACCGAAAATTCAAAAACCCCACCAAGTCGTAAATCGTGACCGTAAACCCAAAGTATACAACTTTTAGCCAATGGAAACAGCTCATGAGAAGCGTTACATGTCGTAAGTCGTAACCATTATGACATTATCTATGTGCCGAGTATCAGCTTCCGTTACAGTCATTAGTACCTTCAATTTAAAACATCGGAAAAAAGTGTTGACATTTACATCTGAAAAGAAATTGGTTAGTCCAATGTCTACCTCTCAATTTTATATATAAGTTGCGTGAAATGGTGAACGAGTCTTATGTCTTACAACAAGATTTCATTTTGGTCGTTTGATTGATATTGCATCACTTATTGATCCTCGACAACCATGAAAGTCATGAGTCATCATCGTGCCCACTGTGTATACTCGTCCCGTCCGATCACTTTGCCATCATTTGTTCAGGGACAAATCAAAACTGTACACTATAATTCACGACACTAATTTAATAAGGGGAGTGTTTGTTATTTAACTCAACTTTGGTAACACGTATTCATATTCGGACAAAAAACACAAATTTCATTAGATGAAAACTGTTAGGACTTTCAAAGCAATTTCAAAACACGTTTGGTTTCACGCTATTTGTTGATATTAGATGCTCCTCCAATATGAAAAAACATGTAGGTTCATTAAATCTTGAATTGCTCATTGAATCTTACTGTCGGTCAGTCGGTGCAAAAAATCAGGTCTCGACGATTGCAAACAAATTGCGCCCGTGGCCTAATGGATAAGGCATTTGACTTCTAATCAAGGGATTGTGGGTTCGAATTCCACCGGGCGTGCTTACTTTACTTTTTGTTGTTTGTAATTTTATCGATTTTAGTCTTATACATATCTAAATAACCTAATAGCAAAAGCACCCGTGGCCTAATGGATAAGGCATTTGACTTCTAATCAAGGGATTGTGGGTTCGAGTCCCACCGGGTGTGCTCTGTTTTTTTTTTTTTTTTTTTTTTTTTAATAATTCGAAACGTTTGTACGTGTTGCTTACCAAATTTAACGTACTTGTCTATATCCGCATACTCCACAGTTAAACGTCTAATGGAATCTACACATGTTGTGCTAACCAATTTGCTGATAAAGGACTTCTTTTTTGCCTACTGAGTATGTTTCCTTCCACTTTACCAAATTAACTGATTTTAATATGCTGATTAATAGTGTCTGAATCCTAACAAGTAACATCCTCCACACTAGGAAAAAAGCTAAAAAAGTTACAAATCTAAATCCAAAAACACCAAATCCTAAAACACTAAAAAAAAAAACTATAACCATAATAAACACATCATTAATCAACATCATCTGGTGGCGGTGGAACTCGGGTCAACCCGTTTAGCCGAAGACTGTAACTCATTCAACTCAATCTCACTCCGCCGTAACATCAAAACCATCCTCTCCGCCTCAAGCCTCCGTCTCTGATTATCAAGCTTAGCTTTCTCCATCTCTCTCTCTTTCTTGCTCCTATATCTCAACCACTTCACTCTCTGCTTCTCCATCTCAACCCCTTCCCACTCATACCCAATCTTCTTCTCCTCTACTTCCAACATCTTTCTCCTCATCCACTCTTTCTTCTCCCACACGCTCTTCCCAACATCTTCCATTACACGCGCCGCTTCTTCCCTTAACCGCTTCACCGCCGTCGTCAGCACCCTCCTCCGCTTCTTCTTCGTCTCTTCTTCTTCCTCCTCATCTGATTCCTCCATCTCTGACTCCGACTCCGAATCCTCCGCCATATCCGACTCTACCTCCACCTCCCCACGCTCCGCGATTCTCGCCATTTTCCCCGCTTCCGCCGAATGAAAACAGTTCTGCTGAACCGGAACCGAAACCGAAACCGGATTCTGTTGCGGCGGTTGCTGTTGGTCGTGACCACCGAGATGACCACAACTGTTGTGGTAAGCACACATCTCTCTAAAGAAGAGATGCTTAGAGTTAAGCAGCTTCTTGACTTCATCTTTCAACTTGGGAGTGAGATGATCCATACTCTCTAACAACCCTTGATTCTCAACGACACGACAAGCGATGCCTTTACCGAGGATGTCGTTAACTCTCTTGTACCTTTTGTTCAAATCATTGAACTTGTCTTCACACTGTTGCGGTGAAACAGAGAAACCTTTCTCCACCATAGCTTTCGACACCGACTTCCACTTCCCTTTCTTCTGCAACATCCCTCCTCCTCCACCGCCGCCGCTACTCTTTTTCTTGACGTCGATTGGATCGTTCAAACCAGCTTCGTCGCCGATGTAGAACACTGCCATGATCAGAAGCCGAACCATCGTGTCCGTCCATTTCATCCGATGCCACTGTGACAGTTTCCTCTTCCCGTCGGTTCCCGCGCTGTCTTCAGGGTTACAACCCGACCCGGAACCTGAACCGCGATCTTCGTCGTCTCCGTTGCAACCGCCGCTGATGGGTGACAATTGTTTGGGTTTAGAAGGAGCTGAGGCGTATGGTGGGTATAAAGGTTGTTTAATCGGTGGCTGAGTTTGCTGATCGCCGGAGTTGGTGTAAGGATGAGGATGCTGGAATTGATGAACTGTTGGATTTTGTTGATTCTGCGGCATTTCTAAGCTAAGCATTCTTGGGCTAAACCCAGAAAACATCACATTCGATTCCATCAAACTCTGAAACCCTAAAATTGGAGAAACAAAACAAAAAAAATTGAAAATTTTGCAACAAATTGTAGATAAGGTAGAGAATCAAACCCAAATTTCGAGAATTCTCATAAACCCCAAAATAAAAAGATGCGAAAGAATTCGAATTCCCGACCAAGTAAGAGAATTCCGACAAGAATTGGTAGTAATACTATCTTCGACTTCTTCTTACTTATGAAGTTACGATAGTTTAGTTGTGTTGTAGAAGTAGATTTTTATGAAGCGGTTTTAGGATTTGGGAGTCAAAAGGAGGAGGAGGAGAGAGAGAGAGTAGAGGAAAAGGAGAGCAGATGGTTTTGGGGGAAAGGGATACCCATCTGAAAACTGCCCATGGTTTTTGTGGTTTTTAATTTTGTTTCCTTTTTGGGATTACAAACGAAGGCCTAAAACTAAACCAAGGGGCTGGTTTTGGACAAAACAATGGAGCTGCCTTTTGTTTCTTTTGGCCACTGTTTTACTTTTCTTTCTTTCTGACATTATTAAATCCAATCCCAACCTACATTTTTTTCATAAGATTTTTTTTCTTAATGATTCATCATTTTTAATTAAATAAATATCTAAAAACATGTTTAAATTAAAAAGACACTCTTTATTTAAACCTCTTTCAATAAACATACAAATCTGCATCATAATATCTCTATATTTTTATTTTTCTTAATGTTTTCAGTAAAACCATATTCAAAAAACACTCTTTATTTAAACACCTATTTTCAACAATCATACAAATCTGCATAGAAAATAAAAATATCTATCATTATTAAAATAGTTTAATTAAAAAGAGATATAATCAATTTAGTGTTTTTTTTAACGGAATACAAGTATGTGGTTAACCGCGTAATAAACTAATGATTGTGACTTTTTTTGCCGGTGACAACAAAAAAATGATGGATTTGGTACTTAAACAAGATTAGGCTGTAAACTGAGCCTAAAAAGCTAGATAGAGGCAAACCCTTGTTAGTCTTTGCCTCATTGAAAAAAACAATCACCAAGTTTTTAAGAACATCATAAGAGTCTGACGACTACAACTACAACTAGACAGATGAACAACATTTACTACCAATCATGTCTCGTTTCATATACATCCGAAAAACGTGAAAAAGTCAAATTTATTTAGTGTTTACAAGAAGAGCTCAAGCGCATTTTTTCTTAGTTATACTTTTTGATGCAAAGTTACGTTTTATCTCTGCTTTTAACACCTCATCGGCTCATCGTTCTCTTTTGTCTTATTCTCTACCAGAAAGTAGTTTAATGTCTTTT